>NC_069082.1:33207772-35607772 GCF_025698485.1 Gossypium arboreum
AGATCTATAAAACAGAGGAAACAGAGTAAGCTGAGTAAGCGTTACAATGCTTAGTAAGTTTTAAGCAGTGTCAACAGATAACAATCAAATTATAACATAGTTGTTCATATTTTTATTTCACTCTTTCTTCGGGCATACCATCCCTTTACCGAATATGCACATCTCATCACATACAATAAGCAGATAAACTCTCACATAAAAGTGAGCTCATGTGACATAGTTATATCGTATGATTCCACATAACCTCTCACACTGATCCGATGTCACATAATCATACGAATAGTCTCATAGATTGCTCTCGTATATATATTTCACATTGACCATTCGGCTTTACCACATATACATATCTCATATATATATTTCACATTGACCATTCGGCTTTACCACATATACATATCTCATATATATATTTCACATTGACCATTCGGCTTTACCACATATATGCATGTTCATATTCACCACATTGGCCATTCGGCCTTATCACACATATGCATGCTCACATTCATCACATTGGCCATTCGGCCTTATCACATATATGCATGTTCACATTCACCACATTGGCCATTCGGCCTTATCACACATATGCATGCTCACATTCATCACATTGGCCATTCGGCCTTATCACATATATGCATGTTCACATTCATCACATAAAATCCTAAATCAAAATATAAATTTTCATGTATTCACATCACAATTATCCAAATATACTTCACATACCACATATACTATCATGTATACACTTTGTCTTGGCTGAATCTACATCAATCATTTTCCAATGAATAATTCAATTTCACGCCATACTATCATTTCATATTCGAATACTCATAAACTTACAATTTCACAAATTTTAATATCGAAGATCCGTCCAACACTCATATATCGTTTTACAATATCACGATTTAGAATTCACGTATGGGTTTAATCAATAGCTTATGAGCAGCTAAAACAAGTTTTATCCATGTTTACAACAAAATCACATATTCACTACGAGCTGTTTTCCTGAGCAATAGTCACTAAATTATTTATAACTGGAGCTACAAAACTCCAAATCACTTGCCGTTAATTTTCCCTGAATATAGACTCGTATATCTTCCATCCATAAAATTTCCAGAATTTTAGGTTTGGCCAATCAGTACCAGATTTTTCTTAAAGTTTCCCCTGTTTCACTGTTTGACTAATCTGACCACTCTTCACTACGAATCAAATTTTTTGTTGTACACAATTCATAATTTGTTCTATTTGATTTCATTTGAAACTAGACTCATTAAGGAGTCTAAGCATATAAATCTTATCTTATAACCATTTTTGTACAAATTATAATGATTTTCCAAAAACAGAACAGGGGATTTCGGAGTCATTCTGATACTGTCCCACACAACTTTAAATATCTCTTTATAGGAAATTTCGTTGCTTCCACGGTCTCTTTTATAATAAACTAGACTATCTAAGCTTTGATTACATATTTTATTAAGCCTATAATTCCACACCAACAATTTATAGTGATTTTCTAAAATCACGTTACTGCTGCTGCCCAAAGCAAATTATTACAATTTGCTCTTAAATTTCCAAGTCCAAACACTTATGAACTTACCATTTGAGTTTAAGACATATCATGGCCACATCATATCTTATTAAATCAACTCATTATGTCCTATTATGATTGAATTTAATCAACGTTTAATCACTTAAAACTTACCTAAGAAGTGGTCGACGACTAGATATCCACGGCTATTCGTTTACTTTCTCTTTTCCCTTATCCGACTTTGATCCTCTAGGCTCTTGAGCTAAATCAAACAATTTACTTCCCAATCAAACACAATCACACGGCATCCATATACATTTTAGAACCATTCTTAACATATTTACTACTCATTTACAAACAAAATACTCATATCACATTTATAAAACTATCTTTCATAAACACTATGTATAAATATGCATTTCTTCACTATTTACTAAGTCAAGCCAAACCACATGATTTATTAATCGTTGATATATATATATATACATACAGCATTAACAACTTCACTTAAACTTAAGTATAAAATTTGGTCTTACCAAATTTTGCACATTTTACCAAAATAATAACTACCAATTTTACACATAAGTGCCGAATCAAATCATACCATAGTTACAATATCACTTGACTAATGAAATATCCAAAATATCAATCTATCATTTACCAAATTCATAAACCACATATAAGGCACATTTTAAACTCAAGCATATAACTTAACAACTTAACCATTAGTTGCCGAACCACAAACAAAACACATCATAGGCATGTAAAAACATATTTTACCAATTGATAGCCAAATATAAATATACAACCCTTTACCATTTCCAAAATACATATGCATGGCCAACCTTTTAACCATATATTTGGTCATAAAATTTATTCTTTAATAATTCAACCAATTTCACAATTTAAATCAAAACTAATTGCATCATTTATAACCGTACCTAAATGAACATCAAATAGTATACAAAACATACTCATACGTTAATATCTCAAACCTTACCTTAACAACCAATATGCAAGATATCACATATACATAACTTAGCTTATGAAAGCATATGTATTATATCATAAACACATCTTTTACCAATTACCTCACTTAAGCCAAATTTTAAAATCAACCACAAAAAAAATATACCACAAATCATACTTCCAAAATGAGCTACTTCCATGGCCGATTATATTTCATCATTAACATATCTCATTTTCGAATCATATAATCGACATCACAAACACATCACCAAAACACAAATCATACCTATCATATAACAAGCATAACAAAATAAACCAACCATGTCAAATATAACCATAATTTGATTAAACCTTGAAACTGAACTTAACAAAATAAACAAGCCATTGAATGATTAGAACTCGAACTAGCCACCTTCTTTATACATAATTTTCCAAGAATTTCAAGATACTTACCTCTTCCTAATCCTCATCCAAACTGAACATGAAGCAAGAGAACTCCTTTCTTCTTCCTTTGATTTTTCAGTCAAGAAGAACAAAGAAGATGAAGCCTTTTTCCATTTTTTTTCTTCTAGGTACGGCAAAAGGGGGGGGAGCAAGGATGAAACAACTTTGGTTTCTCCTCCCACTCCCCTCATATTTTATTGTTCTTCCCACAACATGTTATCACAAATTGTTTTTAATATGTTTTACCCATCACATTTTGTCTATCCTCAATGTCATGGCCGGCCATTACTTCTTAAGTGGGGGAATTGACATGCAAGTCCACCCTTTTGATTTCATGCACTAATTGATCTTTATAGATTTACCTATCACATTTCAAAAGTGCCACACATAAGTCCTATTAACTAAATTCACATGCAATTAACTAAATCGAAGCTCAAAACTTTCACACATTCATATTCACATATTTTAGACAATAATTATCATATTCAAATAATTTAGTGACTCGGTTTAGAGGTCCCGAAACCGCTTTCCGACTAGGGTCACTTTAGGGGTGTCACAATTATGCAAAGTCTGTAGCACTATTTTCAAATGCTCGATATGTTCGGTTTCATCACGTGAATAAATCAAAATGTCATCAATGAATACGACAACAAATCATTCTAAATACGGTTTGAAAATTCTTGCATCTCATCAAAAGGAAATAATATCAGATCAGCCAGAAAATAAATGTCTCGAAACATTAACAGACAATTCTTGCAAACTTTATCAACTAGGACACTTTGACCTAGGGGGTTCGATACTCTAATCACAAATTCAGTAGACTCTACAGGCAAAGTCTTACTGGATACTAAATTTATGCATATATACGAATGTATCAATCCTGGATCAATCAATGCAATCACAGAAGTATCATAAAGAGTGAAAGTACCAATTATAATATCAGGAGATGAAGCTTCCTCACGAGCACAAATGGCATCGGCTCTAGCAAGTGCACAACCCTCGGATCGAACAGTAGTGTCTTTAGTCCCTCTTTGACTACCACTCAAATTTCTCGTATTTCTAGGAGGTCTGCCACGAGCTACATTGCTGCTTGCCCTCAGATTTTGCACAATCTCTTGCTCAACAGACTCAGGACAATCATGGGTAAAAGGATCTAAAGATCCACATTTGAAACAAGCCCGATCATACAGTCTAGAATTGCCAGGATGTCTTTATCGCAATGCTTACACTATGGTCGATCAGATATAACATTTCTGACACTAGCAATCGAAGTAGTTAGAGCTTTAAAGCTCAAATACGGTCTAGCACGATCTCTACTCGAATGCCCCACATTAGCCATTGAACTGCTAAAATCATCTCGAAACTTCTTTAACGCAGACTGAAATGATTTACTTGCAGATCTCTTTCTCATATTTCTAGCTTCTGAATCAGCTTTTCATTTCTCTTTCCTGAGCTCTTCAGCTTTACACGTTCGTTCAACAACCACTACAAATTCTTTTATTTCTAAAATTCTAACTAAAAAACAGATATCTTTATTCAAACCACCCTCGAATCTCTTGCACATGTTTGCTTTTATCGAAACATATTCTCATACATACTGACTCAGTCTCACAAATTCTCGCTCGTATTCTGTAATAGAGTTATGACCTTTTTTTAATTCAAGAAACTCTTTACATTTCTGATCGATAAACCTCTAACTGATGTATTTCTTTTGGAATTCATCTTGAAAGAAATCCCAAGTAATTCGTTCCCTCGCAACCAAAGATATCAGCGTCTTCCACCAATGATACGTTGTATCTCTCAAAAGTGAAACGGCACATTTTAGGCATTCTTCCAGAGTCAATGATAATTCATCGAACACTCATATCGTATTCTCTAACTGGAATTCAGCTCTCTCGGCATCATCATTAGTAGTAGCACGAAACTCTTCGGCCCCATATTTTCTAATTTTGTTGACCAGAGGCTTATTCAACTGAATTAAATTAGCTTGTAGCGTAACAGGGACTTGCAAAAGATTGACCGGGGGTAAAGGTTGTGGCACAGCTGAATTAGTTCAGATATATTGGGTGAACCAATCGTTCATCATTTGATATAAGGCTTATTTAGCCTCTCCGTCATGACTACTAGTAGCCAGTCTAGAATTAGATGGCGCTGTCCCTTGAGCAGGAGCAGGTGCATTACTCTCGACATCATTAGCTACAGCTCGTTTGCGATCCATTTGCTATATAAAAACACATTTTCATTGTCAGGATTCATCACACTATCGCAGTTCAAAATTATGGCATGTATAGCTAGACTCGCATATGCTACGTTAGTCCTAGAATCGACTAAACCGTAGCTTTGATACCAACCAAATGTCACACCCTTAACCCGTATTTGTCGCCGAACTAGGATTTAGAGGCATTACCGGACATATCGGAACATATCATAAACATTTCATAATCATCACAACATTAAAGTCACACATCATTATAGAGTCCCTTACATAGATCAACGAGACCTTAATCATGCTTTAGAAAGGGGTCGAGCTAAACCAAGCTCATACAAATTTTTTTGAAACTTAAACATTTTTCAAAGTTTCACAGGTCACACACCCGTGTGAACAGGTCGTGTGCCTCACACGGCATTAGACAAGCCGGTGTGTCTAGGTCGTGTCAAAATAGGGCATACATACTGACTTGTTCACACAACCACAAGACACGCCTGTGTGCCAGGCTACGTGAAAATTTAGGAGGCTACTGACTTGGGTCACACAGCCAATCACATGCCCGTGTGTCTAGCCCGTGCTCGAAACTGACTTGGCCACACGGCCTGGCACACGCCCATGTGTACGACCGTGTGGTCTGCCCAGGGTCATTTCAAAATGGCCATTAAGTTGCACGGCTAAGGCACAAGCCCGTGTCCCTGCCCGTGTGGGCAAAAATAGGCCATTCACAGGGCCAATTTGCCACCCATTTAGGGTCCTCCCTAAAAGTACCATTCAAGCATCAAATTCATCATACTTCCAACCAATTTCAACCACAAAACATTCATCATTCATATCATATATTCATCAACTAAATTCATGCTCACTTTCCAAAATAAAACATACTATATTTACTTACTAAACACATTCAACTATAAATGTTCTTATCACTAAGTTTCACTTTCATTCTCATATTAAAATCATACCATTTCCATAACCAAACCACATTACTAACTTACCAAATTGACCATTTCTCACTAGGTCATATGTATATATCAAATATACCACTTTTGCATCACATATCAAATACTAAAAATCAAACCAGAAATTCAACCATAATCTAGACATATCACATGGCATGACATACACTTTACAAAACATATTCACATACTTCTAGACTATACATGCCATACTTCAATATATACATTTTCAAAAGGTACCAAAATAGAGTTTCATAGTGTGGTGATGATCCACGACGATCCTCGAGCTTCCGGTAGCTTCAATATCTATAAAATAGTTAAAAACACACAAAGTAAGCTTCCAAAAGCTTAGTAAGCCATATACAAATAAATTTATCACCAATCACAACTATAAACCAATTCATTTGTATGAATCATGGCATAACTAAATATCAAGTTCATATTTCTCATTTAGCACAAATACTCAATCATTTGCTCATATGCATATCACATTTCCACATAATACAAACATATTTCATATGTTCACACATATATACTTATGCGTACGTTTCATTCTCAATCTTAATATACATTTCAAACTTACCTAAATTGGATACATGTTCACATAGTCATTCATTTTCAAGGAATGCCCATTAAACCGTTTGGAATCAATAAGGATACTTGGATAGCTGAGAAAGCTTGTACAATGACAACATCCCAAACGTGGTCTTACATGTAATCAAATATCAATGCCACTGTCCCAGACAGGGTCTTACATGAAATCAAATAAGATGCCAATGTCCCAAACATGGTCTTACACGTAAATCATAAGTTGATGCCAACATCCCAGACGTGGTCATACACGAAAACACATATCGGATCCTATGTCATGACACATGTATCCTAACTATTCCTATGGTTCGTATGGGACTTTTCAAACGTCGAAACTTTGTCGATACTTTCTCGAATATCTGATACTCCACTCATATAATCATTCATCATTGTTGAAGAACATATGTAAACAATATTAATTCAATTCAAAACACATTTTTTTGTATATTGACTTACCTCGTACAAATTCGAACAAATGGAATCGACTACTCAACAACTTTTGACTTTCCCCGATCTAATTCCGTTTTCTTTGGTTCTTAATCTATATAAATTCAAATTTAACTTATTCAAACTCACATTCATTCAAATCAATTCAAAAACACATATTTAGGGCATTTTACAAATTAGCCCTCACATTTTCACATTTTGACACTTTAATCCTTAATTCACAAAATCACAAAATACACCAAATTTCCATACACACTCGCTTAGCCAAATATACATGGTGTTCATATAAGCCCCTATGTTTCATTTATTTCACATTTTAGTCACTCGCTAATAAGCTACTCACGGGCCTGCCTATATAAGCTATCGGTCAAGGTGTAACTACACGGGCTGCTCACACAAGCTATCAGGTATCCAAACCACTCAGGACTATCTAGCCATAGGTAGAACACACAAGACCAATACTTGGAACCAATTTACATGTACCTCATACATCATGAACTCAGACCACTCAATGAGTTCAGAGGTCACATATATATCACGAACCCAGACCACTCAATGAGTTCGGATTCCTTAATTCCTAGTGACATGTCACTTCTATCCTAGACTATTCCTAAGGTTCAAATGGGGTTTCCTTTCTTGTCGCATCACTGTCGAACTTGCTCGTACTGTCATTTACGATATCCATAATACCAACCATGTACTCATGGAATATTAGGGCATATAATTCATGATAGCAAATAAGCATTTAAATTCATATATCATTAAAGGATTAAAATATGTAACACATCACATTATTTACACATGAACTTACCTCTGTACAAAATGATGATAAACGAGCCTATTCGTCGAAAACCTTATTCTTCCCTTGATCAAGACCCGTATCACATTTTTCTTGATCTATAATGCCAAATTTAACTTGTTTAATAATCAAATTGTCCAAATCAATCCATAATTAATACTTTGATGAAATTACCTTTTTACCCCTAATTTGCACTTATTTACAATTTAGTCCCTAGACTCGTAAAATGAAATGCATGCATTTTCTTTGTTATCCAAGCCTAGCCAAATTTTTCTTGTACTCATAACAGCCCATATTTTCATCAAAATCATATTTTTATCACTTATTTTACATCTTTTAAAAAATGGTCCCTTTAAGGTGTTTTTATGGAAAATCACCAAGTAAAAGATGTTAAACACATATCAAACTAATATATTCTTCCATTAAACATCAAAACACAAACTTATCATGCATGAGTCAAAATTCCAGCATGAACCCTAGCTTAAAATATGGTTAGAAACAGGTACACCATGTTACGAGGATTTCAAAAATGTAAAGAACATTAAAAACAGGGCTAGAATAGGCTTACTTCCAAGCTCGAAAAGTTTGAAAACCCTAGCTATGGTTCTCCACAAGTTTCGGCAGCTAAGGAGGAAGATGGACAACATTTGTAACACCCCTTACCCGTATCCAAGGCCAGAACAGAGTATGAGGCATTACCAGACTTAACAATACACATAGACGAAAATCAGGCCATAAAATTTCATTTAATTCAAAACTTTTCGAACACATGCATAACAAACAAAGATAACTATATCATCACATCAAAACATAGGACATGGCACGATTAATTAAACTTATAAACCATAATGGATAAGGACCACATCTCATGATTTTATACGATAACTCAATGCAGACTGATACGTATGGTCAAAATCATAATAAAAATACATATCACAAACCAACTTCCTATACATGCCACTCACTTGATATTTCTAATATTTGAATTAATTTTCCCAAAAATGATAGTTTGATAGTGTGATTTTGCCTCCGACGATCTCCAACCCCGAGCCGACCTGCCAATACTAAAGAAATGGAGAGGATGGGTAAGCTTTACGCTTAGTAAGTTCATATGAAAATAATAAGCAATTACTACCATGCTTTTCAAGATAAAACACTATAATTGTACAATTACACATATTCAGGAGAGGCTATTTTCTAGAGTTCCGGTGTTAAAAAAAATTGTATCTCAAGTTACAAAACTCAAAATCCAATTCTATAAATTTTTTATGAAACTAGACTCATATGTCTACTTACCAATTTTTTTCTAGAATTTTTGCTAGGGCCATTTAGTACAGTTTTTTAGTTAAAGTCTCCCCTGTTTTAGGGTATGACTACTCTAACTCCTGTGCACTACGAACCGAATTTCTCCCTGTACAGAATTCCAACGACATGCCGTTTGTTTCCCTTAAAATTAGATTCAATAAGGAATCCATGCATGTAAGGTATGACTCTCAATAATTTTTGTACAATTTATGGTGAATTTCTAAAGTCAGAACAGGGGATCTCGAATTCATTCAGAACCTGTTTCACAAGAATTCAAATATCACACAATATAGAATTGTTTTTCTTTCCATGTTTCTTTTATGTGAAAATAGACTCATTAAGCTTTATTTCCATAATTTGTTTTTAAATTTAATTCAACTTACACAATTTTTGGTGAATTTTCAAAGTCATGCACTGCTGCTGTCTAATACTGTTTTACTACTAAAGTTCACTTTTACACAATTTCACTTAATCCATTCCATTTTACCGAGGTTCGCTCAAATATTGAGCATATTGCTCATAAATTCAAATAAACATATACTTGCACTTGTTCATCACATAATCACTTTCACATGTATATTCACTTAATCGATTTCCCGTTGAACTCATCAGAATAAAGATATTTTGGTTTGGAAATCGTACGATAGTTTATCATAATATGTATATGTACATTCAGCCCTGAATAGTTTATATGTGAAGATATACATAAAATACATGAAATTGTAAGCTTAAGATTTAAAATATCTATGATGGTATAATTCGGTTTAGTTTAAATAATTTGATTATGTCATTAAGTTGTTTATTTGCTTATGACTTACTAAGCTATGAAAGCTTACTCTCTGTGTGTTGTTGTTTACCTATGTTTTATAGATTTTGGATTCAAGTTATGAGCTCGGGAATCGTCAGAGAATCTTATCACACTATCGTCTATCTTCGGTATTTTATAAGCTAAATTTTTGAACCTATGGCATGTATAGGCTGGAACATACTTTTGAAATGGTGAATGCTGGTTATGTATATAAGCCATGCAAAAATGGCTAAACTTTTATATTTGAATTCGGTCATGTTAAGTATGGGTTTTGTTTATCTTGGTTTTATAGTTACATGCTATGAATATATAATGTTTGTGATAGGTACTAGATGCCTTGAAAATAGTTTGCTTATCATGTCTAAATTTGGTTTTACATGTTCTTGGTTAAAAGGTTTAATGAGCTTAATTGTTGATAAATTGCTAATGGAAACTTTGGATGTGTATGTAGTATTAGGTGAATAAATTCGGTTATGAGAGAAGAAAAGAATAATATGTATTTAGTATATTATATAATTCGTGATAGAAATATGAAATGTGAAACAATTAAAAGTGATGGATAGATGTATACTAGCTTGATTGGTTCGGTTGCTAAGTGGTAAGTTTTGCATGTGTTTCCTAAATATTTGGTCGATTATTTTATTATGTATTCAATGCTAAATGTTATTGTTATTTTAGGGTTGGTTGCTATCATGTACATGTACATTATTAGCATATTCGGCCTTGGTATAATGTACTAATATTCATATGTGATTACTTATTAAATTATATAATATGATTATATGATTAGACATGGTTACTAAGAATTTGCTTTTAATGTTAAATCATGAATGACATTAAGTGAACAATAGTTTAAGATGTCCAAATATTGATTATTACTTTGTTATTGAATACGTAACTTTAGGCATATTAACTAGCTTATATAACAAGTGAACTTTTAGTTGTGTGTGCATGAAATGGTTAAATTTACTAAGACCAAATGTGTATAATTTAATAACTATAGTAGGTACGAATAGTCTTTAATGATTAATACTTAAAAAGAATTATATGGAAATGCATTATTATTATTGTGAGGATGTTTCAATTTGTATTAAAGAGTAAAGCATGCGAATTCGAATTGACTATTACCTAAGCCGCATATGTAGTGGTTTAAGTTATGTATTATGGCTTATTAAGTTATAAAAATGGGTATGTGATTTGATGGCTATATGAATAATTACATAACTGGTATTAGAAGTATGTTTGACCATGTTGGTAATAGTTAATATATGTATATAAATGCATTGTATGTGGTAAGTAATACGTCGAGTTTAGTTGCGACTTGTATATGCAAGATGTATATCAATGTATGTCCTGAAATGTGAACTGATTATATTTTTAATTATAAATAAGTTTGTCTTGAGTAAATATATAAATGTTTGGAATTGAACTGTTGATCAGTAATGCCTCATAATCCTAATCCGGCGACGGATACAAATTAGGGGTGTTACACTTAACCTTAGAAACAAAGTATGTGAGTTAAAAATACGGTTTTGTAGAGAACTTACTTTTGAAAAAAAAGTTCTTGAAAATCCTAATATATAGCATACTTAAAGTAATTTCTTAATCACTCACACTTTGAAAACATAATAACTATGACGAATCCCATATCACTCATTGAAAAACCGTGAAACTAAATCCTTGCTGATGGATGGTTCGGTTGGTTCGCAATATAAACAAACACACAGATTACTTAAATAGACCATACTTATAGAATTCACACATGCAAGCAAACCTAGCTTTTTGGACAACCCTTTAACAAGACAGGGTGTAACACCCTTTACCCATATTCAACATCGAAATTGGGTACGAGGTGTTCTCAGATATAAACTCACACAATCATACAAAACCTGTAACACCCCAAACTCGGCCTAGAAGTTAGGCTTGAATCTGGCGTGTCACATTGAAGTATTTTTCGAAAAGCATGTTCTCATTGAAAACCCTTATTACTACTCAAAACCTCTGGCCACTTTAAAACTTGTGAAATGTTAATTCCCTTAAAACCTTACTTGTTGTTGAAGCTTACTTTTAAACAGTTGCGAAAACGTGATATTTTGAAAACTAGTTGTTGTCTTGGAAAATCGTGCCCTACTTCTAACAGATATTAAGCATGCTAAATAAATTTCCCAAACAAAAAGTTAAGAAAATAAGAGGCCTTAATACAACCCAAATCAAAAACCAAAGTGCTTAACTAAATAAACGTAATAGAAAAACATGTGCAGTTGTGTGGTCGTCTCTAAGTCCCTCTGCGACACCGATCCACCTAACGTTGGGGATTAATTGCATAGTTAATAAACGGGGTGAGTTTACGAAAACTCAGTATGTAATCTCCTTACCGAGTAATGTACCAAGAAATGATAGAATTGAGAATCGGCCAGGCTAGAGCCCATTACAAGAATAAAGACAGTCCGATTCAGAGCATACATGGGCCAAAGCTCGTTACAATATCATTTGGGTCATAGCCCATAATAGAATCAATTGGGCGTAGCCCATCCTAGCCTTAGTTGGGCCGAACCCCACATCACAATAATATCACAATAATATCATACATGCAATGCTGTGCAACCCACCCCAATAATCCAACCGCTACACACCAACTCCATCCTCGGTACACATCATGTGGGGGTATAAATATCGACCCACCCATCCGATACACATCAATGGTAGCCCGGTTGCAGTCCTACCTTCATTGCAGCAAGCTGCTAATCAAATATTGGGCTTAATAGCCATCGGTGGATCTACGATAGTCAAGCAACCATGCGATCCTCATATACTTCCTCCGTTCCATAATTCCCAACCCCTGCAATATGTCGTGTATGTCATGCTCAATCATCACACGTGTATGCAAAATGATCATACTCAGTAACAGTCTTTTAAAATATATTAAGAGCATATCAGTCATACAACCATAGTCAAGTCAATTAAAACGCAATCATACATTCATAATCAAAGAATTCAAATTCGAAGTCTAAGTCGGTCATTTATCCTCAAGGGCAAAACAGTCATTTTATCCTAGAGGGGTATGTTGGTCATTTTACACTACAAGGGTATTTTGGTAATTTTACACCACAAGGGTATTTCGATAATTTTACAAATCGGGTGTGTTTCGATAATTTTACAAATCGAGGGTACTTTAGTAACTTTACAAATCGAGGGTATTTCAGTAATTTTAAAAATCAAGGGTATTTTAGTAATTTTACAAATAGGGGGTATATCGATAATTTTATAAATCGAGGGTATTTTAGTAATTTTACAAATCGAGGGTATTTCAGTAATTTTACAAACTGGGGGTATTTTGGTAATTTTACGAATTGAGGGTATTTCAGTAATTTCATAATTGAGGGTATTTCGGTAATTTTACAAATTGGGAGAATTTCGGCAATTTTACAAATTGATGGTATTTCAGTAATTTCTCTTTATTTTGGGTTTATTACTTACCTTGGCTCGTTAACAAGTCCTCGTTGGCTAAAGTGAACAGATACTATGCACCAAGTAGGATTCCAGAGAAGAGGAGGTGAGTCTTTAAGACCGCTTCGTAAATTATACATATTTTTACCCCATGTTTAATGTATTTTGTGGATGATTTCTCACTAGAATTGGTGAATTCGATGCTCTTAATACTTTAATTTCATGTTTTATACTTAAGAGAGCATAGGAAAGCGAAAGGAACGAGAAATGGGCCAAAAACGGAGAAAATGGGCCAAAGTACGAAATCAACACTACTGGACCTCCTCACACGCAGGCACCACACGATCAGTGTCAATTTAAGGTGCTCGAACACGGCCTGAAGTAACCGAACATGGGCGTCTGCCACCGGCGTGTCCCTACCGAGCCCAAGTTGAGTAAAATTCGGAAACGACCAATTTTGAGGGTTTTTAGGCATTCCAAAGCCTATAAATACACCCTACAGGACGAGAAAAAGGGGAGACGGAGAATAGGGAGTAAGAAATTACTCCAAGGAAGATGATTGATCCATCTTAGAAGCCGAATTCTTCATCAAGACTGAAGATCTCTCCTCAATTTCCCTTCAGAAGTTTTGGCTTTTCTTTATGTTTTGTATTCTTTATTCTTCTGAGATGTTTTCTTATTTAGTTATGAACTAAAACCCCTAAATACCTAAGAGGAATGAAACCTGAGACGAATCTAGTTATTATTTTTTGAATCGTATGATAAATATTTAACTTGTTTTTAATTATGTGTTCTTAATTCTTATTTTGATATCCCAGGATACTGATTCAAGACATGCTCTTATTCAGAGGAGGAATAGACCTTGTCTAAGAGTACATTTGTCATAATTAAGCGAAGTTGATTGCGCGCCTAGAAATAGGGTGACAAGATTTTGCCGGATTAGGGTGAAACCTAATAAGGGGATCTATAGATCGAGTTAATGCAACCCTAGAGTGTTAATTACAGAAAAGTCTCGGTTATTCAATCTAGGGATTAGACGTTATTAGTCTTGAATAGGGATAATAACATAACTTAGGGATCTTTACGGAACAAGTTGAATGAATAAATCGTCCGATTCGGAGCCAGAATAACAAGTAAAGTCTAGGTAGATTTTTCCTTAGGTATTAAGTCAATCGATTTTTCCCAAAAGCAATTCCCCAATTCTTTTCACTTTGCGTTTTTAGTTTAGATAATTAGTTAATTAAAACAAAACCCCATTATTCTTAGGCTAGACAATAAAAAGACAGTCATTACTAGTACTTTTAGTTCCTTTGGGTTCGACAATCCGGTCTTGCTAAAACTATACTACTGTTCGATAGGTACACTTGCCTAAATCGCGATAATAGTTAGTTTCAAGAACGATTAATTATAAATATTTAAAACCTATCAGAAAATAACTCGATCAAGTTTTTGGCGTCGTTGCCGGGGAACTGAAATATTAGGAACGCTAAATTTTTATTACTTTAGCCATTTATTTTTCTTGCAATTTAATTTAATTTTATTATTATTATTACTAATAATTTACTTTTTCTTTCTCTTGGTAGGTTTTTAGAGTTTATGACTAGAAGAAACCCGTCGGGACCATTACTTTTTGATGAAGAAATTGATCGCACAGTTCGTAGAAACCAAAGAGAAATAAGGCAAAGCTTAAGATACACGGAGAACGAGCAAGAAGACGATACTCAACCCCCAACCGAGGAGATGGCTGAAAACCAAGGCAATAAGCTACCTCTTGCAATTACGGTTAATGAAAATCCTGCTCCACGCACTCTGTATGACTATGCTAAACCTTCTTTAACAGGAATTTATTCAAGTACAGTTAGACCTACTATTGCTGCGAATAATTTCAAACTGAAACCTAACACAATTCAGATGATACAACAGTTTGTTCAGTTTGATGGTTTGCAGGATAAGGATCCCAACACTCACTTGGCAAATTTTCTGGAGTTTGCGACACATTCAAAATTAATGGCATTTCTGATTATGCCATTCACCTTTGATTATTCCCTTTTTCACTGAGAAACAAAGATAAACAGTGGTTGAACTCGTTACCATGAGGGTCTATCACTACTTGGGAACAAATGACCAAAAAATTTTTACTAAAATATTTTTTGCCGGCTAAAATGGCTAAGTTACGTAATGACATCTCTTCTTTTGTGAAGATGGACTTAGAAACACTTTACGATGAATGGGAGAGATACAAGGATCTATTACGAAGGTGGCCTCACCATGGGTTACCTCTATGGCTACAAGTTCAAACATTCTACAATGGTGTGAATCCCTCGACAAGACAGATGATTGACGCAGCTGCTGGAGGAACCATCAACAACAAAACACCTGAAGAGGCTTATGAATTTATTGAAGAAATGCCACTAAATAACTATCAGTGGCAAGTTATGAGGACAAAGCCAACAAAAACAGCAGGCGTTTATAACGTTGACTCAGTTGCTATGCTGTCAAATTAGGTAGAACTTCTCAATAAAAAGATTGATGGTTTACTTGGTTCTACGCAGGTACATCTAGTAATGAGGTGTGACTCAAGTGGAGGAGGTGTGCATACAAAATATCAATCCTTCAACCTACAACCGAAGAGGAACAAGTCAACTATATGGGTAACAACAACTTTAGATCTCAAAATAACCCATACAGTAATACTTATAATGCAGGTTGGAGGAACCACCCAAATTTCTCCTGGGGTGGTCAAGGGAATCAAAAGCCACAAAATCCTCAGGGTTTTCAATAGCAACCTTATCAACAAGAGAAGAAATCGAACCTTGAGGAGATGCTCTCAAAATTCATATCAGTGTCAGAAACCCGTTTCCAAAATACCGAGACAGCACTTAAAAATCAACAAGCATCGATCCAAGAACTTGAAACTCAGATAGGCCAGCAATCCAAACTAATTTTCGAACGACCACAAGGTAGCTTACCATGTAATACTGAACCTAACCCAAGGGAACACCTCAACGCAATTTGTACTCAAGATAAGGAAGGAATCATTGCGCCTGAGCCAAAATTGATGCAAGAAACTGTGGTAAGCAAAGGTAAAAGTGAGGTAAGTCATAACAAAACGGTTAATGAAGAATATAAACCTCCTGTCCCATACCCTAACGCGACAAGGAAAGACCGCTCAAATGAACAATTCGGTAAATTCCTTAAACTTTTGAAAAAATTACATATTAACTTACCGTTTATTGAAGCTCTATCACAGATGCCGAATGCAATGAGATTTTTAAAAGAGCTTTTAGTAAATAACCTGAAGTTGGACGAAACGTCACAAGTAGAGCTAAACACAGTCTGCTCAACTATTCTACAGAATAAGCTACCCTACAAATTGAAAGATCTGGGGAGTTTTACAATTCCTTGCTTAATTGGTAGTTTAGATATAAATCATGCATTAGCTAATTTAGGGGCTAGTATTAACGTCATGCCTTACAAAATGCTTAAGCAACTAGGTCTTGGGAAACCTAAACAGACTAGAATGAACATTCAATTGGCAGATAAAACTATAAGATTTCCTAGGGGTATTATTGAAGATGTACTAGTGAAAGTAGATAAGTTCATATTTCCTGTTGATTTCGTTGTTCTAGACATAGAGGAGGATAATAACACCCTTTTGATTTTAGGGAGGCCCTTTTTAGCAACTGCTAAAACAATTATTGATGTTGGCAAAGGTGAGCTTACACTTTGTGTGGGAGACGAAACGATCACCCTTCAAGCTCGTAATTCTGGCCTCACATCAAACATTGAAGGTAATGGTCCACATCATTCTACTAAAACTAACAACATGGTGCAACCTACTTTGCAGAAAATAAGTCTGAAGGAAGCACGCGAGTCATTCTCAGGAAATAGTAGAGGACCTGTTCATGAAGATCAAAGATTACAAATCGAGGAACTTGATAAATGGCAGACACAAACCAAGAACACCCGACAAACCAAAACTACGACAAAACAAGCCCGGTACCTTTCCAAATCAACTTAAGGTTGGTTGTAAGGTCTTATTAAATTATGCAGATCCCCACATCATCACTACCATACCGAATGAGGAAATCCCTCTTACGGTACTCAGTATTTTTCCATTCAGTACGGTGGAGGTGAGTCATCCCAAGTTCGGCACTTTTAAGGTAAACAATACCCGTTTAAAACCTTATATTGATGAGACTGATAGCAGGAATAAGGATAATAAACTCCTCAAACCACCATGATTATTCAAACAAAGAGGTGAGTCAAGCTTAGACTATAAATAAGCACTACTCGGGAGGCAACCCGTAACAATAGTAATTTCTTTCAATTTCAGTAGTTAACTCCTAACTTACTAATAGAAATCTTGAATACAGGTATTTCCACAGAGACATGACCAAGCACACGGGCGTGGTAAGGCCGTGTGAAAATAGGGCAAAAGGTTTCCCCAACACGAGCTACGATTAAACGCCACGGCCATGCAATATGGCCGTGGTCAAGCCTGCCAAAACAACACAGGCGTTCGACACACTCGTGTAGAAGACCTGTGGTTGAAACTGAGAAGCTAGCACGGGCGTAATACATGCCCGTATCTAACACCCGTGGTTGATCCTGTTAAATTAACATGGGCGTGGGGCTTGCATACACGGGCGTGGGAGAAGCGAACGAAGACATGGTCGTGCAACACGATCGTGTGATCCAACACGTCTGAGGCACACGGGCGTGTGTCAAATTTCAGATGCACCAAAATAGGAAAAACACGAAACACACGAGCTAAAATTGGGACACACGGGTGTGTCCCATGACCGTGTATCCCAAAATCTATAAATAGGTTTCACTATTCATTGTCATCCCCACTCAAAAACCCTAACCCTAGCCGCTGCAAGTCCACACGGCCTCCTTGCCACACCCGTGCGCCGCTTCTCACTCAATTTTTGATGCTGAATCTCTCTCCCTTAGTATATGATGTCGTCTTCATGAGGAAAGAAATCCGATGTCCCCGCTTCAAAGAAAAGGAAGGGAGCGTTATCTTCCTCGGGTCCTACCGCAAAAATTCGTCACCCTTTCCTCCAATTCCCCAACAGGCCCCAAGAAGAACTATTTCAAATACTACGGGCCCGACCTTTAGCAGTGGGCCGTTGCATCAACTGGGCTGCTGTCGAACAAGTCCAGTTGGCTGACGCGATTCGGGCTCTTTTTACCACTGACCCTTGGGAGCTGTTCTTCAGGATTATCGAGCCGACGTACCTCGAGCTCACGATGGAACTATGCTCAACATTCCATCTTCAGACTGTAATGACAAGGTCCGATGATCCTGGCATGATTCAATTTTGCCTAGGCTAAGTGTCCTAGAGTTTGGTGCTGCACTAGGCTTGAGTTCAGGGAGGAGAATGAACTACATGCTCTCAGTCGCCACATACATTTCTCTTCCTCGAAGTGCTGGCACACTTTGGCCCCTAGCACAGCCTCGTACAATCCTAGCCGCTCCAAGGCATCAGTTCTCCCACCATCCTTTAGGTATTTTCACGCTATTTTAGTTCACACAATTACAGGGAGGCAAGAGAGCACTGGCGTTGTCAACACCCACGACGTCTACTTCTTATGGTGCATGTCGCAAGGGCACGTCATCGACCTTGCCTATTTCATCACCCTTGATATTCAGCACCACATGGAGCGGCATCAGAAGGGGGTCATCTCCATTGGCCCCTACGTGACTCGACTAGTGTAACATTTCGGGCTCCTCCACACCCCGGCCCAAGAATTATCCCTCACCCTCATCGGCCAGATGTCTCCACAAGGCATCTCGAGCATGCTTAGCATGAGGATGATTCAAAGACGCAGAGGAACCTACCCTCCCAGTATCATCTCGCTCAATCTACCGAGGAGGAGGCCTACGAGGACATTCCTGATGATGTCCCCCACAGCACGAGGACCTACCGACTCAGCCACCACCACCCTTTCGTCCAGTTCATACGGCGGCTTCATATACTGACATCCTTGAGCACCTCACCCGATTCGAGCAGTAGTGTTTTCAACGATTTGACAACATTGATGCTACTCTACAGCAGATTTGTCAGCACCTCCGCATCTCATCATGGTCCCATTCATAAACATCCAAATGATGAAGATGTTTAGAAACATTTATTTATTATTTTATGTTTTTAATTTTATTAAAACTACTTTTTACTTTTATTTTTATTTTTATTTATTTTTTAGCAGATTTTAGAATTTTATTTTTAATTGTCAATTTCGATTTTTCTTTATAAGTAATTATTCTTCCTAATATCCCCTAAAAATTTCTTGATTTTATCATAGTTATATAGAGCTCTTAAGTTCATCATCGCATAGGAACTACAACTCCACTGGGAAAGGTTCTCCATGACTGCCATGTCCTGCTCGCCCACGACCATAGCTACCACTAGAGATAATATCCTTTTGGCGCAGGACTTATGGCCTAATGAACCTCTACGACCGCTGGAGTATCCCCCTCCACTCTCGAACCGATTCCTCTCTAGAACTCTAGTTCAAGGAATTCATCATACAGGAAATTTCACTTCTCTCCCTATCTTATTTTACACTCCAATATCCATTTTTGTACATTGAGGGCAATGTACATCTTAAATGTAGGGGGTATTCATTCATTATCAGAAAAATCCCTAAATAATCACCTTGTTCTCTTGAAAAACTCTCATATCATATTTAGGATAAATTATAATTGATTTATGATTTTGATTGATATTTCTTGAATTAAAACATAGGAATTTATGCATTGATTTTTTAAAGTTTAAGACATTAGAGAATCAAGCATGCTGAGTTGATTTTTAAGAATTTAAAATTATAGGTTGTTTCCCCGAGTCTAGGTATTACTTTGAACTGGAATTCACGAGTCTAAGCATCAAAAAGCCATAATTTTTGTGAGATTTTTGAGCCTTTTGAGCATCTATTAATTCTTTCATGCTCACTTTTATTATTGCTTTGAGTGCATCAGTAGTGAATTGTTATTCTAGAACTTGCTTGATTATACATGTTGAGACCACACCATTTGATTTGATATGTAAAAATGATTAAGGCACTTAGGATTAACCCACTCATACCATGAAAAGCCTACCTTCACGATTAACCCCTAGTAAACCCCCTTGAGCCTAACAAGCTATTTCTTGTATTACCCTTAATATCAACCTTTAACCCATTATTGTTGAAATCCCCTAAATTAATCCATATTTTTGTCGAGATTTGAGTTGAATGGATTGTTTAGCTATGTTTTATTCTTAATAGTTAGTCTATATTGTTTAACTTGTTCTTAAAAAAAAACACTATGAATACATATCTGTAATTTCATTTTCTGAGAGAAGCTCTGTTGTACGCAAGTGAAGATTAACTCTTTTTCTAGTTAGGCAATTTTTCAATTCAATCTCGATTCTAACCCTTTCTTTCAGTTTGTGACTACACCCCCTAACCAAGCCTCATTACAACCCTCTAAAGACCTTTTGATTGATGTATCATCTTAAATTATAGTGGTGGAGATTTGATTTTCAAGCAAGCCTATGGTAATGACTTTTCATTATTGACTATTGAGAGCTTCATTTATTGTCCTTAAACACCTCGAGTGATTTGAGTGAATTTTTAGTGAGGATGTGAAACTCTGTGATATTCTGAATCAAAGGTAATTACTTAGATGCGGAGAGACACATTGTTTGCATGATTAAATACTCAACTTGAAATGTTTGAAACTTTTATGTTCTTTTAGTTGAATTCTCAATGTATGATTACCTATGGATTATTCTGAGATATTTTCGTTAGAAATTATAAGTTGAGAAGAATTTATTTTGATTATGAGTTGAGAATTTTGCTTAAGGACAAGCAAATGCTGAAGTGTTGGGGTATTTGATAAACCGTAAATTATACATATTTTTACCCCATGTTTAATGCATTTTATGGATGATTTCTCATTAGAATTGGTGTATTCGATGCTCCTAATGCTTCAATTTCATGTGTTATACTTAGGAGAGCATAGGAGAGTGAAATGAACGAGAAACGGGCCAAAAACGGAGAAAATGGGCCAAAGTACGAAATCAACATGGCCTGGACCTCCTCACACGGGCACACCACATGGCCATGTCAATTTGGCAGGCTCGAACACGGCTTGAAGTAACTGAACATGGGCGTGTGCCACGGGTGTGTCCTTGTCGAGCCCAAGTTGTGTCCAATTCGGAAAAGGCCAATTTTGAGGGTTTTTAGGCATTCAAAAGGCTATAAATACACCCTAGAGGAGGAGAAAAAGGGGAGACGGAGAATAGGGAGTAAGGAATTACTCCAAGGAAGCCGATTGATCCATCTCAGAAGCCAGATTCTTCATCAAGACTGAAGATCTCTCCTCAATTTCCCTTCAGGAGTTTTGGGTTTTCTTTATGTTTTGTATTCTTTATTCTTTTGAGATGTTTTCTGTAACACCCCGAACCCGAGACCGTTGCCGGTGTCGGACACGAGGGGTAACAAGCCAAAACCACTTATGGCACCGACCAATTTGACATTCCCAGGCAAGCTGGAAAACTGCGTCGCTGTCGCCTTAAAAAGCATATCTCGAGTTTCACAACTCGGAAATGGATTCCGTAAATTTTTCCTGAATTTAGACTCATATATCCATCCATGGATTTATTTCTAGAATTTTTGGTCGGGCCAATTGGTACAGTTTATTAGTTAAAGTCACCCATGTTACAGGGGTCGACTACACTGACCTTCGCGCGTTACAACTTCAATATCTCTCTGTACAGGGTTTCAATACTGATGCCGTTTATTTCTTATGAAACTAGACTCAAAAAGGAATCTGCACATATAAGACATGACTTCTAATTAATTCTGGATAATTTATGGTAAATTTTTAAAATCGCGACAGGGGACCCAGAAACCGTTCTGGTCCTGTCTCACGAGAACTTTAATATCTCTCGGTATACTGTTCATATGATTGTTTCGTTACTTTCATATGAAAATAAACTCGTCAAGGTTCGATTGCATAATTTATTCACTATTTAACACCATTCCTACAAATTTTTGTGATTTTTCACATCCACATCACTGCAGCTGGCAGCATCTGTTTTTAAGGTAGGCTTTACCTATATTGTAGTTCCCATGGACCAACTATAGTCTAGTCATACTTAGGTCCACATATGATCATATTTAGCCATTCCAATGGCTGATCATGTGACCAACTCTCTCATTCCAAACCATAATCACATCATGAAACCAAATATAATTACAAACCACATATGGTCAAATTCCATACTCCACTTTTACGAACCATTTTCGCATGGCCGCACACATATACATCACAAAGTACTTAAAACAACCGAGGGTAGTCCTATACATGCCATATCCAAAACTCAACTAAAGGAGTACCAAAAGGGCTTTGATAGTGTGGTTGACTTCAACTTCTATGATCCCGAATCCGATCGCTAACGAGCAAAATCTATAAACAGAGAAACAAAGAAACGGAGTAAGCAATTTATGCTTAGTAAGTTTTGAGCCATAATATACACACAACCAAGCATAGCATTCAAGTAGCTAAACAATAATTCATATGCACAATTTCTCAAAGACATGCTTACTTCACAATCCCAACTCTTATATTCATACACTAATAACGGCTTAGTCAAGGCCGATAACTCATTTATCATCGAGCGAATACGCACATACACTTACTCATAGTGTGCAAAGCACACACGAAACGCACTTTGTTGTTGGGAATTTCACAAGCGTATTAACTGAAAATTTTTACAGCAAGTTCAAAGTTCTCGAATCACATACCTTCGGAGTTTATCCGGATATAGCTACTCATTCAAACGCCTTGGGACATAGCCCGGTTATGGTAACCCGCACAAATGCCTTCGGACTTAACCCGGATATCACAACTCGCACAATTGCCTTGGGCTTAGCCCGGATATCATAACTCGCACAATTGCCTTGGGCTTAGCCCGATGTCACAATTTGCACAATTGCCTTCGGCTTAGCCCGGATATCACTCGAACATTTATACACATCTTTGTTTCAACTTCATAACACAACTTTTATGCACAATTCACTTAGCAAAATATCATTTCGGCTCAATGGCCACATACAAAGGCACAATTTCGATTGCTTATTACTTCATTCAATCGAATCAAAATCTAAGTTTCGATATCAAAACTTACCTCGGACGTGGTCGAACGATTTCGATGGCTATTCGACGACTTTTTCCTTCCCTTATCGGATTTAGCTCCCTTTGCTCTTGAGCTTAATTTAACAAATAAATTGGTTTTATCATTTGAGCATCGAAGGGGAATTCAAGATACCTAGCCAATATATATACTCATTAGGCATCAAAGTTGCATATGTACGAAATCACTAATCGAACTCAACACATTAGTTAATATTCCTCTTAGCGAATTTTCTAAGCCAAGAATAGGCATCAATATGCTTGCCTCTAACCGAATGCATGCACACCAATTTCCCTCATGTGGCGAATATGCATGTCCATGTTGAGGCCAATTATGCACTTAATACCACACAAAAACAGCATGCATTTTACTAACTAACGCATTACATATTGTAGCTCAATACACATCTCTCATGTACTTCATAACCGAAACATCATCACAAGCAAATATATACCTTGAAATAGTATATATGTCATGCCAATACATCATGTGCAAACATGTATACACATATAGGTGCAAGGTCAATCTCAAGGGTTCATACCCATCCAAACACAAAATTTTTTATTTTTTTACCAATCAAGTAACAAGCATAAATCATGCTCATGAATGCACCATGGCGAATACATCACAACCATACCCTTTCAACTTTGGTCATGGTTAAACAAAGAATTCAATGTCCTACTCAAGAACACTAAAAAGAAATTTCAAGAGTAGTCAATCCATCATTGCATGCATCATCAACAAGCTTCACATTTAGCATGCAATGGCTTTAACACAATATCAACCTTGGCCAAATACCATTTTTCATGGCATAGCAAGGATTTGAACCATGGCTAACATGCACATCAAGTTAGCAACCAAAACAAGCATGAATCTCATGACACAACCTCAACATACCTTAATCTTGATGCAAGTATAGCCAAATCTCCTTCTAGATCTCTTATAAACCAAAAATGGAGCAAAATCCTCTTTCTTCCTTAGTTTTGGCTCAAAGAAAGGATGAACAAATTTTTTCTTTCTTCCTTTACAACTCACGGCAATAGGGAGATACCACACTCACACACATTTTTTTTTCATTCTTTTCTTACCCATGCTTATTTGTTTATTATTTCTCCCTAATGCCCAACAAAACATGTTTCATGACATGTTTAGCCCATATTTCTTTGTCATGGCCGGCCACCACCTATAAAAAGGGGAATTTGACATGCAAGTCCATTGTTTTGCATGCATGTTTTAATTAGTCATCACACATTTCCCCTTCATACTTTCAAAGTTCACTACTAAGTCCTTTCTAGTGAAATTCACCTTTATAACACTAAATCAATCATAAAAAATGTCACACACAAATTAACACATATCATAGGCATCAAAATAAATTTTAAATTATTTTTATGCCTCGGTTTTGTGGTCCCGAAACCACATTCTGACTAGGGTCAATTTTGGGCTGTCACATTTTCTTATTTAGTTATGAACTAAAACCCCTAAATACCTAAGGGGAATGAAACCTAAGACGAATCTTGTTATTATTTTCTAAATCGTATGATAAATATTTAACTTGTTCTTAATTATGTGTTCTTAATTCTTATTTTGATATCCCAGGATACTGATTCAAGACAGAATAGACCCTGTCTAAGAGTACATTTGTCATAATTAAGCGGAGTTGATTGCGCGCCTAGAAATAGGGTGACAAGATTTTGCTTGATTAGGGTGAAACCTAATAAGGGGATCTATAGATCGAGTTAATGCAACCCTAGAGTGTTAATTAGAGAAAAGTCTTGGTTATTCAATCTAGGGATTATACTTTATTAGTCTTCAATAGGGATAATAACATAACTTAGGGATATCTACAGAACAAGTTGAATGAATAAATCATCCGATTCGGAGCCAGAATAACAAGTAAAGTCTAGGTGGATTTTTCCTTAGGTATTGTCTTAAGTCAATCGATTTTTCCCGAAAGGAATTCCCTAATTCTTTTCTCTGTGCGTTCTTAGTTTAGATAATTAGTTAATTAAAACAAAACCCCATTATTCTTAGGCTAGATAATAAAAAGACAGTCATTACTAGTACTTTTAGTTCCTTTGGTTTCGACAATTCGGTCTTGCTAAAACTATACTACTGTTCGATAGGTACACTTGCCTAAATCGTGATAATAGTTAGTTTCAAGAATGATTAATTATAAATATTTAACACCTATCACGAAATAACGCGATCAACCGCTTAAGTACCAAGCTCTCCCTAAACTAGACATGCATATACCCATTGCCACACCGTAACTTTATGACTAGTCTACAGTCGCGATTAATTAATTATTTATGTTTTATGTCTGCTTGAGTAGTTACCAAAAACTAGGTCCACAACCCCTTTACTGAACACTAACAAATCCACACTTATTCATTTGGCTGTTTTAGGCCCAATCTCGTTCACATGGCCCATCAG
The DNA here is from genome assembly GCF_025698485.1 of Gossypium arboreum. NCBI lineage: Eukaryota > Viridiplantae > Streptophyta > Magnoliopsida > Malvales > Malvaceae > Gossypium > Gossypium arboreum. The sequence goes on from NC_069082.1 coordinate 33,233,899, forward strand.
GCCCAATCACATTCATATGGCCCATCAGGCTCAATCACATTCATATGGCCCATTAGGCCCAACAACTTCCCACATAACAGTTAGATTAACACAAGCGGGCCCATCGAGCCCATTGGACCCATTCGACCCATCGAGGCCCAGAACAGCCTCAGCACACAAGAACGCTCGTGGCGGCTTTCAGCTTTTGCCGATTTCTAACAAAGAAGGGTGTGAATACACACCCGTTTATGAGAACGCGCCGAAGTCCACGATCACCAACCTTGGCACATCCTGCATTGGGTCTTAATCACCTTTTTTTTTTTCACCAACTCATCTGGTTCACTCTATTTAAAGCTAGCTTCTCACCTATTCCCATGTTAGCTTCCCAATGTGGGATTACTTTCAACCATTAGGAAAATTCCTTATTTTCTTATGACCATCTCAACGACAGAGTTCCAATCCAACTCCACCTCCTACACAGCTCAAACAACAAAATAAATACTCCAGTGCACATCCTAAGACTTGAACCTTAGACCTCAAAGTTACACAACACGCCACCTTGCCACTCCACCACAGACTCTTTCCGTGTCATATTTTATCCTCAAATAAATATAAGGTCTATAGGCCAAAGTCCAAGTTCCTTTAAAAGAAATACCAAAATAAATTGCAAGAGCCATGACTTGAACCCAGGCTCCCTTGCAACCATAATGACACCACAACCACTAGACCACAAGCTTCGTTGTGTCATTTATTTACCACAATAATTTAAAAGGCCTTCACCCAAGCACCGAGGGTTTTATTCACTTATTACCAAAATTTTTGCTAAAGCCCAGGTTTGAACCCAAGATTTCTCCGACACTTCTCAGGGCCATTAACCACTAAAGCAGACATTTAATTGTGTCATTTCCTTGTACAATTGAATAGTTATATACAACCTCCTTACGGACCCATACTAAAGGCCCAATACTTCTAGGCCCAAATTCGGGGCATTACAAAATCGGGCCATAAAATTTTTCCCAAATTTAAAACTTTTCATTCACATGCATATTGTCCCTTATATGGGCCTTCGTGGCCCAAAACATACATTGGGTGTGGTTTGAGACTAAATCGAGAACTCTCTAAACTTATACACTAATTAGAAAATTTTCCTAATTTGGAGGGTCACACGCCCATGTGGGTAGGCCGTGCGGTCTTACATGGCCGTGTGGCTTGGGACTCGCCCATGTCCCTAGCCCGTGTAACTCTCTATTTATGATGTCATGAACAAAATGTGATCACAAGGCCAAGGCACACGCCTATGTGCTTAGGCCGTGTGGACAATTAAATTTCATATTTTTTCCATAAATAGGTGCAGACTTCACACAGCCGGGCACACACCCATGTCCTATGGTCGTATCTCTCACACAGCCAAGACACACGGCAGTGTCTCAGGCCATGTGTTTACTACTAGGCATTATGTTTGTATTAAATAGGGTTCAAGGGACACACGGCCAGAGCACATGCCCGTGGGGCGACTTTGTGTCATACACACTCTAGACACATGCCTTTGAGTCTACTCGTGTGGACAAATTTAAAGCTATATTCCAAGCTATTCCACCCTTATTTACACAACACATTCATTGTTCCAAAGGTACTTGAACTCTCTCATGAATCTAGTTTGTGTATTAAACTTCTCAACACTTTAGACTAGATTAGGGCTTCATATCATAACAAATCTATTGTACTAAACACACCTGTATCCATGAGCAATATTTATTAAATTTTCATGCATGCATTTTCATATCAACTCATGCACACACATAGTGATCATCATCCACTAAGATCCATACCATAATGGAATTGGCTCATACATGCATAAGTGAATAGATTTACAACCCAATAGTCATTGTGGGTCATATCTCATGGCCATATACAAAACGAATCGTAACACACTTATAAGCCAACACATTAGTTAAACTAATATGACATATAACAAAACAACCAAGTTCCTGTACGTGCCATACTCAAAATAAAGAGACTAACTATACCTAAGCAATCCAATTGATAGTTTGATCGAGTCTCCGATGCCCTTTGATACCCGAACTAGCTTGGTGAAACTATAAGAAAAAGGAAAAGAGAGGGAGTAAGCATAAAGCTGAGTAAGTTTATATGTAAATTAATAAGCTATGAAAATATGTAATTTCAACACACAAAAAAAATATCACTTATTTCATTACATTTTCCATAATCACTATAATCATATCCTATCTCGTTCAAATCTCACAATGTCTCATAGAAATTAAGATCATGATTCCTTACTTTTCATTATGCCAAAATTGTATCATTCCGTATTCTTAATAACTATGAGTTTGGCATACTTACCTGTACCCACTCAAGATAGCTATACCTCGTCATTCTTTTGCCATATCCTAGGACTACCCAATGAACTGCTTGGAATACTAAGGGTTTCTCAGGATATCATCTACACAAGGTAAGGTGCCAATGCCATATCCCAGATATGGTCTTACATTGGACCACATAACGACCCCAATGCCATGTCCTAGACATGGTCTTACATGGGATCAAACATATATAAGCCAATAGCCCAGCTATGGTCTTACACGATGTCTCATTATGATGCCAATGCCATGTCGTGGACATTGTCTTACATGGGATCACATAACGATGCCAAAGCCATGTCCAAGACATGGTCTTACATGGGATCACATTTCACTGCTGAAGCCATATCCCAGATATGGTATTATACGAGAGCTCATCCACTCAAATGTCAAAATGATGATGCCCTAAGTATTCTTGAGGTTCAATCGGTTTATGTCACCACAATTCTTTAATAAACAACATCAATGATATTCACCAAGACAATTAAACCATTCGTATAACATCAAATATTACGCACATAATAAAATGCTATATTAATTACACACAAACTTACCTCGGTACAAAATATGGATAATTACTTCGATTTAGTTCAAGATCTTACTCTTTCCCCGGTCTAGGCCCGGACTCCTTTTTTCTTGATCTATAATAGCAAATTTGACTTATTTAATATCCACATTATTCAATTGAGCCTAAAAATCATACTATGGAAAAATTACACTTTTCCCCCTAAAATTTAACATATTTACACTTTTGTCCCTAAGCTCGTAAAATGAAATGTGTCCAATTTCATTGTTATCCAAGCATAGCCGATTCAAATTCCTTCTTATAACAACCCACATTTTTTTATCAAATCACATTTTTGACACTTATTTTTGTATGTTTTACAAATAAGTCCTTTTTCGTGTTTTCATGAAAAATCACCTAGGAAAAGATGTTTATCTAATACTAAACTTTCATATTCCTTCATAAGTCTTCAAAATACATGCAAGACATACATGGGTAATTTTTTGAACATGAACACTAGCTTAAAACAATGGTAGACATAGCTAGTTCATGTTTCAAAGATCTCAAAAACATAAAGAACATTAAAAACAAAGCTAGGATGTACTTACTATCAAGCTTGAAAGGTTGAAGAAACCCTAGCTATGGTAACTCTTCAAATTCGGCACAAGCATGAGAAAGGTGATGAGATTTTGGCTTTGTTTTCCCTTTTTATTCTTTTATTTACCAAAAGAAAAAAATGCCTTCAAGGCCTTCCTTTAAAATTTTACCCATGCATGCATATTTTGTCCATAAAAATAAAAATTGGGCAAATTGCTATTTAAGGACCTCTAATTAATAATCTAAAGCCATTTCATACTTAAAGCTTCTAGAATATTTAATTTTGCAACTTTTGCAATGTAGTCCCTAAACTTAAATTGGACACTTTACACATAAAATTTCTTCATGAAATTTTCACACAAGCATGTAATCATATCATAGACCTCATAAAAATCACAAAATAATTATTTCTACTTCAGATTCACGGTCTCGAAACCACTATTCTGACTAGACCCTAATTCGGGATGTTACAACTCTCCCCTTTAGGGACTTTCGTCCTTGAAAATCTTACCGGTAAAAAGGTTTGGGTATTGACTTCTTATTGTTTCTTTGGGCTCCAATGTGGCCTCTTCAACCCCATGTCATTTCCATAACACTTTTACATGGGATATACTCTTGTTTCTTAATTGTTTGACCTCCTAAGCTAAGATTTTAACCCGTTCCTCACAATAAGTCATATCCAGTTGTATCTCCACCTCTATATGTGAAATCACGTGGGAAGGGTCAGAACGGTAATGGCAACATAGACACATAGAACACATCATGAATCCTTTCCAATTCGAATGGTAAGGCTAACCAATAAGCCCCCAGTCCTATTCTTTCAGTCACCTCAATTGGTCCAATAAAACGCGGACTCAATTTCCCTTTCTTGCCAAATCTGAGAACTTTCTTCCACGGGGACACTTTTAGAAACACCTTATCACCGAACTGAATCTCAATCTCTTTTCGTTTCAAATTCGTGTAGGATTTCTGTCAATCCGAAGCCATTTTCAAACAATCTTGAATCACCTTTACTTTTTCTTCGGTTTCTCATACCAAGTCAACCCCATGAATGTGATTCTCTCTGAGTTCAGTCCAATATAATGGTGTTCGGCACTTGCGCCAATAAAAAGCCTCATAAAGCACCATTTTCAAGCTCCACTGAAAACTATTATTATAGAAAAATTCCACCAATGGCAAATACTTTTCCCAACTGCCCCGAAATTCGAGAACACAACACCGGAGCATGTCTTCCAGTATCTGTATTACTCTCTTTGTCTGTCCATCAGTTTGTGGATGGAAAACGGTACTAAAATTTAGTTTTGTACCTAAAGCTTCCTGTAGCTTTTTCCAAAATCGCGATGTGAATCTCGGATCCCTATCCTAGATGATCGATAAAGGTACTTCATGTAGTCATACAATTTCAGAAACATACAACTCGGCTAGCTTATCGAATGAGTAGTCAGTACGTACCGGAATAAAGTGAGTCGACTTCGTCAATCGATCAACGATGACCCAAAAGACAACTTTATTTTTTGGTGAAAATGACAGTCCCGTCACAAAATCCATAGTAATCTGGTCCCATTTCCACTAGAGAACCATCATAGGTTATAGTAAAACCGAAGGTACTTGGTGCTCAGCTTTCACTTGCTGACATATTATGCATTTCGAAACAAACTTTAAGATGTCTCTTTTCATGCCTGGCGACCAATACAATCTCTTCAAGTCATTATACATCCTGGTGCTATCTGGATGGATTGACATACAACTACTATATGCCTCGTGAAGAATTTTCCTGATAAGTTCATCATCCCTAGGTACACAGACCCTAACTTGAAACATTGAGCAACCATCGGTACTAATCCGAAAATCTGATTCAACACCCAACTCACATTGAATTCTCTTGGTTTGCAAATCCTTATCACCTTTCTGAGCTTCATAGATTTCTTGGAGAAACATCGGTCTAGCTCTTAATTCCGCTAGTATCGAACCATCATAGAACACCGTAATCTAAGTGTTCATAGACCTCAAGGCAAATAAGGATTTCATGTTCAAGGCGTCAGTGACCACGTTCGCCTTACCTGAGTGATAGTCAATCACCAACTCATAATCCTTTATCAACTCTAGCCACCTTCGTTACCGTAAATTTAGATCTTTTTGAGTCATCAAGTACTTTGGACTTTTGTGATCAGTGAATACACGACACCTCTCACCTTACAAGTGATGTCTCCAAATCTTTAACGCAAACACAATAGCAACTAGCTCTAGATCATGTGTCGGATAATTTTTCTCGCGTGGTATCAATTGCCTCGAAGCATAAGCTATCACTTTGCCTTCTTTCATAAGCACACAACCCAATACATTTAAAGATGCATCACTATAAACCACAAATTCTTTTCTCGGCTCGGGTTGTACTAATACTAGAGCCTCAGTCAACAAGGCCTTTAATTTCTCAAAACTTTGTTGGCAGTTTTCGACCATTCGAACTTGGTATCTTTTTGTAACAATTTTGTCATCAGAGAAGCAATCATAAAAAATCCTTTAACGAACCTCCTATAATAGCCGGCTAGGCCCAAAAAGCTTCTAACTTCGGATACGTTCTACAGTGGTTTCAAATCAACAATGGTTGAATTCTTACCCGGATAACTCGTATCCCATCACTTGACACAACATGCCCCAAAAAATTGACTTCTCTAAGCCAAAACTCACATTTGCTAAGCAAACAACTACTTATCTCTCAAAGTTTGCAAGACAATCCTCAAACGATCGGCATGTTTAGATTCGTCACAAGAATAAATTAGGATATCATCAATAAATACCATGACAAATTTATCCAAATAAAGTCAGGAAATTCGATTCATTAAATCCATGAAAACCGCAGGGGCATTCGTTAGACCAAAAGGCATTTCCAAAAATTCATAGTGACCATACCTCGTCCGAAATGAAGTTTTCGACATGTCTGATTCCTTAACTCTCAACTGATAGTAACCGGACCTTAAATCTATCTTGGAAAACACTGTGGCTCCCTTCAGTTGATCAAATAAATCATCTATTATTGGCAAAGGGGTACATGTTCTTTATTGTCACCTTGTTGAGTTGTCTGTAATCAATACATAACCTCATCGGACCATTTTTCTTCTTCACAAATAAAATTGGTGCACCCACGGTGAGTAACTAGGTTTCGCGAAACCTTTATCCGTCAATTCTTGCAATTAGGCTTTCAATTCCTTTAACTCAGTTGGAGCCATCCTATACGGAGCAATGGAAATGGGTGTCGTACAACTGGTACTGACTCAATTCTTAACTTCGATTCTTTTGTATTCAACACAAAGGCAAGGTAAGCCTCGTAACCCTTCCTTACACACTTCTGAACAACCATAGAAGAAATCACTGCAGGCAAGCTATCCGACTCATCTGATTCAACCCGAAGAATATCACCACTTTCACATTTCAGTTCGATAAATTTGCTAGCAAATTTTACTACTACATCATGAGCAGTTAACCAGTCCATACCAAGAATTACATCGGATTCATCAAATGGAAAAAGCATTAGGTTAGGCAGAAAACAGTGTTCTCAAATCATCAAAGGGAAATTCCTACATACCTTGTCAACTAGCACACATTTTCCTAATGGGTTTGACACTTTTATTATAAATTTAGTAGGCTCAACAAGCATACTCATACTAGACACCAATTTCATACAAATATAGGAATGGCTAGATCCCAGATCAATCAAAGCAATAACAGTAGCATCATAGGTAGAAAATGTACCCGTAATCACATCCAAGGATGAAGCCTCTTTGCAAGCGCGAATGGCGCACGTCCTTGCAGGAGCTTTGCCTTCGGGTCTCACAGTAGACTCTTTAGGTGCACTCTTACTGCTTGCTCCATTACCCGGATTTTTTTGCGTTCTACCATGACCAATAGTGTTACCCGATCTTACACTTTGATATCTCTCATTTTCTGTCATCTTGGGGCACTCTCTAACAAAGTGTTCTAGAGAGCCACACTTGAAATAGGTCCTGTCACTCCCACGGCACTCACCGGGGTGACGTCTACCATACTGTGGACATTCTGGCCTACTTGGCCAAGCATTACCTACACTAGCAATCAAGGTGGTCTGGGCCTTAGTACCCGAGTAATGTTTATCTTTACTTCTATTCGGGAACCCAACAAAAGCATGAGAGTGAGAATTGAAATCCCTCGAATTCTTCAATGTCGACTGAAATGACTTGCTCATAGGCCTTTTCCTTGAGTCCCTAGCCTCAGACTCAGCCTTTCTCTTCTCTTTAGTCAATTCCTCAACCTTATAAGCTCTCTCAACGAGTACCACAAAATCTTTTAGCTCAAGCATACCAACGAACATCTGAATGTCTTTGTTTAATTCGTCCTCAAACCTCTTACACATAATAGATTCGGTTGACACACATTCCCGAGCGTATTTGCTGAGCCTCACAAACTCACGCTCGTATTCAGTTACTGTCATTCTGCCTTGCTTCAACTCAAGGAACTCTTTTCTCTTCTGATCCATGAATCTCTGACTGATATACTTTTTCTGAAACTCCTCTTGGAAAAATTCCCATGTCACCCTCTCCCTCGGTACTACTGAGACAAGTGTCTTCCACCAATGGTAAGCCGAATCTCTAAGCAGTTATACCACACATTTCATGCACTCTTTCAGTGTGTGTGACAATTCTTCAAAAACCCAAATGGTATTTTCGAGCCAAAACTTTGCTTGTTCCGGATCATCGTCAATACTAGCTTAGAACTCTTCGGCCCCTTGCTTCAGAATTTTATCCACTAGGAGTCTCTTCAATCTTAAAAAATCCATACCTTGGGGTGCCGCTGGAATAAGCTGAGGAATAGGCAGGCGTGGAGGGGGTTGAGTATTCAGGTTTGCTTGAATGGAATCTGTGTACTAAGTATCCATCATGTGGAGAAAGGTTTTCTGAGCCCCTTCTCCTCCTCCCTGACTAACCGTGGGAGGTCGGGTATCAGTTGGCACCATCCCATCAGCAGGATTCAATGCGTTACTTTCTACATCATCTACTGTAACCCGATCGGCATCTATTTACTATATGAGAACACAATTAAAAATTGTCAAGAGTCGCCACACTATCACATATATGTATGGCATGTATAGCTAAACTCGTGCACACACTACGTTAGTTCGAGAATCAACTAAATTGTAGTTCTGATACCATTGAATTAACACCCATTACTCATATTCGATGCTGGAACAGGGATTTACCTTAAGTGGTACGATCTTAAATCAGAATAGAAACTTTACAACAAAATATTCAATAAGGGAATTCTCATGAATTAAGGGTCGTATTTATAGACCTAAGTGTCATGGAAATCTTAGGATACCCTACTTGACTTAGAAAATGTGTTAATTCCATGTAAAGTATCCCTAGATACACCATATCTTTATTTCCTAATTAGTGTCTGACTCAATATTTGACTGGCACAGCCCAGTTCGCCAAACAGACTAGCGAACCCCCAGTTCACAACTTAACTGGTGAACCCTAGTTTGCTACTTACTTAGTGAACTCTAGATCACCGACGAACACACTTGAAATAATTTTGGCGAGCCCCTTACCAAGTTCTTTGGTGAACATTATTATGTTGAAACACTGGCGAACTCTTTTCTATTACTTTTTTGGCAAACTCCCATTTTTTTCCAAACATTAACGAAAGCTTCCTTGCAAAGCTGAAACTTGTAGGCCTGATTTCGAGATGTTACAATTCTTTTATTAGCCTATCTTGTGAAAAACTAATTTGGTTATTTCCCTAAGCAAATTTGGGATCAGCTTTCCATCCTAGATTATACGTGTTAGGAAAAAGGTTATTCTGCTATCTCTCAGGATTTCCAACTTATCTAACCAGTTCTGAATCAGTTGTGCATTGCCAAGAATGATGATTATCCCTGCACGGATGAAAAATGACATAAATTGGTTGCTTCCTACTAACCTTAAGTTTCTCATTTATGTCTCCACTCAAAGCAATCATTTCAGTGATAAGAATAGTCATCACATCAACCTCTATTACTCTAATTGACCTTTTTTTACTTGCCTAATTTTGCTCGAAATTCGTTGCAAATTGTTTTCTACAATGTCTTCAATTATCTTGGAAGTTTATTTGAGTGACTTACTCAATAATGCCCCATTAGCTGCTACATCCAAATTACCTCTAATGGACTCTCTCAAACCAGTGTAGAAAAGTATGAATCAATAACCAATCTGACATTTGGTGGTGAGGACATTTCTTTTGTATATCCTTAAATTGTTCTCATGCCTCATGTAAATTTTTCTCTTCATATTGTTGGAAACTAGTAATTTCATTTCGCAATTTTGCTGTCTTTTCTGGAGGGAATAACTTAGCCAGAGAGTTCTCCACAACTTGATCTCAAGTTGTAATCGACTCATTCAACAAACTATCTAACCAGTCTTTAGCTCGTCTAGTTTGATGAAATTCCACATATATTGGTTGGGATCTTTATGAGAGAAACCACAGAACTTAATAGCTTTAATCATATGAATGACTGTCGATTTAATCTCCAGACTGTTCACTTCCACTATTGGTATGACATAGTCTCTGATGGATCTAGGTGCAATAGGGACTGCAAGAGGAATTTGTGCATTATTATGCTTATTAACATTCTTATTCTCATTAGAAGCAACCATTATTGACTTTTCATTTTCAACCTCAAAATTGATGCTTATACATCTGAGTCTTCGTAGAGTTCTTTCAATTTCCAAATTGAGTGGTTACAAATTTTGATTTTGACTGCTACGCATACAAAAGCCAGAGGTACTGAAAATAAAACCAAAAAAAAAAAAATTTGAGCTAGCAAAAATTAATTAAATTGATGTTAACAAAATTAGAAATTGGCTCCCCAGTAATGAAGCCAAAACCTTGTTGATCGATAATTGCACCCACAAGTATACATATCATTCTAAGTAACATAAAATATCGATCCCACAGAGTGTTGTTATTAATCAAAACACCAATTACCAAATATTACTTTAAACATATCCAAATTAATCGATAATAAGTTTATCTAACTAATTTAATAGTAAATAAAAATAAGTAATGCAAATTAAATGAAATCAAATAAACAATCAATAGTAGAACACCTAGGATTATAATTTCATCCAATATGCTAACTAATTGATCTTTCTCCATCCAATTATTAACTTGGGGGAGCTAAAATTCTCTAATTCTCTTCTAACCAATTAAAAAACTCATTTAATCTAACTATTGAGTTATATAACTATGCTAATAATGTAACACCCCTAACCCGTATCTGTCACCGGATTAGGGTTATAAGGCATTACTGAACCTAAACCATAGACAGCTAAAAAAAATTGTCAATCGTTGTTATTCATGCTTAAAAGATTACAACTCAATTATACGAAATTTTTTTACATCTCTCTAATAGCATTAGATTAATCAAAATCATAACATAGATATCTACATGACAATTTCCATGTATAAACATTAAGACATTGAAATAAAAATATTGAATATATGTCCATATATCTAATTGACATGATGAATAATTTGTGCATATTACAAATCAAACAAACTATTACATTAATGATTATCTAAACTCATAATCAACTTTAATGTCAAGACCATATAGCCGAATATTACTTTAATGCAACTTATATAATGCACAAAATATTCAAACCATATTACGATTCAATCACATACTAAATAAAAATCATACATAAATAGAACTCACAACACCAATTACACATAATCACATCATTTTGACCAAACTGAGCATAAATGCATAATTTAAAGTTCATATTACCTTTTTGTTTTACCAATACAAAATTCACTACTCATTTGGTCATTTATTCCAAAGCATTAACCGAATATAAACATGCTTAGTATTCATGCTATGCTCAAGGTTACATTTTCTTCATTTTACTCTATCACTTCATTTGCATATATCCTACCATGGAAATGAATTAATATACATATATACCAATCATAATTTACACCTCAAATCAATTACATTACAAATATATCTTATCATATATATAAAATATCATACTAATACATTATATACGTATACATATACAAATGCCGAATCACAATTAGCTAATAACCATCACCTACATTTTATCACCTAACCAAATACAAACATATTTACCCAAACACAAAACTTATGTACCGTGTAACAAATATATCAAAATAATATCTTATCATGTTCAGACATAATCAAATAACCATTGATGCTAAATCACATGTAATACCTTAATCGAACATAACAATCGAGTTCACATGTATATTTTATCTACGCATAACCATAGCCAAATCAACGACAATTTCATCCAAAATCATCAACCATTTCCAAAGCAAAAAACAATATAATCCTAACTAAAGTTTCATATACTCACATAATATATTAGCCATTTTCACATGGCTTAATATATACATACTTCAAACTTGACCAAAAACAACCTAGCTTATACATGCCATAAGTTCAAGTGTAAACTTATCAAATACCAACAATGGTCGATAGTGTGATGGACTTTGCTGACAATCCCCGAGCTCGTAACTAATCTCCAAAATCTATAAAACAGAGGCAAATATAAACACACACAAAGTAAGCTATCATAGATTAGTAAGTCATAAGAAAATAATCAACTCAATAACATTATCAACTTATTTTAACCAAACCAAGTTATATTATCATAGTTACATATAATATCAAGCTCAACATTTCATATTTAACATATGCTTCATAAATAATTTTATCTTTACCGATTGTACATATTCATATATACACATTCAAAGTATTATTCAATATCAAAGACATAACATCATTATATGACTGAATATGTTCACACACGTTTACATGTACTTATGAACCAAAATACAACATCACATACATATGCATAACATATAGCCGAATATACTTTGCAAATGCACATATGTTCACATTAATAACTTATATAATTTGTATCACATATCAAATGGCCAACTTACCTTATTTTCAATTAAGTAATCAGCTAACTCATACCTGATCGTTTTAGCTTGTTTTACACCTTCGATCACAACTTATCATTGCCCGTTGAACCATTCAGAAATGAATAGGATACTCAGACAATCACATATATCATACAATGCCAACGTTCCAGACGTGGTCTTACATGCTATCTCATATCGATGCCATTGTCCTAGATAGGGTCTTACACGAATCAAATACAATACCGATGTCCCATGGTCTTGCTTGTAACTACATATCGATGGCAACGTCCCAGACGTGGTCTTACACAAGAACACATATCTGGAATCCTATGTCATGACATATGTATCCTAGCTATTCCTAAGGTTCATACGGGGCTCTCGGACATCGTAACTTGATCGAGACAATTTCATAAACATAATTCCCAAAGATCACTTATTTCATTTCAGCATATAAATCTCATATTTATCCAAAATTAACAACACATATTTGCTTATAAACTTACCTCAGATGATGAAAATTGAAACCGGACGACTAGTCGTCAACTTTATTTTTCCCTCGATCCAAATCTGATTTCTTTGTTTCTTGATCTAAACATATTCAAATTAAACTTATTCAAACATATTTTCATTCAATTTAGTCCAAAAACACATAAATGGGCAAATTATTATTTTACCCTGACATTTTACACCTTTTACAATTTAGTCCAAATTGCACAAAACAAAAAACATGCAAAATTTCAATATATCATGCCTAGGCCAAATCTTTCTTATGTTCATACAAGTCCATACATTTCATTTATTTCACATTTTAGTCCCTCAATTTATTATTTTTGCAATTTAGTCTTAATTACTCAAAATCATCAAAAATTCTAATACAAAACATATCTTTCATTTTTCATCCACTAATATCACAAAACTCAAATATTCATCAATGGCATAACTCAAAATATTCATCAAAATAAAAAATTCAGGCATGGGCTTTGTAGATAACATAACAACGATCTCTAAAAAATAAAAATTATCAAAAATCGAACTAAAACTCACCTTGAATCAAGCTTGCTAATGGCCGAACCTTTAAACCCTTTATTTTCTTTCTCCTTTCTTTAATTTCAGTCATGCAAAGAATCTATGAACACTTGGTTTTATTTTATGTTTTATTAATACAATTTAATAACATTTTAATCATTTTACTTAAATAACCTTTATAATTTAATATATAATCCTTATAATGGTTGTCCACAACCGTCCATCACTATATATTATGGTTTAATTTGCGTTATAAATGCTTTATATTAATAAGATAAGTTCAATTCGGCTCCTACATGTTAAAACATCAAATTTTTATTTTACGCTATTAAGCCCTTTTTTTAAATCGAGCACTCAAACGATAAAATTAAAAAAACGAATATTTCACAAATTTAAAATCACACATAATAAACACAAAAAATAATTTTTAAATATTTTTCTAACTCGAATTTGTGGTCTCGAAACCACCATTCCAAATAGGGTCTAAATCGTGTTGTTACAAATAATATAGACCAAATTGATTAATAACTACCCTCACTATGGCTACCCAAGGTAATTAGGCATATTCCTATCCTAATTACAAATCATGGGTTGACCTATTTTATTAAGACCAAGAGTTATTCATTCTAGACCTAAAATGAAAAGTCCTATTCTGATTTCTTTAGGTTTTGAAAAAACTAATAGTTGGCCAGACTATTATCAAATAGGAACAAGAATAAATAAATAATCTAAACTCTATAAATAATGAAAAGAGATGGAAATAAATAACATTCAATTCACTAAGCATGAAATCCATTGTAACTATAACACCTCTTACTGTATTCGACTCTGGAACAGTGTAGGAGGCATTGTCAGACTTAAATATAAAAAAAATAAGACATACATTTGTATCCAAATTTAAAAATTTTTGAAATCGAGCATAAAGTCCCTAACAAGGGCCTACAAGGCGCAAAACATGCATTGGGAGTGGTTCGGGACTAAACCGAGAACTTTGGAAAATTTAACAATACTTAGAAAAAAATTTCATGTTTTAAGAGCCACACGCCCATGTGGGCAGGCCGTGCCCGTGTCCCGAACCCGTGTAATTCTCTGTTTGTCATCCAAGAAAAAATTGAAGTCACACGGCCAAGGCACACGTCTGTGTGCTTAGGTCCTGTGGTCAATTTAATTTTCATAAATTTTCACAAAATAAGTGCAGACCTCACGCACCCAGGGCATACGGCCGTGCCTGAGGCCGTGTCATCCACATGGCTAAGACATATGCCCGTGTCTCTACCCGTGTGGTCAATACTGAGCTTTCTGTTTTGCAACAATTAAGGTGCAGAGGACACACAGCTGGACCAGACGCCCATGGGGTAAGCCGTGTGTCACACACGACCTAGACACACGCCCGTGTGGACAAAAATAAGGTTATTTTCCAAGCCATATTGTCACCCTTCCATGCACAAACCTACACAACAAAACATAGAACCATTCCAAGTACATACATTCAGCCAATTCAGCCAAAATCAAGATATCCACACATCATTTACATATTACTATTTCACACATACAACATCACACACTTATCAACTTCAATCATGCATACTTCCACATCCATGGAAACATCATCATATGTATATATACTTAAACAAATATTAGCCAATACCATATAGCCATTTACAAAATGAATTATCAACCGATATAGGCAAACACATTAGGCCAAATCAATTGTGACACATAACAAAATGACCAAGTCCCTATACATGCCATAACTCAAAATATTAAAATCATTGGAACCCAAAATGTTAAGTTGATAGTGTAAATGAATCTTCGACAGTCTTCAATCCCGAGCTGGCTTGGTGACACTATAAAATAATGAAAAAGAAAGGGAGTAAGCTTTAAAGCTTAGTAAGTTCCTATGCAAATAATAAGCATCATAAACTCACATTTATCATGCAATTAGCATGTAATGAATTAACATATATGTCTTTATAAATCTCATAGCTCAACTTGACATGGACATTATTGTAACCTTCGTATCATAACTTGCACAATCATAACCATACCGAGGGATTCATCACATATCGTGCTCATTAAGCATAAGTTTTACATACATACATGTACCATCTTGCAACATACCATGGTCTTACGTAACATTAACATTTCCGTTATGATTCCCGTTGAACCACTTGGAATACTAAAGGATACTCGAGAAATCTCACACTCATAGTATTATACCAATGCCATATCCCAAATATGGTCTTACATGGGATATCATATTGATGCCAACAGCCCAGATATGGTCTTACACAAAGTCTCATATCGATGCCATATCCGAGATATGGTCTTACATGTAATCTCAAATAACCCTAATGCCATGACATTTGTATCCTATCTATTCCTAAGGTTCAATCGGGATTTCTCTCTTGTCGAACTTTGTCGATTACATCTAAGAAGTCAATCATAATTCATACAATATTAAAGCAATTAAAGCATAAGTAATAATACATTATTTACATACGAACCTACCTCGGTACAAAAATAGTGGAAATGGACCTAATTGTCAAAGACTTTGTTTTTCCCTCGATCTAGGTCTAAACCTCGTTTCTCTTTATCTATAATAGAAAATTTAACTCATTTATTAACCACATTACTCAATTAAGTCCAAAAATTACACTATGGAAAAATTACATTTCTACCTCTAAACTTTGTTATATTTACATTTTGGTCCCTAGGCTCGTAAAATGAAATCTATTCAATTTCATCAAAACCTAAGCCTAGCCAAGCCCTATACATACTCATATTAGCCCACATTTGGCATCAAATCACATCTTTACTACACATTTTACAACTTTTTACAAATAGGTCCTTTTATGTATTTCCTTCAAAAATCACTTAGTAAAAGTTGTTTATTACACACTGAACTTTCATTTTCTACCATAAAACATCAAAACACATGCATATCATACATGGTTAAAAATTTAAACATGAACCCTACTTCAAAACAATGGTAGAAATAGAAAGATCGGGTGAAAAGGACTTCAAAAACATAAAGAGCATTAAAAACAGGGCTAGGATGTACTTATAATCAAGCTTGAAAAATGACGAAACCCTAGCTATGGTGTTTTTCCAAGTTTTGGCCAATGTTGAAGAAAGATGAGCAAATTTTGGCTTTATTTTCCCTATTTATTCTTTTATTAACCAAGTGACCAAAATACCCTTTTTCCAAATCACTAAAATTCTCTTACCTCATGTCCATTTTTGTCCACTAACTTAACAAATAGTCTAATTATCATATAAGGACCTTTAATTTAAAATCTTATAGCAATTGGACACCTTTAACATGTGGAACTCAACTTTTGCACTTATTACAATTTAGTCCTTTCGACTAAATTGAGTGCTTAAACTTCAAAATTTTCGAACAAAATTTTCATAAAATCATTTCGGAAAAATGTAGACCATGAAAATGTAATAAAAACAAATTTTCCCATGTCGGATTCGTCCCAAAACCACTATTCTGATTAGGCCAAAAATTAGGTTGTTTCAACTATCTCTCCTTTAGGGATTTTTATCCCCGAAAATCTTACCAAAGAATAGGTTTGGGTACTATTTTCTCATAGCCTCGTCGAGTTCCCACGTAGCCTATTCGATCCCATGTCGTTGCCATAAAACTTTTACTACGGCTATTCTTGTGACAGCCCAAAATTGACCCTAGTCGGGATGTGGTTTCGGGACCACAAAATCGAGGCATAAAAATAATTTAAAATTTATTTTGATGCCTATGATATGTGTTAATTTGTGTGTGACATTTTTGATGTTTCGATTTAGTGTTATAAATGCGAATTTCACTAGAAAGGACCTAGTAGTGAACTTTGAAAGTATGATGGGGAAATGTGTGATGACTAGTTGCTCATGCATGCAAAAATAAGGGATTTGCATGTCAAATTTCCCCCCCCCAACATGAAGTGGCCGGCCATGGCAAGAGAGGATGGGCAAAACATGTCATGAAACATGTTTTGTTGGTGCATTAGGGAGAAATAATAAACAAAGGTGTATGGGTAAGAAAAGAATGAAAAAAAATGTGTGTGAGTGTGGTATTCCCCCCCCATTGCCGTGAGTTGTAGAGAAGGAAAGAAAAATTTTGTTCATCCTTTCTTTGAGCCAAAACTAAGGAAGAAGGAGGATTTTTGCTTCATGCTTGGTTTAGAAGAGATCTAGAAGGAGATTTGGCTAAATTTGCATCAAGATTAAGGTATGTATGAGGTTGTGTTGGGAGTTTCATGCATGTTTTGGTTGCTAACTTGATGTGCATGTTAGCCATGGCTCAAATCTTTGTTATGCCATGGAAATGGTATTTGGCCAAAGTTGTTATGGTGATAAAGCCATTGCATGCTAAGTGTGAAGCTTGATGATGATGCATGCAATGATGGATTGTCTACTCTTGAGTAAGATTTTGAGTTTTCTTTTGTTTAACCATGATTGAAGTTGACAAGGGCATGATTGTCATATTCGCCATGATGCATTCATGAGCATGGTTCATTCTTCTTGCATGTTAGTTAAAATTTGTGTTTTGGATGGCTATGAACACCTTGAAATTCGGCCATGCTCATATATGTATATATATGTTTGCACATGATGTTTTGGTTATGAAGTAAGTGATGAATATGTTTGTTTAAAGAAGAAGATGTTGAAGAATAATTGTGAAATTGCAAGCACATTCGGCCTAGCACACATATGAGTGCTTGATGCTATATTATAAGTTTTGAGCTACAATATGCAAAGCATTAACTAGTAAAATGCATGCTGTTTTTGTATGGTATTAAGTGCATAATTGGCCTCAACATGGGCATGTATATTCGGCCTTAGGTAGCCTATTGATGGCCTTAGCTTTTCCTTGATGCTCGAATGAATTGTATTGAATTGCTTGATGTAGTATAAAATGTGCATGACCATTGTGTATTCAAGCTAAAGAGTGGCCATATGACCATTTAAACTCCTTGTCATATTCGCCATAAGCTAGCACAATGAGGTTTTAATAAATTGAATTTGTTTGAATTAAGCTCAAGAGCTAAGAGGGCCACAATTGGACAAGGGAAGGAAAAAGTGATCGAATAGCCGTAAAAGCCGTTCGACAACATCCGAGGTAAGTCCTCAAGAAGTGACCTTAATTGAATTATGTGGAATGAAATATGGATGTATTGATTATTGATTTATGTGTGTATGAGTATTCGAATGATACCGGGCTAAGTCTCAAGGCGATTATGCTAGTGATTATAATTGTGTTTGAGCCTTAGTAACGAAAATGAAATATGTATGTCCAATGATTATTGATGTATGTGTGCATGAGAAATTGAATGATATCCGGCTAAGCCCAAGACAATTATGCTGAAATTATATCCGGGTTAAGACCCAAGGCAATTGTGCTAGTGGCTACATCCGGGCTAAGACCCGAAGGCACTCGTGCGAGTCATTCTATCCGGGCTAAGACCCGAAGGCATCCGTGCATGTGGTTATATCCGGTTGTATTCCAAAGAAGCTTGGGCTGGAGGTGAGTGTTGGTTGCTGTAATAGTACGCTCGAAAAGCCCAAAGAATAAGGTACGTTTATATGTGCATTGGAAAGTCGACATGTTTGAGCAACATTCGCTCAATCGACTAACGAATTTCAGCTATTGAATTGGCTGATACTTTGTGAAAGTATATAATGATGAAGTGTGAAGTAAGAATGTGTATTAATGAAATGTTGCATTTGGCTATGTGAATGTATTGCTGTAATTAGAGTTGATTATATTCCTTGAGACTTACTAAGCATAAAAATGCTTAACCCGTTACTTTGGCTCTCTGTTTTATAGATTTTGCTCGATAGCAATCGGATTCGGGATCAATAAAGTCGAAGTCATCCTCACTATCAACGGCTCTATTTTGGTATAAATTTTGTTTGAACTTTGAAATGGCATGTATAGGACTACCCCTTGTTGGTTTAAAAATGTGGTGATGTATATGTATACGGCCATGCGAAAATGGCTCGTGCTTGGACTATTTTTGGTTTGTATGTATATATATGGTGTCACGATGTGATTATGGATTGGAAATGGGAGTTTTGGTCACATGATCAGCCATTGGTATGGTTAAAATGATCATATATGAACCTATGTATGGCAAGACTAGTTGGTTCATGGAGACTACAAAATAGGTAAGACCTACCTTAAAAACAGATGCTGCCAGCTACAGTGACGTGAATGTGAAAAATCACCAAAATTTGTAGGAATGGTATTAAATAGTGAATAAGCTATTTAAATGAACCTTGATGAGTCTATTTTCATATGGAAGAAACGAAATGGTCATAGGAGTTACATGTTAAGAGATATTAAAGCTATTGTGAGACAGGGCCAGAACGGTTTCTGGGTCCCCTGTCGCAATTTTAAAAATTTACTATAAATTATACAGAAATAATTAGGAGTCATGCCTTATATTTACAGATTCAATTTTGAGTCTAGTTCCATTAGAAACAAACGGCACCAGTATTAAAGCCCTGTACAGAGAGATATTCAAGTTATAATGCGCGAAGGTCAGAGCAGTCGATCCCTGTAACATGGGTGACTTTAAATAATAAAATGTACCAATTGGCCCGACCAAAAATTCTAGAAATAAATCCATGGATGGATATATGAGTCTAAATTCAGGGAAAATTTACAAAACCAGTTTCCAAGTTTTGAAACTCGAGATATGATTTTTAAGGCGACGGTGACGCAGTTTTCCAGCCTGACTGGAAATGTCAAATTGGTGGGCAAAACATGTGAACTTGGCTTGTTAACCCCTCGTGTCTGACACCGACGATGGTCTCGGGTTCGGGGTGTTACAATTTTATTGGTATCAGAGCCATGGTTTAGTCGATTCTAGGACTACCGTGATGTGTTTGGGGTCTAGCTATACATGCCATTAAATGATGAATCGATAGTGTGGTGACTTCTGACAATTTGACTTTGTGTTTGTTTATAGCAATGGATCCTGATCCCAACCGAGCGATAGCTGATGATGTGGAGAGTGTGGCTCCTGCTCCCGCGCAAGGGACAGCGCCGGCGGACTCTCAACCTATGGCCAGCAATCCGAATGATGAGGCTAGGCAAGCCTTTTATAGTGTGATGAATGAATGGTTTAACCAATACATTCGAACTAACACGGCTGTTCCACAACCTCCATTCCCGACAAATACAACCCCGCACCTACAATACCTCCGATGAATCGACCAAATAAGGTCAAGTAAGCCCCATCGATAGGATTCGAAAACATGGGGCCACTGAATTTAAAGCTACGGATGATGATGATGCCGAAGCGAGCTGAATTTTGGTTGGATAACACTATCCGGTGCTCGATGAGCTATCCTGTACACCCGATGAGTGCTTAAAGTGTACCATCTCCTTGCTACGTGAGTCCGCCTACTATTGGTGGAGTACTCGACTTGTGGTACCTAGAGAGCGAGTGACTTTGGAATTCTTTCAAACCGAGTTCGAAAAAGTATATCGATCGAGATTCATCGACCAAAAGCGAAGGAATTCCTTGACCTTAAGCAAGGTTCTATGTCGCCATTACTGACACGAACGAAAATTTGTGAGGCTTAGCGATGCAGCGAGAATGCATTTCGTCAAAGCCATTATGTGTAAACGCTTCGAGGATGGGCTGAATGATGATATAAGGATGTTCGTTGGCATTCTCGAGATACGAGAGTTCGTAGTACTTGTTGAGCGAGCTTGTAAAGTCAAGAGCATAGAAAGGAGAAACAAAAAGCTGATGTAGGAACCGGAGAATTCGAAGAGGTCCTCGGAAAGTCTCTTCAACAAGCATCGAAGAGATTTGAGATGATGCGAGCCGGTCTAGAGGCGTTTGGGCTTTTCTAGACGAGGACGCGATCGACCCCCTGTGACCACACGAGTCACTTCGATCGCCAGTGGTGGAAATGATCGCCGAGAGAGGGCGGAGTGTCCACATTGTGGCAAATGGCATTTGGGGAGCTGTTGGTTTCGTGATCGCTCCTGCTATAAGTGTGGGTCGACCGACCACTTTATGAAGGATTGCCCGAGGATGCATGAACAGAATGTAAGTCAGAGTGGAAACCCGGGTGCTACCACTGCTCGAGGTAGGCCACCTAGAAATATGGGCAATGTCAGTGGCGGTCAGAGAGGATCTAGAGATGCTACCATCAGATCTGAGGCTCGTGCTCCTACAAGGACTTATGCCATACGCGCACGTGAGGATGCTGCCTCTCCAGATGTCATTACCGGTACTTTCACTCTTTTCAATACAAATGTGATTGCTTTGATTGACCCTGGTTCTACTCATTCATATATATGTGAAACCTTAGCATCCAGTAAGACTTTGCCTATTGAGTCTACTGAGTTTGTAATTCGGGTGTCAAACCCCTTGGGTCATTACGTGCTTGTCAACAAAGTGTGCAAGAAAAGTCCCTTAGTGTTCCGAGGTTCTTGTTTTCCGGCGGACTTGATGCTTTTGTCGTTCGATGAGTTCGACATTATTCTTGGTTTGGATTGGTTGACCATGCACGATGCGGTTGTAAATTGCAAGAGCAAGACTATCGATTAATGAAATAATGAAATAATTCGGGTTGAGTCTACGGACTTAAAGGGGTTGCCAGCTGTAATATCAGCGATGTTGAAAAGGGGCATGATTGTCATATTCGGCCATGATGCATTCATGCCTTATATGTACAGATTCCATTTTGAGTCTAGTTTCATTAGAAACAAACGGCACCAGTATTAAAGCCCTGTACAGAGAGATATTCAAGTTATAACGCGAAGGTCGAGCGATCGATCCCTATAACATGGGTGACTTTAACTAATAAACTGTACCAATTGGCCCGACCAAAAATTCTAGAAATAAATCCATGGATGGATATATGAGTCTAAATTCAGGGAATATTTACGAAACCAGTTTCCGAGTTTTGAAACTCGAGATATGATTTTTAAGGCGACGGTGACGCAGCTTTTCCGGCTTTATTGGAAATGTCAAATTGGTGGGCAAAACATGTGAACTTGGCTTGTTAACCCCTCGTGTCCGACACCGGCGATGGTCTCGGGTTCGGGGTGTTACAATTCTTTTATTTCTCAACTGTTTAACTTCCCGAGCTAAAATCTTAATCAGTTTTTCACCTTACGCCATATCTAGTCAAATCTCAATCTCTGATTGAGAAATCACATGTGAAGGATCGGAACGATATCGTCGCAACATCGACACATGAAACACACTATGAATTCTTTCTAACTCTATCGGTAAAGCTAATCGATATGCCACTAGCCCTATTCTTTCAATAACTTCATACGACCCAATGAAACGTGGACTTAACTTGCCTTTACGACCAAATCTGAGGATTTTCTTCCATGGTGATACTTTCAAAATTACTTTATTACCAACTTGAAACTCAATTTCTTTTATTTTCAAATCGCGTATGACTTTTATCGATTTGAAGTATCTTTTAAGCAATCACGGATTACATTTACTTTTTTAGTTTCTCTAACCAAATCAACCTCGTGAATCTATTTCTCACTAAGCTTGATCCAATACAAAGGTGTCCGGAACTTGTGTCCATACAATGCCTCATAAGGTGTCATTTTAATACTCGACTGAAAGCTGTTGTTATAAGCAAATTTGACCAATTGTAAATATTTTTCCCAACTATCCTCGAGTTCCAGAACACAACATCAGAGCATATCTTCAAGCACTTGAATCATTCTTTTGGACTTACCATCAGTTTGCGGGTTAAAAGCAGTACTAAAGTTCAGCTTCGTACCCAAAGCTTCTTGCAACTTCTTCTAAAATTGCGAAGTAAACCTCGAATCTCTATGTTGAATAATAGAAATGGCAGCCCGTGCAATCTTACAATCTCAGTAATGTATATTTCAGCTAGTTTATCAAGCGAGTAATCAGTACGTATCGGTATAAAATGAGCCAATTTCATCAATCTGTCAACCACAACCCATACGGCATCTTTCTTTTCTGGAGTCAAAGGCAAACCCATTACAAAATCCATCGTAATCCTATCTCATTTCCACTCGGGTACCATCACTCGTTGAAGTAAACCCTAAAATATCTCATTTCATACCATACCATCAATACAATTTCTTCAAATCATTATACATTTTCGTACTTCCCGAATGCATAGATAGACAACCGTTATGCGCTTCATGAAGAATTTTCTGAATAAGTTCTTCATTTTTTGGCACACAAATTCTACCTCGTAATATCAAACAATCATCGGATTTGATATGAAAATCTGAATCACTAACCAATTCACAATGAACTCTCTTGGCTTGCAAATCACTGTCACATTTCTGAGCTTCACAAATTTTTTGGAGAAACAACGGTCTACCCCTCAACTCAGCTAGAATCGAACCATTTTCGGACAACGTCAATCGTGTATTCATCTCTCTCAAAGAAAACAAAGACTTTCTACTCAACGCATCTGTGACTACATTTGCCTTACTCGGGTGATAGTCAATCACTAGCTCATAATCTTTCAGTAACTCGAGCCACCTTCATTGTCGCAAATTTAAATCTTTTTGAATCATCAAGTACTTTAAACTCTTATGATCAGAAAAGACTTGACATTTCTCACCGTACAATTGATATCTGAAAATTTTTAAAGCAAACACAATGGTGGCTAACTCCAAATCATGTGTCGGATAATTTTTCTTGTCCGGTTTCAACGTTTAAAGGAATAGGCTATCACTTTACCTCTTGCATCAACACACATCCTAATCCATTCAATGACACGTCGCTATAAATCACAAACTCTTTTCCTGGTTCAGGTTGCACTAAAACCAGTGTCGCAGTCAATAGTGCCTTCAACTTCTCAAAACTTTGCTGACATTTTTTGGACCATTCAAACTTAACATCTTTTTGCAACAACTTGGTCATAGGAGTAGCAATCATCGAAACTCTTTTAACAAAACCATTGGTAATAACCGGCTAAGCCTAAAAAGCTTCTGTCTTCAGATACATTCCTTGGTAGCTTCCAATCAATAATTGTCAAAAATTTTACTCAAATCAACCCGAATACCATCACCCGAAATAATATGTCCCAAAAATCTGACCTCTCAGAGCCAAAACTTACTTTTACTTAATTTAGCGAATAATTTCTTATCTCTCAAGGTCTGCAATACCGTCCTCAAGTGCTCGGCATGCTCAGACTCGTCTTGAGAATAAATCAGAATATCATCAATAAACACAACCACAAACTTGTTCAAATACGATCGAAAAATTCTATTCATCAAGTCCATAAAAGTAGCAGGTGCATTTGTTAATTCAAAAGGCATAACAAGGAATTCATAGTGTCTGTACCTTGTTCTGAAAGTGATTTTCGGTATCCGACTCTTTAACTCTCAACTGGTAGTAGCCAGATCTCAAATCAATCTTCAAGAATACTGTTGCCCCTTTCAACTGATCAAATAGGTAATTTATCCTCGACAAAGGATACTTGTGCTTCATAGTTATCATGTTGAGTTGCCAGTAATCGATACAAAGTCTCATAGATCTGTCTTTCTTCTTTACAAATAACACTGGAGCACCACAAGAAGAATAACTCGGTCTCACAAAACCCTTATCTGTCAGCTCTTGCAACTGAGCTTTCAATTCTTTCAAATCAGTTGGAGCCATTCTATACAGAGCAATAGATATCAGTGAAATACCAGGGACTAAATCAATACCAAACTCAACTTCTCTAACTAGGGGTAACCTAGGCAACTCTTCCGGGAACACATCCAGATATTCACAAAAATTGGCACTGATTCAATTTTCAATTCAGATTCTTTTGTATTCAACAAATAAGCAAGGTAAGTTTTGCAGCCTTTTCTCGCATATATTTGGGCAGTCATCGAAGAGATTACAACAGGTAGCTCACCCGACTCATCTAAATCAATCCGAAAAATTTCACCATTTTCACTTTTCAGTTCAATAATCTTTCTTTTACAGTTCAGTACGGCATCATGCAGTATCAACCAATCCATACCCAAAATAACATCGAATTCATCAAATGGCAACATCATTAAATCAGTTGGAAAATAGTGACCTCGAATCATCAAGGAACAATTCTTGCAAACTATATCAACTAACACATGTTTTCCTAAAGGGTTTGACACTCGAATAAAAAACTTAGTAAACTCTACAGGCAAGCTCTTACTAGATACCAATTTCACACAAACATAAGAATGTGTCGATCCAGGATCGATCAATGCAACTACATTAGTATTATAGAGAGAAAAAGTACCAGTGATAACATCAGGAGATGTCGCTTCTTCGCGAGCATGGATGGTATAGACTCTAGCTGGTGCTCGAACTTCGGGTCTCACAGTGGTGTCTGTCATCCTACCTTTACTACTAGATCCATTGCTGGTATTCTTCAGTGGCCTACCCCTATTAGCAGTATTACTCGACCTCGCACTCTGAAATTTTTCTTTCTCAAACCTTTTGGGGCAATCTTGGATAAAATGCTCTTGAGAGCTACACTTGAAGCAAGCCCGGTCATTCATCCTATACTAGCCGGGATGTATCCTCCCACAATGCTGACATTCAAGTCTGTTTGACTTTACATTGCCCACACTTTCCATAGAAGTGACTTGAGATTTAAAACTCGAATATAGCTTCTTACGATCTCTGCGTGAATACCCCGCTGTAACATTCGAATGGGAATACATTTCTTTAGATTTCTTAGATTGAGATGGAAATGACTTCCTCATTGGTTTCTTCCTCGGATCTGTAGCTTTAAGATCAGTTTCCTCTTCTCTTTGTTCAACTCTTCGGCCTTACAAGCTTGTTCAAATAATATCACAAATTCTTTCAGCTCTAAAATCCCAACTAACATATGAATGTCCTCATTCAATGCATCCTCAAATCTCTTGCACATAATAGCTTCGGTTAAAACTCACTCTCGAGTGTATTTTACTAAGTCGACGAATTCTCACTCATACTCCGTCACTAACATACGACCCTGTTTTAGCTTAAGAAATTCCTTACATTTCTGATCGATGAACCATTGACTAATATATTTCTTTTGAAACTTCTCTTGAAAGAATTCCCATGTAACCCTCTCTCTCGGTACCACTGATACCAGGGTATTCCACTAGTGATATGCAGAATCTCTCAGAAGTGAGATGGCACACTTTAAACATTCATCCAGTGTGCATGACAACTCATCAAATACTCTTTTGGAGTTTTAGAGCCAGAAGTCGGCTCTCTCAGGATCATCATCCACATTAGCTCTAAAATCTTCAGGCCCATGCTTTCGAATCTTATCAATCAGGGGTTTGTTCATTCTTACAAATTTCATACCTAGTGGGGCTACGGGAACCGATCGAGGATTAGGTGGGGGTGGAGGAGGTTGGGCATTCAGATTTGTTTAAACAATTTCTGTATACCACTCATTCATCATGTGGAGAAAGGCTTCCCTGCCTCCTTCTCTTTTAATAACTGTAGGAGGTCTACTATCAGATAGCACTACCCCTTGAGCAAGAGCCAGCGCATTACTTTAAACTTCATCAGCCTTAGCTTGATTGGGATCCGTTACTATACGAAAACACAATTTAAAGTTGTTACAAGTCTTCACACTATCACAGTTCATTTATGGCATGCATAGCTAAACTTTTACATATGCTACGTTAGTCTGAGAATCAACTAAACTGTAGCTCCGATACCACTAAATGTAACAACCCTTACCCAAATTCGACTTCGAAATAGGATACGAGGCATTACCGAACTTAAACATAAGAAAACATAAAAAAATGAGAAATACATTTGCATCCAAATTTAAAACTTTTTGAAATCGAGCATAAAGTCCCTAACACGGGCCTACGATGCCCAAAACATGCATTGGAAGCGGTTCGGGACTAGAACGAGAACTTTGGAAAATTTCACAATAATTAAAAAAAAATTCATGTTTTAAGAGCCATACGCCCCTGTGGCTTGGGACATGCCCGTGTGGGCAGGCCGTGTGGTCACACACACCCGTGTCCCTAACCCGTGTAACTCTCTGTTTGTCATCCAAGAACAAATTGAAGTCACACGACCAAGGCACACGCCCTTGTGCTTAGGCCATGTAGTCGATTTAATTTTCATAAATTATCATAAAATAAGTGCAGACTTCACACGCCTAGAGCACACGCCCGTGCCTGAGGCCATGTCATCCACACGGCTGAGACACACGCCCGTGTCTTTACCGGCACATGGCTAGATCACATGCCCATGGGGTAAGCCATATGTCACACACATCCTAGACACACACCTGTGTGTCTACCCGTGTGGATAAAAATAAGGCTATTTTCTAAGCCATATTGTCACCCTTCCATGCACAAACCTATACAACAAAACATAGCACCATTCCAAGTACATACATTCAGCCAATTCAGCCAAAATCAAGATATCCACACATCATTTACATATTACCATTTCACACATACAACATCACACACTTATCAACTTCAATCACGCATACTTCCACATCCATGGAAACATCATCATATGTATATATACTTAAACAAATATTAGCCAGTACCATATTATAACACCCCGAATATGGGCCTAGAAGTATTGGGCCTTGAGTGGGGGTCCGTAAGGAGGTTGTATATAGGTATTTAATTGTGCAATGAAATGAAACAATTAAATGTTTGCTTTAGTGGTTAATGGCTTTGAGAAGTGTTGGAGAAATCTTGGGTTCAAACTTGGGCTTTAACAAAAATTTTGGTATTAAGTGAAAAAAACCTGGATGCTTGGATGAGGGCCTTTTAAATTATTGTGTTAAATAAATGACACAAGGAGCAATGTGGTCTAGTGGAAGTGGCATAATTAAGGTTGTATGGGAGCCTAAGTTCAAGCCTTGGCTCTTGCAACTTATTCTGTTTTTTTTTAAGGGAACCTAGACTTTGGCCTGTAGACCTTATAATTAATTAGGGATAAAATATGACACAAAAAGAGCCTGTGGTGAAGTGGCAAGGTGGCGTCATAGAGTTGGCAAGGAGGTCCAGGGTTTGAAACTCATGGCAATCAAAGAGCATTTATTTTGCTAACAGGGGGCGGCAAGAGTTGGTATTGAATTTAAACTCTGATGTTGGAAGGATCCCACATCAGAAAGCTAACATAAGAGTGGATGCGAAGCTGGCTTTAAATAGAGAGAACCATGAGGAGAGAAAAGGTACCTTTCTTGGCTGATCCCTTTCGCTATATGGCGTGCTCGTTTGGGTTGGGCGTCGGCTAAGAGTGCTCAGAGCGTGGATTAACTCCAGTCTCCTATCAGGTGTGTATTTCTCACTACTCTAGTTGTAGGATGGCTACTTCGGGCCGCGATGGGCCGAAAGGAGCCATATGGGACCAATGGGCCTACGAGCCCAATTGGATAAATTGCTTGATTGTGTAGTAAATATTGGACTAGGCTAGGTGAATCTCATATTTATGGCTAGATTTGGGCTAAAAAGGCCACACGAGCGTGTGGGCCCATTTAGGCCGAGAATGGGCTTTAGGGTCATTTGTATTGTTATCCCTATTTAGAATACTTTAGTTTACCAATTACAGAAATGCCCTCGACTTGTAACATTACCAAAGTACCCTCAATTTATAGAATCACTATTTTACCCTTGATTTACAAAATTACTGTTTTACCCTCGATTTACAAAATTATCGTTTTACCCTCGATTGTGAACTTACTGAAATACCCCTATAGGGTAGAATTACCAAAATAACCCTAGTTTGTAGAATTACCAAAATACCACTGGTTTGTGAAATTACCGAAATACCCTGAATTTGTAAAATTACCAAAATACCACTGACTTACAAAATTACAAAAATACCCTTGACTTTCTAAAAATTATAGAAATACCATTGGTTTACAAAATTACTAAATTACCCTTGGTTTGTAGATTTACCAAAACACCCTTGTAGGATGAAATGACTAAAATACCCCTAATAGGTAAAAAGACCGTAAAGCCCCTGTAGGGTAAAGTGACCGTAATACCCTTGTATGGTAAAATGACGAATATGGCCTTATGTTCCGTATGACTGATGTGCTTAGGATTTACATATATTGATATTAGATTAGTTAAGTTTGAGTGATAGGTGGTGGTTATCGTAGCTGATTGATTTTGGAAACGTTTCAACCTCAACTCATAACAGGTGTGTAATAACCCTCGCAGTAGCTTAGATTAATATTCACCGAAAAGTCGAAATGCTAAAATTCTAGCATTTTAGGAACTTGTGATTTTGCATTTGTTTAAAGATGCGATAGATACGATATGATCGGTGTTTGGATCGATGGAGCAGGTAAGAGCTCAATTTTGTGCACGATGGTAAGTTGGGCCTCAATGGGCTGGAATCGGGCCTAATGGGATTTCAGGCCCATTTGGGTAAAACTGATAGAAAATGGAATCTGGAAAAGTTGCATGTTAACACGGTTAGTACTGTTGTAAAATTTGGATTAAGCAGGCTTAGTGGGCTGAATCAGCATTCGTAGGGCCCATTAGGGGTTTTGTGTAATATCCTGATTTTGGGCCTAGTCGGAATAGTGGTTTCGTGACCACAAAATCTGAGATATAAATAATTATTTTATGATTATTTTAAGGTCTATGATATGATTGCATGATTGTGTGAAAATTTCGTGAAGAAATTTTATGCATAAAGTGCTTAATTTGAAATTTGGGACTAAATTGAATAAATTGCAAAACTTGTGTTCTAGAAGTATTTTGCATAAAATTGAATTAGATTATTAATTAGAGGTCCTTAAAGATTAATTTTACCAATTTCTAAGTCTATGGACAAAAATTAGGACATGGAAGGAATTTTGGAAAGTTTAGTAGTAAGGGCATTTTGGTCATTTAGGGTAAAATGAATTAAAATACAAAATTAAAAGCCAATTTTGCTCATCTTCAACCCCATGGCCGAATGTAGCAAGGAGAAACCATGGCTAGGGTTTTCAAGCTTCCAAGCTCGATTGTAAGTCCGTTCTAGCCTCGTTTTAATGATTTTTACGTTTTGGAGTCCCCAGTAGCTCGATTTAGCTTATGCTAGCAATAATTTAACCTAGGGTTTATATTTGGAAAAATACCCATAGGTGAAATTTGTGTATTTTGGTGTTTTATGATAGAATTTGAGGTTTTAAATTATGTTAGACAACTTGTGCTACTCGGTTTTAAGTGAAAACGAGCAAAAGGGCTTAATCGGTAAAAATACCTAATAGTCATAAGTACATGTTAGAGTGAGAATTTGATGTTGCCATAGAAGGAAAAATGATCAGCATGTCATAAAACATAAGAAAATAGGCTGAATTTTAATTTACGAGCTTTGGGGCAAAAGTGTAAATATGCAAAAGTTTAGGGGCAAAATTGTAATTTTTCCAAAATATGATTTTGGGTCAATTTGAATAATGTGAGTCCTAATTAGACTATATTTTAAATGATAGAGCAAGGAAAACTGAAATTCGGGCTAAAATGGGGAAAATACCAAGTTGTGGGACGAAATGGTAAAATAGCCATTTTCGCATACGAGGTAAGTTCATGTGTAAATGTAGTAACATAATTGTTGTTTTAAGGAATTTAATGTTGTTTATATGATATGATGCTTATTATTATCATGAAACGTTATGTTTTGTGGTTATTGTTGAATAATATGTAATTATGTGAATTACTTGATGAGTATGAACTATCACCGAGTATCGGTTCCGATATTCCGTGGAAGACGGAAAAGATGTGAGATCGAGGAAAAAAGCCCGTTTGAACCTTAGGAATAGATTAGGATACAAGTGACATGTCACTAGGATGGTTGAGCATCCGAACTCGTTGAGTTGAGTCCGAGTTCACTTATGGATGCGAATGTTGAACTCGTTGAGTTGAGTCCGAGTTCGAGAGATGTAACTAGGCATCCGAACTCGTTGAGTTGAGTCCGAGTTCACTTATGGATCGAACGCCGAGCTCGTTGAGTTGAGTCCGAGTTCACTTATGGGCGGGTTACATGGTAGCTTGGCTACATATGTGGCACTTATGTGCAAGTTATCCATGTATCCGAATTATATTCGATGTGTTCAACGGGTAAAGTTCTACTCAAATGGAGGAATACTCAAGATGAAAGGGACGTATTGGTAAGTGTTGTGAAATGGATACTTTGAACAGGTATGTACTTAACCCTCGGGTTGAAAACTCAATATAACAACAATATGGTAAGATGATAAATGAAAAGGTGATATGAATGTCTTGGTGATGATTATGCAAATGATGTTTTATGTTTGCTTATATGGTTATGTTACTTGCTATTTGCATGTGAGCTTACTAAGCATTTATGCTTACTCCTCCTTTTCATTCCTTGTAGTGTTGACAAGCCAGCTCGAAATCGGAAGCGGTCGGAGGCACGCTCACACTATCCAGTATACCATCTTGGCATAATGGCTTGTATATTTTGAGTATGGCATGTATAGCATTATAATCATTTTGTATATATGGCCTTATGATATGGTTATTGAGTTGTATGGAAATAGAAATGCTTGGTAATGATTAGCCATTGGAATGGCTAATCATGATCATATTTGGTATTATGTATGTCAAATTGCTAGCTAATCCATGGAAACCATGAAATAGGTAAAATTTACCATAAAATAGATTCAGAAAGCAGCAGTGACGTGAGTTTAAAAAATCACTAAAAATAGTAGAAATGGAATTAAATAATTAATAAGTTATGGAATCGAAGCTTGATGAGTCTATTTTCATATGGAATAAGCGAAACAGGTGTATGAGCTATATTTTATGAGATGTTTAAATTTTTGTGAAACAGGGCCAGAGCGATTTCTGGATCCCTGTTCTGACTTTGAAATTCACCATAAATTTTACAAAGATAATTAGAAATCACACTTTATATTTACAGATTCCTTATTGAGTCTAGTTTTATTAGAGGCAAACGGTATAGTCATTGAAGCTCTGTACAGGAGATATCTGATTCGTAATACACAGAGGTCAGAGTAGTTGAACCCTGAAACAGGGAGACTTTAACTAATAAAATGTACTAATTGGCCCAACCAAAATTATAGAAAAAATTAGTAGATATATATATGAGTCTAGTTTCAGGAAAAATTTACGAATTGGATTTCGAGTTTCGTAACTCGAGATATGATTTTTAAAGCGACTGTGATGCAATTAGCCACTTGTCGGAAATTTTAAAATGAATTGTATGATTTGTTTAATTAATGAATTAAGTCCGTTAACACCTCGTGTTCGACTCCGGCAACGGTATCGGGTATGGGGTGTTACATTTTGGGCCTAAAAGCCCGAATTTGATAAAGTGGGCTAAAGGTCATTGTTTAAACACTCGGAAATATTGATAATTGTTAATGAACATTGAAAACCCTGATATTTGGTAAAATTACGAAATTACCCTTATAATATGAAAAATGACTATTTTGCCCTTGTGGGCAAGTGACTGACTTGGATTGTGTGGTTGATGGATTTGATTGTGAATATATGTTGGTGATATGAATGACTTGACTGTGATTGTTTGATTCAAATATGGGCATGACATTCTGCATCCATGACATGTTGCATGGGTTGGGTTTTATAAATGGAGGAAGTGCTAAAAGGGCTATGCCCTAGTTTACCGAAAAGGGCCTTGCCCCAGTTTATCAAAAAGGGCTTTACCCCAGTTATTAAAAGAGACTAGGCCTCCAGTTATATGATAAAGCAGTTATACTGCCAGTGGATAGTTTGGTTGGGTGGGTCAAGTTATTCCCCACATGGTATGTTGGTTGGTACGGGTGGAGAGTAGCGGATGGTGGGTTGAGTAGTCTCCCCAAATGGGCTTGCATACATTCATTGATATTACATGTGATATTGAAATGGGCCTATGGGTCATACCTCTTACAGTAAAGGCTTCAGCCAGTGATATGATTTATGAAAAGGCTTCGGGCTAGTGATATGATTTATGAAAAGCCTTCGGCCTAGTATATGTCGAGACTGAATTAGGGCTTAGGCCCATACTACTATTGTTTAAGGGCTAAGGCCCAGACTGTACTGTTACTGAATAGGGCTTTGGCCCAGATTGTACTGACACTATGTTATTCACTGTTTGTTTGTTGTTGGGGATTACACACTGAGTTTTCGTAAACTCACCCCGTTTCTAACTGTGCAGGTAATCCTAAGCTTAGATGGTTTGGATCTGCGAGGGACTCGGAGATGGCCACACTACTGTTTCTGTTTCTTTTAATTGCAATAAGTAACCGGTTTTTTTTATAAGTTTTATCTTAATTAATATTATTATTTGGTTTTGGGTTGTAATAAGGCCATTTTAATTATTTTTCTGGGATTATTTTATTTATACCCTATATTTTATTGATAACAATCCAAAATGGGTTAGACTTAGGGCGCGTTTCCAAAATGATAATTTTTTTCAAAATAACGCAACGATACAATTAATCAGTTTATCAAAAATATCTACTTAAATGAATTCCAACTCGTTTTTCTCAAAACCTAACCCCGCACCAAAGTGTGGCAATGGTTGTGGGCATGTCTAGGATTGGATCCAATCAAGAGTTTGGTACTTAAGCAGCTTTCATGGCTCACCTCCTCTGTTTCGGATACCTACTTGGTGCACAACTTCCATTCACTTTATGAACTTAGCAAAGACTATCTTTTAAAACACTAAGAAGGACGTTGAAAGAGGCATGGGTTTTATTAAAAACTTTAATGTGACACGTCGGATCCGGCCATAACGTCTGGGCTGGGTTTGGGGTGTTACATTTAGTGGTATCAAAGCCAGATTACAAAACTCGGCTGTGGTATGGGAAGCAGAAAATTATTGTTATTTTTTTTAGTTTTTTCTCTTTTTTTCTTTTTTCAAAATTGGGGTTTGAAAAGGGTTTTTTTAAAATTTTGTTTTGAAATTTATCAATGAAACTTGACTTGTTTCTGAAAAGATGTTACTGGAAGTGCAGCATACCAAGTCTCTGGCACCAAATCTGTAAGTTCTCTAACTTTGTTTACTGTTATAGATTGAAATGCTATATTGAGAAACCACTATAGATAGTAGCACTATACTGGAACTCTCTAGTTAGAGTAAACTGTAATGCTTGAATTTAGATTTAGTATTTATTTGGTGTGTGTTCTAGAAATGTAGAAATTGGTTGCATGTGAAATCTATCCGCTCCGATGAACAAATGTTTTGGGTTTATGTTAGTATTATTAGTATCAGAGTGCACAGCGGAAGTGTGGTGGTGTAGTCTGAGAGTGGAAAATTTCGAGGATGAAATTTCTTTAAGGGGGTAGAATTGTAACACCTCGAATTTGGGCCTAGAAGTATTGGGCCTTGAGTGGGGGTCCGTAAGCAGGTTGTATATAGGTATTTAATTGTGCAATGAAATGAAAGAATTAAATGTTTGCTTTAGTGGTTAATGGCTTTGAGAAGTGTTGGAGAAATCTTTGGTTCAAACTTGGGCTTTAGCAAAAATTTTGGTATTAAGTGAAAAAAACCTGGATGCTTGGATGAGGGCCTTTTAA
The DNA here is from genome assembly GCF_025698485.1 of Gossypium arboreum. Taxonomy (NCBI): domain Eukaryota; kingdom Viridiplantae; phylum Streptophyta; class Magnoliopsida; order Malvales; family Malvaceae; genus Gossypium; species Gossypium arboreum. The sequence goes on from NC_069082.1 coordinate 33,268,853, forward strand.
ATTATTGTGTTAAATAAATGACACAAAGAGCAATGTGGTCTAGTGGAAGTGGCGCAATTAAGGTTGTATGGGAGCCTGGGTTCAAGCCTTGGCTATTGTAATTTATTCTGTTTTTTTTAAAGGGAACCTGGACTTTGGCCTTTAGACCTTATAATTAATTGGGGATAAAATATGACACAAAAAGAGCTTGTGGTGAAGTGGCAAGGTGGCGTCATAGAGTTGGCAAGGAGGTCCAGGGTTCGAACTCATGGCAATCAAAGAGCATTTATTTTGCTAACAGGGGGCGGCAAGAGTTGGTGTTGAATTTAAACTCTGATGTTGGAAGGATCCCACATCAGGAAGCTAACATAAGAGTGGATGCGAAGCGGGCTTTAAATAGAGAGAACCATGAGGAAAATAAAGATACCTTTCTTGGCTGATCCCTTTCGCTGTATGGCGTGCTCGTTTTGGTTGGGCGTCGGCTAAGAGTGCTCAGAGCGTGGATTAACTCCAGTCTCCTATCAGGTGTGTATTTCTCACTACTCTAGTTGTAGGATGGCTACTTCGGGCCGCGATGGGCCGAAAGGAGCCATGTGGGCCCAATGGGCCTACGAGCCCAATTGGATAAGTTGTTTGATTGTGTAGTAAATATTGGACTAGGCTAGGTGAATCTCATATTTGTGGCTGGATTTGGGCTAAAAGGGTCACACGAGCGTGTGGACCCATTTGGGTCGAGAATGGGCTTTAGGGCCATTCGTATTGTTATCCTTGTTTAGAATACTTTAGTTTACCAATTACAAAAATGCCCTCGACTTGTAAAATTTCCAAAGTACCCTCAATTTATAGAATTACTGTTTTACCATTGATTTATAGAATTACTGTTTTACCCTCGATTTACAAAATTACCGTTTTACCCTCGATTGTGAAATTACTGAAATACCCCTATAAGGTAGAATTACCAAATACCCCTAGTTTGTAAAATTACCAAAATACCACTGGTTTGCAAAATTACCGAAATACCCTCAATTTGTAAAATTACCAAAATACCCCTAATTTACAAAATTTCAGAAATACCTTTGACTTTCTAAAAATTATAGAAATACCATTGGTTTACAAAATTACTGAAATACCCTTGGTTTGTAGATTTACCAAAACACCCTTGTAGGATGAAATGACTAAAATACCTCTAATAGGTAAAAAGACCGTAAAGTCCCTGTAGGGTAAAGTGACCGTAATACCCCTGTTGGTACAATGACGAATATGCCCTTATGTTCCGTATGATTGATGTGCTTAGGATTTACATATATTGATATTGGATTAGTTAAGTTGGAGTGATAGGTGGTGGTTATCGTAGGTGATTGATTTTGGAAACGTTTCAACTTCAACCCATAACAGGTTTGTAACCTCACAGTAGCTTAGATTAATATTCGCCGAAAAGCCGAAATGCTAAAATTCTGTCATTTCGGGAACTTGTGATTTTGCCTTTGCTTAAAGATGCGATAGATACGATATGATCGGTGTTTGGATCATGAAGCAGGTAAGAGCGCAATTTTGTGCACGATGGTAAGTTGGGCCTTAATGGGCTTTCGGGCCCATTTGGGTAAAACTGATAGAAAATGGAATCTGGAAAAGTTGCATGTTAACACGGTTGGTACTGTTGTAAAATTTGGATTAACCAGGCTTAGTGGGATGAATCAGCATTTGTAGGGCCCATTAGGGGTTTTAGGCCTAAAAGCCCGAATTTGATAAAGTGGGTTAAAGATCATTGTTTAAACACTCGGAAATATTGATAATTGTTAATGAACATTGAAAACCCTGATATTTGGTAAAATTACGAAATTACCCTTATAATATGAAAAATGACTATTTTGCCCCTGTGGGCAAGTGACTGACTTGGACTGTGTGGTTGATGGATTTGATTGTGAATAAATGTTGGTGATATGAATGACTTGACTGTGATTGTTTGATTCAAATATGGGCATGACATTCTGCATACATGACATGTTGCATGGGTTGGGTTTTATAAATGGAGGAAGTGCTAAAAGGGCTATGCCCCAGTTTACCGAAAAGGGCTTTGCCTCAGTTTATCAAAAAGGGCTTTGCCCCAGTTATTAAAAGAGGCTAGGCCTCCAGTTATATGATATTGCAGCTATGCCAGTGGATAGTTTGGTTGGGTGGGTTGAGTTATTCCCCACATGGTGTGTTGGTTGGTACGGGTGGAGAGTAGCGGATGGTGGGTTGAGTAGTCTCCCCAAATGGGCTTGCATAAATTCATTGATATTACATGTGATATTGAAATGGGCCTATGGGCCATACCTCTTACAGTAAAGGCTTTGGCCAGTGATATGATTTATGAAAAGGCTTTGGGCCAGTGATATGATTTATGAAAAGGCTTCGGCCTAGTATATGTCGAGACTGAATTAGGGCTTAGGCCCATACTGCTACTGTTTAAGGGCTAAGGCCCAGACTGTACTATTACTGAATAGGGCTTTGGCCCAGATTGTACTGACACTATGTTATTCACTGTTTGTTTGTTGTTGGGGATTACACACTAAGTTTTCGTAAACTCACCCCGTTTCTAACTGTGTAGGTAATCCCTAAGCTTAGATGGTTTGGAGCTGCGAGGGACTCGGAGTTGGCCACACTACTATTTCTGTTTCTTTTAATTGCAATAAGTAACCGGTTTATTTTTTTTTTATAAGTTTTATCTTAATTAATATTATTATTTGGTTTTGGGTTGTAATAAGGCCATTTTAATTATTTTTCTGGGATTATTTTATTTTATACCCCATATTTTATTGATAACAATCCAAAATGGGTTAGACTTAAGGCGCGTTTCCAAAATGATAATTGTTTTCAAAATAACGCAACGATACAATTAATCGGTTTATCAAAAATATCTACTTAAATGAATTCCAACTCGTTTTTCTCAAAACCTAACCTCGCACCAAACTGTGGCAATGGTTGTGGGCATGTTTAGGATTGGATCCAATCAAGAGCTTGGTACTTAAGCAGCCTTCATGGCTCACCTCCTCTGTTTCAGATACCTACCTGGTGCACTGCTTCCATTCACTTTATTAACTTAGCAAAGACTATCTTTTAAAATACTAAGAAGGACGTCGTTGAAAGAGGCATGGGTTTTCTTAAAAACTTCAATGTGACACGTCGGATCCGGCCAGAACGTCTGGGCCGGGTTTGGGGTGTTACACATATAGCCATTTACAAAATGAATTATCAACCAATATAGGCCAAAACATTAGGCCAAATCAATTATGACACATAACAAAATGTCCAAGTCCCTATACATGCCATAACTCAAAATATTAAAATCATTGGTACTCAAAATGTTAAGTTGATAGTGTAAATGAATCTTCGACAGTCTTAGATCCCCAAGCTGGCTTGGTTACACTATAAAATAAGGGAAAAGAAAGGGAGTAAGCTTTAAAGCTTAGTAAGTTCCTATGAAAATAATAAGGATATAAACTCACATTTATCATGCAATTAACATGATGTGAATTAACATATATGTCATTATAAATCTCCTAGTCTAACTTGGCAAGGATATTATTATAACTTAGTATTATAGCTTGCATAATCATAACCTTATGGAGGGATTCATCACATATTGAGCTCATTAAGCATCAGTTTTACGTACATACCTGTACCATCTTGCAACATACCATGGTCTTACGCAACATTAACATTTCTGTTACGATTCCCGTTGAACCACTTGGAATACTAAAGGATACTTGAGAAATCTCACACTCATAGTACTATACAAATGCCATATCCCAGATATGGTCTTACATGGGATCTCATATCGATGCCAATAGCCCAGCTATGGTCTTACACAAAGTCTCATATCGATGCCATATCCCAATATGGTCTGACACTTAATTTAAAATAACCCTGTTGTCATGACATTTGTATCCTATCTATTCTTAATGTTCAACTGGGATTTCTCTCTTGTCAACCATTTTTGATTACATCCAACGAGTCAATCATAATTCATACAATATTAAAGTAATTAAAGTAAAAATAATAATGCATTATTTACATACAAACTTACCTCGATACAAAAATAGTGGAAATGGACCTAATCGTCAAAGACTTTGTTTTTCCCTCGATCTAGATTCAAACCTCATTTCTCTTGATCTATAATAGAAAATTTAACTCATTTCTTAACCAAATTACTCAATTCAATACACAAATCATGCTATGCTAAAATTACATTTTTGCCCCTAAACTTTATCATATTTACATTTTGGTCCCTAGGCTCGTAAAATGAAATCTATTTAATTTCACCAAGACCTAAGCCTAGTCAAACCCTATACATATTTCACCAAGACCTAAGCCTAGTCAAACCCTATACATACTCATATTAGCACACATTTTTCAACAAATCACATCTTTACTACGTATTTTATAACTTTTTACAAATAGGTCCTTTTATGTATTTCCTTCAAAAATCACTTAGTAAAAGTTGTTCATTACACACCAAATTTTCATTTTCTACCATAAAACATCAAAGCACATGCATATCATACATTGGTAAAATTTTAAACATGAACCTTACTTCAAAACAATGGTAGAAATAGAAAGATTGGGTGAATACGACTTCAAAAACATAAGATGTAACACCCCGTACCCGAGTCCGTTACCGGAGTCGAATACAAGGTGCACACAGACTTAACTTAATTGTTTTCACAGTCCATAAAAAAATTTCGAGACAAAATTTGGTTATTGCGTCCTTTATCGCCTTAAAAATCATATCTGGAGTTTCAAAACTCGAAAATCAGTTTCGTAATTTTTCCCTGAAACTAGACTCATATGTCCATCTACAGATTTTTTTCTAGAATTTTTGGTCAAGCCAATTAGTAGAATACTTAAATATCTCTCAATATACAACTCATATGACCGTTTCGTTTCTTCCATATGAAAGTAGATTCATCAAGGCTCATTTACATAATTTATTCACTATTTAATTCCACTCCTGCTATTTTTAGTGATTTTTCACATCCACACCACTTCTTCTTTGTCAAGCATCTATTACTAAAACAAACTATGCCTATTTCATGCCTTTTCCTTGATTTAACTAATAATTCATCATGCATGTCCCAAATTATAACCATGATTTGTGTCCAAACATCACAAAACCAATTCCAACCGAACATTTACGCCATTTTCGCATGGCTAAAAGTTTACATACCAAATTTCAACAAAGCATAACAGCCTATACATGCGAAATGTACTCCTAGACCAACTACGAAGAAAATACCAAAAGTTGTTAGCGGTGTGATGACTTGATGACGGTCCCGAATACGCAAAAAGTCGAGTCCAAGAAACCTAAAATAGGTGACAAGCAAACACCGAATGAGTATATAACTCAAGAAGTCATAAGCAATGCACTACCAACCATTAATAACATTATCGCAAGAGGAAACAAAATGGAGCGAGGCTAATTACTCCATTCAAACCGAACTATACCATAGTTCCTTAGACCTTCGATTCAATCTCATACCAAGTTACACATTCACATTCCATATACTAATCAATAGGATATTTGAAGCATTTTTATACACCATTTTGTTTTCGTTACAATCATACATCTACATGACCTTTCACTTATTCCACGATAATTCTTATGTACGTGACTTCAATTTAAATTGTCACATAGGTTGAAACTTACCAAGCTCAACTCCAAATATAAACATAGCGTCTATTAGCCATGAACTCAAGGTACTTACCCGATCCGCTGTCCGTGATCAACTCAATAATGTCGCACACTCAGTGTCAATAGTGATTCAAAAGCATATAGTGAGTCCGCACACTTAGTGCTATATAATCAACTCGCACACTTAGTGCTATATGATCAAACTCGCACACTTAGTCTGTACAAATTTTAAACCCGCACACTTAGTGCCATTCTCATGATCACAAATGTTTATACCGCGCACTTAGTGCCGAAATCAACAACTCAATACATCTCACCTCTTTTCTTTTCATTCAATACTTTCATCACCACATACATACATGTATAAAAATTTATCATTCCTTTCGGCATAATTACATAGACATTATGTCTATTTAAATCAATACAAAATATATGCTTAGTGACCTAGCTTGTGTGGTGTAAATTAATTCCAAGTTGGTTACTCGATGACCTTCGATTTCCCCTTGTTGGACGCCTCTCCTTTAAGATCTTGAGCTTAAACAAATAAATTAACTCATTCAACCGCTTTGCTACACATATTGATATTCACAATTTAATGATTTTATGACATACGGAACGGCATGGTAAAAATTCTTATCTTGCTACCTCATGCTCTTAGCTATTCGGCTCATAACCATATGCTATAGCCCTACTATCAATAATCCAATCACACATGCATATATATATATATGGCCGAATGTAAAAAGCATAGACTCATCATCACCTATGCTCTTAATTTGATGGTCGAATATGCATACATGTATATACACTATTAATCAATCACTAACATTGCACTTCACCTTAATAGCTAGCTTAGCAAACCTCGATTTAACACATAGTTGTTTATAACACAACTTAAGCATACTCTCCATTCCATCAATTCCAAAACTTAATGTCTTACTCAAAAATGCTAAAAAGAAAATCCAAGAGTCATCAATCCACCATCACATGTATCATTAACAAGCTTCATATTTAGCATGCAATGACATTAACACAAAATCTACCTTGGCCGAATATCATCCTCATGATATAGCAAAGTTTTGAACCATGGACTAATTAGAACTCAAGCTAGCAACTAAGAACATGCATGAATCTCATGGCACAACCTCAAACATACCTTAATCTAGACACAAGTATGGCCGAACCTCCTCCTAATCCTCTTCCAAACCAAGCATGAAGCAAGAACCCCTTCCTTCTTCCTTAGAATTTCAACTCAAAGAAATGAAAAAAGGGATGAACAACAAATTTTTTTCTTCTCTTTTCTTCAACTCACGGAAAAGGGGAGGGGGACACTCACCATTCTCTTTTTTTTTTTGTTCCCTTTCATTATTAAATTCCCATGCTCATTATTTTATTTTTTCTTACATACACCATTGTCCCAACATGTTTTATGACATGTTTTACCCATAATCCTTGTCATGGCGGCCACTAGCTATTAGGGGGAAATTTGACATGCAAGTCCCCTTTTGATTACATGCACTATTAGGTCCTTATAGATTAGCCTATCACATTTCAAAAGTGTCACACAAGTCCTAATAACTGAATTTACATGCAATCGACTAAATCGAAGCTTGAAATTTTCACACATTCATAAATACATATTCTAGACAATAAATATTACGTTCAAACATTTCGGTGACTCGGTTTAGCGGTCCCGAAACCACTTCCCGACTAGGGTCAATTTTGGGCTGTCACATAAGAGCATTAAAAACGGGGTTAGGATGTACTTACAATCAAGCTTGAAAGATGACAAAACCCTAGTTATGATGTTCTTCCAAGTTTCAGCCAATGTTGAAGAAAGATGAGCAAAATTTGGCTTTATTTTCCCTATTTATTCTTTTATTAACCAAATGACCAAAATGCCCTTTTTCCAAACCACTAAAATTCTCTTACCTCATGTCCATTTTTGTCCACTAACTTAACAAATGGTCTAATTATCATATAAGGACCTTTAATGTAAAATCTCATAGTAATTGTACTTCTTTAACATGTAGAACTCAACTTTTGCACTTACTATAATTTAGTCCTTTCGACTAAATTGAGTGCTCAAACGTCAAACTTTTTGAACAAAATTTTCACGAAATCATTCTGTAGAACTATAGACCATGAAAATGTAATAATAATAATTTTTTCTATGTCGAATTCATGGTCCCAAAACTATTGTTCTGACTACGCCTAGAATCAAACTATTATAGTAACCTTAGAAAAGAGATTTAGTTCATGTAGAATTTGGGAAACATCTTAGAATTAAAAAATTAACTATACATAATGCAACAACCCATTTTTGGGTCAAATCAGAATGATGGTTTCGAGACCACAAATCTGAAGTAGAAATATTTATTTTATCATTTCTTTAAGGTCTACAGCATGATAGAATTATTGTGTGAAAATTTCGTTAAGAAATTTTATCGATTGAGTGCTTAATTTGACTAGAAGGACTAAATTGCAATATGTACAAAATTTGAGTTCTATAAGTTAAAGGTGTCTAATTGCTATGAAATTTTAAATTGGAGGTCTTGAAATGGTAATTAGACCATTATACTTTAGGATGGACAAAAATGGACATGGCTAGGTGAAATTTTAAATTTATGCATTAAGGGTATTTTTGTAAATTGGCAAATAAAGAAAAATTAACTAAATAAAAGTGTCCATCTTCTTCAATTTAGTCCCCTATAGTCGAAATTTTCAAGAAGGCATAGCTAGGGTTTTTGGCCAAGCTTTCAAGCTCGATTGTAAGTCCGTTCTTGTCCTGTTTTTAATGGATTTTATATTTTTGAGATTGTTGTAACTTAATCTAGCTATTTCAAGGACTAATTTGAAATAAAGTTAAGGTCTAAAATTTTACCCATGTTGAATATTCTTGTATTTTGATGTTTAATGGTAGAAAATACATGTTTCTTGTTTGTTAAACAACATTTGTAAAGTGATTTTCAGTAAAAAACGTAAAATAGGGACTTATTTGTAAAAGGCTATAAAATGTGTAGAAAAGTGTGAATAAATGAAAAATGTGGACTATTATGAGTACAAGTAATAATCGGCTAGGCTTGGGTCGTAATGAAATTGAACGAAATTCATTTTATGAGCCTAGGGACTAAATCGTAAAATGTTGAAAATGTTGGTGGAAAAAACATAATTTTTGTCATAATGTGATTTTGGACTAAATTGAATGACTTGAAGATGAAATAAGTTAAATGTGGTATTATAGATCAAGAAAAACGAAGTTCGGGTGTAGATTAGGGGAAAAACAAAGTAATTGACGAATAGACCTTTTAGTCATTTTTGTAACCGAGGTAAGTTCGTGTATAGATAAGCTTTACTATAATTGTATTTTAAATGCTTTAATTTTGTATGAATTGTGTAAACAACTCTACGGACACATTCAACGACGTTTTGGAAAGCAAGAAATCCCAATCGAACTTTAGGAATAGCTTAGGATACAAGTGACAAGTCACTAGGGTTTTATATTATGTGATCCGGGTGCTAGTCCTGTACGTCCTACCGCTGGCTGAGTATACCGGCATATGTTGTGGTTACTTGACAGATTACGTGATCAACATCGTGTAGCTATGTTTGACTGACAGCTTGTGTGAGCAGGCCCGTTGATGGCTCGAGAGCGAGCATATATGTGTTATGAGATAGAGGTAGCAATGGCTACATATGTGACACCTTGTGTGCAAGGTTTCCTGAGTATCTAATATTATTATACCGAGTGGTTCATTGGACTATTATGACACACAGGTGTGTGTCTCAACCATGTGAGGCACACAGCCCCAGACATGGGCGTCTGTCCTAGTCGTGTGAAGTCTACACCTATTTTTATGAAAATTAATTAACCACATGGCCTAGCATACAGGTGTATGACTTGGCCATGTGACCTCAATTTGTTCATGCTTTGCAAAACAGAGAGTAACACGGGTTAGGGACACGGGCGTGTGTGACCACATAGCCTGCCCAAACGGGTGTGTCCCAAACCACACGGGCGTGTAATCCCTGTTTATAGCAAAAATATTCTAATTTTTGTAAAAATTCCTTGAGTTATCAGTTTAGTCCCAAGCCACTTCCAAAACATGTTTTAGGCCTCGTAGGCTTGTATTAGGAACTTTATGATTGAATGGAAATGGTTTTAAATTTGGATGCAAATTTATGACTCGGTTTGTATGTTCCCTTGCGATGTAAGTCCGATAATGCCTCGTACCCTGTTCCAGCATTGAATAAGGTAAGGGGTGTTACACATAATAAAAGGAAGCAAGAAGGAAAAATGATAAAGTCAATCTTCTTGTTGGAATTTGTCAATTCTTGATGCGTGAAAGCTTGGGCGACTCCTATTTTTTTTCTCTTTCCCCCATTTTTGGTTTCCTTTTCCCCCCTTTTATAACCCTTAAAAATTGTAACTTTTAAAAAACTATCAGGTATATGATTTTTCGTAGGAGTAGAAATTTGACTGTTTATTTCGCTAAGGCAGAGATATTTTTCATTGGAATGAAGATTCATCTGCCTGTTTTTGTTGGGGTAGAAAAATGTTTTGTTGGAGTGAAATTCAACTTATGTCTAGCTAGTAATAGCTGACTATCGAGCCAAAGTAGCTTTGGCCTTCGAACACGTCTTCTAGTTTGTCTAGAATCACTTTTGCAGTCTTACAACTCTCAATTTTTTTTATAAAGGGTGCTACTCATGCTTGCTAGCATATAACAATGAGCTATCTCATCAGACTCCTCCCTACAATTTCTAGCCTTAGCTTGAGTGGCTGGAGGACAATTATTATCAAGAACTATTTTAAGTTTTTCATAGCTTTGGAAAGTCATCAAGTTTCTTTTCCATTTCTTATAGTTATTTCCATTCAGTTTGTTTATAGTGAGTATATTTAATAAATGAGTAGGTGTGTAACACCATAAACTTGACCCGATTCATCGAATCTGGATCTTGGGTGTTACATTACTATTATAGACTTATACATGTTTAAGACACAAATTTCCAAAGAAATACATCTTATTTAGTAATACTACTCATCAAAGTTACATTTGGGCGTACATTATGTACATAACTTACAAAGGTAATTATTCATCACATTTGCTTATACTGTCCCACTTATTTAACCTCTACCTAATATTGCTGACTGAGATCATTTTGGTCAACACAATTGAGTCATCCTATGGCTTATAAACAAAATTTTGAGACTTGTTCGAATTATTTCTATCAGACACGAACACGCTCGTATAACCTTCACTCTGTATGAATAAGTGCCTACTTCGCCTTTCCTTTGGCGCAGCACTGGTGTCGTCCCTCATTGCATCTCGTTTACTTGAGACATTAAACATAGAGGGGTAAGTTTAATAGAACTTAGTGAGAGAACCCTTTTTTTACCTAAGCCCTTGTATAAAGATTTCATCATTTGCCTCTTATTCTTTAGATAATTCCATGAAGGCCATCCTTACAAAAGATAAACACAGAAGCTTTCCTTTTAGAGTCTCACCGCAAAGGCAACCTTTGATAGAGATTTCCACAAAGGCTTCCTTTGAGCAGAGATTGCCACAAGGGCTTCCTTTTAATAAAGATAGCCATAAAGGCGTCCTTTTAATAGAGATAGCCAAGAAGATGTCCTTTTATGGAAATTATCATAAAACACTTCTTTAGGTTGCGCTACAAAGGTGTCTCCTTATAGATTATATCACAAGGTATTCCTTATCAGAGATTTGCAACAAAGGCATTTCCTTAATAAAAGCAGCCACAAAGAATCACTTTTACAAAAATTGTGTTTTTTAATGACAGGGTTCATCCAAACTCACTATCGTAAGGTTTTCCCCTCACTACATAATACTCACCCGATCGTCCATCACATATCCCATATGATGCCATGGCCCAACCATGGTCTTATATTATATGGTCATTAAAGCGCCATGGCGATGGACTTGTCCCCATCAAAGAAACGTGTTTTTAATCTCGTCGGACCCTTTTAGACAACTCTAGAGATAGACATAGACATTTCATGCATACTTATACTTGACAGACTTATACCATTCAAAGTTCTTCATAATATATGCATTCATGCATACAGATGCAATGCACTTCACATCAGACTCGTTCACATTAGACTTACTCATGACAGACTTGTTCTTATCATCAAAACACACATAGACACACTTACTCATTTAGACACTTTAACCATTAACCTTAGAGATCATATCCATATTCCATATGAATCATTCATGCATGCTCATTAGACATACATTTCTCATAGAATCATCATATCATGCATTTCTAGCTTATTTTCATAGAAGGTTCTAACATGCATAATACATTTGCAACAATCGACTTAGGGAATAACCTGTTAACCTTAATAGTAGCTTGGGCTCCAATTTTATGCTTTAATTAGAGATTATAGTGACATCTACTTTCGTAGGAAAAAATTATTTATAAAAATCAGGAATTCAATTCTAGGATAAAGAATACATTCTTACCATTCTTCTAACCTAAAGATAGTAGGATTTTTATAAAGAGAGAAAGGGCCTGTTCTATTTTTCTTTAGGCTCAAGCTGAAAATACTTGATGTGATTTTCAAGGCCCAATTTCAAACACATGGGTGTGATGGTCTCACACTACCTCAAGGCCCAACAACAATGTCAAAGGCCAAGCAAATCAAACCAAGATTCTATCAAAGACAATATGAGGGGATGGATATTTTCAAGGAAACGAGGATTGATACATGCATGAAATGGGTGGATTTTATTAAATTCAATTCAACCAAGCTGCCAATTTTTAAAAAGAAAATATTAGTCAACTTGCAGTGAATTTTTGGATGGAATCCAAATACTTATGGGCTTATATGTCTCATAACATTTAAAGATCTATCTCTTATCTTTGAAATGCACTTTGAATCACTCGATTTTGTGTTCGAGCGATCAAGTTATGAACGTTTTAGTGAAGACTATGCAAGTATAATTTCTAGATGGGATTATGATGAGAATTATGATTTTTGGGCTTTTAATTTGAGTTTAAATTATATCGGGTTCAGTTTTTAGGTTAATTTTTGTTATATTTGAGCCCAATATTATATCTATTAGGTTTTATTATTTTATTATTTATTTATTCCAAATTTTGGATTTTGATTTTAAGTTGTTTAAGAGTTTTTCTTAGGCAAATAAGAAAGTTTAGTTTAAAACTAGTTATTTAGATTAATTAGAGTTTCAATATACTTTAGAGCTTTATTTTGATGTACTTAGCTAGCCTATATAAAGGCTTCTTCATTGTTCATTGGGGAGAAAAATTGCTTTCATTAATAAAGTTTTCAACTTCAGGAGTTTGTTTCTTTGTACAAGGTTTCTTTATTCTGATTTTTAGAAGTAGTTTTCTTCTCGATTTTCTTAAAGGAGTCGTGTGAATTCATTCTTTGCCCTTCAAATTTTCAAGGATTATTTCTTGGAGGGTTCATTAGAGCCATTAATTGAGTTTGTTGGGATTTATATCTCAAAGGGTTCAATTGGACATTTATCCTTCTATCCATCATATCCATTAGTTTATCATTCTATCTTTTACTTTACTTTAATATTTATTTTCTCTATTTAGTTATCATTTTGAATATTTATCCTTTATTTTGTTAAAATTTTTCTTATTTTTTATTTCCTTTGTTATTTCTAAATTTATTTGGTATTTTCCTTTTAGGTCACATCCAAATCTTTCCTTCTTGAGAAAAACAACTTGAATTCGATCCTTATTCTGCTTCCTCCACCTCACTCACTTATCAAAACTTATTGTAGAAGGAAGAGAAAACTCTCCTTTTTGGTTTCCTCACCCAGACTTATACAACCCTTGTCCGTATGCTACTTGACACATGTTAAAATCCTAATAAAGCTACCATATGGGTGGTTCACAGTTGTAAGGAAATGTTTATAAGAATCCAAAATCTTTTCATACTTTTGATTTGGCCAATCGTTCATTTCTAACTATCTCATTAGTGATAAACCACACATTAACTAAACTAACTGGGTGCACCTTAACCTTGGTGACATTCCCTACCACTCCCGAAAGCTTGACATCTTTTGTCAATTTCTCCTTCTACATGTACACATACTTTACAGAGGACATTCATTGTTTTAAATTTCCATTATTGCCTATGCACCCGTCTAGCGCGCTGGAATGTGAATTGGGCTAGTAGGATTATGCCAACCAAATTTACTTTGACCTACACGTCCAGACCCAAGACCTCACCAAGTCTGGGTGTTACAAATCTTCCCCACTTAGGAAATTGTCCCCGAAATTTCTTTAGTCTTAGCAAACTTAAACTAGAGCCGTCGCATGTGAGTTTTCAAATTTTCTCACCTCCTTGCGACGGATGTCATCACCGTATTGGAGAGTGTAAACCGTTCATTTCGCCTTAACTTCCCGTGTAAGTTTTCTCTTATTTAATCTCATCGTTTCACTCTCCTTCTCTTTTCTAATTTTTAGCAAATACCTTAAACCCCTAAAAAATTTTACGGTTCACTTTACCCACTCTCTATTTCTTCATCTTTGTCAACTCAATGTACTAATCATCCTTTCTTTCTCTTTTTTTTCCCTATTTTTTCTTTACTTGTCATTTTAATGGTTTGCACTATTATATGAGGGGGAAGCCATAGCCTATGTAATAGCCCGATTTAGACTCTAATCGAAACGGCGGTTTCGGGACCATGAATTCGAGTCAGAAAAAAGTATTTTAAAATTATTTTCTATGTTTATTATTTGTGAATTTATATCTGTGAAATTTTCGTGTTTTAATTTTATCATTTGAGTGTCCGATTAAATAAAAGGTCTTAATCGCTTAAAATGAAAATTTGATGGGTAAATAGGAAAAGGTCTGAATTGTTATTGTCTTTATAAGTGGAGGTATTTATGTTGTAAATAGCCTATGATAATTTACAATGGACGGTAGTGACCATGACCTAAAATGGTTTTATATTTCATTTAAAAGGTTAATTATGTAAAATATATAATATGTTATTATATATCATAAAACATAATAAAAAATAAAGCCATTTTGGGTGTTCATATTGTTCTTGCCGAACATAAAAGAAAAGAAAATAAACTTAGGGCATTCGGCACTATTCAAGCTTAATTCAAGGTTAGTTTGGTTTCGGTTTTGATAATTTTTACGTTTTTGAGATCGTTGCTTCGAATACTATCTGACCTATGCTAGAATTTTTTATTTTGATGAATATTTTGAGTGATGCCATTGATGAATATTTGTGTTTTGTGATGTTTGATGATAAATTATGAAAAATTTGTTTTGGATTAATATGTCTTGTATTGGAATTTTTGATGAATTTGAGTAATTAGGGCTAAATTGCAAAAAATAAAAATTTGAGGGACTAAAATGTGAAATAAATGAAATATATGGACTAGTATGAGTATAAGGAAGATTCGGCCTAACTGTTGTTGTGAGATTTTGTGTATTTTGTGTTCTGTACAATTAGGACTAATTTGTAAAAGTATGAAATATTAGAGGTAAAATGGTAATTTGCCCATTTATGTGTTGTTGGATTAAATTGAATGAAATTGTGTTTGAATGAGATTAATTTGAAATTGTATAGATTAAGAAAAAAATAAATCGGACTTGGATCGGGGAAAAGCAAAAATAGTCAACTAGTCAATTAATACTGTTCGTCGATATACGAGGTAAGTTTTTAAGCAATTAAACATTGTTAATTTTGAATGTAACTTAGTTTAATATATTGATTTAGAATTCATTAGATTTATAATAAAGTTAGCCGAATATGATTAAGCATGGAAATAATGTATTTGAGCTTAATTCGATTGAGTTATAACATTTGAATGTCACTATGAACTATGTGGAATATCTAGAATTTTTGATATATGAATTGTTGTAAGACAACTTTATAATAGTGATATTCGGGCTTTGAGCTTAGTAAGCCTTGTGCTGGTGAATTAAATCAGGCTTATTACCTAGCAGGCTTATTGCCAGCGTATAAAAATTAGACTTTGAGTCTAGCAGGCCTTGTGCCGGTGTGAAATACAAGCTTAGGCCTGACAGGCTTTATGCCGGTGAATTATTGTAAGTTTATGCCTAAAAGACTTTATGCTGATGTGGTAATTGAATACGTTAAACGAGCTAAATGATCAGGTATGAGTTAGCTTGTAGTTTACTTGAGATAAGGAAATTAAGCAACTTGATAGTTGTTACTAATTATGTGTGATACTAATGAAGATTTCATGTGAAATTAGTATGTGTATTCGGCCTTGTAAATAAATGGTACGAATATTGTAGAATTGATTCTTGAATATGTGCATATATGTGATAATGTATATTTGGCCATATAAGTGGTATAGGTACATGATGTTATATTATGGTTCTTGAGTTTATATAAATATGTATGTATAAGTTTGACTATATTAAGACATTTTGGCTTTGAAGGTTGAATAATATTAGGCAAAATTGATTAAGTGAGCATTCGGCCAAGGTAGATTTTGTGTATTAAAGTGTGTTATTTATTTCATTTGTAGGTTTAAGGTTAAGCTTGATAATGATAATGAAATTTGGAATAGCTTAAAATGAGTTGATTATATCATTGGGATATTTATATACTTATGACTTACTAAGCTATTATAGTTTACTTTGTGTTTTCATGTTCATTATGTTTTATAGATTTTGGATTTATGTTACAAGCTCAGGGATCGTCAGCAAAGTCTATCACACTATCAATCATCTTCGGTATTTTATAAGTTACAGTTTGAAACTATGGCATGTATAGGCTAGTTAATATGTTTGATTTTGAGGTTGTGTATATTTTAAGCCATGCGAAAATGGCTAAGTATAAAGTTTAAGTTTAAGCGTATTTCAATTTTGGTACATATATATATGTGTGAGGTATTTGACATAGTTGCTAATGGTTGTGTAATTATGGTTGTGGTTTAAGTCTATTTTGGAAGTCTCACGCATGCAATGTTATATGTATATGGTATATTTGGTATAATGATGATGATATAGTCACATGAGATGATATGAGTAAATAAGTAAAAAGTTTAAGTTATATATATATATATATATATATATACGATATGGTTTAATATAATAATTTGAGTATGATTCAAATTGATATAATTATATGTGCATAAATTTGTGTTGAGTAGAAAGGAATATTTAATTTTAATATATTGCTTGTTAGGTGATATAAATATAAAAGTATGATAAATATGCTTTGTGGATGTTATACATATATATCCATGTTATGAAATATTTTTGTAGTTAGATGAACAGACATATGGTACATGTTATTTATATAAAATGAAAGGATGTATGTTTGCATGCTTTAAAGTATGTGCGAATAACTTGTAAAATTTGGAAATTATATGAATTATAGAATTGAAGTACGTTAGTTTGGTTTAAAATTTTATTTAGATGATTAATACTGAAATGAAAGTTTGCTCAGAGTTGTGCTTTGTTTGGTAATGCCTTGTAACCCTAATCCGGCGACGGATACGGGTTAGGGGTGTTATAGCCTAACTAGTTGAACCTCCATTCAAGCTAGTTCACATACTTTATTCTATAATAATAAAATTGAATCTTGAGTGCAGATGATATTTCACGATCTAGAATATAAATACCTGATAAATTAATAAATTACATTTAATTTTCTAGGAATCACAACTTTGGCAAAGTACTTTATAACACCCCAAACCCGGCCCAGACGTTATGGCCGAATTTGGCGTGTCACATTGAAGTGTCTTAGCGAAAACCATGTTTTCATTGAAAACCCTTCTTAAAATAAAAGAAACACTAATTAACTAAAAAAAACCTTTCAGTTATGAAAACCTTGTTTAAAACATTTGATTTAAAAAAAAAAAACTGAGTTGCGGAAATGTAGAAAACATACCATAATTTAAGAAATCCATGTTCAACTTCTCGTAATTACAATGAAAATAATAATAATTCAAGTAACAATAACATAATGAAAACCTTATTATCATTTGGTTTGAACACACTTAAAAAGAAATAAAAAACTTAAATGCTTAAAAAAGCCAAGTCCGAATTATCTTGCTAGCCGGCCGCCCAGAGTCCCCCCAAACATCAAACCTTCTACTGAGCATCACCTGAAAATAAAATAAAAGGGGGGGTGAGTTTTCGCAAACTCAGTGTGTACAACCCTCGATGAAAAACAAGCAGTCAGAGAGAAATCATCAAACATGCAATGCAATCCCATTCAAATTATCCATTCGCTACACACCAGCTCCGTCCCCCATCACACCATGTGGGGATATAGATATCGACCCACCCAGCCCACACACAAATGGTAGCCAGGTTGTGGAACTACCTTCATTTATATATTGGGCTTTAAAAGCCGTCAGTGGATCCATGATTGTCAGGCAACCATGCGATCCTCATATACTTCCTCCGTTCCATAGTTCCCACCCCATATGCAACCTAAGTAGAACATCATATGTATGCATGTCATATCCATAAAACTTACATTCAACACCTAGGGGTATTTTAGTCATTTTCACCCTTAAGGGCATTTTGGTAATTTTCCCTTAATTATGGTTTTCACTTACCTTGACCCGTTAACAAGTCTCGTGAGCTAAGATGAACGAATACTATGCATCAGGTAGGATTCCAAAGAAGAGGAGGTGGGTCATTAAGACCGCTTAAGTACCAAGCTCTCCCTAGATCTAATCCTAGACATGTATATACCCGTTGCCACACCTTAACCCTTTGACTTGTCACGATCGCAATATATTGATTAAGTCTTATGTAGTTATCATTTACTAGGCGCAAAACCCTTTACAATGCCCAAACAAATTCACATACCTGTATCTGGCCCATTAAGCTCAATCATATTCATATGGCCCCTTTAGGCCCAAATCACCTGTATATGGTCCATTAGGCCCAAATCACATTTATATGGCCCGTTAGGTCCAGTCACATTCATATTCATGCTCCCATACAAATTCATATCACATAGCATCAATATTCAGTTTTTGCCTATTATGGGCCCAACAGCCCATCGGGGCAATTTAGCCCATATTGGCCTGTATGGCCAAATCACAACCCAAGTCCACGAAATTGCCCGTGGGTCTTAGGAAACCTATTGGTCTCCCCCTTACGAGTGTTCGTGCACTCACAAAACTATCGTAGCCAAACTTTTTGGCTTTTCGGCTTTTCGGCATTTCGGCATTTTGGCTTTTTGCCGATTCATAGTGTGTGTGCAGTGTATGTACACACCTAGTAAGCAAGCGTGCTGCGATTCCCTTAGTCACCAACCTACAAATGATATCATCCTACAATTAATCGCATACTTAATACATATTTTTACTAAAGTCGAAACCTCACCTTTCAGCTTACCTTGCGCGACAAGTATACAACCCCTTCTTTAATCACTAACCACGATCAACTCCTAGATTTGTATCAATCTTAACTATTAAAACCAGAATAATAGGTGACTCGTATCCAACACAAGTCCCCTTTACCTTAACTATGACCATTCGGCCAACTAAGATTAAGAGTACTTACCAACGTCTCTCACCTGAAGAGCATATCGGCAGGGATCCAAAAACTAAAATTCGGTACCTATTCCTACCCAAAAATCGATTAGAAGAAGTGAGGAACAATTATCGATACCTTAGCAAAAATCGACTGGAAGAGCAAACACTTACGCTAGATTTGGTCAATGAGTATTCGGCCCTTGGAAGATTCAACTTTTCAGCTTTTAAACATGGTATGATGTACAAGGTTTATCTGGCACCAAGGGAATCAAGAAGAAATCGGCTAACTAACAGTGGATCAAAGACTTGAGCAAAGGAAGAATGGAGAATTGACATAAGAAAAGAAAGAAGGAAGCAAGGTTTTTCTACTTTTTGAATCTTGAAGAGAATAGGGTTTTCGGTAGCAAGGTGAAAAAAATTTCGGCATTAACCTGATATCCTTGCATTCGGCACCAATTTATAACCCATATGGCCGAATTCCTTAAGCCCAAGTTTCCATTTCAGCTCCACTTGCTCCTCACTTCTTATCTCCGCGTTTTTCTCCCTTATAACACATTGATCTTTTCCTCAAATTTCTCTTTTGATCACTCCCCTTGGAGTCCATCTTCACGCCACTTGCAACCTTGTAGAAGGCCAAAATTAAACTTCTAAAAATACTAAACTAGGATACTAATTGTTGGAAAAGAATCCGATTTTAAAATGATTTGATTGCATAACGAAAAATAAAAATTTTGAAATTTGAGCTGGTTTGTGATATTTATAGCAATAAACCCTTTATTGCTATCGCACATGTGTTTTTGGCTAGACGGATCCTTGCCCTTCATGGATTTCATCTGAATGACCTTCTCTGTTATTCTCTTACCACGAACTGCTTCGTGTATGGGCTCAAACAATTTGAATCAAACACAGAACCAAAAATAGTTTCCTTTACTTTTAGTGTGAAAACAAAAATCTTTTCTCAATAGAAACCGACAAAGTTGTTGTTCTAGAAAATATATTTAATACTTAAAGAATAAACTCTTAATATTTTAGAGCAAAGTAACAAAATCTTTAAGTTCTGTTTACAGCTCTATTGGTGCCATCTATTTATAGAGAGAAAAAATAAAACCTTTGTTGAATCGTAGAAACCTATTTCAAATAAAAAAACGAACTCCTAGTTGAACTAGAGGTATATGGGTCGGCAACCCTAGTTACTAATACTAGGGTTTGCTGTCCCTCCCTTTGTCATGAGGGGCTTCTGGGCCTCTCCTATATTGGGTCCAATTACAAGTACTTCCTGGACTTTTAACCTAGTACTTTATAATTTGATCAAATCTGATATTCATCTTTCTATTTCCCAAAATAAACATATCAAATTAATAAAATAATTTTCCAATTAAATAATCTTCTCAACCCAATTCTAATTCTGTTACAATCATAAACTCATTTGGTCACAATATCATTCCACTATAGTATCGTGACTAAGCTCTCCCTAACGACATACCATTACAAAAGCAACTTGATCAGTGCTTGTCCAATGACCTTGTCTTAAGTATGTTACCCTTATAGGATATCCTTAATCTCTTTGGGGTAAATTCATTCTCCCAATATGATCCTATTTTATCTCATGGTAACTTCATGAAGCGTCAATTATTATCAAATAATAATCAAGTCATTCATCATAAAGATGAATGACCCATAGAAAGGTTTACTTTTCATCAACCATGTAATGCCAATGAGAGGATATCATTTACCCATGTCTTGGGCTATGAATTCCAATATTGTGAATGACGCTATATACTACAGATGTAACACCCCTAACTTGACCCTATCACCAAGTCTGAACTACAGGATATCACATCTATTACCGAAGCAACTAACATCAAATAAACAATAAATAAGCCTTTTAAACATACAATTACTTCACAAACACAATCACATCATGATATAAAAGCTTTTCCAAGTCTCAATCAACCGTAAAAAAGCTCTTTTATTGACCCGAGCATAAAGTAGGACCAAATTGTAAAGTTTCAAAATTTAGGGCTGACATCGTGACATCACCTCCTCCATGTTGTGACGTTGCCAAACAGTTTGTCATGTCACGATGTTAGGCCACTCAATGTCGCGCTGTCATGTCACGCCATTACATACTGTCAGTTAGTGTTGCTACAACGAAATGTGGTCATCGTGAAGAGGACTCTGTTTTTGGTACAAATTAGGCCATTTGGTACCTATTTCATGTCAACCTTTCAAAATTCAAGTTTGGTGGATAAATGCACAACCTTACCTATAAAAAGTCATTCCAATACATGTCAAATCATTGCATTTAACCATTTCTAATATTCCATTTCAATATACCTCAACTTGGCATCAAAACATTCCAGTTTTACCTATTCAAAATCAACCTAATCAATCATGCATTTAGCCATTCAATGTCATCGTCTTAACCATGTTAAGTCATGCCCAAATATGGTATTCAATTCCATTTACATAGCTCAACATATTAACAAAACATTCAATAAATAGGCTTTATCCTTACCAAGTATTCAAACAATAGAAAAAAGGTTCCATTATACAAACTTCTAGGTTAACAAAAGCATAACACCTATATACATGCCAGAAAACTGAGCTTTAAATGATTGAAAGACGAATCAATAATGGGATAGTGTGAGCTTCTCATAGATCTGATCAACATATTCTACAAATTAACAATCTACAGGAAAAAGAGAAACAACGAGGTAAGCATATCGAATGCTTAGCAAGTCCTTATGAAAATAACTTAACTTACCTTGACATTTCCACAATTAAATAACATTGGTATATAGCATGGCCTTCTTTGCCATCCTTATACTCTCATGTACAAATAAAAAATATAACCAACAGGTTAGTTCTTTTGCATAACAAGAACATGAAACTTGAGTCATATACATATACAACCATTCCATCTTATATATTATACTATTCAAACCGTATTCAATTTTCATACATTAGTAATTCAATTTGTGTTTAATCCTTTCAATATTTCATTTTCATTTTATTACCATTTCTTGCCCGAGGGAATCTTAGTAAATCAAATTTGGATACACGAGACTAACGTGCTCACACAAGTTGATAGTGATCAGGGTTGCTCACACAACTTGACATATTTTCTCTTACAAGCTGACATATTTTCTCATAGAAGCTGATATATTTCCTCACACAAGTTGATATTATGGATCTTAAATAACCATGTAAAGCCTTGATTGTTTTCATATTTGACCCTAATGGCATGTCATATATATCTAATCCTTTACTAAGTTTACACGGGCATTATTACTGTGATCGAATTGATTCAATCCTTGTAACAATATATATTATATCAAGGATGTAAACATTTCATATCCATTTGGTACCTCATACCTATTTGTAATTTTCATATAATTCATGCTTTACAATTTATCCCATTAGATGCCAAAATCAATCAATTCACATCAATACCAATCAATAGGTAAAATAACACAATACAAGCATAACATTAATTAACATAGCAAGTTCCATATGAACTTACCTGACAAAACAACAAATGAACAATCTTTAAGGACTAATTAGCAATTTTGTCTTTTCCCAATTATCCTCGCTTTGATTCCATTCACGATATATATAATAATTCAATATAATGTATTAATTTCACATATCTTATAATATCCTATTATATGCGTGTATCAGTTCAATTTCATTATTCGAATGCCCCCTAATATTTTTCACATTATTCAATTTAATGCCTAAAATCAAAATTGCCATAACTTTCAAATTCAAGCTTCGATTTCGAAACTAATCTCAATTACATCATTTTAAGACTCTTTACTATCAATAATTATAGAAATTTCAAACCAATTTAAATTCTACACTTTAGTCCTTATTTTAAAAATTAGCGATTAAACTTTACAAACTAGTACTTTTTCATTTATAAGCTTAAAATCTAACAATTTAGTACCAATTTGTTCAAGAATTCATTAATGGAAACTTTTAGAAACTTTAAGAATTTTACAAATTGGTACATAGGCCAGCTAAATCAAGCTCTCACAACCTCAAAAAACATAAAAACTAAAAAAAATGACTAAATTGAACATACCAAATTGAAGGTCGAATGGTTTGAAGCTTTAGAAATAGCTTTTAGGTTTTTCTTTGTTGAAGTTTTGGAGGAAGAAAAAAACATAAAGATGATAAATTATTTTTTTCTTTTATACTTTAATTAATTTTTAATTAATCCAAAATTAGCTTAATTAATCTTTATTAAACCTTAGTGACTCGATTAATTAAAAATCCATAGCGATAAACTTTTACGACTTTTAAAATTTAGTCCTTATACCTTAACTAACTATCAATTTGTCAAAATTCATGGCCAAACTATAATTAACATTTATAATAACCTTGTAATTATAATTAGACTCAAACATAAAAAATGGGGTTCCAAAACCTCCGTTTCCGACACACTGAAAAATGAGTTGTTGTAGTACAAGTTGTATATCCAACGCACCAAATTTCACTTCCTTATCTATTTGAATTCAGGCTTTTACTTACATCAATGTATGTGAGTCACACATACATAGTTCGTCATTCACTTAGGATTTAGGTATGCCACACTATGAACATAACAAGTGAATAAATCTATAAGCGGATTCAAGATCTACTCTTCTTTGGTCTAGTCTGATGTACTCTCAGTCTAGTCAATCATATCTATGTCTCTAGCTTCTGGTAGTCATCCACTCCGATATTGTAGCACCCTAAAATAGGGCTTAAGAGTTTTAAGGGTATTTTAGGAATTTTGGCCAATATGAGCTTGGGATTTTGTAAGGTTGGTACTCGATAATGTTTTCAACAATTGTTTTAATAAAGTTAAGTCAATTTTTAGAAATAAGTTTTAAATGTCATTAATTTTGGAAAAGGAATTGATTTGGAAAAGGGTCAAATTGGGAGTATTTACGAAGCAATTAAACCAAATCTTCAAAATCAATCTAAAAACCCTCTTCCCATCTTGTTTCATCAAAAAGCGTTACTCTATTCTTGTTTGTGCCATTTTTGCTCTTTCAAGTCCTCTTCATCGATTTTGGTTGCAAAATCTTCTCCCTTTCGATTTCTATCAATTCTCAAGCCATTTATCTTCAAAATATTCCAAGAAAACACACAAAAATCTCACCAATTTCATCATCTTCTTTAAGTGTGGGTTTCTCGAATTTGTGTCAAAAACTTCACTTTTCTTTCGTTAAAGATGATCAATCATATTCCTATTATTTTAAATGTTATCTAGTTCTTTAAACTAAAATTTTAGCTATTAAAATGCATGTTTTAGATAAAAGTTGAAAAATAGGTCTTTAATGGTGAATTTTGAATCTATGGATAAAAACTTGGTTTTGAAGTGTTTTCAATTGGTTTTAATCTAATTAGAAGCTTTCTAAAGAAACTTTAAAGTTTTGTCAAGGATGTTTAGGGTTTTAATGAATTTTCGTTGTTATGGCAAAACTTGTCGAAAAATTTTGATACATTAAAATGCGTATTTTTGTGTAGATTAAAGGTTGGGAATTGGTCGGATATAAATATATAGATGAATGGAATTCATTACGTGTGAAAATTTTAAGTGTAGACTGAGTTTTTTGAATTCTAAGTTTGTCATGCTAAAAGGTTTTGTTATATGAGAATGTAGTTTAAGCTTATATTTTGGTTAGTTTAAGTGAGTCCTTGGTTGTTATTTTTCTGTGCATATCCGATGATTGTTGTGTATGAAGGCTCAAATTCATGAAAGCCTACTATGAGTTGGAGGAATAGCTAGTTCAAGTTCTCTATTTTTGGTGGAAGTTGATAATTAGTGAGTGTTTTAGAATTGCTGCTCGTAGATGATTTGTTGTGTATTTGGGAATTTAAAGGTAGCTTAAACCACTACTCTAAATTTTGAGTGTAAATGTTCTTTTACCTATGCTAAATATATGATAAATATGTTTGTGAACTATGATAAGGAGAATTATGATGTGATGAAATATGAACATGTTGTGATGACTGTTGTGATGATAAATATAAAGGTATGTTATTCGTACCATGTGATAGTGTGTATAATGTGGCAATGATATGATTATGCGGTGAATATGTGTGGATAATCATTAAGTAATATTTGATGACAATATGGATATTTTGGCCTTGTGACTTAATAAGACCGTTGGATATAATTGGCATGCCATAGGATTGTGAGTACTCACTTATATGAGTTGTGATATATGGGGCGCTGATGCCCAAGGACAGTTTTGGAGAGATAACAGAATGTGAGACAAGTTTGATTCACTGGGATATGTATGTGTGGTGTGTTGGAGAGTGTTAGCTATATGCTTCGCTTATGAGATATGTTTGACTCCACGAGTTTATGTGTTGTGTGATGGAGAGCCGTGTAACCGATAAGTGGTGATAGAGTCCACTTTACGTTTCATAATCTCAAGAGCCAAATTATAATACATTATGACTATATGTGATTATATGTACTTGTATGTGATTAATACATGTTGGAATATATATGCTTAAATGTTCATATAAATAATGTGTAAAAGTATGCATGGAATATGACTGATATTGTAACACCCCTAACTCGTGACCGACGCCGGTGTCGGACACGAGGGGTTAACGAGACAAATCCTCTTAAAGTACCGACCAATTTGGCATTTCTGGACAGGCTGGAAAACTGCGTCACCGTCGCCTTAAAATCATATCTCGAGTTCCAAAACTCGGAAACTGGTTTCGTAAATTTTCCTGAATTTAGACTCATATATCCATCCATGGATTTATTTTTAGAATTTTGGTTGGGCCAATTGGTACAGTTTATTAGTTAAAGTCACCCATGTTACAGGGATCGACTGCTCTGACCTCCGCGCGTTACAACTTGAATATCTTTCTGTACAGGGCTTTAATACTGGTGCCGTTTGTTTCTAATGAAACTAGACTCAAAATGGAATCTGTACATATAAGGCATGACTCCTAATTCTTTCTGGATAATTTATGGTAAATTTTCAAAGTCACGACAGGGGACCCAGAAATCGTTCTGGCCCTGTCTCACGAGAACTTTAATATCTCCCAGTATACTGCTCATATGGTCGTTTCGTTTCGTCCATATAAAATAGATTCATCAAGGATCAGTTCCATAATTTACTCACTATTTAATTCTACTTATACTATTTTAGTGATTTTTCAATCTCATCTCACTGCTGCTGTCCGCAACAGTTACTGCAGTAGACTATGCCAATTTCATGAATTTTTCCTTGGCCTTAATCATCCATCATACATGACACAAATTATGGCCACCTTAACAAAATTTGAGTTTCTAAGACTCGTGGCTATAGGTTCTAGCATCCCACTCGACGACCACATAGGCCATTTTCACATGGCTTAAAGTTTACAATCCCACAAATCGACAAAATATAATAGCCTATACATGCCAAATGTTCTTCAACAACAAAAAAAAGTAATACCACAAGATTTCAGCCGGTGTGATGACTTCAACGACGGTTCCGAGCACACAACAAGACGAGTCCCAGTGACCTAAAATGGGTGACAAGAAAACACTGAGTGAGTTTACAACTCAGTAAGTCATAAGCATTCGTCAATCCATCGATAAAATTACTACTACATGTACAACAAATGAAACTAGGTACTCGTCCATATCGAATCCATACCATAATACCTCGAACCTTTCGGTCCAATCTCGTACCAATTCATACATCCACATTTCATATTCTACACAACAAGATAATCGAAGCATTTTTACACATTAACTCATTTTCCAGCACAACCATACAATTTCAATCATCACATAGATTTAAGGCTTACCAATTCAACCCCAAGCATGGACGTATTTTCTATTCATCATGAGCTCGAGGTACTTACCCGATCCGCTGTCCGTGATCAACTCGATAATATCGCACACTCAGTGCCAATAGTGATGCAAAAGCATATAATAAGTCCGCACACTTAGTGCTATATAATCAGCTCGCACACATAGTGCTATATAATCAAATTCGCACACTTAGTGCTGTACAAATTTTAAATCCGCACACTTAGTGCCAATCTTGTCACCGTGTCCATTTATACCCGCACACTTAGTGCCAAGACCAATACGTTATGCATTTTACTACCTTTATACATTCAACAATGGCATCATTCCATACACACACATTTCCACTTACACATCAATTCATTAAACACAATTGCATATATATATTATGATCATTTAAATCAATGCCAAATATATGCTTTATGACTTACCTTATATTGGATGAAACGATTTCCAATCGACTACTCGATTATCTTTCCTTTGCCTTTGCTTGATTCTCCACCTCTAGCTTCTTGAGCTAAATTTAACAAATAAATTGGTTTTATCATTTGAGCATCGGAAGAGGAATTCAAGATGCCTAGCCAATATATAAATATCTACTCATTAGGCATCAAAGTCGCATATGTACAAAATCATGAATCGAACTCAACACCTTAGTTAGTATTCCTCTTAGCCAATTTTCTAAGCCAAGAATAGGCATCAATATGCTTGCCTCTAACCGAATGCATGCACACCAATTTCCCCTCATGTGGCCGAATATGCATGCCCATGTTGAGGCCGATTATGCACTTAATACCACACAAAAACAGCATGCATTTTACTAACTAACGATTACATATTGTAGCTCAATACACATCTCTCATGTACTACATAACCGAAAACATCATCCCAAGCAAATATATACCTTGAAATAGTATATATGTCATACCAATTCATCATGTGCAAACACATATTCAAAGCTCAAATCTTACCTACCATGCAACATGCATGAATCATACTTGTGGATATACCATGACCGAATACATCACAACACCATCATTTTGGTCATGATTAAGCAAAGAACTTAATGTCTCACTCAAAAATACTAAAAAGAAAGTCCAAGAGCCATCAATCCCCCATCACATACACCATTAACAAGCTTCATATTTAACATGCAATGGCATTAACACAAAATCCACCTTGGCCAAATACCATTTCCATGGCATAACAAGGATTTGAACCATGGCTAACATGCACATCAAGTTAGCAACCAAAACAAGCATGAATCTCATGACACAACCTCAAACATACCTTAATCTTGATGCAAGTATAGCCAAATCTCCTTCTAGTTCTCTTCTAAACCAAGCATGAAGCAAAAATCCTCCCTTTTTCCTTAGTATTTTCGGCCAAAGAAGAGAAAAATGGATGAACAAAATTTTTCTTTTCTCTTCCACAATGCACGGCAAGGGGGGGGGGTTTCACTCACACACACACATTTTTTTTTTTTCTTTCTTTATTACCCATACTCATTTGTTTATTGTTTCTCCCTAGTGCACCAACAAAACATGTTTCATGACATGTTTAGCCCATGATTCCTTGTCATGGCCGGCCACTTCATGTTAAGGGGGGGAAATTTGACATGCAAATCCCTTATTTTTGCATGCATTATCAACTAGTCATCCCACATTTCCCCATCATACTTTCAATGTTTACTACTAGGCCCTTTCTAGTGAAATTCACATTTATAACTCTAAATCGAAACATCAAAATGTCACACATGAATTAACACATATTATAGGCATCAAAATAAATTATAAATTATTTTTATGCCTCGCTTTGTGGTCCCGAAACCACATCCCGACTAGGGTCAATTTTGGGATGTCACAACTCTCCCCCACTTAAGAAATTTTCGTCCCCGAAAATCTTACCGGTAAATAGGCTCGGGTATCGCTCTTTCATAGAGTCCTCAAGTTCCCAAGTGGCTTCTTCAATTCGTGTTTATGCCATAACACCTTCACTAACGGGATTTTCTTATTGCGTAACTCCTTTACTTCACGCATCATAATGCGAACCGGTTCCTCTTCATAGCTCAAATTAGGCTGAATCTCAATCTCGGATGGAGCAATTACGTGTGATGGATCGACACAGATCGTCGAAGCATCGAGACATGAAAAACGTTGTGAATCCTTTCGAGCTCAGGGGGCAAAATTAATCGATATGCGACTGGCCCAACTCGTTCGGATACTTCATATGGCCCGATAAACCTCGGACTCAATTTGCCCTTACGACCAAATCTAAGCACCTTCTTCCAAGGTGAAACTTTGAGAAAGACCTTGTCTCCAACCCGATATTCAATATCTTTTCTTTTCAAATCCGCATACGACTTTTGGCGATCCGGCGACTTTCAAACTTTCACGAATTACTCGAACTTTTGCTCGGCATCCTTAACCAAATCAACCGAAGAATTTACCTTCACTAAGTTCACCGAATAATGGGTACGGCATTTACGATCGTATAAAGCCTCGTAAGGCGCCATCTTAATGCTTGATTGAAAGCTATTGTTGTAGGCGAATTCAATCAAAGGTAAATACCGTTCCCATGAACCACTAAACTCAAGGATGCAACATCTCAACATATCCTCGAGTATTTGAATTATCCGTTCGGATTGACCATCGGTTTGGGGATGAAAAGCGGTGCTAAAATGCGACTTGGTACCCAAAGCATCTTGCAATTTCTTCCAAAATCGCGACGTAAATCTTGGGTCTCTATCCGACACGATAGAAATAGGCACCCGTGTAATCTCACAACTGAGAAACGTACAATTCCGCTAATTTGTCCATTGAAAAATCCGACGCACGGGGATAAAGTGAGCCGACTTAGTTAGTCTATCGACAACGACCCAAATCGCATCCTTCTTACTCACTGACAATGGCAGTCCGGATACAAAGTCCATTGTGACTCGATCCCATTTCCATTCGGGTATCATGATCGGCTGAAGTAATCCCGATGGCACTTGATGTTCCGCTTTCACTTGTTGACATATCGACACCTTGAAACAAATTGAAATGTCTCGTTTCATACCGGGCCACCAAAATTGGCGTTTGGTCATTGTACATTTTAGTACTACCGGGTGGATTGACATTCGACTACAATGGGCTTCATTTAGAATTATCGAAATAAGTTCAATTCTTTGGAACACACAGACGACTTCGAACCTCAAACAATCGTCATCATCAATTTGAAACTCGATTCCTTGTTCGAACACACTCACCCGTTTTGCAAGCAACTCCTCATCAACTTTCGAGCTTCCCGAATTTGATGAGCCAACAATGGTTTGGCCTTCAATTCGCTACTAACACATTGTCGGGTAGAATAGACAAGTGTACATTCATCGCTTCATAAAGCAAATAGTGATTTCCGCTTAAGGCATCCGCAACCACATTAGCCCTTCCGGGTGATAATCAATGACGAGCTCATAATCCTTTAACAACTCGAGCCATCGCCTTTGTCGCAGTTCAAGTCTCTTTGGGTCATCAAATATTTGAGACTTTTGTGATCCGAATACACATGGCACTTCTCACCAAATAAGTAATGTCGCCATATCTTTAAGGCGAATACGATGGCGACCAATTCGAGATCATGGGTCGGATAATTTTTCTCATGTGGCTTTAGTTGCCTCGACGACAGGCCACAACTCGCCCTTCTTGCATCAATACGCAACCCAACCCAAGTAGGGATGCGTCACTATAAATGACAAACTCTTTGCCCGATTCGGTTGCACTAGAATTGGGGCTTCATCAAATAAGCTTTCAGTTGATCGAAACTTTTCGACATTTCTCCGTCCATTCAAACTTAACATCCTTTTGGAGTAGCTTTGTCATTGGCGTGGCTATTGTCGAGAAACCTTTTACAAATCGTCGGTAATAACCGCAAGCCCCAAAAGCTCCTAACTTCGGTAACATTCCTTGGTGGTTTCCAATCGACTATGGCGAATTTTGTTGGGTCCACCACGACACCGTCACGGACACCACGTGCCCCAAAAGCTAACCTCTTTCAACCAAAATTCACATTTATGAACTTTGCGTATAAGCGCTTATCTCGTAAGATTTGCAACACTAGCCTCGGTGTTCAAGATGCTCGGTTTCATCTCTCGAATAGACCGAATGTCATCGATAAATACAACTACGAACCGATCCAAGTATGGCCTGAAAATTCTATTCATTAAATCCATAAACACCGAGGGCATTGGTGAGCCCAAACGGCATCACCAAGAATTCGTAGTGACCATACCTCGTTCTAAAAGCGGTTTTGGGTATGTCCGATTCTCGGACCCTCAACCGATAGTACCCGACCTCAAATCTATCTTTGAAAACACCGAGGCTCCCTTTAATTGATCAAACAAATCGTCAATTCGTGGCAATGGATATTTATTCTTTATCGTCACTTTATTGAGTTGACGATAGTCGATGCACAACCTCATGGTTCCGTCCTTCTTCTTCACAAACAATACAAAAGCGCCCCATGGAGAAAAACTCGGTCGAGCGAAACCTCTATCCGCCGGTTCTTGCAATTGAACCTTCAATTCCTTTAATTCCGTTAATGCCATACGACACGGGCTATTGAAATCGGCGTAGTACCGGTACAACCGATGCGAATTCCACTTCTCGAACCGGTGGCAATCCCGTAACTCCTCGGGAAAAACATCGAATACTCACAAACCACTGGTACCGATTCGAGTTTCCTTTCCGTCTCTTTACTTCCAAACACATACGCAAGGTATGTTTCACACCCCTTTTCACGCACCTCCGGCGGTCATAGAAGATATCATCATTGGCGCTCCTTTTAAATCGAGAGACTCGACTCGGACTACCTCATTATTTGTACTCCTCAAATCAATGGTTTTCCTTTGCGATCCACCATTGCATCATGTGCTGGTCACCAATCCATACCAAGAATAACATCGAATTCATTAAATGGTAAAAGCATCGATCGGCCGGAAAACAGATTCTCGAATTATTAGGGGCATCTCTTGCACACTTTATCAACGAATACGTATTGACCCAAAGGGTTTGACACTCGAATTACGAACTCGAGAGACTCAACAGTAGAGTCTTCTTGGATGCTAAAGTTTCACATACATATGAATGAGTAGAGCCGGGTCAATCAATGCAATCACACTAGTATCAAAGAGAGTAAAAGTACCGGTGATAACGTCGGGGAGGATGCCTCCTCTCGTATGCGCGGATGGCATATGCTCTAGCAGGAGCTCGGGTCTCGGATCGAACACCGTGTCGGTGGCTCCCCTCGATTACCGCCCTACCTCCGAAACCCTCGGGGTCTACCTCTAGCTGTCGCCCCACTAGATCTCGCACCTTGCATCTTATTCTTCTCATCTAGCTCCGTGCAATCCCTAATGAAGTGGTCCTTCGAACCGCATCCATAACAGGCCCTATTAACAGACTTACCCCAACATTCACCTAGGTGTCGTCTTCCACATTGGGGGCATTCAGGTCTCTCTTGACGATTATTGCCCACACTAGCTACTGAAGTAGCTCGGGAGTCCGTCAGTGGTCGGGTTCTAATGGAAATTCCCGCAGTCGTTCTCGACTTACTGGTGTCCTCCCTGAACCTCTTTGTAGCCGAGAACGGAGCTTTACTCGTCGATCTTTTACGGTAATCTCTTGCTTCAAATTCAGCCTTCTTCTTCTCCTTCCCAAGTTCTTCCGCCTTGCAGGCTCGTTCGACTAGTGTCACGAACTCCTTTATCTCCAAAATTCCCACTAGTAACTTTAACTCTTCATTCAATCCTTCTTCAAATCTTTTGCACATCGCAACCTCATCAGCCACACACTCCGAGCATACCGACTAAGTCTTACGAACTCATGTTCGTATTCGAGATCTGATCATCCGCCTTGCTTGAGTTCCAAGAATTCCTTACGCTTCTGATCGATGAACCGTTGACTAATGTATTTCTTTCGAAATTCGGATTGGAAGAAATCCCAAGTAACTCGTTCATTTGGGACTATGGAAATTAAAGTCCTCCACCAATAGTAAGCTGAGTCTCGCAACAAGGATATAGCACACTTAAGACATTCGTCGGGGGTGCATGACAGTTCATCTAACACTCTAATGGTGTTATCGAGCCAGAACTCGGCCTTTTCGGCATCATCAGTAACTATGGCCTTGAACTCCTCGCCCCACGCTTCCTAATCAAGTCCACGGTGGTTTACTCAGCCTCACAGGATCGAAGAATCGGAGGCATTGCGGGCTCTTGGGTGGAGTGTTTAAATTCGGAATGGTTGGACAGCCGGGTTGGTTCGGGCATATTGCGCGACCCACTCATTCATCATAGTGAAGAAGGCTTGTTTCGCCCTTCATTTTGATTATTCGCGGATGACCGAGGCTCAACAGCGGTGTCCCTTGCGCAGAGCAGCCGCTACACTTTCAACGTCATCCGCCAAGGGTCTCTACCGGGTTCCATCGCTAATTAAAACAAAAATTTCAACCGTCAAGTCATCACATTATTAAGCACTATCAATTTGGCATGTATAGCTAGACTCACACGCGCTATGGTAGTCCTAGAACCGACTAAACCATAGCTCTGATACCAATAAAATTGTAACACCCTAACTCGTGACCGACGCCGTGTCGGACACGAGGGGTTAACGAGACAAATCCTCTTAAAGTACCGACCAATTTGGCATTTCTGGACAGGCTGGAAAACTGCGTCACCGTCGCCTTAAAATCATATCTCGAGTTCCAAAACTCGGAAACTGGTTTCGTAAATTTTCCTGAATTTAGACTCATATATCCATCCATGGATTTATTTTAGAATTTTGGTTGGGCCAATTGGTACAGTTTATTAGTTAAAGTCACCCATGTTACAGGGATCGACTGCTCTGACCTCCGCGCGTTACAACTTGAATATCTTTCTGTACAGGGCTTTAATACTGGTGCCGTTTGTTTCTAATGAAACTAGACTCAAAATGGAATCTGTACATATAAGGCATGACTCCTAATTCTTTCTGGATAATTTATGGTAAATTTTCAAAGTCACGACAGGGGACCCAGAAATCGTTCTGGCCCTGTCTCACGAGAACTTTAATATCTCCCAGTATACTGCTCATATGGTCGTTTCGTTTCGTCCATATAAAATAGATTCATCAAGGATCAGTTCCATAATTTACTCACTATTTAATTCTACTTATACTATTTTTAGTGATTTTTCAATCTCATCTCACTGCTGCTGTCCGCAACAGTTACTGCAGTAGACTATGCCAATTTCATGAATTTTTCCTTGGCCTTAATCATCCATCATACATGACACAAATTATGGCCACCTTAACAAAATTTGAGTTTCTAAGACTCGTGGCTATAGGTTCTAGCATCCCACTCGACGACCACATAGGCCATTTTCACATGGCTTAAAGTTTACAATCCCACAAATCGACAAAATATAATAGCCTATACATGCCAAATGTTCTTCAACAACAAAAAAAAGTAATACCACAAGATTTCAGCCGGTGTGATGACTTCAACGACGGTTCCGAGCACACAACAAGACGAGTCCCAGTGACCTAAAATGGGTGACAAGAAAACACTGAGTGAGTTTACAACTCAGAAGTCATAAGCATTCGTCAATCCATCGATAAAATTACTACTACATGTACAACAAATGAAACTAGGTACTCGTCCATATCGAATCCATACCATAATACCTCGAACCTTTCGGTCCAATCTCGTACCAATTCATACATCCACATTTCATATTCTACACAACAAGATAATCGAAGCATTTTTACACATTAACTCATTTTCCAGCACAACCATACAATTTCAATCATCACATAGATTTAAGGCTTACCAATTCAACCCCAAGCATGGACGTATTTTCTATTCATCATGAGCTCGAGGTACTTACCCGATCCGCTGTCCGTGATCAACTCGATAATATCGCACACTCAGTGCCAATAGTGATGCAAAAGCATATAATAAGTCCGCACACTTAGTGCTATATAATCAGCTCGCACACATAGTGCTATATAATCAAATTCGCACACTTAGTGCTGTACAAATTTTAAATCCGCACACTTAGTGCCAATCTTGTCACCGTGTCCATTTATACCCGCACACTTAGTGCCAAGACCAATCGTTATGCATTTTACTACCTTTATACATTCAACAATGGCATCATTCCATACACACACATTTCCACTTACACATCAATTCATTAAACACAATTGCATATATATATTATGATCATTTAAATCAATGCCAAATATATGCTTTATGACTTACCTTATATTGGATGAAACGATTTCCAATCGACTACTCGATTATCTTTCCTTTGCCTTTGCTTGATTCTCCACCTCTAGCTTCTTGAGCTAAATTTAACAAATAAATTGGTTTTATCATTTGAGCATCGGAAGAGGAATTCAAGATGCCTAGCCAATATATAAATATCTACTCATTAGGCATCAAAGTCGCATATGTACAAAATCATGAATCGAACTCAACACCTTAGTTAGTATTCCTCTTAGCGAATTTTCTAAGCCAAGAATAGGCATCAATATGCTTGCCTCTAACCGAATGCATGCACACCAATTTCCCTCATGTGGCCGAATATGCATGCCCATGTTGAGGCCGATTATGCACTTAATACCACACAAAAACAGCATGCATTTTACTAACTAACGCATTACATATTGTAGCTCAATACACATCTCTCATGTACTACATAACCGAAAACATCATCCCAAGCAAATATATACCTTGAAATAGTATATATGTCATACCAATTCATCATGTGCAAACACATATTCAAAGCTCAAATCTTACCTACCATGCAACATGCATGAATCATACTTATGGATATACCATGACCGAATACATCACAACACCATCATTTTGGTCATGATTAAGCAAAGAACTTAATGTCTCACTCAAAAATACTAAAAGAAAGTCCAAGAGCCATCAATCCCCATCACATACACCATTAACAAGCTTCATATTTAACATGCAATGGCATTAACACAAAATCCACCTTGGCCAAATACCATTTCCATGGCATAACAAGGATTTGAACCATGGCTAACATGCACATCAAGTTAGCAACCAAAACAAGCATGAATCTCATGACACAACCTCAAACATACCTTAATCTTGATGCAAGTATAGCCAAATCTCCTTCTAGTTCTCTTCTAAACCAAGCATGAAGCAAAAATCCTCCCTTTTCCTTAGTATTTTCGGCCAAAGAAGAGAAAAATGGATGAACAAAATTTTTCTTTTCTCTTCCACAATGCACGCAAGGGGGGTTTCACACACACACACATTTTTTTTTTTCTTTCTTTATTACCCATACTCATTTGTTTATTGTTTCTCCCTAGTGCACCAACAAAACATGTTTCATGACATGTTTAGCCCATGATTCCTTGTCATGGCGGCCACTTCATGTTAAGGGGGAAATTTGACATGCAAATCCTTATTTTTGCATGCATTATCAACTAGTCATCCCACATTTCCCCATCATACTTTCAATGTTTACTACTAGGCCCTTTCTAGTGAAATTCACATTTATAACTCTAAATCGAAACATCAAAAATGTCACACATGAATTAACACATATTATAGGCATCAAAATAAATTATAAATTATTTTTATGCCTCAGTTTTGTGGTCCCGAAACCACATCCCGACTAGGGTCAATTTTGGGATGTCACAGATATGTGAATTACAGTAATTAGTTAATGATGGTTTGGGAATATGGTTAATGTTGTTTGGTTGATGCATGAAGGTTCTTTTGCGTAGTTGTTGTTCTAGGTATTCATTGAGCTAGTTAATGTCACCCACTCCATTTTATCCTTTAGAAAGTAGTTGCATTCCCGGTGTGAGTGGTGTGGCCATCGAGGAATTGATCCAAGCCATTCTTTATTCATTATAGTAGGTGTTTTGCTTATTCTAGTTCTAGGGAATAAAAATACAATGTGGTAGACATTTATATTGAATTGTTAAGACCTACTTGGGATTATTAGCATCTTATGTATGTTGGAAGCATGTGGACTTGGATATGGTAATTGGACTATTAATTTAGACATTTTGATGCTTATGTGATTAGGTGAATGAAGTATGATGTCTAGGGAATAATTTGAAAGGTTTAAATGCTCTTATATTCTAAATTTTTGTAACCTGAAGTAGAGGTACCAGTATTAGGGCTTTTAAAATGATGCCTCTGTATTTTCAAAAGTGCAGGAAGTCAGAATACCAATTTGGTATCAATACCTTGGCCCAAGTATTGATACTTGGGGTGTAATTATCGATACCTTGCGAAAGGTACTGATACTTTCTGATGTTTTTAAATTTGGCGAGAAATATAATGGTAGTTTGTTATCTATTTTCCAGGTGGTATTAATACCACTTAAAGGAAATATCGCTACCATAGAGGCGGTATCGATACCTACGTAATAATTTTGGGAAAACTTGATAAGTGGTCCTAATGCATGATTAATACCTATGTTATGCTACTTTATGAATCCTTGTCATGTTTTATCAACAGAAAGTGAATGTATTGCTTATAATTCATGAAAATGCTATGTTGTTATTCAAAAAAGTACGCATGAGAAATAACATGTTGTCTTAGATGAACATGTAGTGAGACGGTTGTGTGGCATCTCGATATTCGGCTTAGCGGCCGGGCTGGGTATAGCTAGTTACATTTGGTGGCATCAGAGCCTAAATTCAATAACCCTCAGACCTAGGAAGGTGTTGTGTAAAGTGGGGTTGCGAGACCCAAAAAATTAAATTACTTTAGCTACTTGAAATGCATGTGATATCTCTTGATTTTAATGTATGTGAGGTAGGAGTGGGAACACATTGCCTTTAATTTAGTAGTTTTCTTGCAAGAACGAGACTTGGATCATTTCCCCACCACTTACATTATTTATTATTTGGTTTTCTATTTGTGTATGGTAGATTATTATATATGCCTCCTAGACATGTGAATGTGAGAGCTAGCGCTCAAGAGGATGGTATATTGATCGACTGTTTAAGTCACAGCAATAATGTGCAAGCGTACACTATTGATGCAAGTATAGTAGACAGATGTGAATTTGTCTGATATGGATCCCACAGGGATGGTTGTCTTTTGTCTATTATTGTTGGTGCAATAACTAGATAGAAATGAGATAAATTGTGAGGATAGTTGTTAGAGCAATAACTGGGATCCCCAACATCAATCTTCAGGAGAATACTAAGTGCTCACAAGGTAGAAAAGGATAAGTGATTATAGAGACAATAAATTTCAATGTATATCTTAGCAAGCGTCACTCCTCTATTTAGTTTGAGACTTAAGCATGCACATTAACCACACCTTTCAATGATGGCAATATGACACTATTAAGAATAAGTAGACTAAGTTACTTTAATCCTTACTCAACTTTCGTTGGAATGCATGTTGGCTCAAACTGTCACTACACTTTCTAGTGTCAGTGACTGCGATAACACTTCCGTGTTAAGAAACATTCAAACCCCATGATTAAATAATAAAAGCAAGATTGAATAAGATAATACTTAACAAATAATTCATGTGTACTTCCATACAAACAAAAAATAGAGAGTAATCACCAACATTTAGAAAGAAATAAGAAAGAATCAAGTGGAGAATATTGTTTTTAGACAACTCAACCAAATCTCTCTATTCCCTCTTGTCTCGCACTTAGGTTTTCTCGTCAGAAGTAATATGCATCAATTTTCACATTGCCTCACCCACGAAAGGCTTAAGTTGCCATAGCCACAAGCTTCAAGGTCGGATAAAGAAGATGATGGTAAAGAAAAAGTTCTCTCTCTTTTTTTTTTCTTCTCACGTCAACCTTTTATGTCCTCGTCCAACAGTAAATGTGTCCTTTCCTTAGAATTATTTTTTCCTTGTACGTACAGGTTGGTTATACCAGACTAGATAACTCAAGTATATTTCGTTCTTATCCATACAGCTGTCAGATGTGGCGACAATTCTGGACCCAATCTAGAATTAACTCATGCAGCGACATTAATGCAAAAAGATAATAAAATTAAGGATAAAATAGCCTAGGATTCACTGAGATTTAAAATGCAATTTACTAAACTGAAAATGCTAAAATATGTGCTAAGGATAACTAAATGGGAACAATTTAATCAATAAGTATGGAAGAAAACCTATGTTATTTCTAGTTCTATCACACCCCTGAACTTGAGTTTTTACTTGTCCTCAAGTAAAACAGAAACTAGCAAGGCTACAAAAATTTTACTAAGGCAAATGATCATTCTAGCAACTTGAACCTCTAAATTCCCAATGAATGAATCACATTTAAATGAAAGAATATTTCATCGACAATACATAAGGATGAATGAATAAGGTTGCAACTTCGTCAATGCTAGCATCATGTTTCAAACCCTATGTTCTATCTACCAATACAACATTTATTGTACAATACTAAGTATTTATATATTATATATACACTTTTTTTTTGGAATAAGGGATATCGTTGCATTATTGTACCCCTGTTCTTGAGAAGTAATGATGGAGTGCAGCAAACCCTTAAAGAGTATGTAATTGTACCGACAAACACTTATACAGTGACAGCCTTTGGCTGGATTGATTTTTCTAATGCTTGTAGTGGAGTGTTCCCTCTTTAACATTCCATACTACACCCAATTTGGAGTTCTCTAATTTATAACTAAATATATAAGTAGCTGTAAAAGAGTAGATTCATTCAAGATTTAAAGAATGATAACAATCATTCATTATTAATGCAACCTAATCCATTCATCAAAGAATTGAAGCTACAACCTTCTGTCAAATTTATCCAACTTATTCATTGGTAATTCACATAATTCAAGAATTAAGCATCGAATGTAACAAAAAAAATTTGAACAATTTTCATTAACTATAATTAAACCTTGCATGCTTCATTACCCAAAAAAATTGAAATGTGGATGCATTTCCAAGCCCCATGTGCATTCCCCCAAACTTAAAGTTTGCATTGTCCCCAATTCACTAATATGAAAATGTAATGACAATAAAAATGAAATGAAAATCTGTACTTATCAAAATAAAACTTATAGCTACATGCAATGCATGAATACTACAACAAAAGCTTAAAATAAACTAACTCAGCTATCCTCAGCCATCAATGTGCCTGTGCGATGTTTCTTCTTCCTTTTTTTCTACTCCTCATTCTTTCGTTTTTATCCTTCAAGCACTTTCTCTTCTTTTATTTGGGCTTCGCACGGTCCTCAGATTGCTCCTTAATTTCCAGATCTAACCCAGCATCATCGGCTGCTTCCTGTGTAGGAGAGGCCACCTGGAGTGGTCTAGTGTAAACCACTATTGCTAATGAATTGCATTGCTCCTCACTGGTTACCTCAACAACTTTCACCGGTCTCGCTCAATCTCGCTCCAAATTATTAATATTTGCACCTACAAACTTGGGTGAGAAGACAATGTTCACAGCATAAACTTCCTCTTCCTTTTATCAACAACTTCTTATTCTTCAGCAACAACTTCCTCTTCTGCAACAACAACTTCCTTCTCAACAATAGTGTCCTTT
Organism: Gossypium arboreum; assembly: GCF_025698485.1. NCBI lineage: Eukaryota > Viridiplantae > Streptophyta > Magnoliopsida > Malvales > Malvaceae > Gossypium > Gossypium arboreum. The sequence goes on from NC_069082.1 coordinate 33,309,395, forward strand.
TGATCAATAGAAATACCATCCTTTAACAAGCTATCAATATTTCGTAAGTATTCTCCAATGTCATTGGATTCCTCTTCTTTGTCATTATCAGAGACCTGCACAATAGGAGGGGATGCTATAGATCTGACTCGGGCTTCTAAGTCATCATCCACGGATGAGAGTTCATAATTTTGAATGATTGGTGGAAACAATGGGAATTCCGGTAGTGGGGATGGGCATAATTGGATTAATGTGGCTACAATAGAACTATTCCAGGCTTTGGTATAAGCATAAAATAAATTATGGGATTTTTCCATATCCTATATTCTAGCGACAAGCCTAATCTGCCTATTGTTGATGGACTTGACCATTTTTTTGACATCTTTCATTTTGTGCCATAATGATGTCTCTACATCCAGGTTTGTTCCTTTGTTGTCAGCTTTGGTTTTACCCTTCCTTGTCTTGCTCGTTTCTGCCTCTTTCAATATCAGTGTATCATTGTCAGGAATCATTCTTTCAATAGAGGCTTCATTGACCGGGCCCTTATTTTCCAAGACTTCCTCACCATCACGGGGCACAATTCCTCTATGCTGGTACAATAACATCACCAAAGATGGGAAAACCAAGATTCCAATTTGTCTTGCGGTGTAGTTAGCAATTTCCTGGTGGAGTATTGCACCGACATCAATATTTCTGCCCTTGATGATGAAATGTATTAGACACATTCTAGCAAGGTGACTGTGCTGCTGTGAGTGGAGGGCTTTCGCTTGCAGTTAACAAAATGAAACTATATTTTGCTTTGTAGCGTCAGGAAGCGATGATGTATTATATAATTCTTTTGATGGGAACTCGTCCACAATGATCCTTAGACATACAAGTCTTTCACCAACAGGTCTCATTTTTCATCTGTGATAAGCTCAATGAACTTGGAGTGTTTGTCTACATCCATTTTGGTGTTGTACAACTTGCTAATTTTTTTAGCATCCCATGGTATTAAGCCTTCTCGAACAAAAATGAACTCTAATTCATGATCATAAAGGTTAGCATAAAACTCACGTACCAGTGAAGTAGAATAGCTTTCAGGATGGGTGTAAAAAGTTTCCCATTTCAACTTTGAGATGGTTTTGTAGACTTGCTTACCCAAGTCTTTTTGTTGCGAAAAGGAAATGCCTTGTTTGGAGTGGAAGTTTTATTTCAACATGTTGTCTTGAAATCGTTCCTTTGCCACTTTATTCAAAAAGATTTGTCAGTTCCTTTCTCTGCACTGGCTTAGGGGATTTTGATTCACGAAATGCGGTAGCAAAGGACACATGTTCTTCAATAGATTTGGTGGCTTTCTTGACCAAGCCTCTCGTTTTTACCATCTTTTGTTGAGAGAAAAAAAATGGTTGCTTGAATGCGATACAGTTGGTACAATGGAAGAGGATTTATAGAGAGTGAAAGAGAAAGATAGAGAGGCGTATTGTTTTGTGGAGAGATATTGATAAACCGTAATTCATACATATTTTTATCCCATGGTTAGCAAATTTTATGGATGATTTTTCCTTAAAATTGGTGAATTCAATACTCCTAATGCCTTAATTTCATGTTTTATACTTAGGTGAGCATAGGAGAGTGGAAAGAACGTAAAACGGGCCAAAAACAGAGAAAATGGACCAACGTACGAAATCAACACGGCCTGGACCTCCTCACACGGGTAGACCACACGATCATGTCAATTTGGCAGAATTGAAGCATGACTCACACAGGTGGACCGCACGCCCGTGCCTATTTAACAGGCTTGACCACAGCATTAAGCAATCGCACACGGGCGTTTCACACGGACGAGTCCCTACCGAGCCCAAGTTTAGTCCAATTCAGAAAAGGCCAATTTTGAGGGTTCTTAAGCATTCCAAAGCCTATAAATACACCCTAGAGGATGAGGAAAAAATGACACACAGAGGAGGAAGCAGGGAACTGCTTAAGGAAAGCCGATTGATCCATCTCAAAAGCCGGATTCATCATCAAGACTGAAGATCTCCCCTCAATTTCCCTTCAGGAGTTTTGGGTTTTTCTTTATGTTTTGTATTCATTATTCTTCTAAGATGTTTACCTTTTTAATTATGAACTAAAACCCCAAATACCTAAGGGGAATGAAACCTAAGATGGATCTTTTTATTATTATATGAATTGTATGATAAATATTTGACTTGTTCTTAATTATGTGTTCTTAATTCTTGTTTTGATTCTCCAAGATATTGATTCAAGTTAAGCTCTTATTCAGAGAAGGAATAGAACCTATCTAAGAGTACATAAGTCATAATTAAATGGAGTTGATTGCGCGCTTAGAGATAGGGTGACAAGATTTAGTCGAATTAGAGTGGAACCTAATAAGGGGACCCATAGATCGAGTTAATGCAACCCTAGGAGTTAATTAGAAAGAGATTTCAATTATTCAACCTAGGTTTAGATGTTGTTAGTCTCGAGAGAGATAATAATATAACTTAGGGATTTCTACAAATCAAGTCAAATGAATAAATCGTCCGATTCAAAGTCAAATAACAAGTGAAGTCTAGGTAGATTTTTCCTTAGGTATTGTCTTGATTCAATCGTTTTTCCAAAAAGTAATTCCCCAATTCTATTTTCTGTGATTTCTTAGTTTAGTTAATTAGTTAGTTAAAACAAACCCCATCATTCTTAGGCTAGATAATAAAAAGACAATCATTACTAGTACTTTTAGTTCCTTTGTGTTCGACAATCCGGTCTTGCTAAAACTATTCTACTGTTCGATAGGTACACTTGCCTTCATCGTGATAATAGTTAGTTTCAAGAACGATTCATTATAAATATTTTAAACCTGTCACGAATATCACACATCAAGTTTTTGGCACCGTTGTCGGGGAACTCAGATATTAGGAACACTAGATTTTTATTACTTTAGCCATTTTACTTTTATTGCAATTTAAATTTTTATTTTCTTTTCTAATTCTTCATTTATTTTCTTCTGGCAGGTTTTTTATAGTTTATGACTAGAAGAAACCCATCAGGACCATTACTTTTTGACAGTGAGATCGATCGCACAGTTCGCAGAAACCAAAAAGAAATAAGGCGAAGCTTAAGATACACAGAGAACGAGCAAGAGGACGATATTCAAACCCCAAACGAGGAGATGGCTGAAAACCAAGAAAATTCACTACCTCCTGCAATTACTGTTAATCAAAATCCTGCTCCACGCACTATGTATGATTATGCTAAACCTAATTTAATAGGAACTGAGTCAAGTATAGTCAGACCTGCTATTGCTGCAAATAATTTTGAACTAAAACCTAACACAATTCAAATGATACAATAGTTTGTTCAGTTTGATGATTTGTAGGACGAGGATTCCAACGCTCACTTGGCAAATTTCCTAGAATTTTGTGATACCTTCAAAATTAATGGCATTTCTGATGACACCATTCGCCTTCGGTTGTTTCCCATTTTGTTAAGAAATAAGGCTAAACAATGGTTGAACTCGTTACCACGAGGGTCAATCACTACTTGGGAACAAATGACTGAAAAAATTTTATTAAAATATTTTCCACCGGCTAAAACAGCCAAATTATGTAATGATATCTCTTCTTTTGTGCAGATGGATTTAGAAACACTCTACAATGCATGGGAGAGATACAAGGACCTTTTGAGAAGATGCCCTCACCATAGGTTACCTCGTTGGCTACAGGTTCAAACGTTTCATAATAGCCTGAATCCTTCGACTCGGCAGATGATTGATGCAGTTGCTGGAGGAACTATCAATAATAAAACACCTGAGGCAACTTGCGAATTTATTGAAGAGATGTCACTGAATAACTATCAGTGGCAATTTATGAGAACAAAGCTGACGAAAGAAGCCAGTGTTTTCAACCTCGATTCGGTCACCATGCTCTCTAATCAGGTAGAACTCTTGAATAAGAAAATTGATGGTTTTCTTAGTTCTTCACAGGTTCACCCAGTAATGCAGTGCGAAGCAAATAGAGGTGGATCAAGCAATTCAGAATACCCATCTTATGGCCAGAACATAGAGAACGAGCAGTTAAGTTATATGGGTAATAATTCTCGATCTCAAAACAATCCTTATAGCAATACTTACAATGCAGGTTGGAGGAATCACCGAAATTTTTCATGGGGAGGCCAAAGAAATTAGAAACAACCACCCCCTCCAGGCTTTCAGCAACCACCATACCAGTAGAAGAAAAACCCGAACCTTGAGGAGATGCTAACCAAATTCATCTCGGTGTGAGAGACTCATTTTTAGAATACCGAAACGGCACTCAAAAATCAACAAGCATCGATCCAAGGGCTCGAAACTCAAATTGGATAGCAGCTTAAGATGATTTCAAAAAGAGCACTAGGAAGTCTACCTAGTAACACCGAACCCGATCCAAAAGCACATGTGAAAGCAGTTACACTGAAGAGTGGGAAAGTGTTAGCTGAATCAGAAAAGAAGCAACAACAAGAAGCTGACAAAAGCAAAGGAGAGGAGGTAAAACTTGAAAGCAATGCCAATCCAATGCCGAAGGAATATAAACCACCAATGCCATACCCATAAAAGTTGAAGAAAGACTCCATGGATGCACAATTTGGTAAATTCCTTGAACTTTTTAAACAACTACATATTAACTTACCTTTTGTTGAAGCTATATTGTAGATGCCTACATACACAAAATTTTAAAGGAGCTCCTAACAAACAAAAGGAAGTTTGAAGACTTATCTATAGTGAAACTTAATGAGGAATGTTCAGCTATACTTCAAAATAAATTGCCAACCAAACTAAAAGATCCAGGAAGTTTTACTATACCCTACTTAATTGGTAGTTTTAACGTCAATAACGCACTAGTTGATTTAGGTGCTAGCATTAAGTTGATGCCATATAAAATGTTTAAACAACTTGGTCTTAGGGAACCTAAACCCACTAGGATGAGTATTCAACTAACTAATAGATCTGTTAAATATCCTAGGGGTATTATAGAGGACAAACTTGTAAAAGTAGATAAATTTATATTCCTTGTTGACTTCATTGTGCTTGATATGGATGAAGATGTTGAAGTGCCTTTAATCTTAGGACGTCCATTTTTAGCCATTGCTAGGGCTGTTATTGATGTGGGTAATGGTAAAATGGTACTTAGAGTAGGTGACGAAGAAATCATTTTTAAAATTTATGATGCCATGAGATTTTCTAGGGAATAAGATGACTCATGTTATTTTATTGACTCTATTGATTATGCTGCTCAAGATTCTTTTCAGGAAATCATACATAAGGACACGTTGGAACTGTGCCATGCCCAAGGAGAGGAGATAGGTGACGATGATTTCGAGACAGGCAAAATAAAAGCTAAACTGAACTTCGATGAATCTTCCCAGAGACAAGCAGAATATGAGGACATTAAAGGGAATGATGATTTTAAGCAAAAACTCTCTATTGAAGAACCTCCCAAACTAGAACTCAAACAATTACCAAATCACTTGGAATACGCATTCCTTGGAAATAATTCTACATTACCAGTATTAAAAGAACATAAAATGGCCGTAGCTTGGAAAATTTCTGACATTAAAGGGATCAGCCCTTCTTTTTGCACCCACAAAATTTTAATGGAAGATGAATATAAACCAGTTGTGCAAGCTCAAAGACGACTAAACCCCAACATGAAGGAAGTTGTCAAAGCCGAGGTAATTAAACTTCTAGATGCTAGAATTATTTATCCTATTTCTGACAGTTCTTGGGTAAGTCTAGTGCAGATTATTCCTAAGAAAGGAGGCATGACTGTGGTAGCCAATGAGAAGAATGAACTAATTCCAACTAGGATAGTCACAGGTTAGAAAGTTTGCATTGACTATAGGAAGCTAAATGATGCCATGAGAAAATATCACTTCCCCTTACCATTCATTGACCAAATGTTGGAAAGACTATCAAGGCACATGTACTACTGCTTCTTGGATGGACTATCTGGCTATTTTCAAATACCAATAGCTCCTGAAGGTCAGGAAAAAATGACATTCACATGTCCATTTGGTACATTTGCTTATCGAAGAATGCCCTTTGGATTATGTAATGCTCCTGCTACGTTCCAGCGCTGCATGATGGCCATTTTTGATAAATTCATAGAAGATATCATGGAGGTATTTATGGATGATTTCTCGGTATTCGGTAACATTTTCCATCTTTGCCTTAAAAATTTAAAACGAGTTCTCATAAGATGTGAGGAAACGAACCTTGTACTAAATTGGGAAAAATGTCACTTTATGGTTCAAGAAGGTATTGTGCTAGGACATAAAATTTCTAGTAAAGGGATTGAGGTTGATAAATCTAAAGTCGAAATCATTGAAAAATTACCTCCTCCTAGTTCGGTTAAGGTTATTGGAAGTTTTTTAGGACATGCTAGGTTTTATAGAAGATTTATTAAAGATTTTTCTAAAATAGCTAAGCCCGTTTGACCAAATTACTAGAAAAAGATATGCTCTTTAATTTTGATCAGGAATGTTTAGAAGCATTTAATACTCTAAAGGATAAATTAATTAATGCTCCAATTATAACAGCACCTGATTGGAATTTACCTTTTGAACTAATGTGTGATACGAGTGACTTTGCGGTAAGTACAGTTTTGGGACAATGAAGGGACAAGCACTTTCAACCTATATATTATGCTAGCAAAACTTTGACAGCCGCACAGGAGAACTACACCACCACGGAGAAAGAATTGTTAGCTGTGGTTTTTGCATTCGATAAATTTAGGCCACATCTAATATTGTCTAAAGTTGTCGTTTATACTGACTATTCTGCCCTTCGCTACCTGTTAACTAAGACTAATGCAAAACCTCGACTCATTCGATGGATTTTGTTATTGCAGGAATTCGACTTGGAAATTCAAGAAAAAAAATAAGAAAGAAGCAGAAAATCTCGCAGCTGATCATTTATCCAGGCTTGAAAATTCAAGTACTAAGGAGCTAGATGAAGTGGAAATAAATGATTCGTTCCCTGAAGAACAATTTTTTGCTATTTCTGACTCAGAGGTACCTTGGTTTGCAGACATTGCGAATTTTTTAGCCGCTAAAGTTATCCCAATAGGGTTGACACATCAGCAAAAGAAAAGATTCTTTATTGATGTAAAAAACTACTTTTGGGAAGATCCTTTTTTATTTCATATATGTGCAAATCAAGTCATTCGGTGATGCGTTACAAGAGCAGAAGCATTAAAAATCTTGGAACACTACCACTCAGGACCAGTTGGAGGACATTACGGTGGAAATAAGACCGCACATAAAATACTTGAATCAGGTTTTTATTGGCCCACCTTATTCAAAGATGCCAACAGGTATGTTATTTCTTGTGACAAATGCCAAAGGAAAGGTAATATCTCTAATCGTGATGAAATGCCTCAGACATATATGCTTTCATGTGAAATATTTGATGTTTGGGGTATCGACTTGATGGGTTCAATCCCTAGTTCATTTGGAAATAAATACATCTTAGTAGCTGTCGATTATATGTCTAAATGGGTTGAAGCCCAAGCTATGCCTACAAATGATGCCTGAGTAGTGGTACGTTTCCTTAAAAAACTTTTCACTCGATTTGGAACACCTAGATTAATCATCAGCAATAGGGGGACTCATTTCTGTAACGCCCTGTGACAGCCCTAATTTGACCCTAGTCTGAAAGTGGTTTTGAGACCACAAAACCGAGTTATAAAAATAATTAACCGTTATATTCTATGCTTATTATATGTGTAAATGCATTTGTGAAAGTCTCATGCTTTGATTTTGTCATTTGTATGTGAAATTTTTAAATAGGACTTATGTGAGACATTTGTGAAATGTGATAGGTAAATTTTAAAGTGATCTATTAATGCATGATGTCAAAAAGGTGGACTTGCATGTCAAATTACCCATTTTTTGATAGTGGCCGGCCATGATATTGATTAATATATATTATATGTATTTTATATTAACATTTTTATTTACAAAATGAATTAAAGAATAAAGAGTAATAAAATATTGGGTTAGTGGGAGGAGAAACCAAAGTTGGTTCATCTTTGCTCCTCCATTGCCGTAACTTGAAGTAAGGAAGAAGAAGAATTCTTGTTTAATTTTTGGCTTAGATGATGGCTAGAATGAGGTATGTACTATGCCATTCTTGAAAATTTATGCATAATTGAGATGATTAGTTTGAATTCTACCTATTCCATGGTTTAAATTTAGGCTATTAGGAGGTTTCAAATTTGGCCAAGAAGCATGAAACTCTTAGTGGATATTTTAATGTCATTAAAATGGATAGTAATGTAGGATATGATGAGTTGTTAATTGTTTTTAACTTGAAAGTTGAAGTTAGTATGTGTTTTTAGGGAGGTGCCGAATGTGGTCATTGAAAGTGTCTTAATGAATAATATTTGTGGCTTCAATTGATAACATTTGGTCAAGGACTATGTGGGTTAGCAAATTCGATATGATGTATAGGTGTTAATTACTTTGCATACGATGTGTTGAAGAATAGGTAGTGGTTTATTAAGGTGATGTAGGGTAATTTTTAGTTTAGTTAAGTTTAAGCATTCGGCATTCATTATAATATTGGATATGAAAGTGCGAAAGATTAGAAATTATTTTAAGTGAGTTATGACCTTAATATGAGCAAGATAGAATCGGCTATAAATGTGATTGGGTAATTCGGTCATTGTTTGGCATAGGTGAAACCTATGTTCAATTTGCTACATTTGGTCATGAAATGGAAATTGAATATGAAGGCTAAGTTTGAGTAGTTAGGGCCGAATGGGGTATATATGATATTAAGGCATGCAATATATATATGTGTATACGTGGTTGTGCATAAAATGAGTAATCGATTAAATTGTGAGAGTCACACATAGGTATATATATATATGCCTTATGTATGTACCTTGTGACATAGAGACATTCGGATATACATATATATTATATATATAGTTAAATTTGTGTATATGAAAGCATGGTAAGTTATGTGAATCTTTGTTTGTGTATGCGAATTAGATATTGATATAATAAGCATGAAATCGAGTCATGGCATATTTTATAAAACATAATATGCATTGAAGTTATATATGATTGTCAAATATGACTATTAAAGAATTAAAGTTGAGTAAGTAATTAAACAAATTCATTTGTTTAAATTAAGCTCAAGAGCAAAGAGGAACTAAATCAGATAGGAGAAAGGAGAAAGCAATTGAGTAGCCTATCCGTAACTGTTCAAAATATCCAAGGTAAGTTTTGAGTAATCACCTTTAGTATAAAATTTATGATGCCTTGATATGTGTATATTAGATGAATTATGAACTTTTGATCTACTTGAACTAAGTTGTGTGATAAATAATCTAAGTATATGAACTATGGTCGAATGGTCAATACGGGTTAAGCTTGACTAATGAAATGTATATGAGATATTTTTGTATAAATTGTAAACCAAAATTTAATTGATGGTGGTCATATGGAGCTTATATTCGCATGTAGCAAATGACTACTAATGTGACATGTTAAATGAGATGTGTTAATATATGATTAAATATGCATGATACTTGAGGAATGTTATCCGGGCTTAAAGACCCGCAGGCTTCGTGCTGGAATTGTATCCGGGCTTAAAGACCCGCAGGCTATATGTTGGAATGTTATCCGGACTTAAAATCCCGCAGGCTTCGTGCTGGAATTATATCGGGTTTAAATTCCCGTAGGCTGGTGCTAGAAATTTGTTTCAAGTTCTAAGACTTCACAGGATTGATGCTAGTAAACTAAGTAAGATTACGACATTGAATATCCGCGGAAAAAAAAACCATCGTCGAGTAAGTACTGTATATTTAACATGTTAAGGTACGTATTATGTACTCATATGTGAATTGATTTTAAAGTGAATTATTAGTATCAAAGAACAATATATATATTCGTGTGGATGAATACGGTGTCTAACAATAAGAGAATGACCTATTTGGTCAATGTATGTCGTTATATGAAAGCATGTGACTTAAAGTAATTGTATGAGCCATATAGTATAATGAAATATGTGCTGGAAATTTCTTGTGTATTCATATATATATATTCGGCCAATAGGCTTTATAACTAGTGTACTTGTGTATATTCGGTCAAGTGATTTACAATTAGAATACGAGTTTTGTGATACTTAATGTTTGATTTAAATAACAAGTTTTTAATTGTTTGAAATGCTTAAAACTTACTAAGCCTCGAAAGCTTACTCTGTTCCTTATTTTTTCGTTTCATAGATTGTTGATTTTGGCCACCGACTCAGGGATCAACAGCAGTTCACCATACTATCGATCTTTTTGGTACAATTATATTTTTGGCCTTGATATGGCATGTATAGGTTAGGCCGGTGATAGTTATGTTTTGTATTGTAAATATTTTGGCCATATGAAAATGACATTTATAACTTATAAATCAATATGTATTCAGCTCGATTTTTGTTTATGTCAATTGGTAATGTGAATGAAAAATTTAATGTTTAGCTCGGTAATACCTCTTAGCCTAAAACCGATGATCGGATTTGGGCTAGAGGTGTTACATTTTATTGGTATCAGAGCTACGGTTTAGTTGATTCTAGGACTAACGTAGAGTGTTTGAGTCTAGCTATACATGCCATATAGTATTAATACGATAGTATGATGAATTCTGATTGTTAAAAATGTGTTTTCGTTTTGTAATGGATCCCGATCCCAATCGAGCGGTAGCTGATGTTGTAGAGAGTGTAGCGCCTACTCTCGCGCATAGGACAGCGCCGATGGACTCTCAACCTATCGCAAGCAATCAGAACGATGAGGACAGACAGGCTTTTTATAATGTGATGACAGATTGGTTCAACCAATAAATTCGAACTAATACGACTGTTCCACAACCCCCACTCCCAAATAATACACCCCTGCACCTATGATACCTCCGATAATTGATCAAATGAGGTTGAATAAGCCCCTGGTTAACAGAATCCGAAAGCACGGGGCTACTGAATTTAAGGCTACCGATAGTGATGATGCTGAGCAAGCTGAATTTTGGTTGGAAAATACTATCTGAGTGTTCGATGAACTGTCTTGCACACCTGATGAATGGCTAAAATGTGCTATATCTTTGCTACGTGATTCTGCCTACTATTGGTGGAATACTTGGTTTCTGTTGTGCCCAGAGAGTGAGTGACTTGGGAGTTCTTCCAAACTGAGTTCCAGAAAAAGTATATCAGCCAGAGATTCATCGATCAGAAACGGAAGGAATTTCTTGAACTTAAATAGGGTCCATGTCAGTTACTGATTATGAACGAAAATTTGTGAGGCTTAGCCGGTATGCTTGAGAATGTGTTTCTTCAGAAGCTATAATGTGTAAACGTTTCGAAGATGGATTGAACGAAGATATAAAACTGTTTGTTCGCATTCTTGAAATCAGAGAATTTGTAGTACTTGTCGAGCGAGCTTGCAAAGCCGAAGAGCTCAGTAAAGAAAAAAGAAAAGCTGAAGATGGAGCTAGAGAATTCCGTAAAAGATCTTTGGGAAAGCCCTTTTGGCAGTCACTGAAGAAATTTCGAGATGATTCGGACCGATCTAAGAACACTTCGGGCTTTTCCAGACAAGACCGCGATTGACCCCCTGTGAGTACGCGAGCCACTTCAGTTGCTAGTGTTGGAAACGATCGTCGGGACAGGACTGAGTGCAAGTATTGTGGGAAATGGCATTCGGGGAGTTGTAGATTTCATGATCGCTCCTGTTATAAGTGTGGATCAGCCGACCACTTTATCAAGGACTACCCGAGATTGTCTGAACAGAATGTGAATCAGAGTGGGAAACCGGGTGCTACAATAGCTCGAGGTAGACCATCTAGGAATGCGGGGAATGCTAGTGGCAGTCAGAGAGGGTCTATAGATGCTACGACCAAATCTGAGGCTCGTGCTCCTGCTAGAGCTTATGCTATACGGGCACGCGAGGATGTTTCTTCACCTGATGTCATTACTGGTACTTTCACTCTCTTTGATACTATTGTGATTGCATTGATTGATCCTGGTTCTACTCATTCATATGTATGTGAGACTTTAGCATCTAGTAAGACTCTACCTGTTGAGTCTACTGAGTTTGTGATTCGAGTATAGAATCCCTTGGGTCGATATGTGCTAGTTGACAAAGTGTGCATGAAATGTCCCCTAATAATCTGAGGTTCCTATTTTGCGGCTGATTTGATGCTTTTACCGTTTGATGAATTTGATGTTATTCTCGGTATGGATTGGTTGACTGTGCACGATGTAGTTGTGAATTGCAAAAGAAAGACTATTGATTTGAGATGTGCAAATGATGAGATAATACGAGTTGAGTCTGCTGGCGTGAATGGGTTACCTGCAATAATATCCTTGATGTTGGCTCAGAAATATGTAAAAAGGGGGTGTGAAGCATATCTTGCGTACGTACTTGATAGTAAAGAATCAGAAATGAAGCTTGAATCAGTGTCAGTGGTTTGTGAGTATCTGGATATTTTTCCCGAGGAATTACTGGGGTTACCACCTGTTCGGGAGGTAGAGTTTGGCATTGAGCTTGTACCTGGGACTACTCCAATTTCGATAGCTCCGTATCGTATGGCACCAACAGAATTGAAGGAATTGAAAACTCAGCTTTAAGAGTTGACGGATAGAGGTTTCGCTCGACCGAGTTTCTCACCTTGGGGTGCACCAGTATTGTTTGTGAAAAAGAAGGATGGAACCATGAGAATGTGCATTGACTATCGTCAGTTAAATAAAGTGACAATAAAGAACAAATATCCGTTACCGCGTATTGATGATTTGTTTGATCAGCTGAAGGGAGCCTCAGTGTTTTCAAAGATAGATTTGAGATCGGGTTATTATCAGTTGCGAGTTCGAGACTCAGATATACCTAAAACTGCTTTCAGAACGAGATACGGTCACTACGAGTTCTTAGTGATGCCGTTTGGGCTCACTAATGCCCCTGCAGTATTTATGGACTTGATGAATCGAATTTTCAGGCAATATTTGGACCGATTTGTAGTTGTGTTTATAGATGACATCTTGATTTATTCACTCGATGAAACTGAACATGCCGAGCACCTGAGATTGGTATTACAGATTTTACGAGACAAGCTGTTATACGCGAAATTCAGTAAATGTGAATTATGGTTGAGAAAAGTTAGTTTTTTGGGGCATGTGGTATCTGCATCCGGTATTCGAGTTGATCCGAGCAAAATTTCAGCCATACTTGATTGGAAGCCTTCAAGAAATGTTACTGACGTTCGGAGCTTCTTGGGACTTGCCGGTTACCACAGACGGTTTGTAAAGGGTTTCTCGATGATAGCCACACCAATGACAAAACTACTTCAGAAAGATGTTAAGTTTGATTGGTCAGAAAAATGTCAGAAAAGTTTCGATCAATTGAAAACTTATTTGACTGAAGCTCCAGTGTTAGTGCAGCCTGAATCCGATAGAGAGTTTGTCATTTATAGTGATGCGTCCTTACTTGGGCTGGGTTGTGTATTGATACAAAAGGGTCGAGTTGTAGCTTACGCATTGAGGCAATTGAAGCCACATGAGAAAAACTATCCGACCCATGATCTCGAATTAGCTGCCATCGTATTCGCTTTGAAAATATGGTGACATTACTTGTTTGGAGAGAGGTGTCATGTATATTTGGATCACAAAAGTCTCAAATATTTGATGACTCAAAGAGATTTGAATCTACGACAAAGACGTTGGCTTGAGTTGTTGAAAGATTATGAGCTCGTCATTGACTATAACCCAGGAAAGGCTAACGTGGTTGCCGATGCTTTAAGTCGCAAGTCGCTGTTTACTTTACGAGCGATGAATGTACACCTGCCCATTTCATCCGATAATGTGTTAGTAGCAGAATTAAAGGCCAAACCATTATTGATTCATCAAATACGTGAATCTCAGAAAGTCAACGATGAATTGGTTGCTAAACGAGCTGAATGTGTCTCAAATGTGGAATTAGAGTTTCAAATTGACGACAACGATTGTTTGAAGTTCAGAAGTCGATTGTGTGCTCCAAGAAATTCGGAAGTTATTACGGTGATTTTGAGCGAGGCTCATAGTAGCCGAATGTCAGTCCACCCGAGTAGTACGAAAATGTACAACGATCTGAAACGTCAGTTTTGGTGGCTTGGTATGAAACGAGACATTTCTGACTTTGTTTCGAAGTGTTTGATATGTCAACAAGTGAAAGCGGAACATCAAGCTCCTTCGGGATTACTTCAGCCGATCATGATACCCGAATGGAAATGGGATCGAGTCACGATGGATTTTGTATCTGGGTTGCCATTGTCGGCAAGCAAGAAAGATATAATCTAGGTTGTTATTGATAGATTGACAAAGTCGGCTCATTTTATTCCCGTATGTACGGATTATTCACTTGACAAGCTAGCCGAATTGTATGTTTCTCAGATTGTAAGGTTACACGGGGTACCTATTTCTATTGTGTCGGATAGAGATCCGAGATTCACATCGCGATTTTGGAAGAAATTGCAAGAAGCATTGGGTACCAAGTTGCATTTTAGCATCGCTTTCATCCCTGCATCGATGGTCAATCCGAGAGGATAATTCAGATACTCGAGGATATGTTGAGATGTTGCATCCTTGAGTTTAGTGGTTCATGGGAGCGGTATTTGCCTTTGATTGAATTCGCTTACAACAATAGTTTTCAATCAAGCATTAAGATGGCACCTTACGTGGCTTTGTACTGTCGTAAATGTCGTACACCGTTGTTTTGGACCGAGCTTAGTGAAAGTAAAATCTTCGGGGTTGATTTAATTAAAGATGCTGAGCAGAAAGTAAAAGTGATCCGTGAAAGTCTGAAAGCAGCTTCAAATTGTCAAAAGTCGTATGCAGATTTAAAACGAAAAGACATTGAATATCAGGTAGGAGACAAAGTGTTTCTTAAAGTTTCACCTTGGAAAAAGGTGCTCAAATTTGGCCGTAATGGCAAATTGAGTCCGAGGTTCATCGAGCTGTATGAAATATCCAAACGAGTTGGGCCAGTCGCATACAGATTGACTTTACCCCCTGAGCTTGAAAAGATTCACATTGTTTTTCATGTTTCGATGCTTTGATGTTATAGATCCAATCCATCGCATATAATTAATCCATCTGAGGTTGAGATTCAATCTAATTTGAGCTATGAAGAGAAACCGGTTTGTATTTTGGCTCGTGAAGTAAAAGAACTATGAAACAAGAAAATCTCATTAGTGAAGGTACTATGGCTTCAGCATGGGGTTGAAGAAGCTACATGGGAACTTGAAGACTCTATGAAAGATCGATATCCTAACTTATTCACTGGTAAGATTTTTGGGGACAAAAATTTCTTATGTGGGGGAGAGTTGTGACAGCCCTAATTTGACCCTAGTCGAAGTTTCGGGACCACAAAACCGAGTTATAAAAATAATTAACCATTATATTCTATGCTTATTATATGTGTAAATGCATTTGTGAAAGTCTCATGCTTTGATTTTTTCATTTGTATGTGAAATTTTTAAATAGGACTTATGTGAGACATTTGTGAAATGTGATAGGTAAATTTTAAAGTGATCTATTAATGCATGATGTCAAAAAGGTGGACTTGCATGTCAAATTACCCATTTTTGATAGTGGCCGCCATGATATTGATTAATATATATTATATGTATTTTATATTAACATTTTATTTACAAAATGAATTAAAGAATAAAGAGTAATAAAATATTGGGTTAGTGGGAGGAGAAACCAAAGTTGGTTCATCTTTGCTCCTCCATTGCCGTAACTTGAAGTAAGGAAGAAGAAGAATTCTTGTTTAATTTTTGGCTTAGATGATGGCTAGAATGAGGTATGTACTATGCCATTCTTGAAAATTTATGCATAATTGAGATGATTAGTTTGAATTCTACCTATTCCATGGTTTAAATTTAGGCTATTAGGAGGTTTCAAATTTGGCCAAGAAGCATGAAACTCTTAGTGGATATTTTAATGTCATTAAAATGGATAGTAATGTAGGATATGATGAGTTGTTAATTGTTTTTAACTTGAAAGTTGAAGTTAGTATGTGTTTTTAGGAGGTGCCGAATGTGGTCATTGAAAGTGTCTTAATGAATAATATTTGTGGCTTCAATTGATAACATTTGGTCAAGGACTATGTGGGTTAGCAAATTGATTATGATGTATAGGTGTTAATTACTTTGCATACGATGTGTTGAAGAATAGGTAGTGGTTTATTAAGGTGATGTAGGGTAATTTTAGTTTAGTTAAGTTTAAGCATTCGGCATTCATTATAATATTGGATATGAAAGTGCGAAAGATTAGAAATTATTTTAAGTGAGTTATGACCTTAATATGAGCAAGATAGAATCCGCTATAAATGTGATTGGGTAATTCGGTCATTGTTTGGCATAGGTGAAACCTATGTTCAATTTGCTACATTTGGTCATGAAATGGAAATTGAATATGAAGGCTAAGTTTGAGTAGTTAGGGCCGAATGGGGTATATATGATATTAAGGCATGCAATATATATATGTGTATACGTGGTTGTGCATAAAATGAGTAATCGATTAAATTGTGAGAGTCACACATAGGTATATATATATATGCCTTATGTATGTACCTTGTGACATAGAGACATTCGGATATACATATATATTATATATATAGTTAAATTTGTGTATATGAAAGCATGGTAAGTTATGTGAATCTTTGTTTGTGTATGCGAATTAGATATTGATATAATAAGCATGAAATCGAGTCATGGCATATTTTATAAAACATAATATGCATTGAAGTTATATATGATTGTCAAATATGACTATTAAAGAATTAAAGTTGAGTAAGTAATTAAACAAATTCATTTGTTTAAATTAAGCTCAAGAGCAAAGAGGAACTAAATCAGATAGGAGAAAGGAGAAAGCAATTGAGTAGCCTATCCGTAACTGTTCAAAATATCCAAGGTAAGTTTTGAGTAATCACCTTTAGTAAATTTATGATGCCTTGATATGTGTATATTAGATGAATTATGAACTTTTGATCTACTTGAACTAAGTTGTGTGATAAATAATCTAAGTATATGAACTATGGTCGAATGGTCAATACGGGTTAAGCTTGACTAATGAAATGTATATGAGATATTTTTGTATAAATTGTAAACCAAAATTTAATTGATGGTGTTCATATGGAGCTTATATTCGCATGTAGCAAATGACTACTAATGTGACATGTTAAATGAGATGTGTTAATATATGATTAAATATGCATGATACTTGAGGAATGTTATCCGGGCTTAAAGACCCGCAGGCTTCGTGCTGGAATTGTATCCGGGCTTAAAGACTCGCAGGCTATATGTTGGAATGTTATCCGGGCTTAAAATCCCGCAGGCTTCGTGCTGGAATTGTATCCGGGCTTAAAGACCCGCAGGCTACGAGCTGGTATTATACCGGTTTTAAATTCCCGTAGGCTGGTGCTAGAAATTTGTTTCAAGTCCTAAGGCTTGACAGGATTGATGCTTGTAAATTAAGTAAGATTACGACATTGAATATCCGCGGAAAAAAAAAAAACCATTGTCGAGTAAGTACTGTATATTTAACATGTTAAGGTACGTATTATGTACTCATATGTGAATTGATTTTAAAGTGAATTATTAGTATCAAAGAACGATATATATATATATATATATATATTCATGTGGATGAATACGGTATCTAAAAATAAGAGAATGACCTATTTGGTCAATGCATGTCGTTATATGAAAGCATGTGACTTAAAGTAATGGTATGAGCCATATAGTATAATGAAATATGTGCTGGAAATTTCTTGTGTATTCATATATATATTCGGCCAATAGGCTTTATAACTAGTGTACTTGTGTATATTCGGTCAAGTGATTTACAATTAGAATACAAGTTTTGTGATACTTAATGTTTGGTTTAAATAACAAGTTTTTAATTGTTTGAAATGCTTAAAACTTACTAAGCCTCGAAAGCTTACTCTGTTCCTTATTTCTTTGTTTTATAGATTGTTAATTTTGGCCACCGACTCGGGGATCAACAGCAGCTCACCATACTATCGATCTTTTTGGTACAGTTATATTTTTGGCCTTGATATCGCATGTATAGATTAGGCCGGTGATAGTTATGTTTTGTATTGTAAATATTTTGGCCATATGAAATTGGCATTTATAACTTATAAATCAATATGTATTCAGCTCGATTTCTGTTTATGTCGATTGGTAATGTGAATGAAAAATTTAATGTTTAGCTTGGTAGTACCTCTTAGCCTAAAACCGGCGATCGGATTCGGGCTAAGGGTGTTACACGCCCGATTTGCAAAGACCCTCAAGAAATATGGAGTTTACCACCGAACAGCTACCCCTTACCACCCTCAAACTAGTGGCCAAGTCAAAGTGGCAAATCGAGAACTTAAACGTGTGACAGCCCTAAATTGACCCTAGTCGGAAAGTGGTTTCGGGACCACTAAACCGAGTCATAAAAACAATTAATTGTTATATTCTATGCTTACTATGTGTGTGCATGCATATGTGGAAGTTTCATTCTCTAATTTTACCAATTGTATGAGAAATTATTAAATAGGGATCAATGTGAAACATGGGGAAATATGATAGGCTAATTTTAAATGGCTTATTAGTGCATGTTAACAAAAAGGTGGAGTTGCATGTCAAATAATCCACTTCCTAAGGAGGAGTGGCCGGCCATGACAAGGTTATGGGCAAGGGAACATGTTTCCAACATGTTTTGCTAGTGGTGTATGTAGGAAGTCATAAAATAAAGACTAGCATTAAAGAAATGAACAAAAAAAAATGAGCATGGATGCCCCCCCTTGTTGCCGTGAGTAGAGGAAAAAGAAAGGAAAAAAAAATTTGTTCATCCATTCTAAATTCTTTGGCCGAAAATACTAAGGGAAAAAGGAAGGATTTTTGCTCCATTTCTTGGTTTAGAAGAGATCTAGAAGGAGATTTGGCTATACTTGCATCAAGATTAAGGTATGTATGAGGTTGTGTCATGAGATTCATGCATGTTTTAGTTGCTAACTTGATGTTCATGTTAGCCATGGTTCAAATCCTTGTTATGCCATGGAAATGGTCTTTGGCCAAGGTTGATATTGTGTTGAGGCCATTGCATGCTAAATGTGAAGCTTGCTAATGATGCATGTAATGATGGATTGACTACTCTTGAAATTTCTTTTTAGTATTCTTGAGTAGGGCATTGAGTCCTTTGTTTAACTATGACCAAAAATTTAAAAGGGGTATGGTGTGTGAGGTATTCGGCCATGGTATGCTCATGAGCATGGTTTATGCTTCTTGCATGATAGTTAAAATTTGTGTTTTGGATGGTTATGGACACCTTGAAATTCGGCCTTGCACCTATGTGTGTATATATGTTGCACATGATGTTTTGGTTATGAAGTAAATGATAAATGTGTTTGTTTAAAGAATAAATTGTTGGAGAATGTTTGTAAAATTGCAAGTATATTCGGCCATTAGGGTGAGTATGTAGGTGATGTTGAATCAAGTTTTGGTGCATATTCGGTTATGTGTATAATCGACCAAATGGGTGATTAGTAAGAATGGTTGCGAATATACAAGCATACATATGCATGTGTAGTTGAATTATGAATGTTTAGCAAGATGGTTAAACTAGTTGATTTATTGATCAAGCTCAAGGAGTCAAAGATGGAGAATCAAGCAAGGGAAAGACGAAGGTCATCGAGTAGCCTACTTGGAACTATTTTACCCAACACGAGGTAAGTCATTAAGCATATATTTGGTGTTGATTTAAATGATCATAATATATATGCAAATGTGTTTAAATGAGATTGAACCGAAAGGTCGGAGGAATTATGGTATAGTTTCGGTATGGATGAGTACCTAGCCTCGTTTATTGTTTCATGTTGTGATAACTTTATTAATGGATGGTGGTTGAATGCTTATGACTTACTGAGTTATAAACTCACTCGGTGTTTTCTTGTCACCCCTTTTAGGTCTCTTGGACTCGTATTGTTTGCGTGCTCGGAACCGTCGTTGAAGTCATCACACCGGCTGGAAATCTTTTGGTATTGTCTTCGTAGTTGAACTAGGAGAACATTTGGCATGTATAGGCTATTATGTTTTGTTGAATTGTGGGTTGTAAACTTTAAGCCATGTGAAAATGGCCTATGTGGTCGTTGAGTGGGATGCTAGAACCTATAGCCACGAGTCTTAGAAACTTTAATTTTGATAAGGTGGCCATAATTTGTGTCATGTATGATGGATGATAAGTAAGGTCAAGGAAAGATTCATGAAATTGGCATAGTCTCATCGCAGTAACTGTTGCGGACAGCAGCAGTGATATGAGATTGAAAAATCACTAAAAATAGTAGAAGTAGAATTAAATAGTGAATAAATTATGAAATTTAACCTTGATGAATCTATTTTTATATGGACAAAACGAAACTACCATATGAGCAGTATACTGAGAGATATTAAAGTTCTCGTGAGACAGGGCCAGAACGCTTTCTGGATCCCCTGTCTCGACTTTGAAAATTTACTATAAATTATCCAGAAAGCATTAGAAGTCATTCCTTATATATGAAGATTCCATTTTGAGTCTAGTTTCATTAGAAACAAACGGCACCAGTATTAGAGCCCTGTACAGAGAGATATTCAAGTTGTAACACGCGAAGGTCAGTGTAGTCGACCCCTGTAACATGGGTGACTTTAACTAATAAACTGTACTAATTGGCCTGACCAAAAATTCTAGAAATAAATCGATGGATGGATATATGAGTCTAAATTCAGGGAAAATTTACGGAATCAGTTTCTGAGTTTTGAAACTCGAGATATGATTTTTAGGGCGACAGTGACGCAGTTAGCTAGCCTGCCTGGAACAGAAAACAAATGTTTCAAAAAGAGTAATAAGGGAAGTAAGCCCGATAACACCACGTGTTCAAATCCGGTGACAGTCACGGGTTTGGAGTGTTACATTTAATTGGTATCAGAGCCAGGTTTAGTCGGCTCTAGGACTACCATAGCGCGTGTGAGTCTAGCTATACATGCCAAATTGTTAGTGCTTAATAATGTGTTGACTTCTGACGGTTGAAATTTTTGTCTTGGGTAGCAAATGGAACCCGGGGTAGAGAGACCCTTGGCGGATGACGTTGAAAGTGTAGCGGCTGCTCTGCGCAAGGGACACCACTGTTGAGCCTCACCATCCGCGAATAATCAAAATGAAGGGGCGAAACAAGCCTTCTTCACCATGATGAATGAGTGGGTCGCATAATATGCCCGAACCAATCCTACTGTCCAACCATTCCCGAATTCAAATACCCCACCCCAAGAGCCCGCAATGCCTCCAAGCATTAATCTGTGAGGTGAGTAAACCACCTCGGACTTGATTAGGAAGCGTGGGGAGGAGTTCAAGGCCATAGTTACCGATGATGCCGAAAAGGCCGAAGTTCGCTCGATAACACCATTAGAGTGTTAGATGAACTGTCATGCACACCGATGAATGTCTTAAGTGTGCTATATCCTTGTTCGAGACTCACTTACTATTGGTGGAGGACTTTAATTTCCATAGTCCCAAATGAACGAGTTACATGGGATTTCTTTCAATCCGAATTTCGAAAGAAATACATTAGTCAACGGTTCATCGATCAGAAGCGTAAGGAATTCTTGGAACTCAAGCAAGGCCGGATGACCGTATCTGAATACGAACATGAGTTCGTAAGACTTAGTCGGTATGCTCGGGAGTGTGTGGCTGATGAGGTTGCGATGTGCAAAAGATTTGAAGAAGGATTGAATGAAGAGTTAAAGTTACTAGTGGGAATTTTGGAGATAAAGGAGTTCGTGACACTAGTCGAACGAGCCTGCAAGGCGGAAGAACTTGGGAAGGAGAAGAAGAAGGCTGAATTTGAATCAAGAGATTACCGTAAAAGATCGACGAGTAAAGCTCCGTTCTCGGCTGTAAAGAGGTTCAGGGAGGACACCAGTAAGTCGAGGACGACTGCGGGAATTTCCATTAGAGCCCGACCATTGACGGACTCCCGAGCTACTTCGGTAGCTAGTGTGGGCATTAATCGTCAAGAGAGACCTGAATGCCCCCAATGTGGAAGATGACACCTAGGTGAATGTTGGGGTAAGTCTATTAATAGGGCCTGTTATGGATGCGGTTCAAAGGACCACTTTATTAGAGATTGCACGGAGCTAGATGAGAGGAATAAGACGCAAGGTGCAAGACCTAGTGGAACGACGGTGGAGGTAGGCCCCGAGAATTTCGGAGGTAGGGGTGGTAATCGAGAGGAGCCTCTAATACGGCTGTCCGATCCGAGACCCGTGCTCTCGCTAGAGCATATGCCATCCGCGCACGAGAGGAGGCATCTCTCCCGACGTTATCACCGGTACTTTTACTCTCTTTGATACTAGTGTGATTGCATTGATTGACCCCGCTCTACTCATTCATATGTATGTGAAACCTTAGCATCCAAGAAGACTCTACTGTTGAGTCTCATCGAGTTCGTAATTCGAGTGTCAAACCCTTTGGGTCAATACGCACTCGTTGATAAAGTGTGCAAGAGATGCCCCTAATAATTCGAGAATCCTATTTTCCTACCGATCCGATGCTTCTACCATTTGATGAATTCGATGTTATTCTTGGTATGGATTGGCTGATCGTGCATGATGCGGTGGTGGATCGCAAAAGGAAAACCATTAATTTGAGGAGTGCAAATAATGAGGTAGTCCGAGTCAAGTCTACTGATTTAAAAGGGTGCCGCGATAATATCTTCTATGACCGCCGGAGGTATGTTAAAAGGGTGTGAAACATACCT
The DNA here is from genome assembly GCF_025698485.1 of Gossypium arboreum. Taxonomy (NCBI): domain Eukaryota; kingdom Viridiplantae; phylum Streptophyta; class Magnoliopsida; order Malvales; family Malvaceae; genus Gossypium; species Gossypium arboreum. The sequence continues at coordinate 33,332,188 of NC_069082.1, forward strand.
TGCGTATGTGTTTGAAAGTAAAGAGACGAAAGGAAACTCGAATCGGTACCAGTGGTTTGTGAGTATTCAGATGTTTTTCCGAGGAGTTACCGGATTGCCACCGGTTCGAGAAGTGGAATTCGCATCGGTTGTACCGGTACTACGCCGATTTCAATAGCCCCGTATCGTATGGCATTAACGGAATTAAAGGAATTGAAGGTTCAATTGCAAGAATTGACGGATAGAGGTTTCGCCGACCGAAGTTTTTCTCCATGGGCGCACTGTATTGTTTGTGAAAAGAAGGACGGAACCATGAGGTTGTGCATCGACTATCGTCAACTCAATAAAGTGACGATAAAGAATAAATATCCATTGCCACGAATTGACGATTTGTTTGATCAATTAAAGGGAGCCTCAGTGTTTTCAAAGATAGATTTGAGGTCGGGGTACTATCAGTTGAGGGTCCGAGAATCGGACATATCCAAAACCGCTTTAAGAATGAGGTACGGTCACTACGAATTCTTGGTGATGCCGTTTGGGCTTACTAATGCCCCTGCGGTATTTATGGATTTAATGAATAGAATTTTCAGGCCATACTTGGATCAGTTCGTAGTTGTATTTATCGATGACATTTTGGTCTATTCGAGAGATGAAACCGAACATGCTGAGCACCTGAGGCTAGTGTTGCAAATTTTACGAGATAAGCAGTTATACGCAAAGTTCAGTAAATGTGAATTTTGGTTGAAAGAGGTTAGCTTTTTGGGGCACGTGGTGTCCGCATCGGGTGTCAGGGTGGACCCGAACAAAATTTCGGCCATAGTCGATTGGAAACCTCCGCGGAATGTTACCGAAGTTAGGAGCTTTTTGGGGCTTGCCGGTTATTACCGACGATTTGTAAAAGGTTTTTCGATGATAGTTGCACCAATGACGAAACTACTCCAAAAAGATGTTAAGTTCGAATGGACGGAGAAATGTCAGAAAAGTTTCAATCAACTGAAAACTTATTTGACTGAAGCCCCAATTCTAGTGCAACCCGAATCGGGCAAAGAGTTTGTCATTTATAGTGACGCATCCCTACTTGGGTTGGGTTGCGTATTGATGCAAGAAGGGCGAGTTGTGGCCTATGCGTTGAGACAATTAAAGTCACATGAGAAAATTATCCACCCATGATCTCGAATTGGTCGCCATCGATTCGCCTTTAAAGATATGGCGACATTACTTATTTGGTGAGAAGTGCCATGTGTATTCGGATCACAAAAGTCTCAAATACTTGATGACTCAAAGAGACTTAAATCCGCGACAAAGACGTTGGCTCGAGCTGTTAAAGGATTATGAGCTGGTCATTGACTATCACCCGGGAAAGGCTAATGTGGTTGCGGACGCCTTAAGTCGTAAATCACTATTTGCTTTATGAAGCGATGAATGTACACTTGTGCGTTTCTACCCGACAATGTGTTAGTAGCTGAATTGAAAGCCAAACCATTATTGATACGTCAAATTCGTGAAGCTCAGAAAGTCGACGATGAGTTGGTTGCAAAACGGGCTGATTGTATTCCGAACAAGGACTCGGAATTTCAAATCGATGATGACGATTGTTTGAGGTTCAGAAGTCGTCTGTGTGTTCCAAAGAATTCGGAACTTATTTCGATAATTCTGAACGAAGCCCATTGTAGCCAAATGGCAATCCACCCGGGGAGTACGAAGATGTACAACGATTTGAAACGTCGGTTTTGGTGGCATGGTATGAAATGAGACATCTCTGACTTTGTTTCGAGATGTTTAATATGTCAACAAGTGAAAGCGGAGCATCAAGTGCCTTCAGGATTACTTCAGCCGATCACGATACCCGAATGGAAATGGGATCGAGTAACAATGGACTTTGTGTCTGGGTTACCATTGACTCAGAATAAGAAAGACTCGATGCAGGTCATTGTTGATAGACCGACCAAGTCCGCTCATTTTATTCTCGTCCGCATTTAATTTTTCGCTTGATAAATTGGCGAATTATACGTCTCCCAAATTGTTCGATTGCATGGGGTACCTATTTCTATCGTGTCGGATAGAGACCCCAGATTTACATCGCGATTTTGGAAGAAATTGCAAGAGGCTTTGGGTACCAAGCTGCATTTTAGCACTGCTTTTCACCCCCAAACCGATGGTCAATCCGAGCATGTAATTCAAATACTCGAGGATATGTTGAGATGTTGCATCCTTGAGTTTAGTGGTTCATGGGAACAGTATTTACCTTTGGTTGAATTCGCTACAACAATAGCTTTCAATCAAGTATTAAGATGGTGCCTTACGAGGCTTTATACGGTCGTAAATGCCGTATCCCATTATTCGGATCGAACTTAGTGAAGGAAAAATCTTCGGGTTGATTTGGTTAAGGATGCCGAGCAAAAAGTTTGAGTAATTCGTGAAAGTTTGAAAGCTGCTTCGGATCGCCAAAAGTCGTATGCGGATTTGAAAAGAAAAGACGTTGAATATCAGGTTGGAGACAAGGTCTTTCTCAAAGTTTCACCTTGGAAGAAGGTGCTTAGATTTGGTCGTAAGGGCAAGTTGAGTCCGAGGTTCATCGGGCCATATGAAGTATCCGAACGAGTTGGGCCAGTCGCATATCGATTAATTTTGCCCCCTGAGCTCGAAAAGATTCACAACGTTTTCCATGTCTCGATGCTTCGACGATATAGGTCTGACCCGTCGCACGTAATCACTCCATCTGAGATTGAGATTCAGCCTAACTTGAGCTATGAAGAAGAGCCGGTTCGCATTCTGATACGTGAAGTAAAAGAGCTACGAAACAAGAAAATCCCATTAGTGAAGGTGTTGTGGCATAAACACGGGATGGGAGAAGCCACTTGGGAACTTGAGGACTCTATGAAAGAGCGATACCCGAGCCTATTTACCGGTAAGATTTTCGGGACGAAAATTTCTTAAGTGGGGGAGAGTTGTGACAGCCCTAAATTGATCCTAGTCGAAAAGTGGTTTCGGGACCACTAAACCGAGTCATAAAAACAATTAATTGTTATATTCTATGCTTACTATGTGTGTGCATGCATATGTGGAAGTTTCATTCTCTAATTTTACCAATTGTATGAGAAATTATTAAATAGGGATCAATGTGAAACATGGGGAAATATGATAGGCTAATTTTAAATGGCTTATTAGTGCATGTTAACAAAAGGTGGAGTTGCATGTCAAATAATCCACTTCCTAAGGAGGAGTGGCGGCCATGACAAGGTTATGGGCAAGGGAACATGTTTCCAACATGTTTTGCTAGTGGTGTATGTAGGAAGTCATAAAATAAAGACTAGCATTAAAGAAATGAACAAAAAAATGAGCATGGATGCCCCCCTTGTTGCCGTGAGTAGAGGAAAAGAAAGGAAAAAAAAATTTTGTTCATCCATTCTAAATTCTTTGGCCGAAAATACTAAGGGAAAAGGAAGGATTTTTGCTCCATTTCTTGGTTTAGAAGAGATCTAGAAGGAGATTTGGCTATACTTGCATCAAGATTAAGGTATGTATGAGGTTGTGTCATGAGATTCATGCATGTTTTAGTTGCTAACTTGATGTTCATGTTAGCCATGGTTCAAATCCTTGTTATGCCATGGAAATGGTCTTTGGCCAAGGTTGATATTGTGTTGAGGCCATTGCATGCTAAATGTGAAGCTTGCTAATGATGCATGTAATGATGGATTGACTACTCTTGAAATTTCTTTTTAGTATTCTTGAGTAGGGCATTGAGTCCTTTGTTTAACTATGACCAAAAATTTAAAAGGGGTATGGTGTGTGAGGTATTCGCCATGGTATGCTCATGAGCATGGTTTATGCTTCTTGCATGATAGTTAAAATTTGTGTTTTGGATGGTTATGGACACCTTGAAATTCGCCTTGCACCTATGTGTGTATATATGTTGCACATGATGTTTTGGTTATGAAGTAAATGATAAATGTGTTTGTTTAAAGAATAAATTGTTGGAGAATGTTTGTAAAAATTGCAAGTATATTCGGCCATTAGGGTGAGTATGTAGGTGATGTTGAATCAAGTTTTTGGTGCATATTCGGTTATGTGTATAATCGACCAAATGGGTGATTAGTAAGAATGGTTGCCGAATATACAAGCATACATATGCATGTGTAGTTGAATTATGAATGTTTAGCAAGATGGTTAAACTAGTTGATTTATTGATCAAGCTCAAGGAGTCAAAGATGGAGAATCAAGCAAGGGAAAGACGAAGGTCATCGAGTAGCCTACTTGGAACTATTTTACCCAACACGAGGTAAGTCATTAAGCATATATTTGGTGTTGATTTAAATGATCATAATATATATGCAAATGTGTTTAAATGAGATTGAACCGAAAGGTCGGAGGAATTATGGTATAGTTTCGGTATGGATGAGTACCTAGCCTCGTTTATTGTTTCATGTTGTGATAACTTTATTAATGGATGGTGGTTGAATGCTTATGACTTACTGAGTTATAAACTCACTCGGTGTTTTCTTGTCACCCCTTTTAGGTCTCTTGGACTCGTATTGTTTGCGTGTTTCGGAACCGTCGTTGAAGTCATCACACCGGCTGGAAATCTTTTGGTATTGTCTTCGTAGTTGAACTAGGAGAACATTTGGCATGTATAGGCTATTATGTTTTGTTGAATTGTGGGTTGTAAACTTTAAGCCATGTGAAAATGGCCTATGTGGTCGTTGAGTGGGATGCTAGAACCTATAGCCACGAGTCTTAGAAACTTTAATTTTGATAAGGTGGCCATAATTTGTGTCATGTATGATGGATGATTAGTAAGGTCAAGGAAAGATTCATGAAATTGGCATAGTCTACTGCAGTAACTGTTGCGGACAGCAGCAGTGATATGAGATTGAAAAATCACTAAAAATAGTAGAAGTAGAATTAAATAGTGAATAAGTTATGAAATTTAACCTTGATGAATCTATTTTCATATAGACGAAACGATACGACCATATGAGCAGTATACTGAGAGATATTAAAGTTCTCGTGAGACAGGGCCAGAACGCTTTCTGGATCCCCTGTCTCGACTTTGAAAATTTACTATAAATTATCCAGAAATAATTAGAAGTCATGCCTTATATGTGAAGATTCCATTTTGAGTCTAGTTTCATTAGAAACAAACGGTACCAGTATTAGAGCCCTGTACAGAGAGATATTCAAGTTGTAACGCGCGAAGGTCAGTGTAGTCGACCCCAGTAACATGGGTGACTTTAACTAATAAACTGTACTAATTGGCCCGACCAAAAATTCTAGAAATAAATACATGGATGGATATATGAGTCTAAATTCAGGGAAAATTTACGGAATCAGTTTCCAAGTTTTGAAACTCGAGATATGATTTTTAAGGCGACAGTGACGCACTTAGCTAGCCTGCCTGGAACAGAAAACAAATGTTTCAAAAAGAGTAATAAGGGAAGTAAGCCCGATAACACTACGTGTTCAAATCCGGTGACAGTCACGGGTTTGGTGTGTTACAAAACGTATCCTAGAAAAGACGGTAAGATTAAACAAGAAAGATTGGGCAATGGAAGTAAATGACGCATTATGGGCCTATAGAACTGCTTTTAAAACCCCCATAGGAACATCACCATACAAACTCGTTTATGGAAAAAGTTGTCCTCTACCATTTAAGTTAGAACACAAAGCATTCTGGGCTATAAAATTTCTAAACTCTAATCCCAAACTTGCAAGTGAAAACAGGTTGATGCAGTTAAATGAGTTAGATGAATGGCGAACCTAAAAATATGAAAATTCAAGACTATACAAGGAAGCAACGAAACGACGCCATGATGCTCGGTTAAAACAAAATAAACAATTTGAAGTTGGAGATCTTGTACTATTATATAACTCGAGACTCAAATTGTTCCCTGGGAAGCTTAAATCACGATGGTCAGGTCTGTTCGTAGTCAAAACAGTTTTCCCATATGACACCGTAGAAATAAGTCACCCATCATAAGGTACTTTCAAAGTAAATGGACATCATCTCAAACCCTAGAACAGTGAGAAATTTAAAGATGACAGGGAGGAGCTACGGCTCCACGAATCTCCTGAAGTATACTCACACGGTAAAGTCTAGCTTAGACTTTAAATAACCGCTTATCGGGAGGCAACCCGAGCACTAACAATATTACTTTCTTTAAATTTTAGTTTTTAAAATCTAACATACTAAATCATTGAACACAGGCTTTTCAGAACCACACGGTCAGGCACACGGGCATGCCAAAGGCCGTACACATACCACTGCATGCAACACGGTCGTGCGATGCGGCCATGTGAAAACAGGGAAAAAATTCCCCAACACGGGATGCGATAAGTAGCCACGGCCGTGCGACATGACCGTGGGCGAAACTGCCAAAATAACACGGGCGTGCAACATGCCCGTGTTTTGAAACCGTGGGTAAACCTGTCAATTTAACACGGGCGTGCGTCTACATACACGGGCGTGGGAGAAGTGAACGGAGATCGACACGGCCGTGCAGCATGGTCGTGTACACCAATGCGCCTAATTTTGAAAATTACAAAACACACGGGCTGGGCTTAGAGCACACGGGCTTGCCCTACGGCCGTGTGCCCCAATTTCTCTATAAACACCTATTATTTACTTTATTTTATTTTTATCTCTATATTTTGAAATTATTATTTTTATTTCCTTTTAATATTAATTTATCCTGAGTTTTTACAATTTTTATTCTTCGGCTATTTCATTACGAGTAATTATGCTTCAGTATACCTCTTAAAGAGTTCATGATTTTATCATAGTTATAAAGAGCTCCTCAGCCCATCATCACATAGGAACTAAAAACTCCACCGGTAAAGGTTCTCCACGACTACCATGTCCTGCCCAACAATGGCCATAGCCAACTTCAGATATAATTCTTTTGGCACAGGACTTATGGACTAATGAACCTCTACCACCGTCGGGGTATCCTCCTCCACCCTCACGACGATTATTCTCCAAAACTCCAGTTCAAGGAAATTCATTCGTCACTCAGAAAGCTTCACTTCTCTCCTTTTCTTATATTTATATTCTTTTCTACATATCTATCTTTGTACATTGAGGGCAATGTACATCTTAAGTGTGGGGGGAATTCATTTCACGATCAGAAAAATCCTTGAATGATTGCCTTGTACTCTTGAAAATCTCTCATATCAGGTTTAGGATAAATTTTGATTGATTTATGACTTTTATTGATATATCTTGAATTAAAAAATAGGCATTTATGCATTGAGGGTTTAAACATTAAGACATTAGGGAATCAAGCATGATAAGTTGATTTTTGAAGAATTTAAAACTTTTACAAGTTTAGGTATTATCTTGAGTTGGAATTCACAAGTTTAAACATCAAAAAGCCATAATTCTTGTGAGATCTTGAGCCTTTAGAGCATTTATTATTTCTTTCATGCTCACTTTCATTATGAGCGCGTCAGTATTGAATTGCTATTCTAGAACTTGCTTGATTATGCATGTCAAGACCACACCATTTGATTTGATATGTCAAAATGATAAAGGCACTTAGGTTTAACCCACTCACTCCATAAAAGCCTACCTTCACATTTAACCCTTCGTGAACCCCCTTGAGCCTAACAACCCAGTCATTGGTTACCCTCAATATTAACCCATAACTCATTATTGTTGAAATCCTTTAAATTAATTTGATCCCTATTTTTGTTGAGATTTGAGTCGGAATAATTGCTTAGCTATGTTTTATTCTTTTTTGTAATTTGACTTGTTCTTAAAAAAAATTGTATACATATTAGTAGTAGTGATCTTTTGAGCTAAAGAAGTTAAATTCCATATTCTGAGAAAAAGCTCTGTTGTACGCAATTGATGACTAGTCATTTTTCTAGTTAGGCAATTTTTCAATTCAATCTCGATTCTAACCCTTTCTTTTAGCTTGTGACCACACCCTTAACCAAAGCCACGTTACAAACCTCTAAAGACCTTTTGATTGATGTCTCATCTCAATTTATATTGGTGGAGATTTGATTTTCATGCAAGCCTATGGTAATGACTCTTCATTATTGACTATTGAGTGCTTCATTTTATTGTCCTTAAACATCTCGAGTGATTTGAGTGAATCTTTAGTGGGGATGTGAAACTCTGCGATATTTTCAATCAAAGGTAATTACTTAAATGAGGGGAGACACCTATGTTTTGATGATAAAATGCTCAACTTGGAATGTTTAAACTTTGATGTTCTTTCAGTTGAATTTTCAATGTATGATTACCTATGGATTATTTTGAGTTATTATCGATAGAAATTATAAGTTGAGAAGAATTTATTTTGATTATGAGTTAAGGATTTTGTTTGGGGACAAGCAAATGCTTAAGTGTGGGGGTATTTGATAAACCGTAATTCATACATATTTTTATTCCATGCTTAGCACATTTTATGGATGATTTTTCCTTTAAATTGGTGAATTCGATGCTCCTAATGCCTTAATTTCATGTTTTATACTTAGGTGAGTATAGGAGAGTGGAAAGAACGAGAAACGGGCCAAAAACGGAGAAAATGGGCCAACGTACGAAATCAACACAGCCTGGACCTCCTCACACGGGCAAACCACATGGTCGTGTCAATTTGGTAGAATCGAAGCACGACTCACATGGGTGGACCACACGCCTGTGCCTATTTAACAGGCTTGACCACGGCATTAAGCAATCGCACACGGGCGTGTCCCTACCGAGCCAAAGTTTAGTCCAATTCGAAAAAGGCCAATAGAAATTGTAAATGTTTAAAACCTGTCACGAATATCATGCATCATTCATCAGATATAAAGCTGGTGGGAATAGTTGTGTCCAATAGAAATTGTACTCACTTAGAAGGATCAAATAGCTAAGTGATTTTTGATCCAACGGTGGAATCTAAATTTCCCTGAATTCTGATGAGTTATAAATGATAGTACAGAATTACAAAATGTGTTGACAGCAAAACTTCAATGCGTCAACAATGTTACCTAAATATTCTACAAAAAGGAACGAAAACAAACTTTAACAAAACATAAAAAAAAAATCACAGAGTAATAATTAAAAATTAAAACTTTTCGACCAATTTAATGGTCTCTGCCTGCTTTTGATCACTGTTGCCAAAATAGTGTTTCAACCTCTTTCCATTTACTTTGAAATGGTGTCCATCACGTAAATCTCGAATTGTGACTACACCATGAGGAAATACATCAACAACTACAAAAGGTCCAAACCAAAGTGAACGTAATTTACCTGGGTGCAATTAAAGTTAAGAATTGAATAATAAAACCTATTGACCTACGATAAAATTGTCACTATAAAATAATCTTGTCATGTCATCGTTTGGTCTTTTCCTTATAAATCACAACGTTGTCATAGGCATTTCTCCTAATCTCCTCTAGTTCAGTGATATCCAACAGTCTTTTCTTTCCAGCAACTTCATAGTCCATGTTCACTTGCTTAATTGCCCACATTACTTTGTCTTCCAGTTCAACTAGCAAGTGACATGCTTTCCCAAAAACTAATTGATATAGCGACATCTGTAACACCCCAAACCCGGCCCAGACGTTATTACCAGATCTGACGTGTCACATGGACTTACGACTTAGTATGCATTCATTGGTTTAAGTGATTGTGGTGATCTTTGTGAAAACAGTGGTTGAATGAAAAACCAGTTTATCAATCTTTAGGCTATCCATTTGTTGTGCTTGTTGAGTCTTGAAAACTTTCATTAATTTTGAAAACCCGCGCAGCCTAACACTAGCAGTTTCGACATAGTATAAATATAATCAGAAAATAAAACCATAACGGAAAAAAAAATTTAAATAGCGGCTTTATTAGAACTTAAAACCCAAAATTAAATCAGAATATAAAAATAATAAAAATAAACTAACTTAGAAAAACCAACTTTGCAGATGATGTGGCCACTCCGAATCCCTCACAGCTCCAAGCCCACTATGGTTGGCGATTTCTAGCAGAGATGAAAATAAAGGGTGAGTTCGGTAAACTGAGTGTGTAACATAACCCAACCATAGCCCAAAACAGATCAAACCTCAGAGTCAGACTTATCTGGGCCTTGGCCCAGTATAGAAATCAGAATGAAACCCATAGGCCCATAGAAGATACAGAACAAATATATCATGAATGCAGAAATCCCAACCCAGAGCCATCCATAACACCCCCGTACCAGCCTTACACCATATAGGGAGACTACTCGACCCACCCAACCGCTACACACCATAGAAATTGCAGCGAGGCTGCCAAATATTTTGACGAAGTCACCAGATACAGATATTGTGGCTAGGCCACCAGAACAGATATGTATATCTGGCGAAGCCACCAGATTGCAGCGAGGCTGTCATAACTCTTCCTCCATCAATATAAACCCATGTCCCATGCAACAGAAATAATATGTCATGGCATACATATACAAAAACAGAACATCATGCTTTTTAGAAAACAATAACCCTAGGGATAAAATCGTAATTTTGCATGCATAAGGGTATTTCAGTAATTATCACCTATTGCTAAGGTTTCATGCTCATTCTAACATTTACCAAGTAATCAGAAGTACTTACCTCGTCTTTTTACCAAAGTGGGCCCGTTGGCTTATTGGCCCGTTTTTGGCCCATTAAGCCCAAAAATACTGTTGTGCACGAAAATGCATGCTCTGCACTCTAATCATCCAAATGAACCATATTCATTAACAACTATTCACGAGGCCAGACGTCATGAAGTTCACAAAATACCAACGTTTCGGTATTTTGGCTTTTACCGATTCAGTCTAAGGGAGGGTGTCGTTTACACACTTGGTTGATGACGATTGATGACGATATCTCCCACGCGATAATCCTACAATCGATCACTAACACATTAGAGTTACGAATTAACGATAGCTAACATAAATCCACGTCAACTAACCCAATCACCACACAAGTTAGTCATTTACGCACGAGGGGCAAAATAGTCATTTTACCCTCTAGGGGTAAATCTGTAGTCCTACCCTACAGGGGTATTTTAGTAATTTTACAACTTATCCACTTGGGCCTACGGACCCATTGGGACAACATGGCCCATTTCAGCCCATCGCGGCCCGAAATAGCCGTCCTACTGCTAGAGTAATGAGAAATACGCACCTGTTAGGAGACTACAGTTAATCCGCGCTCCAAACACTCTTAGCTGACGTCCAACCCAAACGAGCATGTCACAAAGCAAAAGGGATCAGCCAAGAAGGGTATGCCTATACTCCTCATGGTTTGCTCTATTTAAAGCTAGCTCTCCATCTACTCTTATGTTAGCTTCCCGATGTGGGATCCCTCCATCACCAGAGTTTAAAACCAACACCAACTCTTGCCGTCCCAACATAGCAAAATAATCAACCTTTGCGTGCCAAGGGATTCGAACCAAAGTCCTCTCACATGCCAACTCACGCCACAACCACTATACCATCAACTCATTTATGTCATAAACCCAACACATTAAACTTTAAAGTGCACCTACTTGCTTCCAGATTTATTGAAAAGAAAAACCAAAATATATTGCAAGAGCCAAGACTTGAACCTTAGACCCCTTGCTTCGTCTAAGGCGTCACTTCCTTGTCCCTATGTGGCGCCACCTTTCCACTACACCACACTCCTTTTTGTGTCATCTTTTACCCCTTTACTCTTAAAAGCCCAAATGCCAATTGCATCACCTGTTCTTAAAATTAAAATTCCGAATACTACCACAGATTTAACTCAAGTTTGGGCCTTCCAAAGGCCCACTAACTTACTAAAATATATATTAACCAACCAGAACACACAAATTTTAAAAAATCACAGAAACACAGAAAACCCGAAAATTGGGGCGTTACAACTCTACCCTCCTTAAAGAAATTTCGTCCTCGAAATTTTACCTGAATCAAACAGATGAGGATATTGTTGATGCATCGCCACTTCCGGCTCCCAAGTAGCTTCCTCTCTTCCATGATTTCCTCCTCAAAATCTTAACATCTCGATCCAAAATCTGCACAGGCTCTTCCACAAAAGTCAAGTCTGTTTGAACCTCGATCTCTGCAGTCGGCACAACATGAGTAGGGTCAGAACGATACCGCCTTAACATGGAGACGTGAAAGACATCATGAATCCTATCCAACTCTAGAGGTAGCTCCAACTGATAAACCACTAGACCCACTCGTTTAAGAATCCGATAAGGCCCAATAAACCGCGGACTTAACTTGCCTTTCCTCCCAAACCTTAATATTTTTATCCAAGGCAAAACCTTCAAGAAGGCCATATCACCCACAGAGTACTCAATTTCCTTGCGCTTCAAATCTGCATATGACTTCTGTCTATCAGATGCTTCCTTCAACTGGTCTCTAATCAACTTGACCCTATCCTCAATATCTGCCACCAACTAAGGTCCAAGAACCTGTCGTTCACCCAACTCGGTCCAACAACTAGGTGTACGACATCTTCGACCATACAATGCCTCATAAGGAGCCATTCGAATACTTGCCTGATAATTGTTGTTGTATACAAACTCTGCGAACGGTAAGTAATCCTCCCAACTGCCTCAAAAGTCGATAACGCATCCCCTCAACATGTCTTCCAGAATCTGAATAACCCTTTCCGACTGACCATCAGTCTGAGGATGAAAGGTTGTACTAAAGTTCAACCGCGTACCCAATGCCTCATGCAACTTTTCCCAAAACTGAGATGTGAATCTAGGATCTCGATCAGAAATAATCGACACTGGCACTCCGTGAAGTCGCACTATTTCTGCCACATACAATTTGGCTAACTTCTAAAGTGAATAATCAGTGCGGACAGGTATGAAATGAGCAGATTTGGTCAAACTATCTACAATTACCCAAATCGAGTCCTTTGACGGTGTCAAGGGTAACCCACTCACAAAATCCATGGTTACTCTCTCCCACTTCCAAAGTGGTACTTTCACTGGCTGCAAAAGTCTGGAAGGTAATTGATGTTTAGCTTTCACTTGTTGACAAGTCAGACATTTTCCCACAACTTTCGTTACCTCTCGCTTCAATCCAGGCCACCAATATAACTCTTTTAAGTCGCGATACATTTTACTCCCTCCAGGATGCATGGCACACAAACCTCCATGAGCTTCTTTTAGAATCGCTTGCCTTAAGTCAGAGTCCTTCAAAATACAAACTTTACCTCGGTAACATGGACTCCCTCACTGTTTAGTCCGAACTCAAAAGTATCCCTATTATTAACCTACCGAAATTGAGAAACCAGGGTCTCATCCACTCAGGTCGGCCTAACTTGCGATTCTCACGACAGACTCATCATCATCATACGACTCAAACGAGCAAACATGGCTCTCGGATCAAATACGCTTCACGACTTAGGGCATCACCACCACATTCGCTTTGTTCGGGTGATTCTCAATCGCAAATCATAATCCTTAAGCAACTTTATCTATCTCCACGCCTAAGGTTCAGCTCCTTCTAAGTCAACAAGTACTTAAGACTCTTATGATCTGTGTATATAATACACCTTTCTCCGCATGTAATGTCTCCAAATCTTAAGTGCAAAGATTACCGCCAACCCGGATCATGAGTAGGATAGTTAACTTCATGTGGTTTAAGTCGTCGCGATGCATAAGCAACCACTTTACCCTCTTGCATCAAGACACGTAATTTAACCCTACATGTGATGCATCATCGCATACAAGAAAATCTTTTCCAGACTCTATTGAATCAAGACAGTGTCTGTTTCAAAACTTTCTTCAGCTTCTCAAAAGATTTCTGTTGTTTCTCAGTCCAAACAAACGGTACTCCCTTCCTTATAAGCTTTGTCAAAGGCGCTGCTATCACAGAAAATCCTTCCACAAACCTTCTATATAACCCAGCTAAACCCAAAAAACTTTGAATTTTCGACACTGACCTCGGTGGCTTCCATTCTAGAATCGCTTCAATCTTTTGAGGGTCCACCTCGATCCCTTCAGCAAGGACAACATGTCCCAAGAAAGTTATCTCTCTCAACCAGAACTCACACTTATTGAATTTCGTATAAAGCTCCTTCTCCCTCAGCATTTGCAGCATAATACGAAGATGCTTATCATGCTTCTCCTTAGTTTCAGAATAAACCAGAATATCATCGATAAAGATGACCACAAATCGATCCAAGTATGGCTGGAACACTCGATTCATCAGATCCATAAATGTCGTAGGTGTGTTCATCAACCCAAATGGCATAACCAAGAACTCATAGTGGCCATACCAAGTTCTAAATGCCATCTTGTGAATATCCACCTCCTTAACCCTCAACTGATGATACCCAGATCGAAGGTCAATCTTGGAAAATACTGAAACTTCTCTAAGTTGGTCGAATAAATCATCAATTCTCAGTAGTAGGTACTTGTTCTTAATCGTCAGTTTGTTCAAAAGCTGATAATCGATGTACATCTGCATTGACCCATCTTTCTTCTTTACGAACAACACTGGTGCTCCCCACGGAGACACACTTGGTCTAATGAAGCCTCTATCCAATAACTCTTGAATTTGGGCTTTCAGCTCCACCAACTCCTTCGGTGCCATCCAATAAGGTGCAATGGACACCGGTGCCGTTCCAGGCAACAAGTCGATTCCAAACTCAACCCATCGATTCGAGGGCAAACCCGAAAGCTCCTCTGAAAAAACATCTTGAAAATCCTTGACTGTTCTAACTTTATCCACTGTCAGATCCTCAGTTGTCGATTGGCTTACAAATGCCAAATAAGCCTCACATCCCTTTCTAATCCACTTCTCGGCTCTCAATGCCGACACCACATTAGACAGATAATCCCTACGCTCGCCTATCACCAAAACTTCCTCATCCTTTGTGGTCTTTAACATTATTCGCTTAGCAAAGACAATCCGTAGTAGCCCTATGCTTAACAAGCCAATCCATTCCCAAAATGAGATTGAATTCTCTGAAAGGTAGCTCCATCAGATCTCCAGAGAAAACTTTTCCTTGAGTTTCTATAGGCACATCTCTATACAGTTTATCTACCCTAACCGAGTGACCTAAAGGACTTAATACAGATACCCCACTCACGGTCTCCTTAGAGCGCACACCCAGTAACCCAGATATAGCACATGCAACATATGAATGGGTAGATCCAACATCTATCAACGCAGTGTATGGAATACTGGAAATTAGAAGCGTACCAGTTATTATGTCGGTGCATCACCCACCTCTCGGTGACGAGCTGCATACACCAACACCCACAGACAAGCCTCAGTAAATCCAGCACCCTTGCCAGGCGCTCCTCTTCCTCAACCGTTTCCATTACCACCTCTGCCTTGACCACATCCTCTCGAAAACTGTGGTCCACCCCTCACTGGTTGAGCGACCCCCTGCTCTAAAACTTGAACTTGATCTGGTTCCTGGGGACAATCCTTAACCCTATGCTCCATAGATCTGCATCAGAGACAAGCACTAGAATGTTTCCGACACTCGCCCATATGCATCTTCCCACAATTCCTCCAACCATTCAGTCTAACATCATTCATCGGTACTGCTCGAACTGGCTCCATTACCCTTGCTCTTTTAACATTCCTATTCATACCACCTGAAAGTCCTGAATCTCTCTTAAAACGGTTCTGATCTTTCTCACTATTCTGTCTTTCTATATGCTTCACTTCCTCAGCTATCTTAGCTTTCTCCACTAAAGTAGCGGTTACGCCCTTCATGAGTAATTAGCACCCTAAGTTCATCTCTCGACCATCCTCAAGCGACGCTACGCTCATACTCAGAGCGACAATCCTGTACATACCGGCTCGGCCTCGTAAACTCGACTCATACTCACCATCGACTTACTCCCTTGGACCAGTTCGAAATTCTTTCGGCGGCCCACGTAACTAGCCCCAACATACTTTCCTTTGAAGGTCGTCTTAAACAGCTCCCAAGTCACATCGTCGCCAGGAGTTCCATCTCTCACCGTGAGCCACCACCGATAAGCCTCATCCCCGAGTAACGATATGGCTCTTCACTTCGCTCCACAGAGCGTCCAAATCATCCATAATCGCCTCGTGGCTTCTACCCAATACTCACCACATTCGAGCTACAACAGACACGCCCCAAATAACTCTACTCCATTGGCGGAGAGCCGTAAATAGACCCTCAATTGCTTTCTCGATTTGCCCCAACAACCCTTTCCAAAACTCGAAGCATTGCCTGGGACAGAGCATCTTCCCTGGCACCTCAATCATGAGACTCTACCTCTATTGCCAGTGGTACCGGTGCATCTGCTGCCAGCACATGTCCTGAAGACGAAGATTTAGCCTGAGCATTACCTCGGCCATGTCCACGGCCTCTTCCACGAGCTTCTCGTGTACTCATTTCGTATTATCTGATTAAGAATTTTATGAATCAGTTTAATATTTTAGTGTTTATTACAGATGTCTTATGAATAACAGTAATTCAGAGTTTGAGTTTCTTTCCTTTTGCGGTAGCCTAGCTATAGTCTCAGTCTACTTATCAGAGTTTCTATAGTTCCAGTGTTACCCTAACTAAAGTACCATGATAAGGTTTTGTACAAGCATATAACAAATATTTCAGAAACAATCAGAAAGGCTCAGAAAACTTACAGACTTGGGCCAGAGATTCGGTGTGCCACCTTCTAAAAAAACCTATTTTTAGAAAATCGATTTTAATCTTTAAAATCATCGATTTGTAAAGAGAAAATATTGGAAACATTCTCGAAAACAATTTATAATCAAGTTAAAAAAAACAATTTTTGAAAACCTTTATTCAGTGTTTCTTTACAAACTCTCATTTTTAGACCCGTTCCACAGCCGAGTTGTTGTAACTTGGCTCTGATAGCATTAAATCTAACACCCCAAACCCGGCCCAGACATTATTGCTAGATCTGACGTGTCACATGGACTTACAACTTAGTATGCATTCGTTGGTTAAGTGATTGGGGTGGTCTTTGTAAAAACAGCGGTTGAATGAAAAGTTAGTTTATCAATCTTTAGGCTATCCATTTGTTGTGCTTGTTGGGTCTTGAAAACGTTCATTAATTTTGAAAACCCGTACAGCCTAACACTAGCAGTTTCGACATATATAAATATAATCAGAAAATAAAACCATAACGGAAAAAGAAATTTAAATAGCGGCTTTATTACAACTTAAAACCCAAAATTAAATCGAATATAAAATAACAAAAATAAACTAACTTAGAAAACCAACTTTGCAGATGATGTGGCCACTCAATCCCTCACGACTCTAAGCCCACTATGGTTGGGGATTTCTGCAGAGATGAAAATAAAGGGTGAGTTCAAGAACTCGTGTGTAACATAACCCAACCATAGCACAAAATGATCAAACCTCGAGTCGACTTATCCGAGCCTTGGCCCAAGATAGAAATCTTAATGAAACCCATAGGCCCATAGCAATACAGAACAAATATATCATGAATGCGTAAATCCCAACCCAGAGCCATCCGTAACACCCTCATCAGCCTTTACACCATATGGGGAGACTACTCGACCCACCCAACCGCTACACACCACAAAAATTGTAGCGAGGCTACCAGATATTGTGACGAAGTCACCAGATATAGATATTGTGGCTACGCCACCGTATCAGATATATATATGTGGCGGTTACCAGATTGCAAATGAGGTCGCTAGATATTGTGACGAAGTCACCGTAATGTATATATGTGGTGAAGCCACGAGATTGTCATGAGTCCGCGTAACGCTTCCTCCATCAATATAAACCCATGTCCCATGCAATGGAAATAATATGTCATGGCATAGGTATACAGAAACAGAACATCATGCATTTCAGAAAAAATAACCCTAGGGGTAAAATCGTAATTTTGCATGCATAAGGATATTTCAGTAATTATTACCTACTGCTAAGGTTTCATGCTCATTCTAACGTTTACCAAGTAATCAGAAGTACTTACCTCGTCTTTTTACCAAAGTTGGCCCATTGGCCAATTAGCCTGTTTTCGACCCATTAAGCCCAAAAATACCGTTGTGCACGAAAATGCACACTCTGCACTCTAATCATCCAAATGCACCATATTCATTAACAACTGTCTCACGAGCGCTCGCACGCTGACGAGTTCACAAAATACCAATGTTTCGGTATTTCGACTTTTACCGATTTAGTCTAAGGGAGGGTGTCGTTTACACACCTGGTTGATGACGGTTGACGACGATATCTCCCACGCGATAATCCTACAATTGATCACTAACACATTAGACTTACGAATTAACGATAACTAACATAAATCCACGTTAACTAACCCAATCATCACACAAGTTAGTCATTTACGCACGAGGGGCAAAATAGTCATTTTACCCTCCAGGGGTAAATTGGTAGTCCTACCGTATAGGGGTATTTTAGTAATTCTACAACTTATCCGCTTGGGCCTACGGACCCATTGGGACCACATGGCCCATTTCAGCCCATCGCAGCCCGACGTAACTGTCCTACTGCTAGAGTAATGAGAAATACACACCTGTTAGGAGACTGCAGTTAATCCACGCTCCAAACACTATTAGTTGACGCCCAACCGAAACGATCACGTCACAAAGCAAAAGGGATCAGCCAAGAAGGGTATGCCTACACTTCTAATGGTTTGCTCTATTTAAAGCCAGCTCTCCATCTACTATTATGTTAGCTTCCCGATGTGGGATCCCTCTATCACCAGAGTTTAAAACCAACACCAACTCTTGCCGTCCCAACATAGCAAAATAATCAACCTTTGCATGCCAAGGGATTTGAACCAAAGTCCTCTCGCATGCCAACTCACGACACCGCCACTAGGCCATCAACTCATTTGTGTCATAAATCCAACACATTAAACTTTAAAGCGCACCTACTAGCTTCCAGATTTATTGAAAAGAAAAACCAAAATAACTTCATCCTATTTTCTTATGTTTTATGACATGATGATCATTCTTCCCTTCTATGGCAACATCAAATTCTCACTCTAACATGTACTTATGACTATTAGGTATTTTTACCGATTAAGCCATTTTGCTCATTTTCACTTAAAACCGAGTAGCACAAGTTGTCTAACATAATTTAAAACCTCATATTCTATCATAAAACACCAAAATACACAAATTTCACCTATGGGTATTTTTCCAAATATGAACCCTAGGTTGAATTATTGCTAGCATAAGCTAAATCAAGTTACCGAGACTCCAAAAACGTAAAAATCATTAAAAACGAGGCTAGAACGGACTTACAATCAAGCTTGGAAGCTTGGAAACCCTAGCCATGGAGTCTCCCTTGGTATTCACGTCCATGGTGAAGAAGATGAGCAAAATTGGCTTTTAATTTTGTATTTTAATTCATTTTACCCCTAAATGACCAAAATGCCCTTACTACTAAACTTTCCAAAAATTCTATTCATGTCCAATATTTGTCCATAAAATTTGAAATTGGTCAAATTTCTATTTAAGACCTCCTAATTAATATTTCAAAGCAATTTCATACTAGAAACTTCTACATTGCAAGTTTTGCAACTTATTCAATTTAGTCCCTAACTTCAAATTAAGCACTTTATGCATAGAATTTCTTCACGAAATTTTCACACAATCATGCAATCATATCATAGACCTCAAAATAATCATAAAATAATTATTTCTATCTCGAATTTGTGGTCACGAAACCACTATTCCGATTAGGCCCTAATTCAGGATATTACAACATTTTCACTTGATTTTCCCTTTTTATTTCTTTTAATTACCAAATGACCAAAATGCCCTTAAGGCCTTTCTTTCAAATTTTTCCTATGCATGTCCATTTTTGTCCAAATATTTAGAAATTGGTCAAATTGCTAATTAGGACCTTCTAATTTATAATCTAAAGCAATTTCATGCTGAAAGCTTCTAGAACACAAGTTTTGCATCTTATTCAATTCGGTCCCTAAAGTTCAATTAAACATTTTTTGCATAGAATTTCTTCATGAAACTTTGACATAAGCATGCATACACATCACGGACTTCATAATACTCATAAAATAATTATTTTTATCTCAAATTTGTGGTCTCAAAACCACTGTTCCAACTAGGCCCTATTTCATGATGTTATAACTTTCCACCCTTTAGGGATTGTCGTCCCCGAAAATCTTACCGGTAAAAAGGTTTGGGTATTTTTTTCCTCATAGCCTCCACTAGCTCCCATGTAGCTTCTTCAACCCCATGTCTTTGCCATAAGACCTTCACAAGAGTAATACTTTTGTTTCTTAATTCATTGACTTCTTGAGCCAAGATCTTAACTGGTTCCTCACTGTAAGTCATATCCTGTCAAATTTCAACCTCTGTTGGTGCAATCACATGTGAAGGATTAGATCTATACCGATGCAACATAGACACATGAAATACATCGTGAATCTTTTCCAACTCAGACGGCAAGGCCAATCGATAAGCAACAGGCCCTATCCTTTCGGTAATCTCATACGGTCCTATGAAATGAGGACTCAACTTGCCTTTTCTACCAAATCTCAAAACCTTTTTCCATGGAGACACTTTCAAGAATACTTTATCACCAACCTGATACTCAATTTCCTTTCTTTTCAAATCCACATACGACTTTTGTCTATCCGATGTCGCTTTCAAACAATCACAAATTACCTTACCTTTTCTTCAGTTTACTTGACCAAATCAACTCCATGAATCTTATTCTACTTAAGTTCAGTCCAATATAAAGGTCTACGACATTTATGTCTATACAATGCCTCATAAGGTGCCATATTCAAGCTCGACTAATAACTATTGTTGTAATTAAATTCAACAAAGGGTAGATAATTTTCCCAACTACCTTGGAACTCAAGAACACAATATCAGAGCATATCTTCAAGTGTCTGAATTACTCTTTCGGATTGCCTATCGGTCTATGGGTGAAAAGTGGTACAAAACTTTAGTTTCGTGCCCAAAGCCTCTTGCAACTTTTTCTAAAATTGTGAAATGAACCTTGGATCTCTATCCGAAATAATTGACAAAGGTACTCCGTGAAATCTTACAATTTTCAGAAACATACAATTCAGCCAACTTATCAAGTGAAAAATCAGTGCGTACTAGTATAAAATGGGCCGATTTAGTCAACCTGTCAACTACAATCCATACGGCATCTTTCTTTCTTAGTGTCAATGGCAAACCTTTCACCAAATCCAGAGTAATTCAATCCCATTTCCATTTAGGAACCAAAATAGGCTAAAGTAAACCTGAACATACCTGTTGTTCAACTTTTACTTGCTGACAAATCATACATATCGATACAAACTCAGATATATCTTTTTTCATATAATTCCACCAATACATTTTCTTTAAATCATTATACATTTTCGTGCTACCCGGGTCAATTGACATACACTCGTTATGAGCCTCATGCAAAATACTCTGAATCAACTCGGTATTCTTCATAACACAAATTCTACCACGAAACCTCAGACAACCATCGTAGTCTTTCTAAAAATCTAGTTCACTGTTCAACTCATACTGAGCTTTCTTTGCTAGCAACTATTTATCAACTTTCTGAGCTTCACAAATTTGTTGTAGAGGTCTAGCCCTCAACTCTGCCAGAATTACACCATTATTGGACAGGGTCAGCCGCATGTTTATAGCTCTCAAGGCAAATAAAGACTTCCTACTCAAGGTATTGGCAGCCACATTTTCCTTACCAGGGTGATAATCCATCACAAGCTCATAGTCTTTTAACAATTAATCCATCTTCGTTGCCTCAAATTCAAGTCCTTTTGGGTCATGAAATACTTAAGACTTTTATGGTCTATATAGACATGGTATTTCTCCCTAAATAGATAGTGTTGCTGAATCTTCAAGGCAAATACAATGGCAGCCAATTCTAGATCATGTGTCAGATAGTTTTTCTCATGGGGCTTTAATTGCGGCGAAGCATAAGCTACTACTTTACCTTCTTGTTAATGCACACAACCCAGTCCACTCAAGGATGCATCACTGTAAATCACAAACTCTTTCCCTGATTTTAGCTATATTAACACTGGTGCCTCAATCAATAACAATTTCAGTTTCTCAAAGCTCTATTGACATTTTTTCGACCACGCAAAGTTGACATTTTTTTGAAGTAATCTCGTCATAGGAGTGGCTATCATAGAGAATCCTTTCACAAAATGTCTGTAGTAATCGGCCAAACCAAAAAAGCTCCTAACTTCAGTTACATTCCGTGGCGGCTTTCATTCAACAATAGCAGAAATCTTATTAGGATCAACTCGAATACCATCACCTGAAATAATGTGGCCTAAGAATCTGACCTCTCAAAGCCAAAACTCATTTTTACTAAACTTATATCAGAATATCATCGATGAATACCACAACAAACTTGTCCAAATATGGCTGAAATATTTAGTTCATTAAATCCATAAAACACAGCTAAAGCATTTGTTAATCCAAATGGCATAACAAGAAATTCGTAGTGGCCGTACCTCGTTCTGAAAACAGTCTTGGGCACATCTACTCCTTAACTCGTAACTGGTAATATCTGGACCTCAAATCTATCTTAAAGAACTATGTCACTCCTTTCATTTGATCGACCAGGTCATCAATCCTTTGCAGGGTGTACTTATTTTTAATTGTCACCTTATTGAGTTTTTGTTAGTCAATGCATAATCTCATGGAACCATCCTTCTTTTTCACAAATAACACAGGAGCACCCTATGGCGAAAAAACTTGGTCTCATGAAACCTTTTTCAGTCAACTCTTGCAACTGTGACTTCAATTATTTCAGCTCAGTCGGGGCCATCCTATACGGAGTAATAGAATTAGGTGTCATCTCTAGCATTAACTTAAAAACAAATTCAACTTCTCTAATTGGAGGCAAACTTGGCAATTCCTCCGGAAATACATCCGCATACTCACATACAACTGGCACTGATTCAATTTTCAATTTAGATTCCTTTGTATTTAATATGTATGCCAAATAAGCTTCATACCCTTTTCTCATAAATTTTTGACCAGACATCGAGGAAATTACAATTGGCGACTTATTTGCGTCATCTGATTCAACCAAAAGAATCTCACCATTTTCACATTTCAATTCAATAACTTTCTGTCTACAATTCACTATAGCATCATGTAGTGTCAACCAATCCATACCTAGTATGGCATCAAATTCTTCAAACGACAACAACATCAAGTCGGCAGGAAAACAATGGCCTCTAATCATCAAAGGGTATTTCTTACATACTTTATCAACTACCACATGCTTTCCTAATGGGTTTGACACCTTAATCATAAATTTTTTAGACTCAACAAGTATATTCGTGCTAGATACCAATTTCATACACACATACGAATGAGTAGAGCCAGGGTCTATCAAAGCAATAACATTAGTATCACAGAGAGAGAAAATACCAGTGATCACATCAGGAGAAGTTGTATCTTCACGCGCGCGTATGGCATAGGCTTTGGCCGAAATTCTAGCTTCGAACCTCACTATTGTATCTCTTGTTACATTCTTACTACTAGACCCATTCCCGTCATTTCTCAAGGGTCTTCCCTTAGAAGTTGTGCTACTCGGTTTTGGATTCTGAAATCTTTCTTTCTCTATCATCTCAGGACAGTCTTTAATATAGTGGTCTATAGAACCACATCTAAAACAAGATTTGTCACTCACCCTACAGTTGTCGAAATGACTTCTACCATATTGCTGGCATTCTATTTTAAAAGGTTTAGCGTTACCTACGCTTGCCACAGATGTAGCCTGAGATTTAAAACCCAAATTTTGCTTTCTATTGTTCTCGTATGAATGTCTAGCTGACACATGTGAACGAGAGTACATCTCTCTAGATTTCTTAGACTGAAATGGAAATGACTTACTCGTGTCTATCTTTCTTGTGTCTCTAGCTTCAGAATCGGCTTTCCTCTTTTCTTTAATCAGTTCTTCAGCTTTACAAGCCCGTTCGACGAGTAGTACAAATTCCTTCAACTTAAGAATACCTACTAACCTCCTGATATTGTCATTAAGTCCATCTTCAAATCTTCTACACATTTTAGCCTTGGAGGATACACACTCCTGAGTGTACTTACTGAGTCTGACGAATTCTCTCTCATACTCATTAACTGTCATACGACCTTATTTCAAATCCAAAAATTCCTTACGCTTCTAGTCGATAAACCATTCACTAATATACTTCTTTTGAAATTTCTCTTGAAAAATTTCCCAAGTAACCCTCTTTGAGGGTACCACGGATATCAGCGTTCTCCACCAGTGATATGCTGCATCTTTCAATAAGGATATAGCACATTTTAAGCATTCCACGGGTGTATAAGATAATTCATCAAATACCCGTATCAAATTTTCTAACCAGAACTCTACTCTCTTAGGGTCTTCATTGGCATTTGCCCTAAATTCCTCAGCAGCTTGCTTTTGAATTTTATCAATTTGTGTTCTAGAGAATCTCATAAAATCTATACCTTGAGGCATCATAGGTGTAGGTTAAGGATTTAGACGAGGTGGGGGAGGTTGAGCATTCGGGTTCGTTCGAGCGAACTCCGTGTACCAGGCTTCTCTACCTCCTTCTCCTCTACTAACAGTCTTAGGTCTACTATCGGATGGCACTGCTCCTTCAGCAAAAGCATGTGTGTTACTTTCTACGTCATCTGCCATTGCTATGTTGAGATCTATTTGCTATATGAAAACACATTTTAAAATCATCAAGAGTCATCACACTATAATAATATATGTATGGCATGTATAGCTAGACTCGAATACATGCTACGTAGTCTAAGAACTGACTAAACTGTAGCTTTAATACCACTAAATGTAACACCTCTTACCCATGTCCAACACCGGGATAGGATACGAGGCATTACTGGACTTAAACATACACATAGATGTAAAACCAAGCCATAAATTTCAACCACTTCAAAAACATTCAAACACATACATATCGTCCCTTATACGGACCTACGAGGCCCACAACATACACTGAGGGTGGTTTGGGACTAAACAGAGAACTTTCGAAAAACTTTGGGCAACTTAACAATTTTTCTTGTTTTGGAGAGTCACACGCACGTGGGGGTAGGTCGTGTAGTCACACACGCCCATTTCCTCAACCCGTGTAACTCTCTGACTATGACGTCATCATCAAAATAAGGTCACAAGGCCGTATCACACGCCCGTGTGTCCAGACCATGTGTTATATTAAAAATAAATAAATTTTTCATAAAATGGTGCAGACTTCACACGGCCAGAGCACACGCCCGTATGGGTAGGCCGTGTCTCTCACATGGCCAAGACACACGCCCGTGTCTTAGCCCATGTGTTTACTACTGGATATACTGACTTGTAAAATTAGGGTGCAGAGGACACATGACTATACAACACGCCCGTGGGGGCAGGCCATGTGTGACACACGGCCTAGACACATGCCCGTGTGTCTACCCTTGTGGACAATTTAGAGGCTATTTTCAAAGCCAATTGCCACCCTCACTCATCTATATTCTCAAACATATTTCATAGCATGCAACATAGCATATTTAAACACTCAGTATCCAATGCCATGGCATTTTCATACTTTCAAAATATCATCCTAAAGCAGGTTCATTTTGTCACGCCATTTAGAAGCTTTCCATACCAATTTCATGCATAACCAAATTTATTACCCAAATTCCATAATACATATTCATGGCCATGATCATCTTAAGTCATTAAGTCATTTGTTATCTCCTAGCATCTATTCCACACCTTATCATTCATTCACCAAGCAATGACATATCACATCATCAAGGCATTAACACATGCATGCATGGGTAATTAGATTACAACCCAATAATCAAATATAATCCATATTACATGGCCATTACAAAATGAATCATCAATATTAGAGGCCTTTACAACTGGGCCAAATTTGCATGACACATATCACAAAATAACCAAGTCCCTTGTACATGCCATACTCAAGTTATCAAATTCACTATACCCAATATTCTCTTGATAATGTGATTGAATACTCTGACAGCTTCCGATCCCTGAGCTAGCTTGGCGGAACTACAAAGGATGGAAAGGAAAGGGGGTAAGCATTAAAGCTTAGTAAGTCCACATGCAAATAATATGCAATGATAGTAAGCAATTATCATACAAAGACATAATAACATAACCATAAAGATTATTCATCGTTCAAGCATTTGATTTATTTATCAAGTGTTTATATATATACACTTTCTCATCACAATTCATCCTTTATCAAGGCATTGCTCGTGAGTTTAGCTTATGATCCTGTACTTACCCATAGTATATCATATAATTATACCTTTTTTAACAAGCCCTGATTGGGACTTTCATCACCTCATCCATTGCAATACCCGTTGAACACTCAGAATACTATTGGATACATAGAAAACTTGCACATAAGTGCCACATATACTTACGTAGCCAAAGCTACCTCATAACATGTAACGCTCGCTAAGGAGTTACTCACGGGCCTGCTTATATAAGCTATCGGTGAAGGTGAACTACACGGGCTGCTTGCATAAGCTGTTAGGTATTCCAACCACTCAGGGCTACCTAGCCACCGGTAGGACACACAAGGCCAGTACTCGGAACCAGTTACATGTACCTCGTCCATCATGAACTTAGACCACTCAATGAGTTCAGAGGTCACATATATATATCACGAACCCAAACCGCTCAATGAGTTCGAATTCTTTAAGTCCTAGTGACATGTCACTTGTATCCTAGACTATTCCTAAGGTTCAAACCAGGTTTCCTTGCTTGTAGCATCACTGTCGAGCTTGCTTGTAATGTCATTTACGATATCCATAATACCAACCATGTACTCATGGAATATCAAGGCATATAATTCATGATAGCAAATAAGCATTTAAATTCATATAACATTAAAGCATTAAAAAATGTAACACATCACATTATTTACACATGAACTTACCTCGGCTATTCGCTGAAAACCTTATTCTTCCCTCGACCAAGACCCATATCACGTTTTTCTTGATCTATAAGGCCAAATTTAACTTGTTTAATAATCACATTGTCCAAATCAATCCATAATTCATACTTTGATGAAATTACCATTTTACCCCTAACTTTTCACTTATTTACAATTTTGTCCCTAGACTCGTAAAATGAAATGCATGCATTTTCACTGTTATCCAAGCCTAGCCAAAATTTCCTTGTACTCATAACATCCTATATTTTCATGAAAATTAGACTTCTATAACTTATTTTACATCTTTTACAAAATGGTCCCTTTAAGGTGTTTTCATGCAAAATCACCTAGTAAAAGATGTTAAACACATATCAAACTATCATATTCTTCCATTAAACATCAACACACAAACTTCTCATGCATGGGTCAAAAAATTCTCATGCATGGGTCAAAAACTTCTCATGCATGCGTCAAAATTCCAACATGAACCCTAGCTTAAAATATGGTTAGAAACGGGTGCATCAGGTTACAAGGATTTCAAAAATGTAAAGAACATTAAAAACGGGGCTAGAACGGACTTACTTCGAGGCTTGAAAAGTTTGAAAACCCTAGCTATGGTTCTCCACAAATTTCGGTAGCTAAGGAGGAAGATGGACAACATTTTCACTTGATTTTCCCTTTTTATTTCAGTTAATTGCCAAATGACCAAAATGCCCTTAAGGCCTTTCTTTCAATTTTTTCCTATGCATGTCCATTTTTGTCCAAATATTTAGAAATTGGTCAAATTACTAATTAGAACCTTCTAATTTATAATCTAAAGCAATTTCATGCTAAAAGCTTCTAGAACACAAGTTTTGCATCTTATTCAATTTGTTCGTAAAGTTCAATAAAACATTTTATGCATATAATTTCTTCATAAAATTTTCACATAAGCATGCATACACATCATGGACTTCACAATAGTCATAAAATAATTATTTCTATCTCAGGTTTGTGGTCTCAAAACCACTATTCTGACTAGGCCTTATTTCAGGATGTTACAGATTTGGTTAGAGAGATCGAAGATAAAGTGAAAGTAATTCACGACAGTTTGAAAGTAGTTTCAGATCGATAGAAATCGTATGCGGATTTGAAACGTAAAGACATTGAATTTCAAATCAGTGACAGAGTATTTTTAAAAGTATCTCCGTGGAAGAAGATTCTTCATTTTGGTCGCAAAGAAAAATTAAGTTTGCAATTTATCGGGCCGTATGAGATTATCGAAAGAATAGGGCCAGTGGCATATCGACTAGTTTTGCCATTAGACTTAGAAAAGATCCATAATATGTTTCATTTGTCGATGTTACACCAATATAGATCAGATCTGTCAGACATAATTTCTCCGACAGAGATTGAAATTCAGCCAATATGACATATAGCGAAGAACCGATCAAAATTCTGGCTCGAGAGATTAAAGAATTGAGGAATAAATGCATAACTTTAGCAAAAGTTCTTTAGAAACATCACGGCATTGAGAAGCTATGTGGCAACCCGAGGAAGCTATGAGAAAATAGTACCTTAACCTATTTTCTGGTAAGATTTTTGGGGACGAAAATTCCTAAGAGGGGAGAGTTGTAACAACCCATTTTTAGTCAAAGGAGAATAGTGGTTTCGAGACCACAAATATGAGGTTGAAATAATCATTTTTATTATTATTTTGAGGTCTACAGCATGATAATATAATTGTGTAAAAATTTCGTTAAGAAATTTTATCGTTTAAATGTTCAATTTAATAAAAAGGACTAAATCACGTAAAGTGTAAAACTTGAGTTCTAAAAGCTAAAGGTGTCTAATAGCTATAGAACTTTAAAGTGGAGGTCCTTATGTGGTAATTAAGTGATTAACTGATTTTAATGTTATCACCTTCCTTAGTTTCTCCACTAAAATTAAAAGAGAAGATGCCATTTCTGAAGGCCTAGGTTTGGCCAAGGCATATTTGTAACATTTCGAATTAGGGTCTAATCAAAACAGTGGTTTGGAGACCACAAATCCAAAATAGAAATAATTATTTTATGATTATTTGATGGTACATGATATGAATGCATGTTTGTGTAAAATTTTCATGAAGAAATTCTATGCCTAAAGTGTCCAATTAGACTTTAGAACTAAATTGAATAAGTTGTAAAACTTGTGTTCTAGAAGCTTCAAGCATGAAATTGCATTGGATCATTTGTGACAGCCTTAAAACGACCCTAGTCGGAATGTGGTTTCGGGACCACAAAACCGAGGCATAAAAATAATTTAATATTTATTTTATTGCCTACAATATGTGCTAACTCATGTGTGACATTTTTGATGTTTGATTTAGAGTTATAAATGTGAATTTCACTAGAAAGGACCTAGTAGAAAACTTTGAAAATATGATGGGGAAATGTGTGATGACTAATTAAAGCATGCATGCAAAACAATGGCCTTGCATGTCAAATATCCCTCTTTTTATAGGAGGTGGCGGCCATGACAAGGAGGATGGGCAAAACATGTCATAGACATGTTTTGTTGGTGCATTAGGGAGAAACATTAAACTAAGGGGTATGGGTAATAAAAAAATGAAAAAAAATGTGTGTGAAGGCTTCTCCCCTCCCCATTGCCGTGTATTGAAGAAAAGAAAAGAAAAAAAATTTGCTCATCCATTTCATTCTCTCTTGACCGAAAATACTAAAGAGGAAGGAAGGAATTTTTGCTTCATGTTTGGTTTGGAAGGGGATTAGGAAGAGATTTGGCTATACTTGCATCAAGATTAAGGTATGTTTGAGGTTGTGCCATGAGATTCATGCATGTTTTAGTTGCTAGCTTGATGTTCTTATTAGCCCATGGTTCAAATCTTTGCTATGTCATGGAATGATATTCGCCAAAGGGATATGGTGTTAATGCCATTGCATGCTAAATATCAAGCTTGATAATGATACATGCGATGGGGATTGAGGACTCTTAGATTTTCTTTTAGCATTTTTGAATGAGATACTAAGTTCTTTGTTTAACCATGACCAAATTGAAACAAGATGGTGTTGTGGTGTATTCGCCATGGTATATCCATAAGTATGATTCATGCATGTTGCATGGTAGGTAAGATTTGAGCTTTGGATTTGTGTTTATATTTGGTTATAAGCAACTTGGGATTCGGCCCTTGCACCTACATGAATATATGTTTGCACATGATGTATTGGTATGACATATATACTATTTCAAGGTGTATATTTGCTTGTGATGATGTTTCGGTTATGAAGTAAATGAGAGATGTGTATTGAGCTACAATATGTAATGCGTTAGTTAGTAAAATGTATGCTGTTTTTGTGTGGTATTAAGTGTATAATTGGCCTCAACATGGACATGCATATTCGGCCACATGAGGGGAGTTGGTGTGCATGCATTCGGTTAGAGGCAAGCATATTGATGCCTATTCTTGGCTTGGAAAATTCGGCTAAGGAGAGTACTAACTAATTGTTGAATTCGATTCGTGATTTCATACACATGTGACTCTAATGTCTAATGTATATAAGGGCTAAGTACCTTAAGCTTCACTTTGATGATTGAATGAATTGTATTGAATTGCTTGTTGTGATTAAAAATTGTGCATGACCATTGAGTATTTGAGCTAAAGGATGGCCAAGGCCATAGGACCATTTAAATTTCCTTGTCATATTCGGCCATAAGCTATCATGATAAGATTTTAATAAGTTAAATTTGTGTGAATTAGCTCAAGAGCTTAGAGGACCACCGCTTGATAAGGAAAGGAAAAAGTGATCGAATAGCCGTCGAAATCGCTCGACAACATCCGAGGTAAGTCTTCGAGTAATGACCCTACTTGAATTATATTGAAATCATGCTCCTTGTGTGTGGCTATTGAGCCGAAATTGTAAAGGTTTGATAAATATTTTGTGTTTGAACCTTAGTAACGAAAATGAAATATGGATGCGTCGTGATTATTGATATATGTGTACATGAGCATTTGAATGATATCCGGCTAAGTCCCAAGGCATTTATGCTAGTGATTATATCCGGCTAAGACCAAGGCATTCGTATGAAGTTGTTATATCCGGCTAAGACCAAGGCAATTGTGCAAGTTACCAAACCGGGTTAAGACCAAGGCAATTGTGCTTGTGGTTATATCCGGTTAAACTCAAGGTACGTGAATTCGAAATGAGCAATCTTGCTGTAAAAATTTTAGTTTATACACTTGTGAAAATTCCAGCAATGAGGTATGTTCGTATGTGCTTGAATTAGTTGAGTCCTTACAAGTAAGAATTCGCTCATTGATAAACGAGCTACCGCCTTTGGCTAAGTTGTTCTTTTGTGTATAAACATAAGGGTCGGTAATGCTAAGTAAGTATGATTATGAGAATGTGTATTAATAAAGTGATTCATTTACTTATGTAAATGTAATACTTTAGTCAAAGCTGATTTCATTACTTGAGACTTACTAAGCATTAAAATGCTTACCCCTGCTGCTTTGGCTCTCTGCTTTTATAGATTTTGCTCGTTAGCTACAGGATTCGGGATCATCAAGTCGAAGTCATCCACACTATCAAAGCCCCATTTTGGTACAATTTTGGTTGAACTTTGAAATGGCATGTATAGGACTACCCCTTTGTTGTAGGTCATGTACCTTTCGGTTTTGTGTAAACTTAAATATCCATGCGAAAATGGCTTATATACGTTTTTAGCATAGTACTATAATCGTTTGTATGTTGATCATTATGAGGTATGGAATTGTTTTGAAACGATTAGCCATTGGAATGGTTAATCATGATCACACTTTGTGCTATGTATACAAAAAGGGCCAATTGAATCATGGAAATCATGAAATAGGTAAAGCCTACCTTAAAGGCAGATGCTGACAGCAGCAGTGATGTGGATGTGAAAAATCACTAAAAATAGTAGAAATGGTATTAAATAGTGAATAAATTATGTAAATGAACCATGATGAATCTACTTTCATATGGAAGAAACGAAACGGTCATATAAGTTATATGTTAAGAGATATTAAAGTTCTCGTGAAACAGGGCCAGAACAGTTTCTGGATCCCCTGTTCCGACTTTGGAAATTCATTGTAAATTAACCAGAGATAATTAGGAGTCATACCATATATGTATAGATTCCTATCTGAGTCTAGTTTCTACAGAAACAAACGGAATCAGTATTGAAGCCCTGTACAGGGAGATATCCAATTCGTAATGCATGAAGGTCAGTGTAGTCGAACCCTGGATTAGGGGAGACTTTAAATAATAAACTGTACTAATTGGCCCAACCAAAAATTCTAGAAAAAAATTTGTTGATGGAATTATGAGTCTAGTTTCAGGGAAAAATTACGAAACTGATTTTCGAGCTTTAAAACTCAAGATATGATTTTTAAGGCGACAGTGATGCAGTAACCAGCTAGTCTGGAAAATTTTTTTTATGGACTGTGAAAACAATTAAGTTAAGTCTGTGTGCACCTTGTGTTCGACTCCGGTAACGGACTCGGGTACGGTGTGTTACATCATTAATTAGAGGTCCTTAAATAGCAATTTGACCAAGTTCTAAAATTTTGGACAAAAATGGGCATAAATAGGAAAAATTTGAAAGAAAGGCCTTAAGGATATTTTTGTCCTTTGGTAAATAAAAGGATAAAAAGGGAAAAATCAAGTTAAAATTGTGTCCATCTTCCTCCTTGTGTGCCAAAATTTGCAAGGGTTCCATAGCTAGGGTTTTCAACTTTTCAAGCTTGATTGTAAGTGCTTCCTAGCCCCGTTTTTTACGTTCTTTGCATTTTTGAAGTCTTTGAAGCATGATCTATCCATTTCTAGCCATATTTTGAGCTAGGGTTCACGTATGAAATTTGACCCATGTGTGACATGTTTGTATTTTGATGTTTAACGGAAGAAAATGAAAGTTTGATTTGTGTTTAACATCTTTTACTAAGTGATTTTTAATAGAAATGCATAAAAAGGAGTTGTTTGTAAAAGGTGTAAAAATGAGTAGTAAAAATGTGAAATAAAGGAAAACGTGCGCTGATATGGGCATCGTATAGGTTCAGCTAGGCTTGGGTATCAAAGAAAAAGAACACATTGCATTTTACAAGCCTAAGGACTAATTTGTGAATATGTGAAAGTTTAGGGGAAAAACTATAATTTTGCCTAAATATAGTTTTTGGATTGATTTGAATAATGTGAGGATTTAATGAGCTGAATTTTCTATTATAGAACAAGAAAAACGGAATCCGGACCTAGACTGGAGAAATAACAATATTTTAGACTAAATCAAATTAATTGTCTGTATTTTGTACAGAGGAAAGTTCATGTGTAAAAAATGCAATGTTGTATCATGTTTTAATGCTTTATTAATGTATGAATTTCTATGTTTAATTGTTATGAGAACGACTTAGTCAATGAGTTCAACAAATATGTGATATCGAGAAAAAAGCCATTTGAACCTAAGGAATAATCTAGGATACAATGTGACATTTCACTAGGAACTATGTAATTATGAGCTCATGAGATTATGTGTATATATGACTATGTGAATCCGGGTGCTGGTCTTGTACGTTCTATCGGTGGTTGGCTAGCCCGGCATGTGTTATGAGTACCTGTCAACTTGTGAGAGTAGCCCATGTAGTTATGTCCTGACTATTAGCTTGTGTGAGTAGGCCCGTGATTAGCTCGAGAGTGAGCAATGTGTGATATGTGATATGAGGTAGCATGTGGCTATGTATGAAGCACTATGTGCAAGCTTTTTGTGTATCCGATAGTATTCCAAGTCTTCAACGGGTAAATCAGTGGGTTATTCGACAAGTAAATCAATGATGAGAAATTATGAGAATGTGTTACGAGTTGGTACAGGTATGTATGAAAAGCTCATATGAATGATTTCGGTATGTGATGAACTTTTGGTAGGATTGAAAATGAGTAAGTTTTGCCTATGAAGCTACGATGACATATATATAAATTATGTTATGTTAATTGTATAATATTCATGGTTATGTTGCTATTTATTTGCATGTGAACATACTAAGCTTTATGCTTACTCCCCTCTGTTTTCCATTTCTTATAGTATCTCCAAGCTAGCTCGAGGATCGAAGGATGTCGGAGACTCAATTACACTATCAACTGGACATTGGGTATAGTTAGTCTCAACATTTTAAGTATGACATGTACAGGGACTTGATCTTTTTGTTATATGTCATATTGGTCTAGCCAAATGTGTTGTCTTATGGTAATATTTGATTCATTTTGTATATAACCATGTGATATGGTTCATATTGATTATTTGGGTTGTAACCCTAATCAATTATGCATGCATGCAATGTATTATGCTTAACGTGATTGCTTATGGATGAGATGTGTGATGAGTGACACATGTGGTAAATGAATGAATCATGGCTAATAAGTATGACCAAAACTATGGTATAATTGAGTAAATTGAAAGTAGGTTGAGCATGATGAATGAATATGAAATTGGTGTGGAATGCCATGTGAAAGCATGATGGGTTGGATAAAAGATATGTTGACATTATTGGGTTAATCATGTTTATGAGTATTTGAGTGACAAATTATACAATGTTGCATGCCATCAAAGATGAATGAGTGAATGAGCATTTAAGGGTGTCAAATGGCTTGGAAAATAGCCTTAAAGTTGTCCACACGGGTAGACACACTGGTGTGTGTCTAGACCGTGTGTGACACACGATTTTCCCCATGGGCGTGTGATCCGATCGCGTGTCCCCTGCACCCTAATTAATACAAAATAGAATGCCCAGTAGTAACCACACGAGCAGAGACACAGGTGTGTGTCTCTGCCGTGTGAAGGGCACTGCCTTAGGACAGCGAAGTGTGCCCCGGTAGTGTGAAGTCTGTACCTGATTTTGGAATTTAATTCACTACACGGTCTAAGCACACTGGCGTGTGAGTTGGGTGTATGACCTTATTTTGGTTGATGACGTCATAGTCAGAGAGTTACACGAGCTGAGGACACGGGTGTGTCTTAAGCCACACAGGCGTGTGTAGCCATATGGCCAACCTACACGGGCGTTTGACTCTCCAAAATAAGAAAAATTTTCTATGTGTCAAAAAGGTTCTGTAAGTTCCTTATGTAGTCCCAAACCACTCCTGGTGTATGTTTTAGGCCTCGTAGGTCCTTTTAAGGGACAAATTGCATTGTGATTGAAAGGTTTCAAATTGGATGAAATTTTTGACATGATTTTGTATGTTTGTTTATGTTTAAGTCTGATAATGCCTCAAACCCTGTCCTGGCGTTGGATACGGGTAAGGAATGTTACATTTATTGGTATCAGAGCTATGGTTTAGTCAATTCTCAGACTAAAGTAGCATTTGTAGGGGTCTAGCTGTACATGCCATAGATATATTATGATAGTGTGACGACTCTTGATGATTGTGAAATGTGTTTTCATTTAGTAAATCGATCCGAACAGAACAGTGGTAGATGATGTTCAAAGTAATGCGCATGCACCTGCTGAAGGGGCCATCTGATAGTAAACCTTTTACAATTAGTTGAGGAGGAGGCAGGGAAGCCTTTCTCCATATGATGGATGTCTGGTACACGGAGTTCGTTTGAACGAACCCGAACGTTCAACCCCTTCCACCCCTACCTA
The DNA here is from genome assembly GCF_025698485.1 of Gossypium arboreum. Taxonomy (NCBI): domain Eukaryota; kingdom Viridiplantae; phylum Streptophyta; class Magnoliopsida; order Malvales; family Malvaceae; genus Gossypium; species Gossypium arboreum. The sequence continues at coordinate 33,367,662 of NC_069082.1, forward strand.
TTCCTCAACCTAACACTGTAGCAACCCAAGGTATAGACTTCGTAAGACTGAATAAACCTCCGGTTGATAAGATTCAGAAACAAGATGCCGAAGAGTTCTGAGCTAGTAAAGATGATGACCTTGAGAGGGTAGAGTTTTGGCTTGAGAATACAATTAGGGTGTTTGATGAGTTATCATGCACACCTAAGGAATGCATGAAATGTGTTGTGTCCCTCTTGAGAGACTCGGCTTATCAGTGGTGGAACACCCTTGTGTCGGTGGTACCAAGGGAGAGAATTAATTGGCAATTTTTCCAAGAAGAATTACGTAAGAAGTACATTAGTCAAAGATTTATTGATCAGAAGAGAAACGAATTCCTCGAGTTAAAATAGGGCAAAATAACGGTAACAAAATATGAGCGTGAGTTTATGAGACTGAAAAAATATGCTCAAGAATATGTATCGATTGAGGCCATCATGTGCAAAAGATTTGAAGATGGGTTAAAGAAGACATCCGAATGTTGGTCGGTGTAATATCCTGAATTAGGGCCTAATCGGAATAGTGGTTTCGTGACCATAAATTTGAGATAGAAATAATTATTTTATAATTATTTTGAGGTTTATGATATGATTGCATGATTTTGTGAAAATTTCGTGACGAAATTCTATGCATAAAGTGCTTAAGTAGAAATTAGGGACTAAATCGAATGATTTGCAAAACTTGCATTCGAGAAGTTTTTAGTATGAAATTGCTTTGGAATATTAATAAGGAGGTCTTAAATAGGAATTTAACCAATTTCAAAAATTTTGGACAAAAATGGGTTTGTACATGAAAATTTTCAAAGAAAGGTATTAAGGGTATTTTGGTCATTTGGTAATTAAAATTAATTAAAAGGGAAATTAAGGCCAAAATGTGTTCATCTTCTTCCTACCTTGGCCGAACCTTACCTTTCTCCATAGCTAGGGTTTCTTCAACTTCCAAGCTTCATAGCAAGTGATTTCAAGCCCCATTTTTAATTATTTTTATGTTTTTGGAATCCCGGTAGCTCGATTTAGCTTATGCTAGCAATAATTCAACCTAGGGTTCATATTTGAAAAAAATACCCATAGGTGAAATTTGTGTATTTTGGTGTTTTATGATAGAATACAAGGTTTTAAATTATGCTAGACAACTTGTGCTACTCGGTTTAAGTGAAAACGAGTAAAAGGGCATAATCGGTAAAAATACCTAATATTCATAAGTACATGTTAGAGTGTGAATTTGATGTTGCTATAAAAGGGAAAAATGATTAGGATGTCATAAACCATAAGAAAATAGGATGAGGTTTAATTTACGAGCCTTGGGGAAAAAGTGTAAATATGTGAAAATTTAGGGGCAAAATGGTAATTTTTCCAAAGTTCGTATTAGGGGCTGTTTTGATGAATGTATGTACTAAATAAATTAATTTGGTATTATAGATCAAGAGAAACAAGATTCAAGTCGTGATCGAGGAAAAAACAAAGTTTACGAGGAATAGGCTCGATTGCCAAAATTTTGTATCGAGGTAAGTTCATGTGTAAATAAAGTAACATAATTTTTATTTTCAGTGATTTAATGTTATTTATATGATATGATACTTATTATCATGAAATATTATGCTTTGTGAACTATTGTTTGGTAATATGCAAATTATATGAACAACTTGATAAGTATGAGATGCTAGCAAATATCGGTTTCTATATTTCGAAGAAGGCGATCAAAATGTGTAATTGAGAAGAATCCCTTTTGAACCTTGGGACTAGATTAGGGTACAAGTGACATGTCACTAGGATGGTTGACTTCCGAGCTCGTTGAGTTGAGTTCGAGTTCATTATGGATGCGAATGTCCGAGCTCGTTGAGTTGAGTCCGAGTTCGTTTATGGGCGGGTTACATGGTAGCTTGACTACATAGATTTTAAAAGCTATTGAGCTTGTTTAGCTATGAGTATAGCACTTACGTGCACACTATCCCGTATCCGAAATTATATTCCGATGTCTTCAATGAGAGAATCATAAGAGAATAGAGAGAGTACTTAAAATGAAAGTGATTCGATGAGGAACTTGTTGAAGAAGTGAAAATGAACAGGTATGAGTTTGATCCTTGATTGAGAATTTGGTAAGACAAAATTGTGGTAAGATAGTAAGTATTCTTATGACATGAGTTTTTCTTAATGATGTTTATGTTGGATTACATGATCATGTTACTTGTTATTTGCATGTGATCTTACTAAGCATTTATGCTTACTCCCTTCTTTTTATTCATTGTAGTTTTGACAAGCCGGCTTGAGAATCGGGATAGGTCGAAGGCTCGTTCACACTATCCGAAGCCCTAAATTGGTAAAATGGCTTGTATATTTTGAGTGTGGCATGTATAGCACTATACACACTTTGTGTAAATGATCTTATGATATGGTTATGGTTTGGTAAAAAAAAAGGTTTGTAAATGATTAGCCATTAGAATTGCCAATCTAAATCATATTTGATGTTATGTATGTTTAAAATGCTATTTAGTCTATGAAAATCTATAGTAAATTAAAATTTGCTATTAGCAATGACGTGAATTTGAAAAATCACTAAAAATAGTAAAAAAGGAATTAAATGATGAATAAGGTATGGATTCGAAGATTGATGAGTCTATTTTCATATGAAGGAAATGAAATAGGTAAATGAGTTATATTTTATAAGATATTTTAATTTTTGTGAAATAGTGCCAGAGCAATTTCTGAATCCCCTATTCTGAATTTATAAATTCACTAAAAATTGTAAAAAACTAATTAGAAGTCATTCTTTATATTTACAGATTTCTTATTGAGTCTAGTTTTAATAGAAACAAACGGCATAGTCTTTTGAGTTCTGTACAAAGAGAAAAGTGGTTTGTAGTGAATAGGGGTCAAAGTAGTCGAATGCTGAAATAGGGTAAACTTTAACTAATAAAAAGTACTAATTGGCCCAACCAAAAATTATAGAAAAACATTAGTAGTTAGATATATGAGTCTAGGTTCAGGGAAAATTTACGGATCCTAATTTCAAGTTTCAGAACTCGAGATATGAATTTTTAATCTACTGTGTCGCAGATTGACAGTTTATTGCGAAAGTTGAAATAATTGATTTAAAATTCTTTAAGTGATAAATTAAGTTTAGTAACACCTCAAGCTCGACTCTGGAAACGGTTTCGGGCATGAGGGCATTACATTTGGTGGTATCAGAGCAGGTTTAGTCGATTCTCGGGCTAACGTGTTGTTTGTACAGGTTTTGCGATACATGCCATGCCATATATATATTTATAAATTGTGATAGTGTGACGACTTCTGACGTTTTAAATGATTTTTTTTATAGTAAATGGATCCCGATCCAACTATGGCTGATGATGTAGAGAGTAATGCACCAGCTCCGGCTGAAGGGGAGGTGCTGACTGAAAATTCACCTCTTACTGTTGGTCAAGGAGGAGGAGAAGGGGCTCGGGAAGCCTTTCTCCAGATGATGAATGCCTGGTACACTGAGTTCGTTCGTACGAACCCGAATGCACAACCTCCCCCACCTCCCCTGATTCCTCAACCTGTACCCCTAATACCTCAAGGTATGGATCTGATGAAATTTCATAGAACTCCAGATGACAGAATCCGCAAGCAAGGGGCCAAAGAATTCAGGGCAAATGTTGATGATGATGCCGAGAAAGCAGAGTTTTGGCTTGAGAATTCTATTCGGGTATTTGATGAATTATCTTGTACACTTGAAGAATGCTTGAAATGTGCTATATCATTGTTGAGGGATTCAGCTTATCATTGGTGGAAGACATTGATTTCAGTGGTACCGAAAGTGAAAGTAACTTGGGAGTTCTTTCAAGAAGAATTTCGGAAGAAATACATCAGTGAAAGATTTGTTGATCAAAAGCGTAAAGAGTTTCTTGAGTTGAAGCAAGGCAACATGACAGTTACTGAATACGAAAGGGAGTTCATCAGGTTGAGTAATTATGCTAGAGAATATGTTACTACAGAGGCTAAAATGTGCAGACGATTTGAAGACGGACTCAATGAAGACATCAAAGTATTTGTTGGGATTCTTGAATTAAAAGAAATGGTAGAACTTGTTGATCGGGCTTGCAAGGCTGAAGAACTACTTAAAGAGAAGAAAAAATTAGAGGTTGAAACTAGAAATTGAAAGAAAAGATTGACGAGTAGTTCATTCTCACAGCAATCTAGAAAATCTAGAAATATGAATCCTCATTCTCAGGTTTCGGCCAAAAAATCATATGGAAATTCTAAGAAGCAAAAATGGGTCTTAAATCTCAAACTACTTCCATGACTAGTGTGGGGAATTCGAGATTTGTTAAGCCCGAGTGCCAGCGGTGTGGTAGAAATCATTTTGGCCCATGTAGAGTGAATGAATGTTTTTGGTGTGGTTCTTCGGATCATTTTATTAGAGACTGCCCAGAGAGACTTAAGAAAGAAAAATTTCAGAGTGTAAAAGCTAGTGGTGCAGACTCGAGAGGAAGATATTTGAGAAAAGCTGGAAAGGAAGCAAGCAGCAGGAATGTAGTCAGAGATTCAGCAGCTAAACCTAAAGCAAGGGCTCCATCTAGAAATTATGCCATAAAGGCACGTGAAGATGCTTCATCACCCGACGTGATTACTGATATATTTTCTCTTTATGATGTTAATGTTATTACTTTGGTTGATCCTGGTTCTACTCATTCATATGTGTGCATGAAATTGGTGTCTAGTATAAATATACCTATTGAGTACACAGAATTTATGATTAGAGTGTCAAATCCATTAGGCAAATGTGTGATAGTTGATAAAGTATGCAAGAAATGTCCTTTAATGATTCGGGGTCATTACTTTCTGACAGACTTGATGTTGTTGCCGTTTGATGAATTTGATGTTATTTTGGGTATGGATTGGTTGACATTACATAATGCTATAGTAAATTGTAAAAAAAAGGTTATAGAATTAAAGTGTGAAAGTGGTAAAATTCTACGGGTTGAATCAGGCAAATCAGAGGCATTATCTAGTGTGGTTTCTTTGATGTCGGCTTAGAGATATTTGAGGAAGGTTTATGAAGCTTATTTGGCGTATGTGCTTAATACAAAAGAAATTGAAAGGAAAGTTGAATCAGTACCAATTGTGTGTGAGTTCGCGGATGTCTTTCCAGAAGAGTTGCCGGGTTTGCCTCCAGTCAGGGAAGTAGAATTTGGTATTGAGTTGATACCGTGAACAACTCCAATCTCGATTGCTCCGTATAGAATGGCACCAGCAGAGTTGAAAGAATTAAAGTCACAGTTGCAAGGGTTGACTGACAAAGGCTTTGTGAGACCGAGTTTTTCACCTTGGGGTGCTCCCGTATTATTTGTGAAAAAGAAGGATGGTTCTATGAGATTGTGTGTTGACTATCGGCAATTAAACAATGTGACAATCAAGAACAAGTATCCGTTGCCGAGAATTGATGATTTGTTTGATCAGCTGAAAGGAGCAACATGGTTTTCAAAGATTGACTTGAGATCTGGGTACTACCAGCTACGAGTAAAAGAGTCAGATGTGCCTAAAACTGCTTTTAGAATAAGGTACGGTCATTATGAATTTTTAGTTATGCCATTCGGGTTAAAAAATGCTCCTACTGTGTTTATGGATTTGATGAATCGCATATTTTGGCCATACTTGGACAAATTTGTTATGGTATTTATAGATGACATCTTAATTTATTCGAAAGATGAGACAGCACATGCCGAGCACTTGAAGATAGTTTTGCAAACTTTAAGAAATAAGCAGTTATATGCCAAGTTTAGTAAAAGTGAATTTTGGCTTCAGGAAGTTGGATTTTTGGGTCATATTATTTCAGGTGATGGTATACGGGTTGATCCTAATAAAATTTCGGCCATTGTTGATTGGAAACCACCAAAAAATGTAACCGAGGTTAGAAGTTTCTTAGGGCTAGCTGGGTATTATCGGCGGTTTGTAAATGGATTTTCTATAATTGCTACTCCTATGACTAGACTAATCCGAAAGGATGTTAAATTTGAGTGGACAGAAGAATGTCAACAGAGTTTTGAAGAATTAAAAAAGTTATTAATTGAAGCACCAGTGTTGGTACAACTTGAATCAGGTAAAGAATTTGTGGTGTATAGTGGTGCTTCTCAAAATTGCTTAAAATGTGTTCTTATGCAAGAAGGAAAAGTGGTGGCTTATGCTTCGAGGCAGTTAAAATCTCACTAAAAGAATTATCCGACTCATGATTTGGAATTGGCTGCTATAGTGTTTGCTTTGAAGATTTGGAGACATTATCTGTATGGTGAAAAATGTCGAACGAATGTGGTTGCTGATGCTTTGAGTAGAAAGTTGCTATTTGCTTTGAGAGCTATGAACACTCAGTTAAAGGTATCAGATGATGGTTCAATTGTAGCAGAGTTAAGAGCATGATCGATGTTTTTACAATAGATTTGTGAAGCTCAGAAAGGCGATGAAGATTTGCAAGCCAAAAGAAAAAATTGTGAGGCTGATACAAGGTTAGATTTCAGAATAGGTTCTGATGGTTGCCTGATGTTTAAAAATAGGATTTGTGTACCGAAAAATGCTGAGTTGATTCAAAATATTTTGCATGAAGCATATAATGGTTGTTTGTTAGTTCACCCGGGCAATATGAAAAAGTATAATGACTTGAAGAAAATGTATTGGTGGAGTGGAATGAAAAGGGTTATCTCCGAGTTTGTATCAAAGTGCTTAATTTTTCAACATATAAAAGCTGAACACCAAGTACTTTCAGGACTACTCCAGCCTATCATGGTTCCTAAATGGAAGTGGGATCAGATTACTATGGATTTTGTATCAGGGTTTCCGTTAACTCTAGGGAAGAAAGATGCCATCTGGGTAATAGTGGACAGACTGACTAAATCGGCTCATTTTATTCCAGTATGTACAGATTATTCTCTTAATAATTGGCTGAATTGTATATCAGTGAGATTGTTAGACTTCACGGAATACCTTCGTCAATCATTTCGGATAGAGATCTGAGATTTACTTCGCGGTTTTGGAAAAGGTTGTAAGAAACATTAGGTACAAAGTTAAATTTCAGCACTGCCTTTCATCCACAAACTGATGGACAATCAGAGAGAGTAATTCAGATTCTTGAAGACATGCTCAGATGTTGTGTATTGGAATTTCAAGGAAGTTGGGAAAGGTACTTACCATTGGTGGAATTTGCTTATAATAATAGTTATCAGACGAGTTTGAAGATGGCACCTTATAAAGCATTGTATGGTCGTAAATGTCGGATGCCATTGTATTAGACTGAACTCAAGGAAAATCAGATTTATGGAGTTGATCTAATAAAAGAAACCAAAGAAAAAGTGAAAGTGATTCGAGATTGTTTGAAAGCTACTTCGGATAGACAGAAATCTTATGCGGATTTGAAATGAAAGGAAATCAAGTTTCAAGTTGGTAATAAGGTATTTTTAAAAGTGTCTCCATGGAAGAAAGTTCTTAGATTCGGACGGAAGGGCAAGTTGAGTCCACGTTTTATTGGACCGTATGAAATAATTGAAAAAGTTGGACCAATAGCTTATCGGTTAACATTGCCATCTGAATTACAGAAGATGCATGATGTGTTCCACGTATCTATGCTACATCGGTATCGTTCAGATCCTTCACATATAATTTCACCGACAAAAATTAAGCTACGACCGGATATGACTTACGAAGAAGAATCGATTAAAATTTTAGCTTGAGAGGTCAAGCAACTAAGAAATAAAAGTGTCGCTCTCGTGAAAGTATTGTGGAAAAAGCACGGGGTAGAAGAGGCTACATGGGAACCTGAGGAAACCATGAGAAATCAATACCCACACCTGTTTACTGGTAAGATTTTCGAGGACGAAAATCCTTAAAAGAGGGGAGAGTTGTAATATCCCGAATTAGAGCCTAATCAGAATAGTGGTTTCGTGACCACAACTCTGATATATAAATAATTATTTTATAATTATTTTGAGGTTTATGATATGATTGCATGATTGTGTGAAAATTTCGTGATGAAATTCTATGCATAAAGTGCTTAAGCAGAAATTAGGGACTAAATCGAATAATTTGCAAAACTTGCATTCGAGAAGTTTTTAGTATGAAATTGCTTTGGAATATTAATGAGGAGGTCTTAAATAGGAATTTGACCAATTTTTAAAATTTTGGACAAAAATGGGTTTGTACATGAAAATTTTCAAAGAAAGGTATTAAGGGTATTTTGGTCATTTGGTAATTAAAATTAATTAAAAGGGAAATTAAGGCCAAAATGTGTTCATCTTTTTCTTACCTTGGCCGAACCTTACCTCTCTCCATAGCTAGGGTTTCTTCAACTTCCAAGCTTCATAGTAAGTGATTTCAAGCCCCCTTTTTAATGATTTTTATGTTTTTGGAATCCCGGTAGCTCGATTTAGCTTATGCTAGCAATAATTCAACCTAGGGTTCATATTTGGAAAAAAAATACCCATACGTGAAATTTGTGTATTTTGGTGTTTTATGATAGAATATGAGGTTTAAAATTATGCTAGACAACTTGTGCTACTCAGTTTTAAGTGAAAACGAGTAAAAGGGCTTAATCGATAAAAATACCTAATATTCATAAGTACATGTTAGAGTGTGAATTTGATATTGCTATAGAAGGGAAAAATGATCAGCATGTCATAAAACATAAGAAAATAGGATGAGGTTTAATTTACGAGCCTTGGGGAAAAAGTGTAAATATGTGAAAGTTTAGGGGCAAAACGGTAATTTTTCCAAAGTTCGTATTAGGGGCTGTTTTGATGAATGTATGTACTAAATAAATTAATTTTGTATTATAGATCAAGAGAAACAAGATTCAAGTCGTGATCGAGGGAAAAACAAAGTTTACGAGGAATAGGCTCGATTGCTAAATTTTGGATCGAGGTAAGTTCATGTGTAAATAAAGTAACATAATTTTTATTTTAAGTGATTTAATGTTATTTATATGATATGATACTTATTATCATGAAATATTATGCTTTGTGAATTATTGTTTTGTAATATGGAAATTATATGAACAACTTGATAAGTATGAGATGCTAGCAAATATGGGTTTCTATATTTCGAAGAAGGCGATCAAAATGTGTAATTGAGAAGAATCCCGTTTGAACCTTAGGAATAGATTAGAGTACAAGTGACATGTCACTAGGATGGTTGAATTCCGAGCTCGTTGAGATGAGTCTGAGTTCGTGAGATGTAACTAGGTATTCGAGCTCGTTCAGTTGAGTTCGAGTTCAATATGGATGGGAACGCTCGAGCTTGTTGAGTTAAGTCTGAGTTCGTTTATGGGCGGGTTACATGGTAGCTTGACTACATATATTTCAGAAGCTATTGAGCTTGTTTAGCTATGAGTATAGCACTTACATGCACACTATCCGCGTATCCGAAATTATATTCCGATGTGTTCAACGGGAGAATCATAAGAGAATAGAGAGAGTAATTAAAACAAAAGTGATTCAATGAGGAACTTGTTGAAGAAGTGAAAATGAACAGGTATGAGTTTAATCCTTGGTTGAGAATTTGGTAAGACAAAATTGTGGTAAGATAGTAAGTATTCTTATGACATGAGTGTCTTAATGATGTTTATGTTGGATTGCATGATCATGTTACTTGTTATTTGCATGTGAACTTACTAAGCATTTATGCTTAGTCCCTCCTTTTTATTCATTGTAGTTTTGACAAGCCAGCTAGAGAATCAGGATAGGTCGAAGGCTCGTTCACACTATCCGAAGCCCTAAATTGGTAAAATGGCTTGTATATTTTGAGTGTGGCATGTATAGCACTATACTCACTTTGTGTAAATGATCTTATGATATGGTTATGGTTTGGTAAAAAAAAGGGTTTGTAAATGATTAGCCATTGGAATGGCCAATCTAAATCATATTTGATGTCATGTATGTTTAAAATGCTATGTAGTCTATGAAAATCTATAGTAAAGTAAAATTTGCTATAAAATAGAATATTGCCGCAGCAATGACATGAATTTGAAAAATCACTAAAAATAGTAGAAATGTATTTAAATGATTAATGAATTATGGAATCGAAGCTTGATGATTCTATTTTCATATGAAGGAAACAAAATAGGTAAATGAGTTATATTTTATAAGATATTTAAATTTTTGTGAAATAGGGCCAGAGAAATTTCTGAATCCCCTGTTCTGAGTTTAGAAATTTACTACAAATTCTACAAAAATAATTAGAAGTCATTATTTTTATGTACGGATTCCTTATTGAGTCTAGGTTAGAGCAAAACAAACGGTATAGTGTTTTTAGTCCTGTACAAAGATAAAAGTGGTTCGTAGTGAACAGGGGTCAAAGCAGTCAAATGCTGAAACAGGGTAAAATTTAACTAATAAACTGTACTAATTGGCCCAACCAAAAATTCTAGAAAAAAATTAGTAGTTAGATATATGAGTCTAGTTTCAGGAAAAATTTATGGATCTTAATTTCAAGTTTCAGAACTTGAGATATGAATTTTTAAGCTACTGTGTCGCAGATTGACAGTTTATTGCGAAAGTTGGAATAATTGATTTAAAATTCTTTAAGTGATAAATTAAGTTTAGTAACACCTCAAGCTCGACTCTGGCGACGGTCTTGGGCGTGAGGGCATTACAGTCGGTGTCCTTGAACTGAGAGAATTTGTTGTGCTCGTAGAGAGAGCTTGTAAGGCTAAGGAATTGGCTAAACACAAGAGAAAAGCTGAGTTAGAATTTTGAGATTCGAAGAAGAGACAGATGGGTAAATCATTTCAATCCTCCATCAAGAAACCGAGAGAGTTTAATACTCGATCTAGTGTTTTAGCTGGGTTTTCGATCAGGAATTAGGGGAAACAGTATTCGGGTCATAAGGCTCCGACTACTTTGATAGTGAGTGTGGGTTACGCTCGACCTAATAGACCTAAGTGTCAACATTGTGGTAGACGTCACCCCGGTGATTGCTGAATGAATAGCCGGGCATGTTTCAAGTGTGATTCACACGATCATTTTATCAAGGACTGTCCTGAGATGGTTGAAAAGGAAAAAATTTAGACTGCAAGATCGAGCAACACTACTTCTACAGGGAGACCACAGAAGAATCCAGGAAATGGAATGAGTCGTAAGACACTACCTAGGGAACCAGCTGTAAGACCTGAGGGCAGAGCACCTGCAAGGACTTACGCCATTCGCGCTCGCAAATAGGCTTCATCCCCTTATGTGATTACAGGTACTTTTTCTCTCTATGATACTTCTATTGTTGCTTTGATTGATCTGAGATCTACCCATTTATATATATATATATATATGTGTGTGTGTGTGTGTGTGTGTGTGTGAAATTAGTGTCTAGCATGAATATGCCCGTTGAGTCTATAGATTTTGTGATAAAAGTGTCAAACCATATAAGCACGCATGTGGTGTTGACAAAGTAAATAAGAAATGCCCTTTAATGATTAGAGGTTATTGTTTTTTGGCTAATCTCATGATTAGTATGGATTAGTTGACCATGCATGATGTAGTAGTAAACTGTGGAAGGAAAATCATTGAATTGAAATGTGAAAGTGGTGATATTCTTCGGGTTGAATCAAATGATTTGGATAGCTTGCCTGCAGTGATTTCTTCTATGACTACTCAGAAATATATAAGAAAGGGTTATGAAGCTTCTCTTTCCTCTGTGTTGAATACAAAAAAGTCTGAGTTGAAAATTGAATCAGTTCCGGTAGTATGTGAGTATTTGGATTTGTTTTCGAAAGGGTTGCCAGGATTACCTCATATTAGGGAAGTTGAGTTTGGTATTGAGTTGGTTTCTCATACTTCACCTATTTCGATTGCTCCATATAGGATGGCTCTAACGGATTTAAAGGAGTTGAATGTTCATTTACAAGAGTTAACGGATAAAGGTTTTGCGAGACCTAGTTATTCTCCGTAGGGGGCACCGGTATTTTTTGTGAAAAAGAAGGATGGTTCGATGAGGTTGTGTATAAACTACCGATAGCTCAATAAGGTAACCATAAAGAACAAGTATTCCTTGCCGAGAATCGATGATTTTTTTGATCAACTGAAGGGAGCCATAGTGTTTTCAAAGATACACTTGAGGTCTGGTTACTACCAGTTGAGAGTTAAGGAGTCCAATGTCCCGAACATTGCATTTCGAACAAGGTATGGTCACTATGAATTTTTGGTTATGCCTTTTGGTTTAGCGAATGTGTCTACTTTATTTATGGATTTAATGAACCTTATTTTTCTACCAGACTTAGATAAATTTGTGGTTGTTTTTATTAATGATATCCTGATTTATTCTCGTGATGAGATTGAACATGCCGAGCACTTGAAAACGAATTTGCAAACTTTGAAAGACAAGCAGTTGTGTGGTATATTTAGTAAAAGTGAATTTTGGCTTCAAGAAGTCAGGTTTTTGGGCCACATTGTTTCAGGGGATGATATTAGAGTTGACCCGAGTAAGATTTCAGTTATTGTTAAATGAAAAACGCCAAGGAACGTAACTGAGGTTAGAAGCTTTCTAGGTTTGGCAAGTTATTACAGACAATTTGTGAAAGGATTCTCCATGATTGCTACCCCGATGATGAGGTTGTTCCAGAAAGATATCAAGTTTGAATGGTCAGAAAAGTGCCGACAGAGTTTTGAGAAATTGAAAGCATTGTTAACTGATGCTCCGGTATTGGTGCAACTCGAGCTGGGAAAAGAATTTTTGGTTTATAGTGATGCATCCTTAAATGGATTGGGTTGCGTGCTTATGCAAGAAGGAAAAGTGATAGCCTATGCTTCGAGGCAATTGAAATCACATGAGAAAAATTATCCGACACATGATTTGGAGCTAGCTGCCATTGTGTTTGTGTTAAAGATTTGGAGACATCACTTATATGGCGAGAAGTGTTAAGTATTCACCGATCACAAAAGTCTAAAGTACTTGATGACTCCAAAAGATTTGAATTTACGACAACAGAGGTGGTTAGAGTTGATAAAAGATTATGACTTGGTGATTGATTATCACCTGGGTAAGGCGAATATGGTCACGATGCTTTGAGTAGGAAATCCTTGCTTGGATTGAGGGTTATGAACACTCAGTTGGCCTTATCAGATGATGGTTTGATTCTAGCCGAGTTAAGAGCTAGACCAATGTTTTTTCAAGAGATTTATGAAGCCCAACAAAGTGATGGTGAATTGCAAGCCAAAAGAGTTTAATGTGAATTGGGTATGGAATCAGTTTTTTGTATTAGTTCCGATGGTTGCTTAATGTTCCAAGATAGGATTTGTATTCTTAAGAATACTGAGTTGATTCAAAAGATTTTGCTTGAGGTCCATAGTGGTCTTTTGTCTATGCATCAGGGTAGTACGAAAATGTACAATGACTTAAAGATATTGTATTGGTGGCCGAGTATGAAAAGAGATATTTTTGAGTTTGTTTTGAGATGCTTGATTTGTCAACAAGTGAAAGTTGAACACCAAGTACTTTCAAGCTTACTTCAGCCTGTAATGGTTCCTGAGTGGAAATGGGGCCGCATTACTAAGGATTTCGTAACGCGTTTGCCTTTGACATCGAGAAAGGAAGATGTTGTATGGGTTGTTGTTGATCGAGTAACAAAGTCGGCTCATTTCATACCGGAACGAATCGAATATACACTTGACAAGATAGCCGAGTTGTATATTTCTGAAATAGTGAGGTTGTACGAAGTGCCTTTATCGATTATATCAAATAGAGATCCGAGGTTCACCTCGCGATTTTGGAAGAAGTTGTAGAAGGCTTTAGGTAAAAAATTGAATTTTAGTACTGCTTTCCATCCATAGACTGACGGTCAGCCTGAGTGAGTAATACAAATTCTTGAAGATATGTTGTGATGATGTGTCCTTGAGTTGCAAGGTAACTGGGAAAAGTATTTATCATTGGTAGAATTTGCCTACAATACAGTTTTCAGTCGAGTTAGAAAATGGCGCCTTATTAGGCATTGTATAGGCGTAAGTGTCGAATGCCTTTGTATTGGACTAAACTTAGAGAGAATCAAATTCACGGAGTAGATTTAGTCAGACAGATCGAAGAAAAAATAAAGGTAATACGTGATTGTTTGAAAGCCGCTTTGGATAGATAGAAATCGTACACAGATTTGAAACGGAAAGAGATTGAGTTTCAGATCGGTGATAAGGTATTTTTGAAAGTGTCTTTATGGAAAAAGGTTTTGAGATTTGGTGGGAAATGCAAATTAAGTCCACGCTTTATTGGACAGTATGAGATCATCCAAAGAATAGGGCCAATTGCCTATCGGTTAGCCTTACTATCTGAATTGGAAAAGATTCATGATATGTTCCATGTGTCTATGTTGCACCAATACTGATCTGATCCTTCGTACATGATTTCACCGATAGAGGTCGAGATACGACCGGATAGGAGTTATAGCGAAGAAACAAAAGTATTTCCCTTGTGAAAGTTGTAACACCCCAAACTCGGCCCAGACGTTACGGCCGAATCTGACGTGCCACATTGAAGTTAAAAATCCACTTTCGTTTTAGCGCTTTAAAACCAACTTTTGTTAAGCTTAACCAAGTGAATGGAAGCTGGGCACCAGGTACGAATCCGTAACAGAGGAGGTGAGCCATGAAGGTTGCTTAAGTACCAAGCTCTTCGATTGAATCCAATCCTAGACATGCCCACAACCATTGCTACACTTGGTTATAACGGGTTGAAATCTCTTTGAGTAGATATCTTTGATAAATTGAATGATCGTGACGTTGTGTTATTTTGAAAACAAGTATCGTTTTGAAACCGCGTTCTAAGTCTAGCCCATTTGAATTATTATCAACCAGTTTAAAGTTATTAAAAATAAAATAATCCTAGAAAAGGAAAAAAAATAAAGTTAAAATGGCCTTATTACAACCCAAAACTAAACAATAAACAAGGTAGACTAAAGAAAACCAATCACTTACTTCAAAAGCCCAAAAGTGATCACTGTGGCCACTCTGAATCCCCTCCGGCTCCAAGTCCCTAAATCAAAGCTCACCTGCAAGGTTAAGGAAAGGGGTCAGTTTCGAAACTCAATGTGCAACAAGCCCCTTTTAGAGCCCAAAACAATATCACCATTGGCCTAAGCCCAAATTCAATCTCAAAGATATCTTTGGGTCAAGCCTTTACATTATTCATATCACTGGGCCGAAGCCTTTTCATTATTCATATCACTGGGCCAAAGCCTTTACTGTAACAATATGGCCCATAGGCCCATTTCAATAATACATGTAACATCAATGAACATATGCAAGCCCATTTAGGGAGACTACTCAACCCACCAACCGCTACTCTCCACCCGTACCAACCAAGCTCTCCATGTGGGGAATAACTCAACCCACCCAACCAAACTCTCCACTGGCAGCATAGCTGCTTTATCATATAACTGGAGGCCTAGCCTCTTTTAATAATTGGGGCAAAAGCCCTTTTTGATAAACTAGGGAAAAAGCCCTTTTGCACTTCCTCCATCCATATAAACCCAACCCATGCATAAATGAATACATCATGTGCATATCATATCAAACCATATACATATCAAAATCTCATGCATCAAACTCATAATTAAACCCTAGGGGTAAAATGGTCATTTTCATATTATAAGGGTAATTTCGTAATTTTACCAAATATTAGGGTTCTCCGTGTTGATTATCAGTTACTAACAATTTCATGTGTTTTGATAGCGATTCTAGCCCATTCTTAGCGAAACCGAGTTATTGGGCCAAAAACCCCTAATGGGCCCTACATAGTCGAATTAGTCATCTAGGCCTATTTAGCCCATCTTCCATAATGGTCTTAGCTGCATTAACGTGCAATCTGATAGAATTCCATTTTCCACCAAATTTACCCAAATGGGCCTGGAAGCCCATTGGGCCCAATTTCAGCCCCTCGAGGCCCAACTTACCATCGTGCACCAAATCGTGCCCTTACCTGTTCCAACGATCCCGATCATTGAACTTAGCAAATCTAACTAACCTATGAGCGCTCGTATGCTCACGAGTCCTCGAAATGCCAGAATTTCAGCATTTCGGCTTTTCGGCAAATATCGAGTTAAGCTACGAAAGAGGGTTCGTTACACACCTGATTTGCGATATTCCTTAACGAGATCTCCTACGCGATTTCTCCTATAATCAATCGCTTATGGATTAGATCATGATAGTAATTAAACCAAATCGAAGACTACCTATTAACACTTACATATTCGGCCACTATCCATAATGGCCCTAGAATTCATACCTTTGCCGAAATTGATGACTAGATCTAGATTTAGTCACTCCGATGATCCAAGCTTATCCAAATCGACACCCCACGCCTTGCTGCTCCTCCAACATATCTACTCTACCATAGAACCCAAACAAAAATAAATGAAGAAGCCGAATAAGGAATATATCTCCAATCGGCCACCTCCCTAAACTATAGGGGTTTCGGCTTTTGTCAACAGTTACTATTGAAATCGATTTAGAATACGAATACTTACCACAGTCTCTCTTCTTAAATCCG
This sequence comes from Gossypium arboreum, assembly GCF_025698485.1. Classification (NCBI taxonomy): domain Eukaryota; kingdom Viridiplantae; phylum Streptophyta; class Magnoliopsida; order Malvales; family Malvaceae; genus Gossypium; species Gossypium arboreum. The sequence continues at coordinate 33,384,161 of NC_069082.1, forward strand.
TTTAAAGCCTAAAAGATAAAGGGATTGGCCACCAAAAAGTGAAGGAAAACAGAGAGTTGCTGGTCAACAAGAAATCGGCACCACAGGTTTTGGCTTTTGTGACTTTTCGGAAAAAGTAAAGATAGAAGTAGTAGATGAACGGGAGGGAATAGTAAACAGGTTTCGAAAAAGAAAAAGGAAGGAAAAGTGGATCGAAGCGTGGTGGTTCGGCTAGAGAAGCAAAAGAAAAAAAATAAGAAAAGAATGAGACTATGGTTTACAGAAGAAAACGGCACAGCTAAATTCCTAAATGTCGAAAATACTACCCTAACACCCCTCTGCCGAAATCCCCTCCCTAATCCCCTCTAATCGGCTAACTCTACCTCCCTCTCAAATCCCTAAAATCTCTCCCCTTATCCCTCCTTAATCCATGCATTTGATTGATTCAAACTCTCCCCCAAAGAGTTCCATTCGGCTACAACTCCTGCCTGTTCAAAGCATAAAAACATTAACATTGCCTTTGCCATCACAAGGAATCGAACCCAAGTCTTCCCCCAACCACTTACACGCCACCTTTTTAGCCCCCTAGTGGCGTCACTTAGCCACTTTACCAGAGGCTCTTTTGTGATACATTTTACCCACAATTTTTAATAAGACCACCTATCCAAATCCCCTAACTTCTTAAGTCCAAAATTCAAAAATCCTACTGGGTTTCAGCCAACACATGGGCCTTCCATAAGCCCATTTACACCCTCCAATTATGAATTTCACAACCAAATATCTAATTTTAAAAACTTTACCAAAATATCAAGAATCACGACAAAACCCAAAAATTAAGATATTACAACTCTACCCTCCTTAAAGAAATTTCGGCCTCGAAATTTTTACCTGATCCAAATAGTTGAGGGTACTGCTGACGCATCTACTCTTCGGTCTCCCAAGTAGCTTCTTCCTTACCATGGTTCCTCCAAATTACCTTCACCAATAGGACTGACTTCCTTCTTAGCACCTTGAAGTCGTGATCAAGTATTTACAGTGTTCTTCTTCAAGGTCAAACCGATTGTATTTTGATTTACAGAATCGGCACGATATGAGTTGGCTCAGAATGATATCGCCTTAGCATGGACACACGAAAAATGTCGTGAATACGATCCAGCTCTGGAGGTAACTCTAGCTGATAAGCCACCGGCCCTATCTACTTAATAATTCGATAAGGCCTAATAAACCGTGGACTCAACTTGCCCTTCTTACCAAATCTCAATATCTTCTTCCAAGGTGATACCTTCAAAAAGACCATATCCCCCACAGCATATTCAATATCCTTACACTTCAGATCGGCATAAGACTTTTGTCGATCCCCTGCCCCCTTTAACCGATTCTTGATCACCTTAATTTTGTCTTCAGTATCTGCTACCAACTCTGGACCAAGTACTTGCCTTTCCCCCAACTCTGCCCAACACGTAGGTGAACGACACCTTTGCCCATATAGTGCCTCATAAGGAGCCATCTGAATACTTGCTTGATAACTGTTGTTATATGCGAACTCCGCCAATGGCAAATAGTCCTCCCAACTGCCTCTAAATTCAATAACACAACCTCTCAACATGTCTTTTAAAATCTGAATGACCCTCTCTGACTGCCCATCCGTCTGAGGGTGAAAGGCCGTACTGAAATCCAATCGCGTTCCCAATGCCTCATGCAACTTCTGCCAAAACCGAGATGTAAACCTTGGGTCTTGGTCAAAAATTATCAATACTGGCACCCCATGAAACCGCACTATCTCTGCCACATACAACTTGGCCAGCTTCTGAAGTGAGTAATCGGTTCGGACAGGTATGAAATGGGCAGATTTCGTGAGCCTATCCACAATTACCAAAACTGAATATTTCTTGGAAGGTGTCAATGGCAACCCACTTACAAAATCCATAGGTACCCTTTCCCACTTCCAAAGTTGTATCTTTATTGGCTGTAACAATCCTGAAGGCAGTTGATGCTTGGCCTTTACTTGTTGACACGTCAAACATTTCCCTCCAAATTCGGTCACTTCTCGCTCAAGTCCAGGCTACCAATATAGCTCTCGCAAGTCTTGATACAACTTACTCCCTCCTGGATGCATAGCACAAGGTCTATTATGTGCCTCTTTTAAAATCATCAATAGAGTCCTTCAGCATACAAATTCTTCCTCGAAAACAAAGAACCCCATCATTATTTAACCCAAAATCTGGATTCTCCCCCTTCTCAACTTGCTAAAACCGAGAAACCAACGACTCATTCTCCAACTGCTACTTCTTAATCTGCTCCACCCAAGTCGGTCTCACTTGTAATTCTGTCAATAAGCTTCCATCGTCATACAAACTTAAACGAGCAAACATTGCCTTCAATTCTGCCACAGTCCTTCGACTTAATGCATCAGCCACGACATTTGCCTTACCTGGATGGTACTCAATCGAACAGTCATAGTCCTTTAACAACTCTATCCACGTTTGCTGTCTAAGATTTAGCTCCTTTTGAGTTAACAAGTACTTAAGACTCTTGTGATCTGTATAAATAATACATCTCTCCCCAAACAAATAGTGCCTCCATATTTTAAGCGCAAAAATCACTGCTACCAACTCCAAGTCATGCGTAGGGTAGTTTACCTCGTGAGGCTTAAGCTGTCATGAAGCATAAGCGACCACTTTACCCTATTGCATCAACACGCAGCCTAAACCTACATGTGACGCATCGCTGTACACAGTGAAAGCCTTACCAGACTCTGGCTGAATCAACACTGGCGCTTCTGTTAAAACCTTCTTCAGCTTCTTAAAAGCCTCTTGCTGCTTATTCATCCAAACAAAAGGTGTTCCCTTCCTTATAAGTTTCGTTAACGGCGTTGCCAACACAGAAAATCCTTCCACAAATCTTCGATAATAACCTGCCAACCCCAGAAAACTTTGGATTCTGTTACTAACCTCAGTGGCTTCCATTCCAGAATTGCCTCAATCTTTCCAGGGTCCACCTTGATTCCCTCAGCAGACACAACATGCCCCAAGAAAGTGACCTCCTTCAGCCAAAACTCGTACTTACTAAACTTTGCATAAAGTTGTTTTTCCCTTAGCACTTGCAGCTCAACACAAAGATGCTCATCATGCTTCTCTTCCGTTTCCGAATACACCAAGATATCATCGATAAATATGACCACAAACCGATCCAAGTACGGCTGAAACACCTGATTCATTATATCCATGAATGCTACCGGTGCATTAGTCAAACCAAAGGGCATAACCAGAAACTCGTAATGACCATATCGAGTTCTGAATGCCGTCTTGAAAATATCCACTTCTTTGACTCTCAACTAATGATATCCTGATCGAAGGTCGATCTTAAAAAATACCGAGACTCCTCTTAGTTGGTCAAACAGATCGTCGATTCTTGGTAACGGATACTTGTTCTTGATCGTCAGTTTATTGAAGTACCGATAGTCAATACACATTCGCATGGTCCCATCTTTCTTCTTTACGAACAACACTGGTGCGCCCCACGGGGAAACACTTGGTCTTATAAACCCTCTATCCAATAGTTCTTAAATTTGTGCTTTCAATTCTACCAACTCCTTTGGTGCCATCCTATAAGGCGCAATGGACACAGGAGCTGTTCCAGGTAACAAGTCAATTCCGAACTCGACTTCTCTGTTCAGAGGTAATCCAGGAAGTTCCTCTGAAAATACATCTTGAAATTCTTTAATGGTCCTAACCGACTCCACAGTTATCCCCTCAGGTTCAACTTGACTTACAAATGCCAAGTACGCTTCACAACCTTTCTGAATCAAAGTCTCAGCTCTTAAAGCCGAAACAACATTGGACAAATAATTCATTCGTTCCCCTATGACCATTATCTCCTCATATTCGGCAGTTCTTAGTACCATTATTTTAGTAGCACAATCCAACATCGCCCTATGCTTAGCTAGCTTGTAACACCCCGTACCCGAGACCATTGCCGGAGTCAGACACGAGGGGTTCGCAGACTTAAATAACTTATTGCACAGTCCATTTTAAATTTCCAGACGAGCTGGCTAACTGCATCACTATTTCCTTAAAAATCATATCTCGAGTTCCAAAAGTTGAAAACCAGTTCCGTAAATTTTTCCTGAAACTAGACTCATATATCCATCTAAAAAGTTTTTTTCTAGAATTTTTGGTTGAGCCAATTAGAACAGTTTATTAGTTAAAATCTCCCCTGTTTCAGGGTTTGACCACACTGCCCTTCAGGCATTATGACTTGGATATCTCCCTGTACAGGGCCTCAATATTGATGTCGTTTGTTTCTATAGAAACTAGACTCGAAAAGGAATCTGTAAATATATAGAACAACTTCTAATTATCTCTGGTTAATTTATAATGAATTTCCAAAGTCGGAACATGGAATCCAGAAACCGTCCTAGTCCTATTTCGCGAAAACTTAAATATCTCCTAATATATTGTTCATATGATCATTTCGCTACTTTCCTATGAAAATAGATTCGTCAAGGTTCGATTACATAATTTATTCACTATTTAATTCCATTCCTACTATTTTTAGTGATTTTTCACATCCATGTCACTGCTGCTATCAGCATCCATTTTTAAGGTAGACTTTACCTATTACATAGTTTCCATGCCTCTTAATAAACATATACATTCAAGATGACTATAACATTATGCTCAAAACGTATATAAGCCATTTTCGCATGGCTATCCAAAGTTTTACATACCAAATTTCAACAGAACATAATAGCCTATACATGCCGAAATGTTCTCCTAGACCAACTAAGAAGAAAATACCAAAAGTTGCTAGTCGGTGTGATGACTTCGATGACGGTCCCGAATACGCAAAAAGTCGAGTCCAAGAAACCTAAAATAGGTGACAAGCAAACACCGAATGAGTATATAACTCAAGAAGTCATAAGCATTACACTACCATCCATTAATAAAATTTTCACAAGAGGAAACAACGAAATGAGGCTAAGTACTCCATCCATACCGAACTATGCCATAGTTTCTTAGACCTTACGATTCAATCTCATTCCAAGTCCTACATTGACATTTCATACGCTATTCAATAGAATAATTGAGGCATTTCCATACATCATTTTATTTTTCGTTACAATCATACAACTAAGCGAACTTTCACCTATTCCACGATGAACCTTATGTACGTGACTTCAATTATAATCATCACATAGGTTCAAAACTTACCACGCTCAACTCTAAATATAAACATAGCACCTATTAGCCATGAACTCAAGGTACTTACCCTTTCCGCTATCTGAAATCGACTCGGTAAGGTCGCACCCTTAATATAAATAATTGATAGAAAATATATATAATGGGTTCGCACACATAGTGCTTAATAATCAACCACGCACACTTAGTGCCATGTACTTTAAACTCGCACACTTAGTGCCATGCATTTCAAGCCCGCACACTTAGTGCCAATCTCACAACCGTGAACACTTATTGCCCGCACACTTAGTGCCGAAAACCAGCCACTCTATACGCTTCACTTCCTTTTTACATTCGACAATTTCATCTCTACATACATATACATTTGTATACATTTCATTTCATTAACCACAATTGCATAGGTATTACGATCATTTAAATCAATACCAACTATATGCTTAATGACTTACCTTGTGTTGGGTAAAATAATTCCAAGTCGGCTACTCGATGACCTTTGATTTCCCCTTGTTGGACGCCTCTCCTTTAGGATCTTGAGCTTAAACAAATAAATTAACTCATTCAACCGCTTTGCTACATATATTGGTATTCACATTTTAATGATTTTATGACATACGGAACGGCATGGTAAAATTTTTATCTTGCTACCTTATGTTCTTAACTATTCGGCTAATAACCATATGCTATCGCCCTACTATCAATAATTCAATCACACATGCATATATATATATATATATATATATGTCCGAATGTGCAAAGCTTAGACTCAACATCACCTATGCTCTTAATTTGATGGCCGAATATACATACATATATACATGATATCAACTATACTATCATCTTTAATTCACCTAAACACAAAATTTCATCTCATGAATACTTGACCGAATTCTTCCTAATCTAGCATGGCTTCACATATATTTATAACATCCTACAAATCCACATATACCACATTTCTACTTAAATTTTCTTTTACTTTTCCACTACTTCCATTCACAACATCAAAAGCACCATACACATGTATCATTACAAAGCTTCACACTTAGCATGCAAATGACATCAACACAAATCCACCTTAGCCGAAACTTAACTCATCTTCATGCCTCATCACTACAACATCAAACATCAACCAAGAAGACAACACCCATGGCCGAATATCATCTCCATCCCATAGCAAAGATTTAAACCATGGGCTAGGTAGAACTCAAACTAACAACTAAAAACATGCATGAATCTCATGGACAACATCAAACATACCTTAGTCTAGCAAACTACCATAGCTGATTTTCTCAAGCTCTCCCCCCCTTCTTCTTAGAACATTCGGCCAAGGAAGAAAAATGTGAAACGATGGACACTTTTTTTTTTCCTTTGTTTTCATCATATTCCTTTTTTTTTCATTATTTTATTCTTTCTAACATAACCACTAACCCAACATGTTTGCAACAGGTTTCCACTCATAGCATGGCCAGCCACCATGCTTAAATTTTGGGTAAATTGACATGCAAACCCATCATTTTCACAACATGCATTAATAGACCACTTTACATTTGCCTAGCACATTTCTAAATTTTCTCACACAAGTCCTATTTGATAAAATTCACTTACAATTAACAAAATCCAAACATGAAATTTTCACACATGCATATGTACATATAATGAGCATCAACTATGACGGTTAATTATTTTTATGACTCGGTTTAACAGTCTCGAAACCACTTTCTGACTAGGGTCAATTTAGGGCTGTCACATAGCTAGTCCATTCCCAAGATAAGATCAAAATCCCCAAATGGTAACTCCATCAAATCTCCTACAAATATCTTACCTTGTGTCTCTAAAGGCACCGCCCTAAAGAGTTTATCTACCTTAACCGAGTGTCCTAAAGGGCTTATCACCGATACCTCACTCACCGTCTCCTCGGGAAGCACACCCAAAGCCCCAGATACATCACAAGCAGCATACGACTGAATGGAACCCACATCAATCAAAGCAGTGTCAGGCGTGCTATGAATGAAGAACGTACCGGTTATAACATCAGGAGCGTCACCCTCCTCACGATGTCGTACAGCATAAACCAATGCCGACTGTCGAGCTTCAGCATGTCCAGCACCCCTGCCAGGTGCCCCACGTCCTCGTCCATTTCTATTGTCGCCTCTACCTTGCCCACGACCTCTCTGTGATGGTGGTCCTCCTCGCTGTGGTTGGACAACCCTTTGTTCCGCAGCTAGTTCCTAAGCTGCTCTCCGAGGACATTCTCTGAACTTATGCTCCTTTGACCCACATCAAAAACATGCTCCAGTTCGCTTCCAGCACTCCCCCATATGCACCCTACCACAGTCCCTGAAAGCCTGGGGTCTAAAAGTATTCACTGAAACTACTCGAACCGGTTCCTCCATTCTAGCCCTTTTAACATACCTATTTGTAGCACTCGAGGGTCCTGAATCCCTTCTAAATCTGGGTTGATCCTTCTCACGATTCTGTCGTTCAGTTCTCTTTACTTTCTCAGCTATTTTAGCCTTTTCTACCAATGCAGTGAAATAACGCTCCCTCTGTGGAGCTATCAGCATCCTAAGCTCATCGCGGAGGCCATCCTCAAATCGAACACTGCACTCATATTCAGTTGCAACTATCCTACTGGCGTATTGACTCAGCCTCAAGAATTCTGCCTCATCCTCCGCTACAGTCTTATTACCCTGAGTCAGATTCAAAAATTCCTTTCGACGGGCATCCACATAACTAGCTCCAACAAACCTCCCCTTAAAAGCAGTCTTGAACAATTTCCAGGTTACTCGTTCAATCAGGGTACTCTCCCTCACGGTGATCCACCATCGGTATGCCTCATCTCGTAGCAATGACACAACCCCCTTCAGCTTTTGCTCTACAGAGCAATCTAAATCGTCCATAATCCGCTCTGTTATCTCTAGCCAATATTCAGCCACATTTGGGGCTACTCCAGATACGCCCATAAAAACTTCTACTCCGTTAGCCCGGAGTTGCTCCGAGATGGATCCCTTATTTACTGTCCTAGTGCTAGCTCCAACAACTCTTTCTAAAACCTTTAACATTGCTTGGGACAAAGCATCATCCCTCGCAGCCCAATCATATGACCCAGTCTCAGTTGCCTATGGCACGAATGCCTCCTCAGCTGGCCTATGCCCTGAGGATGAAGATTTAGCTTGCACCCTTCTGCGACCACGTCCGCAGCCTCGTCCATGATTTCCTCTTGTACTCATATCGAATTATCTAATTACGAATTTTATGATATTAGTATAATGTTCAATTGTTTATTACGAGATGTCTTATGGAAATATAGCAGTTCAAGGATTGTTTTCGCAACGTCGTAGCCTAGCTAAAGTCTCATTCCTACCGTTTACAGCTCTACCCTATCTAAAGTATCATAGTAAGGTCTCAGTTCTATTCATAACATCATATCATTATCACATAACGTAAAAGAGAGTATACCTGCAGACTTGGTGCCGGGGATTCAGTGTGCCATATCAAATTTCAGAATACTTAGAAGAATCTAACCTCCTTAAAATCAAATTCTCAAAACATGTGTATTTTGAAGACGACAAATTTGGAAAAGGTCTCTTTCAAACAATAATTTCTGAATTTTTTTCCAAAAATACCCTTCTTGGATTTAAAAAAATTTTCGAAACCAACTTTTGTTAAGCTTAACCAAATGAATGGAAGCTAAGCACCAGGTAGGAATCTGTAACAGAGGAGGTGAGCCATGAAGGCTGCTTAAGTACCAAGCTCTTCGATTGAATCCAATCCTAGACATGCCCACAACCATTGCAACACTTGGTTAGAACGGGTTGAAATCTCTTTGAGTAGATATCTTTGATAAATCGAATGATCGTGACGTTGTGTTATTTTGAAAACAAGTATCGTTTTGAAACCGCATTCTAGGTCTAGCCCATTTGAATTATTATCAACCGGTTTAAAGTTATTAAAAATAAAATAATCCCAGAAAAGGAAAAAAAATAAAGTTAAAATGGCCTTATTACAACCCAAAAATAAATAATAAATAAGGTAGACTAAAGAAAACCAATCACTTATTTCAAAAGCCCAAAAGAGATCACTGTGGCCACTCTGAATCCCCTCCGACTCTAAGTCCCCAAATCAAAGCTCACCTGAAAGGTTAAGGAAATGGCTGAGTTTGAAAGCTCAGTGTGTAACAAGCCCCTTTCAGAGCCCAAAACAATATCAGCCTGCTGGGCCTAAGCCCAAATTCAATCTCAACATATACTAGGCCGAAGCCTTTACATTATTCATATCACTGGGCCGAAGCCTTTCCATTATTCATATCACAGGGCCGAAGCCTTTACTCAACCCACCAACCGCTACTCTCCACCCGTACCAACCAAGCTCTCCATGTGGGGAATAACTCAACCCACCCAACCAAACTCTACACTGGCAGCATAGCTGCTTTATCATATAACTAGAGGCTTGGCCTCTTTTAATAACTGGGGCAAAAGCCCTTTTTGATAAACTGGGGCAAAAGCCCTTTTGCACTTCCTCCATCCATATAAACCCAACCCATGCATAAATGAATACATCATGTGCATATCGTATCAAATCATATATATATCAAAATCTCATGCATCAAACTCATAATTAAACCCTAGGGGTAAAATGGTCATTTTCATATTATAAGGGTAATTTCGTAATTTTACCAAATATTAGGGTTCTCCGTGTTCATTTTCAGTTACTAACAATTTCATGTGTTTTGATGGCGATTCTAGCCCATTCTTAGCGAAACCAAGTTATTGGGCCAAAAACCCCTAATGGGCTCTACATAGCCGAATTAGTCATCTAGGCCCATTTAGCCCATCTTCCATAACGGTCTTAGCCGTATTAACACGCAATCTGATAGAATTCCATTTTCTACCAAATTTACCCAAATGGGTCCGGAAGCCCATTGGGCCCGATTTCAGCCCCTCGAGGCCCAACTTACCATCGTGCACCAAATCATGCCCTTACCTGTTCCAACGATCCTGATCATCTAAATTAGTGAATCTAACTAACCTATGAGCATTCGTATGCTCACGAGTCCTCGAAATGCCAGAATTTCAGCATTTCGGCTTTTCGGCAAATATCGAGTTAAGCTACGAAAGAGGGTTTGTTACACACCTGATTTGCGATATTCCTTGACGAGATCTCCTACACGATTTCTCCTATAATCAACCGCTTATAGATTAGATCATGTTACTAATTAAACCAAATCGAAGACTACCTATTAACACTTATGTATTCGGCCACCATCTATAATGGCCCTAGAATTCATACTTTTGCCGAAATTGATGACTAGATCTAGATTTAGTCACTCCGATGATCCAAGCTTATCCGAATCGACACCCCACGCCTTGCTGCTCCTCCAACGTATTTACTCCACCATAGAACCCAAACAAAAACAAATGAAGAAGCCGAATAAGGCTTATATCTCCAATCGGCCACCTCTCTAAACTATAGGGGTTTCAGCTTTTGTCAACAGTTACTATTAAAATCAATTTAGAATACGAATACTTACCACAGTCTCTCTTCTTTAATCCATTTAAAGCCTAGAAGATAAAGGGATTGGCCATCAAAAAGTGAAGGAAAACAGAGAGTTGCTAGTCAACAAGAAATCGGCACCAGAGGTTTCGAATTTTGTGACTTTTCGGCAAAAGTAAAGATAGAAGTAGTAGATGAATGGGAGGGAATAGTAAAAAGGTTTCGGAAAAGAAAAGGAAGGAAAAGTGGATGGAAGGGTGGTGGTTCAGCTAGAGAAGAAGAAAGAAAAAAAAGAAGAAACGAATGAGACTCTGGTTTACAGAAGAAAACAGCACAGCTAAATTCCTAAATGCCGAAAAGACTACCCTAACACCCCTCTGCCGAAATCCCCTCCCTAATCCCCTCTCATCGGCTAACTCTACCTCCCTCTCAAATCCCTAAAATCTCTCCCCTTATCCCTCCTTAATCTATGCATTTGACTAATTCAAACTTTCTCCCACAGAGTTCCATTCGGCTACAACTCCTGCCTGCTCAAAGCATAAAAAAATTAACATTACCTTTGCCATCACAGGGAATCGAACCCAGGTCTTCCCCCAACCACTTGCACGCCACCTTTTTAGCTCTCTAGTGGCATCACTTAGCCACTTTACCAGAGGCTCTTTTGTGATACATTTTACCCACAATTTTTAATAAGACCACCTATCCAAATCCCCTAACTTCTTAAGTCCAAAATTCAAAAATTCTACCGGGTTTTAGCCAACACATAGGCCTTCCATAAGCCCATTTACACCCTCCAATTATGAATTTCACAACCAAATATCTAATTTTAAAAACTTTACCAAAATATCGAGAATCACGACAAAACCCGAAAATCAGGATATTACAAAAGTTTTATGGAAAAGACACAAGTTGAAGAGGCTACATGGGAGACGAAGGAAAACATGTGAAACCAATACCCAAACCTATTCACTAGTAAGATTTTCAGGGACGAAAATCCCTAATGGGGAGAATTATAGCATCCCGAATTAGGGTCTAGTCAAAACAGTGGTTTTAAGACCAAAAATTTGAAATAGAAATAATTATTTTATGATTATTTGATGGTACATTATATGATTGCATGTTTGTGTGAAATTTTCATGATGAAATTCTATGACTAAAGTGTCGAATTTGACTTTAGGGACAAAATTGAATAAGTTGTAAAACTTGTGTTCTAGAAGCTTCAAGCATGAAATTGCATTGGACCATTAATTAGAGGTCCTTAAATAGCAATTTGACCAAGTTCTAAAATTTTGGACAAAAATGGGCATGAATAGGAACATTTTAAAAGAAAGGCCTTAAGGGTATTTTTGTCTTTTGGTAAATAAAAGAATAAAAAGGGAAAATCAAGTCAAAATTGTGTCCATCTTCTTCCTTGTGTGCCAAAATTTGCAAGGGTTCCATAGCTAGGGTTTTAAACTTTTCAAGCTTGATTGTAAGTGCTCCCTAGTCCCGTTTTTAATGTTATTTGCATTTTGAAGTCCTTAAAGTATGATCTATCCATTTCTAGCAATATTTTGAGCTAGGGTTCATGTATGAAATTTGACCCATGTATGACATGTTTGTATTTTGATGTTTAATGGAAGAAAATGAAAGTTTGATGTGTGTTCAACATCTTTTACTAAGTGATTTTTGATAAAAATGCATAAAACGGACTTTTTTGTAAAAGGTGTAAACATGAGTAGTAAAAATGTGAAATAAAGGAAAATGTGGGCTGATATGGGCATGGTATAAGTTCGGCTAGGCTTGGGTAACAAAAAATGATCACATTTCATTTTACGAGCCTAGGGACTAATTTTTAAATAAGTAAAAGTTTAGAGGAAAAACTATAATTTTTCCTAAATATAGTTTTTGGACTGATTTGAATAATGGGATGATTAAATGAGCTGAATTTGCTATTATAGATCAAGAAAAACAGAGTCCGGACCTAGACCGGGGAAATAACAAAATTTCAGACTAAATCGAATTAATTGTCCATATTTTGTACCGAGGTAAGCTCATGTGTAAATAATGCAATGTTGTACCATGTTTTAATTCTTTATTAATGTATGAATTTCTATGTTTAATTGTTATGATGAGTGTATGAATGACATAATGGTCAATGAGAATGACTTTGTGAATGAGTTCGACAAATATGTGATATCGAGAAAAATCTTGTTTGAACCTTAGGAATAATCTAGGATACAATGTGACATTTCACTGGGAACTATGTGATTATGAGTTTATGAGATTATGTGTATATGTGACTATGTGAATCTGGGTGCTGGTCTTGTACGTTATACCGGTGGCTGGGTAGCCCAGCATGTGTTGCGAGTACATGTCAGCTTGTGTAAGCAGCCTGTGTAGTTACATCCTGACTGTCAGCTTCTGTGAGTAGGCTCGTGACTAGCTCGAGATCGAGCAATGTGTGGTATGTTATATGAGGTAGCATGTGGTTGCATATGCAGCACTATATGCAAGCTTTCTGTGTATTTGATTGTATTCCAAGTGTTCAACGGGTAAATCAGTGGGTTATTTAACAAGTAAATCAATGTTGAGGAATTATGAGAATGCGTTACGAGTTGGTACAGGTATGTACAAGAAACTCATATGAATGAGCTCAGTATGTGATGAAATTTTGGTAAGATTAAAAATGAGTAAGTTATGCCTATGAAACTACGATGACATATATGTTAATTATATTATGTTAATTGTATAATATTCAAGATTATGTTGCTATTTATTTGCATGTGAACTTACTAAGCTTTATGCTTACTTCCCTCTCTTTTCTATTTCTTATAGTATCGCCAAGCTAGCTCAGGGATCGAAGGACGTCGGAGACTCGATTACACTATCAACTGGACATTGGGTATAGTTAGTCTCAACATTTTAAGTATGGCATATATAGGGACTTAGTCTTTTTGTTATATGTCATATTGGTCTAGCCAAATGTGTTGGCTTATGGTAATATTTGATTCATTTTGTCTATGGCCAAGTGATATGGTTCATATTGAATATTTGGGTGTAACAGTAATCAATTATGCATGCATGCAATGTATTATGCTTGACGTGATTGCTTATGGATGAGATGTGTAATGAGAGGCACATGTGCTAAATGAATGAATCATGGCTAATAAGTATGACCAAAACTATGGTATAATTGAGTAAATTGAAAGTAGGCTTAGCATGATGAATGAATATGAAATTGGTGTGGAATGCCATGCGAAAGCATGATGGGTTGGATAGAAGATATGTTGACATTACAAAGGCATGGGTTAATCATGTTTTTGAGTATTTGAGTGACTAATTATACAATGAATTAGTTGCATTCCATCAAAGATGAATGAGTGAATGAGCATTTTGATAAACCGTAATTTCTACATATTCCTATCCCATCCTTACGACATTTTATGAATGATTTTTCCTTAGATTTGGTGAATTTGATGCTCCTAATGCCTTAATTTCATATTTTGTAACATCCTGATTTTGGGCTTAATCGAAACAGTGGTTTCGGGATCACAAATCCGATGAGGAAAATTTTATTTTTCTTATATTTTTATGGTCTACAATTTCACGGAATGATTTCGTGAAAATTTCGTTCGAAAATTTCGACGTTTGGGCACTCAATTTAGTAAAAAGGACTAAATTGTAAAAAGTGCTAAAGTTGAGTTCTACATGTTAGAGGTATCACATTGTTATGAAATTTTAAATGGGAGGTCCTTAAATGATAATTAAACCATTTTATAACTTGTTGGACAAAAATGGCCTGGATTGGGTAAAATTTGAAAGAATAGTAAAAAAGGCATTTTGGTCATTTAGGGGTAAAATGAATTAAAAGACATTTTAAACTCCAAATGTGTCACTTTCTTCTTGCTACAGTAGAATGTACCAAGAGCAGCCATGGTTAGGGTTTGGCCAAGCTTCCAATCTTAATGGTAAGTGATTTCGAGCTCCTTTTTTTAAATGTTCTATGTATTTTTGAAATCCCGGTAACATGATCTGCACATTTCTACCATTATTTTGAGCTAGGATTTATGTTTAAAAATTTACCCATGAATGATATGCATGTATTTTGATATTTAATGGTACAATATGGAGCTTGAAATTGTGTTAAACAACTTTTGCTAAGCGATTTTACGTGAAAACGAGTAAAACGGTGTAATCGGTAAAAATACCTAATGTTCATAAGTACATGTTAGAGTGAGAATTTGATGTTGCCGTAGAAGGGAAAAATTATCAGTATGTCATAAAACATAAGAAAATAGGAAGAAGTTTAATTTCTGAACCTTGGGGCAAAAGTGCAAATATGTAAAAGTTTAGGGGTCAAAATGAAAATTTGTAAAAATATGATTTTTAGACTCATATGGATTTTGTGACTAATTAGTAGGCTAAATGTGATATTATAGATCAAGGAAATCGAGATTTGAGCTTAAATCGAGAAAATACAGGGTTGTGGACTAGAATGGTAAATTGCCATTTCTGGATCCGAGGTAAGATTATACATAAGTAATTTATCGATTCTTTTTATTTTATTATATTTTGTTATCATATGAAATGTGGCTGCCTATAGAATGTTTGTTTGTTGTAAATTGCAAATTGAAAAAGGACTATGAATAAATTGTAACATGTTGGAAAGTGAGGAATTTCCCGATTGAGCCTTCGGAATAGAAACGATACGAATGATCTATTGTGAGGTCACGTGTCTAGTACTAAGTGCAGGCTACTACGTGTACCGGATAATTGGTCGCATGAGTAGTACTAAGTGCAGGCTACTATGCGTACCCAATAACTTTGATCACGTGAATAGTACTAAGTGTAGTCTACTACGTGTATCAGATGGTTAGGTCACATGTGTAGTACTAAGTGCAGGCTACTACGTGTACCGGATAATTGGTCACATGTGTAGTACTAAATTCAGGCTACTATGCATACCAGATAGCTTTGGCTACAAGTGTGAAAATATGTGCAGGCAACTAAGTATCAGTTATTATTCCGAAGAGTTCAACGAGAAAAATCGATTAAGTAAAAATACATGTGAACATGATTATATGATGAATAAGTGCAGGTATATGTTTAAGAAATTTTTGAGCAATATGCTCGATATTTGAGTGAACTTCGATAAGAAAAAATGAATTAAGTGAAATTATGTAAGAGTGAATTTTAGTAGTAAAATAGTGTTGGACAGCAGCAGTTGTTTGACTTTGAAAATTCACAAAAAATTTTGTAAGCTGAATTATATTCAAATAAATTATGGAATTAAAGCTTAATTAGTCTATTTTCATATAAAGGAAACAAGGGGAGCAAAAGAGTTGTATATTATGTGATATTCTAATTTTTGTGAGACAGTGTTAGAATGAATTCGAGATCCCCTATTCTGACTTGGAAAAATTGTTAAAAACTGTAGAAATATAATTATGGGTTATAATTTATATGCTTATATAATTTTAATAGAAACAAACAAGAACATTATCCGAGTCTGGTACTATGAGATAAATAAATTTTAGTGAAGAAAGGTCGAAGCTGTCAAACAACGAAACAGGGGAGACTTTGAATAATAAACTGTACTTATTGGCTAGACCAAAAATTCTGAAAATTTTATGGTGGAAAGATATATGAGTCTAGTTTCTGGGAAAATTTACGGATCTTAATTTGGAGTTTTTTAACTCCAGATATAAATGATTTAGTGACTGTGACTCAAGAAAGCAGCTTAACCAGAACATGTGTAAATGTACAATTGGGTTAGTTTTACTATGGAAAGCATGTTAGTGAATTGCTTATTATTATTTCATGCGAGCTTACTAAGCGTAAAGCTTACCCCCTCCTTTCCATTTCTTTTAGTATTGTCAAGTTAGCTCAGGGTTGGAGATCGTCGGAGGCGGCATTACACTATCAAGCCAACACCTTGACAGTATAAACACATATGCTAGAATTATCAAGTGAGTGGCATGTATAGGGACCTAGTTTTATAACATGTGTTATTATAATTTGGCCAAATATATTGGTCTTTAGTCAGCTAATGATTCTAACTTATAAATCTAGCTATTTATGTTATGTTTGATATTGGTGATGTGCATATGCTTGTTTGCCATGCATGGTTGGTAATATGTTATGTGTTGTTGTGAATGTTTAACGCCTCGAACCCTATCCCGATGTTGGATACGGGTGAGGGGTGTTACATATTTTATACTTAGGTGAGTATAGGAGAGTGAAAGGAACGATAAACGGGCCAAAAACAGAGAAAATGGGCCAACGTAATCAACACGGCCTGGACCTCCTTAAACGGGCAGACCACACGGCCGTGTCAATTTGGAAAAATCGAAGCACGACTCACACAGGTGGACCACACGCCCGCGCCTATTTAACAGGCTTGACCATGGCCTGAAGTAATCTCACACGGGTGTGTCACACGAGCGTGTCCCTGTCGAGCCCAAATTGAGTCCAATTTGGAAAAGGCCAATTTTGAGGGTTCTTAGGCATTCTAAAGCCTATAAATACACCCTAAAGGAAGAGAAAAAGGGGGGCCACAGAGAAAGAAGCAGGGAACTGCTCAAGGAAAGTCGATTGATCCATCTCAGAAGCCGGATTCATCATCAAGACTGAAGATCTCCTCTCAATTTCCCTTCAGGAGTTTTGGGTTTTTCTTTATGTTTTGTATTCATTATTCTTCTGAGATACTTACCTTTTTAGTTATGAACTAAAACCCCTAAATACCTAAGGAGAATGAAACCAAAGACAGATCTTGTTATTATTATCTGAATTGTATGATAAATATTTGACTTATTCTTAATTATGTGTTCTTAATTCTTGTTTTGATATTCTAGGATATTGATTCAAGTTAAGCTCTTATTCAAAGAAAGAATAGACCCTGTCTAAGAGTACATTTGTCATAATTAAGTGGAGTTGATTGCGTGCCTAGAGATAGGGTGACAAGATTTTGTTGGATTAGGGTGAAACCTAATAAAGGGATTCATAGATCGAGTGAATGCAACCCTAGGGAGTTAATTAGAAAGAGATTTCAATTGTTCAACCTAGGGTTAGACGTTGTTAGTCTCATGAGGGATAATAATATAACTTAGGGATTTCTACGGATCAAGTCAAATGAATAAATCGTCTGATTCAGAGTCAAATAACAAGTGAAGTCTAGGTGGATTTTTCCTTAGGTTTTGTCTTAATTCAATCGTTTTTCCAAAAGTAATTCCCCAATTCTATTTTCTGTGATTTCTTAGTTTAGTTAACTAGTTAGATAAACAAAACCCTTTTATTTTTTTAGGCTAGATAATAAAAAGAAAGTTAATACTAGTACTTTTAGTTCCTTTGGGTTCGATAATCCAGTCTTGCTAAAGCTATACTACTGTTCGATGGTACACTTGCCTTCATCGTGATAATAGTTAGTTTCAAGAACGATTCATTATAAATATTTAAAGCCTGTCACGTATATCAGGTATCACATTTAATTGTGTCAATTGGCTTGGGAAATAGCCTCAAAGTTGTCCACACAGGTAGACACACGCCGTGTGTCTAGACTGTGTGTAACCCACGGTTTGCCCCATGGGCGTGTGATTCGACCGTGTGCCCCTGCACACTAATTAATGCAAAACAGAATGCCCAGTAGTAAACACACAGGTAAAGACACGGGCGTGTGTCTCTGCCGTGTGAAGGGCACGGCCGTAGGACATGGGCATGTGCCCAGGCCATGTGAAGTCTACACATAATTTTGGAATTTAATTCGCCATACGATCTAAGCACACAGGCGTGTGACTTGGCCGTGTGACCTTATTTTGGTTGATGACGTCATAGTCAGAGAGTTACACAGGCTGAGGACATGGGCGTGTCCCAAGCCACACTGGCTTGTGTGACCACACAGCCTACCCACACAGGTGTGTGACTCTCCAAAATAAGAAATTTTTTTTAAATGTCAAAAAAGTTCTGAAAGTTCTTGATGTAGTCCCAAACCGCTCACGATATATGTTTTGGGCCTCGTAGGCCCTTTTAAGGGACAAATTGGATGTGATTGAAAAGCTTCAAATTGGATAAAATTTTATGACATGGTTTTGTATGTTTGTTTACATTTAAGTTCGGTAATGCCTCGAACCTCGTCCCAGCGTTGGATACGAGTAAGGGTGTTACAATATTTGTCCAATTAGGTACAATTTTTATCCTGTTTTTAATGATTTTTATGTTTTTGAGATCCTTGTAGCTTAATCTAGGTAGCCCAAGGACTAATTTACAAAATTGTTAAAGGTTTATGGTTTTGCTAATGATGAATATGTGTCTATCTTGATGTTTGATGATAGAAAATGTATGGTTGTTGTTAGATAAACAACATTTGTAAAGTGCTTTTTGGTAAAATTGTCAATTAAGGATTAAATTGAGAAATGTGAAAATTTTGTAGTAGAAATGTAAAATAAATGAACAATATGGGCTGCTTTGGTAATAAGAGAAATTCGGCTAGCATGGATAGGGATTTAATTGCATGAATTTGTAGTTTTATGAGCTAAGGACTAAATTGTAAAGAAATTGAAATATTAGGGTAAAATTTTAAAGTTGCCATAATGTGATTTTTGGGCTAAATTGAATAGAATGATAATTGAATAAGTTAAATTTGATATTATATAGATCAAGAAAAATAGAGTTCGGATCTAGATCAGGGGTAAAATAAAGTTTTGGACTAGTCAGTCCATTTCGTGGTTTTTGCGATCGAGGGAAGTTCGTATGTTAATAAGAATTATTATAATTTTATTTTAAGTGCTTTATTATTGAATTTAATTATGAATACGACCTTACGGATATGTTCAATGAAGATTCGGCATTGTGAAATCCTGGTTGAACCCTAAGAATTGATTAGGATACAAATGACATGTCATTAGGGCTTATGTGCTTGGGTGCTGGTCGTACGTCCTACCAGTGGCTGAGTTATCCGGCATGTGTTGCGGATTCTCGTGAGCTTGCACGAGCAGCACCATGTAGCTACTTCATGACCGTTAGCTTGTGTGAGCAGACCCGTTGATAGCTCAAGAGTGAGCATTATATGAGATATGAGATTGAGATAGCTTCGGCTATGTATTGGCACCTAGGGTGTGAGATTCCTAAGTATGTGATATTATTCCAAATGGTTCAATAGGTATATCAAAGATATGGATGAGTAAGAGATTGATACGAGTTGATACAACTATGTACATGAACCGTACAAGCATTGAATTGAAGAAACTTGTGAATTTCATATCGAACCTTGTGAATGAATATGTGATAAGTTTGTGGATCATTATGAGTTATATTAAGATATGTTTAATTGCTTAAATTGTGCATGTATGGTAAGTTGAGTTTATTACTATACGAACTTACTAAGCTTTATAGCTTACTTAGTTTACTTTTCTGTGTTTTATAGTGAATATCAAAGATTGCTCAGATTTAGGAGTCGTTAGAGATCTCATCACACTATCAAGCTTTCACTTTGGTACTTTTGAACTTATGTATTTGGTTATATGGCATGTATAGGAGTTATGGTCATCTTGGTCTATATGTTGGTAATGATTTTAGCCATTTGAGTTGGCTTGTAAATGTTGAATGGCTTATTTTCTATGTAGCCATGTGTTTAGCTTAACAAACAAGGAAAGAGAACCCCACCATAAGATTAAGGTAACATCACGATCAATCGAGTAATTTCTTTCCTATATACTTGAAGACTAGACATTAGGGACAATGTGTAATCTAAAGTGTGAAGGGGTAACATAGGAAGTTTATGTTTTTATTTTATGCCTTTGTTTTTATTTTCATAATTTTTTATTTTATTTTTATTGTCTAAAGTGTGCTTGAGCTTGTAAAAGTACAAGTTATTAATTAGGAGCATGCATATAGGTTGATTGTGTTTACTGTAAATTTAGCATGATAGTGAATGATTTTATATTGTCAATTATTAGACTAATTAGTTCTATATATTACACTGTGAATAGACATTGAGTAATTAAGTATACCAAATGATATAGAAAATATAGGGAAACGAGCATACTAGTATGACTAATAGATGACTAGAGTTGTGATTACTTAGTTTATTAAATTCATGAATATTGAGATACCTAGAGATGAACTAGAGCCAAAAAGTTAACCTTATTCATTGACCTTTAGTACCATATTTGAGTCATCTTGAGGAACCTTCATACAAAACCCAAAGCCAAAAAGTGAATTGTACTTATCCTTTTTCTTTGGTCCCTAAACTGCACAAACTTAGACGTTGATCCATAAGTATTGAGGGATAAATAGAGACATAATGGTGGTTTTGAATTATTTGAGTGAAATAAGAAGAAGGAATGTGATGTAGTAATTATAGGTTAAGCTAAAAATGTGTGAGTAAAGGAAAATTCATAAAAATTCAAAACGAGTGGAGAAGTACAAAATCAATAGAAAAGCATTATGAGTGAGAAAATGTTGAAAAAATCAAAGTGATCCAGAAAACATCACAAAAATAGAAACACTCAATCATTAGTGCATAAAAACTTGTTAGCTTACCATAGTTGTTATTATTACATTGTGACTTCCAACATAGAGAAATAATGAAGGTGAGAGAATGAGAGATAAGGCGATGAGTAGAAAAAGGACGCTAAAGGGGGTGAATAGGGAACAACACGATGTGTCAAAATAATTTTGTGCTTGAAACTATTTTTATGCTTCATGTTCTTGAATTTCATACCAACCCTAAGCCTTAGAATGTTACAAGATGAAGAGTCCTATGTGACCTAAGTAAATCTATTTGTGATTGGACATTATATTAGGTGATTGTAATAATAGTTAATTGTGTTCTACTAGTGTAATCAAAATCCCTATGTAATTTCTTTATGTAATGGCTTGATTTTGGGCCCAGCTGAAACAGTGGTTTCAGGACCACTAATCTGAGGTCGGAGAAATTATTTTTAATATTATTTTATGTCTTGTAGCACGATTATATGAGAGTATGAAAATTTTGGTGAATTAATTTTAGTGATTTCATGCTTAATTGTGAAAAAAGACTAAATCGTATAAAGTGCAAAAGTCCTATTTTGATAGCTAAGTGTGTCAAATAGCTAGAGAACCAAAATTGGGGGTCTTTAAAGGGAAAATAGACCCTTAAAACAGAGGTGGCCGGCCATAAAGACAAAAAAGGATGAGAAAGTCAAAGTTAGGTGGCCTAATTTGATTAAAATAAAACCTAAGAAAAAGGCTATCATCTTTTTTGTTTTGCTCCTTCTTCTCCACCAATTTTTCCTCTAAGAAAATGGCCATGGAAGCTTGAAAAATTTCAGCAACTTAAAGCCTTTGCAAGTAAGTGATTTTGAGGGCTTTTATTGAATATTTTTCTACTTTTAAAACCTTTGTAGCATGAGCTTTCAAATAAGGGGACTATTTTGCAAAATGATTGAAAGTCTAGGGTTTTGCCATGAGAGTGTTCATGTTGTTTTCTAAAATTTTGTGGAAGAAAATGAATCATGGTTGTGAAATAAACAACTTTTGTGAAGTAGTTTTCATGGAAACCATAACTAAGGACCATTTTGCATAAGTTGTAAAATAGTTGATAAATGTGTGGAATAATGAGAATTGTGGGTTACTCCAGTATAAAAAGTATTCGGGTAGGCTTGATTAATGAGAAAATGTGATAAAAATAAATTTTTGGGTCTAGGCTTGATTAACGAATTGTTGAGTACCTAGATCAATAAAATGATTAAATTTGTGAATTTTTATCATTATAGATCAAGAATTACAAAATCCGAACCTAGACCGGAAAAAGGCCAAGCAAGTAGATTAAATAAACTAGTCGCCACATTTTGAGTACCACGGTAAGTTGTATGTAAATAATACAAGTACAGTGTTATTATATGTGTTTGAATTGATATAGCATAAATTCTTGTTTCTGGAAGTGATTATGTATGATGAATATTGAGATAGTAGAACTCCCGTTTGAACCTTAGGAAATAAATCGGATATTCATACCATGACATTCAGGTTATTTGTGCGCCAGTGTAAGACATTTTTGGGACATGCATCGGCCACATTATGAGAGCTAGTGTAAACCATGTCTAGGACATGGCATGGCATTGAGACGAGAGCTAGTGTAATACATGTCTGGGACATGCATCGGCCTCAAGATGTAAGCTAGTGTAAGACATATCTGGAACATGCATCGGCTATGAGATGTGTCAGTGTAAGACCATGTCTGGGACATGTCATCAGCACATATAGAGGTGTTAGTGTAAGACCATGTCTGGGACACGGCATCGGCACGTATAGAGGTGTCACTGTAAGACCATGTTTGGGACATGGCATCAGTACGGATATGTGAGAGCTAGTGTAAGACCATGTTTGGGATATGGTGTCAGCCTTGATTTTGATAGTTAGTGTAAAACCATGTCTGGGACATGACATCGACTTGATGGATGAGCCACTGTAAGACCATGTCTAGGACATGGCATCAGCATTATACCCTATGTTTGAGGCTTAGTGAATATCCAATAGCATTCCAAATGGTTCAATGGTGAGAGTTACAGTTTAAGTTAAACGAGAAAAGTATAACTATGTTGTGAGTACTACAGGTACCTATTTGAAATGTATGAGATGTGAGCTCAATATATGCTATGTGAATTGTATTGGATAATGATGAGTAAGTTGTGCTTATGCCTACTTTTTTATTATAAGCATGATGATGAATGGTAAAGTTGTTTATTTTCATGCAACTTACTAAGCTTTATGTTTATTCTATTTTATTTACATTTTCTTATAGTGCGGCTTAATTAGCTCGTGGATCAACGGACATCAGAGGCATCAATCACACTATCAATCGAAACACTTGGTAAAGTTAGATCTTTTATCTTGATTATGGCATGTATAGGACCCTAACTTTTGAGTTTTGTGTCATTGTTAATTGGCCAAATGTGTTGGTTTGCTTCAACATTTGATTCATTTTGTATAAGGCCATGAAAAATTGCTAATATTGAAAGTTTATATATGAATTCAAGATAGTCTTTCATGAATACAAAATTGTTGGCAAATATAAGAAATGTATATAGGCCTTAGCTATGGTTGTTTGGTTAACAAATCATATTAAGTTAGACATTGATATGTTGGTTGGCATTAGATGGCATTTTAGGGTGGTAAAAGGGTTGGTATATAGCTTTATATTGTCCACACGGGTAGACACACGGGCGTGTGTCTAGGCCGTGTGTGACACACGGTCAGCCCCACGGGCGTGTTGTTCGATCGTGTGTCCCCTACATGTTAATTTTACAAGTCAATATGCATGGTAGTAAACATAGGGGCAGAGACACAATTGAGTGTCTCAGCCGTGTGGAGGACACGGCCTTCGACCACGGGTGTATGCCTTGGCCATGTACACCTTATTGGATGTTGATGTCAGAAATAAAATGTCAAGGTTCTTAGACACGGGCTAGAACACGGGCGTGTCATGGCCGTGTGAGGGACACGGGTCATAGACACGGGCATGTGTCAGGCAGTGTGAAAACCCCTATAGGTTCGAGTTTAGAATTTAATTCACACAAAGCATGGGACACAGGCGTGTACCCAGGTGCTTAGGCCATGTGTGTCACACGGGCAATCAGCACGACCATATACAAGTTCCACACGGGCGCATTGCCCTTCCACACGGGCGTATGTCCTATTTCAAGGGTTGTTTTCTAAGGTTGGTTAAAGGACCCGAGTTGGTCCCGAATGGTTTCTAATGGATGTTTGAGGCCTCATAGGCTAATGTTAAGGAGTTTAGACAAAGTTCGAAAATTTTTTAAATTTGAACAAGTCTTCATGACATCAAAAGGATTGTATGCATGTGTTTAAGTCAGGTAATGCCTCGTGCCCAGTCCCGATCTCGGACATGGGTAAGGGGTGTTACACTTTATGGATTAATATATTTGATGATCTTTTTGTTTATATACTTTGTAATATACTGAACTATGTTTAAGGATGACAGTGGTAAGTCCTTTACATATCATTCAAAAATCATGTGTATTTACGATCACTCATATTTGCATCAGTCCAATAATAATCTTTGTAGCATACTTGCTCAAGGGTCGTCATTTACTTATGGTTTTTATCTTTATGTTTTCTTCCTTAAGGATAAGTAATGACTTAAGTCTAGGAGAGTTTGATTTTTTGCAATTCGTCGTATCAGATTAAACTACTTTTTATACTCAATGAGCTCGTAGGCAAGTAATTAAGTTTTCACTTTTTTAATGTAGATAATAAAAAGAACATTTTAGTAATTTATATGACCTTGGGGGCCAAAGTAGGCCTAAGGGCAGACTAACTTGTTTGGTGAGTGTACAGGACACCATTCAAGGGCACACAGATAGTAGATTGTCCGTGATGTTGGAGCAATGAGCTTCAATGTTGCAACACAGTGAACAGGGTACCCAAAAGGAGAAGCCTACCTTCAGTGTCCCAACACAGCCATAGGGTGTTGCAACACAACCCTAAAACCACACCCTAGCTAGTAAACTGCCTTTAGTGTCACGACATAAGCTAGAGGGTGTCGCGACACAAAAGTGACCTGGTCAATTAATGAGCCAAGGGTCTTTTCATCTACACAATGAACTTTAATGCAAAATCATCAACTGAATTAGGTCAAGGATCAATGTCCAACCTTAGGCCTATAAATAGAATTGTTCGAAACACTTTATGGACAATTTTTTACTTAGTTTAATTTTACTTTTAGTTGTAACTTAGATGTTGTTTTAGTTTTTCTTTTAGTTTTCTATATCATTCTTCACGGGGATCAAATTTTAGATACACCAACTCTTCAACAAATTGTTGTTTGCACGTTTACAATTATATCAGGATTTTTCTTATCTCTATTTTTTTATCTATCCTTAATGTTTATATTTTTCAAGGATTGTGTTTCTTAAATCCATGGGGAACTGGAACGACGGAAATGTTCAAGTGTACACATTCGCAACAAGTAATAAAGTGACAAGTAAATGTCGAGTTATCGTACCCACAGGGACTGTGAAAAGGGTTATTTGTGAATGCAATTTAAAACACTTTGGTGAAGAAAAATATTTTGTTTAAGGAGGGTGATTAAAAACTTAAGAAAATTAAAATAAATAAAGAATGAAGTAAAAGAAAGTTCTAATGCACGATTTCAAAATAAGATTTAATCAAGATGATTTAATTGTGTTGGATTAATTACACTTCTCATCTTAGAATTATTAAACTTATGTTTATATTGTTACGACTAAAATCACGGCAACCCGGTAATTTGCTAACTTATGAACATACTTACATACCAAAATCCATTCATCTCTTGACATATCCCTATGTCAATTCAACCGAGCAAATAGATTCTAGTAAGCAAACATGTTATTGCACATACATACTCATTAAACTAAACTAATCTCTTGCATATCCCTATGTCAATTCAAACGATTAATTAAATCTAGCAAGCATATAAAAGACTATGTGAGGTAACAAGGTATCCCTACCTTGAAACAGTTTAATCACAATAATCTTGCAAGTTATGCGAGGCAATAATATCGCCAGATATATTGCTAATTTAACCTTCAGTTACCTTAGAAGTATAAACATGCATTGATCAAGTACTGAGAATAAACATGCATTGATCAAGTACTGTGTGAATTAATTACAATTTCAATTTGTTTAAATAATTAAATCATTAGTTACCTCACAGTCGTAACGCAAGAATAACTTAGGCATGATTTTACTTCATCAAGCATTTTATCGAGGCCTATAACAACATAAACACAATTTTAACAATTTAAGAAGACAAAATACAATCAACCTAACATGAATTAAATTCAAGCTAAGCTGATTAAATTAACCATTCCAACAACATGAATCATAGATATATTCATCATAACAACAACAAAAATTAAAGACATAGGGAACAAGAATTAAATCTGGTGGTTTTCCGAGGCTTGACTTGGTTGCTCCGTTCTTCCTTCTTGCTATCCTCGCCGATCAAAGCTTTGATGAAAACTCAATTTCTGCTCCAAAATGGTTGAAGAACACCCCTTTTCCAAGGGAATAAATTGGCACAAGAGCAAGGGAATTGAAATGGAAAAATGAGAGAGGAGAGAAGTGTTGTGAAATGAATAAGGAATGAATGAGATGATTTAAATGATCAGCTAAGGGGGACTTTTATAGCTGAGCGTGGCAGCTGAAATTTGCTAAAAATAGCAGCCAAAGAGCCACCCCTTGGCCGGCCAGCTACGTGGCAAAGTTGATGCTTTCAACTTTGTTAAAAATGGCTGGGGGCAAATCCAAAAATCCACCAATTGTGGAGGGGTTTGAATGCAACTTTGACAAGACCTCAAGGGCTTCTTTTCAAGCTTAATTAATCAGCTAATAAGTTGATTTGGATCAGAATATGGACGGTTTTGGGCTGCCCAATCCTTGGCCAGTTCAGTTCAACCGGCTCGGTTCAACTGGACTACTTTTTCCATAATTAATAAATAATAATTTATTTAGCCAAATTAAATTGGGTATAAATTAAAATTAATTATATTATGAAATAATACACATAATTGGACCGTCTTAGGCTGGAAATTAATTTGCCTTGATACTTCAAATTGCTTCTCGGTTTTGTGCTTCAAATAGTGTCCACCGAGCCATTTTTCGCCCATTGTGTAATTCTGTCGAAAATAACCAAAATTACTCAAAATTAATTATAAAATAACTAAAATTATTTTATAAAAGTTAATTATTTTTCGACAAGAATTTAATCGAAGCGGTACAATGTTAAGCTAAAAAGGTTTTGTAAAAATGCGTAAATTTTCGTGTTTCCCCACCCCCAAACTTAATTCATTGCTCGTCCCGAGTAATGCACAAATTTTGAAAAGAATTTCTCGGAAACACATTTGAAAAAGTCCTTCAGCACAACATTTTTCCCAAAATTAAGAATTTAATATAGTTATGCTCAAAGACAAGAAATTTGATAGTTATGCTACTTAAGTATACATATTGTTCAAATTAATCTCAACAACTATTATGATAGCAGAAATTAGACTAAATGCTTTCTAATAAAGTCATGTTAAACCTTACCAATGTGATTTTATTCCCTTTATTCAAGATTAAGCTGCAACCATTAAGTTTAACTTATGTCTTCATATGTTGTGCGTAGCAATTTCTCTCCACTAATGTAGGTAGCATTGGAACTTTTGAATCAATAAGTCTTTAACAAGGTTGTAACGTGGCTGAGCTTAAGGGTAGGTAAAATATAGATAATTTTAGGCTTTTAAACCCTCGACTCAGCTTGTATCAGACCTTTGAAATAATCACCTTCAATACACCAACTTTCTTTGCTTTCATATGCTATTTTGTACATTCTCTTTTAGGTACATATGCTTTTTTTTTGCATGAGCATTTTCCTGAATGTACCAAAATTTTAAGAGCATTTTATACTTCTTTTCAACTCCCCCAAACTTATTTTCAATGAATACTTGGAATAGTGTCGAGTCTAGTGTTTGGGACAATTTTGAGATAGTTAAGAGAGAAGTGATGGCTAAATTTGCAAGGGTTCAAATAAAATTAGGCCATCTAGTCTCAAAGTTGGGTTTCAAAGGAAAAAAATTTCATCATGGTTGGCGTGAAAGGCTCAAATGGTCCAAACAAAATTTTCCTAAATCATTTCCAACATTCCATGCTTTCTAGGATTTCACCTCAAGAAACTACTAAGTCAATTCTAAAGACTTAAACTTTCATGCATGCCTAACTTTTGTAAGGAACTAAAATTTTATAGTTTGTTTTGCATGCTTTATTAAAATACATTTATATCATTATTAAGCTAACATAACAATTCATTGAAATAATAGAACTTTATTCATACTAAAGTTTAGCATACTTAAACAAAATTTCAAATTATTGAACAAAATACATCCTAATCATAATTAACAGAAAAATTTATTCTGAGTGGAAATAATTCAAATTTTTAGTCCCCCCAACTTAAAATGAACAATGTCCTCATTGTTTAAAGTGAATAGATATTATACACCAGGTAGGATTTTAGAAAATAGTAGGTGAGTCAATTTGACTGCTTAAGCACCAAGCTCTTTCTATATCCAATCCTAGACATGTATTTACCTATTGCCGCGCTTTATACTTTGCGACTTGTTCATTATTCATGATTTCCATCTATTGTTTTATTATGCAAAAAACAAAAATTCCTAATTAAACTTAATCCTAAAATGACGTAAGAATAGAGCTAAAATAAAGTCAAGATCCCCCTTTTATTTATTTGCAGACCCTTCCGAATTTGACTCATCTTTCGCTCCATCACTTTTGCTTTTGCATGAATCGCTTTGCTCCTTCTTTGATAATGGACTCCATGGTATAAAATTTGGAACTTTAGGCACAAAAATAAAGGGGTCATTGTAAATTTTCTTAAGAGCATTTCTCATCGAGTCATTCCTTATTTTTGAGTATCTCCAGTAAGCTTGTCTCTATTGCATATGCTACATTATGTCCATCAACCTTGATAGTTCATCTCGAAGATCTGGGCTTGGCAGTTGAGCTTTGAATATTAAAGTTTCATCATCAGGTTCAACTTATGGTTCCATTGGTTCCTTCTTATCTAGAACTTCAACTGATTGCATTGGCTCGATCTCTGTGGGATCTTCTTCCTCTTCTTCAGGATCCTCACTTTCTTCCACACGTTGCTATAGAACAAATTCTCCAACTACTCGGTAGAGATCCCAATCTGTGATCGTGCCCTAGCTATAGCCCGTCTTTTTTATGTTTGCAAGAATTTTAGCTTTCAAGCACAAAATTATTATCGTAAAGGGAAAGTAGGCTGGGCCAGAACGTCTAACGGCACAATTCCGCATCTCTCTCCAGATGATTTTTCCCACATCAATGGTCTCTCCAGTTAATGAAATTGTGGTTTCATGTGAACTCGGCATAAGGCTGAATAAGATGAAATAGAACCATCATTTTGTGAGTGGTAAAAGATGGGAAAAATTATTTTCTCAAAAATTTAGTTAATCAAAATTATTAATGATTCAATAAATTAAAAATTAATTATTAGAATAAAATTAAATTTAAGAGAAAATTTTGTCTTACCATATTTTTCGTAAAAATTAAAAGCTCCTAATGAAAATAACTATGAAACAAAAGTTGGCAAATAAAAATAAGTTGGCAAACAAAACTTGGGTCAAAATTGACCTTTTTATTTGAAAAACTAAAAATTTAATTTTCCATTTAGGGAATAATTTCTCAAAAAATTATGTTAAAATCAATTCCCAGGAAATATTAGAGGGGTCACAAGCGGTCCCGCTTAAGTTCCAATCTCCTAGACAAAATTTATTTAAACATACTAATCTCGAAAATATACCCTAAAGCATTTATTAAAAAGGAACATATGAAAATTTAAACATCTAATAAAATGAACGAAATTTGATTCCATTCAGTCTTATCTCCCCAGTAATGTTTCAAACGCTGAGCATTAACTTGAAAATTACCTCCCTTACCTTGGAGTTCAACAACTCCGTACGAATAGACACGATGAATCGTAAATGGACTAGACCAACGTGATTTTAGTTTACCAGGAAAGAACTTTAACCTGGAATTAAATAACAAGACTTGCTGACCTGCTTCAAATTCTCGAACTCGAATGTACTTGTTATGCCATTTCTTAAGTCTCTCCTTAAGTAGTTTGGCATTTTCGTACAAGAACATTCGAAATTCCTCTAGCTCATTGAGTTGGAGCATCCGTTTCTCTTTATCAAGCTTAAGATCCAAGTTGAGTTGTTGAAAGGCCCAGTAAGCTTTGTGTTCTAACTCCCAGGGTAGATGACAAGCTTTCCCAAAGACCAACCTATAGGGTGACAACCCTAAAGGTGTCTTGTATGTTGTCCTGTAAGCCCATAAAGCATCATTCAGTCTTTTGGACCAATCTCGTCAGTTCAGGCAAACTACCTTCTCAAGTATGCCTTTGATCTCCTTATTTGCCAGTTCAGCTTTCCCATTCGTTTGCGAACGGTAAGCTGCAGTGACCTTTTGTTTCACTCGATGTTTATCTAACAACCATTTCAACCACTTGTTCACAAAATGGGACCCTTCATCGCTGATAATAGCTCTTGGAGTTTGAAACCTTGTGAACACGTGTTTTTGAAAAACTTTATTACAACCCTAGCATCGTTTATTGGATAAGCTTCAGCCTCGACCCACTTAGACAAGTAGTCTACAGCTACTAATATGTACTTGTGACCAAAAGACGGAGGGAAAAAATAGAGGAAGTCAATGCCCCAAACATCGAATAATTATACCTCAATGATGTTTGTTCGAGGCATCTCATTTCTACTGGTGACATTTTCAACCCTTTGACATCGATCATAACTCTTTACGTAAGCGTATGCGTCCTTAAATATTGTTGGCCAAAAGAATCTGGCTTGCAATACTTTGGCCGCAGCACGAGTACCTCCAAAGTGTCCCCCACTTGGAGCTGAGTGACAATGGTATCGAATCAGTTGTACTTCATCTTCTACCACACATGTCCTGATCATTTGATCTACGCACTTCTTGAACAAGTATGGTTCTTCCCAGAAATAGTAGTTCACATCGTGAAGAAACTTTTTCCTTTGATGATATGTCTTATCAATCGGCATCAAACCACAAGCTAAATTGTTAGCAATATCAGCAAACAAGGGGTATTATGGACATGATTTACCTTTAGTATGTGTTCATCCGAAAATGTTTCTTGAATTAGTATAAGAGGAGAGTTCCCTTTTTGCGGCTCCAATCTGGACAAGTGATCTGCTACTTGATTTTCCACTCTCTTTCGATCTTTAATTTCTAATGAACTCTTAAAGTAGAAGTACCCATCAGATCAACCTCGGCTTAGCATCTTTCTTAGAGAGTAAGTACTTAATTGCTGAGTGGTCTGTATAGATAGTCACTTTGGTACGTACAAGATAAGATCGAAACTTGTCAAAAGCAAACACAATAGCAAGTAACTATTTTTCTGTTACTGTATAATTTAGTTGAGCTCCTGTCAGAGTTCGACTTGCATAGTAAATGGGATGAAAAACTTTGTTTGTTCACTGGCCCATAACGGCTCCTATCACGAAGTCACTCACGTCACACATCAATTCGAATGGCAGATCCCAGTCTGGTGTGACTATTATGGGTGCCGTAACTAATCGACTCTTCAAATCTTTGAAAGCCTTTAAGCATTTTTCATCAAACTTGAACGTCGAATCCTTCTCCAATAATTTGCATAAGGGTTTAGCAATTTTGGAGAAGTCCTTAATGAATCTTCGATAGAAATCGGCGTGGCCCAAAAAGCTCCTAAAACCTTTTACAAATATTCGAGGTGGGAGTTTCTCAATAACATCTACCTTTGCTTTATCTACTTTGATTCCATATCTCATTATCAGATACCCTAGTACAATCCCTTCTCGTATCATGAAATGTCACTTTTCCTATTTGAGTACTAGGTTTGTTTCTTCGTATCGCCTTAGTACCTTGGCTAGATTGGCTAGGAAATCGTCATACGTATCTCCAAATACTGAAAAATCATCGATAAAAACTTCCAAATACTTCTCAACCATGTCAGTAAAAATAGACATCATACATATTTGAAATGTAGCAATTGCATTACATAAACCAAATGGCATGCGTCTAAATGAAAATGTACCATATGGGAAAGTCAATGTTGTCTTGTGCTGATCTTTTGGTGCTACTATAATCTGATTATACTCCGAGTATCCATCAAGAAAATAGTAGTAGTCTCGCCCTGCGAGTCTATCCAGCATCTAGTCCAAAAACGACAAAGGAAAGTGATCTTTCCTAGTCGTCTTGTTCAGCTTCCGGTAATCGATGCAAATTCTCCATCCCATAACCGCTCTAGTTGGTATCAACTCGTTATTCTCGTATTCAATGACCGTGATACCTCCGTTCTTTGGCACGCACTGGACTGGACTTACGCATGAACTATTTGAGATGGGGTAAATTATACCCATATCTAACCACTTGATGATTTCTTTCTTAACTACGTCCTTCATGATTGGGTTTAGTCTTCGTTGTCCATCAATCGTCTCTTTCTCGCCATCTTCTAGTATGATCTTGTGCATGCATACAGATGGGCTAATATAATGGATATTGACTATGGTCCATCCGATAGCCCTCTTTAATTGTTTCAACAGCAAGATGAGTTTCTCTTCTTGCTCAGTAGTGAATTCTACTGAAACAATCACAGGTAGAGTAGAAGAGTTACCTAAATAAACATATTTTAGATGTGAAGGTAGTATCTTGAGTTCTAATTTAGGTGGCTCTTCGATTGCCACTTTTGGTTGGGTATAATCCCTATTCTCTAATTTTAAAGATTCAAAACGGGATTGCGGATTAAATCCCTTTTGATTAGCTTCTAACACTGCTAAGTATTCATCCTCCTCTTCATCATTCGGAGGATCTGATGTCAAAATCTGTTCCAACAGATCCTCAACATAGTTAAGCTTATTATCCACTATTAAATCCTCTAAATCAGACACTGCAGAACAATCATCATGTAACACCCCTAACCTATTTCCGTCGCTGGAATAAGGTTATAAGGCATCATAGAATAAAACACAATCTCAAACAAGTACATATAATATATATAATTATTCACAAACCGAAGTCTCGAAAGTTAATCAAATTTTATTTCATAAATTAATACATCTCTTAAATTAAGACAATTCACATCATATATTTATATATAGTCATATTGTTCACATTTTACAATATAAAATATAATGTATCAACAATTTCATATATACGACATTAGCATGGTAATCCTTATGAATCTCATATGTTTTACATAATAATACCACTAAAGGAAGCATTTGGTTATAAGTCAACTCACTCCATTTCTTGGTCTAATCGACTAACTCGTCTATTTATATTACATCATACACACTCACTATTTACTCTTAATTAAAGAATTTCAATAACCATGTGTATATAGGTAATAAGCACCCATAATCATAACCACTTTACGCATATACAAGCCATGCAACGACTTGAACAATATAACAAGTTTAAAATATCATGAACGCATGTTTTGGCTTACTATATAAATGAGCTTCAAAATTTGAATCATGCATATTCCTTTCTCTTTACCCACTAACTTCATAATTTATAGAATGCAATGTTTTTTTTATAAAGGACTATATGATCGAATATACATATTATCAAAACAAATCAAATGTACATTATGATTACGCCCTTAAAATAGACTTAATATAAAACAAGACATTCATGTATATCTTATTCATCACGAATGCATGCAAGATGCGCATTTACCGAAAAGCCAAGGCTATGTTTAACATTAAAACACCAAATACATACCAATTAGTCGACTAGGTTAATCATGAACTGCATACATTATTTATCACTTAATAATCAAACTAACCAAGCTAGAAAATGACCACCCTTTATTGAAATAATGCCGCATTTAATATGTTCCATCACACATTAATAAGCATACTAAATACAAGTTATGCCAATACTCTTTCATGGTCGAATCTTGCTACTTAAAAATCATATACACATCCAGAAATCTATCATCAATTTCCAATAGACAAGCTCATTATGGATTTGACTAAAAATTTACACAACCTAGTTTAACATAATACGCAAGCCATTATCAAAAATATTGTGCTCATCACATATATTATGCATTCAAGGCACACAACTTAGTAATCAAGATTAATATAAGTCTTACCTATCATAACCGAACACTAATATAATAATTTAGCCATTTTCGCATGGCTTATATACATAACCAACTTTCAGCATACTCACAATATAATTCAGCCTATACATGCCATAAGTCGAATTCGAACATTTAAATACCGAAGCTGTAGATAGTGTCATAGATTTTGCTAACGATCCCCGAGCTTGTAACTCGAATCCAAAATCTATAAAACAAAAACAAATATACACACCATAAGCTATTTAAGCTTAGCAAGTCATAAGCAAACAAACAAACCGATAATATAATTAACTTATTTTAACTAACCAAAATACAATATCAATATCAAGCTTATTCTCAACTTTCAACTTAAGTAATAATATACCTAAACACATACATCCATACCCTTAGCCGAATGTACACAAGATTAATTCATCAAGTCAATGTTCCATTTTCAAAAGCCAAATTATCAATATAAAGCTAATATACATACCTTTGCACAAATAAGCTTTTAAATAAAAATAAAATTTACATATACACATTAACTAAGTAACCGAACATGCAAGAACATTATATAAATGCTAAAAAAACATCACACCAACAAGGATCATATTTCTTACCCAAAAAGCCAAATACACATGATATATTTATACATATATTTTTCATTCATGTTACACATGCTTGTAACTAATATCGTAACGCTCACTTACCTTATTGCAAATAAATACCAAACTGATGCATACCTAATCATTTAGCTAATTTTACACATTTGTTCCCCACTTATCAATGCCCGACGAACCATTCGGCATCGGATAGGACACTCAAATAATCACATAAATCGTACAATGCCAATGTCCTAGAGATGGTCTTACATGCAACCACATATCGATGCCACTGTCCCAGACAGGGTCTTACTCGTAAACACATATCGATGCCATGGTCTTACTCGCACAGATATATCAAAATCCTATCTCATGACATATGTATCCTAACTATTCCTAAGGTTCATACGGGACTTTCGGACGTCGTAACTCAATCGAAACAAATTCGAAATCATGGCAACCAAGCTCAGTTATATTCGGTTATGACATGTATAAAATCATGTTTTTCATTTCAGCACAAATATATTACATTTAATTGAAGTTAAATACGTCTATTTGCTTATAAACTTACCTCAGACAATGAAAACTCGGTACAAATCGACTAGTCGACAAAAAATCCGATTTCTTTGGTTCTTGATCTAAACATATTCAAATTAAGCTCATTCAAACATATTTTCATTCAATTTAGTCCAAAAACACATAAATGGGAAAATTACCATTTTACCCCTGACATTTACAATTTTTACAATTTAGTCCCTATTGCACAAGACACAAAATATTAAAAATTTCAAGGTACCCATGTTTGGCCGAATATCCCTATTGTTCATACAAGCCCATAATTTTCATTTATTTTACATTTTAGTTCCTCAAATTATTATTTTTACAATTTAGTCCTAATTACTCAAAATCATCAAAAACTCCAATACAAAATATGTTAATCTAAAACATATCTTTCATATTTCAACATCAAACAACAAAAATCACAAGCTATCAAGAATGGCATCACTCAAAATATTCATCAAAATAAAAAATTAAAGCTTGGGTTTTGTAGTTCTCGAAGCAATGATATCAAAAACGTAAAAATTATCAAAAACCGAATAAGAACGAACCTTGATTTAAGAACGAACCTTGATTTAAGCTTGGAAGATGGCCGAACTAGGTTTTCTTCTTCTTTCTTTCTTATTTAGTTTCCGCAATGGCGGATTAAAATGTGAGCACTATGTTTTATGATATATTTTATATTATACTAACTTATTTTATTTAGTTTACTAAATCAACCTTATTTTAACATTATTCATATTCCACTAATAATGACCAAATGTGTTCATCTAAAATTCAAGGGTATAATTGCATCATAAATACCCCGCATTAAAAGAACAAAGTAATTAGACACTTCAGAAATTAGCATACTAATTTTGCACTTTACGCGATTAAGTCCTCTTGTTTAATCGGACACTTAAACAACAAAATTAAATCACAAAAATTCCATAGATATAAATTCATGCAAAATAAACACAGAAAATAATTTTTAAATATTTTTTTGACTCAAAATCGTGGTACTGAAACCACCATTTCAATTAGGGTCTAAACCGGGCTGTTACAACTCTCCCCCCTTAGGGATTTTCATCCCTGAAAGTCTTACCGATGAATAGGTTCGGATAGTGTTCTCTCATTCCATCCTCTAGTTTCCATGTTGCTTCCTCAACACCGTGTTTATTCCATAATACTTTAACTAACAGAATCTTCTTATTCTGCAATTCTTTAATCTCACGAGTCAAACTGCGGATCGGTTCTTCTTCGTACGTCATATCAAGCTTAATTTCAATCTCAGACGGACTAATAACATGTAAATGATCAGATCGATACCTTCGAAGCATCGAAACATGGAATACATTGTGAATCTTTTCTAACTCAGGTGGCAACAATAGTCTCTAAGCAACTGGTCCGATGCGCTCTATAACTTCATACGGCCCAATAAACCTCGGACTTAATTTTCCTTTAAGACCGAATCTGAGTATTTTCTTCCATAGTGAGACTTTCAAGAAGACTTTATCTCCATTTGAAACTCTATATCTTTATGTTTCAAGTTTGCATATGATTTCTGATGATCTGACGCTGCTTTCAAACTTGTACGGATCACTTTCACATTCTGTTCAGTTTCTCTGACCAAGTCAACCCCGTGTATCTTATTTTCACTAAGCTCAGTCAAGTAAAATGGCATACGACAGTTACAACCGTAGAAAGCCTCATAAGGTGCCATTTTGATACTTGATTGGTAGCTGTTGTTATACGCAAATTCAATCAGAGGTAGGTATAGTTCTCACGTACCTTTAAACTCGAGAATGCAACATCTTAACATATCCTCAAGTATATAAATAATTCGCTCAAACTGGCCATCTGTTTGCAGATGGAAAGCAGTACTGAAATGTAATTTCGTACCTAGTGCATCTTGAAGTTTCTTCCAAAACCGCGTTGTAAACCTCGGATCTCTATCCGAAACAATAGATATAGGCACACCATGCAATCTCACAATCTGAGAAACATACAATTTATCTAGTTTATTCAGTGAGTAGTCCGTACATATCGAAACAAATGAGCCGATTTAGTCAATCTATCCACAACAACCCAAATTGCATCCTTCTTGCTCGGTGTCAATGGTAAACCAGATACAAAATCCATCGTGACTCTAACCCACTTCCACTCAGGTATCATAATAGGCTAAAGTAATCCTGAAGGCACCTAATGTTTAGCTTTTACTTGTTGACAAACTAAACATCTTACAACGAAATTAGAAATGTCTCGTTTCATACCATGCCACCAATAAAGCTGTTTCAGATCATTATACATCTTTGTACTACCTAGGTG
Organism: Gossypium arboreum; assembly: GCF_025698485.1. Taxonomy (NCBI): domain Eukaryota; kingdom Viridiplantae; phylum Streptophyta; class Magnoliopsida; order Malvales; family Malvaceae; genus Gossypium; species Gossypium arboreum. Next base: position 33,421,975 of record NC_069082.1, read on the forward strand.
AATAGATAACTGACTATTATGAGCTTCATTCAAAATTATCTGAATCAACTCTGAATTCCCCGGAATGTATATATAGTTTCTGAATCTCAAAGTGTCATCAGTATCAACTCTGAATTCTGAATCAACATTTGTCTCACACTGAACTCATTTTGCGATCAACTCATTATCAACCTTCTGTACATCACAAATTTGTTGAACAAATAATGGCCTTACTTTCAATTCAGCTACTATCAAACCATCATTAGACATAGCCATATGTGCATTCATTGCACACAAAGCAAACAGTGACTTTCGGCTTAAAGCATCAGCAACAACATTAGCCTTTCCCGGGTGATAGTCAATCACAAGCTCGTAGTCTTTTAGCAATTCTAACCATTGATGTTGTCCCAAATTCAAATCTTTCTGAGTCATCAAGTATTTTAGGCTTTTATGATCAAAATAAACATGACATTTCTCATCGAACAGATAGTGACGCCAAATTTTCAATGCGAACACAATGGCTGCCAATTCTAGGTTATGTGTCGGATAGTTCTTTTCATGTGGCTTCAACTGTCTCAAAGCATAAGCTATAACTTTGCCTTCCTGCATCAAAACACAGCCCAAACCATTCAAAGATGCATCACTATATATAACAAAATCTTTACCTGATTCTGGACGAACCAGTACTGGAGCTTCAGTCAAAAGGGCTTTGAACTGATCAAAGCTTTTCTGGCACTTTTCTGACCACACAAATTTGACACCCTTCTGCAACAGCTTCATCATCGGAGCTGTAATCATAGAGAAACCTTTCACAAACTGTCTATAATAACCAGCAAGTCCTAGAAAACTTTGGACTTCAGAAACATTCTTCGGAGGTTTCCAATCAAGTATAGCTGAAATTTTGCTCGGATCAACTCGAATGCTCGATGCTGATACCACATGATCCAGAAAACTGACTTCAATTAACTAGAACTCACATTTATTAAATTTCACATACAACTGCTTATCTCGCAAAGTCTACAACACAAGTCTTAAATGTTTAGCATGTTGAGCTTCATCACGAGAGTAGATCAATATGTCATCTATAAACACAACCACAAACCGGTCTAGATACGGTCTGAAGATTCAATTCATCAAATCCATGAAAACATCAGGTGCATTAGTGAGCCCGAATGGCATAACAAAAACCTCATAGTGTCTGTACCTCATTCTGAAACAGTTTTTGGCACATCTAAATCTTTAACTCGCAACTGGTAGTAGCCTAATCTCAAATCTATATTTAAAAATACTGTAGCCCCTTTCAGTTGGACAAACAGATCGTCAATCTATGGCAACGGATACTTATTCTTTATAGTCACTTTATTAAGCTGTCTATAATCAATGCACATTCTCATAGTTCCATCTTTCTTTTTCACAAACAACACAGGTCCACCCCGCGGAGAGAAACTCGGTCATGCAAAACCTCTATCTGTCAATTCTTGCAGCTGAGCTTTCAATTCTTTTAATTTTGTAGGCGTCATTCTGTACAGTGGTATAGATATCGGAGTCGTTCCAAGCATTAACTCAATACCAAACTCTACTCCCCAAATAGGTGGCAAACCTGGTAATTCTTCAGGAAACACATCCGAATACTCACACACAACAAGTACTGATTCAATGTTTCTTTCAGCCACTTTACTATTGAGCACGTAGGCAAAATAAGCTTCACACCCTTTTCTCACATATTTTTGAGCTAGCATCAAAGAAATTACTGCTGGTAAACCATACAAATAACTAGATTCAATCTGAATAACCTTATCATTCTGACTCTGAAGATCAATGGTCTTTCTCTTGCAGTTCACGACAGCATCATGTAAAGCCAACCAGTCCATACCCAGAATTACGTCTTACTCATCAAATGGCAGCAACATCAAATCAGCTAGAAAGTACTGATCTCGAACCATCAAAGGGCAATTCTTACACACTTTCTCAACCATAACACAAAGGCCCAAGGGGTTTGACACTTTAATCACAAACTCAGTAGACTCAACAGGTAGAGTCTTGTTGAATACTAATGTCTCACACACATAAGAATGAGTAGAACCAGGATCAATCAATGCAATTACATTAGTATCATAAAGAGTGAATGTAGCAGTAATAACATCTGGGGATAAAGCCTCCTCTCACGCACGAATGGCATACGCTCTCGCAGGAGCACGAGCCTCGGATCTAACTGATGTATCTTTATTTCCTCTTTCACTGCCACTCACATTACCCGTATTTCTCAGTGGTCTACCCCGAGCTGCAATATTACTCGATCTCGTGTTTTGCACTAGATTCTTTTCAGCTAACCTTGGGCAATCTCGAATATAGTGATCTGTCGATCCACATTTAAAACAGACCCGATCATGTAATCCACAACTGTCGGAATGTCATTGATCACGTGATTTCGTGATAGGTTTTAAATATTCATAATTAATCATTCTTGAAACTAACTATTATCATTATGTAGGCAAGTGTTCATATCGAACAGTAGTATAGTTTTAGCAAGACCAGATTGTAGAACCCAAGGGAACTAAAAGTACTAGTAATGACTGTCTTTTTATTATCTAGCCTAAGAATAAAGAGGTTTTTGTTTTAACTAACTAATTATCTAAACTAAGAATTCACAGAGAATGGAATTGGGGAATTGCTTTTAGGAAAATAGATTGAATTAAGACCATACCTAAGGAAAAATCAACCTAGACTGTACTTGTTATTTGGCTCCGAATCTGACGATTTATTCATTTAACTTGTTCTGTAGAGATCCCTAAGGTATGTTATTATCCCTATTCAAGACTAATAACGTCTAATCCCTAGATTGAATAATTGAGACTTTTCTCTAATTAACACCCTGGGGTTGCATTAACTCAATCTATGGATCCCCTTATCAGGTTTCACCCTAATCCAAAAAAATCTTGTCACCCTATGTCTAGGCGCGCAAACGACTCCGCTTAATTATGACAAATGTACTCTTAGGCAGATTCTATTCCTCCTCTGAATAAGAGCTTATCTTGAATCAGTATCCTGGGATATCAAAAAAAGAATTAAGAACACATAATTAAGAACAAGTTAAATATTTATCATACAATTTAGAAAATAATAACAAGATTCGTCTTAGGTTTCATTCCCCTAAGGTATTTAGGGGATTTAGTTCATAACTAAAAAGGAAAACATCTCAGAAGTATAACGAATACAAAACATAAAGAAAACCCAAAATTCCTGAAGGGAAATTGAGGTGAGATCTTCAATCTTGATGGTGAATCCGACTTCTTAGATGGATCAATCGGCTTCCTTGGAGTAATTACTTACTCCGTATTCTGTGCCCCCCTTTTCTTCCTCCTCTAGGGTGTATTTATAGCCTTTGGAATGCCTAAGAGCCCTCAAAATTAGCCTTTTCCAAATTGGACTCAACTTGGGCTCAGTAGGGACACGCCTGTGTGACACGCTCGTATGCGATTACTTCAGGCCATACTCGAGCCTGCCAAATTGACACGGTCATGTGGCATGCTTGTGTGAGGAGGTCCAGGCTGTGTTGATTTCGTACTTTGGTCCATTTTCTCCTGTTTTGGCCCGTTTCTCGTTCCTTTCGCTCTCCTATGCTCTCCTAAGTATAAAACATGAAATTAAAGTATTAGGAGCATCGAATTCACCAATTCTAATAGGAAATTATCCATAGAATACATTAAACATGGGGTAAAAATATGTATAAATTACGGTTTATCAAATACCCCTACACTTAAGCATTTTCTTGTCCTGAAGCAAAATTCTCAACTCATAATCAAAATAAATTCTTCTCAACTTATAATTTCTATCGGTAATATCTCAAAATAATTCATAGGTAATCATACATTAAGAATTCAACTAAAAGAACATAAAAGTTTCAAACATTCCAAGTTGAGAATTTCCTCTTGAAAACATAGGTGTCTCTTCTCATTTAAGTAATTACCTTTGATTCGAAATATCACAGAGTTTCACATCCTCACTAAAGATTCACTCAAATCACTCGAGGTGTTTTAAGGACAATAAATGAAACACTTAATAGTCAATAATGAAAAGTCATTACCATAGGCTTGCATGAAAATCAAATCTCCACCACTGATAAATTGAGATGAATCATCAATCAAAAGGCCTTTAGAGGATTGTAATGAGGCTTGGTTAGGGGGTGTGGTCACAAGCTGAAAAAAAGGGTTAGGATCGAGATTGAATTGCCTAACTAGAAAAAGAGTTAATCATCACTTGCTACAACAGAGCTTCTTCTCAGAATATGGAATTACTAATGTGTATACATATTTTTTTTTTAAGAACAAGACATAGCTAAGCAATTTATTCAACTCAAATCTCGACAAAAATAGGGAATAATTTAGGGGATTTCAACAATAATGGGTTAAGGGTTAATATTAAGGGTAATACAAGAAATGACTTGTTAGGCTTAAGGGGGTTTACTAGGGGTTAATCGTGGAGGTAGGCTTTTCATGGCATGAGTGGGTTAATCCTAAGTGTCTTAATCATTTTGACATATCAAATCAAATGCTGTGGTCTCGACATGCATAATCAAGCAAGTTCAAGAATAATAGTTCAATACTGACACACTCAAAGCAATAATAAAAGTGAGCATGAAAGAATTAATAGATGCTCAAAAGACTCAAAAATCTCACAAAAATTATGGCTTTTTGATGTTTAAAACTTGTGAATTCCAACTCAAAGTAATACCTAAACTTTGGGGAAACAACCTAAGATTTTAAATTCTTAGAAATCAACTTATCATGCTTTATTATCTAATGTCTTGAGGCTTAAACAATCAATACATAAATGCCTATGTTTTAATTCAAGATATATCAACAAAAATCATAAATCAATCAAAATTTATCCTTAATATGATATGAGAGCTTTTCAAGAGAACAAGGTAGTCTTTCAGGGATTTTTTTGATAATGAAATAAATACCCCCCACACTTAAGATGTACATTGCCCTCAATATACAAAGATAGATATTAGAGTATAAAAATAAGATAGGGAGAGAAGTGAAACTTCCTGTATGATGAATTCCTCGAACTGGAGTTTTGGAGAGTAATTGGTTCGAGAGTGGAGGAGGATACTCTGGCAGTCGTAGAGGTTCATTAGTCCATAAGTCCTGTGCCAAAAGAATATTATATCTAGTGGTAGCTCTGGTCGTGGTTGATCAGGACATGTCAGTATATGAAGCCGCCGCATGAACTGGACGAGAGGGTGGTGGTGTCTAAGTCGGTGGGTCCTCTTGCTGTGGAGGGACATCATCAAGAATGTCCTCATAGGCCTCCTCCTCGGTAGATTGGGCGAGACGATATTGGGGAGGGTAAGTTCCTCGGCGCCTCTCGATCATCCTCATGCTAAGCATGCTCGAGATGCCTTATGGAGACATCTGGCCGATGAGGGTAAGGGATGATTCTTGGGTCGCGGTGTTGAGGAGCCCGAAGTGTCGAGCCAACCGAGTAACATAGGGGCCAATGGAGATAACCCCCTTCCTATGTTGCTCCGTCTGGTGCTGAGTCACGAGGGTGATGAAATAGGCAAGGTCGATGATGTACCCGTGTGACATACACCATAAGAAGTAGGCATCGTGAGTGTTGGCAACGCTAGTGCTCTCTCACCTCTTTGTAATCATGTGAGCCAAAATAGCGTGTAGGTGTAATAGCCCAAAATTGGGTCTAGTTGGAATAGAGGTTTCAGGACCACAAATTCTGAGATAGAAATAATTATTTTATGATTATTTTTAGGTCTATGATATGATTTCATGATTGTGTGAAAATTTCGTGAAGAAATTCTATGCATAAAGTGCTCAATTTGAAGTTAGGGACTAAATTGAATAAGTTGCAAAACTTGCATTCTAGAAGTTTCTAGCATGAAATTGCTTTGAAATATTAATTAGGAGGTCTTAAATAGAAATTTGACCAATTTTAAGTGATGGACAAAAATTGGACATGGATGGAATTTTTGAAAGTTTAGTAAGGAAGGGTATTTTGGTCATTTGGTAATTAAAAGAAATAAAAAGGGAAAATAAAGCCAAAATTGACTCATCCTTTTCATGGAGGCAGAAATTAGCATGGGGGAAGCCATGGATAGGGTTTTCAAGCTTTCCAAGCTCAATAGTAAGTCCGTTCTAACCCTGTTTTTCAAGTTCTTTACGTTTTTGGAATCCCGATAATTTGATTAAGCTTATTCTAGCAATAATTTAAGCTAGGGTTCATATTTGGAAAAATACTGATAGGTGAAATGTGTTTATTTTGATTTTTTATAATAGAATACGAGGTTTTAAATTATGTTAGACAACTTGTGCTACTCGGTTTTGAGTGAAAACGAGTAAAAGGGCTTAATCGGTAAAAATACCTAATAGTCATAAGTATATCTTAGAGTGAGAATTTGATGTTGCCATAAAAGGGAAAAGTGATCAGCATGTCATAAAACATAATAATAAGGGATGAAGTTTAATTCCCGAGCCTAGGGGCAAAAGTGTAAATATGCAAAAGTTTAGGGGCAAAATTGTTATTTTTCCAAAGTTTGAGTTAAGGACTGTTTTGAATAGTACATTAATTAAATAAGTAAAATATGATGTTTTAGATCCTGGAAAACAAGATTTGAACCTAGAATGAGAGAAAAATCGAAAATTGGGAAAGTTGGTAAAATGACTGTTTTAGTATCGAGGTAAGTTCATATGTATAATAAGCATTAATTTATGCATGTTTCAATGTAAAATTGATATATTTATTATGATTTCGAGGTGTTGAAAGTATGTAAGTTAGTATGATAATAATACAAACAATAATGTTTGTAATTTATATTTGAAAGTTAAATTTAGTGAATTAATTGAATTATGTTAAATTAAATGATTATGGTGCCAAGTTTATGAATTGATTTAAAATATGTCTATGGTACATGAAGTGCATTGAATTATCATACATAAATGTGATTTCTATGATTATGGATATTATGGGAAATTGTAAATTCATATGATTTTTAATAAGGCAATGTGTGATTTAATGTTATTGCCTTGATATTAAATGAGATGTAAGTTTATATGTAAGTAATACATCAATATTACTTGTATTATGATATTTTATAATAATATTGGAAATATGTTTGTGGATAATTACTTGATTGGTGAAATTGTTTGAAAAGAGAGAGAAATCCCAGTTGAACCTTTGGAAAGATTGGATGATACAGATAGTATGTAGCTAGGTCACATGTATGGTGCTGAGTGCACATCATGTGTACAAGAGAGCTACAAGACATTATGATGTAGCTAGGTCGCATGGGTGATACTATGTGTACACCATGTAGACAAGAGAGCTACGGGATATATGTAGCTAGGTCACATGCGTGGTTCCAGGTGAAGGACACCATGTAGACAAGAGAGCTACGAGATAAATTGGCTAGGTCACATGGGTGGTACTGAGTGTTCACCATGTGTACAAGAAAGCCGAACTATATGATGGGTGGAGCTATGTACTGAAACCACCAAGTATCGAGGATTGATCCGAAGTGTTCAACGGGAGACTCTCTATGTATTGCTTTGTGAGTTTTGTGATGAATAAGTGCAGGAACTTCGTTATGTGAATGATGTGTTCATTAAGTGACCAGGAGGTGGTAATGCTATAATCAAGTAAGTTATACATTAAGATAATTTTATCATGACCTTGTGATCATGGGCCTATACATGTGATGTATGAATTGTGGTGAAGATGATTTGTGATATGTATGTTAAAATGAGGTTAATACAAAGAAAGTGTGAAAGAGTGAATTAGCAATAAAACTATTTTGGACAGTAGCAGTGACGTGATTTTGAAAAATCACCAAAAATAGTAGAAATTGAATCAGAGATTTAATAAGATATCAAATTAAATCTTAATGAGTTTATTTTCATATAAAAGAAACAGAGAAAGAAAATAAGTTATATATTTTGATATATTTATGTTTTTGTGAGACTGGTTCAGAATGATTACGTGATCCCTTGTTCTGAATTTGGAAAATCACAAAAATTTGGATAAAAATAATTATAGACTTAAACTTATATTTTTAAAATCCATAATGAGTATATTTTCAAGATAAATCAACAAAAACATTATCTGAGTTCTGTACTGGGAGATAATTAATTTTTAGTGAAGAGAGGTCAGAACTGTCAAAAAGTGAAACATGGGAAATTTTAATGAATAAACTGTAATAATTGGCTAAATCAAAAATTATGAAAATTTTATGGTTGAAATATATATGAGTCTAGTTTTAGGAGAAATTTACGGATCTTAATTTGGAGCTCTGTAGCTCGAATGATAAATAAGTAAGTGACTATGACTCGTGTGGACAGTTTGATGTGAACATTTATTAGTAAATTGTGAAATCGTACTTACAAGAATGCTATATACATTAAGGATGTGGAATGGAGAGGAGGAGGAGGAAAATAAATATATGTGGAATACATGGAAACTATGGTATATGAAATATTGATATAATGAAATCAATGATGTGTGTTTACAAGAAAACAGAAAGAGAATGATATGTATCATGACATGTGTATATATATATGACTAGTCTCAATGTAATGCTTGTTGGGTATGGAGTTGAATTGAAATGTTTCTGGCAAACATGTTATTTGCATATCTGAATTGTGGTATTTTATAAAGATATGATCTAGTTTTAAATATTAATGCTTGATGATTAAGCTGAAGATATTTTGTAAGATGATAATCTTGGTATAAATGTATAAGTGGTACTATAATAAACAAGGTAAAATGAGTATGAGAGACACATGTATGATGACATACAAATGCTATGTTTGTGGTTTAATTGAGAATATTTAATCATTAAATGAATACCATGTTATATGCTTTTGATTTTGTATAAGTGTATAAGAGATTAAGGTTGACCAAAGCTTGGAAAATAGCCTAGGTATATTCCACACAGGCAGAGACACGACCATGTGTCTCAGTCGTGCATGGAACACGACTTTGGGACACGGGCGTGTGGAGCCTTAAAGCATAAAATTTTCAAGATTTTCGTAAGTTCTCGGTTTAGTCCCGAACCCTTTCTAAAGTATGTTTTAGGCTTCGTAGACTCAAATAAGGGACTATGTGTAAGTGAATGAATGTTTTGAAATATGAATGAAATTTTATGGCCCGTATTTTAGTTTAATGTTTTTATGTTGGTCCGGTAACTCCTCGTACCTTATCCCAGCCTCGGGTACAGGTAAGGGGTGTTACAGTAGGTACCTCAGGGATGATGGGAGAACTGATGTCTTAGGGCCAAAGTGTGCCAGCACTTCGAGGGAGAGAAATGAATGTGGTGAGTGAGAGCATGTAGTTCATTCTCCTCCTTGAACTCCTCCGTATATAAGCCCAGTGTAGCACCAAACTCTAGGACACTTAGCTGGTGGACCAACCCACCTAGGCGAAACTGGACCGTGCCGGGATCATCGTAATTCGTGATTACAGTCTGAAGATGGAACGTTGAGCTTAGTTCCATCACGAGCTCAAGGTATGTTGCTTCGATGATCCCAAAGAATAGCTCCCAAGGGTCGGTGGTTAGGAGGGCCGGAATCACATCAGCCAAATGAACTTGTTCTATGGCAGCCCAGTTGATGCAGCGGCCCGTAATTAAAGGTCAAGCCTGAAGTATTTAGAAAAGCTCTTCTTGAGGCCTTTGGGGGAACTGCAGGAGAGGGTAACAAATTTTCGTGGTTGGACCCGCTAAAGATGATGCTCCCTTCCTCTTCTTCGAAGTAGGTACGACAGTTTTCTTTCCTCGTGAAGACGACATGGTACCTGTGATCAAAAACTATTAATTCATTTTGAGGAATGATCAAAGTAAAATGAAGATAATTTGTAAATAACAATCATAATTTCAGCAACTACTAAGACTAACAAGTTAATCAAAGCAATCAATTGTATGGCATAAAAATGGCCACGAATTTCATGGAATGCAACATGTGTGACGGATGAAAAATGTTAACACTAAAGGCATGAGTATATATATTGTTCTAATCATGAATATTTACTTCTGACTAATCAAATAGAGTAGAGAAATCATATAATGAATAAGAATTTTAACATGAGAAAGATAATAACTATTCTAGATAAAACATTTGTATGATAAAAATAAGAAAGGAACATGAAAAAATTCATATTATTATGATAAATAGCCCTAGAAATTTGTAAGAATAAATGAGAAAAGAGTGAACAAACGCTAGAAAGAGGAGAATGGGCGTCAAAAATGGAGTTGGAGGAGGCGCACGGGAGTGGCAAGGAGGCCGTGTGGAATTGCAGCGGCTAGGGTTAGGGTTTTTGAGTGGGGAAGACAATGAATAGTGTAGGGTATTTATAGATTTTGGGGCACACGGCTAGGTAACACGCCCGTGTTCCATAATTTCAGCCCGTGGGATTCGCGAATTTTGAATTTGAGCGCGTCTGACATTTAGTACACGCTAGTGTTCCTTGGGCATGTGGGTACACATGGTTTTGTCGGACGGTCGTATATGACGTTGTTCGCTTCTCCCACGCCCGTGTATTAAGACCCACGCCCGTGTCAATCTAATAGGTTTGAAGCCTCCTCTCGCGCACTAATGCAATTACATTAGTATCATAAAGAGTGAATGTAGCAGTAATAACATCTGGGGATGAAGCCTCCTCTCACGCACGAATGGCATAGGCTCTCGAAAGAGCATGAGCCTCGGATCTGACTGATGTATCTTTATTTCCTCTTTGACTGCCACTCACATTACTCGCATTTCTCTGTGGTCTACCCCGAGCTGAAGTATTACCCGATCTCGTATTTTTAACTAGATTCTTTTCAGCTAACCCTTGGCAATCTCGAATATAGTGATCTGTCGATCCACATTTAAAATAGGCCCAATCATGTAATCTACAACTGTCGGGATGTCATTGATCGCGTGATTTCATGATAGGTTTTAAATATCTATAATTAATCATTCTTGAAACTAACTATTATCGCGATGTAGGCAAGTGTACCTATTGAACAGTAGTATAGTTTTAGCAAGACCAGATTGTCGAACCCAAGGGAACTAAAAGTACTAGTAATGACTATCTTTTTATTAACTAGCTTAAGAATAAAGAGGTTTTTGTTTTAACTAACTAATTATCTAAACTAAGAATTCATAGAGAATGGAATTGGGGAATTGCTTTTGGGAAAATCGATTGAATTAAGACCATACCTAAGGAAAAATCCACCTACACTGTACTTGTTATCTGGCTCCGAATCGGACGATTTATTCATTTAACTTGTTTCCTAGAGATCCCTAAGTTATGTTATTATCCCTATTCAAGACTAATAATGTCTAATCCCTAGATTGAATAATTGAGACTTTTCTCTAATTAACACCCTGGGGTTGCATTAACTCAATCTATGGATCCCCTTATTAGGTTTCACCCTAATCCAGAAAAATCTTGTCACCCTATGTCTAGGCGCGCAAACAACTCCACTTAATTATGACAAATGTACTCTTAGACAGGGTCTATTCATCCTCTCAATAAGAGCTTATCTTGAATTAGTATCCTGGGATATCAAAAAAAGAGTTAAGAACACATAATTAAGAACAAGTTAAATATTTATCATATAATTCATAAAATAATAACAGGATTCGTCTTAGGTTTCATTCCCTTTAGGTATTTAGGGGATTTAGTTCATAACTAACAAGGAAAACATCTTAGAAGCATAACGAATACAAAACTTAAAGAAAACCCAAAAATCTTGAAGGGAAATTGAGGAGAGATCTTCAGTCTTGATGGTGAATCCTACTTCTGAGATGGATCAATCGACTTCCTTGGAGTAATTACTTACTCCCTATTCTGTGCCCCCCTTTTCTTCCTCCTCTAGGGTGTATTTATAGGCTTTTGAATGCATAAGAGCCCTTAAAATTAGCCTTTTCCGAATTGGACTCAACTTGGGCTCGACAGGGACACGCCCGTGTGACATGCCCGTGTGTGATTACTTCAGGCCGTGCTCGAGCCTGCCAAATTGACACGGCCGTGAGGTATGCCTGTGTGAGGAGGTCCAGGCCATGTTGATTTCGTACTTTGGCCCATTTTCTCCAGTTTTGGCCCATTTCTTGTTCCTTTTTCTCTCCTATGCTCTGCTAAGTATAAAACATGAAATTAAAGCATTAGGAGCATCGAATTCACCAATTCTAATAGGAAATCATCCATAGAATGCGTTAAACATGGGGTAAAAATATGTATAAATTACGATTTATCAGTCATTTACCACAGTGTTTAACTCAGGCTGATTTGATCTGACATTACCCGCACTGGCTACTAAGGTAGCTCTCGAACTCACCGGTGGTCTATTCTGGTTTTGTCGAGAATAACTCGATGTGGCTTTTGAACGACTAAAATCATCTCAGAATAACTCGATGTGGTTTTGCCGACTAGACTGACCTACTGAATGATCTCTTACATGAGTCTCTAGCTTCCAAATCAGCTTTCTTTTTCTCTTTCCCGAGTTCTTTAGCTTTGCAGGCTCGCTCAACAAGTACTACGAACTCTTTTATCTCAAGTATGCCAACTAAATTTTAATGTCTTCATTCAGCCCATCTTCGAATCTCTTACACATTATAGCTTCAGTGGAAACACACTCTCGGGCATACCGACTGATTCTCACAAATATAGTCTAATTAGGACTCACATTATTCAAATTGACCCAAAATCATATTTTAGAAAAATTACAATTTTGCCCCTAAACTTTTGCATATTTACACTTTTTCCCCAAAGCTCGTAAATTAAACTTCAGCCTATTTTCTTATGTTTTATGACATGCTGATCATTTTTCCCTTCTATGGCAACATCAAATTCTCACTCTAACATGTACTTATGACTATTAGGTATTTTTACCGATTAAGCCCTTTTGCTCGTTTTCACTTAAAATCGAGTAGCACAAGTTGTCTAACATAATTTAAAACCTCATATTCTATCATAAAACACCAAAATACACAAATTTCACCTATGGGTATTTTTCCAAATATAAACCCTAGGTTAAATTATTGCTAGCATAAGCTAAATCGAGCTACCGGGACTCCAAAAACGTAAAAATCATTAAAAACGAGGCTAGAACGGACTTACAATCAAGCTTGGAAGCTTGAAAAACTCTAGCCATGGTTTCTCCTTGCTATATTCAGCCAGGGGTTGAAGATGAGAAAAATTGGCCTTTAATTTTGTATTTTAATTCATTTTACCCCTAAATGACCAAAATGCCCTTACTACTAAACTTTCCAAAAATTCCATCCATGTCCAATTTTTGTCCATAAACTTAGAAATTGGTAAAATTCCTATTTAAGACCTCCTAATTAATATTTCAAAACAATTTCATACTAGAAACTTCTAGAATGCAAGTTTTGCAAATTATTCGATTTAGTCCCTAATTTCAATTTAAGCACTTTATGCATAAAATTTCTTCACGAAATTTTCACACAATCATGCAATCATATCATAGGCCTCAAAATAATCATAAAATAATTATTTCTATCTCGAATTTTGTGGTCACGAAACCACTATTCTGACTAGGCCCAAAATCAGGATATTACAGGTCGAGCATCAACCGGGGCTGTCCCTTGCGCGGGAGCAGGCGCTACACTCTCGACATCATCAGCTACAGCTTTTTCGAGATCCATTTATGATATGAAAACACATTTCAAATGTCAAAAGTCATCATACTATCACAGTTATAATTATGGCATGTATAGCTAGACTCATACGTGCTACATTAGTCCTAGAACCGACTAAAACTAGCTCTAATACCAATAAAATGTAACACCCCTAACCTGTTTCTTCGCCTGAATAAGGTCATGAGGCATCACAGAATAAAACACAATCTCAAACAAGTACATATAATATATATAATTATTCACAAACCCAAGTCTCGAAAGTTAATCAAAATTTATTTCATAAATTAATACATCTCTTAAATTAAGACAATTCACATCATATATATATAGTCATATCGTTCACATATTACAATATAAAATATAATGTAGCAACAATCTCTTATATATGACATTAGCATGGTAATCCTTATGAATCTCATATGTTCTACATAATAATATCACTAAAGGAAGCATTTGGTTATAAGTCAACTCACTTCATTTCTTAGTCTAATCGACTAACCCGTATATTTATATTACATTATACACACTCACTATTTACTCTTAATTAATGAGTTCCTATAACCATGTGTATATAGGTAATAAGCACCCATAATCATAAGCACTTTACGCATATCAAAGGCATGCGACAACTTGAATAATATAACAAGTTTAAAATATCATGAACGCATGTTTTGACTTACTACATAAATGAGCTTCAAAATTTGGATCATGCATATTCCTTTCTCTTTACCCACAACTTCATAATTTATAATAATGCAATGTTTTTTTTTATAAAGGACTATATGACTGAATATACATATTATCAAATCAAATTAAATGTATATTATGATTATGCCCTTGAAATAGACTTAATATAAAACAAGACATTCATGTATATCATATTCATCATGAATGCATGCAAGATGCGCATTTACTGAAAAGCCAAGGCTATGCTTAACATTAAAACACCAAATACATACCAATTAGTCGACTAGGTTAATCATGAACCGCATACATTATTTATCACTTAATAATCAAACTAACCAAGCTAGAAAATAACCACCCTTTATTGAAACAATGTCGCATTTAATATGTTCCATTACACATTAAAAAGCATACCAAATACACATTATGCCAATACTCTTTCATGGCCGAATCTTGCTACTTAAAAATCACATACACATCCATAAAACTATCATCAATTTCCAATAGACAAGCCCATTATGCATTTGACTAAAAATTTGGACAACCTAGTTTAACATAATATGCAAGCCATTATCAAAATATATTGTGCTCATCACATATATTATGCATTCAAGGCACACAACTTAGTAATCAAGATTAATATAAGTCTTACCTATCATAACCGAACACTAATATAATAATTTAGCCATTTTTAAATGGCTTTAATACATAACCAACTTTCAGCATACTCAAAATATAATCCAGCCTCTACATGCCATAAGTCGAATTCAAACATTTAAATGCCGAAGCTGTAGATAGTGTCATAGACTTTACTGACGATCCCCGAGCTTGTAACTCGAATCCAAAATCTATAAAACAAAAACAAATATACACACCATAAGCTATTTAAGCTTAGTAAGTCATAAGCAAACAAACAAACTGATAATATAATTAACTTATTTTAACTAACCAAAATACAATATCAATATCAAGGTTATTCTCAACTTTCAACTTCAGTAATAATATACCTAAACACATACATCCATACCTTTAGCCGAATGTACACAAGATTAATTCATCAAGTCAATGTTCCATTTTCAAAAGCCAAATTATCAATATAAACCTAATATACATACCTTTGTACAAATAAGCTTTTAAATCAAAATAAAATTTACATACACACATTAACTAAGTAACCGAACATGCAAGAACATTATATAAATGCTAAAATAACATCACACCAACAAGGATCATATTTCTTACCCAATAAGCTGAATACACATGATATATTTATACATATATTTTTCATTCATGTTACACATGCTTGTAACTAATATAGTAACACTCACTTACCTTATTGCAAATAAATACCAAACTGATACATACCTGATCACTTAGCTAATTTTACACATTTTTTCCCCACTTATCGATGCCCGATGAACCATTCGAAATCAGATAGGACACTCGAATAATCACATAAATCGTACAATATCAACGTCCCATACATGGTTTTACATGTAACCACATATCGATGCCACTGTCCCAGACAGGGTCTTACTCGTAAACACATACCGATGCCATGGTCTTACTCGCACACATATATCAGAATCCTATGTCATGAAATATGTATCCTAACTATTCCTAAGGTACATACGGGACTTTCGGACGTCGTAACTCGATCGAAACAAATTCGAAATCATGGCAACCAAGCTTAGTTATATTCGGCTATGACATGTATAAAATCGTGTTTTTCATTTCAGCATAAATATATTTCATTTAATTGAAGTTAAGTACGTCTATTTGCTTATAAACTTACCTCAGACAATGAAAAACCGATACGGATTGACTAGTCGAAAACTTTTGATTTCTCCCGATCCAAATCTGATTTCTTTGGTTCTTGATCTAAACATATTCAAATTAAGATCATTTGAACATATTTTCATTCAATTTAGTCCAAAAACACATAAATGGGCAAATTACCATTTTACCCCTAACATTTACAATTTTTACAATTTATTCCCTATTGCACAAAACACAAAATATTCAAAATTTCAAGGTACCCATGCTTGGTCGAATATCCCTAGTGTTCATAAAAGCCCATATTTTTCATTTATTTTACATTTTAGTCCCTTAAATTATTATTTTGCAATTTAGTCCTAATTACTCAAAATCCTCAAAAACTCCAATGCAAAATATGTTAATCTAAAACATATCTTTCATATTTCACCATCAAACAACAAAAATCACAAGCTATCAACAATGGTATAACTCAAAATATTCATCAAAATCAAAAATTAAAGCTTGGGTTTTGTAGTTCACAAAGCAACGATCTCAAAAACGTAAAAATTATCAAAAATCGACTAAGAATGAACCTTGATTTAAGCTTGGAAGATGGCCGAACTAGGTTTTCTTCTCCTTTCTTTCTTATTTAGTTTCGGCAATGGTGGATTAAAATATGAGCACTATGTTTTATGATATATTTTATATTATACTAACTTATTTTAATTAGTTTACTAAATTAACCTTATTTTAACATTATTCATATTCCACTACCAATGACCGAATGTGTTCATCTAAAATTCAAGGGTATAATTGCATCATAAATACCCCACATTAAAAGAACAAAGTAATTCGACACTTCAGAAATTAGCATATTAATTTTGCACTTTACGTGATTAAGTCCTTTTATTTAATCGGACACTTAAACGAAAAAATTAAATCACGAAAATTTCACATATATAAATTCACACAAAATAAACACAAAAAATATTTTTTAAATATTTTTTTGACTCAGATTTGTGGTCCTGAAACCACTGTTCTGATTAGAGTCTAAATCGGGCTGTTACACATTAATTGTGTCAGGAAATCACTTGGATTGAGAAACGTTAAATGTTAATAGATCATCCTGAACACACATAGTAAACTCACCCTTCTGCACATCAATAAGGGTCCTTTCGGTTGCTAAGAACGGTCTTCCTAAGATAATTGGCACTTCTTTGTGTACTTCAAAGTATAGAATAACAAAATTAGCAGGGAAGATAAATTTCTCTATACGAACCAATAGGTCCTCAATTTTTCCTCCTGGATGTGCTAAGGATCGATTTGCTAATTGAAGTGTAACCATAATAGGTCCAACTTCACCTATCCCCAAATTTCTAAATATTGACATAGGCATCAAGTTGATACTCGCACCCAAGTCACATAGTGCCTTACCACAATATGTTGCTCCAATGTTTCAAGGTATGGTAAAACATCCAGGATCCTTAAATTTTGGGGGTAGTTTGTCTTAAAGATATGCATTGCATTCCTTTATCAGAGCTACCATCTCAAATTCTCTAAGTCTCCATTTTTTGGACAAGATATCCTTCATGAATTTGACGTAGTTCGATATTTGCTCAAGTACTTCAACCAACGAGATGTTGATATGAAGTTGCTTGAGTACGTCTAGGAACTTCTTAAATTGAATCTCCTACTTCTGCTTTTGAAGTCTTTGAGGGTAGGGTGGTGGTAGTTTCTTTACTGGAACTGGTTGATTCGTCTTCTGTGGCAATTCTGCATCTGGCAGAGTTGTTAGTTTATTAGAATTAGCTGGTTCTAAAATTACCTTGTTGGGTTTTATAGATTCTGGATCTTGTGAAACTGGAATTTCAACACTCGGTTGAACTTCCCTGAATCTTGAGCATTAGCTTGCTCCTTTTCAGCTTCAATGGTGTTGGGCTCTACTATCTTTCCACTCCTTAATGTTAATACTTCGCAATGCTCCTTCCTTGGATTCCTCGAATTTTCCGTATCACTAGGTAAAGCACCTTGTGTTCGGTTCCTGAGTTCAGTTGCAAGCTGGCCCATTTGGTTTTCTAACTTTTTCAATGTAACTGCTTGGCTTTGGATTAAGGCATCATTCTTGGCCATGTATGCCTTTAACAAATTTTCTAAGCCATTGGATGGTTCAGCTTAGGTTGGTTTCTGAACTTGTTAGGGAAAACTTGGTGGCTGAGTCAATCTTGGTTGGGTGTAAGTATTCCTGATTCCAGCTCCTTGGTTACTCCAAGAAAAATTCGAGTGGTTTCGCCATGTTGGGTTATAAAAATTAGATTGCAGTCCTTGCCTTCCTCGGTTTTAGTTTTGGTTACCTATGTAGTACATGGATTCTGGTTTTGATGGACATTCTTCGAACAAATGTCCTTCCCTACAAAAAACACAAGCTATATTTTCAAATTGATTTGGTGGCTGTGCTGCAAAACTGTTAGACCTATTAGTAGTAAGATTTTTAAGCATTGAGGATATCGATGATACCTGATATGCGAGTGATGTAAGAGTGTTTACTTCATATATCAAAATATATATATCGGTGGACTGGACGAGGCGGTACTGAGAAGGGTCGGTTCCACGTCTTCCCTCATTCATCCTCATATGTAACATACTCGAGATGCCCTGTTGGGACATCTGACCAATGAGAGTGAGGGAGGATGATTGTGCTGCTGCGTTGAGGAGCCTGAAGTACAGTGCCAGTCGAGTCACATAGGGGCCAATGGAGATGACTCCTTTTCTATGCCACTTCGTCTGATGGCGAATGGTGAGGGCAATGAAATAGGCAAGGTCGAAGAAGTGCCCGTTCTCCATACTCTATAAAAATTAGGCATCGCGAGTGTTGACGATGCCGGTCCTCTCTCGCCGCCCTATCAGAGTATGGGCCAAGATGGCATGTAAGTACCTCAGGGATGGGGTGAGGGTCGATGCCTTAGAGCAGCTGAGGTCATAGGTGGCTGAAGCAGGAATGAGGGCCCTCCAGCAGTTGGAGGGAGACAAGTGGATGTGGCGATGGAGGGTGTCAAAATCATCGTCGTCCATGAACTCCTCCGTATAAAGCCCCAAGGCGACGCCTAATTCAGGTACGCTCAACTAGTGGACTAAACCACCGAGACGGAACTGGACCATTCTGGGATCATCGAACTCTATCATAACTACTTGAAGGTGGAAGTTCGAACAGATTTCGAGTGTGAGCTCGAGGTACGTCGGCTCGATTATCTCAAAAAAGAGCCCCCATGGGTCAGTCGTCAGGAGGGCTCAGACCGCGTTAGCTAGTTGGATTTGTTCAAGTGCGGCCCAGTCAATGTAGCAGCCCGCACCTAGGGGTTAGGCCCGAAGTAGCTAGAAAAGTTACTCTTGAGGTCCCAAGGGAAACTGGAGGAACAGGTGCCTAATCTCCACAGTAGGACCCGAGGATGATGCTGCTCGTTTCCTTTTCTTTGAGGCGGGGACAGTGATTTTCTTACCATGACTTAACATGATATCTGCAATGGCAAGATGAAATAAACAATGATAAAAATAAAATTACTCCCCAAAAATAGCATGGAAAAATATGCAATGCATGTTAGAACTAAATAGAGATACTTCATAGGAGTCATGTACTAAAAATAATTATGCTGAAAGATAACCTAATCAGATATTTTAAGTCATTACTACAAATAGGAATACGAGAATAATGCGTAGTGAATGACTGCATATGGGAATGATAAAATGGGAAATAGATTGAAGTCCATGGCAACACAAGAATGAATGTACCATAATCCATCAACTGGAATAGCAAGAAACAAAGAGCATAAGTATGGCTATTATTAGAACTGTGAATTTTAACAGTCAAAATAACGCAAGAAAAATCAAATTAGTAAATGAAATGAAGAGGAAAGAATTAACAAATGCAATGGCTTGGTAGAGGGAGGGGCTTGAGATGTCGATAGTGATGCTATGGTCGGCACACGAGCGTGGTAAGGAGGGTGTGGACAAGAGTTGCGGCGGCTAGGGTTAGGGATTTTGGGAAAGGGAATGATGAATAGTAAGGGGTTTATATAGATTTTGGGGCACATAGCCGTGGGGCATGCCGGTGTGCCCTTATTTCAGCTTGTGTTTATCATGATTTTCAAATTTAGGCGCGACTGAAATTCGTCCCACAGCCGTGTTCTTTGGGTGTGTTGGTGCACACGGTCGTGTCACACGGTCGTGTTCTGCTTCGTTCGCTTCTCCCATGCCTGTGTATGGATGTCCACACCCGTGTTATTTTGTCAGTCTTGACCACGGGTGGTGGGCACGGATGTGTCACATGCCCATGCTAAATTCTCAGTTTCAACCACGGTTTCTAGACACGGGCGTGTTGCACCCCCGTGTTGTTTTGGCAGACTCACCCATGGCCACGTCGCAAGACCGTAGCAACTTATCGCATCTCGTTTGGGGAAAAATTTTTCCCTGTTTTCACACAACCGTATCTTATTCCCGTGTCTCCTCCTGTGGTGTGAGCACGGCCTAAGGCATGCCCGTGTGCCTGGCCGTGTGGATTAGAAAATCTATGTTTCAATGACTCAGTTAGTGATTAGGTGTTAAAAACTAAAATTTTAAAGAAATCAATACTGTTAGTGCTCTGGTTGCCTCCCGAGAAGTGCTTATTTAGAGTCTAAGCCATACTTACCTTTCTTTTGCATGGTCATAGTGGTGCAAGGAGTTTACACTCCTCATCCCTGCGATGAATTTTATCAAAATAAGGTTTTAGACGGGTACTATTTACCTTAAAAGTGTCGAATTTGGGGTGAATTACCTCGACTGTACCATGTGGAAAAATGTTGAGTACCGTAAGAGGGATTGCTCCATTAGGTTCTGAAGTGGGAATGCAAGGATCTGCTGCATCTAATAGTATGCTGTCTCCAACCTTCAGTTGAGTTGGTGAAATATTGAGCTCGTCATGGCGTGGTTTTGGTTTATGTGTGATTTCGATTTCTGTGTCTACCATTCATCTAGTTCCTCGATTTGTAGCCTTCGTTCTTCACAGATGGGTTCTTTGTTGTTACTTGAATAAGGCTCATGTGTGCTCTTTGAACGTGTTTCCTGTAAAGAAGGTTGCACCACATGCTCATTATTAGTAGCACGATTTATACAATCACCCTCGATATTTGATGTGTTACTTGAATTACAAGCTTGAAGAGTGATTGTCTCCTCACCCACACGTAGTGTGAGTTCACCTGTACCAACATCAATTATAGTTCAAGCAGTTGCTAAAAAGGGCTTTACTAAAATTAGATGCACATCACTATCCTTTTCTATGTCTAGAACAACAAAATTAACTGGGCATATGAATTTGTCAATTTTAACGAGTACATTTTCAATAATACCACTAAAAATTTTAACTGTTTTGTCTGCTAACTGAATGCTCATCCTAGTTTGTTTGGGTTTCCCAAGACCTAGTTGCTTAAACATTTTATAAGGCATGACATTGATACTAGCCCCTGAATCAGCCAAAGCATTATTAACATCTAAGTTACTAATTACACAAGGAATTGTAAAACTCCCTGGGTTTTTTAATTTGTTGGCCAGCTTATTCTGTAGTATGGCTGAGCAAACTGCATTTAACTCCACATGCGACGCCTCATCCAACTTCTGCTTATTTGTTAAAAGCTCCTTTAAGAATTTGGTTGCGTTTTGCATCTACGAAAGAGCTTCAATAAACTGTAAGTTAATATGTAATTTTTTTTAATAATTTAAGGAATTTATCGAATTGTTTGTTTGTGCGGTCTTTCCTTCTCGCATTGGGGTATGGCACACGAGGTTTGTACTTTTTACTTACCGGTGTTTGTTCACTGTGGTCTACCTCACCTTTGCTTTTACTTACCACAATTCCTTGCCTCGGTTCTGTTTCAGGTTTGACTAACCCTTCCTCATTTTGAATGGTAATTACATTGAGCTGTTCCCTTGGGTTAGATTCAGTGTTACTCGGTAAGCTACCTTGTGGTCGTTCAGGAATCAATTTGGCGAGTTGGCCTATCTGAGTTTCGAGCCCTTGGATCGACACTTGTTGATTCTTAAGTGCTGTTTTGGTATTTTAAAAGCGAGTTTCTGACACCGAGATAAACTTTGTTAGCATCTTCTCAAGGCTTAGCTTCTTTTCCTGTTGGTAAGGTGGTTATTGAAAACCCAGAGGATGTTGTGGCCTTTGATTCCCTTGACCACCCCACGAGAAGTTGGGATGGTTCCTCCAACTTGCATTATATGAGTTACTATATGGGTTATTTTGAGATCTAGAATTATTATTACCTATATATTGAACTTGTTCCTCCTCGGTGCTAGGGTTGAAGGGTTGATATTCTGTGTATGCTCATCTTCCATTTGAATCGCACCTCATCACTGGATGTACCTGAGTAGAACCACACAAACTGTCAATCTTTTTATTTAAGAGTTCTACCTGGTTAGATAGCATAGTAACCGCATCGAGGTTGAAAACACCGACTGCTTTCGTCAGCTTTGTTCTCATGACTTGCTACTGATAGTTATTCAGTGACATCTCTTCAATAAATTCGTAAGCCACTTCAGGTGTTTTGTTATTGATAGTCCCACCAGCAGCTGCGTCGATAAGTTTCCTTGTTGAGGGGTTCACGCTATTGTAAAACGTTTAAACCTGCAACCATAAAGGCAACCTAAGGTGAGGGCACCTTCTCAATAGGTCCTTGTATCTCTACCATACATCATAGAGTGTCTCTAGATCTATCTGCACAAAAGAAGAGATTTCATTCCTCAACTTAGCCATTTTAGCCAGCGGAAAATATTTAAGTAAAAATTTTTCAATCATTTGTTCCCAAGTAGTGATTTACCCTCGTGGTAACGAGTTTAACCACTGTTTAGCTTTGTTACTCAATGAAAAGGGAAACAACCAAAGGCGTATGGTGTTGTTAGAAATGCCAGTTATTTTAAATGTGTCGCAAAACTCTAGAAAATTTGCCAAGTGATTGTTTGGATCCTCATCCTGCAAACCATCAAATTGAACAAATTACTATACCATTTGAATTGTATTAGGTTTTAGTTCAAAATTATTTGCAGCAACAACAGGCCTAACTATACTTGACTCAGTTCTTGTTAAAGTAGGTTTAGCATAATCATACATAGTGTGTGGAGCAGGATTCTGATTTACTGGGTCAGCAGCAATTGCAGGAGGTAGCGGATTTTCCTGATTTTCAGCCATCTCCGTGGTTGTGGTGGAAATATCATCCTCTTGCTCTTCCTCTGTGTATCTTAGGCTTCACCTTATTTCTCTTCGGTTTCTACAAGCTGTGCAATCGATCCCACTGTAAAAAAGTAATGGTCCTGACGGGTTTATTCTAGTCATGCACTATAAAAACCTTCCAGAAGGGAATAAACGAAAAATTAGAAAAGAAAATAAAAATTTAAATTGCAATAAAAGTAAAATGGCTAAAGTAATAATAATAGAGTGTTCCTAATATCTTAGTTCCCCGATAATGGCACCAAAAACTTGATACGTGATATTTGTGACAGGTTTTAAAAATTTATAATTAATCGTTCTTGAAACTAACTATTATCACGATGAAGGCAAGTGTACCTATCGAATAGTAGTATAACTTTAGCAAGACCAAATTGTCGAACCCAAAGGAACCAAGAGTACTAGTCATTACTTTATTTTTATTATCTAGCCTAAAAATTAAGGGATTTGTTTATCTAAACTAATTAACTAAACTAAGGGTGCACAGAGAGAAAATTGGGGAAAAGATTGTGGGAAAAACTCAATTGATTAAGACAATACCCAAAGAAAAATCCACCTAGACTTCACTTATTATTTGACTCTGAATCAGACGATTTATTCATTTGACTTGATCCGTAGAAATCCCTAAGTTATATTATTATCTCTCGAGAGAGAAATAACATCTAACCCTAGGTTGATTAATTGAAATCTCTTTCTAATTAACACCCTAGTGTTGCATTAACTCGATCTATGGACTCCCTTATTAGGTTTCACCCTTATCCGGCAAAATCTTGTCACCCTATCTCTAGGCGTGCAATCAACTCCGCTTAATTATGACCAATTTACTCTTAGACATGGACTTTTTCTCCTCTGAATAAGCGTATCAACTTGAATCAATATCCTGGAATATTAAAACAAGAATTAAGAACACATAATTAAGAACAAGTCAAATATTTATCATACAATTCATATAATAATAAGAAGATCCGTCTTGGGTTTCATTCCCTTTAGGTATTTAGGGGTTTTAGTTCATAATTATGAAAGAAAACATCTCAAAAGAATAATGATAACAAAACATAAAGAAAACCCAAAACTCTTGAAGAAAATTGAAGGGAGATCTTCAGTCTTGACAATGAATCTGGCTTCTGAGATGGATCAATCGGCTTCCCTTGAGTAATTCCTTGCCTCCTACTCCGTGTGTCCATTCTAAGTGTCTCATCAGGTGTTTAAATAGGCTTTAGAATGCCTAAAATCCTTCCAAAGTGGCCTTTTCCGAATAAGACTGAACTTGGGCTTGACAGGGACACGCCCGTGTGCGATTGCTTCGAACAGTGGTTAAGGCTACTAAATAGGCACGGGCATGTCGTCTACCCGTATAAGGAAGTCCAGGCCATGTTGATTTCCCACGTTGGCCCATTTTCTCTGTTTTCGAACCGTTTCTTGTTCCTTTTACTCTCCTCTGCTCTCCTAAGTATAAAACATGAAATTAAAGGTTTAGGAGCATCAAATTCACAAAATCTAAGGATAATTCATCCAAAAATATGCTAAGCATGAGGTAAAAATATGTATAAATTCTAGTTTATCAAGAGGCCAATATGACATATATATGGAAAGACCATGGTAATGACACTTTCTGGAAAATCAATACAATAAGATTTATTATGTGATACCCTTGTGCCATATTCTGTGATGCCCTTGTGGCAAATTTTGTAACGCCCTTGAGGCAAAATTGGGTTAACTGCCTTTATGGCGAGATTTGGTTAAGCTTTAAGACTTCTCTACTAGCTGACTCTACAACAGAGACCTTGGTAAGTTTGAAGATATCCCTTTTTTGATAGACTTGTTGTGAAATTTGAAATTGCCTTAGGAGTATTTCTTCTAAGAGTTCTCAGTTGTGCTTTTGAAGAATGAATCTACAATAGTAGCTAATCAGAATTGTAACATCCTGAGATAGGGTCTAAACTTTTTAGCTTCACAAGTGAGAGTTCACCTATGTTTCAGTGAACTAGGGGTTTGCTAGAAGAATATTAGTAAAGAGTTCGCCAAAAATATAGCAAAACAGTGTACGAAAAAAGATATGGTAAGGGGTTTACCAGAGTAATTGCAAGTTGTGTCAGGCAGTTAGTTTGGTGAGCTAGGATTCACCAGTTGGTTTGGCAAACTGGGGTTCACCATTCAAACTCGAGTCAGACTTAAATTAGGAAATTAAGATATTTTGTATCTATGATTCTTTTCGTGCACATAACCTTTTTTCTAAATCGACTAGGATTCCTAAGTCAAGTAGGGTATCGTAAGAATACTAAGACACTTAGTGCTTATAAATAAGCTCTCTTTTCCAATGAAAATTCTCTCATCAATTACTTTGTTGTCAGGTCTCTATTCAGAACCAAGTTCGTAGAGACTAATGTGTAACACCTCTTACCTGTATCCTACATAGGGACAAGGTACGAGGCATTACCGGTCTTTGACATACACTTTAACACAAACCAAGCCATACAAATTTCATCCGATCTTAAAGACATTCAAACATAAACACAGTGTCCCTACTATGGGCCCACATGGCCCTTATCATGCTACAAGGGTGATTTGGGACTAAACTGAGAACTTCTAAAACTTTTACAATACTTAGAAAAATTCCCCAAGTTTGGAGAGTCACACGCCCGTGTGGGTAGGCCGTGTGGTTTTCACATGCCTGTGTGGCCCGTGTCCTCTACCCGTGTAACTCTCTGTTTATGATGTAAGCATTAATTAAAGGTCACACGAGCAAGTCACATGTCCGTGTGCTAGGCCGTGTGGCAAATTTCATTTTCGCATTTAAGGTGCAGACTTTACATGGTTGAGACATACGGCCCTGTCTCTACCCGTATGTTTACTACCATGCATACTGACTTGCAAAACTAGGGTGCAGGGGACACATGGCCAGACAACACACCCATGGGGCTGACAGTGTGTCACACACGGCCTATACATATGCCCGTGTATCTACCCGTGTGAACAACTTTGAGGCTATTTTCCAAGCCCTTTTGGCACCCTCACTAACAAATGCATACTCTCATATGCCAATGTTAAATATCATGTCATAAATGGGTTACTTAAACATCCATAGTTTTAACTCATACATAACAATTACATGCCAAAGTATACATATTTGGTACTCCATAACTTACTAGGATCACTCAAAACATTTCCTTACTTTAAACCATGCTATAACCTAACCAAGTGACATCAATCATCCATCAAGCATAGATTCCATATTTTATCATTCATTGTCAACAACCAACTTATCACAGACCTCAAAGGTATCAACACACGTCATGCATGCATCAATATCTAGGATTACAACCCAATAATCAATATGAGCCATAATTCATGGCCATATAGAAAATGAATTAGTATACCAGTATGGGCCATCACTTTGGCCAAACAATGTGACACATATAACAAAATAATAAGTCCCTGTACATGCCATACTTAAATGTATTAAACCAAATATACCTCAAAAGATTTGTTGATAGTGTGACTTGAGCTTCGACGTGCACGATCCCTGAGCTAGCTTGGGATGCTAAGAAAAGGGGAAAAGAGAGAGGGGGTAAGCATAAAGCTTAGTAAGTTGTATGTAACTAATAAAAAAAATAGATCATAGAATTTCATGACTTAAACATGCTACTAATTACCACCACATTATAAATTTACACACAATAGACAAAATAAGAATTGACATTAATGTCATTGAACTTCACAACTTATCTTACTCTTTCTTACTCAAACTAAATTTTCCATCATGAATCAAATTCCATACTCATGAGGTTTACGTACATACCTATACTACTCATAGTTTATTCGTATTCCTCCATCTCTTAACCTTGATCTTGAATGGCCCATTGAACCACATGGAATACGAAAGGACGTTCGGGATTATCATACACCAAATAGGGTGCCAAAGCCAAGTCCCAGACATGGTCTTACATAAGGTCACACATCGATGCCATATCCTAAAAATATGGTCTTATACGAAGTCTCGAATAGGTGCCGACGCCATGTCCCAAACATTGTCCTATACTGAACGTCATATCGATGCCATTTCCCAGACATTGTCTTATACGAAATCACTTATTGATGTCAAAGCCATATCCCTAATATAGTCTTACACGAGATCTCATATCGATGCCGATGCCATGTCCCAGACATGGTTTTACATGGGATCTCATCAATCAAGGTGTTATGACATCCAAATCCTAAGTATTCCTTAGGGTCACCTGGATTTTCGAGATACAAAGCTGTTATTAAATTGTTATTAAATCATCTCATGTCAAATTTCATAAGGGCATATACACACATTTCATATAACATCAAGCATTAAATACACAATAATGAAATTTTTGAATTACTTACACACAACTTACCTTGGTCCCAAAATATTGCTAACTTTACGTTTTAGTCCAAAACCTTGCTTTTCCCTCGGTTTAGGTCCGAACTCTATTTTTCTTGATCTATAATAGCAAATTCCACTTGCTTAATTATCATACTACCCAAATCAGTCTATAAATCACAATTTGACAAAATTATAATTTTACCCCAAAACTTTCACAAAATTACAAATTACTCCCTAAGCTCGTATAATGAAATATACTCATTTCCTTTTCTACCCAAGCCTAGCTAAATATTTATTGTACTCATAGTAGCCCACATTACTCCTCAAAAATAGATTTTTATCACTCAATTTCACACCTTTTTCAACTTAGTCCTTTTTAGGTGTTTACATGCAAAATCACTTAGTAAATGATGTTAAACACCCATCAAGCTATCATATTCCTCCATTAAACACCAAAGAACATGCATGTCACCCATGGGTAAATTTGTAAACATAAACGCTACTTCAAAATAAGGGTGGAAATAGGTAAATCAAGCTACGAGATCTTCAAAAATGTAAAGAACATTAAAAAAGGGCTAGGGAACACTTACTATTGAGCTTGAAAATGCCAAAAACCTAGCAATGGAGAGCTTAGGAATTTTGGCAACCACACGAAGAAGATGAGCCAATTATTTCTTTAATTTTTGCTTTTTATTCTTTTAATTACTAATTGACCAAAATGCCCTTAAGGCTTTTCTTTCAAATTTTTTCCTACGCATGTCCATTTTTGTCCAAAATTTTAGAAATTGGTCAACTTGCTAATTAGGACCTTCTAATTTATAATCTAAAGCAATTTCATGCTTGAAGTTTCTAGAACAAAAGTTTTGCATCTTATTCAATTTGGTCCTTAAGGTTCAATTGGACATTTTATGCATAGAATTTCTCCATGAAATTTTCACACAAGCATGCATACCTATCATGGACCTCATAAAAAACATAAAAAAATTATTTCTATCTCAGATTTGTGGTCTTGAGACCACTGTTCTAACTAGGCCCTAATTTAGGATGTTACATAAGGTAAGTCTCTATCCTATTAGGGTTGATTGTCCAAAAAGCTAGGTTCACTCGTATATTTGAGTATGTTTTGATTGTTTAGTAATTTGTGTATATTTATGTATGTATGTTGCGAACTAGTCAAACCATCTACCAGTAAAGATAATGGTAAAGGAAAACTTGTTTAAAAATTCTCAACTTTTCGATGAGTGTTCATGGTTCGTTACTTGTGTGCGAACTATTATTTTTCTTCAAAAGAACTTAAGGTTTTTAAAACTAAGTTCCAAGAGTAATCTTTTCTATAAAACTTTTTTTTTCAAAGTTCTGAGAATTTGTTTTTAAGTTATGCTTTATGTTTACTTCTATGTGTGCCTATGTTTTAATATATGTTTTAAAATACGATTTTATAAACTATGTTTTTACGAGCTTTTCTGAGAGCTCTATATGAACAAGTTCTTTTATTTGAGCTCCTTATGTGAGCTTATATGTTAGATATAAAGGCATGTCGTAGATGTAACACCCAATTTTAACAGGTTCTAAGTTCTGGTGAATAAATTGAGAGTAATCTGTGAGGAATTGTCTATTTGCCCAATTGTTGTTCTAGCGTATAAATTGAGCGCATAGAAGCTATTGGAATATTAAGAAAGGATTATTCTTAGAATGCATTAAGCCGTAAAGAAGAAGATATTGGTAAGAGTGTTGATAATAGTGTAAGTAAGGGTTATTGCTGAAGGTAATGTACGCCCAGTTTATTAATTTACTATGCTAGTTACGTTGTAGATGATTTGGCTAGAAGCTAAGTGGAAAATTGAACTAGAAACATAAAATATTGGGTTTTAATAGTTGTAAACCATTTATAAAAGCAGTTCTTAAAGTCAATGGCACATGTCGAGTTCCAATAAGGACCCAAGTTATATCAATAGATATTCAGGATAAAAAGGGGGAGTTTTTCTTCCTTCTTCAATAAGTACTTCTACCTAAATCTTAAGGATCCTAAAGTATTTCTTTCTTCCTTAAGTTAGAGTTGTATATTTGGATTTCTACCAGTGGTTACTTCATGTCAAGGTAAGTTTCATGGTTGTACATGTTATGTTATGAAAGAATAGGTCTATAAGAGTGAATGAACAGTAAGATGAAGAAGGAAGGCTTTATATGAGGGTTATTTTGGTTTTAGATAACTATAAAAGTTGTACAAATGGGTTTTAATTGTGTTCTTATGTTTTAAAAGCAGTGGTTGTTGTAGTTTTTTTATTGGATTTGAAGTTCGAGCTATTATTTGTGGTTGTCGGTGAGTCCATAAGCTAATTCTTATATGTATATTGTTCATATCGAAGTATATCTGTAAGAATTTGACGGAACAATGAAACCAAAACTAGAGAAGTATAGTATAATGGCCATGCAACTAATGAAAGATTTTTGAAGATAGAATGCATGTTATGGTATAGAATCTAAGAAGATTAGCTTTGGTCGTATAAGTGTGTCCTAGATGTATGCTATGGGGTATGTTCTGTTAAGAGTAAGTTGTGGTTCTAAAGAAGAATGTAGAATGTGTCCATGCATGAAAGGTCTATGAAATAAGTCTGTAATTGTCTTTGCAGTTCTCTAAAAGGGTCTATCGAGAGTTTTAACATGAAATCTGAAAGGAAAAGTCCATTATCATGCCACCCTTTGTAAAGGACTAAAGAATAGTTATTACTCAATGGGGATTTCTGCGTGTTCTAGAGTGCTTATGGGAAAAGCTCACGAAGTGTGAGTCTAGGAAAATCTATGTCACAAACACATTAGGAAAGAAAATGCCCTTGTGACAACCCCTAAAGGAACTTATTTGTTGCGCAATATGAAAGGAATGCCTTTGTGACGCAATATGAAAGGAATGCCTTTGTGGTGTAATATGAAAGGAATGCCTCTGTGGAAAAATATGAAAAAGTAGTCTTTACGGTGAACCCTGCAAGGATAGATTTTATGGCATACTCTGGAGAGACTACCTTATGATGTGTCTTAATAGAACTCTAAGTAAAGAGTTTTAGGGAGGTTCTTTGTGGCGTGTCAAAATAAAGTTCTCAGTGGCGTACTGAAAAGAATGTTCTTATGGCGGATTCTATATTAAATCATTTTGGCATGTTATGTATGGCTCTTAAGTGTCATCAATGGATTCGTTAAAGGAAGGTGTATCTATGGACTACATGGCAAGGTTATATATAAGGCTTAGACTTGGTTAGAAATAATGAATTGAAGAGACATAGAGATGTAATGTTTTAGCATTGAAAATGTATCCCGGTTAAGGGCACGAACTAGTATGATCAAAAGAAGTATCTATGATCTGCGTATGTGTTTCTTTTGGAATCGTCATTAGGTGATGACTAAGAGAATAAAGGATGTAAGTGATACATCAAAGAAATTTTTAAGAAAACGGAAATAATTTCAGAATGACGTATAGTATCAGACAAGTATGAAGGAAGATAACTTAAGGGAAGTCTCTGCCAAAAACAAAGTTGAAGGACAAGAACGATGAGATCATTTATATAAATTACCAGTTGTAATGTGCAAATATGAATCAGGTAAATGATGTTCTCCTTAATAAGTTCTTATGAACTTATTTGTGCATGTTATGTTGCAGGTGAGTTGATGTGGTCTACGCCAGGAGAGATGATGTTAGTACTATGTGAACTTTAAATTATATAGGGATTTTCTAGTCATTTTTGCCACCTTTTTACTTAATAATAATACTAATCCCAAGTTTTTTTAATTAATTAAGTGGATTTTGTTTATATTTCGATGACAGGCATGAATTTATAAAAAATGAAAATATAAGCTTTATTGTATTAATTTTGTGCATAATTTAAATTATTTCATGTTAATTATTAATGTGTTATACTTTATTATGTAGGGAACCATGGAAATGATATAATATGGAGCTTATTATAATGTTGCAAGAACATGAGCTATTTATTTCATATGTTGGATGACAAAACCATGCCAAATGAGTCATCAAGGTGTTACTTTGACCTAGTAAAAAAGATGATACATGATGGAAAAGTCTGAGCAGCTTAGTGGCTCATGAAACCGTCCAACAAGGGGAAGTCAAGCCCAAATCCGACACAAGAATATTGACTGCCCAGAAATATTTTTTGGGATAATTATTTGGAGGTCCTACATTTGGAGAATCATTGGAAATCAGCACACAAAGATTGCCCTTGAAACTATCCAACCCATGCCTAAATTTAGCATGATTCTTTTCTCAAATCAAACAACCACCATCCACCTACTTCCACTATATATGGTCAGCCAAGCAATGGAGAAAATGGATGGATTTCAATCCCTATGTTTAGTAAACTCTACCATCTACTTCAAGTATAAATACCCCCACTCAATCCCTACATCCCTCATTCAATTATTCTATGATTTCCTCTCGTCATTCCTAGGCATAGCATCCCATTTCCCTTAGCTAGAAAAACCTTGATAAGATCATCTTTTGGCTAGCCACCTTAAGGAGCCATTAGCAAAATAGCAGCACAAGGATCGAATGAGAACATCTTCAATCAGAGTTCACAAGATTGCTGATATGATAGATTTTATTTCTTCCTTTATTTTGTTATTTTGATTTTAATCATGTTTGCAATGTGCTTTGTTATCTTGTCATAAAAAAATGGTAGCTTAAATCTATTTAGCTAGGATGATCGCATTGATTCAATGAAGTTTGTTTCAATCATGTTTATAGTGTTTTTGCCTTATTCGATCATGTTTTCAATTAAACTCAAGTATGTATTTCATTCATAAATGATTGGATGCATTAGAATTAGCTGAGCGATCTTGACCAAATGACGACTAGTGGACACAATAATTGAAATGTGCATGCTTAATTTAAATCTTGGCCTGACTAAATTGAAGGTTCATAATAACTATAACTAGCTCTATTATTTTTCATAATTTTTAGGTTTATGTGATTAAATATTTTCAAACATGACCCGCACCTGTTACTTCACATGAAATTTAAGAAAACCTTAGTTTAATATGATCAGTAAAATGCATTTTTTACTAAGTAAAAGATTCCGAAAGGACTTAATTTGGTTTCAAAACTCATGAAAGATCAAGTTGCCATGGAATATTTTTTGAACACTGTTAAACATGAGAAAAATGAACTAAGTTGAAAGATGTAATTATCCTAGCTTATTCATGTTATTTATTGTTGAATTTTGTGTCTTTACTGCTAAATTCATTTCATACTTGGCATTTAGGTTAAATTGCATTAGGGATCATCTTCCATTTAGATAATTTAGCTTAGCTTAATCATCATCACTAAAAATTTGGTGTTTTTATCACCAGATTGTTAAATCAAATTTTACAATTAATTGATTAACATGCACAGCCTCTGTGGAGACAATAACTCTTTTACTTTTTTAGTACTTGATACCAACTATGTACAATTGCACAAACCAAGCGTTATAAGTTTTTGGCGCTGTTGCCCGGGACTGTTGCCTTAATTATTTGTTTGAAATCATTCTTTTCAATTTGGTTTTTATTTCATTTTTATTTTACTCCTAACTTTACTAATTTATTCTTTATTTTTTTTATTTTTCAAGTGCTTATGAGCATAGATCGAATTATCAATTTATTACATGTAGACCATGAGATTGAGTAGACATTTAGATAGAGAAGACACGAAAGATCAGCTCAAAGACAAGTTGAGATAGACCTTGGAAATCAAAATGATGGACAAGGAAATGGAGTCGATCATATGTACAATCCAATCCTTTTTGCTGATGAAAGGGACTATGCCATAAGACAATACATTGTGCCACTTTTCAATGGATTAAATCTAGAAATTAAGAGATCTGAGATTGAGACATTGCAATTTCAATTGAAACTAATGATGTTTCAAATGCCCCAAATGACGGGCCAGTTTAGTGTAATGCCCACGAAAGATCCACAGCTTCACCTTCGATTATTCATGGAGGTGAGTGATTCGTTTAAAATAGCCAGTGTTACTGAAGATGCGTCGAGGTTAAAGTTGTTTTCATACTCGTTGTGAGATCTAGTACGAGCATGGATTAATTCGTTTCCACCTAGTTCAATATCTATATGGCAAGAATTAGCAAAAGATTTTTGCTTAAGTATTTTCCACCAACCAAAAATGCTAAGTTGTGAAATGAGATAACCACTTTTTCACAATTGGATGATCAGTCCTTGTATGAGGCGTGGGAAAGATTCAAAGAATTACTTCATAAGTGTCCTCATTATAGGATTCCACATTGCATCTAGTTGGAGACATTTTATAACGGTCTCAATGCACACACAAGGTTGATGGTAGATTCTTCTGCGAATGTTGCTCTCTTATCGAAGTTTTACAATGAGGCTTATAGATCATTAATAGGATCGCCAGTAACAAATATCAATGGCCAACAAATCGAGCAACTTCAAGAATACGAGTAACTAGAGTACACGAAGTGCACTTACATAACTCTCAGCTTAGTTATCTTTTATTTCTTCAATGTTGAGATAGTTTAATGCTAACGGTTTGAATAATTTTTCAGCTCAGTCACCAAGTCAGTTTAATGTTGTTTCATGCATATACTGTGACACCCCAAACCCGATCAAGATGGACTAGCTTGAATTCCAAGAGTTACATTAACTACCGTAGTCTCTCTAGTTAATGACCACCCGATGCATCCTCCAACCTTATAACACCTCATTTATGACTAACTAACTATCATTTATTAATGCGGAAGCAATTTGTGAACCATTTTTAAACTTTTTCTAAGTATTTAAACCTAAGGGTATTTTGGTTATATTACCACCTAAGGTTAAACTATCCGGATTTTATTTCCAAATAGTTTCTGACCTTCTTTAGTCAAATTATACAAGCCCTAAAAATTTCATCTTAATTTGAGTTAATTTATTATGTTTAATTCAAGTTTTATTATTAGGGACTAAATCGTAACTTTTAAAAACTATTAGTACATTTTCCAAATTAAAAATTAAGAGTGTTTCTACCAAATATTAACAGTTAAAAATCTAGTCCTAAAATATTACTAAGTTTCCCTATCATGAAAGGCTTCAATTAATCGAATCAAGTTTTATGACTAAATTATAAATTAAGCAAATTAGAATAATAGATTACAAAAACCAAAAATCAAACCCCCAAAAACCCACTGTAACCTCCCAAACACGACCTAGATGTTATAACTAGATTGTGAAGGCTGCTTATGTTAGTTTTGAAGACCTTAAATAAACTCATTTTAGAGAAAATTGTAGTTGTATTTTGAGTTAGCTTAAAAATATTCATTCATTAGGTCATGTATACTTAAGAGTCATTTTATTGTTGATAGTGTTGTTTTAGAAAAATCATTTGTTTGTCACTCTTCTTTAAAAAAAAAAACTCAATTTAAACTAATGCAGCGGAAAAACCATTTTTCAAGTCATTTTGGAAACTTAGTTGCCTTATCGATTTGTTTTTCAAAAATGGTTCCTTTGCAATGCAGCGAAAACTAGGGAACAATATCAAATTTTAATTAAGCTCGATATCATGCATTATCTGATTATTATACTTGAGTAATCCATGCATGGAAAAATCCCACAAGATAATTGTAACACCCCGTACCCGAGACCGTTGCCGGAGTCGGACACGAGGGGTTAACGGGCTTAATCCACTTATTTTCATAGTCCATTTGAAAATTTTCCAGACAAGCTGGTTGCTGCATCACTGTCGCCTTAAAAATCATATCTTGAGTTTCAAAACTAGAAAACCAGTTTTGTAAATTTTTCCTGAAACTAGACTCATATGATCATCTAAAAATTGTTTTCTAGAATTTTTGGTTCAAGCCAATTAGTACAGTTTATTAGTTAAAGTCTCCCCTATTACAGGGTGCAACTACACTGACCTTCATGCATTACGACTTGGATATCTCCATGTACAGGGCTTCAATACTGATTTCGTTTCTTTCTATAGAAACTAGACTCAAAACTGAATCTATACATATATGGCATAACTTCTAAATGTCTCTGGTTAATTTATAATGAATTTCCAAAGTCAGATCAGGAGATCCAGAAACTGTTCTGGCCCTGTCTCACGACAACTTTAACATCTCACAATATACTATTCATATGAATGTTTTGTTACTTTCCTATGAAAATAGATTCATCAAGGTTCGATTACATAATTTATTCACTATTTAATTCCATTCCTACTATTTTTAGTGATTTTTCACATCCACATCACTGCTGCTGCCAGCATCTATTTTTAAGGTAAACTTTACCTATTTCATGATCCTCCATGGATCAACTAGAGTTTGTCATACATATACCAAAAGTGATCATGAATAACCATTCCCATGGCTAACCGTTACCAACATTTCCATACCTCTCGACGGACAACATAGAAAACGATTATAATGCTATGATCGAAGTATATTTAAGCCATTTTCGCATGGCTATCCAAATTTACACAAAACCGAAGGGTACATGACCAACAACAAAAGGGTAGTCCTATACATGCCATTTGAAAGTTCAACCAAAAGTATACCAAAAGGAGCTTTGATAGTGTGGGCGACTTTGACTTCAAAAATCCTGAGTCCGATAGCTGAAGAACCAAAATCTATAAAACAGAGAATTAAATAAATGGAGTAAGTATTAAATGCTTAGTAAGTTTTGAGCAAAGAATTTAAGCACAACTGAAGTATAGCATTCATATAACTAAACGGGTAATTCCATATATACATATTCTCAAATCATTCCTACTTCACATTCCAACCCCTATATTCATACATAAGGGATCATCTTAGCTAAATACCGGAAGCTCATTACTCGACTGAGCGAATATTATTCGAAGGAAATCAACTATTCCAATGCACATACGAAACATACCTCATTGTTGGGATTTTACAAGCGTATTAATTGAAATTTTTACAGCAAGGTCGCTCATTCCCGAATCACATACCTTCGAAATTTAACCGGATATAGCTACTCATTCAAATGCCTTCGGGACATAGCCTGGTTATAGTAACTCGCACAAATGCCTTCGGGACTTAACCCGGATTTAGTAACTCGCACCAATGCCTTCGGGCTTAGCCCGGAATTAGTAACTCGCACAAATGCCTTCGGATCTTAGTCCGGATATAGTCACTTAGCACAAAAGCCTTCGGGACTTAGCCCGGATATCATTCGAATAACCAAGCACATGTATCAATAAATCATGACACATCCGTATTTCATTTTCAATACCAAAGCTCAAACACAAGACACTTATCACACTTGCAATTTCGGCTTAATAGCCACATACAAAGAGCATGATTTTGATTTGCTTAAAACATGATCTAATCAAATCATAATCTAAGTTCCATTACTCGAAAACTTACCTCGGATGTGGTCGAATGATTTCGGCGGCTATTCGTTAACTTTTTCCTTTCCTTTATCCAACTGTGGTCCTCTAAGCTCTTGAGCTAATTCAAACAAATTTAACTTATTAAAGTCTCATTATGCTAGCTTATGGCCGAATATGACAAGGAGTTTAATAGGTCATATGGCCACCCTTTAGCTCAAAAACACAATGGTCATGCATTTTAATCACATTAAGCAATTTAACACAATTCATTTGAACATCAAAAGAGGACCTCAAGGTACTTAGCCCATATATACATTAGACATTAGAGTCACATATGTACGAAATCATTTAATCGAATTCAACATATTAGCTAATATTCTCCTTAGCGAATTTTCTAAGTCAAGATAAAGCCATCAATATGCTTACCTTTGGCCGAACATACACATCAACTTATGTACTCATTCATGTGGCCGAACATACATGTCTATGTTGAGGCCGATTGCAACACTTAATACATTCTACAAGTATGGTCACTTGTATGGACTAAACACCATTTTGTTTCAAGTTCAAAACTTGGCCAATACACATATACACACTAGTAAAGCATCCTCTCCTTTCCATCAATTCAACACATGCATTACTCATTAATATACAAAATTATATTCGCCTTAGCACACAACTTGCTAGCCGATTCTTCTCCATCTAGCAACTAATGCACATATGTGCTCATTTGTTAGACTCTACTTCATCTAACAACAACCATATTTTCCCTTCTACTTCCTACCATGGCCGGATGCTCAAGATACCTCAAGCCTCATAACACATCCATATAGCTAACATGCTAATAGTCTCAAGGCTTCAACTAAAACTTTTGAAGCCTCTTAGTCGAATACTAACTCTTTAATAATCCCAAATCCATCCGTGAGATAGTTAGAATTTAGACTAATCATCCAAGGGATGTATGAACTTTCAAAGCAACATCAAACATACCTTAATCTAGTGAGCCTTCATAGCCGATTTTTCTCCAAGCTCATTCCCTTCCTTTCTTTCTTCTATTCAGCCAAAGATGTTGAAGGATGAACACATTTTTTTTTTCTTTGTTTTCTTTCATCCATTCACGGCAAGGGGGGGGGGCATGGATGGGACCATTTTTTTTTTTCATCACTCCTCCCTTTCATTATTTAATTACCATGCTCCTTATTTTATTTTTCCTAACATACATCACTAACATAACATGTTTGTGACATGTTTCCACCCATAGCATGGCCGGCCACTATGCTTTAATTTGGCTAATTTGACATGCAAGGACAAGCACTTTCCCACATATATTAATAGGCCACTTGAACACTTGCCTAGCATATTTCTAAATTGTCTCACATAAGTCCCTTCTAATAAATTTCACATACATGACCAAATTAAAGTATGGAACTATCACACAAGCATTTACACACATCATAAACACGTAATATAACCTTTAATTATTTATAAGACTCGGTTTCGTGGTCCCAAGCCACTTTCCGACTAGGGTCAATTTAGGCTGTCACAACTCTCCCCACTTAAGAAATTTTCGTCCTCGAAAATCTTACAGTAAATAGGTTTGGGTATCGCTCTTTCATAGAGTTCTCGGGTTCCCAAGTAGCTTCTTCGATCCGTGTTTGAGCCATAACACTTTCACTAACGGAACCCTTTTGTTTCGCAACTCTTTCACTTCACGAGCTAGGATACGAATCGGTTCTTCTTCATAACTCATATCGGCTTGAATTTCGACCTCGGAGGGTTTACTACGTCTGAAGGATCGGATCAGAACGTCAAGCATCGAAACATGAAAACGTTGTGGATTCTTTCGAGTTCGGGGTAAAAGCAACCTATATGCAACTGGGCCAACTCGTTTGGAGATCTCATACAGCCCAATGAATCTCAGACTCAATTTGCCCTTACGGCCAAATCTGAGTATCTTTTTCCAAGGCGATACCTTAAGAAACACTTTGTCTCCCACCTGATACTCAATATCTCTTCGTTTTAAATCCACGTCGACTTTCGACGATCCGATGTGCCTTCAGACTTTCACGAATTATTTTACTTTCTGTTCAGCATCTTTAATCAAATCCACTCTGAAAATTTTGTTTTCACCGAGCTCGGTCCAAAACAATGGCGTACAGCATTTACGCCCATACAAAGCCTCATAGGGTGCCACCTTAATACTTGATTGAAAACTATTGTTGTAAGTAAATTCAATCAAGGGTAAATACCGTTCCCATGAACCACTAAACTCGAGGATGCAACATCTCAACATATCCTCAAGTATCTGAATTATTAGCTCGGATTGACCATCGGTTTGTGGATAAAAAGCGGTGCTAAAATGCAGCTTGGTACCCAAAGCTTCTTGCAATTTCTTCCAAAATCGCGAGGTGAATCTCGAATCTCTATCCGACACAATAGAAATCGGTACCCTGTGTAATCTCACAATCTGAGAAACATACAATTCAGCTAGTTTATCCAACGAAAAATCCGTGCGTACGGGGATAAAGTGAGTCGACTTAGTCAGTCTATCCACAACAACCCAAATTGCATCTTTCTTACTTGCCGATACTGGCAAACGAGATACGAAATCCATCGTGACTCGATCCCATTTCCATTCAGGTATCATGATCGGCTGGAGTAAACCCGTAGGCACTTGATGTTCCGCCTTCACTTGTTGACATACTAAGCACTTCGAGACAAAATCGGAAATGTCTCGTTTCATACCATGCCACCAAAACTGACGTCTTAGGTCGTGGTACATTTTCGTACTCCCCGGGTGAATTGACATTCGGCTACAATAAGCTTCGTTCAGAATCATCAAAACGAGTTCTGAATTTCTTGGAACACACAACCGATTTCTGAACCTCAAACAATCATCATCATCAATTTGAAACTCTGATTCCACATTTGGAACACATTCAGCCCGTTTTGCAACCAATTCATCATCAACTTTCTGAGCTTCACGAATTTGATGAATCAACAATGGTTTGGCCTTTAATTCTGCCACTAACATATTGTCTGATAGAACGGACAAGTGTACATTCATCGCTCGTAAAGCAAACAGTGATTTACGACTTAAGGCATCCGCAACCACATTAGCCTTTCCCGGGTGATAGTCAATGACAAGCTCATAATCTTTTATCAACTCGAGCCAACGTCTTTGTTGCAGATTCAAGTCTCTTTGAGTCATCAAATATTTGAGACTTTTGTGATCCGAATATACATGGCACTTCTCCCCAAATAAGTAGTCGCCATATTTTCAAAGCGAATACGATGGCAGCTAGTTCGAGATCATGGGTCAGATAATTTTTCTCATGTGGCATCAGTTGTTTCGACGCATAGGCCACAACTCGACCTTCTTGCATCAATATGCAACCCAACCCAAGTAGGGAGGCATCACTATAAATGACAAACTCTTTGCCTGATTCGAGCTGCACTAGAATTGGAGCTTCAGTCAAATAAGTTTTCATTGATCAAAACTTTTCGACATTTTTCCGTCCATTCAACTTAACATCTTTTTGAAGTAGCTTCATGGGTGTGGCTATCATCGAGAAACCTTTACAAACCGTCGGTAGTAACCGCAAGTCCCAAAAAGCTCGAACCTCAAGAATATTTCTGAGGCTTCCAGCTAAGTATGGTCAAATCTTGTTCGGTCAACTCAATACCGATCGCGGATACCACATGGCCCAAGAAGCTAACCTCTCTTAACCGTAACTCACACTTCATCGAACTTAGCATATAACTGTTTATCCCGTAAAATTTGCAACACTAATCTCGTGTGCTCAAAGATGTTCGGTCTCATCTCTTGAATAGACCAAGATGTCGTCAATGAACACAACTACTGAACCGGTCCAAATATCGATCAAGATCCAATTCATCAAATCCATAAATACCACAGGGCATTAGTGAGCCCAAACGGCATCACTAAGAACTCAGAGTGGCCGATCTCATTCTCAAAGCGTTTTGGGTATATCCGAATCTCGAATCAAGAATCGGTAATAACCCGATCTCAAATCTATCTTTGAAAACACCGAGGCTCCCTTTAGTTGATCAAACAAATCATCAATACGCTGTAACGGATATTTATTCTTTATCGTCACTTTAT
This sequence comes from Gossypium arboreum, assembly GCF_025698485.1. Taxonomy (NCBI): domain Eukaryota; kingdom Viridiplantae; phylum Streptophyta; class Magnoliopsida; order Malvales; family Malvaceae; genus Gossypium; species Gossypium arboreum. Next base: position 33,463,135 of record NC_069082.1, read on the forward strand.
TCACCGACGATAGTCAATGCACAACCTCATGGTTCTGTCCTTCTTTTCACAAACAATCTTGGTGCACCCCAAGGTGAGAAACTTGGTCGAGCGAAACCTCTATCCGTCAACTCTTGCAATCGAGCTTTCAATTCTTTTAACTCGGTTGGTGCCATACGATCTGAGCTATCGAAATTGGCGTAGTCCTGTACAAGCTCAATACCAAACTCTACCTCCCGAACAGTGGTAAACCCGGTAATTCTTCAGAAAAACATCCGGTATTCACAAACCACCCGCAGATTCGGTTTCTTTTCTAACTCTTTGTCATCAAGTACATACGCAAGGTATGCTTCGCACCCTTTCTTACATATTTCGGGCTAACATTGCGATATTACGCTTGGCAACCCTTTAAGTCCGTAGACTCAACTCGGATTATCTCGTTATTTGCGCACCTCAAATCAATAGTCTTGCTTTTGCAATTCACAACCGCATCATGCATGGTCAACTAATCCAAACCAAGAATAACATCAAATTCATCAAACGGCAAAAGCATCAAGTCCGCCGGAAACAGAACCTCAATTACTAGGGGCATTTCTTACACACTTTGTCGACAAGCACGTAACGACCCAAGGGATTTGACACCAATTACGAACTCAAGAGACTCAATAGGTAAAGTTTTTTGGATGCTAAGGTTTCGCATATATAAGAATGAGTAGAACCAGGTCAATCAAAGCAATCACATTAGTATCAAAGAGAGTAAAAGTACCGGTAATAACATCCGGCGAGGAAGCATCCTCGGCGTGCAGATAGCATAAGCCCTAGCAGAGCACGAGCCTCGGATCTGGTCGCAAAGATCTCTAGATCCTCTCGACCACCACTAGCATTGCCCGTATTTCTAGATGGTCTACCCGAGCGGTGGTAGCACCCGGTTTCCCACTCGATTTACATTTTGTTCGGATAATCTCGGGCAATCTTTGATAAAGTGGTCGGTGACCCGACTTGTAACAGAGCGGTCATGGAATATACTGCTCTCGAAAGTGCCATTTACCGCAATACGACACTCGCTCGTCTCGACGATCATTTCCAACATCGGCGATCAAGTGACTCGTGCACTCACAGGGGGTCGATCACGGTCTCGTCTAGAAAAATCCAATGTGTCTCTAGATCGGCCCAAATCATCTCTAAATTTCTTCGATGACTGTTTAAAGGGCCTCTTCGAAGGCCTCTTATGAAACTCCTTTGCTCCCATATCAGCTTTTCTTTTCTCCATACTGAGCTCCTCGGCTTTGCAAGTTCGCTCGACAAGTACCACAAATTCTCGGATTTCCAATATGCCAACATACAGCTTTATATCATCATTCAATCCATCCTCGAAACGTTTACACATCACGGCTTCTGAAGAAATGCATTCTTGCACGTACCGGCTAAGCCTTACAAATTTTCGTTCATAGTCGGTAACCGACATGGAACCTTGTTTAAGTTCAAGAAATTCCTTCCGTTTTTGATCAATGAATCTCTGACTAATATACTTCTTTCGAAACTCGGTTTGGAAAAACTCCGAAGTTACTTGCTCTCTGGGCACGACAGAAGTCAATGTATTCCACCAATAGTAGGCAGAATCATGTAGCAAGGAGATAGTACACTTTAGGCACTCGTCGGGTGTGCAAGATAGCTCATCGAGTACCCGGATAGTGTTGTCCAACAAAAATTCAGCTTGCTCGGCATCATCGCTGTCCGTAGCTTTAAATTCAAGAGCCCGTGTTTTCGGATTCATCAAATGGGGCTTATTTGACCTTATTTGGTCACCTACGGAGGTCTCAGAGGTCTTGGGTGGTATTTGTCGGGAATGGAGGTTGTGGAACACCAGATTAGTTCGAATGTATTGGTTGAACCAATCATTCATCACGCTATAGAAAGCTTGTCTAGCTTCATCATTCGGATTACTAGCATTAGGTTGAGAGTCCATTGGTGCTGTCCCTTGTGCGGGAGTAGGCGCTACACTCTCAAGATCATCAGCTACCGCTCGGTCGGGATCGGGATCCATTACTATAATAAACACATTTTCAATTGTCAGAAATCACCACACTATCAAATAATCACATAATTGCATGTATAGCTAGACCCAAACGTAGTACGGTAGTCCTAGAATCGACTAAACCGTAGCTCGATACCAATAAATTGTAACACCGTGCACTCGAGACCGCTGCGGAGTCGGACACGAGGGGTTAACGGGCTTAATCCACTTATTTTCACAATCCATTTGAAAATTTTCCGCATAAGCTGGTTATTTGCGTCACCGTCGCCTTAAAAATCATATCTTGAGTTTCAAAACTCGAAAACCAGTTTCGTAAATTTTTCCTGAAACTAGGCTCATATGATGATCATCTACAAATTTTTTTCTAGAATTTTTGGTAGAGCCAATTAGTACAGTTTATTACTTAAAGTCTCCACATTGTGGTGCGACTACACTGACCTTCATGCATTACGACTTGGATATCTCCATGTACTGGGCTTCAATACTGATTCCGTTTGTTTCTATAGAAACTAGACTCAAAGGAATCTATACATATATGAAATAACTTCTAAATGTATCTGGTTAATTTATAATGAATTTCCAAAGTCAGATCAGGGGATCCAGAAACCGTTTTGGCCCTGTCTCACGAATACTTTAACATCTCATAATATACTGTTCATATGAACGTTTCGTTACTTTCCTATGAAAATAGATTCATCAAGGTTCGATTACATAATTTATTCACTATTTAATTCCATTCCTACTATTTTTAGTGATTTTTCACATCCACATCACTGCTGCTGCCAGCATCTATTTTTAAGGTAAACTTTACCTATTTCATGATCCTCCATGGATCAACTAGAGTTTTTCATACATATACCAAAAGTGATCATGAATAACCATTACCATGGCTAACCGTTACCAACATTTCCATACCTCTCGACGGACAACATAGAAAATGATTATAATGCTATGATCGAAGTATATTTAAGCCATTTTTGCATGGCTATCCAAATTTACACAAAACCGAAGGGTACATGACCAACAACAAAAGGGTAGTCCTATACATGGCATTTGAAAGTTCAACCAAAAGTATACCAAAAGGAGCTTTGATAGTGTGGGCGACTTCGACTTCAAAAATCCCGAGTCCGATAGCTGAAGAACCAAAATCTATAAAACAGAGAATTAAATAAACGGAGTAAGCATTAAATGCTTAGTAAGTTTTGAGCAAAGAATTTAAGCACAACTGAAGTATAGCATTCATATAACTAAACGGGTAATTCCATATATACATATTCTCAAATCATTCCTACTTCACATTCCAACCCCTATATTCATACATAAGGGATCATCTTAGCCAAATACCGGAAGCTCATTACCCGACTGAGCGAATATTATTCGAAGGAAATCAACTATTCCAATGCACATACGAAACATACCTCATTGTTGGAATTTTACAAGCGTATTAATTGAAATTTTTACAGCAAGGTCGCTCATTCCCGAATCACATACCTTCGAAATTTAACCGGATATAGCTACTGCTCAAATGCCTTCGGACATAGCCCGCTTATAGTAACTCGCACAAATGCCTTCGGGACTTAACCGGATTTAGTAACTCGCACTAATGCCTTGGGCTTAGCCCTAATTAGTAACTCGCACAAATGCCTTCGGATCTTAGTCCGGATATAGTCACTTAGCACAAAAGCCTTCGGACTTAGCCGGATATCATTGAATAACCAAGCACATGTATCAATAAATCATGACACATCCGTATTTCATTTTCAATACCAAAGCTCAAACACAAGACACTTATCACACTTGCAATTTCGCTTAATAGCCACATACAAAGAGCATGATTTTGATTTGCTTAAAACATGATCTAATCAAATCATAATCTAAGTTCCATTACTCAAAACTTACCTCGGATGTGGTCGAACGATTTGGCGGCTATTCGATAAATTTTTCCTTTCCTTATCCAACTGTGGTCCTCTAAGCTCTTGAGCTAATTCAAACAAATTTAACTTATTAAAGTCTCATTATGCTAGCTTATGGCGAATATGACAAGGAGTTTAATAGGTCATATGGCCACCCTTTAGCTCAAAAACACAATGGTCATGCGATTTTTAATCACATTAAGCAATTTAACACAATTCATTTGAACATCAAAAAGGACCTCAAGGTACTTAGCCCATATATACATTAGACATTAGAGTCACATATGTACGAAATCACGAATCGAATTCAACATATTAGCTAATATTCCCTTAGCAATTTTTTAAGTCAAGATAAAGCCATCAATATGCTTACCTTTGGCCGAACATACACATCAACTTATGTACTCATTCATGTGGCCGAACATACATGTCTATGTTGAGGCCGATTGCAACACTTAATACATTCTACAAGTATGGTCACTTGTATGGACTAAACACCATTTTGTTTCAAGTTCAAAACTTGGCCAATACACATATACACACTAGTAAAGCATCCTCTCCCTTTCCATCAATTCAACACATGCATTACTCATTAATATACAAAATTATATTCGGCCTTAGCACACAACTTGCTAGCCGATTCTTCTCCATCTAGCAACTAATGCACACATATGTGCTCATTTGTTAGACTCTACTTCATCTAACAACAACCATATTTTCCCTTCTACTTCCTACCATGGCCGGATGCTCAAGATACCTCAAGCCTCATAACACATCCATATAGCTAACATGCTAATAGTCTCAAGGCTTCAACTAAAACTTTTGAAGCCTCTTAGTCGAATACTAACTCTCTAATAATCCCAAATCCATCCATGAGATAGTTAGAATTTAGACTAATCATCCAAGGGATGTATGAACTTTCAAAGCAACATTAAACATACCTGAATCTAGTGAGCCTTCATAGTCGATTTTTCTCCAAGCTCATTCCCTTCCTTTCTTTCTTCTATTCAGCCAAAGATGTTGAAGGATGAACACATTTTTTTTTCTTTGTTTTCTTTCTTCCATTCACGGCAAAGGGGGGGCATGGATGAGACCATTTTTTTTTTCATCACTCCTCCCTTTCATTATTTAATTACCATGCTCCTTATTTTATTTTTCCTAACATACTTCACTAACATAACATGTTTGTGACATGTTTCCACCCATAGCATGGCCGGCCACTATGCTTTAATTTGGCTAATTTGACATGCAAGGACAAGCACTTTCCCACATATATTAATAGGCCACTTGAACACTTGCCTAGCATATTTCTAAATTGTCTCACATAAGTCCCTTCTAATAAATTTCACATATACTGACCAAATTAAAGTATGGACCTATCACACAAGCATTTACGCACATCATAAACACAGAATATAACCTTTAATTATTTATAAGACTCGGTTTTGTGGTCCCGAAACCACTTTCCGACTAGGGTCAATTTAGGACTGTCACAATAATTTAACAAGACACAGACCAGAAGTCATTAAAAATTACAAATCAAAACCAATAGAGATGGATTAATACTTATAGAAAAATAACCCGAGGTCCAAAGTGATTCTCTGAATGCCAAGTCTGGTCCTAATTTCGAGGTTTAAAATACTATTGGGGGGTGAGCTTATGAAAAGCTTAATGTGAGTTGAACAATTATTTAAACAAAAAAAATCAAATGCAATAAAACATATTAGCATTAAGAGAAGAACACAGAACCATCACCGAAACTTCATATCATTACATAACCATTATCAATATCGATGTCAAATGGTGTATGAGCATAGGTCATCATTCATTCGAGTAACAATCATTAATTTTGACACCATTCAATGCAAAAAAATACAATACGTAGCATAAGTCAATAACATTCGAATATGTCATGCACATGATACAGTGCAAAAAGGTTCCTACCCATACCATCCGCTACACACCACGAGTTCCCCAGAACCTGTCATCCGAACTCCACAACATTATGGGCTTAAGCCTGTTGTGGTTAACCGATAACAACATGCGAAAAATTTTGCCAGTAAAAATGTAATAAATCACCATTTCCTTGGTACTCTAGGAGCAATACACTGACTATGTATAATGCAAACTTAATATGCCATCGGTACTCCACAGAACTCCTCCATCAACCAAAACAATCCCATCCCAATGTGTATGCAGTATGTCACACAATCTCATACATAATCATATCTCAATACTTTGACATGCTTAGCATGTCCTCAATAATCACATACTTCCAATAAATGGAAATAGTGTTCTAATCTTTCAAATTACCATTGTCTTGATATCAATTAATATCGTTCAATTTCACATACCTTACAGATTTTCATCGTGCATAAATAGCAGCCTTTTCAGTACACAATATAACAAATATCTCATGCATTTGAATCATACATAAGCTTAAAATCTCAACACATTATATCATTCAGTCAAACATTTTCATATTTCATAACTCAAATCTGCAATTACAAGCTCAATCGAACATTCATACTACCAAACTAGCAATTTTGCCAACATGTTAATATTTTAAGGCTTGAAACATATATAGTTTGACTACTCAAAAAATCAATAATTTGGCTATTACGCCACTCCAATAAACAAGCTAATTTATCAAATATAACATGATATTTAACATTTTCAAACAATTTTATGAGTTTAGGAGCCACACTTTTTTTTTCTTTGCTTCCTCGCAGCATACTAGCGAATCTTCCAATTTTCCTTAATAATTCCTTAAATGAACCTAAACCAAAATTTAGTATAAATTAAATAAATTTACCATTAAACCATCCCTCAAACACCAACTTATTATCTCAAACCAATCGTTGAAATTATAACTATTTTATGAATCTAATCTTGTTAGATTCCTTACACTGTATCGAAGCGAACCGTACATACAATCGTTCTTTGCCTTTACGGATGATTTGAGGCGTTTGGGTCAGAAAATAATTAAATAACATACTCAAAAATTAGTGCTTAATTAATGTTTAAATTCCTTCATTTAATCAATTCATAACATTTACCCAACAACTATGCCGAAATAACAAACTAGTTACCCTTAATTACAATTACGCTTCACGATTTGTGGGTTTTGAATGGCCAATCAATCAAGATCATTTTTCCCAAATTGAAATGGGTTTAAAAGATGATTAGGAGAGTTCAAGAACTCAAATTAACTCTGGAAAAATATAAGCAATAACCAAGAAACAAAACAACCCCCTTTCTTGCACATAGGCGCACACACCACCACCCATAGTGGCCAAAATTTGAGCTGAATTTTAAAACAGATTGAGATCTCATTAAAATCTAGAAAAATACCTTTGAAATCATTTAAAATCCCCTAAATTCAAGAACTTGAATTTTTTTTTTAATTGACAAAATTAATGAAGAAACTAAAGAGAAAAGAAGCCTTACCCAAGCTAGTCGAGAGAAATGGCAATGACACTTTCTTGGCAATGTTCGGGATCAATCTTGGGGTTCAAGATTTCAGTTTTGGGGCTAATTTTAAAGAGGAAAAATTACAGAATTATGGTGGAGAATATGTTAATAAATCTTGTGGCAAAAATAAAAGAAAAAGAAAAAGAAAGAGATGGTAAAACTAGGTGTAGGTGACGACAACAATAGAGGAAAGGAAAAAAAATTAAAATCAAAGAGAAGGAGAGGAGGAGAGGAACGGATAAGGAAATGAGGAGGTCGATTAAAGGCTGATTATTAGTAAAAAATTAATATTTATACCTTGGTTAACTAGGCTTGAACGGCCCACACATTAAAACAAAGGGTTTTTGTCAAAAAATTAAATTATTTGCATGGGAATGAAATTGAAGTTAAGACCTCAAGGATAAATTCACTAATGTTTAACCATCAAACCAATAACTCATTCATGATATAATTTTGAAATATTTATTTTGAAAAAAAAAAATATGTCACAAACTAGTGAAAGATAAGGGATTTGAACTTGGGTTTCAAGGAACATTTCACTAACACTTAACAATCAAACCAATACCTCATTTATTCTTAAAAATTCATAGATAATCTCAAATTAGGGAATGACCACTCCCACTCGATTCCCAAACTCGATTCTACTAAATCTCAATTTTTAAGAAGTTACACTATAACACCCCTAACCCACATCCATCGCCGGAATAGGGTCACGAGTAATTGCTGATTAACTTATAACTCAGATCAAAGTCGATTATAAATATCTAATAAAAATTCCTATAATATAATTACCATACTACAATTCAATGTTACAAATAATCCCAGGGTTTTATATACAATGATCGTGATTTTGTGTGTGATAAGTTTTATAACTTTCTAATGAATCGTTCTTAAAACTAACTATTATTACGATGAAGGCAAGTGCACCTATCGAATAGTAGTATAGTTTTAGCAAGATCGGATTGTCGAACCCAAAGGAACTAAAAGTACTAGTAATGACTGTCTTTTTATTATCTAGCCTAAGAATAATTAGGTTTGTTTTAACTAACTAATTAACTAAACTAAGAATTCACAAAAAATAGAATTGGGGAATTACTTTTGGAAAAACGATTGAATTAAGACAATACCTAAGGAAAAATCTACATAGACTTCACTTGTTATTTGACTCTAAATCAGACGATTTATTCATTTGACTTGATCCGTAGAAATCCCTAAGTTATATTATTATCCCTCTCGAGACTAACAACGCCTAACCCTTGGTTGAATAATTGAAATATCTTTCTAATTAACTCCCTAAGATTGCAGTAACTCGATCTCTGGATCCTCTTATTTGGTTTCACCCTAATCCGACAAAATCTTGTCATCCTATCTCTAGGTGCGCAACCAACTTCGCTTAATTATGACAAATGTACTCTTAGACAAGGTCTGTTCCTCCTTTGAATAAGAGCTTAACTTGAATCAATATCCTAGAATATCAAAAAAAGAATTAAGAATACATAATTAAGAACAAGTCAAATATTTATCATACAATTCAGAAAATAATAACAAGATTCATCTTAGGTTTCATTCCCCTTAGGTATTTAGGGGATTTAGTTCATAACTAAAAAGGAAAACAACTCAGAAGAATAATGAATACAAAACATAAAGAAAACCCAAAACTCCTGAAGGGAAATTGAGGGGAGATCTTCAGTCTTGATGATGAATCCGGCTTCTGAGATGGATCAATCCGCTTTCCTCGAGCAGTTACCTACCTCCTTCTCTGTGTGTCCTTTTCCTCCTCCTCTAGCGTGTATTTATAGGCTTTGGAATGTCTAAAAACCCTCAAAATTGGCCTTTTCTGAATTGGACTAAACTTGGGCTCGGTAGGGACACGCCCGTGTGACACTCCTGTGTGCGATTACTTCATGTCGTGCTCAAACTTGTTAGAATGGCACGGATGTGTGTTCTACCCATGTGAGTCGTGCTTCAATTCTGCCAAATTGACACGGCCGTGTGGTATGCCCATGTGAGGAAGTCCAGGCCGTGTTAATTTCATATGTTGGCCCATTTTCTCTGTTCTTGGCCCGTTTCTCCTTCCTTTCGCTCTCCTATGCTCGCCTAAGCATAAAACATACTCGCCTAAGCATAAAACATGAAATTAAGGTATTAGGAGCATCGAATTCACCAACTTTAAGGAAAGATCATTCATAAAATGTGTTAAGCATGGGGTAAAAATATGTATAAATTACAGTTTATCAAATAGCCCCACACTTAAGCATTTGCTTGTCCTCAAGCAAAATCCTCAACTCATAATCAAAATAAGTTCTTCTCAACTTATAATTTCTATCGATAATATCTCAAAATAATCCATAGGTAATCATACATTGAAAATTAAACTAAAAGAACATCAAAGTTTCAAACATTCCAAGTTGAGTTTTTTATCATGAAAACATAGGTGTAACACCCCTTACACGTATCCAAGGCCGGAACAGAGTACGAGGCATTACCAGACTTAACAATAAACATAGACAAAAACCGAGCCATAAAATTTCATTTAATTCAAAAATTTTCGAACATATGCATAACAAACAAAGCTAACTATATCATCAAATCAAAATATAAGATATGGCACGATTAATTAAACTTATAAACCATAATGGATAAGGACCACATCTCATGATTTTATACGATAATTCAATGCAGACTGATACGTATGGTCAAAATCATAATAAAAATACAAATCATAAACCAACTTCCTATACATGCCACTCACTTGATATTTCTAATATTTGGATTAATTTTCCCAAAAATGATAGTTTGATAGTGTGATTCTGCCTCCGACGATCTCCAACCCGAGCCGACCTGCCAATACTAAAGAAATGGAGAAGATGGGTAAGCTTTACGCTTAGTAAGTTCATATGAAAATAATAAGCAAATTCTACCATACTTTTCAAGATAAAACACTATAATTTTACAATTACACATATTCAGTGATGTGTTTTTCGAGTCCCGTGTAAAAAATTCATATCTCAAGTTAAAAAACTAGAAATCCAATTCCGTAAATTTTCTATGAAACTACACTCATATGTCTACTTACTAATTTTTTTCTATAATTTTTGGTCCGGCCATTTAGTGCAGTTTATTAGTTAAAGTCTCCCCTATTTCAGGGTATGACTACTCCAACACCTGTGCACTACGAACCAAATTTCTCCCTGTACAGAATTCCAACGACCATGCTGTTTGTTTCCTTTAAAATTAGATTCAATAAGGAATCCATGCATGTAATGTATGACTCTCAATAAGTTTTTTACAATTTATGGAGAATTTCTAAAGTCAGAACAGGGGATCTCGAATTCATTCAGACCCTGTTTCACAAGAATTCAAATATCACACAATATAGAATTCTTTTGCTTCCTATGTTTCTTTCATGTGAAAATAGACTCATTAAGGTTTATTTCCATAATTTGTTTTAAATTTAATACAACTTACACAATATTTGGTGAATTTTCAAAATCATGCACTGCTGCTGTCTAATACTGTTTTACTACTAAAGTTCACTTTTATACAATTTCACTTAATCCATTCCATTTTACCGAGGTTCGCTCAAATATTGAGCATATTGCTCATAAATTCAAATAAACATATACTTGCACTTGTTCATCACATAATCACTTTCACATGTATTTTCACTTAATCGATTTCCCGTTGAACTTATCGGAATAATAACAAATACACAATTGCCTACACATTTTCCCATTTCCACACTTGTAGCCGAAGCTATCTGGTACGCGTAGTAGCCTGCACTTAGTACTACACATGCGACCAATAGTCTGGTACACGTAGTAGCCTGCACTTAGTACTACAGATGTGACCTCACCATCTAATACATGTAGTAGCCTGCACTTAGCACTACACACGTGATCACAGCTGCACGCATAGTAGCCCTGCACTTAGTACTACACATGCGACCTCACAATAGATCATTCAGATCGCTTTTTATTCAAGGTTCAATCGAAATTCTTAACTTTTCAACATTTTACTAAATTGTCCGTAATCAATTTAAATTCATAATTTACATCAAATAACCATTTGATAGGCGTACCACATTTCATATGATATCAAAATATAATAACATAAAAAGAATCGATAGATTATTTATGTACGAATTTACTCGAAGTGTCGATCTCATTATCCATAGTACCAATTGTCTATTCATAGTATAATAAGACACAACTCAAATATTAAATCAGCTTTTAAGAATTTACATAACATATATCACATATTTCATATATCACTTGTCATGTATCTTCATTTTCTTGCATTTCATGTAACATTCTTTCATGTCATATTTCCACATCATAAACACCATTCCATCAACTTTTCCAATATATTAAATCATAAAATATTTGCAAGAAATATAATTCAAACATAACATTGCATTATTACTATCATACGAACATACCTTGATCCAGAAACAACAATTTACCATTTTAGTACATAACCTTGTATTTTCCCGATTTAAGCCCGAATCTCGATTTCCTTCATAATTGAGCTTGGAAGCTTGGAAACCCTAGCCATGGAGTCTCCCTTGGTATACACGTCCATGGTGAAGAAGATGAGCAAAATTGGCTTTTAGTTTTGTATTTTAATTCATTTTACCCCTAGATGACCAAAATGCCCTTACTACTAAACTTTCCAAAAATTCCATTCATGTCCAATATTTGTCCATAAAATTTGAAATTGGTCAAATTGCTATTTAAGACCTCCTAATTAATATTTCAAAGCAATTTCATACTAGAAACTTCTAGAATGCAAGTTTTACAACTTATTCAATTTAGTCCCTAACTTCAAATTAAGCACTTTATGCATAGAATTTCTTCACGAAATTTTCACACAATCATGCAATCATATCATAGACCTCAAAATAATAATAAAATAAATATTTCTATCTCAGATTTGTGGTCACGAAACCACTATTCTGATTAGGCCCTAATTCGGGATATTACAATAGGTGTCTCCCCTCGTCTAAGTAATTACCTTTGATTCAAAATGTCATAGAGTTTCACATCCTCACTGAAGATTCACTCAAATCACTCGAGGTGTTTAAGGACAATAAATGAAGCACTCAATAGTCAGTAATGAAAAGTCATTACCATAGGCTTGCTTGAAAATCAAATCTCCACTACTATAAATTGAGATGAAACATCAATCAAAAGGTCTTTAGAGGGTTGTAATGAGGCTTGGTTAGGGGGTGTGGTCACAAGCTGAAAGAAAGGGTTAGAATCGAGATTGAATTGAAAAATTGCCTAACTAGAAAAATGACTAGTCAACAATTGAGTACAACAGAGCTTTTTTTCTCAGAATATGGAATTTAACTTCTTTAGCTCAGAAGACCATTATTACTAATATGTATACATTTTTTTTTAAAAACAAGTCAAATTACAAAAAAGAAGAATAAAACATAGAGAAGCAATTATTCCAACTCAAATCTTGACAAAAATAGGGATTAAATTAATTTAAGGGATTTCAAAAATAATGAGCTATGGGTTAATATTGAGGGTAAATCAATAAATGGGTTGTTAGGCTCAAGAGGGTTCACTGAGGGTTAATTGTGAAGGTAGGCTTTTATGGAGTGAGTGGGTTAAACCTAAGTGCCTTTATCATTTTTACATATAAAATCAAATGGTGTGGTCTTGACATTGATAATCAAGCAAGTTCTAGAATAACAATTCAATACTGACGCACTCATAATGAAAGTGAGCATGAAAGAAATAATAGATGCTCTAAAGGCTCAAGATCTCACAAAAATTATGGCTTTTTGATGTTTAAACTTGTGAATTTCAACTCAAGATAATACCTAAACTTAAGGAAACAACCTAAAAGTTTTTAATTCTTCAAAAATCAACTTATCATGCTTGATTCTCTAATGTCTTAAAGTTTAAACAATCAATGCATAAATCCCTATGTGTTAATTCAAGATATATCAATAAAAGTCATAAATCAAACAAAATTTATCCTAAACATTGAGTTTTTCAAGAGAACAAGGCAATCATTCAGGGATTTTTCTGATAGTGAAATGAATACCCCCACACTTAAGATGTACATTGCTCTCAATGTACAAAGATAGATATGTAGAAAAGAATATAAAAATAAGAAAGGGAGAGAAGTGAAACTTCCTGAGTGATGAATGGATTTCCTTGAACTGGAGTTTTAGAGAATAATCGGCGTGAGGGTGGAGGAGGATTCTCCGGCGGTGGTAGAGGTTCATTAGTTCATAAGTCTTATGCCAAAAGAATATTATATCTGAAGTTGGTTATGGTTGTGGTCGAGCAGGACATGGTAGTCGTGGAGAACCTTTCCCAGTGGAGTTTCGAGTCCCTGAGTAATAGTGAGCTTTAGAGCTCTTTATAAATATGATAGAATTAGGAACTCTTTTAGGAAATATATAAAGAAGGGTAAGTACTCAATATGAATTAGCCAAAATTAAAAATTGTAAAATAAAAATTATAAGTCCTAATAAAAATAAGGTGAAAGAAAAATAAAAAGTAGTCTTAAAATAAAATAAAAGTAAAAACATAAAATAATAAATAAAAGTTTTTAAACATCTTCATCGCTAAATGGTTCGCGAGGTGGGGGTGGCGATGAGATGTGGAAGTGCTGACAAATCTACTGTAGAGTAGCATCAATGTGATCGAAGCATTGAAAACATTGCTGCTCGAATCGAGTTAGGTGCTCAGAGATGTCAGTGTATGAAGTCGTCGCATGAACTGGATGAGAGGGTGGTGGTGGTTGAGACGGCGGGTCCTCGTGACGTGGAGGGACATCGTCAGTAATGTCGGGGGCCTCCTCCTCGGTAGATTGGGCTAGACGATATTGAGGAGGGTAGGTTCCTTGGCGCTTCTCGATCATCCTCATACTTAGCATGCTCGAGATACCCTGTGGAGACATCTGGCCCATGAGGGTGAGGGAGGATGATTGGGCTGCTGTGTTGAGGAGCCCAATGTGTCACGCCAGTCGAGTCACAAAAGGGCCAATGGAGATGGTCCCCTTCCTATGCCACTCCGTCTGATGCTAAATGGCGAGGGCAATGAAGTAAGCAAGGTCTATGACGTGCCCGTGTGACATACACCATAGAAAGTAGGCATCGTGAGTGTTGATGATTCCAATGCTCTCTCTCATTCCGGTTAACGTGTGAGCCAAAATGGCGTGTAAGTACCTCAGAGAGGGAGGGAAAGCCGATGCCTTGGAGCGGCTAGGATTGTAGGAGGTAGCGCTGGGGGCGAGGGCATCCCAACACTTTGAGGGGGAATGATGGATGTGGCGGTTGAGAGCATGTAAGTCATTCTCCTCCTTGAACTCCTCTATAGATAAGCCCAGTGCAGTACTGAATTCTGGGATGCTCAGTTGGCGGACTAATCCACCTAGGCGAAATTGGACCGTGCCAGGATCATCGTAGTTTTTCATTACGGTCTGAAGATGAAACGTTGAGCATAGTTCCATCGTGAGATCGAGATATGATGGCTCGATGATCCCGAAGGAAAGCTCCCAAGGGTCGGTGGTTAGGAGATCCCAAATTGCATCAGCCAACTGAACTTGTTCTATTGCAGCCCAGTCGATACAACGACCCGCAATTAAAGGTCGGGCCCAGAGTATTTGGAAAAGTTCTTCTTGGGGCCCAATGGGGAATTGCAGGAAAGGGTGGCAAATTTTCGCGATAGGACCCGAGGAAGATGACGCTCCCTTCCTTTTCTTTGAAGTAGGGATGACGGCCTTTTTACCACGTGAAGACGACATTGTATACCTACAATATAAAAAAAAAGAACAATAGTAGGTAAACGAATTTAAAAAGGAAAAAGCCATGAATTTGAACTAACAATGTCAGCCAAAACTACTAATGTAACACCCCTTACCCGTACCCGAGGCCGGGATAAGGTACGAGGCGTTACCGGAAAAATATACAAATATTAAACTAAAATACGGGCCATAAAATTTCATTCATATTTCAAAACATTCATAGTCCCTTATTTGAGTCTACGAAGCCCAAAACATACTTTAGAAAGGGTTCGGGACTAAACCGAGAACTTACAAAAACCTTGAAAATTTCATGCTTTAAGGCTCCACACGCCCGTTTTCCAAAGTTGTGTTCCATACACGGCTGAGACACATGGTCGTGTCTCTACCTGTGTAGAATATACCTAGGCTATTTTCCAAGCTTTGGTCAACCATAATCTCTTACACACTTATACAAAATCAAAAGCATATAACATGGTATTCATTTATGATTAAATATTCTCAATTAAACCACAAACACAGCATTTGTATATCATCATACATGTATCTCTCATACTCATTTTACCTTATTTATTATAGTACCACTTATGCATTTATACTAAGATTATCATCTTACCAAATATCTTCAGCTTAATCATCAAGCATTCATATTTAAAACTAGATCATATCTTTATAAAATACCACAATTCAGATGCGAAAATAACATGTTTTCCTAAAACATTTTAATTCAACTCCATACCCTACAAGCATTACATTGAGACTAGTCATATATATATATATATACACATGTCATGATACATATCATTCTCTTTCTGTTTTCTTATAAACACATATCATTTATTTCATTATATCAATATTTCATATACCATAGTCTTCATGTATTCCACATATATTTATTTTCCTCCTCCTCCTCTCCATTCCACATCCTTAATGTATATAGCATTCTTGTAAGTACAATTTCACAATTTACTAATAAATGCTCACATCAAACTGTCCACACGAGTCATAGTCACTTACTTATTTATAATTCGAGCTAAAGAACTCCAAATTAAGATTCGTAAATTTCCCCTGAAACTAGACTCACATATCTTTCCACCATAAAATTTGATAATTTTTGGTTTAGCCAATTAGTATAGTTTATTCATTAAAATTTCTCCTATTCCACATTTTGACAGTTCTGACCTCTCTTCACTAAAAATTAATTATCTCACAGTACAGAACTCGGATAATGTTCTTGTTGATTTATCCTGAAAATAGACTCATTAGGGATTTTAGAAATATAAGTTTAAGCCTCTAATTATTTTTATCCAAATTTTGTGATTTTCCAAAGTCAGAACAGGGGATCACGTAATCATTCTGAACTAGACTCACAAAAACATAAATATCTCAAAATATAGAACTCCTTTTCTTTATCTGTTTCTTTTATATAAAAATAGACTCATTAAGCTTTAATTTGATATCTTATTCAGTCTCTGATTCAATTTCTAATATTTTTGGTGATTTTTCAAAATCACGTCACTGCTACTGTCGAAAACAGTTTTATTTCTAATTCACTCTTTCACACTTTCTTTGTATTAACCTCATTTTAACATACATATCACAAATCATTTTCACCACATTTCATACATCACAAGTATAGGCCCATGATCACAAGGTCACCATAAAATCATCCTCATGTATAACTTGCTTGTTTATAACCTTACCACATCCTGGTCACTTAATGAACACATCATTCACATAACCAAGTTCCTGCACTTATTCATCACAAAACTCACAAAGCAATACATAGAGTCTCCCGTTGAACACTTCGGATCAATCCTCGATACTTGGTGGTTTTAGCATATAGCTCCACCCATTATATAGTTCGGCTCTCTTGTACACATGGTGAACACTCAGTACCACCCATGTGACCTAGCCAATTTATCTCGTAGCTCTCTTGTCTACATGGTGTCCTTCACCTGGAACCACGCATGCGACCTAGCTACATATATCCCGTAGCTCTCTTGTCTACATGGTGTACACATAGTATCACCCATGCGACCTAGCTACATCATAATGTCTTGTAGCTCTCTTGTACACATGATGTGCACTCAAGACCATACATGTGACCTAGCTACATACTATCTCAGATCATCCAATCTTTCAAGGTTCAACCGAGATTTCTCTCTTTTCCAACAATTTCACCAATCAAGTAATTATCCACAAACATATTTCCAATATTATTATAAAATATCATATTACAAGTAATATTGATGTATTACTTACATATAAACTTACATCTCATTTAATATCAAGGCAATAACATTAAATTACACATTGCCTTATTAAAAATCATATGAACTTACAATTTCCCATAATATCCATAATCATAGAAATCACATTTATGTATGATAATTCAATGCACTTCATGTACCATAGACATATTTTTAAATCAATTCATAAACTTGGCACCATAATCATTTAATTTAACATAATTCAATTAATTCACTAAAATTAACTTTCAAATTTACAAGATTCTTCAGTATTATTATCATACCAACTTACATACTTTCAACACCTTGAAAATTATAATAAATATATCAATTTTACATTGAAACATGCATAAATTAATGCTTATTATACATATGAACTTATCTCGATACTAAAACGATCATTTTACCAACTTTCCCAATTTTTGATTTTTCTCTCATTCTAGGTTCAAATCTCATTTTTCGGGATCTAAAACATCATATTTTACTTATTTAATTAATGTACTATTCAAAACAGTCCTTAACTCAAACTTTTGAAAAATTATAATTTTTCCCCTAAACTTTTGCATATTTACACTTTTGCCCCTAGGCTCGGGAATTAAACTTCATCCCTTATTTTTATGTTTTATGACATGCTGATCACTTTTCCCTTCTATGGCAACATCAAATTCTCACTCTAAGATATCCTTATGACTATTAGGTGTTTTTATCGATTAAGCCCTTTTACTCGTTTTCACTCAAAACCGAGTAGCACAAGTTGTCTAACATAATTTAAAACCTCTTATTCTATCATAAAACAGCAAAATAAACACATTTCACCTATGGGTATTTTTCCAAATATGAACCCTAGCTTAAATTATTGCTAGAATAAGCTTATTCAAATTACCGGGATTCTAAAAACGTAAAGAACTTGAAAACCGGGGTTAGAACGGACTTACTATTGAGCTTGGAAAGCTTGAAAACCCTAGCCATGGTTTCCCCCATGCTAATTTCGGACTCCATGAAAAAGATGAGTCAATTTTGGCTTTATTTTCCCTTTTTATTTCTTTTAATTACCAAATGACCAAAATGCCCTTCCTTACTAAACTTTCAAAAATTCCATCCATGTCCAATTTTCTTCCATCACTTAGAAATTGGTCAAATTTTTATTTAAGACCTCCTAATTAATATTTCAAAGCAATTTCATACTAGAAACTTCTAGAATGCAAGTTTTGCACCTTATTCAATTTAGTCCCTGACTTCAAATTGAGCACTTTATGCATAGAATTTCTTCACGAACTTTTCACGTAATCATGAAATCATATCATAGACCTCAAAATAATCATAAAATAATTATTTCTCTCTCGAATTTTATGGTCCCGAAACCTCTGTTCCAACTAGACCCAATTTTGGGCTATTACAACTAATACTAACCAAAATCAACCAAAATAATAAATTTGATAGAATAATTTCGTGACATTAGTAGGGTAATAGCATGAGAATGAGCATAGTAATGGCATGGGTATGGCAATAGAATGAGGCTTTCCTAACAACTAGATTCAACATGAAATGTATGATAAATAACCTAAGAATGCAAATTAAATAATGAGAAGAATGAAAATTATTTTGATATTAAGCATTAGAAATAAGTAAAATAGGAGTGAAAAGAGTAAACAAATGCGAAGGGAGAGAGATTGGGCGTAAAAAATGGAGTAGGAAGCGGCGCATAGGCATGGCAAGGAGGCTGTATGGACTTGCAGCGACTAGGGTTAGCGATTTTGAGTGAAGAAGACAATGAATAGTACAAGATATTTATAGATTTTGTGACACACAGCCAGGGAACACGCCTGTGTTCCCCAATTTTTTCCCGTGTGATTCGCGAATTTTAAATTTAGGCGCGTCTGACAATTGGCCCATGCCCGAGTTTCTTGGGCTTGTGGGTGGAAACAGTCGTGTCGCACGGCCGTGTGTGTCTTTGTTCGCTTCTCCCACGCCCGTGTATGTAGTCCCATGCCCGTGTTCAATTAACAGGTTTGACCACGGTTGCTTGGCACAGTCATGTTGCACACCGGTGTTAATTTAACAGGTTTGGCCACGGTCTCAAGGCACGGACGTGTCGCATGCCCTTGTTGTTTTGGCAGGTTCACCCACGGCCATGTCGCACGGCCGTGGCAATTTATCATAGCCCGTGCTAGGAAAAATCTTTTCCCTGTTTCCACACGGCCTAAGGCACGCCCATGTGCTAGGCCGTGTCTGTGTGGGAAACCTGTATTCAAGAGCTCCATTAGTAAGTTAGGTGTTAAAACACTAAAATTTAAAGAAGTTAATACTGTTATGCTCGGGCTACCTCCCGAGAAGCGCTTATTTATAGTCTAAGCTCGACTTACCTCTCCATTGAATGGTCATGGTGGTTCGAGGAGTTTATATTCCTCATTCCGGCTGTGAATCTCATCAAAATAAGGTTTTAGGTGGGTATTGTTTACCTTAAAAGTGCCAAACTTAGGATGATTTAACTCGACTGTACTGAATGGGAAAATGCCAAGTACCGTAAGAGGGATTTCTTCATTCGGTTTGGTAGTGACAATGTAAGGATCTACGGCATCTAATAAAACTTTATCTCCAACCTTAAGTTGATTTAGAAAGGTATTGAGCTCATCCTGGCGTAGTTTTGGTTTATCATGTGTTCTCAGTTTATGCGTCCGCCATTCATCTAGCTCCTCGATTTATAGCCATCGTTCTTCATGAATAGGTCCTCTACTATTGCTTGAGAATGACTCATGTACTTCCTTCAGACTCATTTCCTGCAAAGTAGGTTGCACCATATTGTCAGTTTTAGTAGAATGGTTTAGACGATCACCTTCAATTTTCGATGTGTTGCCAGAATTGCGAGATTCAAGGGTGATTGTTTCGTCTCCCACACGAAGTGTGAGCTCACCTGTGCCAACATCAATAATCGTTTTAGCAGTTGCTAAAAAGGGCCTTCCTAAAATCCAAGAAGTGTTGCT
This sequence comes from Gossypium arboreum, assembly GCF_025698485.1. NCBI lineage: Eukaryota > Viridiplantae > Streptophyta > Magnoliopsida > Malvales > Malvaceae > Gossypium > Gossypium arboreum. Next base: position 33,483,539 of record NC_069082.1, read on the forward strand.
TTCCTCCTTTATGTCTAGAACAATGAAGTCAACGAGAAATATAAATTTATCGATTTTAACTAGCACATCTTCAATAATGCCCCTAGGACATCTTTTAGTTTTATATGCTAATTGGATGCTCATCCTAGTCTATTTGGGATTCCCAAGACCTATTTGTTTGAAAATTTTGTAGGGAACGACGTTAATACTAGCCCCTAAATTAGCTAAAGCATGATTAACATCTAAACTACCAATTAAGCAAGGAATTGTAAAACTTTCGGGATCTTTTAATTTGTTGGGTAGCTTATTCTACAGAATAGCTGAGCAAATTACATTTAGCTCCACACATGATGCCTTGTCCAACTTCCGCTTATTTGCTAAAAGGTCTTTTAAAACTTTCATTGTGTTTGGCATCTGTGATAGAGCTTCAATAAACGATAAGTTAATATGTAATTTTTTTAAGAGTTTAAGGAATTTACCAAATTGTTCATCTGAGCGGTCTTTCCTTGTCACACTAGGGTACGGCACACGAGGTTTATATTTGACATTCACTGATTTGTTTTTATTATGACCTACCTCACCTTAACCTTTGCTCACCACAGTTTCTTACCTCGGTTCTGGCTCAGGCTCAACGAATCCTTTTTCATCTTGAACATTGATTGCATTGAGCTGTTCCCTTGGGTTGGGTTCAGTATTACTTGGCAAGCTACCTTGTGGTCGTTCAGAGATTAGTTTGAACAGCTGTCCTATTTAAGTTTCGAGCCCTTGAATCGATGCTTGTTGATTTTTAAGTTCTATCTCGGTGTTCTGGAAACGAGTTTCTAACACCAAGATAAATTTAGATAGCATCTCTTCAAGGTTCGGTTTCTTTTCCTGTTGATAGGGTGGTTGTTGAAAACCCGGAGGATTCTGTGGCCTTTGATTGCCTTGACCACCCGAGGAGAAATTGGGATGGTTCCTCCAACGTGCATTATAAGTGTTACTATAAGGATTATTTTGAGATCAAGGATTATTACCCATGTAATTTAATTGTTCGTTCTCCATACTGTGGCCATCGGATTGATATTCTGAATTGCTTGATGCACCTCCAATGACTTCACAGTGCATTACTAGATGAACCTGTGACAGCCCTAAATTGACCCTAGTCGGAAAGTGGTTTTGGGACCGCTAAATCGAGTCACCGAAGTATTTGAGTATAATATTTATTGTCTAAAATATGTGAATATGAGTGTGTGAAAGTTTTAAGCTTCGATTTAGTCAATTGCATGTGAATTTAGTTAATAGGACTTATGTGTGACACTTTTGAAATGTGATAGGTTAATCTATAAGGATCTATTAGTGCATGTTATGAAAATAATGGGTTTGCATGTCAAATTTCCACCTATGACAAGTAGTGGCCGGCCATGATGGGTTATATACATGCAATATGTATTAATTATTAGTTAGTAGCTTTATATTTTATAACATAAATAAATAAAAAAGGAAAAAGTAATTGAAATAAGGAAATGAAGGGTGATGAAAACAAAGCTTGAGTTTCTTTCTTCTTGGCCGAATGTAAAGAGGAAGATGGGAGAAAGGCATTCGGTCATCTTAAGTTAGCATTAAGGTAAGAAGTTATGTTAATTCTTGAAATTTTGGTTAATCTTGAATTAGGTATCAAGTTATTTTAGTAACCCATGTTGAATTTTTAATTGTGGGAATAAGTAGGGCTTTCGGCTATGGTAATTAATAAGGGTGATGGTTGTTATTTCATGATAAATTTAGATGACCAATGGTAGATGAGTGTTTGAACTATACAAATGAGCATATGTGAGCATTGGGTACTAAGGGAAAAGAATCGGCTACCTTATTATGTACCAAGACCGAATGTGAATTTGATTATGTTTGAGTAATTTATGTACTTAAAATTGATGTAGTATAAGTTACCATGTTCTTGCCGAAAATGTAATTGATAAAGGAGGAGTTTGTTATTGAACATTAGGCTAAGTCCCTAGTGGATGGATGAATTGATAATAATTGTGTATAAAGATTTGCTTTACTATGTCTTTGTTAACAAGATGAGAAATGAGTTAAGATGGTCTTAGTGTACCGATTAGGACCTAAGGAGTTGAGCTTATTGATAGTATAGATTTCTAATGCACTTATGGTAATGGCCGAACATGTAGTTGTTTAATGTTTGAACAAGTGTCGTTTAGGTGTTCTAAATTGTCTAAATTAGATGTTAATCATCTAAGGGTTCGGCATTGTGCATTCTTGTTAAGAGTTTGATTTGAAATCATGAGGTTTTGTTGACTTGTGTTTAAATGGCATTCGGACATGGTCTATGAGTGTTTGCAAATCCGGTTTAAGTGCATAGGTGCTAAATACTTTGTATTGGAAATTTTGATGTATAAGTAGTAAATTGATTCAAATGAATTGGTTCTAAAATGTATATGAATGCCGTATGATTGTGTTTGATTGGGGAGTAAATTGTTTGATTTAGCTCAAGAGCTTAGAGGATCAAAGTTGGATAAGGGAAAGGAAAAAGTGATTGAATAGCCGTTGAAATCGTTCGACAACATCCGAGGTAAGTTTTCGAGTAATGAAACTTAGTTTATGATTTGATTAAGTCATGACATATAAGCATAACAAATAAACGGTGATATAATGATTCTACTTGAATTGTATATTGAGGTGATTAGTTTATACCTATGACGGGTAGCCGAATGTGTATAGAGATCATGTTATAAAGCAAATCAAAATCATGCTCTTTGTATGTGGCTATTGAGCTGAAAATGGTAATGGTTGATAAGCGTCTTGTGTTTGAATTCTAGTTATGATAATGAAATATGGATGTGTCATGATTTATTGGTATATGTGCTTGATTATTCGGATGATATCTGGGCTAAGTCCCGAAGGCATTTGTGCAAGTTACTATATCCGGGCTTCCCGAAGGCATTTGTACGAGTAGTTGCTATACCCGGGCTAAGTCACGAAGGCATTTGTGCTAGTGACTATATCCGGGCTAAGTCCCGAAGGCATTCATGCTAGTGACTATATCCGGGCTAAGACCCGAAGGCATTTGTGCGAGTTGCTATATCCGGCTAAATCCTGAAGATACTTGGGTTTGGAAGCGAGCGATCTTGCTGTAATACTTTCAATTAATACACTCATAAAATACAAACGATAAGGTATGTTTCGTATATGCATCGGAAAGGTTGACTCCTTTCAAATAGTACTCGCTCAATTGATTAATGAGCTTCTAGCCTCTAGTTAGGTTTGATACCCTGTGTATGAATATATTGGTTGAAGCGTGAAGAAATTATGATTTTGAGAATGTGCATATATGAAATTATTCATTTAGTCATATGAACGCTATACTTTAGTCGTAAATAATTTCGTTACTCAAAACTTACTAAGCATTAAATGCTTATTCCGTTTCTTTAATTCTCTGTTTTATAGATTTTTGTTCGTCAGCTATCGGACTCGAGATTGTCGAAGTCGAAGTCGTCCACACTATCGAAGCCCTTTTTGTACTCTTTTAGTTAAACGTTGATAATGGCATGTATAGGACTAACCTTTGTTGTTAATCAAGTACCTTTGGTAATGTGTATATATTCGGATAGCCATGCGAAAATGGCTTAAATATTTTGAGCATAGTATTAAAATCATTTTGTATATATATGGTTATTGAGAGGTGTGGAAATGCTTGGCAATGATTAGCCATTGGAATGGTTAATCACGATCATATTTGGTGCTATGTATGTCAAATGGCTAGTTGAATCATGGAAACTATGAAATAGGTGAAATTTACCTTAAAATAGATGCTGACAGCAGCAGTGATGTGAGTTTGAAAATTCACTAAAAATAGTTGGAATGTAATTAAATAATGAATAAATTATGTAATCGAACCTTGATGAGTCTTTTTTCATATGGAAGAAGCGAAATGACCATATGAGCCGTATTTTATGAGATGTTTAAGTTTTCGTGAAACAGGGCCAGAACGGTTACTGGTCCCCTGTTCTGACTTTGGAAATTTACCATAAATTAACCAGAAATAATTAGAAGTCATGCTTTATATGTACAGATTCCTTTTTGAGTCTAGTTTCATTAGAAACAAACAGAATATGTATTGAAGCCCTGTACAGGGAGATATCTAAGTCGTAATGCATGAAGGTCGGAGTAGTCAAACCCTGAAACAGGGGAGACTTTAACTAATAAAATGTACTAATTGGCCTGACCAAAAATTATAGAAAAAAATCTGTAGATGGATATATGAGTCTAGTTTTAGGGAAAATTTACGGAATCAGTTTTCAAGTTTTGGAACTCGAGATATGATTTTTATGGTGACAGTGATACAGTTAGCCAACTTGTCTAGAAATTTTAAAATGAACTGTGTAAATAAATGAATTAAGTTCGTTAACACCTCGTGTTCGACTCCGAAAACGGTCTCGGGTGCGGGGCATTACAGAACCTGCGAAGAACCAAGTAAACCATCAATCTTTTTATTTAGAAGCTCTACCTGGTTTGACAGCATAGTAACCGAATCGACGTTATAAGCGCCTACTGTTTTAGTTGGCTTAGTCCTCATGACTTGCCACTGATAGTTATTCAGTGACATCTCTTCAATAAATTCATAAGCCTTTTCAGGTATTTTGTTATTGATGGTTACCCCGACTGATGCATCAATCATTTGTCTTATCAATGGATTCACACCATTGTAGAATGTTTGAACTTGCAACCATAGAGGTAATCTATGGTGAGGACACCTACGTAGTAGGTCCTTGTATCTCTCCCATGCATCGTAAAGAATTTCTAAGTCCATCTGCACAAATGAAGAGATATCATTACGTAATTTGGCCGTTTTAGCCGGCAAAAAATATTTTAATAAAAATTTTTCGGTCATTTGTTCCCAAGTAGTAATTGACCCTCATGGTAATGAGTTCAACCACTGTTTAGCTTTGTTTCTTAATGAAAAGGGGAAAAATCGAAGATGAATGGCATCGTCAGAAATGTCATTAATTTTAAATGTATCACAGAATTCCAGGAAATTTGCCAAGTGAGTATTTGGATCCTCATCCTGCAAACCATCAAACTGAACAAATTGCTGTATCATTTGAATAGTGTTAGGTTTTAGTTCAAAATTATTCGCAGCAATAGCAGGCCTAACTATACTTGATTCAGTTCCTGTTAAAGTAGGTTTAGATAATCAAACATAGTACGAGGAGCAGGATTCTGATTTGCTAGTTCAGTGGGTATCGCAGGAGGTAGCTGATTGTCTTGATTTTCAGCCATCTCCTCGGCTGGGGTTTGAATATCATCCTCTTACTTGTTCTTTGTGTATCTTATGCTTCGCCTTATTTCTCTTTGGTTTTTTGCGAACTGTGAGATCAGTTTCTTTGTCAAAAAGTAGTAGTCCTAACGGGTTTTTTTCTAGCCATAAACTATAAAAACCTAACAAGAGAAAGAAAATGTAAATTAATAAATAATAATAATAATAAAATAGAATTAACTTGCAAGAAAAATAAATGGCTAAAGTAATAAAAATTGAGTGTTCCTAATAACTTAGTTCCCTGGAAACGGCGCCAAAAACTTGATCGTGATTTTGTGTGTGATAAGTTTTATAAATTTATAATGAATCATTCTTGAAACTAACTATTATCACGATGAAGGCAAGTGTACCTATCGAACAGTAGTATAGTTTTAGCAAGACCGGATTGTCGAACCCAAAGGAACTAAAAGTACTAGTAATGACTGTCTTTTTATTATCTAGCCTAAGAATAATGGGGTTTGTTTTAACTAACTAATTAACTAAACTAAGAATTCACAGAAAATAGATTTGGGAATTACTTTTGGAAAAATGATTGAATTAAGACAATGACTAAGGAAAAATCCACCTAGACTTCACTTGTTATTTGACTCTGAATCGGATGATTTATTCATTTGACTTGATCCGTAGAAATCCCTAAGTTATATTATTATCCCTCTCGAGACTAACAACGTCTAACCCTAGGTTGAATAATTGAAATCTCTTTCTAATTAACTTCGTAGGATTGCATTAACTCGATCTCAGGATCGCCTTATCAGGTTTCACCCTAATCCGGAAAAATCTTGTCACCATATCTCTAGGTGCGCAGCCAACTCTGCTTAATTATGACAAATGTACTATTAGACAGGGTCTATTCCTCCTCTGAATAAGAGCTTAACTTGAATCAATATCCTAGAATATCAAAACAAGAATTAAGAACACATAATTAAGAACAAATCAAATATTTATCATACAATTCAGAAAATAATAACAAGATTCGTCTTATGTAATAGCTTGAAATAGGGCCTAGTCAGAACAGTGGTTGCGACACCACAAATCTGAGGTAGAAATATTTATTTTATGATTATTTTAGAGTCCATGATATGTTTGAGTGGTTGTGTACAAATTTTGTTAAGTAATTTTATCGATAAAGTGCCCAATTTTATTATTGGGATTAAATTGCATTAATTGCAAAAAATGACTTCTAAAATATAAGTACTTGTTTGAAATGGGGGTTTAAACTAGAAGTATTTAAATGGAAAATAGATCATCATATTTTGGCATGGACAAAATTAGACATGGAAGGGTAAAATTGAAGGTTTAGTAAAAAGGAGCGTTTTGGTCATTTGGGTGTTTTAAGGCATAAAAGATAAAATTTAAAACCCAAAAATTAGCTCATTCTTTTCCCCATGCTGCCGAAATTTTCAAGAATTCATGGTTAGGGTTTCAAGCTTTTCAAAGCTCAATTGTAAGTGCATTTGAGCCCCATTTTTAATGTTCATCGTATTTTTGAAATTTCGGTAACTCGGTTTAGCTATTTCTACCATTATTTTGAGTTAGAGTTTGATTTTAAAAATTGACCCATGTTGAATAATTGTGTATTTTGATGAATTATGGTAGATTATGCACGTGTATGATTAGAGAAACGAGTTTTATTAGATGATTTTTTATGAAATTGTACAGAAGGGGTTAAATTGTAAAAGTTATAAATTGGTCATAAGTGTGTGAATTAGTGAGAATTTGAAGTTTCCGTAGAAGAGAAAAATGTTCAGCATGTCATGAAACATAAGAAAATTTAATAAAAATTATTTTACGAGCTTAGGGGTAAAAGTACAATTTTTGAAAAGTTAAGGGGCAAAATTATAAATTTTCCAAAATTTGATATGTGAATTGAATTGATTAGTGTGTTGATAAAAAGGTGTTAAATGAGTGCTATTTGACATGTTAGATCAAGAAAACATGAAATTTGGACTAAGATCGGGGAAGAACGAAGTTGTGGGCTAAGTCGGGAAAATTAGTCGTTTCGACATTCGAGGTAAGTTGGTGTCATAATAATAATAATGTAATAACATTGTAATTTATATTTGAAAGTTAAATTAGTGAATTAATTGAATTGTGTTGAATTAAATGTTTAATATGCCAAATTTATAAATCGATTTAAAAATATGTCTATAGTACAAGAAAGTGCATTGAAATATTGTAGTTAAATGTGATTTCTATGATTATGCATATTTTAAAAATTGTGAATTAGTGTTGTTACGAGACAAGTTATTAAGTGAATGTTGAATAAGTGTTAATGAGTTAAACCGAAACAAATCCCGATTAAACCTTAGGAATTTATCGGCTACAATATACTGGTAGCTTCGGCTACATCTCAGTGGTAGCTTCGGCTACAATATACTGGTAGCTTCAACTACAATACAGTGGTAGCTTTGGCTACATCTCAGTGATAGCTTCGGCTACATCTCAGTGGTAGCTTCGGCTACAATACAGTGGTAGCTTCGGCTACGATACAGTGATAGCTTTAGCTATATTATAGTGTGGCACTTTGTGCCTTATTTCAATTATCCTTTAGTATTCCATAGGGTTCAACGGGTATTGAATTGATATAATGAAAAGTGATTAAATGTCAAAAGGTTTTAATCATATGATAATAATGTGCAAGTGAACATTGTGTTTGAGGCATTTATATGTGTTAGTGTGAATATGAATCTTGTGAATAAGTACAGGTATATATGTGTAAACTATGAGCAATAAGCTCATTTTATGATTGTACTTTGGTAAGGTTGATAAGAGGTAAGTGTTACCATTAATGCAACTATAGAGAAAGCATGAAATAGTGAATTTTAAAAGTAAAGCAGATTTGGACAGTACCAGTCATGTACATTTGAAAAATCACCAAAAATGGTAGAAATTAAATTAATAATTCAATAACATATGAAATTAAAGTTCATCGAGTCTATTTTCATAGAAAGAAAACGGTGTGAGCACATGGATTATACTTTATGAGATATTTAAATTCTTGTGAGACTGGTTTAGAATGATTACGTGATCCCCTGTTCTGACTTGGAAAAATCATTATAAATTGTATAAAAATAATTATGGTGCATGGTTTATAGTCTTAGAATCCTTATTGAGTATATTTTATATTGAAAGAAACTAGGACATTACTTTAACTTTGTATAATGAAATATCTTAGTTTTTGTGAAGAGATTTCAGAATCGTCAAACAGTGACATAGGGGAATTTTAATGAATAAACTGTATTAATTGGCTAAGCCAAAAATTCTGGAAATTTTATGGCAAGAAGTTATATGAGTCTTATTTTAGAGAAAATTTACAGAACTTAATTTCGAGTTCTGTAGCTTATGAAATAATTAAATTAGTGACTGTGACTTGGGAAAATAGTTTAAACTGAATTTGAGTAAAATGGTGAAATCATGTGAATATTGATTCTATTTTCTTGAGCATACTTACTGAGGAATGGGTTAATATTGTTAATTAAATTGCTTATTATTATATGCCAACTTACTAAGTTTATAAAACTTACACTACTTTCCCATTTCTCTCACTGTTTTTCAGGATTTGCTCGGGGTTGGAGATAGTTGGAGGTATCATCATACTATCAATCTGTCAGGTTGGAATAATGGATATTCTTATTTATCTATAAGTGAGTGGCATGTATAGAGATTTAGTTTTTGGTATTATGTAATATTATGATTTAGCCAAATGTATAGGATTATACTGTCCCATTGCTCATAATGGCTATAAGTAAGTAAACCTATTTTATGTATACATGAGTAATGTCTTGATGTGGTTAAGATAAATATAACTAAGAGTATGACAAAGGTCGATATATCGTATATCAATACAAAGAGTTAAGAACATAAAAAGGGCTTGGAAAATAGCCCAATGTGTGCCACACGGGTTAGAGGCACAGTTGTGTGTTTCAGCCGTGGGTTAGGACACGGCCACCGTACGGGCGTGTGGTTTGGCCGTGGTGCATAAACAGAATGCTCAATGTTTTTAACAGGGGTTTGTGTGACCACACGGCCTTCTCACACGGGCGTGGCCCATGTCACATGAGTGTACAACCCCTGTTTTAGTGAAAAATGTATAAGTTTTTGAAAAGTTCTAGTTTGGTTCCGAACCAACTTCAATGATTGTTTTGGGTCTCATAAAGCCCATAATAGGGACATAGAGGGTACTCATGAATGGTTTTAATATATAATTGAAATGTATGTATCGAAAAAGTGTATAAGAGTGTAGTAATGCCTCATACCCTGATCTGGCGGCGGTTAGAGGTAAGGGTTGTTACATCTTAGGTTTCATTCCCCTTAGGTATTTAGGGGATTTAGTTTATAACTAAAAAGGAAAACATCTCAGAAGAATAATGAATACAAAACATAAAGAAAACACAAAACTCCTGAAGGGAAATTGAGGGGAGATCTTCAGTCTTGATGATGAATCCGGCTTCTAAGATGGATCAATCGGCTTTCCTTGAGCAATTCCCTACCTCCTTCTCTATTTGTCCTTTTCCTCCTCCTCTAGGGTTTATTTATAGGCTTTGGAATGCCTAAAACCCCTCAAAATTGGCCTTTTTCGAATTGGACTAAACTTGGGCTCGGCAGGAACATGCCCATGTGACATGTCCGTGTGTGATTACTTCAGGTCGTGCTTGAACCTATTAGAATGGCACGGGCGTGTGTTCTACTCGTTTGAGTCGTGCTTCGATTCTACCAAATTGACACGGCGCTTGGTATGCCCATGTGAGGAAGTCCAGGCCGTGTTGATTTCGTATGTTGGCCCATTTTCTTCGTTTTTGGCCCGTTTCTCGTTCCTTTCGCTCTCCTATGCTCACCTAAGTATAAAACATGAAATTAAGGCATTAGGAGCATGGAATTTACCAATTTTAAGGAAAAATCATTCATAAAATTTGTTAAGCATGGGGTAAAAATATGTATAAATTACGGTTTATCATACAACAATGTTGATAAGAACATATGAATATTAAACATTAATATCTAACCAAGAGCATGTATTGATTTACGAACTTACCAAATATGAACATTCTAACATTCATGACTTTGAAATAATACTAATGAAAAATATATCTTAAATCACATAAATGTCATGCGCACGTCTTATGAAACCAAATACACAACATTTCATTTCATAAAATAAATATCACATGGTAACATTTTGTAAAATAAATTATAACATTTCCAAGTCATGAATACATATTTGAAATACGACTTCTAGCTCAAACACCTATACCAATCGAATAATCCAACCAAATGTCATATTAATGCACTATTTAAGTCCAGTACATAATTGTATCCATCTTCCCTTAATTCGATCCACACAAATACCCATTTTTGCCGAAATATAAATTTAAAAACAACTTAATATTTATACATGCTTCTTAGTCTCACGTACATACATACTTCAAACCACAATATTTACCCCAAAGTATATTAACAGTGACAAGTACTATTTCATAAACAAATAAATTCATTATAATCACCTTATAAACATATAGCATAGTTTCCAAAATAATTAAAGTATCAAGGTCAAATACATACCAACCTTGACATATTTCTTTATTCAGCTCATACGCCAAATTATTTGTTAAAAATATAAATCAATAATAAATCATACCAAACAGCCAAATAAAACATATAATACATGTAACAAAATCAATCAAATTGACACTAGAACATAGCTGATTATTCCTTGGTATCAATGCATATAATAACATTTTAACAAAATATAACAACCGTTTCCATATATATTTATACTCATGCAAAAACTATAACCGAATCAACCTTAGGAACTACCCAAATCATCAACTATGTCAACGCACATAACACACATAAGCTTAACTAAAGTTTCATTCACTCACAACATATTAACCCTAATGAGCTCATACCATAATCATACACAACCGGATTTAAGTAGAGAATAACCACAACCAAAACCAACTTAAGAATTTAGCCATTTTCGCATGGCTTGTATATACATCCATTTCCAAAATAACTAACTCCAAAACTAGCCTATACATGCCATAATTTAAGTTTAGCTTAATGGTACCAAAGTAGTATACAGTGTGATGAACTTGGCTGACAGTTCCCGAGCTCGTAGCTTGACTCCAATATCTATAAAAAAAAGGATAAATACACACACAATAAGCTATTTAAGCTTAGTAAGCTATAAGCAAATAAACAAACCGATGTTATAATCAATTGATTTTAACCTTAACAAATTACAATATCAATAACAAGATTATCCTCAACTTCCAACTTTTATGATAATATACTTGAACATATATATTCATTACCTTGGCGAATATTCACAAGGTTATATCATTCAATCATTGTTAAATTTTCAATAGCCAAAATTATCATTATATAACCTAATACATATATTTTGTATACGTAAGCTTTTAAAACAAGATAAGATCTTATATACTTACAATAACTAAATAACCTGAATATGAAAAATCATCCTATATATATATACCGAAAATAATAATCATATCAATATGGATCATACTTCTTGTTCATGAGGCCGAATATACATAACTTATTCATACGTATACTTTTCAACCATGTTACGAATACTTGTAACTAATATCATAACACTCACTTACCTTGTTACAAATAAATACCAAACTAATACATACCTGATCAATTAGCTAATTTAACATATTCGTTTGTTACATATCGATGCCCGATGAACCATTCGGAATTGGGTAGGACACTCGAATAATCACACATGTATCGTACAATGCCAACGTCCTAGACATGGTCTTACATGTAATTACATATCGATGCCACTGTCCCAGACAGGGTCTTACTCGAACACATATATCAGAATCACATATGATGCCATGGTCTTACTCGCACACATAAAACGGGATCCTATGTCATGGCATATGTATCCTAACTATTCCTAAGGTTCAGACAGGGCTTTTAGACGTCGTATCTCGGTCGAATCGAACTCGGAAGTGTAGTAACCATAATCAAACACATTCAGCCATATCATATTTTAATCTTAACATTTCAAACAGCAAGTAAATGTAACATTAAATTATCACTAAATACATCTATTTGCTTATAAACTGACCTCGGATGATACAAAACGAAATCGGGCAGCTAGTCGACAACTTTCGTTTTTCCCCGATCCAAGTCCGATTTCTTTGGTTCTTGATCTAAACATATTCAAATTAAAATTATTCAAACATAATTTCATTCAATTTTGTCTGAAAACACATAAATGGGTAAATTACCATTTTACCCTTGGCATTTACAATTTTTACAATTTAGTCCCTATTGCACAAAACACAAAATATGCAAAATTTCCCTATACTTATGCTGGGCCAAATTTTACCCACTCTCAAACTAGTCCATATATTCAATTTATTTTACATTTTAGTCCCTCAAATTATTATTTTTGCAATTAAGTCCTAATTACTCAAAATCATCAAAACTTCCAATACAAAATATGTTAATCTAAAACATATCATTCATTTTTCATCATCAGACAAAAGAAATCACAAGCTATCAACAATGGCACAACTCAAAATATTCATCAAAATAAAAAATTCAAGCATGGGTTTTGTAGTACTCTAAGCAACGATCTCAAAAACGTAGAAATTATCAAAAACTGAGCTGAACACGAACCTTAATCTAGCTTGAACAAGACCGAAGCCTAGCTTTCTTTTTATTTTCTTTCTTATTTATGTTTCGGCAATGGTGAACAAAATAAAACATGGTTTTTAATTATATTATTATTAGATATATAATACATGTTATTTCATTTACAAATTTAACCTTTATGAAATAATAATAAAATCATAACATATAAGGTTATTACCGTCCAAACAACATGCAAATGGAATAATTGCAATATAAACACCCCAACTTAGAAAACCACTAGCAATTCGGCCCTTTACATATTAAACTACCAAATTTTTAATTTACGTGATTAAGTCCTTTTATTTAATTGGATACCTAAACGACAAAATTAAATCACGAAAATTTCACATATATAAATTCACACAAAACAAGCATAGAACATAATTTTTAAATATTTTTCTGACTCAAATTCATGGTCCCGAAACCACCATTTCGATTAGGGTCAAATTGGGCTGTTACAACTCTCCCCCCTTAGGGATTTTCGTCCCTGAAAATCTTACCGGTGAATAGGTTCGGATAACATTCTCTCATTGTATCCTCTGGCTCCCAAGTTCCTTCCTCAACTCCGTGATTATGCCACAATACTTTAACTAATGAAACTTCTTATTCCGTAACTCTTTAGTCTCATGAGCCAGAATGCATATCGGTTCTGCTTCGTAGGTTATATCGGGCTGAATTTCGATCTCAGATGGACTAATCACATGTGAAGGATCAGATCGATACCTCTGAAGCATTGAAACGTGGAATACATTGTGAATCTTTTCTAACTCAGGCGGCAACAATAGTCTGTAAGCAACTGGCCCGATACGCTCTATAACCTCATACGGCTCAATAAACCTCGTACTCAATTTGCCCTTACGACCAAATCTGAGTATTTTCTTCCACGGTGAGACTTTCAAGAAAACTTTATCTCCGATCTGAAACTCCATATCTTTACGTTTCAAGTCCGTATAAGATTTCTGACGATCCGATGCTGCTTTCAAACTTTCACGGATCACTTTCACTTTCTGTTCAGTTTCTCTGATCAAGTCAACCCCATGTATCTTATTTTCACTGAGCTCAGTCCAGTACAACGACATACGAAATTTACGACCATATAAAGCCTCATAAGGTTCCATTTTGATACTCGATTGATAGCTGTCATTATACACAAATTCAATCAAAGGTAGATATCACTCTCACGTACCTTCAAACTCGATAATGCAACATGTCAACATATCCTCAAGTATTTGAATGATTCACTCAGACTGGCTATCTATTTGCGGTTGGAAAGTAGTACTTAAATGTAACTTTGTACCTAGTACATCTTGTAGTTTCTTCCAAAACCGCGATGTGAACCTTAAATCTCTATCCAAAACAATATATATAGGCACACCATGTAATCTCACAATCTAAGAAACATACAATTTAGCTAGCTTATCAAGTGAGTAGTCTGCTCGTGTTGGAACAAAATGAGCCGATTTAGTCAATCTATCAACAACAACCCAGATTGCATCTTTCTTGCCCGGTGTCAATTGTAAACCAGATACAAAATCCATCGTGTCTCAATCCCATTTCCACTCAAGTATCATGATAGGCTGAAGTAGTCCTGAAGGCACCTGATGTTCAGCTTTTACTTGTTGACAGACTAAACATCTTGCAACAAAGTCAGAAATGTCTCGTTTCATACCATGCCACCAGTAAAGCTGTTTCAGATCATTATACATCTTTGTACTACCTGGGTGAACAGATAATCGACTACTATGTGCTTCATTCAAAATCATCTGAATCAACTCTGAATTCCTCGAAACGCATATCCGGTCTTTGAATCTCAAATGTCATCAGCATCAACTTTGAACCCTAAATCAGCATCCGTCTCACATCGAGTTCGTTTTACAATCAATTCATTATCAACCTTCTGAGCATCACATATTTGTTGAATGAATAACGGTTTAGCTTTCAATTCAGCTACTATTGAACCATCATCAGACATGGCCATATGTGTATTCATTGCACGCAAAGTAAATAGTGACTTTCGGCTTAAAGCATCAACAACAACGTTAACCTTTCCCGGGTGATAGTCAATCACAAACTCGTAGTCTTTTAGCAATGCTAACTATCGACGTTGTCTCAAATTCAGATCTTTCTGAGTCATCAAGTATTTCAGGCTTTTGTGATCAGAATAAACATTACATTTCTCACCAAATAGATAGTGACGCCAAATTTTCAATGCAACACAATGGCTGCCAGTTCCAGGTTGTGTGTTGGATAATTCTTTCATGTGGCTTCAACTGCCTTGAGGCATAAGCAATCACTCTGCCTTCCTGCATCAGAATACAGCCCAAACCATTTAATGATGTATCACTATAAATAACAAACTCTTTACCTGATTCTGGCTAAACTAGCATTGGAGCTTCAATCAACAAGGCTTTCAACTGATCAAAGCTTTTCTAGCACTTCTCTGACCACTCGAACTTAACATCTTTCTGCAATAGCTTTGTCACCGGGGCTGCAATCATAGAGAAACCTTTCGCAAACTGTCAATAATAACCAGCAAGTCTCAGAAAGCTTCAGACTTCAGAAACATTCTTCGGACTTTTCCAATCCAGTATAGCTAAAATTTTGCTCGGATCAACCCGAATACCTGATACTGATACCACATGGCCTAGAAAGTTGACTTCACTTAACCAGAACTCACATTTACTGAATTTTGCATACAACTGTTTATCTTGCAAGGTCTGCAACACACATCTCAAATGTTCGGAATGTTCAGCTTCATCACAAGAGTAGATCAAAATGTCATCTATAAACACAACCACAAATCGGTCCAGATACGGTCTGAAGATTCGATTCATTATGTCCATGAAAACAGCAAGTGCATTAGTGAGTCCAGAGGGCATAACCAAAAACTCATAGTGTTCGTACCTTCTTCTGAAGGCAGTCTTTGGCGCATCTAAATCTTTAACTCGCAATTGATAGTAGCCTAATCTCAAATCTATCTTTGAAAATACTGTAGCCCCTTTCAGTTGGTCAAATAGATCATCAATTCGTGGCAACGGATACTTATTCTTTATAGTCACCTTGTTAAGCTGTCTGTAATCGATGCACATTCTCATAGTTTCATATTTCTTTTTCACAAACAACACAGGTGCACCTTACGGAGAAAAACTCAGTCGCGCGAAATGTAATAGCCCAAAATTGGGTCTAGTTGGAATAGAGGTTTCGGGACCACAAAATCTGAGATAAAAATAATTATTTTATGATTATTTTGAGGTCTATGATATGATTTCATGATTGTGTGAAAATTTCGTGAAGAAATTCTATGCATAAAGTGCTCAATTTGAAGTTAGGGACTAAATTGAATAAGTTGCAAAACTTGCATTCTAGAAGTTTCTAATATGAAATTGCTTTGAAATATTAATTAGGAGGTCTTAAATAGAAATTTGACCAATTTCTAAGTGATGGAAAAAAATTGGACATGGATGGAATTTTTGAAAGTTTAGTAAGGAAGGGCATTTTGGTCATTTGGTAATTAAAAGAAATAAAAAGGGAAAATAAAGCCAAAATTTACTCATCTTTTTCATGGAGGCCGAAATTAGCATGGGGGAAACCATGGCTAGGGTTTTCAAGCTTTCCAAGCTCAATAGTAAGTCCGTTCTAACCCCGTTTTTAAAGTTATTTACGTTTTTAGAATCCCGGTAATTTGATTAAGCTTATTCTAGCAATAATTTAAGCTAGGGTTCATATTTGGAAAAAAACCCATAGGTTAAATGTGTTTATTTTGCTGTTTTATGATAGAATATGAGGTTTTAAATTATGTTAGACAACTTGTGCTACTTGACTTTGAGTGAAAACGAGTAAAAGGGCTTAATCGTTAAAAATACCTAATAATCATAAGTATATGTTAGAGTGAGAATTTGATGTTGCCATAGAAGGGAAAAGTGATCAGCATGTCATAAAACATAAGAATAAGGGATGAAGTTTAATTCCCGAGCCTAGGGGCAAAAGTGTAAATATGTAAAAGCTTAGGGGCAAAATTGTAATTTTTCCAAAGTTTGAGTTAAGGACTGTTTTGAATATTAAATTAATTAAATAAGTAAAATATGATGTTTTAGATCCCGAAAAATGAGATTTGAACCTAGAATGAGAGAGAAATCGAAAATTGGGAAAGTTGGTAAAATGATCGTTTTAGTATCGAGGTAAGTTCATATGTATAATAAGCATTAATTTATGCATGTTTCAATGTAAAATTGATATATTTATTGTGACAGCCCTAAAGTGACCCTAGTCGGAAAGCGGTTTCAGGACCGCTAAACCGAGTCACCAAAGTATTTGAATATGATGTTTATTGTCTAAAATATGTGAATATGAATGTGTGAAAGTTTTAAGCTTCGATTTAGTCGATTGCATGTGAATTTAGTAATAGGACTTATGTGTGACACTTTTGAAATGTGATAGGTTAATCTATAAGGACCTATTAATGCATGTTGTATAAATGATGGGTTTGCATGTCAAATTAGCCAAAAATCTAGATGGTGGCCGGCCATGCTAAGGGGTAAAACATATTATAAACATTTTGTGTTAATATGTTGTGGGAAGAATAATAAAATATGAGGGGAGTGGGAGGAGAAACCAAAGTTGTTTCATCCTTGCTCCCCTCCCCCATTTTGCCGTAACTTGAGGAAGGAAGAAGAAAGGAGTTCTCTTGCTTCATGTTCGGCTTGGATGAGGATTTGGAAGAGGTAAGTACCTTGAAATTCTTGGAAAATTATGTATAAAGAAGGCGGTTAGCTCAAGTTCTAGTCATTCCATGGATTAAGTTTTGATTGTTTGGAGGTTTGATATTCGGCCAAGTAGTTTGAAGCTCTTAGTGCATATATTTTTTTTTCTTCTTTCTTGAAGGTTGAAATTGGGTTGTTCTTAAGGAGGTGCCGAATGTGGTCATTGAAGGGCCTTGAGGAACAATATGTGTGGCTTGGGTTATAACATTCAGCCATGGTAGAAAATGGAAGAGATAAATGGTTGTTAATTGTGATAGTTTAAGGAAATTGTAAGTAGTTTGAATAAATGAACAATAATAATAATAAATCATCTAGTGAATTGGTGTAGTTGCCGAATTTGAACTAGGAAGTTATTGAGTAATGTGTGTATTTTAAGTGATAGAATAGAGTGAATGCTTGGAATGTGAAATGTATGAATTATAAGTTGGATTAAAAGCTGTTATATTGCCTTATCATTTTCGGAAATGTGATTTGTCAAAGAAATTGAGGGTTGATGTTTAAGTGATGTGAGTATAGGGATATTCGGCTTGTAGTTTTATAAATGTAATATGAGTGTTAGGACGGAATGATGTTTAAGTACGAATGTATTTGGATGGATGTGCTTATTAGTATAACTTGAGATAAAATGGTGCTTAGTCATCATAAGTAACCATATTTGTAGAATGTATTAAGTATATAATCGGCCTCAACATAGACATGCATATTCGGCCACATGAATGAATACATAGATTGATGTTGTACGTTCGGCTATAGGTAAGCATATTGATGGCTTTATCTTGACTTAGAAAATCGGCTAAAGGAGAATATTGGCAAATATGTTGAATTTGATTCATGATTTCATACATATATGACTCTAATGCCTAATATATATGGGCTAAGTACCTTGAATTTCTCTTTGATGTCCAAAATGATTAAATCAATTTATTTGTTAAATTAAGCTCAAGAGCAAAGGGGAACTAAATCCGATAAAGGAAAGGAAAAGATGATCGAATAGCTGTTGAAATCGTTCGACAACTTCCGAGGTAAGTTTTAAGTGATTAAACGTTGAGTAAATTCAATCATAATGAGTTGATTTAATAAGATATGATGTGGCCATGATATGTCTTAAACTCAAATGGTAAGTTCATAAGTGTTTGGACTTGGAAATTTAAGAGCAAATTGTAATAATTTGCTTAGGACAGCAGCAGTAACGTGATTTAGAAAATCACTATAAATTGTTGGTGTGGAATTATAGGCTGAATAAAATATTTAATCAAAGCTTAATTAGTCTAGTTTCTTATAAAAGAGAAAGTGTAAGCAAAGAAATTTCCTATAAAGAGAGATTTGAAGTTGTGTGAGACAGTATCAGAATGACTCCGAAATCCCCTGTTCTGTTTTTAGAAAATCATTATAATTTGTACAAAAATGGTTATAAGATAAAATTTATATGCTTAGACTCCTTAATGAGTCTAGTTTCAAATTAAATCAAATAGAACATATTTTGAATTCTGTACAATGAGAAATTTTATTCGTAGTGAAGAGTGGTCAGATTAGTCAAACAGTGAAACAGGGGAAACTTTAAGAAAAATCTGGTATTGATTGGCCAAACCTAAAATTCTGAAAATTTTCTGGATGGAAGATATATAAGTCTATATTCAGGGAAAATTAACGGCAATTGATTTTGAGTTTTGTAGCTCCAGTTATAAATAATTTAGTGACTATTGCTCAGGGGAACAACTTGTAGTGAATATGTGAATTTGTTGTAAACATTAATGAAACTATTTGAGTTGCTTATAAGCTATTGCTGAAATTGATGTACAAGATAAATATATATATATGTGTGGTAAAGCCGAATGGCTAATGTGAAATATATATGAGATATGTATATGTGGTAAAGCCGAATGGCTAGTGTGAAATATGAATGAGATATGTATATGTGGTAAAGCCGAATGGCTAGTGTGAAATATGTATGAGATATGTATATGTGGTAAAGCCGAATGGCTAGTGTGAAATATATATGAGATATGTATATGCCGTAAAGCCGAATGGCTAGTGTGAAATATGAATGAGATATGTATATGTGGTAAAGCCGAATGGCTAGTGTGAAATATGTATGAGATATGTATATGTGGTAAAGCCGAATGGCTAATGTGAAATATGTATGAGATATGTGTATGTGGTAAAGCCGAATGGCTAGTGTGAAATATGTATGAGATATGTATGTGTGGTAAAGCGAATGGCTAATGTGAAATATATATGAGATATGTATATGTGGTAAAGCCGAATGGCTAGTGTGAAATATGTAGGAGATGTGTGTATATTGTTGTACGAATGACCAAATGTGAAAGGTGTGTATTATTAGATATTTGATGAGGCAAATGAATTACAAATATAACAGTCGATGTGAATGTTGTAACATGTGATTAAATGTACATGAAACTTGGAAATATATTCCGGGTAAGACCCGATGACTACGTGTGGAGATTATGTCCGGGTAAGACCCGATGACTACGTGTGGAGATTATGTCCGGGTAAGACCCGATGACTACGTGTGGAGATTTTGTCCGGGTAAGACCCGATAACTACGTGTGGGGACTATTCGAGCTAAAGGTTTCGCTGAAGATTCGAGTAAAGCATAAGATTATACGACTTCACAGTCACAATTGGTAATAAATACGTTCAATGCATTAAGCTGGTCAGGTATGTATTTTGAGATTATATTTAAGCTTGAATTGGACTAAATCACAAGGTCGTTATTTGATGCATATGTAAGTAAAGCAATAAGACTGTTCTATGATTATTGTGCGTTTGGTCAATGTGGAAAGTTAGGTGAAAATATGTAATGTACCTATGTTTATAAGAGATCACTATCAAGTGAGAATTTATCTGCCTATTATATATGATGAGATGGGCATATTCGGTAAAGGGATGGTATGCCCGAAGGAAGAGTGAAATAAAAATACGAGCAACAATGTTATAACTTGATTGTTATCTGTTGACACTGCTTAAAACTTACTAAGCATTGTAATGCTTACTCCGTTTACTTTGTTTCCTCTTTTATAGATCTCATTTGGAAGCTACAGTGCTCGGGGATCGTCAAGAACTAGTCACACTATCACTATCCACCGCTTGTTATCTTGTTATGTTTTGAATTATTTTATGGCATGTAAAGAATAGACCAAAGGGTCAAGAATATTTTGGTTAATGTATATAAGCCATGCAAAATGGCATCGTTTGAATGTGTACTTATAGCAGTTAAATTGTATCCCTGACTGTCTTTAGTATTTACCTAAAGGAACGTTCTTTAAAAAAAATATTCAAAATTTTTACGATTCAGATATGAGTTTCAAGTCCGGTAATGCCCTTTACCTATTCCTACGACGGATACGGGATAGGGTGTTACATTTATTGGTATCGAGCTACGGTTTAGTCGATTCTAGGACTAACGTAGCACGCGTGAGTCTATTTATACATGCCATAAAGTGATAAAGTGATAGTGTGATGATTTTGACAATTAAAATGTGTTTGTTGTATTGTAATGAATTTTGATCCCGATCGAATGTAGCAAGCTTCGACTATGAGAATTTGCGATATAACTTCACTTGGATATGCTTAAATCATTAAGTTGATCAGTGCACGATCATGTACTCGTATTTGAATTTTGATTTGGATTGAATTATAAGGGTATAAGTGATGCAATTTTGAAAGAGTGTTACGACTATAAATGTGATCTTTGTATGTGGCTATGGAACTGAAAGTTGAATGGTCGATAAGCATGTTGTGTTTGTATTCAAGTAATGTAAATGATATACTAATGTGTATGGTTATATATGTATATGTACATGAGAATTGAGAGATATATAGCCGGGCTAAGTCCCGAAGAGCATTCGTGCTGATGTTATATCCGGGCTAAGTCCCGAAGAGCATTCGTGCTGATGTTATATCCGGGCTAAGTCCCGAAGAGCATTCGTGCTGATGTTATATCCGGGCTAAGTCCCGAAGAGCATTCGTGCTGATGTTATATTCGGGCTAAGTCCCGAAGAGCATTCGTGCTGGTGTTATATCCAGGCTAAGTCCCGTAGAGCATTCGTGGCTGATATTATATCCTGCTAAGTCCCAAGAGCATTCGTCTTGGTGTTATATCCGAGCTAAGTCCCAAGAGCATTCGTGCTGGTGTTATATCCGGCTAAGTCCCAAGAGCATTCGTGCTGGTGTTATATCCGGCTAAGTCCCAAGAGCATTCGTCTTTGGTGTTATATCGGGCTAGGTCCCAAGAGCAATCATCTTTGGTGATGTGCATTCGCCTCCGTGCCTAGTAGGCTTCGTGCGATAATTTGAGAAAAGTTTAAGTGTTCATTACTATACGAATTCAAATTTAAATGAAAGGATATGTTTAAAACTGTACATACATGATGTTTATAGACTTGGTTAAGTCATTTCAATGTGTAACAACAAATGAATAGGGGCACTATATGTTCAAATGATTAGAGGCACTGAGAGTGCGTGTTCTTCAACCGAGCACTATGTGTGCGAGATCGGTTAGTAGTCATTAAGTGAGTAAAACAAGATTCATGTAAGACCTTGTAACACCCCGAACCCGAGACCATCGCCGGCGTCGGACACGAGGGGTTAACAAGCCAAATCCACATATTGCACCCACCAATTTGACATTTCCAGACAGGCTGGAAATCTGCGTCACTGTCGCCTTAAAAATCATATCTCGAGTTTCAAAACTCAGAAACTGATTCCATAAATTTTCCCTGAATTTAGACTCATATATCCATCCATGAATTTATTTTTAGAATTTTTGGTCGGGCCAATTGGTACAGTTTATTAGTAAAAGTCACCCATGTTACAGGGATCGACTGCTCTGACTTTCGCACGTTACAACTTGAATATCTCCCTGTACAGGGCTTTAATACTGGTGCCGTTTGTTTCTAATGAAACTAGACTCAAAATGGAATCTTCAAACATAAGGCATGACTTCTAATTCTTTCTGAATAATTTATAGTAAATTTTTAAATTCACGACAGGGGACCCAGAAACCGTTCTGGCCCTGTCTCACAATAGCTTTAATATCTCTTAACATGTAACTCCTATGACCGTTTCGTTTCTTCCATATGAAAGTAGACTCATCAAGGTTAATTTACATAACTTATTCACTATTTAATACCATTCCTACAAATTTTGGTGATTTTTCAAAACCACACCACTGCTGCTGCCAGCATCTGTTTTCAAGGTAACCATTACCTATTTCATGATTTCCACGATTCAATTGGCCCTTTTGCATACATAGCACAAAGTGTGATCATGATTAACCATTCCAATGGCTAATCTTTTCAAACAATTCCATACCCCATAATGATCATCATACAAACGATTATAGAATCATACTAAAACGATATAAGCCATTTTCGCATGGCTATCCAAGCTTACACAAAACCAAAAGGTACATGACCTTCAACAATAGGGTAGTCCTAACATGCCATTTCAAAGTTCAACCAAAATTATACCAAAATGGAGGCTTTGATAGTGTAGATGACTTGACTTTAATGATCCCGAATCCGATCGCTAACGAGCAAAATCTATAAAACAGAGAGCCAAAGCAACGGGTAAGCATTTTTTATGCTTAGTAAGTCTCAAGCAATAAAATCAGCTTTAACTAAAGCATTACATTCACATAGCCAAATGAATCATTTCATTAATACACATTCACATAATCATACTTACTTCACACTTCATCAATATACACTTTCACAAGATATCAACCAATTCAATAGCTGAAAACTCGTTAGTCGATTGAGCGAATGTTACTCAAACATATCGACTTTTCCAATGCACATATAAACATACCTTATTCTTTGGGCTTTTCGAGCGTACTAATTAAATTTATTACAGCAACCAACGCTCACCTCCAGCCCAAGCTTCTTCGGAATACAACCAGATATAACCACATGCACGAATGCCTTCGGGTCTTAGCCCGGATAGAATGACTTGCACAAATGCCTTCGGGTATTAGCCCGGATTTAACAACTTGCACGAATGCCTTCGGGTCTTAGCCCGGATGTAGTCACTAGCACAATTGCCTTTGGGTCTTAACCCGGATATAATTACTAGCATAAATGTCTTCGGGACTTAGCCCGGATATCATTCAATTTCTCATGCACACATATACATCAATAATCATTACACATCCATATTTCATTTTCGTTACTAAGGCTCAAACACAAACATATCACTAGCATAATCGCCGGGACTTAGCAGGGTATCATTCAAATACTCATACACACATAAATCAATAATCATTACACATCCATATTTCATTTCACATAATTCGAGTAGGGTCATTTCTTGAGGACTTACCTCGGATGTCGTCGGACGGCTTCAACGGCTATTCGACCACTTTTTCCTTCCCTTTATCGGATTTAGCTCCCCTTTGCTCTTGAGCTTAACGAATACAAGTAGAAGTATTCAATATTTTTATCAATAATGTTTACTTGTCAATCACATTCGCATCTCATATCATCTCGCTTTATTATAATTTATCATTCAACCTTTAAACCAAAACGCCATTATATGACCACATATACATACATCCATATATTTAAGCTCAAGAATTTTAATATAACATCAAGTGCTCAAATTACTCATGTGGCCGATTATACATGGTCATAATACACAAAAATCAAAAATAAATTCCAAGACTTTCACATCATATATGTACTAAGCGAATACGTTGGCCAAGTTCACATACATTCTTCAACAATTCCTTCTTTAAACAAACACATCTAAGCCTTCCTTTCATATTATCAACTCCAACCATATACATTATTCAAGTATAACATTTTCATATTCGCAATAGTATTACACATAATAGCCGATTCTTCTTACTTTGTATTTATGCATCTACTTGATCATTCGCTTAGTTCAAGCACCCATACACCAAGATTCATCAAGTTTAGCATGAAACATAACCTTAATCCTCAATAACCATTATGGCCGAAAGTTCTAGTCACCCCAAAATCACAATTTCTAACATGGGTCACCTAAAAAATACTTGGTAACTAGCTCAATTTCATCTAAAATTTCAAGGATTCATATGAATTTCTCACCTTATTTATGGCTTAGAAACCAAATGGTTGCTCTCTTTTCTCCCTTAGAATTGGCCAAGAAGAATCAAGAACAAAGACTTGTTTCTTTCACCCATTTCTAATTATTCCTTAAATCATAAAGGCAACAACCATTTCCCTAAACATCTTCCATGGCCGAACACTTGTATTACTACCACCTTCAAAATTTTGACATGGGCAAGTAAAGGACTTAGTAACTAGCTTCATATATGAAAAGATTTCAAAGACTAACATGGATTCCATACCTTAGTTCAAGCGCAAGTGACCGAATGCTAACTCTTCCTTTTCTTCTTGAAGGATCGGCTAAGCTAGGAGGAAGATGAACCAAACTTTTTTTTCTTTGCTCAATACACGGCAATGGGGAGGGGCAACCACACATACCCATTTTTTTCTTTTCTTCCTACTAACACCAATATAATAACCATTCTAACATCAACCATTAGCAAAACATGTTGGAAACATGTTCCTTTGCCCATAATTTGTCATGGCCGGCCACTAACCTTAGGAAATGGGATAATTGACATGCAACTCCATTTATTTCACTTCATGCATTATTAGGCCACTTAAAATTCACCTATCACATTTTCAAGTCCTAACACATGGGTCCTTTCTTATAAATTAGCACCTAATTAATAAAAATCAAGACACGAAATATTTACGCATACAAATTCCGCATACAATAAGCACAGAATATAACACCTAATTATTCTTGTGACTCGATTTTGTGGTCCCGAAACCACTCTCCGACTAGGGTCACATTAGGGGTGTCACAGACCTCGTATGGAACGAAGGCATTGATTTAAGATGGTGGATATGTTTTTAAGAAATGAATTCATGTTATAAATGTGTTACAGATTTAGTTTATGGAATGCTTAGTATATGAAGTCATATGTGCTATTGCTAAATGACCCCTATTTTTGTTAATCATGTTCAAGAAATTATTTCGATTAAGTTCGACATTTGAAAGTCTGTAAGAATTTTTGACGAATGCTGATAATTTTGGATAAATGGATTATGTGCTAAAATAAATCCCATGCCGGTATAATATATGAGGCTTTATGCCAAACCGATTGTATACGGGTATCGTTAACGGTGATTGAATGTGCTAAATGAATTCAATGTTCAGGTATGTGGAAGTTGATTTTCTGTTGGAAATAGATTAAGTTGAATAGTGAGATATGATGGAGTTATAAAGGATATATATTGGGATGTTTGAGTATATGTGTACTTTCGGTCAGGTTATAGCCTATACATGAATGAAAATGTGGGTTACAAATATGTGGGTTGATGATGTGAATTATACATGTTAATATGTGCTTAATATGTGTTTGAAATGCATTTGTGAATTAAATTAAGTGATTATTGCTTATGAAATCAAGAAAATGAGATATATGTGCATACTTGTAGAAATGTTTATGTATTTGTTTTAAGATAAGAAAATGATTTTATAGATCGATGCGAAATCAGTAATGAATTACAATTGCTATCGATGAGCTAATATTTATATGGATATAATTCAATAAGAGGACGTTATCCTAAACTAGGCATCGGTAGAAATTTTCAGGGACGAAAATTTCTTAAGTAGGGGAGAGTTGTGACAGCCCTAAAGTGACCCTAGTCGGAAAGCGGTTTCGGGACCGCTAAACCGAGTCACCAAAGTATTTGAATATGATATTTATTGTCTAAAATATGTGAATATGAATGTGTGAAAGTTTTAAGCTTCGATTTAGTCGATTGCATGTGAATTTAGTAATAGGACTTATGTGTGACACTTTTGAAATGTGATAGGTTAATCTATAAGGACCTATTAATGCATGTTGTATAAATGATGGGTTTGCATGTCAAATTAGCCAAAAATCTAGATGGTGGCTGGCCATGCTAAGGGGTAAAACATATTATAAACATTTTGTGTTAATATGTTGTGGGAAGAATAATAAAATATGAGGGGAGTGGGAGGAGAAACCAAATTTGTTTCATCCTTGCTCCCCCCCCCCCCATTTTGCCGTAACTTGAGGAAGGAAGAAGAAAGGAGTTCTCTTGCTTCATGTTCGGCTTGGATGAGGATTTGGAAGAGGCAAGTACCTTGAAATTCTTGGAAAATTATGTATAAAGAAGGTGGTTAGTTCAAGTTCTAATCATTCCATGGATAAAGTTTTGATTGTTTGGAGGTTAGATATTCGGCCAAGTAGTTTGAAGCTCTTAGTACATATATTTTTTTTTCTTCTTTCTTGAAAGTTGAAATTGGGTTGTTCTTAAGGAGGTGCCGAATGTGGTCATTGAAGGGCCTTGAGGAACAATATGTGTGGCTTGGGTTATAACATTCGGCCATGGTAGAAAACGGAAGAGATAAATGGCTGTTAATTGTGATAGTTTAAGGAAATTGTAAGTAGTTTGAATAAATGAACAATAATAATAATATATCATCTAGTGAATTGGTGTAGTTGCCGAATTTGAACTAGGAAGTTATTGAGTAATGTGTCTATTTTAAGTGATAGAATAGAGTGAATGCTTGGAATGTGATATGTATGAATTATAAGTTGGATTAAAAGTTGTTATATTGCCTTATCATTTTCGGAAATGTGCTTTGTCAAAGAAATTGAGGGTTGATGTTTAAGTGATGTGAGTATAGGGATATTCGGCTTGTAGTTTTATAAATGTAATATGAGTGTTAGGACGAAATGATGTTTAAGTACGAATGTATTTGGATGGATGTGCTTATTAGTATAACTTGAGATAAAATGGTGCTTAGTCATCATAAGTAACCATATTTGTAGAATGTATTAAGTATATAATCGGCCTCAACATAGACATGCATATTCGGCCACATGAATGAATACATAGGTTGATGTTGTACGTTCGGCTATAGGTAAGCATATTGATGGCTTTATCTTGACATAGAAAATCGGCTAAAGGAGAATATTGGCTAATATGTTGAATTTGATTCATGATTTCATACATATATGACTCTAATGCCTAATATATATGGGCTAAGTACCTTGAATTTCTCTTTGATGTTCAAAATGATTAAATCAATTTATTTGTTAAATTAAGCTCAAGAGCAAATGGGAACTAAATCCGATAAAGGAAAGGAAAAGATGATCGAATAGCCGTTGAAATCGTTCGACAACTGCCGAGGTAAGTTTTAAGTGATTAAACGTTGAGTAAATTCAATCGTAATGAGTTGATTTAATAAGATATGATGTGGCCATGATATGTCTTAAACTCAAATGGTAAGTTCATAAGTGTTTGGGCTTGGGAATTTAAGAGCAAATTGTAATAATTTGCTTAGGACAGCAGCAGTAACGTGATTTTAGAAAATCACTATAAATTGTTGGTGTGGAATTATAGGCTGAATAAAATATGTAATCAAAGCTTAATTAGTCTAGTTTCTTATAAAAGAGACCGTGTAAGTAAAGAAATTTTCTATAAAGAGATATTTAAAGTTGTGTGAGACAGTGTTAGAATAACTCCGAAATCCCCTGTTCTGTTTTAAGAAAATCATTATAATTTGTACAAAAATGGTTATAAGATAAAATTTATATGCTTAGACTCCTTAATGAGTCTAGTTTCAAATTAAATCAAATAGAACATATTTTGAATTCTGTATAATGAGAAATTTGATTTGTAGTGAAGAGTGGTCAGATTAGTCAAACAGTGAAACAGGGGAAACTTTAAGAAAAATCTGGTATTGATTGGCCAAACCTAAAATTCTGAAAATTTTATGGATGGAATATATATGAGTCTATATTCAGGGAAAATTAATGGCAATTGATTTTGAGTTTGTAGCTCCAGTTATAAATAATTTAGTGACTATTGCTCAGGAAAACAGCTTGTAGTGAATATGTGAATTTGTTGTAAACATTGATGAAACTATTTGAGTTGCTTATAAGCTATTGCTGAAATTGATGTACAAGATAAATATATATATGTGTGGTAAAGCCGAATGGCTAATGTGTAATATATATGAGATATGTATATGCAGTAAAGCCGAATGGCTAGTGTGAAATATGTATGAGATACGTATATGTTGTAAAGCCGAATGGCTAATGTGAAATATGTATGAGATATGTATGTGTGGTAAAGCTGAATGGCTAGTGTGAAATATGAATGAGATATGTATATGTGGTAAAGCCGAATGGCTGGTGTGAAATATGTAGGAGATGTGTGTATATTGTGGCCGAATGACCAAATGTGAAAGGTGTGTATTATTAGATATTTGATGAGGCAAATGAATTACAAATATAACAGCCGATGTGAATGTTGTAACATGTGATTAAATGTACATGAAACTTGGAAATATATTCCAGGTAAGACCCGATGACTACGTGTGGAGATTATGTCCGGGTAAGACCCGATGACTACGTGTGGAGATTTTGTCCGGGTAAGACCCGATAACTACGTGTGGGGACTATTCGAGCTAAAGGTTTCGCTGAAGATTCGAGTAAAGCATAAGATTATACGACTTCACAGTAACAATTGGTAATAAATACGTTCAATGCGTTAAGCTAGCCAGGCATGTATTTTGAGATTATATTTAAGCTTGAATTGGACTAAATCACAAGGTTGTTATGTGATGCATATGTGAGTAAAGCAATAAGACTGTTCTATGATTATTGTGCGTTTGGTCAATGTGGAAAGTTAGGTGAAAATATGTATTGTACCTATGTTTATAAGAGATCACTATCAAGTAAGAATTTATCTGCCTATTATATATGATGAGATGGGCATATTCGGTAAAGGGATGGTATGCCCGAAGGAAGAGTGAAATAAAAATACGAGCAACTATGTTATAATTTGATTGTTATCTGTTGACACTGCTTAAAACTTACTAAGCATTGTAATGCTTACTCCGTTTACTTTGTTTCCCCTGTTTTATAGATCTCATTTGGAAGCTACAGGCTCGGGGATCATCAGAAACTAGTCACACTATCACTATCCACTGCTTGTTACTTTTATGTTTTGAATTATTTTATGGCATGTAAAGAATAGACCAGTGGCCGAAGAATATTTTGGTTAATGTATATAAGCCATGCGAAAATGGCATCGTTTGAATGTGTACTTATAGCAGTTAAATTGTATCCCTGACTGTCTTTAGTATTTACCTAAAAGAACGTTCTTTAAAAAAAAATATTCAAAATTTTTACGGTTCGGATATGAGTTTCAAGTCCGGTAATGCCCCTTTACCTATTCCGGCGACGGATACGGGATAGGGGTGTTACATTTTATTGGTATCAGAGCTATGGTTTAATCGATTCTAGGACTAATGTAGCACGCGTGAGTCTATTTATACATGCCATAAAGTGATAAAGTGATAGTGTGATGATTTTTGACAATTAAAATGTGTTTGTTGTATTGTAATGAATTTTGATCCCGATCGAGCTGTAGCAAGCTTCTGACTATGAGAATTTGCGATATAACTTCACTTGGATATGCTTAAATCATTAAGTTGATCAGGTACGTATCATGTACTCGTATTTGAATTTTGATTTGGATTGAATTATAAGGGTATAAGTGATGCAATTTTGAAAGAGTGTTACGACTATAAATGTGATCTTTGTATGTGGCTATGGAACTGAAAGTTGAATGGTCAATAAGCATGTTGTGTTTGTATTCAAGTAATGTAAATGATATACTAAGGTGTATGGTTATATATGTATATGTACATGAGAATTGAGAGTTATATAGCCGGGCTAAGTCCCGAACAGCATTCGTGCTGATGTTATATCCGGGCTAAGTCCCGAAGAGCATTCGTGCTGATGTTATATCCGGGCTAAGTCGAAGAGCATTCATCTTGATGTTATATTCGCTAAGTCCCGAAGAGCATTCGTCTTTGGTGTTATATCCGGGCTAAGTCCGGAAGAGCATTCGTCTTTGGTGTTATATACTGGCTAAGTCCGAAGAGCATTCGTCTTTGGTGTTATATCCGGCTAAGTCCCGAAGAGCATTCGTCTTTGGTGTTATATCCGGCTAAGTCTCAAGAGCATTCGTCTTTGGTGTTATATTCGGGCTAAGTCCGAAGAGCATTAAATCTTTGGTGTTATATCCGGCTAAGTGCGGATAAGTCCCAAGAGCATTCGTCTTTGTTGTTATATCCGGCTAAGTCCCGAAGAGCATTCGTCTTTGGTGTTATATCCGGCTAAGTCCCGAAGAGCATTCGTCTTTGGTGTTATATCCGGGCTAAGTCCCGAAGAGCATTCGTCTTTGGTGTTATATCCGGGCTAGGTCCCAAGAGCAATCATCTTGGTGATGTGCATTCGGCCTCCGTGCTAGTAGGCTTCGTCTTGGTAATTTGAACAAAGTTTAAGTGCTCATTACTATACGAATTCAAATTTAAATGAAAGGATATGTTTAAAACTGTACATACATGATGTTTATAGACTTGGTTAAGTCATTTCAATGTGTAACAACAAATGAATAGGGGCACTATATGTGCAAATGATTAGAGGCCTTGAGAGTGCGAGTTCTTCAACCGAGCACTATGTGTGCGAGATCGGTCGAAGAGTCATTAAGTGAGTAAAACAAGATTCATGTAAGACCTCGTATGGAACGAAGGCATTGATTTAAGATGGTGGATATGTTGTTAAGAAATGAATTCATGTTATAAATGTGTTCTGATTTAGTTTATGGAATGCTTGGTATATGAAGTCATATGTGCTATTGCTAAATGACCCTATTTTGTTAATCATGTTCAAGAAATTATTTCGATTAAGTTCGACATTTGAAAGTCTGTAAGAATTTTTGACGAATGCTGATAATTTTGGATATATGGATTATGTGCTAAAATAGCTCCCATGCCGGTATAATATATGAGGTTTTATGCCAAACCGATTGTATACGGGTATCGTTAACGGTGATTGAATGTGCTAAATGAATTCAATGTTCAGGTATGTGGAAGCTGATTTTCTGTTGGAAATAGGTTAAGTTGAATAGTGAGATATGATGGAGTTATAAAGGATATTTATTGGGATGTTTGAGTATATGTGTACTTTCGGTCGAGTTCTGACTTATACATGAATGAAAATGTGGGTTACAAATATGTGGGTTGATGATGTGAATTTTACATGTTAATATGTGCTTAATATGTGTTTGAAATGCATTTGTGAATTAAATTAAGTGATTATTGCTTATGAAATCAAGAAAATGAGATATATGTGCATACCTGCAGAAATGTTTATGTATTTGTTTTAAGATAAGAAAATGATTTTATAGATCGATGCGAAATCAGTAATGAATTACAATTGCTATCGATGAGCTAATATTTATATGGATATAATTCAATAAGAGGACGTTATCCTGAACTAGGCATCGGTAGAAATTTTCGGGGATGAAAATTTCTTAAGTGGGGGAGAGTTGTGACAGCCCTAAAGTGACCCTAGTCGGAAAGTGGTTTCGAGACCGCTAAACCGAGTCACTAAAGTATTTGAATATGATATTTATTGTCTAAAATATGTGAATATGAATGTGTGAAAGTTTTAAGCTTCGATTTAGTCGATTGCATGTGAATTTAGTAATAGGACTTATGTGTGACACTTTTGAAATGTGATAGGTTAATCTATAAGGACCTATTAATGCATGTTGTATAAATGATGGGTTTGCATGTCAAATTAGCCAAAAATCTAGATGGTGGCCGGCCATGCTAAGGGGTAAAACATATTATAAACATTTTATGTTAATATGTTGTGGGAAGAATAATAAAATATGAGGGGAGTGGGAGGAGAAACCAAAGTTGTTTCATCCTTGCTCCCCCCCCCCCCATTTTGCCGTAACTTGAGGAAGGAAGAAGAAAGGAGTTCTCTTGCTTCATGTTCGGCTTGGATGAGGATTTGGAAGAGGTGAGTACCTTGAAATTCTTGGAAAATTATGTATAAAGAAGGTGGTTAGTTCAAGTTCTAATCATTCCATGGATAAAGTTTTGATTGTTTGGAGGTTTGATATTTGGACAAGTAGTTTGAAGCTCTTAGTACATATATATTTTTTTTCTTCTTTCTTGAAGGTTGAACTTTGGTTGTTCTTAAGGAGGTACCGAATGTGGTCATTGAAGGGCCTTGAGGAACAATATGTGAGGCTTGGGTTATAACATTCGGCCATGGTAGAAAATGGAAGAGATAAATGGCTGTTAATTGTGATAGTTTAAGGAAATTGTAAGTAGTTTGAATAAATGAACAATAATAATAATATATCATCTAGTGAATTGGTGTAGTTGCCGAATTTGAACTAGGAAGTTATTGAGTAATGTGTCTATTTTAAGTGATAGAATAGAGTGAATGCTTGGAATGTGATATGTATGAATTATAAGTTGGATTAAAAGTTGTTATATTGCCTTATCATTTTCGGAAATGTGCTTTGTCAAAGAAATTGAGGGTTGATGTTTAAGTGATGTGAGTATAGGGATATTCGGCTTGTAGTTTTATAAATGTAATATGAGTGTTAGGACGGAATGATGTTTAAGTACGAATGTATTTGGATGGATGTGCTTATTAGTATAACTTGAGATAAAATGGTGCTTAGTCATCATAAGTAACCATAATTGTAGAATGTATTAAGTATATAATCGGCCTCAACATAGACATGCATATTCGGCCACATGAATGAATACATAGATTGATGTTGTACGTTCGGCTATAGGTAAGCATATTGATGGCTTTATCTTGACTTAGAAAATCGGCTAAAGGAGAATATTGGCTAATATGTTGAATTTGATTCATGATTTCATACATATATGACTCTAATGCCTAATATATATGGGCTAAGTACCTTGAATTTCTCTTTGATGTCCAAAATGATTAAATCAATTTATTTGTTAAATTAAGCTCAAGAGCAAAGGGGAACTAAATCCGATAAAGGAAAGGAAAAGATGATCGAATAGCCGTTGAAATCGTTTGACAACTTCCGAGGTAAGTTTTAAGTGATTAAACGTTGAGTAAATTCAATCATAATGAGTTGATTTAATAAGATATGATGTGGCTATGATATGTCTTAAACTCAAATGGTAAGTTCATAAGTGTTTGGACTTGGAAATTTAAGAGCAAATTGTAATAATTTGCTTAGGACAGCAGCAGTAACGTGATTTTAGAAAATCACTATAAATTGTTGGTGTGGAATTATAGGCTGAATAAAATATGTAATCAAAGCTTAATTAGTCTAGTTTCTTATAGAAGAGACCGTGTAAGCAAAGAAATGTCCTATAAAGAGATATTTAAAGTTGTGTGAGACAGTGTCAGAATGACTCCGAAATCCCCTGTTCTGTTTTTAGAAAATCATTATAATTTGTAAAAAAATGGTTATAAGATAAAATTTATATGCTTAGACTCCTCAATGAGTCTAGTTTCAAATGAAATAAAATATAACATATTTTGAATTCTGTACAATGAGAAATTTGATTCGTAGTGAAGAGTTGTCAGATTAGTCAAATAGTGAAATAGGGGAAAATTTAAGAAAAATATGGTATTGATTGGCCAAACCTAAAATTCTGAAAATTTTATGGATGGAAGATATATGAGTCTATATTCAGGGAAAATTAACGGAAATTGATTTTGAGTTTTGTAGCTCCAGTTATAAATAATTTAGTGACTATTACTCAGGAAAATAGCTTTTAGTGAATATGTGAATTTGTTGTAAACATTGATGAAACTATTTGAGTTGCTTATAAGCTATTGTTGAAATTGATGTACAAGATAAATATATATATGTGTGGTAAAGCCGAATGGCTAATGTGAAATATATATGAGATATGTATATGTGGTAAAGCCGAATGGCTAGTGTGAAATATGAATGAGATATGTATATGTGGTAAAGCCGAATGGCTAGTGTGAAATATGTTTGAGATATGTATATGTGGTAAAGCCGAATGGCTAGTGTGAAATATGAATGAGATATGTATATGTGGTAAAGCCGAATGGCTAGTGTGAAATATGTATGAGATATGTATGTGTGGTAAAGTCGAATGGCTAATGTGAAATATATATGAGATATGTATATGTGGTAAAGCCGAATGGCTAGTGTGAAATATGTAGGAGATGTGTGTATATTGTGCCCGAATGACCAAATGTGAAAGGTGTGTATTATTAGATATTTGATGAGGCAAATGAATTACAAATATAACAGTCGATGTGAATGTTGTAACATGTGATTAAATGTACATGAAACTTGGAAATATATTCCGGGTAAGACCCGATGACTACGTGTGGAGATTATGTCCGGGTAAGACCCGATGACTACGTGTGGAGATTATGTCCGGGTAAGACCCGATAACTACGTGTGGGGACTATTCAAGCTAAAGGTTTCGCTGAAGATTCGAGTAAAGCATAAGATTATACGACTTCACAGTAATAATTGGTAATAAATACGTTCAATGCGTTAAGCTGGTCAGGTATGTATTTTGAGATTATATTTAAGCTTGAATTGGACTAAATCACAAGGTCGTTATGTGATGCATATGTGAGTAAAGCAATAAGACTGTTCTATGATTATTGTGCGTTTGGTCAATGTGGAAAGTTAGGTGAAAATATGTAATGTACCTATGTTTATAAGAGATCACTATCAAGTGAGAATTTATCTGCCTATTATATATGATGAGATGGGCATATTCGGTAAAGGGATGGTATGCCCGAAGGAAGAGTGAAATAAAAATACGAGCAACTATGTTATAATTTGATTGTTATCTGTTGACACTGCTTAAAACTCACTAAGCATTGTAATGCTTACTCCGTTTACTTTGTTTCCTCTGTTTTATAGATCTCATTTGGAAGGTACAAGCTCGGGGATC
Source organism: Gossypium arboreum (assembly GCF_025698485.1). NCBI lineage: Eukaryota > Viridiplantae > Streptophyta > Magnoliopsida > Malvales > Malvaceae > Gossypium > Gossypium arboreum. The sequence continues at coordinate 33,519,137 of NC_069082.1, forward strand.
GTCAACAACTAGTCACACTATCACTATCCTTTGCTTGTTCTTGTTATGTTTTGAATTATTTTATGGCATGTAAAGAATAGACCAAAGGGGCGAAGAATATTTTGGTTAATGTATATAAGCCATGCGAAAATGGCATCGTTTGAATGTGTACTTATAGCAGTTAAATTGTATCCCTGACTGTCTTTAGTATTTACCTAAAGGAACATACTTTAAAAAAAAAATATTCAAAATTTTTACGGTTCGGATGTGAGTTTCAAGTCCGGTAATGCCCCTTTACCTATTCCGGCGACGGATACGGGATAGGGGTGTTACATTTATTGGTATTTCTGAGGTGTTGAAAGTATGTAAGTTGGTATGATAATAAACAACAATAATGCTGTAATTTATATTTGAAAGTTAAATTTAGTGAATTAATTGAATTATGTTAAATTAAATGATTATGGTGCCAAGTTTATGAATTGATTTAAAAATATGTCTATGGTACACGAAGTGCATTGAATTATCATACATAAATGTGATTTCTATGATTATGGTTATTATGGGAAATTGTAAGTTCATATGATTTTTAATAAGGCAATGTGTAATTTAATGTTATTGCCTTGATATTAAATGAGATGTAAGTTTATATGTAAGTAATACATCAACATTACTTGTATTATGATATTTTATAATAATATTGGAAATATGTTTGTGGATAATTACTTGATTGGTGAAATTGTTGGAAAAGAGAGAAATCCAGTTGAACCTTGGAAAGATTGGATGATCTGAGATAGTATGTAGCTAGGTCACATGTATGGTGCTAAGTGCACATCATGTATACAAGAGAGCTACAAGACATTATGATGTAGCTAGGTCGCATGGGTGATACTATGTGTACACCATGTAGACAAGAGAGCTATGGGATATTTGTAGCTAGGTCGCATGCGTAGCTCCAGGTGAAGGACACCATGTAGACAAGAGAGCTACGAGATAAATTGGCTAGGTCACATGGGTGGTACTGAGTGTTCACCATGTGTACACAAGAGCCGAACTCTATGATGGGTGGAGCTATGTGCTGAAACCACCAAGTATCCAGGATTGATCTGAAGTGTTCAACGGGAGACTCTCTATGTATTACTTTGTGAGTTTTGTGATGAATAAGTGCATGAACTTGGTTATGTGAATGATGTGTTCATTAAGTGACCAAGATGTGGTAAGGTTATAAACAAGTAAGTTATACATGAGGCTGATTTTATGGTGACCTTGTGATCATGGGCCTATACTTGTGATGTATGAAATGTGGTGAAAATGATTTGTGATATGTATGTTAAAATGAGATTAACACAAAGAAAGTGTGAAAGAGTGAATTAGCAATAAAACTGTTTTGGACAGTAGCAGTGATGTGATTTTGAAAAATCACCAAAAATAGTAGAAATTGAATCAGAGACTAAATGAGATATTAAATTAAAGCTTAATGAGTCTAATTTCATATAAAAGAAACAGAGTAAGAAAAGGAGTTCTATATTTTTACATATTTATATTTTTGTGAGACTGGTTCAGAATGATTACGCGATCCCCTGTTCTAACTTTGGAAAATCACAAAAATTTGGATAAAAATAATTAGAGGCTTAAAATTATATTTTTAAAATCCCTAATGAGTTTATTTTGAATATAAATCAACAAGAACATTATCTGATTTCTTTATTGTGAGATAATTAATTTTTAGTGAAGAGAGGTTAGAACTATCAGAATGTGAAACAGGGGAAATTTTAATGAATAAACTGTACTAATTGGCTAAACCAAAAATTATGAAAATTTTATGGTGCAAATATATGTGAGTCTAGTTTTAGGGGAAATTTACGAATCTTAATTTGGAGCTCTGTAGCTCAAATTATAAATAAGTAAGTGACTATGACTTGTGTGGACAGTTTGATGTGAGCATTTATTAGTAAATTGTGAAATCGTACTTACAAGAATGCTATATACATTAAGGATGTGGAATGGAGAGGAGGAGGAGGAAAATAAATATATGTGGAATACATGGAAACTATGGTATATGAAATATTGATATAATGAAATAAATGATATGTGTTTATAAGAAAATAGAAAGAGAATGATATGTATCATGACATGTATATATATATATGACTAGTCTCAATGTAATGCTTGTAGGGTATGGAGTTGAATTAAAATGTTTTAGGCAAACATGTTATTTTCGCATCTGAATTGTGGTATTTTATAAAGATATGATCTAGTTTTAAATATGAATGCTTGATGATTAAGCTGAAGATATTTGGTAAGATGATAATCTTGGTATAAATGTATAAGTGGTACTATAATAAACAAGGTAAAATGAGTATGAGAGACACATGTATGATGATATACAAATGCTATGTTTGTGGTCTAATTGAGAATATTTAATCCTTAAATGAGTACCATGTTATATGCTTTTGATTTTGTATAAGTGTGTAAGAGATTAAGGTTGACCAAAGCTTGGAAAATAGCCTAGGTATATTCCACACAGGCAGAGACATGACCATGTGTCCCAGCCGTGTATGGAACATGACTTTGGGACACAAGCGTGTGGAGCCTTAAAGCATGAAATTTCCAAGATTTTTGTAAGTTCTCGGTTTAGTCCCGAACCCTTTCTAAAGTATGTTTTGGGCTTCGTAGACTCAAATAAGGGACTATGTGTAAGTGAATGAACATTTTGAAATATGAATGAAATTTTATGGCCCGTATTTTAGTTTAATATTTGTATGTTTGTCCGGTAACGCCTCGTACCTTATCCCGGCCTCGGGTACAGGTAAGGGGTTTTACACGAAACCTCTATCTGTCAATTCTTGCAACTGAGCTTTCAATTCTTTTAATTCTATAGGTGCCATTCTGTACAGAACTATGGATATCGGAGTCGTCCCAAGCATTAACTCGATACCAAACTCTACTTCCCGAATAGGTGAGAAACTTGGTAATTCTTCGGGAAACACATCCGGGTACTCACATACAACAAGTACTGATTCAATATTTCTTTCAACCACTTTACTGTCAAACACGTAGGCAAAAAAAGCTTCACACCCCTTTCTCACATATTTCTGAGCTAGCATCGACAAAATCACTACTCGTAAACCATACAAATCACTATATTCAATCTGAATAACTTCATCATTCTCACTCCGTAGATCGATGGTCTTTCTTTTGTAGTTCACAACAGTATCATGTACCGTTAACCAGTCCATACCTAAAATTATGTCGAACTCATTAAACGACAACAACATCAAATCATCCGGAAAGCATAGATCCCAAACCATCAAGGGACAATTCTTACACACTTTGTCGACCATAACACACCGACCCAAGGGGATTGACACTCTAGTCACAAACACAGTAGACTAAACAGGCAGAGTCTTGCTGAATAATAATGTCTCACATACATAAGAATGAGTAGAACCAGGATCAATCAATGCAATTACATTAGTATCATAAAGAGTAAATGCACTAGTAATAACATCTGGGGATGAAGCCTCCTCTCGTGCACGTATAACATAGGCTCTGGTAGGTGCACGAGCCTCTTATCAACTGTTGTATCATTAGTCCCTCTCTGAATACCACTCGTATTACCAACATTTCTCGGTGGTCTACCTCGAGCTGCGGTGTTACTCGAACACGTATTCTACATTGGATTTTCCTCAGCTAACATTGGGCAGTCTCGAATATAATGATCTGCCAATCCACATTTAAAACAGGCCCGATCATGCAACCTGCAACTACCGAGATGTCATTTACCACAGTGCCTACACTCAGGTTGATTTGATCTGGCATTACCCACACTCGCTACTGAGGTAGCTCTTGAGCTCACTGGTGGTCTATGCTGATCCCGTCTGAAGTAAACTGAAGTGGCTTTAGAACGGCTGAAATCATCTCAGAACTTCTTTGATGCCGACTGGAATGACTTACCAGATGTCCTTTTGCATGCATCTCTTGCTTCAAAGTCAGCTTTTCTTTTCTCTTTCTCAAGTTCTTCAGCTTTGCAAGCTCACTCAACAAGTACCACAAACTCTTTTATCTCAAGTAGGCCAACTAACAGTTTAATATCTTCATTCAGCCCATCTTCAAAACTTTTACGCATTATGGCTTCAGTGGAAACACACTCTCGGGCTTACCGACTGAGTCTCACAAATTTCCGCTCATACTCTATCACTGTCATCTGACCCTATTTCAGCTTCAGAAATTCTTTACGCTTCTGATCAATAAATCTCTGACAGATATATTTCTTACGGAACTCAGTCTGAAAGAATTCCCAGGTCACCTGCTCTCTCGGGACTACTGTTACTAGGGTATTCCACCAGTGGTATGTTGTGTCTCGAAGTAAAGATATAGCACATATCAAACATTCATTAGGAGTACAAGACAGCTCATCAAACACACGGATGGTATTATCAAGCAAGAATTCAGCCCGCTCAGTATCATCATTAGTGGCTTTAAACTCTTCAGCTCCATGTTTTCTGATATTATCAATAGGTGGTCTATTCAATCGCAACGGATCACTTACTTGGTGTACAGCAGGCATGGAAGATGGATTAATCAGGGGTGGAGGTTGTTCTGCAGCCGGGTTAGTCCGGATATATTGGATGAACCATTCATTCATCATTTGATAGAAGGCCTGTTTAGCCTCACTTTCTGGATTACTCGAAGTCGGTCGAGAATCAGTCTATGCTGTACCTTGCGCGGGTGCAGGCGCTACACTCTCGACATCATCAGCTACAGCTCTGTCGGAATCCATTTACTATATGAAAACACATTTCCAATGTCAGAAAGTCATCACACTATCACAGTATATAATTATGACATGTATAACTAAACTCACACACGCTACGTTAGTCCTAGAACCGACTAAACCGTAGCTCTGATACCAATAAAATGTAACACCCCTAACCCATATCCATCGCCAGAATAGGGTCACGAGGTATTACTGATTAACTTATAATTGAGATCAAAGTTGATTATAAATATCTAATAAAAATTCCTATAATATAATTACCATACTACAATTCAATGTTACAAATAATCTCAGGGTTTTATAGACAACAATCTTGATAGGAACATATGAATATTAAACATTAATATCTAACCAAGAGCATATACTGATTTACGAACTTACTAGATATGAACATTCTAACATTCATGACTTTTAAATAATACTAATGAAAAATATATCTTAAATCATATAAATGTCATGCGCACGTCTTATGCAACCAAATACACAACCTTTCATTTCATAAAATAAATATCACATGGTAACATTTTGTAAAATAAATTATAGCATTTCCAAATCATGAATACATATTTGAAATACAACTTCTAGCTCAAACACCTGTACCAATCGAATAATCCAACCAAATGTCATATTAATGCACCATTTAAGTCCAGTACATAATTGTATCCATCTTCCATTAATTCGGTCAACACAAATACCCCTGTTTGCCGAAATACAAATTTAAAAACAACTTAATATTTATACATGCTTCTTAGTCTAACGTACATACATACTTCAAACCACAATACTTACCCCAAAGTATATTAACAGTGACAAGTACTATTTCATAAACAAATCATTTCATTATAATCACCTCATAAATATATAGCATAGTTTCCAAAATAAGTAAAGTATCAAGGTCGAATACATACCGACCTAGACATATTTCTTTATTCAGCTCACACGTCAAATTATTTGTTAAAAATATAAATCAATAGTAAATCATACCAAATAGCCAAATAAAACATATAATACATGTAACAAAATCAATCCAATTAACACTAGAACATAGCCGATTATTCCTTGGTATCAATGCATATAATAACATTTAACAAAATATAACAACCATTTCCATATATATATTTATACTCATGCAAAAACTATAACCGAATCAACCTTAGGTACTACCCAAATCATCAACTATTTCAATGCACATAACACACATAAGCTTAACTAAAGTGTCATTCACTCACAACATATTAACCCTAATAAGCTCATACCATAATCATACACAACCGAATTCAAGTAAAGCATAACCACAACCAAAACACAACCAAAACTAACTTAAGAATTTAGCCATTTTCGCATGGCTTGTATAGACATCCGTTTCCAAAATAACTAACTCAACCAGCCTATACATGCCATAATTTAAGTTTAGCTTAAAGGTACCAAAGCAGTAGACAGTGTGATGAACTTGGCTGACAGTTCCCGAGCTTGTAGCTTGACTCCGATATCTATAAAACAAAGACAAATACACACACAATAAGCTATTTAAGCTTAGTAAGCTATAAGAAAAATAAACAAATAGATATTATAATCAATTCATTTTAACCTTCACAAATTACAATATCAATAACAAGATTGTCCTCAACTTCCAACTTTTATGATAATATACTTGAACACATATATCCATTACCTTGGCCGAATATTCACAAGTGGTAAATATGACTCCTATTTTCAGTCAAATTTGAAAAATAATCTTTCAGTTAAACTCTATTTACTTGCTTCAATCAAACATTGATTAGTTTAGATTGTTTTATTATTATTTGATCTATGAATTTAGCCTATAAATAGGCTCTTTTACAACCTTAGAAAATATACCCATTAGAGATTAGAACTCATAACACATTTATAGAATTTTGTGTTTACGTTTTGTGGGTTCTTTGTTTTCGGGTTTTCGGGGTTTAGTTTTTATCTCCATCTTTTTGTACTCTTCATTCTTTTTGCCATTATAGTAAAATTATCTTTGCCCGTGGTTTTTTATCCTCTTTGGAGGGGTTTTTCCACGTTAAATTTGTGTGTTCAATTTCTCAATTTATTCCGCTATTTTTATGGTCATTGCTTAATCGGGTCGAAATCGTAACAAGTGATATCAAAGCTAGTTCAATTTTCATAAATCAGCCTGTTCAGAGATGGCAGCAACAAGATTTGAAATTGAGAAGTTCGATGGTGAGACAAATTTCAATCTGTGGCAAGTTCGGATAATGGCAATTCTAGTTCAATCCGGTTTGAAAAAGGTTGTTATTGGGAAAGAGCCTGAGAATCTAAGTAAAACAGAATGGGAAGAGCTTGATGGAAAGGCTTTGTCTGCAATCTAGTTATGCCTCCCGAATACGGTATTGCAGAAGATATTGATGGAGAAGACCTCATCCGCCTTGTGGAAAAGGTTAGAAACTTTATGCGACTAAGTCTTTAGCTAATCGCTTAGTGTTAAAACAACGTCTATTTACGTTTCGCATCAACGAAGGTGAGCTTCTTAGAGATCACATCAGTCAATTTATTACTCTTTTAAATGGTTTAAAGAATGTTGAGGTTTATATTGACGATGAAGATCAGGCTATGCTATTATTGTGCTCTTTACCCCCTTCATACAAGTCTTTCAGGGAGACCCTGATTTATGGCAGAGACAAACTCGACAATGAGCTTCATTTGGATAGCAAGACAGATAGGAAAGCTTCCGTTTTGGTAGCATCAAAGAAACAAGATAAAAGGTGCCACTATTGTAAAAAGTTAAGTCACGTCAAAGCAGATTGTTATAAACTGCGAAATAAAAAAGCTGCTGAGAGTAACGAGGAAAATGTAGCTGGTGCTAATTTGGCCGATGAAAATGGTGATGATTTCTTGTTAGTGTCAACAAGTGATAACACTAAGCTCACGTCGGAGTGGATCCTAGATTCAGGATGTTCTTTCCATATGTGTCCCAATAGAGAATGGTTCTCCACATACAGTTCGATTGAAGGTGGAGTTGTACGCATGGGAAACGATTCATCTAGCAAGGTAATTGGTATTGGTACTGTTAAAATTAAGATGCACGATGGGACGATTAGGACACTCTCAGATGTCAGGTACGTACCTGATTTACGAAAGAATCTCATCTCCTTAAGTATTTTAGACTTGAAAGGATGCAAAATCAACATCGATTCGAGCGGCATTAAAGTATCTCATGGAGCTCTCATTTTGTTAAAAGGTAAAAGAACTGGCAGTCTTTATATTCTGGAAGGTTAAACAGTGACCGGTGAAATCGGACGTCCCTCGTCCACTACGGAGTTGAAGTCAACTTGTTTGGAGCGGAGGCAACTTGGTCATAGGAGGGAAAAAGGTATGACTAATTCGTTGAAGAGAGGTTTTCTTTTGGATGCAGGTTTTGAAAAGTTAGGGCATTGTGTTCGTGAAAATCAGACTCGGGTTAGTTTTGATTTGGCAGTGTACAAGTCGAACGCTAGAAGTCTTCCAGTTTCTAAGCACAAATTCAACTAAGTTAATTACCTGCATAGTTCAAGATAGGCTCGTGGCGGGCTTTGGCAAAGATGCCGTTGTGGAAATATGAGTCAAGGTGGAGATTTGTTAAATATGACTCCTATTTTCAGTCAAATTTGAAAAATAATCTTTCAGTTAAACTCTGTTTAACTGTTTCAGTCAAACACTGATTAGTTTAGATTATTTTATTATTATTTGATCTATGAATTTAGCCTATAAATAGGCTCTTTTACAACCTTAGAAAATATACCCATTAGAGATTAGAACTCATAACACATTTAGAGAATTTTGTGTTTACGTTTTGTGGGTTCTTTGTTTTCGGGTTTTCGGGGTTTAGTTTTTATCTCCATCTTTTTGTACTCTTCGTTCTTTTGCCATTATAGTAAATTTATCTTTGCCTGTGGTTTTTTATCCTCTTTAGAGGGGTTTTTCCACGTTAAATTTGTGTGTTCAATTTCTCAATTTATTCCGCTATTTTCTTGTTCATTGCTTAATCGGGTCGAAATCGTAGCAACAAGGTTATATCATTCAATCATTATTAAATTTTCAATAGCCAAATCATTATATAACCTAATACATATACTTTTGTATACATAAGCTTTAAAAACAAAATAAGATCTTATATACTTACAATAACTAAATAACCAAATAAGCAAAATCATCCTATATATATATTCGAAAATAATAATCATATCAACATAGATCATTCTTCTTGTTCATGAGGCTGAATATACATAACATATTCATACGTATACTTTTCAACCATGTTACGAATACTTGTAACTAATATCATAACACTCATTTACCTTGTTCCAAATAAATACCAAACTAATACATACCTGATCAATTAGCTAATTTCACATATTCGTTTCTCACATATTGATGCCCGATGAACCATTCGAAATTGGGTAGGACACTCGGATAATCACACATGTATCGTACAATGCCAACATCCCGGATGTGGTCTTACATGTAATTACATATCGATGCCACTGTCCCAGACAGGGCCTTACTCGAACACATATATCGGAATCACATATCGATGCCATGGTCTTACTCGCACACATAAAACGGGATCCTATGTCATGACATATGTATCCTAACTATTCCCAAGGTTCATACGGGGCTTTTGGACGTTGTATCCCGGTCGAATCGAACTCGGAAGTGTAGTAACCATAATCAAACACATTCAGCCATAGCATATTTTAATCTTAACATTTCATAACAGCAAGTAAATGTAACATTAAATTATCAGTAAACACGTCTATTTGCTTAAAAACTCACCTCAGACGATACAAAATGAAATCGGGCAGCTAGTCGACAACTTTCGTTTTTCCCCGATCCAAGTCCGATTTCTTTGGTTCTTGATCTAAACATATTCAAATTAAACTCATTCAAACACAATTTCATTCAATTTAGTCCGAAAACACATAAATGGGTAAATTACCATTTTACCCCTGACATTTACAATTTTTACAATTTAGTCCCTATTGCATAAAACACAAAATATGCAAAATTTCCCTATACTTATGTTGGGCCAAATTTTACCCACTCTCAAACTAGTCCATATATTCACTTTATTTCACATTTTAGTCCCTCAAATTATTATTTTTACAATTAAGTCCTAATTACTCAAAATCATCAAAAATTTCAATACAAAATATGTTAATCTAAAACATATCTTTCATTTTTCATCATCAAACAAGAATAATCACAAGCTATCAACAATTGCACAACTCAAAATATTCATCAAAATCAAAAATTCAAGCATGGATTTTGTAGTACTCGAAGCAACGATCTCAAAAACGTAGAAATTATCAAAAATCGAGCTGAACACGTACCTTAATCTAGCTTGAACAAGACCTAACCCTAGCTTTCTTTTTCTTTTCTTTCTTATTTATGTTTTGGCAATGGTGAACAAAATAAAACATGGTTTTTAATTATATTATTATTAGATATATTATACATGTTATTTCATTTACAAATTTAACCTTTATGAAATAATAATAAAATCATAACATATATCGTTATTACCGTCCAAACAACATGAAAATGGAATAATTGCAATATAAACACCCCAACTTAGAAAACCACTAGCAATTCGGCCCTTTACATATTAAACTACCAAATTTACTCGATTAAGTCCTTTTATTTAATTGGATACCTAAATAACAAAATTAAATCACAAAAATTTCACAGACATAAATTCACACAAAATAAGCACAGAAAATAATTTTAAAATTTTTTTTTTACTAGAATTTGTGGTCCCGAAACCACCGTTCCAATTAGGGCCAAAATCGGGCTGTTACATACACCCACACACCAGTGAGAAAAGACGCACGCCCGTATGCAACTACCACACCTATTTTGTCAAAAAATTCATTTTAATTACCGGGTTTTACATATTTTACTTACCCATTAGACTTGAAATAGAAAAAATTAATTACCATAAACATCCACACATTTCCAATTTAATTTATTTACAACAAATATGCAACAATTATCAAAATTTAACGCCCAATTACATGTTTAGCAAACACCAATTAATTACACAAGCTACATACCTTAGTTGCAAGCAATCCACTCATGGTAAGGTTCAATTAAACATTGTTAGTATAAAATACATGCTTCATACACCGTATTATCAACCACCGTACGAACACTCATCAACATACCATAAATCAGAAGAACATAAAATCATGTATTAAAGAAATTATAAAATCACCAAAATTAAAGTCCAAAATTTAATGTCCAATGTCCATTACAAGTAAAATAACACTAGTTTACAAAGCATCACAATACCCCTATATAGTCTCTAAAGTAAATTTCTTAAGCCACTATCGAGCCTTATTCTTGGATTGCTCTTGCCCCGCTTCTCGACTCTTTACGCCCGGAAATTCTTTGTATGAAATGTGAGGGTGTTAGCTTAAAAACTTAGTGAATGATAGTAAAAACATCAAGTAATTTGCACCCAATCATACATTAATCAAAGAAATTAAGCATTAAATTTGTAGCCACAACATGTAAACATTTCACCATAACAACACATGGTATTTCAAGGATTAAGAATCAATTTTTCCATGGCAGGTAAAATCATCTTTTAACACATAAACATTCAATTATATTGGCACAATCAATCAATTATATTGGCATAATACATCCATGGCAATAAGTAAACGTGTGATCATGCATTGGATAAATGGATCTCTGAACTCCCACAAATCAAATACAGTCCTCTGAATTGAGCAGGTTGAAGTCACAACTTTAATCATGCTAAAAGCATAATACACCACTTTTCAAACCAATTGCCATTTTGCTCTTTTATAAAATAAAACCTATTTTTGCAAATCCAACCATCCAATATGTAATTAAGTCATTAATAACACCAATTAAACCTTTAATTTAAACATAATCAAGCTAATTTACCAAATTCCCCTTAATATCACCACCTCCATACTTAGCTCTTTAAGTAAAAAAGTGTTCAAACAAGCAAGTTTGAGCTTCAATTCTAATTTGCACATTCCTCCTCTTGATGTGGAGCTTTAACAGAGACAAAGTATGCACTATAAACTAAAAATAACAACAAGAAACATGAAATTTGATAAAGTATACGAATCTAAATCATTGCTCTTAACTACCTCATCGATGTTGTACAACTAAGCCGAAATATGGAATTCCTAAACTAAACTCCCTTTTTAGCATCTCAAAAACTTCTAATCTTCATTCCTAGTCCAATAAAATGTATTCTAAGTGTTAATTTCATCATTTAATCCATTTCAAAATTTTCCGGAAAAATCATCCATGTTCTTGGTCAAATTTGAATTTCTCAAAATCGATCCATAAAATGTGTTTGCTCATTTGGTTTAAGATTAAAAACCTCTTATTAGACCTATTTCGAGCTTAGACATCCATTAATATTTGGATTCCAACTCAAAATTAAAGATCAATTATTGTTGATCCTCAAGTTCAAGAAAGAAGGAATTAAATTTGAAAATCCATTATAATCACTTTAATTAACAAATAATGATTGAAATCAACTTAAAAACAAGTTTAGAGATGAGGATTACCTTCAATTGAACTCAAATCATTGGTTTGGAAGTTTGAATCAAGATGCTTGAAGAAATTTGGATGATTTTTACCCAACTTTGAGAATTATTTTGAGAGATTTTAGAGAGAATTTTGGGAGAGAAAAGGTTTAGATCTATTCCCTAATATTTGATTTATGAAACCAATCAAAAAAATGAGAGAAAAAGCTCTCAATTCGGGTGAAAAATGAGTGAAAAGTGAGGTAGTTGCAGAGTTTTTAAAATTGAAAACCCCCACTTGATTTTCAAGATCGGGGGAATTTGCCACCAGCCTACTCCCCATTTTCCCTTGTTTTACAACTTGCTCATTTCCCTCCTAAATGCTGAAAATATGCTTTATTTACTATAAAACCTTTTATAAATTTCTATTATTTTTCAAACTAGTCCCATTTAATTAATATTTTAAATCACCCAATTAAATGCCCATTTTAAATTATTTTAAATTCCAATTTAACCCAAAATATTTACTTTTTCCCAAAAATTATTTAAAACCATAAAATTAAATTTTCTAAAAATATTTTTATTTTCTGTAATATTATTTATCGATCTTTAGATGAAATTAAGCTGCCTAATTAAGAATATAAATCGCTAATTAACCCGATAAACTTACCCAAAACTACTAGACCTATTTTTAGGGCGTTACAATTCCCCCCCTAAAAGAAATTTCATCGTCGAAATTTACCTAAATCGAACAGGTACAGATCCTAATGCTTCATGATATCTTCCGACTGCTACTCAGTCTTGTGGTTGTGCCACAAAACTTTCACCAATAGAATTGTCTTACTACGTAGCACCTTGACCTCACAGTCTAGGACCGCAACCGGTTCCTCCTCATACGAAAGGTCTGATCCAACCTCTCAATCTCCTCAACAAGAAAAACATGGGAAGATCTGATCTATACTTTCGTAGCATGGAAACATGAAATACATTATGAATGCGCTCAAGCTCAGGCAGCAATAGAAGATGATAAACAAAATCCTTCATGGCGTAGCCATCCAAACTTTTCTTGGAGTGACCAAGGAAATAGACCAAACAACACTTACATGCAACATAGACCCAACCAATCCCAAGGGTTCAATCATCAAGCTCCAAAACTATAACATGCTAAGTCATCCAACAGTTTGGAGAACTTGTTGAAAGAGTATATGGCGAAATATGACGCCTTAATCCAAAGCCAAGTAGCAAAGTTGAAAGACTTGGAGAACCAAATGGGTTAGTTAGCTATGTTGCTTCGTAACTGACTGCAAGGAACCTTACCGAGCAATATAGAAAATCTAAAAAATTTGGATAAGAAACATTGCAAGGTAATGGCCCTACGAAGTGGTAAGATATAGGAGCATGTTTCATGCTTTAAAAGAATGGTATATGAACGAGAATAAGCAAAACTTTTTAAGTATGATTTCTGTAACACCCCTAACCCGAATCCGATCGCCGAAATTAGGCTAAGAGGTATTATTGAACTAAACATTAAATTTCTCATTCACATTATCAATCAACAAAAACAGAGATCAAACTGAATACATATTGATTTTTAAGTTATAAATGCCATTTTCATATGGCCAAAATATTTACAGTTACAAAACATAGTTATCAACAGTCTAACCTATACATGCCACATCTAGAACAAAATATAACTGTACCAAAAAGGTCGATAGTATGATGAACTGCTGACGATCCCCGAGTCAGTGGCCAAAATCAACAAGCTATAAAACAGAGAAATAAGGAACCGAGTAAGCTTTCGAGGCTTAGTAAGTTTTGAGCATTACAAACAATTAAAACTTATCGTTTACATCGAACATTAAGTATCACAAAACTCATATTCTAATTATAATTCACTTGGCTGATTATACTCAAGTTCACTAATTATAATGCCAATTGGCCGAATATATATATACACATGTACGTCTCGAAATCTTCAGCACATACTTCACTCTACTATATGACTCTTACAATTAATTTAAGTTACATAATTCCATATAATGATAGACATTGACCGAATAGGTCATTCTCTTATTCGTAGGCACAATAATCATCCACACATATATATTGTTCTTTGATACTAATAATTCACTTTAAAATCAATTCACATACGAGTACATAATACTTACCTGGCCATCATAATGTATCATACATAATCAATAGTAGTTTACCACGAACATTCGAATTTATAATCTTACTCGAATCACCGGAGTTGAGCCTACTAGGTTTTAAAACCCGAGTTCAATCACTAGCACAAAGCCTTCGGGACTTTAAACCCAGATATATTTCCAGCATATAGCCTGCGAACCTTAACTCCGGATATAATTCTAGCATATAGCCTGCGGGTATTTAAACCCGGATATAATTCCAGCACATAGCCTGCGGACCTTAAGTCCGGATATAATTCCAGATATCATGCATATTTAGTCATATTTTAACACATATCATTCAACTTATCACTTTAGTAGTCATTTACTACATTCGAATATAAACTCAATATGCACACCATCATTTACATTTCGGCTCAAGAGTCATACATAAATATCACATATCCATTTCACCATTCAAGCTTAAACCCAAAGTGACCATTAGACTATAAGTCATATATAGGAATTATTTATTTCACAACTTAATTCAATTAAAAACCAAAAGATCACAATTCACCTAATATACTCATATAAAAACATCATTGATTATATACTAAAGGAGACTACTCAAAACTTACCTCGGATATATATATGAACAGTTACGGACAGGCTACTCGATTGCTTTCTCCTTTCCCCTATTTGATTTAGATCCTTTTTGCTCTTGAGCTTAATTTAAACAAATGAATTTGTTTAATTACTTACTCAATTTTACTTCCTAGTAGTCATATTTGACAATCATATAAAACTCCAATACATATTATATTTTATAAAATATGCCATGACTCGATTTCATGCTTATTTAATCCATATCTAATTAGTATACACAAACAAAGATTCACATAACTTACCATGCTTTCTTATACATGAATTGAATTATATATAACATAAGGTACATACATAAGGTATATATATACCTATGTGACTGTCACAATTTAATCATTTACTTATATTTATGCACAACCACGTATACACAGGTATATATATTCATTGCGTGCTTTAATAACATATATAACCCATTCGACCCTAACTACTCAAACATAGCCTTTATATTCAATTCTGTTTTATGACCAAATGTAGCAAATTCATATAGGTTTCACCTATGCCAAACAATGACCGAACCATTCAATCATGTTTAAAGCCGATTCTATCTTATTCATATTAAGGACATAACTCACTTAAAAGAAATTCTAACCTTTCGCACTCTCATATCTAATGTTATAAGTAATACCGAATGCTCAAACTTAACTAAACTAAAAATTTACCCTACTTCACCTTAATTAACCACTACCTATTCTTCAAAACATCGAATACAAGGTAATTAACACCTATACATTTATACCGAATTTGCTAGCACATAAAGTCCTTGGCCGAATGTTATTAACTTAAGCCACAAATATTATTCCTTAAGGCACATTCAAAGACCACATTCGGCACCTCCCTAAAAACACATACTAACCTCAACTTTCAAGTTAAAAACAATTAACAATTCATCATACCCAACATTACTATCCATTCTAATGACATTAATGTAACACCCCATACCCGAGTCCGTTACCGGAGTCGAACACAAGGTGCACACAGACTTAACTTAATTGTTTTCACAGTCCATAAAAAAATTTCCGACACAAGTTGGTTCTTGCCTCACTGTCGCCTTAAAAATCATATCTTGAGTTTCAAAACTCGAAAATCAGTTTCGTAATTTTTCCCTGAAACTAGACTCATATGTCCATCTAGAATTTTTTGTTTCTAGAATTTTTGGTCGAGCCAATTAGTACAGTTTATTAGTTAAAGTCTCCCATGTTACAGGGGTCTACTACACTGATCTTCGCGCGTTACAACTTCAATATCTCCCTGTATAGGGCTTCAATAATGATGCCGTTTGTTTCTATAGAAACTAGACTCAAATAGAAATCTATACATATATGGCATGACTCCTAATTATCTCTGGTTAATTTATAATGAATTTCCAAAGTCGGAACAGGGAATCTAGAAACAGTTCTGGCCCTGTTTCACGAATACCTAAATATCTCTTAACATACAACTCATATGACCGTTTCGTTTCTTCCATATGAAAGTAGATTCATCAAGGCTCATTTAAATAATTTATTCACTATTTAATTTCATTCCTGCTATTTTTAGTGATTTTTCACATCCACACCACTGCTGCTGTCAGCATCTGTTTTCAAGGTAAACTTTACCTATTTCGTGGTTTCCATGGACCAACTAGAGTTTTGTCATACATAGGTCCACATATGATCATATTTAGCCATTCCAAGGGCTGATCATTGCCCAACACTTCCATTCCAATCCATAGTCACATCATGAAACCATATATATATACATAAACACAAATGGTCTAATGCCATACTCCACTTCTATGCGCCATTTCGCATGGGTACACACATACATCACAAAAAGTACTAGAAAAACAACAAAGGGTAGTCCTATACATGCCATTTCAAAGCTCAGCCAAAATTTGTACCAAAAGGGGCTTTGATAGTGTGGGAGACTTCGACTTCCAAAATCCCGAGTCCGAGATGGTGACGAGCCAAAATCTATAAAACAGAGAACAAAGAAACGGAGTAAGCAATTTATGCTTAGTAAGTTTTGAGCAAGGATTCCAGCACAACAAAAGCATAGCATTCATATAGCTAAACGGATAATTTCATATGCACACATTCTCAATATCCTACTTACTTCACATTACCAACCCTTATGTTCATACACAAAAGATCAACTTAGCCAAAGGCGGTAGCTCGTTTATCAACCGAGCAAATACTTACTTGTAAGGGCTCAACTAATTCAAGCACATCTGAACATACCTCATTGCTGGAATTTTTGCAAGCGTATTAACTGAAATTTTACAGCAAGATTGCTCATTCCGAATCACGTACCTTCGAATTTAACCGGATATAGTGACTCGCTCGATTGTCTTGGGACATAGCCGGTTATAGTGATTCGCACAATTGCCTTCGGGAATTAGCCCGGATTTAGTAACTCGCACAAATGCCTTCGGGACTGAACCCGGTTTTGGTAACTCGCACAAATGCCTTCGGGACTTAACCCGGTTTTGGTAACTCGTACAAATGCCTTCGAGAATTGACCCGGATTTAGTCACTTAGCACAAAAGCCTTCGGGACTTAGCCCGGATACCATTCGAATAACCAAGCACATATATCAACAAATCAATACGCATTCTTATTACATTCTCATTACCAAAGCTCAAACACAAGACACTTATCATATTTACAATTTCGGCTCAATAGCCACACACAAAGAGCATGATTTCGATTTGCTTAAAACATGATCTAATCAAATCATAATTTAAGCTCTATTACTCAAGAACTTACCTCGGATGTTGTCAAATAATTCCGATGGCTATTCGACCACTTTTTCCTTCCCTTTATCGGATTTAGCTCCCCTTTGCTCTTGAGCTTAATTTAACAAATAAATTGATTTAATCATTTGAGCATCAAAGAGGAATTCAAGGTACTTAGCCCACATATTTTCATTAGACATTTAAGTCACATATGTATGGAAATCATGAATCAAACTCAACACATTAATTAGTACTCTCCTTAGCCGAATTTTCCAAGCCAAGAATAGGCATCAATATGCTTGCCTCTAACCGAATGCATGCACACCAGTCCCCCTCATGTGGCCGAATATGCATGTCCATGTTGAGGCCAATTATACACTTAATACCACACATAAACGGCATACATTTTACTAACTAACGCATTCCATATTGTAACTCAATACGCATCAATCATTTACTTCATAACCGAAACATCATCATATGAAAATATATACCTTGAGATAGTATATATGTCATACCAATACATCATGTGCAAACATATATATATATATGTATATGCTAGAGGCGAATCTCAAGGTTGATTATAACTAAACATGAACATAAATCCAAAACACAAATCTTACCTACCATGCAATAAGCATAAATTATACTTATGGATGTACCACTACCGAATACATCACAACACCATACCATTTCAATTTTGGTCATGGTTAAACAAAGAACTTAATGTTTCACTCAAAAATGCTAAAAAGAAAGTCCAAGAGCCATCAATCCACCATCACATGTATCATTAGCAAGCTTCATATTCAACATGCAATGGCATTAACACAAAATCCACCTTGGCCGAATACCACTCCCATGACATAGCAAGGATTTGAACCATGGGCTAATAAGAACATCAAGTTAGCAACCAAAACATCCATGAATCTCATGGCACAACATCAAACATACCTTAATCTTGATACAAGTATGACCAAACCTCTTCCTAATCCTCTTCCAAACCAAACATGAAGCAAGAACTCCTCTTCTTCCTTAGAATTTTCGCCAAGAGAGAATGAAAAGGATGAACAAATTTTCTTTTCTTTTCTTTTCTTCAACTCACGGCAATGGGGGGACACTCACCATTCTCTTTTTTTCTTCCTTTCATTATTCAATTCCCATGCTCATTATTTTATTTTTTCTTACATACACCATTGTCCCAACATGTTTTATGACATGTTTTTGCCCATAATCCCTTGTCATGGCGGCCACTAGCTATTAGGGGGAAATTTGACATGCAAGTCCTCCCTTTGATTACATGCACTATTAGGTCCTTATAGATTAGCCTATCACATTTCGAAAGTGTCACACAAGTCCTAATAACTGAATTCACATGCAATCGACTAAATCGAAGCTTGAAATTTTCACACATTCATAAATACATATTCTAGACAATAAATATTACGTTTAAACATTTCGGTGACTCGGTTTAGCGCTCCCGAAACCACTTCCCGACTAGGGTCAATTTTGGGCTGTCACAACTCTCCCCCACACAAGAAATTTTCGTCCCCGAAAATCTTACCGGTAAATAGGTTTGGGTATCGCTCTTTTATAGAATTCTCGGGTTCCCGAGTAGCTTCTTCCATCCCGTGTTTGAGCCATAACACTTTTACTAACGGAACCCTTTTGTTTCGCAACTCCTTCACTTCACGAGCTAGGATACGAATCGGTTCTTCTTCATAACTCATATCGGCTTGAATTTCAACCTCTGATGGACTAATTACGTGCGACGGATCAGATCTATAACTAGAAGCATCGAAACATGGAAGACATCGTAAATCTTTTTCCAAGTCGAAACTTTAAGAAACACTTTATCTCCCACCTGATACTCAATGTCTTTTCGTTTCAGATCCGCGTACGACTTCTGACGATCGGAGGCTATCTTCAGATTTTCACGGATTACTTTTACTTTCTGTTCAGCATCTTTAATCAAATCCACCCCGAAAATTTTGCTTTCACCGAGGTCGGTCCAAAACAATGGTGTACGACATTTACGCCCGTACAAGGCCTCGTAAGGCGCCATCATAATACTCGATTGAAAACTATTGTTGTAAGCGAATTCAATCAAAGGTAAATACCCTTCCCATGAACCACTGAACTCGAGAATGCAACATCTCAACATATCCTCAAGTATCTAAATTATCCGCTCGGATTGACCATCGGTTTGGGGGTGAAAGGCGGTGCTGAAATGCAACTTGGTACCCAAAGCTTCTTGCAATTTCTTCCAAAATCGCGAGGTGAATCTTGGATCTTTATCCGACATGACAGAAATCGGTACCCCGTGCAATCTCACAATCTGAGAAACGTACAATTCAGCTAGTTTATCCAATGAAAAATCCATACGCACGGGGATAAAGTGAGCCGACTTAGTCAGTCTATCAACAACAACCCAAAATCGCATCCTTCTTACTTGCTGACAATGGCAGTCCGGACACAAAGTCCATTGTGACTCGATCCCATTTCCACTCGGGTATCGTGATCGGCTGAAGTAACCCTAAAGGCACTTGATGTTCCGCTTTCACTTGTTGACATATTAAACATCTCGAAACAAAGTCGGAGATGTCTCATTTCATACCATGCCACCAAAACTGACGTTTCAAATTGTTGTACATCTTCGTACTCCCCGAGTGAATTGACATTTGGCTACAATGGGCTTCGTTCAAAATCATCGAAATGAGTTTCGAATTCCTTGGAACACACAGACAACTTCTAAACCTCAAACAATCATCATCATCAATTTGAAACTCTGATTCCTTGTTCGGAACACACTCAGCCCGTTTTGCAACCAACTCATCGTCGACTTTCTGAGCTTCACGAATTTGATGAATCAATAATGGTTTGGCCTTTAATTTAGCTACTAACACATTGTCGGGTAGAACAGACAAGTGTACATTCATCGCTCGTAAAGCAAACAGTGATTTTCGGCTTAAGGCGTCCGCAACCACATTAGCCTTTCCCGGGTAATAATCAATGACAAGCTCATAATCTTTTAACAACTCGAGCCAACGTCTTTGTCGCAGATTCAAGTCTCTTTGAGTCATCAAATATTTGAGACTTTTGTGATCCGAAAATACATGGCACTTCTCCCCAAATAGGTAGTGTCGCCATATTTTCAAAGCGAATACGATGGCAGCTAGTTCGAGATCATGGGTCGAATAATTTTTCTCATGTGGCTTTAATTGTCTCGACGCATAGGCCATAACTCGACCTTCTTGCATCAACACGCAACCCAACCCAAGTAGGGAGGCGTCACTATAGATGACAAACTCTTTGCCCGACTGAAATTTGCACTAAAATTGAGCTTCAGTCAAATAAGTTTTCAGTTGATCAAAACTTTTCTGACATTTTTCCGTCCATTCGAACTTAACATCTTTTCGAAGTAGCGTCGTCATGGGTGTGGCTATCATCGAGAAACCTTTCACAAACCGTCGGTAGTAACCGGCAAGTCCCAAAAAGCTCCAAACCTCAGTAACATTTCTCGGAGGCTTCTAGTTAAGTATGGCTGAAATTTTGCTCGGGTCGACTCGAATACCCGATGCAGATACCACATGACCCAAGAAGCTAACCTCCCTTAACCAGAACTCACACTTGCTGAACTTAGCATACAACTGCTTATCCCGTAAAATTTGCAACACTAATCTCAGGTGTTCAGCATGTTCGATCTCATCTCTTGAATAGACCAAGATGTCATCAATGAACACAACTACGAACCGGTCCAAATCTTATCTCAAGATCCGATTCATGAAATCCATAAATACCATGAGGGCATTAGTGAGCCCGAACGGCATCACTAAGAACTCGTAGTGACCGTACCTCATTCGAATGCGTTTTGGTGCGTCCGAATCTCGAATCCAGAATCGATAATAACCCGATCTCAAATCTATCTTTGAAAACACTGAGGCTCCCTTTAGTTGATCAAACAAATCATCAATACGCGGTAATGGATATTTATTCTTTATCGTCACTTTATTCAGCTGGCGATAGTCAATACACAACCTCATGGTTCCGTCCTTCTTTTTCACAAACAATACTGGTGCACCCCAAGGAGAGAAACTTGGTCGAGCGAAACCTCTATCCGTCAATTCTTGCAACTGAGCTTTCAACTCTTTTAACTCGGTTGGTGCCATACGATACGGAGCTATCGAAATCGGCGTAGTCCCAGGTACAAGCTCAATACCAAACTCTATCTCCCGAACAGGTGGCAAACCCGGTAATTCTTGGGAAAAACATCCGGTATTCACAAACCACCAAGCAGATTCGGGTTTTATTTCTAACTCCTTATCATCAAGTACATGCGCAAGGTATGCTTCGCACCTTTCTTACATATTTCGGGCCAACATTGATGATATTACGGTGGCAACCCTTTAAGTCCGTAGACTCAACTCGGATCATCTCGTTATTTGCGCACCTCAAATCAATAGTCTTGCTTTTGCAATTCACAACCGCATCATGCACGGTCAACCAATCCAACCCAAGAATAACATCAAATTCATCGAATGGCAAAAGCATCAAGTCCGCGGAAAACAGGAACCTCGAATTACTAGGGACATTTCTTACACACTTTGTCGACCAAAGACGTAACGACCCAAGGGATTTGACACCGAATTACGAACTCGAGAGACTCAATAGGTAAAGTCTTCTTTGGATGCTAAGGTTTCGCATATATAAGAGTGAGTAGAACCGAGGTCAATTAAAGCAATCACATTAGTATCAAAGAGAGTGAAAGTACTGTAATAACATCTGGCGAGGAAGCATCCTCGCGTGCGCGTATTGCATAAGCCCTAGCAGGAGCGCGAGCCTCGGATCTGGTCGTAGCATCTCTAGATCCTCTCTGACCACCACTAGCATTGCCCGTATTTCTAGATGGTCTACCTCGAGCAGTGGTAGCTCCCGGTTTCCCACTCTGATCTACATTCTGTTCAGACAACCTCGGGCAATCTTTAATGAAGTGGTAGGCATCAATATGCTTGCCTCTAACCGAATGCATGCACACCAATCCCCCTCATGTGGCCGAATATGCATGTCCATGTTGAGGCCAATTATACACTTAATACCATACATAAACGGCATACATTTTACTAACTAACGCATTCCATATTGTAACTCAATACGCATCAATCATTTACTTCATAACCGAAACATCATCATATGAAAATATATACCTTGAGATAGTATATATGTCATACCAATACATCATGTGCAAACATATATATATATATATGTATATGCTAGAGGCGAATCTCAAGGTTGATTATAACTAAACATGAACATAAATCCAAAACACAAATCTTACCTACCATGCAATAAGCATAAATTATACTTATGGATGTACCACGGCCGAATACATCACAACACCATACCATTTCAATTTTGGTCATGGTTAAACAAAGAACTTAATGTTTCACTCAAAAATGCTAAAAAGAAAGTCCAAGAGCCATCAATCCACCATCACATGTATCATTAGCAAGCTTCATATTCAACATGCAATGGCATTAACACAAAATCCACCTTGGCCGAATACCACTCCCATGACATAGCAAGGATTTGAACCATGGGCTAATAAGAACATCAAGTTAGCAACCAAAAACATGCATGAATCTCATGGCACAACATCAAACATACCTTAATCTTGATACAAGTATGACCAAACCTCTTCCTAATCCTCTTCCAAACCAAACATGAAGCAAGAACTCCCTCTTCTTCCTTAGAATTTTCGGCCAAGAGAGAATGAAAAGGATGAACAAATTTTCTTTTTCTTTTCTTTTCTTCAACTCACGGCAATGGGGGGGGACACTCACCATTCTCTTTTTTTTTTCTTCCCTTTCATTATTCAATTCCCATGCTCATTATTTTATTTTTTTCTTACATACACCATTGTCCCAACATGTTTTATGACATGTTTTTGCCCATAATCCCTTGTCATGGCCGGCCACTAGCTATTAGGGGGAAAATTTGACATGCAAGTCCTCCCTTTTGATTACATGCACTATTAGGTCCTTATAGATTAGCCTATCACATTTCAAAAGTGTCACACAAGTCCTAATAACTGAATTCACATGCAATCGACTAAATCGAAGCTTGAAATTTTCACACATTCATAAATACATATTCTAGACAATAAATATTACGTTCAAACATTTCGGTGACTCGGTTTAGCGGTCCGAAAACCACTTCCTGACTAGGGTCAATTTTGGGCTGTCACAATTAAAGTATCTACTAAGAGTTTCAAACTCCTTGGCCGAAATTCAAACCTCCAAATATCCTAAATTCAAACCATGAAATAGGTAGAATTCAAACTAATCATCTCAATTATACATAAATTTCTAAGAGTTACATTGTACACACCTCATTCAAGCAATCACCTAAGCCGAAATTCAAACAAGAATTTTTCTTCTTCCTTTCTTCTAGCTACGACAATGGAGGAGCAAAGATGAACCAACTTTGGTTTCTCCTACCACTAACCATTTCTATTATCTTTTATTCATTAATTCATTTAGAAAATATAAAATGTTAATAGAAAATATATATAATATATACTAAACAATATCATGGCCGACCACTAATAAAAATGGTTAATTTGACATGCAAGTCCACCTTTTTGATAACATGCATTAATAGACCATTTTGAAATTAACCTATCACATTTCAAAAATGTCTCACATAAGTCCTATTTAATAAATTTCACTTACAAATGACAAAATCAAAGCATGAAACTATTACACATGCATTTACACATATAATAAGCATAGAATATAATAGTTAATTATTTTTATGACTCACTTTTGTGATCCTGAAACCACTTTCCGACTAGGGTCAAATTAGGGCTGTCATAACTCTCCCCCACATAAGAAATTTTCGCCCCTGAAAATCTTACCAGTGAATAAGTTAGGATATCGTTCTTTCATAGAGTCCTCAAGCTCCCAAGTAGCTTCTTCAAGCCCATGTTTATGCCACAGTACCTTCACTAATGAGATTTTCTTATTTCATAGTTCTTTTACTTCACGAGCCAAAATAGGAACCGGTTCTTCTTCATAACTCAAATCAGATCGAATCTCAACCTCTGATGGATTAATTACATGTGATAGATCGGAACTATAATGTCGAAGCATCGAAACATGAAAAACATTGTGAATCTTTCCAAGTTCAAGGGTTAAAATCAATTTGTATGCGACCGGCCCAACTTGTTCGAATATTACATACGGCACGATGAACCTCGGACTCAACTTGCCCTTACGGCCAAATCTAAGCACCTTTTTCCAAGGTGAAACTTTAAGAAACACTTTGTCTCCAACTTGATACTCAACGTCTTTTTGTTTTAAATCCGCATACGACTTCTGACGATCTGAAGCTACTTTCAGACTTTCACGAATCACTTTTACTTTCTGTTCAGCATCTTTAATCAAATCAACCCCGGAGATTTTACTTTCACTAAGCTCAGTCCAAAACAATGGTGTACGGCACTTACGACCGTACAAAGCCTCGTAAGGTGCCATCTTAATGCTTGATTGAAAACTATTGTTGTAAGTGAATTCAATCAAAGGTAAATACTATTCCCATTGTAACACCCCGTACCCGAGACTGTTGCCGGGGTCGGACACGAGGGGTTTGCAGACTTAAATCACTTGCTTTCACAGTCCATTTTAAAAATTTCCAGGCAGTTGGCTAACTGCGTCACTGTCACCTTAAAAATCATATCTTGAGTTCCAAAACTTGAAATTCAGTTTCGTAATTTTTCCCTGAAACTGGACTCATATTTCCATCTACATATTTTTTTCTAGAATTTTTGGTCAGGCCAATTAGTACAGTTTATTAGTTAAAATCTCCCCTGTTACAGGGTGCGACTACACTGACCTTCATGCATTACGACTTGGATATCTCCCTGTACAGGGCTTCAATACTGATTCCGTTTGTTTCTATAGAAACTAGACTCAAAAAGGAATCTATACATATATGGCATTACTTCTAAATATCTCTGGTTAATTTATAATGAATTTCCAAAATCAGATCAGGGGATCCAGAAACCGTTCTGGCCCTGTCTCACGAAAACTTTAACATCTCATAATATACTGTTCATATGAACGTTTCGTTACTTTCCTACGAAAATAGATTCATCAAGGTTCGATTACATAATTTATTCACTATTTAATTCCATTCCTACTATTTTTAGTGATTTTTCACATCCACATCACTGCTGCTGCCAACATCTATTTTTAAGGTAAACTTTACCTATTTCATGATCCTCCATGGATCAACTAGAGTTTGTCATACATATACCAAAAGTGATCATGAATAACCATTCCCATGGCTAACCGTTACCAACATTTCCATACCTCTCGACGGACAACATACAAAACGATTATAATGCTATGATCGAAGTATATTTAAGCCATTTTCGCATGGCTATCCAAATTTACACAAAACCGAAGGGTACATGACCAACAACAAAAGGGTAGTTCTATACATGCCATTTCTGTGACAGCCCAAAATAGACCCTAGCCGGAATGTGGTTTCGGGACCACAAAACCGAGGCATAACAATAATTTAAAATTTATTTCGATGCCTATAATATGTGAGTATTCATGTATGACATTTTTTGATGATTGATTTAGTGTTATAAAGGTGAATTTCACTAGAAAGGACTTGTGTGAGAAAATTTAGAATTGAGATAGGAAAATGTGGAAGTGGCCTATTGATGCACACTAAGAAATGTTGTCCTTGCATGTCAAATTCCCAAATTTGACTATAGTGGCCGACCATGGTGATGAATATGGGCAAAGAAAACATGTTTCAAACATGTTTTGCTAGTGGTGCATGTTAGAAATAATAAAATAAGAGTATGAAAAAAAAAGGAAAAAAAAGTGTTCATCTTTCACCATTGCTCTTGGCGAATGTCCTAAGGAAAGAAAAGAAAATTTTGCTCATCCATTTTCACTTCTTGGCGAAAATACTAAGGAAAAAGGGGAGGATTTTTGCTTCATGCTTGGTTTGGAAGAGATCTAGAAGGAGATTTGGCTAAGTTTGCATCAAGATTAAGGTATGTATGAGGTTGTGTTAGGGGTTTCATGCATGTCTTGGTTGCTAACTTGATGTGCATGTTAGCCATGGCTCAAATCTTTGTTATGCCATGGAAAAGGGTATTTGGCCAAAGTTGTTATGGTGTTAATGCCATTGCATGCTAAATATCAAGCTTGATAATGATTCATGTGATGGTAGATTGAGGGTTCTTAGATTTTCTTTTAGCATTTTGAATGAGATACTAAGTTCTTTGTTTAACCATGACCAAATTGAAACGGTATGGTGTTGTGGTATTCGGCCATGTTGTATCCATAAATATGATTCATGCATGTTGCATGGTGAGTAAGATTTAAGCTTTGGATATGTGTGTATATTTGGATATAAGCCACTTGAGAATTCGGCCATTGCACCTACATGAATATATGTTTGCACATGATGAATTGGTATGACATGTATACTATTTTGAGGTGTCTATTTGCTTGTGATGTTGTTTCGGTTATGAAATAAATGAGAGATGTGTATAGAACTACAATATGTAATCGTTAATTAGGAAAATGTATGCTGTTTTTTTGTGTAGTATAAAGTGTAAAATTTGCCTCCACATAGACATGCATATTCGCCAAAGGAAGTAGATTGGTGTGCATGTATTCGGTTAGAGGCAACCATATTGAAGCCTTATCTTGGCTTAGATTGTTGACCAAATGGGTAATAAGTGAGGATGGTTGCCGAATATACAAATATACATATGCATGTGTAATTGAACTATAAATGTATAGCAAGATGATTAAACTAGTTTATTTATCTATTAAGCCCGAGAAGTTAAAGAAGGAGAAACAAGCAAGGGCAAAGCCAAGGACATCGAGTAGCCGGGTCGAAACCGTTATACTCAACACAAGGTAAGTCCTTAAGCACTTGTTGTGAGAACTCCTTGGATAGATATTTTTCGGAGTGATTCTCCTATTTATTATTATGATTATATGTACAAATTGAATTTAGTAAATTGCTTTACCATGATGAATTGACATAAGGCACAATGTGTGCAAAGACCATATGGCACTATGTGTGCGATTTACTATGGCACTATGTGTGCGATTTACTATGGCACTATGTGTGCGATTTACTATGGCACTATTTGTGCGATTCACTATGGCACTATGTGTGCGATTTACTATGGCACTATGTGTGCGATTTACTATGGCACTATGTGTGCGATTCACTATGGCACTATGTGTGCGATTTACTATGGCACTATGTGTGCGATTCACTATGGCACTATGTGTGCGATTTACTATGGCACTATGTGTGCGATTCACTATGGCACTATGTGTGCGATTTACTATGGCACTATGTGTGCGATTTGCTATAGCACTATGTGTGCGATTTGCTATAGTCACATTCGGTTGTGGAAATAAATTGTGCATGAACGAGGTAAGTGATTGAGTTACTAACTAAATATCGAATTGGGATTGTGCGGTGTACGCATAAAATTATCTAGTGCATTGTTGTTCCAACTTGAGGAAACAGATTCAAATCGATTGGGCTGACTTGTCGTTTGATTTGGTTGAAGGATTGGGCATGAGATCGAACCAAAAATTTTAGAAATTGCAGTATAGTTTGATATGGCTGGAAACATCTATTTTGTATTATTTGATTATTCACTTATGATTGTTATTGTTGATGGTAGAGTAGTGCTTACGACTTACTGAGTTATGTACTCATTTGGTGTGCTTATTTGTTGTTTATTTAGGTTCTTGATCCATTTTGCATGCTCGGGACTGTCATCGAAGTCATCACACCGTCTAGCGACTTTTTGGTATCTTCTTCTTAGATGGTTTAAGAAAACATTTCGGCATGTATAGGCTATTATGTTTTGTTTGAACTCGGTATGTAAAATATTGCATAGCCATGCGAAAATGGCTTATGAATGTTTTGAGCATAATGTTATAATTATTTGGTATGTATATGCTCATTAAGAGGCATGGAAGTGTTTGGCAATGACCAGCCATTAGAATGGGTCATCATGCTTATATTTTGGACCATATATGAAAAAGGGGTGGTTGAATCATAGAGACTATGTGTTAGAGAAAGTCTATCCTAGAACATGATGCTGGCAGCAACAGTGACGTGGATGTGAAAAATCACTAAAAATAGTAGGAATAGAATTAAATAGTGAATAAATTATGTAAATGAACCTTGATGAGTCTATTTTCATATGGAGGAAACGAAACGGTTATATGAGTTGTATGTTGAGAGATATTTGGGTTTTAGTGGAACGGGGCCAGAACGGTTTCTGGATTCCCTGCTCGGACTTTGAAAATTCATTATAAATTAACCAGAAATAATTAGGAGTCATACCATATATGTATGAATTTCTCTTTGAGTCTAGTTTCTATAGAAACAAACGATACCAGTATTGAAGTCCTGCACAGGGAGTTATTTGAGTTGTAACGCGTGAAGGTCAGTGTAGTCGGCCCCTGTAACACGGGTGACTTTAACTAATAAACTGTACCAATTGGCCCAACCAAAATTCTAGAAAAAATCTGTAGACGGAAATGTGAGTCTAGTTTCAGAAAAAATTACGAAACTGATTTTCGAGTTCTAAAACTCAAGTTATGATTTTTGAAGCGACTAGTACACAGATTGGCAGCTTGTCTGGAACTTTTCAATAAGTGGTTTGAAGTCTGTTAACACCTCGTGTTCGACTCGTGACGGTCTCGGTTCGGGTGTTACAATTTTATTGGTATCAGAGTCATGGTTTAGTCGGTTCTAGGACTACCATGGCACGTATGAGTCTAGCTATACATGCCTTAATGTTAATGTTTAAAGCGTGTGATGACTTGACGGTTAAAATGTTTTTTTGTTTTGATTAGTAAATGGATCCGAAGTAGAGAGAACCTTGGCGGATGACGTCGAAAGTGTAGCGGCTGCTCCTGCACAAGGGACGCCGCTGTTGAACCTCGGTCATCTGCGAATAATCAAGGTGAGGGGCTAAACAAGCCTTCTTTACCATGATGAATGAGTGGGTCGCGCAATATGCCCGAACCAATCCGGCTGTCCAACAAATCCAATTTGAATAATCCACCCAAGAGCCCGTAATGCCATCGATTCTGACCCGTGAGGCTGAGTAAGCCACCTGTAGATTTGATTAGGAAGCGGGGCTGAAGAGTTCAGGCCGTAATTACCGATGATGCCGAAAGGGCCGAAGTTCGCTTGACAACACCATTCGGTGTTTGATGGTATCATGCACACCGATGAATGTCTAAAGTGTGCTATATCCTTGTTGCGGGACTCACCTACTATTGGTGGAGGACCTTGATTTCCATAGTTCCAAACGAACGAGTTACTTGGGATTTCTTTCAAACGGAGTTTCAAAGAAATATATTAGTCAACAGTTCATCGATCAAAAGCGTAAGGAATTCGGAACTCAAGCAAGGCCGCATGACAAGATCTCGAATCGAACATGAGTTCGTAAGACTCGATCGGTATGCCCGGAGTGTGTGGCTGATGAGGTTGCTATGTGCAAGAGGTTTGAAGAAGGGTTGAATGAAGATCTAAGATTACTAGTGGGTATTTTGGAGATAAAAGAATTCGTAACACTAGTTGAACGAGCACGCAAGGCGGAGGAACTTGGAAAGGAGAAGAAGAAGGCTGAATTTGAAGCTAGAGACTATCGCAAAAGATCGACGGGTAAAGCTCCGTTCTCGTCGTAAAGAAGTTCGGGGAGGACACCAATAGATCGAGGACGATGCGGGATTTCCATTAGACCACGACCATTGACGGACTCGAGCTACTTCGGTAGCTAGTGTGGGCAATAACCGTCAAGAGAAATCAATGCCCCCAATGTGGGAGAAGACACATAGGTGAATGTTGGGGTAAGACTACCAATAAGGCTTGTTACGGATGCGGTTCAAGGACCACCTCATTAGAGATTGCACGGGGCTCGATGAGAAGAATAGGATGCAAGGTGCGAGACCTAGTGGAATGACAGCTAGAGGTAGACCACCAAGAATTTCAGGAGGTAGGGGTGGTAGTCAGAGAGGGGCTACTGATACGACTGTTCGATCTGAGACTCGCGCTCTGCTAGAGCATATGCCATCCGCAAGACGAGAGGAGGCATCCTCCCCTGACGTTATCACCGGTACTTTCACTCTTTTCGATACTAATGTGATTGCTTTGATTGACCCTGGTTCTACTCATTCTTATATATGCGAAACCTTAGCATCCAGTAAGACTTTGCCTATTGAGTCTACTGAGTTTGTAATTCGGGTGTCAAACCCTTGGGTCATTACGTGCTTGTCAACAAAGTGTGTAAGAAAAGTCCCCTAGTGTTTCGAGGTTTTTGTTTTCCGCGGACTTGATGCTTTTGCCGTTCGACGAATTTGATGTTATTCTTAGGTTGGATTGGTTGACCATGCGATGCGGTTATAAATTGCAAAGGCAAGACTATCGATCCGAGGTGCGCTAATAACGAGATTGTTGGGTTGAGTCTACGGACTTAAAGGGTTGCCGGTGTAATATCGCGATGTTGGCCCGAAATATGTAAGAAAAGGGTGCGAAGCGTACCTTGCGTATGTGCTCGATGACAAGGAGTCGGAAGGAAACCCGAATTTGTGCGATGGTTTGTGAATTCCGGATGTTTTCCACAAGAATTGCGGGTTTACCACTGTTCGGAAATAGAATTTGGCATCGAATTGGTACTGGTACCACTCCAATTTCGATAGCTCCGTATCGTATGGCACCAACGAATTAAAGGAGTTGAAAGCTCGGTTGCAAGAATTGGTGGATAGAGGTTTTGCTCGCCCGAAGTTTTTCGCCTTTGGGTGCGCGGTGTTGTTCGTGAAGAAGAAGGATGGAACCATGCGATTGTAGATCGACTATCGTCGACTTAACAAAGCGACGATAAAGAACAAATATCCGTTGCCACGTATTGATGACTTGTTCGATCAATTGAAGGGAGCCTCGGTGTTCTCGAAAATAGATTTGAGATCGGGCTACTATCAATTGCGAATCCGAGATTGAGACGTGCCCAAGGCGCCTTGAGCGAGATATGGTCACTATGAGTTCCTAGTGATGCCGTTTGGGCTCACTAATGCCCTCGCGGTATTTATGGATTTAATGAATCGAATCTTTAGACCATATTTGGATCGATTCGTAGTCGTATTCATTGATGACATCTTGGTCTATTCAAGAAATGAGACCGAACATCTTTGAACACTGCGGTTAGTGCTGCAAATTTTACGGGACAAGCAATTATATGCTAAGTTCACAAGTGTGAGTTCGGTTAAGAGAGGTTAGCTTCTTGGGTCATGTGGTATCTGCATCGGTATTCGAGTCGACCGAATAAAATTTCAGCCATACTAAATTGGAAGCCTCAGAAATATTCTTGAGGTTGAAGCTTTTTGGGGCTTGCTTGGTTATTACCGACGATTTGTAAAGGCTTCTCAACGATAGCCACGCCGATGACGGTTACTCCAAAAGGATGTTAAGTTGAATGGACGGAGAAATGCCAAAAAGTTTCGATCAACTGAAAACTTATTTGATGAAGCCCCAATTCTAGTGCAACCCGAGTCCGCAAGGAGTTTGTTATCTATAGCGACGCTCTCTACTTGGGTTAGGTTGCGTATTAATGCAAGAAGGTCGAGTTGTGGCCTATCGTCGAGGCAATTAAAGCCACATGAGAAAAATTATCCGACTCATGATCTCGAATTGGCCGCCATCGTATTCGCCTTAAAGATTTGGCGACATTACTTATTTGGTGAAAGGTGCCATGTATACTCGGATCACAAAAGTCTCAAGTATTTGATGACCCAAAGAGACTTAAACCTGCGACAAAGACGTTGGCTCGAGCTGTTAAAGGATTATGAGCTGATCATTGACTATCACCCGGGAAAGGCGAATGTGGTTGCGGATGCCTTGAGTCGTAAATCGTTATTCACTTTACGAGCAATGAATGTGCACTTGTCTATCCGATCCGACAGTGTGTTAGTGGCTGAATTGAAAGCCAAACCATTATTGACACACCAAATTCGAGAAGCTCAGAAAGTCGACGACGAGTTGGTTGCAAAACGGGCTGCGTGTGTTCCGAACAAGGACTCGGAGTTCCAAATCGACGATGACGATTGTTTGAGGTTCAAAAGTCGTCTGTGTCCCAAAGAATTGAACTCATTTCGATAATTCTGAATGAAGCCCATTGTAGTCGAATGGCAATCCACCCGGGGAGTACGAAGATGTACAATGATTTGAAACGTCGATTTTGGTGGCATGGTATGAAGCGAGACATCTCCGACCTTGTTTCGAGATGTTTAATATGTCAACAAGTGAAAGCGGAACATCAAGTGCCTTCAGGATTACTTCAGCCAATCACGATACCCGAGTGGAAATGGGATCGAGTCGCAATGGACTTTGTATCCGGACTGCCATTGTCAGCAAGTAAGAAGGATGCGGTTTGGGTCGTGGTAGATCGATTGACTAAGTCGGCCCACTTTGTCCCCGTACGTACGGATTTTTCAATGGACAAATTAGCGGAATTGTACGTTGCTCGATTGTGAGATTACACGGGTGCCTATTTTTATCGTGTCGATAGAGATCCGAGATTTACCTCGCGATTTTGGAAAAAGTTGCAAGAAGCTTTGGGTACCAAGTTGCATTTCAAGACGCCTTTCACCCCAAACCGATGGTCAATCTGAGCGGATAATTCGGATACATGGGAGCGGTATTTGCCGTTGATTGAATTCGCTTACAACAACGACTTTCAATCAAGTATTAAGATGGCACCCTACGAGGCCTTATACGGTCGTAAATGCCGACGCCATTGTTTTGGACCGAGCTCGGTGAAAGCAAGATTTTCGGTGGATTTGATTAGGGATGCTGAAGAAAGTGAAGGTAATCCGTGAAAGTCGAAGATAGCCTCCGATCGTCGAAGTCGACGCGGACCGAGGCGTAAGGATATTGAGTATCGTGGGTGATAAAGTGTTTCTCAAGGTATCGCCTTGGAAAAAGATACTCGAGTTCTACCGTAAGGGCAAGTTGAGCCCGAGGTTCATTGGACCATATGAGATATCGAGCGAGTCGGTCCGGTGGCATATCGCTTGATTTTGCCCCCGAACTCAAAAGGTTCACGATGTCTTTCACGTTTCGATGCTTGACGCTATAGATCCGATCCATCGCACGTGATTAGTCCATCGAAATTGAAATTCAAGCTAATATGAGTTATGAGGAAGAACCGATTCGTATCCTATCGCGAGAAGTGAAAGAGTTGCGAAACAAGCGGGTTTCGCTAGTGAAAGTGTTATGGCTCAAGCACGGGATAGAAGAAGCTACTTGGGAGACCGAGAACTCTATGAAAGAACGATATCCAAACCTATTTACGGTAAGATTTTCGGGACGAAAATTCCTTAAGAGGGGGGGTTGTGACAGCCCAAAATAGACCCTAGCGGAATGTGGTTTCGGGACCACAAAACCGAGGCATAACAATAATTTAAAATTTATTTCGATGCCTATAATATGTGAGTATTCATGTATGACATTTTTGATGATTGATTTAGTGTTATAAAGGTGAATTTCACTAGAAAGGACTTGTGTGAGAAAATTTAGAATTGAGATAGGCAAATGTGGAAGTGGCCTATTGATGCACACTAAGAAATGTTGTCCTTGCATGTCAAATTCCCAAATTTGACTATAGTGGCGGCCATGGTGATGAATATGGGCAAAAGAAAACATGTTTCAAACATGTTTTGCTAGTGGTGCATGTTAGAAATAATAAAATAAGAGTATGAAAAAAAAGGAAAAAAAAGTGTTCATCTTTCACCATTGCTCTTGGCCGAATGTCCTAAGGAAAGAAAAGAAAAATTTTGCTCATCCATTTTCACTTCTTGGCCGAAAATACTAAGGAAAAAGGGGGAGGATTTTTGCTTCATGCTTGGTTTGGAAGAGATCTAGAAGGAGATTTGGCTAAGTTTGCATCAAGATTAAGGTATGTATGAGGTTGTGTTAGGGTTTCATGCATGTCTTGGTTGCTAACTTGATGTGCATGTTAGCCATGGCTCAAATCTTTGTTATGCCATGGAAAAGGGTATTTGGCCAAAGTTGTTATGGTGTTAATGCCATTGCATGCTAAATATCAAGCTTGATAATGATTCATGTGATGGTAGATTGAGGGTTCTTAGATTTTCTTTTAGCATTTTTGAATGAGATACTAAGTTCTTTGTTTAACCATGACCAAATTGAAACGGTATGGTGTTGTGGTATTCGGCCATGTTGTATCCATAAATATGATTCATGCATGTTGCATGGTGAGTAAGATTTAAGCTTTGGATATGTGTGTATATTTGGATATAAGCCACTTGAGAATTCGCCATTGCACCTACATGAATATATGTTTGCACATGATGAATTGGTATGACATGTATACTATTTTGAGGTGTCTATTTGCTTGTGATGTTGTTTGGTTATGAAATAAATGAGAGATGTGTATAGAACTACAATATGTAATGCGTTAATTAGGAAAATGTATGCTGTTTTTTTGTGTAGTATAAAGTGTAAAATTTGCCTCCACATAGACATGCATATTCGGCCAAAGGAAGTAGATTGGTGTGCATGTATTCGGTTAGAGGCAACCATATTGAAGCCTTATCTTGGCTTAGATTGTTGACCAAATGGGTAATAAGTGAGGATGGTTGCGAATATACAAATATACATATGCATGTGTAATTGAACTATAAATGTATAGCAAGATGATTAAACTAGTTTATTTATCTATTAAGCCCGAGAAGTTAAAGAAGGAGAAACAAGCAAGGGCAAAGCCAAGGACATCGAGTAGCCGGGTCGAAACCGTTATACTCAACACAAGGTAAGTCCTTAAGCACTTGTTGTGAGAACTCCTTGATAGATATTTTCGGAGTGATTCTCCTATTTATTATTATGATTATATGTACAAATTGAATTTAGTAAATTGCTTTACCATGATGAATTGACATAAGGCACAATGTGTGCAAAGACCATATGGCACTATGTGCGATTTACTATGGCACTATGTGTGCGATTTACTATGGCACTATGTGTGCGATTTACTATGGCACTATGTGTGCGATTCACTATGGCACTATGTGTGCGATTTACTATGGCACTATGTGTGCGATTCACTATGGCACTATGTGTGCGATTTACTATGGCACTATGTGTGCGATTCACTATGGCACTATGTGTGCGATTTACTATGGCACTATGTGTGCGATTCACTATGGCACTATGTGTGCGATTTACTATGGCACTATGTGTGCGATTTGCTATAGCACTATGTGTGCGATTTGCTATAGTCACATTCGGTTGTCGAAATAAATTGTGCATGAACGAGGTAAGTGATTGAGTTACTAACTAAATATCGAAATTGGGATTGTACGGTGTACGCATAAAATTATCTAGTGCATTGTTGTTCCAACTTGAGGAAACGGATTCAAATCGATTGGGCTGACTTGTCGTTTGATTTGGTTGAAGGATTGGGCATGAGATCGAACCAAAAAATTTTAGAAATTGCAGTATAGTTTGATATGGCTGGAAACATCTATTTTGTATTATTTGATTATTCACTTATGATTGTTATTGTTGATGGTAGAGTAGTGCTTACGACTTCATCGAGTTATGTACTCATTTGGTGTGCTTATTTGTTGTTTATTTAGGTTCTTGATCCATTTTGCGTGCTCGGGACTGTCATCAAGTCATCACACCGTCTAGCAACTTTTGGTATCTTCTTCTTAGATGGTTTAAGAAAACATTTCGGCATGTATAGGCTATTATGTTTTGTTTGAACTCGGTATGTAAAATATTGCATAGCCATGCGAAAATGGCTTATGAATGTTTTGAGCATAATGTTATAATTATTTGGTATGTATATGCTCATTAAGAGGCATGGAAGTGTTTGGCAATGACCAGCCATTAGAATGGGTCATCATGCTTATATTTTGGACCATATATGAAAAAGGGGTGGTTGAATCATAGAGACTATGTGTTAGAGAAAGTCTATCCTAGAACATGATGCTGGCAGCAACAGTGACGTGGATGTGAAAAATCACTAAAAATAGTAGGAATAGAATTAAATAGTGAATAAATTATGTAAATGAACCTTGATGAGTCTATTTTCATATGGAGGAAACGAAACGGTTATATGAGTTGTATGTTGAGAGATATTTGGGTTTTAGTGGAACGGGGCCAGAACGGTTTCTGGATTCCCTGCTCGGACTTTGAAAATTCATTATAAATTAACCAGAAATAATTAGGAGTCATACCATATATGTATGAATTCCTCTTTGAGTCTAGTTTCTATAGAAACAAACGATACCAGTATTGAAGTCCTGCACAGGGAGTTATTTGAGTTGTAACGCGTGAAGGTCAGTGTAGTCGGCCCCTGTAACACGGGTGACTTTAACTAATAAACTGTACCAATTGGCCCAACCAAAATTCTAGAAAAAGTCTGTAGACGGAAATGTGAGTCTAGTTTCAGAAAAAAATTACGAAACTGATTTTCGAGTTCTAAAACTCAAGTTATGATTTTTGAAGCGACTAGTACACAGATTGGCAGCTTGTCTGGAACTTTTCAATAAGTGGTTTGAAGTCTGTTAACACCTCGTGTTCGACTCCGGCGACGGTCTCGGTTCGGGGTGTTACAATTTCAAAGTTCAACCAAAAGTATACCAAAAGGAGCTTTGATAGTGTGGGTGACTTCGACTTCAAAAATCCCGAGTCCGATAGCTGAAGAACCAAAATCTATAAAACAGAGAATTAAATAAACGGAGTAAGCATTAAATGCTTAGTAAGTTTTGAGCAAAGAATTTAAGCACAACTGAAGTATAGCATTCATATAACTAAACGGATAATTCCATATATAAATATTCTCAAATCATTCCTACTTCACATTCCAACCCCTATATTCATACATAAGGGATCATCTTAGCCAAATACCGGAAGCTCATTACTCGACTGAGCGAATACTATTCGAAGGAAATCAACTATTCCAATGCACATACGAAACATACCTCATTGTTGGGATTTTACAAGCGTATTAACTGAAATTTTTACAGCAAGGTCGCTCATTCCCGAATCACATACCTTCGGAATTTAACCGGATATAGCTACTCATTCAAATGCCTTCGGGTCATAGCCCGGTTATAGTAACTCGGACAAATGCCTTCGGGACTTAACCCGGATTTAGTAACTCGCACCAATGCCTTCGGGCTTAGCCCGGAATTAGTAACTCGCACAAATGCCTTCGGATCTTAGTTCGGATATAGTCACTTAGCACAAAAGCCTTCGGGACTTAGCCCGGATATCATTCGAATAACCAAGCACATATATCAATAAATCATGACACATCCGTATTTCATTTTCATTACCAAAGCTCAAACACAAGACACTTATCACACTTGCAATTTCGGCTCAATAGCCACATACAAAGAGCATGATTTTGATTTGCTTAAAACATGATCTAATCAAATCATAATCTAAGTTCCATTACTCGAAAACTTACCTCGGATGTGGTAGAACGATTTCGGCGGCTATTCGATAACTTTTTCCTTTCCCTTATCCAACTGTGGTCCTCTAAGCTCTTGAGCTAATTCAAACAAATTTAACTTATTAAAGTCTCATTATGCTAGCTTATGGCCGAATATGACAAGGAGTTTAATAGGTCATATGGCCACCCTTTAGCTCAAATACACAATGGTCATGCGCATTTTTAATCACATTAAGCAATTTAACACAATTCATTTGAACATCAAAAGAGAACCTCAAGGTACTTAGCCCTTATATACATTAGGCATTAGAGTCACATACATATGGAATCATGAATCAAACTCAACATTTTAGCCCACACTCTCTTTTGGCCGATTATCTAAGCCAAGATAAAAGCATCAATATGCTTGCCTCTAACCGAACACATACAACACAAATCTATTTCATGTGGCCGAATATACATGTCTAGGTTGAGGCCGATTATATGCTTAATACTTCCTACAAATATGGTTGCTTGTATTGACTACATACCATTTTGTTTCAAATTCAAAACTCAGCTAATACACACATACACACTAGTAAATCAAACACTAACATTTGCTCTTCACCTTACTACCATTTCTCATCCAAATAACGTGAATAACAACCATATTTCTCCTCTACTTTCTACCATGGCCGAATGCATCACAACACCATACCATTTCGATTTTGGTCATGGTTAAACAAAGAACTTAATGTCTCACTCAAAAATGCTAAAAAGAAGATTCAAGAGTCATCAATCCACCATCATATGCATCATTACAAAGCTTCATTTTTAGCATGTAAATGACATCAACACCAAGCAAGAATGATGCATCCATGGCCGAGTGTCATTTCCATCACATAGCAAGATTTAGACCATGGGCTAGGTTGTGACAACCCGAATTAGGGCCTAATCGGAATAGTGGTTTCGTGACCACAAATCCGAGATAGAAATAATTGTTTTATAAATATTTTGGGGTTTATGATATGATTGCATGATTGTGTGAAAATTTCGTGATGAAATTCTATGCCTAAAGTGTTTAAATTGAAAGTAGGGACTAAATCGAATAAGTTGCAAAATTTGCATACTAGAAATTTTTAGTATGAAATTGTTTTGAAATATTTATTAGGAGGTCTTAAATAGCAATTCTACCAATTTTAAGTTCATGGACAAATTTAGGACATGGAAGGAATTTTGGAAAGTTTAGTAGTAAGGGTATTTTAGTCATTTTGATATTAAATGAAATAAAATGGGAAAAATAACACAAAATAGTCATCTTCCCCATTTAGTTGCTGCGAAACTTCACTCTCTCCATAGCTAGGGATTCTTCAACTTTCAAGCTCCATAGTAAGTGATTCTAAGCCCGCTTTTAATGTTCTTTACGTTTTGGAATCCTTAAGCTCGATTAAGCTTATGCTAGTAATAATTTAACCTAGGGTTCATATTTGGAAAAATACCCATAGGTGAAATTTGTGTATTTTGATGTTTTATGATAGAATATGAGGTTTTAAATTGTGTTAAATAATTTGTGCTACTCGGTTTTAAGTGAAAACGAGTAAAAGCAGCATAATCGGTAAAAATACCTAATGTTCATAACTATATGATAGAGTGGGAATTTGATGTTGTTGTAGAAGAGAAAATGTTCAGCATATCATAAAACATAAGAATAAGGGCTGAAATTAAATTCCGAGCCTAGGGGCAAAATTGTAATTTTGTAAAAGTTAGGGGGCAAAATGTAATTTTTCTACAATGTGATTTTTGGATTGAAATAAATAGTATGAGTATTAAATGAGCTAAATGTGTTATTATAGATCAAGAAAGGCACGAACCGACCTCGAGCGGGGAAAGAAAAAGTTTTGGACTAAATTGCAAAATTTCCATATTTTGCACCAAGGTAAGTTGTATGTAAATATTACAATAATTTCATGTACATTCTTATATTTCAGCCTATTATATAAATATACTAGCTGATGTTAAAATATAAATTGACTATGGGAAGAATGGAAATAAATAGAGAGAGAGATCCGGTTGAACATTGGAGAGATCGAATGAAATAGAGGGCGTAGCTAGGTCACATGTATGATGCTGAGTGCACATCATGTGTACAAGAAAGCTACGAGACACCCTGTAGTAGCTAGGTCACATGCGTGATACGAGATGTATCCCATGTAGACAAGAGAGCTACGTGAAAGATAAATGTAGCTAGGTCGCATGCGTGATTCCAAGTGAAGGACACCATGTAGACAAGAGAGCTACGTGAAAGATAAATGTAGCTAGGTCGCATGCGTGATTCCAAGTGAAGGACACCATGTAGACAAGAGAGCTACGAGACAAATCGGCTAGGTCGCATGAGTGGTACTAAGTGTTCCCCATGTGTACAAGAGAGCCGAACTAAATGAAGTATGATGGTGGGGCTGTGTGCTGAAACCGTTAAATATCGAGGATTGATCCGAATTGTTCAACGGGATGGTTTTGTGGTGACATTGTGGTTTGGACCTACACTTATAGTGAATGAAATGTGGTGAAAATGAATTGTGGCATATACATATATACGATAAAATGAGGTTAGCATAAAGAATGTGTGAAAGAGTGAAATTAGTATTAAAACTGTTTTTAGATGACAGCAGTGACGTGATTTTGAAAAATCACCAAAAATAGGAGGAATATAATTAGAGGTTGAATGAGATGTGAAATTAAAGCTTAATGAGTCTACTTTCATATAAAAGAAGCAGGGCAAACAAAGGAATTCTATATTTTGAGATATTTACAATTGTAACTGACTTGCTCAGGATGAATACGTGATCCCCTGTTTCCACTTTGAAAAATCATTAAAAATTGTACAAAGCAAACTAAGAAATATAGTTTACATGCCTAAATTCCTTATTTAGACTAGTTTTAAATGCAACAGACTTCAGGGTTGTTTGAGTTATGTACTGAGAGAAATTCAATTCGTAGTGGACAGAGGTCAGGCCAGTCGAGCTGTGTAACAGGGGAAACTTTAACTAATAAACTGTACTAATCTGCTGAACCAAAATTATAAAAAAATTTAGAAAGAAGCTTTATGAGTCTAGATTCAGGAAATTTTACGGATATGAATTTCGAGTTTTGTAACTCGAGTTATGATTTATTTAGTGAATATGATACAGCAGAGACAGCTTAATCAAGTGGAATAAGTAGTGAAGTTAAAGTAGACATACTTGAATTGTTGTGTAAACATGTTAGATTCTTAAATTAGTATTTACATACTACTTACTAAGCTATAAGCTTACTTCGTTTTCTCTTTTGTCTTATAGTGTTCTCCGGTTTGCTCAGAGTCAAGGATCGTGAAGATCTACCCGCACTATCATACTTTGGGGTATTTGAACTAAATGTTTTGAATTATGGCATGTATAGTAGGCAAAAATTATTTTGTTATGTGTCATATTTGTCTAGGTTTAAAATATTAGTTACTGATACTCGACCAGTTACTTTGTACAAGCCATAAAAGTTGGCTAATATTGTTCAAGATATATGTTATACGATGCATTATCAAATGGGATGACATATTTCTATCTTGGTATATGTTATGTTCGTAATACCTTGTATCTGTTCCATGACGATTGAGAGCGGGTAAGGGTGTTACATTTAGTGGTATCGAGCTATGGTTTAGTCGGTTCTTGGACTAATAAAGTGTGTGTAAAAGTCTAGCTATACATGCCATAAAAATATTGTGATAGTGTGGTGACTCTGATTATTCTAAACTGTGTTTTATTTTAATATAGTAATGGATCCCTGAAGGAACTGCGGTGATGATGTTTAGTAATGCGCCGGCCCCGCACAAGGGACCGCTACTGTGGAAAGTAGACCGAGACATTGGGACAAGGAGATGAGGCTCGGGACGCCTTTCTCCAAATGATGAACAATTGGTATCTGAATTTATTCGAGCAAATCCAAATGCTCAACCTCCTCCACCCTCCTATACCTCGGACGATTCTCAGAATGCTCAAGGTATAAATTTGGTAAGAATGAACAAGCCTCCGGTTGACAAGATTCGAAAACAAGGGCCAAGAGTTTAGAGCAAAGGTTGATGATGATCCCGAGAAAGCGGAATTCGGCTTGAAAATTCTACCCGTGTATTTGATGAGCTCTCATGTACACCGAGGAATGCTTAAAGTGTGTCAGATCACTTTTGAGAGATTGACCTACCACCGGTGGAAGACTTTGGTTGCAGTGGTGCCAAAAGAAAAAGTTACTTGGGATTTCTTCCGGGAAGAATTTAGAAAGAAATACATAAGTCAGCGATTTATTGATCAAAACGGAAGGAGTTCCTTGAATTGAAGCAAGGAAAAATGTCTGTCGCAGAGTATGAACGCGAATTTGTAAGACTCAAAGCAAGTATGCCTGTGAATGTGTGTCCACCGAGGCCATTATGTGTAGAAGATTTGAAGATGGGCTGAATGAGGACATTAAAGTGTTTGTAGGATTTTGGAGTTGAAAGAATTTGTAGTATTGGTTGATCGAGCTCTTAAAGTCAAGAATTGAACAAAGAAAGAAGAAAAGTCGCTATTGAGGCTCGAGATGTCGAAAAAGACAGATAAGTAAGCCATTTCAATCTCAACCAAAGAGGTCCAAAGAGACAAACCCTCGAATGACAGTTTCAATTGGGGATTTACAGAGATCGTGGTAGAGCATATTCGGGTCTAAAGCTCAAGCTACTTGGTGGCAAGTGTGGGTAATGTGCGACCTAGAAAGCCCGAGTGTCGAGAATGTGGCGAGCAACATTATGGTGAGTGTTGGGGACCGAGCGAGCTTGTTTCAAAGTGGTTCTCATGAGCATTTTATTAGAGACTGTCCGGAGAAGGTTAAAGAAGAAAGATTTGAGTGTTAGATGAATACTACCGCTAGTAGAGGTAGACCACCGAGAAATCTTGGAGGTGGGACTAGTAGTAGAACTGTGATGAAAGATTTAACGGCAAGATCGAAGCTAGAGCACTGCTAGAGCTTATGCTATACGTGCTCGAGAAGATGCATCATCTCCGATGTCATTATGGTACATTTTCTCTTTATGATACTATTGTTATTGCATTGATTGATCCCGGTCCACCCATTCCTATATTTGCATGAATTTAGTATCCAATAAAAGTTGCTGTTGAATTTTGAGTTTACGATTAAAGTGTCGAACCCTTAGGCCAATATGTGCTAGTTGACAAGGTTTGCAAGAATTGCCCATTAATGATTCAAGGTCACTGTTTTTCCGCCAACTTGATGTCTGTTACCATTTGGTGAGTTTGACGTTATCTTGGGAATGGTGGTTAACATTGTATGATGCTAAGGTAGATTGTAAACAAAAGACACTAGAGTTAAAATGTGAAAATGGAGAAATTCGTGGGTTGAAACAGATTTAATCAAATAAATTGCCTATGGTGATTTCGCACATGTCCGCATGTAAATACATGAGAAAAGGGTGTGAAGCTTATCGGCTTATGTAATGAATGTTGAGATGTCTCAACTGAAATTTGAATCAAGTACCTATAGTCTGTGAGTTTCGGATGTATTTCGGAGGAATTGCACAGGTTGCCTCTAAACAGAGAGATAGATTTTGCCATTGATTTGTTGCCGGCATTGCACCGATCTCGATTGCTCCATATAGAATGGCTCATTGAATTAAAAGAATTGAAGGCTCGATTCAGGAGTTAACAGACAAGGGATTTGTGAGACCGAGTTTCTCTCCTGGGTGCTCTGTATTATTCAGAAGAAGAAGGATGGTTCAATGAGACTTTGCATTGATTACCGTCGACAATAAGGTGACTATAAAGAACAAGTACCCATTGCCGAGGATTGATGATTTATTCGATCGGTTAAAGGGGCCACAGTGTTTTCAAAGATTGATTTGAGGTCTGGTTACTATCAGCTGAGAGTTAAGGAGTCAGATGTGCCGAAAACCGCCTTTAGGACAAGGTATGGACATTATGAGTTTCTGGTGATGCCTTTTGGCTTAACAAATGCTCCAGCCATATTTATGGACTTAATGAATCGGATTTTCCGGCCATATTTGGATAAGTTTGTAGTAGTGTTTATAGATGACATTTTAATTTATTCTCGAGATGAGTTTGAACATGCCGAACACTTGAGAACTATATTGCAGATCTTGAGAGAAAAGAAACTGTTTGCCAAGTTTAGTAAAAGTGAGTTCTGGCTTCGTGAAGTCGGATTTTGGGGCATATAGTCTCGGTGATGGTATTCGGTGGATCCAAGCAAGATTTCTGCGATCGTTGATTGGAAACCGCCCAAGAATGTATCTGAGGTTAGAAGCTTTTTAGGCTTGGCCGGGTATTATAGGCGTTTTGTTGAAGGATTGTCGATAATTGCCTCTCCTATGACTAAATTGTTGCGAAGAATGTTAAGTTTGAATGGATGATAAATGTCAACGAGTTTTGAAAAGTTGAAAGCACGATTGATGAAGCAC
Organism: Gossypium arboreum; assembly: GCF_025698485.1. Lineage (NCBI taxonomy): Eukaryota > Viridiplantae > Streptophyta > Magnoliopsida > Malvales > Malvaceae > Gossypium > Gossypium arboreum. The sequence goes on from NC_069082.1 coordinate 33,563,959, forward strand.
CAATTTTAGTACAAATTTTAGTCGGGAAAGGAGTTCGTAATTTATAGTGATGCATCATTGATGTGCCTTGGATGTGTGTTGATGCAAGAGGGCAAAGTAGTAGCTTATGCTTGAGGCGCTTAAAACCACATGAGAAGAACTATCCTACACATGATTTGGCGGCATTGTTGTTTTTGCCTTGAAGATTTGGCGACATTATTTATACGGTGAAAAATGCCGAATTTTTACTGATCACAAAAGTTTGAAGTACTTGATGAATCAAAAGGACCTAAATTTGCGACAGCGAAGATGGCTTGAATTATTAAAGGATTATGATCTAGTGATTGATTATCATCGGGAAAAGCAAATGTAGTTCTTGACGCCTTGAGCGAAAATTTCTTTTCACTTTGAGAGCCATGAACACGGGTTAGCATTGTCGATGACGGGTCAATTTTAGCAGAGATGAGAGCTAAACCGTTATTTCTCCAGTTGATTTGTGATGCTCAAAAGAATGATAGTGAGTTGCGGATCAAGAGAACTCAATGCGAATCAGGTTATGACTCAGATTTTCGAGTTGGACCAGATGACTGTTTGATGTTTCGAGACAGAATATGTGTGCGAAAAATGATAAATTGATTCGAAAATATTACATGAGGCGCACAATGGCTGTTTATCGTTCACCCCGTAGCACAAAAATGTATAATGATTTAAAGAAGTCAGTATTGGTGGCGGTATGAAAAGGACATTTCGAATTTGTAACTAAGTGTTTGATCATCAACAAGTAAAAGTGAACATCAAGTACCTTGAGGATTACTTCAACCGGTAATGGTGCCCGAGTGGAAATGGGACAAGATTACCATGGATTTTGTAACCGGTTTGCCTTTAACTCCTAAAAGAAGGATGCTGTTTGGGTAGTGGTTGATAGATTAACAAAGTCAGCCCACTTTATACCAAGACGTTCCGATTACTCACTTGATAAATTAGCGAATTATATATTGCTGAAATTGTGAAGTTGCACGAGTACCTATGTCTATAATATCGATAGAGATCCAAGATTTACCTCGAGATTTTGGAAAAGTTACAAGAAGCTTTGGGTACAAAATTGAACTTTAGTACCGCATTTCATCCACAAACAGATGGTCAAACGGAAAGAGTAATCCGGTACTCAAGATATGCTTAGATGTTGTGTTTTAGAATTTGGAGGTAGTTGGGAGAAATATCTATCTTTGATTGAGTTTGCCTACAATATGAGCTTATCAATCAAGTATACAAATGGCACCGCTGAAGCCTTATATGGTCGTAAGTGTCGGACTCCTTTATATTGGACCGAGCTTAGTGAGAAACAGATTCACGGAGTTGATCTAGTTAAAGAAACCAAGAGAAAATAAAAGTAATTGGGATTGCTTGAAAGTCGCTTCAGATCGACAAAAGTCATATGCGATTTAAAACAAAAGAGATTGAATTTCAAGTGGGTGATAAAGCGTTCTTGAAGGTGTCACCATGGAAAAAGATTCGAGATTTAGTCGAAAAGGCAAGTTGAGTCCGCGTTTTATTGGGCGTCTGAGATTCTTGAGAGAATTGGACCGATGGCATATCGGTTGGCCTTACCGGCAGAGTTAGAAAAGATTCATAACGTGTTTCATGTATCAATGTTATGACGTTATCGTTCGATCCTTCACATGTGATTTCCCAATGAAATTGAGATTCGATCGGATATGACCTATGAGGAGGAACCAATAAAGATTTTGACTCGAGAAGTTAAACAGTTAAGAAAAAAGTATAGCCTTAGTGAAAGTATTGTGGCACAGACATGGGATAGAAGAGGCTACGTGGGAACCCGAGGAAGCTATGAGGAAACAAAGACCCAAACCTCTTTCTGGGTAAGATTTTGGGACGAAAATCTCTAAAGGGGGAGAATTGTGACAACCGAATTAGGGCCTAATCGAATAGTGGTTTCGTGACCACAAATCCGAGATAGAAATAATTGTTTTATAAATATTTTGGGGTTTATGATATGATTGCATGATTGTGTGAAAATTTCGTGATGAAATTCTATGCCTAAAGTGTTTAAATTGAAAGTAGGGACTAAATCGAATAAGTTGCAAAATTTGCATACTAGAAATTTTAGTATGAAATTGTTTTGAAATATTTATTAGGAGGTCTTAAATAGCAATTCTACCAATTTTAAGTTCATGGACAAATTTAGGACATGGAAGGAATTTTGGAAAGTTTAGTAGTAAGGGTATTTTAGTCATTTTGATATTAAATGAAATAAAATGGGAAAAATAACACAAAATAGTCATCTTCCCATTTAGTTGCTGCGAAACTTCACTCTCTCCATAGCTAGGATTCTTCAACTTTCAAGCTCCATAGTAAGTGATTCTAAGCCCGCTTTTAATGTTCTTTACGTTTTGGAATCCTTAAGCTCGATTAAGCTTATGCTAGTAATAATTTAACCTAGGGTTCATATTTGGAAAAATACCCATAGGTGAAATTTGTGTATTTTGATGTTTTATGATAGAATATGAGGTTTTAAATTGTGTTAAATAATTTGTGCTACTCGGTTTTAAGTGAAAACGAGTAAAAGCAAGATAATCGGTAAAAATACCTAATGTTCATAACTATATGATAGAGTGGGAATTTGATGTTGTTGTAGAAGAGAAAATGTTCAGCATATCATAAAACATAAGAATAAGGGCTGAAATTAAATTCCGAGCCTAGGGGCAAAATTGTAATTTTGTAAAAGTTAGGGGGCAAAATGTAATTTTTCTACAATGTGATTTTGGATTGAAATAAATAGTATGAGTATTAAATGAGCTAAATGTGTTATTATAGATCAAGAAAGGCACGGAACCCGACCTCGAACGGGGAAAGAAAAGTTTTGGACTAAATTGCAAAATTTCCATATTTTGCACCAAGGTAAGTTGTATGTAAATATTACAATAATTTCATGTACATTCTTATATTTCAGCCTATTATATAAATATACTAGCTGATGTTAAAATATAAATTGACTATGGGAAGAATGGAAATAAATACAGAGAGAGATCCGGTTGAACGTTCGGAGAGATCGAATGAAATAGAGGTGTAGCTAGGTCACATGTATGATGCTGAGTGCACATCATGTGTACAAGAAAGCTACGAGACACCCTGTAGTAGCTAGGTCACATGCGTGATACGAGATGTATCCCATGTAGACAAGAGAGCTACGTGAAAGATAAATGTAGCTAGGTCGCATGCGTGATTCCAAGTGAAGGACACCATGTAGACAAGAGAGCTACGTGAAAGATAAATGTAGCTAGGTCGCATGCGTGATTCCAAGTGAAGGACACCATGTAGACAAGAGAGCTACGAGACAAATCGGCTAGGTTGCATGAGTGGTACTAAGTGTTCCCCATGTGTACAAGAGAGCCGAACTAAATGAAGTATGATGATGGGGCTGTGTGCTGAAACCGTTAAATATCGAGGATTGATCCGAATTGTTCAACGGGATGGTTTTGTGGTGACATTGTGGTTTGGACCTACACTTATAGTGAATGAAATGTGGTGAAAATGAATTGTGGCATATACATATATACGATAAAATGAGGTTAGCATAAAGAATGTGTGAAAGAGTGAAATTAGTATTAAAACTGTTTTAGATGACAGCAGTGACGTGATTTTGAAAAATCACCAAAAATAGGAGGAATATAATTAGAGGTTGAATGAGATTTGAAATTAAAGCTTAATGAGTCTACTTTCATATAAAAGAAGCAGGGCAAACAAAGGAATTCTATATTTTGAGATATTTACAATTGTAACTGACTTGCTCAGGATGAATACGTGATCCCTGTTTCCACTTTGAAAAATCATTAAAATTGTACAAAGCAAACTAAGAAATATAGTTTACATGCCTAAATTCCTTATTTAGACTAGTTTTAAATGCAACAGACTTCAGGGTTGTTTGAGTTATGTACTGAGAGAAATTCAATTCGTAGTGGACAGAGGTCAGGCCAGTCGAGCTGTGTAACAGGGAAACTTTAACTAATAAACTGTACTAATCTGCTGAACCAAAATTATAAAAAAATTTAGAAAGAAGCTTTATGAGTCTAGATTCAGGGAAATTTTACGGATATGAATTTCGAGTTTTGTAACTCGAGTTATGATTTATTTAGTGAATATGATACAGCGAGACAGCTTAATCAAGTGGAATAAGTAGTGAAGTTAAAGTAGACATACTTGAATTGTTGTGTAAACATGTTAGATTCTTAAATTAGTATTTACATACTACTTACTAAGCTATAAGCTTACTTCGCTTTCTCTCTTTTGTCTTATAGTGTTCTCCGGTTTGCTCAGAGTCAAGGATCGTGAAGATCTACCCGCACTATCATACTTTGGGGTATTTGAACTAAATGTTTTGAATTATGGCATGTATAGTAGGCAAAAATTATTTTGTTATGTGTCATATTTGTCTAGGTTTAAAATATTAGTTACAAGATACTCGACCAGTTACTTTGTACAAGCCATAAAAGTTGGCTAATATTGTTCAAGATATATGTTATACGATGCATTATCAAATGGGATGGCATATTTCTATCTTGGTATATGTTATGTTCTGGTAATACCTTGTATCCTGTTCCGGCGACGGTAACGGGTAAGGGGTGTTACATAGGTAGAACTCAAGCTACCAACTAAAACATGCATGCATCTCATGGAACATCATCAAACATACCTTAGCCTAGTTACATGCATGGCCGAACCTCTTCAACCCTTCTTCTTCCTTCCTCCTTAAAATTTTCGGCCAAGGATGAACCAAAGGATGAAGCCTTCTTTTTTTTTTTTCTAGTTTCGGCAAAATGGGGGGGGGGAACAACCACGCACTTTTTTTTTTCTTTCTTTTCAACATATTCCCTTTCATTATTTTATTACCATGCCCCTTATTTTATTTTTCCTAACATACATCACTAACATAACATGTTTGTGACATGTTTCCACCCATAGCATGGCCGGCCACTATGCTTCAATTTGGCTAATTTGACATGCAAGGACAAGCACTTTCCCACATATATTAATAGGCCATTTTAACACTTGCCTAGCATATTTCTAAATTGTCTCACATAAGTCCCTACTAATAAATTTCACATACACTGACCAAATTAAAGTATGGAACTATCACACAAGCATTTACGCACATCATAAACACAGAATATAACCTTTAATTATTTATAAGACTCAATTTCGTGGTCCCGAAACCACTTTTCGACTAGGGTCAATTTAGGGCTGTCACACCCATGAACCACTAAACTCAAGGATGCAACATCTCAACATATCCTCGAGTATCTGAATTATCCACTCGGATTGACCATCGGTCTGGGGATGAAAAGTGGTGCTAAAATGTAACTTAGTACCCAATGCCTTTTGCAATTTCTTCCAAAATTGCGATGTGAATCTTGGGTCTCTATTTGACACAATTGAAATGGGTATCCCGTGTAATCTGACAATCTGAGAAACATACAACTCAGCTAGCTTATCAAGTGAGAAATCCATATGTACAGGAATGAAATGAGCTGGTTTAGTCAATCTATCTACCACAACCCATATCGCATCTTTCTTGCTCTGTGACAAAGGCAACCCAGACACAAATTCCATCGCAACTCGATCCCACTTCCACTCGGGTATCATGATCGGCTGAAGTAAACCCGAAGGCACTTTATGTTCCACTTTCACTTGTTGACATATCAAACATTTCGAGACAAATTCAGAAATGTCTCGTTTCATACCATGCCACCTATACTGACGTTTCAGATTGTTGTACATTTTCGTACTACCCGGGTGAACTGACATTCGGCTACTATGAGCCTCTCTCAAAATCATCGAAATAAGTTCTGAATTTCTTGGAACACACAATCGAGTTCTGAACCTCAAACAACCATTGTCGTCAATTTGAAACTCTGAATCTACATTCAAAACACATTCACCTCGTTTAGCAACCAAATCATCGTCAACTTTCTGAGATTCACGTATTTGATGAATTAATAATGGTTTGGCTTTTAATTCTACTACCAACATATTATCGGATGAGACGGACATGTGTACATTCATCGCTCGCAAAGCAAATAGTGACTTGCGACTTAAAGCATCGGCAACCACGTTAGCCTTTCCCGGGTGATAGTCAATGACAAGCTCTTAATCTTTCAACAATTCAAGCCAACGTCTTTGTCACAAATTCAAATCTCTTTGAGTCATCAAATATTTGAAGCTTTTGTGATCCGAAAATAGATGACACCTCTCTCCAAACAAGTAGTGTCGCCATATTTTCAAAGCAAATACGATGGCAGCTAATTCGAGATCATGGGTCGGATAGTTTTTCTCATGTGGCTTTAATTGCCTCGATGCATAAGCTACAACTCGACCTTCTTGCATCAATACACAACCCAGCCCATGTAAAGACGCATCACTGTAAATGACAAACTCTTTACCGGATTCGGGCTGCACTAACACTGGAGCTTCAGTCAAATAAGTTTTCAGTTGGTCGAAACTTTTCTAGCACTTTTCTAACCATTCGAACTTAACATCTTTCTGAAATAGCTTCGTCATTGGTGTGGCTATCATCGAGAAACCCTTTACAAACCGTCAGTAGTAACCAGCAAGTCCCAAAAAGCTCCAAACTTCAGTAACATTTCTAGGAGGCTTCCAATCAAGTATGGCTGAGATTTTACTCGGATCAACACGAATACCCGATGCGGATACCACATGCCCCAAAAAACTAACTTCTCTCAACCAGATCTCACATTTACTGAACTTAGCATATAACTGCTTGTCACGTAAAATCTGCAACACTAATCTCAGGTGCTCGGCATGTTCAATTTCATCTCACGAATAGATCAAAATGTCGTCTATAAACACAACTACAAACCGGTCCAAATACTGTATGAAGATCCGATTCATCAAGTCCATAAATACCGCAGGGGCATTGGTGAGCCCAAACAGCATCACTAAGAACTCGTAGTGACCGTATCTCATTCTAAAAGCAGTTTTAGGCACATCTGAGTCTCGAACTCGCAACTGGTAATAACCCGATCTCAAATCTATCTTTGAAAACACTGAGGTTCCTTTCAGCTGATCAAACAAATCATCAATATGCGGTAATAGATATTTGTTCTTTATTGTCACTTTATTTAATTGACGATAGTCGATGCATATTCTCATAGTTTCGTCTTTCTTTTTCATAAACAATACTGGTGCACCCCAAGGTGAGAAACTCGGTCGAGCGAAACCTCTATCTGTCAACTCTTGCAATTGAGCTTTCAATTCCTTCAATTCGGTTGGTGCCATACGATACGGAGCTATCGAAATTGGTGTAGTCCGAGATACAAGTTCAATGCCAAACTCTACCTCTCAAACAGGTGGTAATCCCGGTAACTCCTCAGGAAAAACATCCGAATACTCACAAACCACTGGCACTGATTCAAGTTTCTTTTCTGACTCTTTACTATCAAGTATGTACGCAACATATGCTTCACACCCCCTTTTTACATATTTTTGAGCCAACATCGAGGATATTATTGCGGGTAACCCGTTCACGCCAGCAAACTCAACTCGTATTATCTCATCATTTGAACATCTCAAATCAATAGTCTTTCTTTTGCAGTTCACAACTGCATCATGAACAGTCAACCAATCCATACTGAGAATAACATCAAATTCATCAAATGGTAAAAGCATCAAGTCGGCCGAAAAATAGGGACCTCGGATTATTAGAGGACATTTCCTGCACACTTTGTCAACTAGCACATATCGACCCAAGCGATTTGACACTCGAATCACGAACTTAGTAGACTCAACAGGTAGAGTCCTACTGGATGCTAAAATCTCACATACATATGAATGAGTAGAACCAGGGTCAATCAATGCAATCACATTAGAATCAAAGAGAGTGAATGTACCGGTAATAACATTAGGCGAAGAAGCATCCTCGCGTACGCGTATAGCATAAGCTCTAGCAGGAGCACGAGCCTCAGATCTAGTCGTAGTATCTTTAGACCCTCTCTGACCGCCACTACCATTCCCCGTATTCCTGGGTGGTCTACCTCGGGCTATAGCAGTACTCAGTTTCACACTCTGATTCACATTTTGTTCCGACAATCTCAAGTAGTCTTTGATAAAGTGGTCAGCTGATCCACACTTATAACAGGAGCGGTCATGAAATCTACAACTCCCCGAATACCATTTCCCATAATACTTGCACTCGGTCCTGTCCCGACAATCGTTTCCAACACTGGCAACCGAAGTGGCTCGCGTACTCACACGGGGTCGATCACAGTCTCGTCTGGAAAAGCCTGAAGTGTTCTTAAATCATCCCGAATCATCTCAAAATTTCTTCGGTGACTGCAGAAAGGGCTTTCCCAAAGATCTTTTACGGAACTCTCTAGCTCCATCTTCAGCTTTTCTTTTTTCTTTACTGAGCTCTTCGGCTTTGCAAGCTCGCTCGACAAGTATTACAAACTCTCTGATTTCAAGAATGCCAACATACAGTTTTATATCCTCGTTCAATCCATCTTCGAAATGTTTACACATTATAGCTTCAGATGATACACATTCCCGAGCATATCTACTAAGTCTGACGAACTTCTGTTCGTAATCAGTAACTGACATGGAACCCTGTTTAAGTTCAAGAAATTTTTTTCATTTCTGATCGATGAACCTCTGACTGATATACTTTTTCCAGAATTCAGTTTGGAAGAACTCCCACGTCACTCGCTCTCTGGGTACAACAGAAACAAATGTATTCCACCAATAATAGGCAGAATCACGTAGCAAAGATATAGCATATTTTAGGCATTCATCGGGTGTGCAAGACAGTTCATCGAACACTCGGATAGTATTGTCCAACCAAAATTCAGCTTGCTCAGCATCATCACTATCTGTAGCCTTAAATTCAGTAGCCCCGTGCGTTTGAATTCTATCAACCGGGGGTTTATTCAACCTCATCTGATCAATTATCGGAGGTATCGCAGGTGTAGGGGGTGTATTATTCGGGAGTGGGGGTTGTGGAATAGCCGCATTAGTTCGAATGTATTGGTTCAACCAATCATTCATCACACTATAAAAAGCCTGTCTAGCCTCATCATTCTGATTGTTTGCGATAGGTTGAGAGTCCATCGGTGTTGTCCCATGCGTGGGAGTAGGCGCTACTCTCAACATCATCAGCTACCGCTCGATTGGGATCGGGATTCATTACTATACGAAAACACATTTTTAACTGTCAGAAATCATCACACTATCGTTTAACACAATATGGCATGTATAGCGAGACTCATACACGCTACGTTAGTCCTAGAATCGACTAAACCATAGCTCTGATACCAATTAAATGTAACACCCCTAACCCAAATACGATCACTGAATTTAGGCTAAGAGATATTACCGAGCTAAACATTAAATTTCTCATTCACATTATCAATCAACAAAAACAGAGATCGAACTGAATACATATTGATTTTTAAGCTATAAATGCCATTTTCATATGGCCAAAATATTTACAGTTACAAAATATAGTTATCAACAGTCTAACCTATACATGCCACATCTAGACCAAAATATAATTGTACCAAAAAGGTCGATAGTATAATGAACTGCTGACAATCCCCGAGTCGGTGGCCAAAATCAGCAATCTATAAAACAGAGAAATAAGGAACCGAGTAAGCTTTTGAGGCTTAGTAAGTTTTGAGCATTACAAACAATTAAAACTTATCATTTATATTGAACATTAAGTATCACAAAACTCATATTCTAATTATAATTCACTTGGCTGAATATACTCAAGTTCACTAATTATAATGCCAATTGGCTGAATATATATATACACATGCACGTCCCGAAATCTTCAGCACATACTTCACTCTACTATATGACTCTTGCAATTAATTTAAGTTACATAATTCCATATAATGATAGACATTGACCGAATAGGTCATTCTCTTATTCGTAGACACAATAATCATCCACACATATATATTGTTCTTTGATACTAATAATGTACTTTAAAATCAATTCACATACGAGTACATAATACGTACCTGGCCATCATAATGTATCATACATAATCAATAGTAGTTTACCACGAACATTCGAATTCATAATCTTACTCGAATCACCGATGTTGAGACTACTATGTTTTAAAACCCGAGTTCAGTCACTAGCACAAAGCCTTCGGGACTTTAAACCCGGATATATTTCCAGCATATAGCCTACGGACCTTAACTCCGGATATAATTCCAGCATATAGCCTGCGGGTATTTAAACCCGGATATAATTCCAGGACATAGCCTGCAGACCTTAAGTCCGGATATAATTCCAGATATCATGCATATTTAGTCATATTTTAACACATATCATTCAACTTATCATTTTAGTAGTCATTTACTACATTCGAATATAAACTCAATATGCACACCATCATTTACATTTCGGCTCAAGAGTCATACATAAATATCACATATTCATTTCACCATTCAAGCTTAAACCCAAAGTGACCATTAGACTATAAGTCATATACAAGAATTATTTATTTCACAACTTAATTTAGTTAAAAACCAAAAGATCACAATTCACCTAATATACTCATATAAAAACATCATCGATTATATACTAAAGGAGACTACTCAAAACTTACCTCGGATATATATATGAACAGTTGCGGATAGGCTACTCGATTGCTTTCTCCTTTCCCCTATCTGATTTAGATCCTCTTTGCTCTTGAGCTTAATTTAAACAACTGATTTTGTTTAATTACTTTCTCAATTTTACTTCTTAGTAGTCATATTTGACAATCATATAAAACTCCAATACATATTATATTTCATAAAATATGCCATAACTCGATTTCATGCTTATTTAATCCATATCTAATTAGTATACACAAACAAAGATTCACATAACTTACCATGCTTTCTTATACATGAATTGAATTATAAATATATCCGAATGTCTCTATAACACAAGGTACATACATAAGGTATATATATACCTATGTGACTATCACAATTTAATCGTTTACTTATATTTATGCACAACCGTGTATACACATGTATATATATTCATTGCGTGCTTTAATAACATATATAACCCATTCGACCCTAACTACTCAAACATAGCCTTTATATTCAATTTCGTTTTATGACCAAATGTAGCACATTCATATAGGTTTCACCTATGCCAAACAATGACCGAACCATTCAATCATGTTTAAAGCCGATTCTATCTTGTTCATATTAAAGACATAACTCACTTAAAAGAAATTCTAACCTTTCGCAGTCACATATCTAATGTTATAAGTAATGCCGAATGCTCAAACTTAACTAAACTAAAAATTTACCCTACTTCACCTTAATTAACCACTACCTATTCTTCAAAACATCGAATACAAGGTAATTAACACCTATACATTTATATCGAATTTGCTAGCACATAAAGTCCTTGGCCGAATGTTATTAACTCAAGCCACAAATATTATTCCTTAAGGCACATTCAAAGACCACATTCGACACCTCCCTAAAAACACATACTAACCTCAACTTTCAAGTTAAAAACAACTAACAATTCATCATACCCAACATTACTATCCATTCTAATGACATTAAAGTATCTACTAAGAGTTTCAAACTCCTTGGCCGAAATTCAAACCTCCAAATATCCTAAATTCAAACCATGAAATAGGTAGAATTCAAACTAATCATCTCAATTATACATAAATTTCTAAGAGTTGCATTGTACACACCTCATTCAAGCAAATACCTAAGCCGAAATTCAAACAAGAATTTTTCTTCTTCCTTTCTTCTAGCTACGGCAATGGAGGAGCAAAGATGAACCAACTTTGGTTTCTCCTCCCACTAACCATTTCTATTATCTTTTATTCATTAATTCATTTAGTAAATATAAAATGTTAATAGAAAATGTATATAATATATATTAAACAATATCATGGTCGGCCACTAACAAAAATGGCTAATTTGTCATGCAAGTCCACCTTTTTGATAACATGCATTAATAGACCATTTTAAAATTAACCTATCACATTTCAAAAATGTCTCACATAAGTCCTATTTAATAAATTTCACATACAAATGACAAAATCAAAGCATGAAACTTTTACACATGCATTTACACATATAATAAGCATAGAATATAACAGTTAATTATTTTTATGTCTCGGTTTTGTGGTTCTGAAACCACTTTTCGACTAGGGTCAAATTAGGGCTGTCACAATTTCCAACAAGCACATTTGAAAATTTTTTTACAAACTTATATGTTTTCTAACAAGTAGGTTCCACGAACTCAATCTCGTACCTTGATGGCAAACCCAGCATTTGCAACGATTTTCAGACTCAGTTCTTTCTCTTTGAAACACCCTATTTCTTAAGACATGCTTTGATGTTTCCTTTCTATTCAATGTGTTTGTAACACCCAGTTTTGGCAGGTTTTAAGTTCTAACGAGTAGACTGAGAGTAACTTGTGAGACGCTGCCTATCAGCCCAATTATTGTTTGGCATATAGATTGGATGTATAGTAAGTATTAGAATATTAAATAAGCATTGTACTCATAATGCATTAAGTTATAAAGAAGAAGAGATTGGTAAGAGTGTTGAGGCCCTTGTAAGTAGGGGTTAAAGCCTAAGTTAATGTACGCTCAGTTCATTGGGTTATTAAACTAGTTATGTTTTAGATTTTTTGGTTAGAAGCTAATTGCACAAATGAACCAGAAACATGTCATATTGGGTTTTAACATTTTTAAACCATTTATAAAGGTAGTCCTTGAAGTCAGTGACACATGTCAAGTTCCACTAAGGACTCAGGTTATATTAATGGATATTCAGGTTAAGAAGGGGAAGTTTTACTACTTCCTTCTTCAAGAAGTACTTCTATCTAAATCTTAAGGAACCTAAAGTATGGCTTTTCATGTTACTCCATGTCAAGGAATGTTATATGGCTTTTCATGTTATGTTATGAAATATTAGGTCTGTAAGAGTGCATGAACAGTAAGATGAAGAAGTAAGGCTTTACATGAGCATTTTTTGGGTTTCAGATGATGGTAACAGCTTTAGAAATAAGTTTTAATAGTGTTATTCTATTTTTGAATAGTGGTTGTTACAATTTCTTATTGGATCTGAAGTTCAAACTGCTAATTGTGGATGTCAAGTAAGTCTTCATACTAATTCATGCATGTAGACTACTCATACGAGGTATTTTCGTAATAATTGACCGAAATATGAAACAAAAACCAGAAGAAAATATAGTTCGAATGTTTGTTGGGTTTGCATGTATAGTTTGTAATAATCTGACTAGTTATAGTATGATAGGTGTGTGACTATATAAGATATTATTTATGGATATTTGTGGTTGTGTGTTTGTTTGTTGAGGATGATAGATACATATGGTATACAACTAATGAATTCAAGTAATGTGATGGGAAGTATGATCGTGTATGTGTGTCTCAAATATATGCTATATAATATGTTTTGTTACGAGTCTGTCTTTGTCCCTGCAGTATTGTCAAAAATGGTATGTTAGGACTTTAAACACGAAATTTGAAAGGAAAAGCCCATGGCCATGGCACTCTCTCTAAGGGACTAATGGATGTTTATTACCCAATATGGATTTCTTCGTGTTCCAAGATATTGATGGGCAAACCTCACAAAATATAGGAAAATGTATATCACAAACATGTCAGGAAAGAAAATACCCTTACGGAGAACCTTGAAAGGAACACCATTGTGGCATAATATAAAAAGAAAACCTTTGTGGCTTAATATAAAAGGAATGCCTTTGCAGCGCAATATGAAAGGAACGCCTTTGTGACGCATTATAAAAGGAATGCCTTTGTGGTGAAATATGAAAGAGTAGCCTTTATAGTGAATTATGAAATAGTAGTGTAGCATCCCACTCGGTGAAGCGTTGGATGTTTGAGTGTTTTTTTTATAGAAATAAGGCCTATGGAGTGACTTCTGAGCATTTGATGTTAGGATGTAGGAACTCTTTGAGTGCACCTATAACACCCTAGTTCTGGCGAACACAAGATTGGGCACATATTCCTAAAGAAATAAGATTAGCAAAGTAATATTAGCCCAAAAGACCTTTCTAAAATATAAAGTGTGTAATGCCCTAAATTTTGGGCCTAGAAGTTTTAGGTTTTGAGCAGAGGAACAATTAGGAGGTAGCACATAAATGTTTAATTGTGTAAGAAAGTGACACAACAGTGTATTTGCTTCATTGGCTACATCTTCTGGGAAGTGTCTGAGAAGTCTTGGGTTCAAGCCTGGGCAAGTGCAAAAAGTTTTATTTTTAATAGATAAAAACCTTGCCTCTAATTAGTAGGCTTTTAAATAAATGTGGGTATTTTATGACAAAAAGGCTTACTGGTCTGGTGGATAGGGGCGTATGGAGTATTCCAAGAGGTCTGAGTTTCGAATCCTTGCATGCGCAAAGGGATTAAAATTTTACAGTGCTGGATGGCTAAAGTTTGTGTTTCATTTAAAGTCTAAATAGTAGGAAGGTTGGAATGATTTTAGGAGGAAATATGGGAAGTGGATGGAGGAGTGATTGGTTGAGGGATTTGAAGAAGGTTTTGAAGTGAGATTTCAGGAGAAACTTGTGGGAAGTTGAAGTGAGACGAAGTAGTGTGCCAATTTGGGTTTGTGGGCACTCAAAAACTTTGGCTAAGGTTGGTTTTCTCTCTAACTTTCAGTTTCTAATTGCTTTGGATGTTCTCTTTTTGTCTGGTGGCCGAATACTACTAGGGCTCCTTCCGAGTATCTTGCTGATTTGCATATTTGACTTTTACAGTTACTTCTTTCCTCTTCTGAGAGATTTGCTGCTCTCCTTGGCCAAACCTTCACTCGTTTCCCTCTTAACACTTTCAGGATTTCACAACTTCTTTTTTTAGTTTCCTTCTTGACCGACTACTCTATCTTCTTGCTCCCTCATTCGATTTGTTGCTTGGCCGAATACTTCTCTTCCCTTATTTGCTCTTTTTCCTTCTCCAATCGTTGCCCTTGTCATCTCTTCTCCTTTTGTTTACTTACCGAATACACTTTTCTTTTCTCCTCTCTTTCTCAACACTCTTTTCTTGTTATCCATTCATCTTAGTACCTTGACCATTTACTGCATCTCTCCTCTCCTTTTTCTCTCTATCAATTTTTAAGGTAATCACAATTTCTCAGTTTTACGTTCGATTGTATTTGAGGGCTTGGGTGATCGTCCTTTCTCGACTGATAAGGTGAAAAGGGCTTCAATTGATTTAGTCAAGGTAAGGGGTATCGATTGAATGTTTTAGTGTATTAGTATAATGTTATTTGATGCTGGTTGGTTAATTGTTTACCTATGTTCGATTAGTGTATAGGAACTTTCGAAGGAGAGGGAAATTGTCCTTAGTTGGCATAGAGTGGACGGATCTCTCCTCGTGGCTGGTTTGAAGGTATGTTGTGTGTGTTTAACGATTGGGATAATAGTGTATATGCGATTGGGTACTGGATTAAGTGTGTAACTGGAGACAGTTGTTTAAGTATAGGATTCAGAAGTGCGTGCATTCTCTTCTCTCAGAAAATAGAAGCAAGGTGTTTGTAACAATAATGCCATAATCGTAAATCGGCAAAAGTCGAAATAGGTGACCGCCGATGCTACATGAATGTGCACTCGTTCGTGTGGTAAATCGAATGCATAACCATGGGAATTTGATCGTAGAGGCCACCATGAACGATTTCATGGACTTAGCCCGTTTTGGACCATGTTGGACCGGAATAGGCCGTGTAGGCCTCACGAACTTGAGGGCCCCACATGGGTAAATTGCACGAATGTGTAGAGAATATTGGGCCAGATAGTGTATCCACAAGGCCATGGCCATTTCAGGGCTGTGTGGGTTGTACGGGCGCATGGGCCCACATGGGCCCGCAATATGGGCCTTGGGCCCATTTTCTCTATTTGACTGTTAAGGTTCCACGGGTCGCCCAAGATGACTGTGGACTTTTTGTTGGGTTGGTAAGTGTACCTAGACCCCTAAATGATAGAATGACTTTTTTACCCTTATGTGGTAAAATGACTGTTTTGCCCTTATGTGGTAAAATGACTGTTTTGCCTTATATGGTAAAATGACTTTTTTGCCCTTATATGGTAAAATGACTGTTTTACCTTTATGTTGCAAAATGACTATTTTGCCCTTATGTGGTAAGATGATTGTTTTGCCCTATGTACAATATATATATATGTGTACATTTATGATTGTATTTTAGCATGTTATTTAAACTGTAATGGGTACATGTATGATTCTATAATATGACATGACCTGTCTGTATGATGCATTGCATAGGGATGGGTTTATATTGATTGGAGGAAGTGTACAAAAAGGCTTCATGCCTAAGTTACTGGCATCTCTACTGTAAATACTACATAGTGCCACAACCAGTGCTACTTGGAGTGTAGGGATGGGTGGGTTGATTTTATCCCCACATAAAGTGTAGGGTTGGACAGAGATGGACTGCAGAGGTTGAATGGGTAGGAATTGCATACTGTTTACTGTTACTGCACTATTTACTGTTACTACAATGGGCCAAGGCCCGAACACATAACTGGTTCTGTATTGAGATGGGCTAAAGCCCAAACTGATATTGTCACTATTTCAAAAACGGGCTTAGGCCCAGACTGTGCTTGTTTTCTAGCTATGCTTATATGGGATTACACACTCAGTTTTTGTAAACTCACCCATCTGTTTATCTGTACAAGCAATCCCCAAGCTTAGGCGGATCGATGCTGAGAGGGACTCAAAGGCGGCCACACAACCACATTTACTATCTTATTTGCTTTATTTTTATAAGTAATAGTGTTTTGTGTATTTTTACTGTAATAAGGCCATTGTGGATTTTAACTTAAATTTGGGTTTTTATTTGCTTTGGCTTGAAACTACTAGAGATAGGAAAACTCGAGTTTTCAAAAGAAACAATATGTTTACAAAGTAAACGCAAGTACACAACAGTTTTAAAAAGCTTCTGCTATAAAATGATATTTTTGGAAATGAATAACAATTTTAAAGTAAATACTTTTTGGTTAGTGACGCAAGTTTTGAAATGAATGACTTAACTCAAAAACACACAAAGAGGTTAAATATATAGTAAGAGTTTTCATCGATATAACACTTTACGAAAAACACCCAATTTGACATCACCAGATTCAGCCATAACGTCCAGGCCGGGTTTGGGGTGTTTCATTTAGTTGTATCAGAGCAAAGTTGCAAAACTCGGCTATGGATTTGGGTTTCTTTAAAAACTTGGAATTGCTAAAAAGGAACTGTTTCAAATGATTTGAAGTATTTTTAAATATTTTCCTGAATGTGTGGTACACTAAGTCTCCACGCCGATCCTGTAAGTTCTCTCTGAAATCTATATTTTGATTTTGATTGAAACTACCATAGGTAGGATTACTGAGACTATTGTAGGTAGTATACTGTATTGCAAACTCTTTAGTAGTGTAGACTGAAACTGTAGAAAAATCGGTAGACATCGATAGACACTGCGTTGTGTGAAAATAAAACTCTATACTTGTGATACTGCCTTCATAAAATATTAGTTAATGAACAACTGGAACTGTAAAATGATGCATAAAACTGTTAATTCAAGATAAAATGCAATTCGATAATGAGCACCAGAGGTACTGGGTCTCTTGATCGTGCGGTTGGGGACGACACATTGTTCCAAGCTATGTTACGGATTCTAGAGAGGGTCGCTGGCCCAATACTAGATCTGAGGGTTGAGGGTTGGTCGAAACGACTCCAGTCTAATGGAGCTGAGTTTTTTAGGGGTATTGGTAGTGTCCCCCTTCATGTGGCTGAGTATTGGATTGACGCATTGTCCCAGTCTCTCTATAGACTGTAATGAAAGCACTCAAGTTAAATGTTGTAGAGCTTTGGCACCAGAGTGCGGAACGGGGACGTAGTGGTGTAGTCTATGTTATGCGACTAATCTGATAGCTGGAAATTTTGGGGATGAAATTTTTTTAAGGAGGGGTGAATTATAACGTGTGACAGCCCTAATTTGACCCTAGTCGGAATGTGGTTTCGGGACCACAAAACCGAGTCAAAAATGTATTTAAAATTTATTTGCATAACTTCTATGTGTGATAGTGCATATGTGAAAAATTTGATGTTTTAATTTAGTCTTATGAATGGGAATTTTACTTGAAAGGACTTAGTCGAGAAACCTTGAAATTGGGATAGGCAAATGTGTAGTAGCCAAACATTTTATGTTTTAGTATTATGGGGGACTTGCATGTCAAATAGACCAATTTTGAATGCAAATGGCCGGCCAACATGCATGTAATCATGGGTTCTATTATTTTTATTTTAATTGGTGGGAATTATATAATATAGAAATAAGCATATTAGGAGAATGTTTTTTTTTATGGGGAGAAGAACATTCGGCCACTTTGTTTTCATGCCTTAGAGCTGAATTTGGTTGAAAGAATTTATGAGAGGAGAGGAAAGAGAGCTTGATCTTCTTCTTTGTTTTTTTTTGGCTGTTGATTGGAATGGAGAGGGAGACCATGACACCGGCTGCATGGAGGGAAATCCATTTTCTTTTACTCCTCCATTGCCGTAGCTTGAAGTGAGGAGAAGGAAATTCCTTTGCTTAAATTTTCAGCTTAGGTGATGGCTATAATGAGAATGGCGAGGTGGTAGGTTGCATGAGGAAGCTAAAGGAAGTGAGGAGGACATGGGCAAGAAGGGAAGGCAAAGGTTGGGAGCTAGTTTCGCCTTGGGAGAAGAAAATTCGGTGAGTTCCTTGAGCACTTGTTTATTGATTGCATACTTAAGATTTTCCTTCAACAAGGGTGGTACATGCTCGTGAGGAAGAAAGTAATTAAATGGCTTGACTTCTATGCTTGAATTCGGGTATGTTTGATCATGGTTTAAGCTTATTTTGGTTAAAACGCTACATGCCATGCATGAATGGTATTTGTGATATGCTTGGTATAAATATGTTCTGGCATGAGATAATTGTATATGGCTTATGATTAGTTCTTTTGAAAATAAAAGCTTGACATATATATTTGTGGTTGATGAATCTGTTTTGGATTATTGATTGTTTATGTACTTATGTATTCAGTTACGTGATAAAATATAAGTGATGGTTATGAGCTATTTTGATTCGGCATGAGTAGCTAGTTGTGATTCGGCATTTATATTCATGAAATATGATGAATGGTTTGATATTTGATTCGGTTTAGTAGGGTAAAGAATGTTATACTTTAAATGTTATGTAAGGAAGTTATTAAGGACGGTTGAATATATATATTGAAAGATGAGTGATTTTGTGTATGCATTATTGAGCATGAAAAGTAACATATGAATTGGGTATATTTATCATTGTTAAATGTGCTTAAAAGGGTTCATTTATAATATGGTCCTATGCACATAAAATATGTAATAAGAGAAGATGTACAATTGGTATAGTTTTAAAGTCATTTTATGTGTAATATATAGGGATAAGTGTATATATATATCTTGTATATCGTGTATGTGAAATAAAATGCTGGTAATCCGGTATATTATGAATCTATCAATTGTGATCGAAAAAGGTGGTTGGAATAATAGTCGATGGATATAAATTATTGGTTAAATTGTTGGTTGTTTTGTTCATAGTAAATGGATAATAATGGATATGACTTGTGCTTAAAGCTTGATTGGTGTTTTGGTTATGTGTTTGTCTTTCAAATATGGTAATTTTGGCATGTGAATTGGCACATGGTTTTGTGACTTAAATAAATGTGTAAAGTATTCTTGTTCATAAAGACCATTATCAATGCCGCTTATGATAATAGATATAAAGATTGATATGTGATTTGTTTGGTTTGATGAGTGCATGAATCATGAAATAGGCATAGTTACTCTAGTAACAGATGCAGACACACAGCAGTGATGTGAAATTGAAAATCACTAAAATAGTAGAAATGGAATTAAATAATGAATAAATTGTGTAATCGAAGCTTAATGAGTTTATTTTCATATGGAAGAAACGAAACGACCATATGAGCTATATGTTATGAGGTGTTTAAATTCTTGTGAAACAGGGCCAGACCGATATCTGGATCCCCTGTTCTGACTTAGAAAATTCACCATAAATTTTATCGAGATAATTAAAGGTCGTGCTTTATATGTACAGATTTTTCATCGAGTCTAGTTTCATTAGAGATAAACGTCATAGACATTGAATCCCTGTACAGGGAGATATTTAAGATGTAATGCATAGAGGTCAGAGTAGTCGAACCTTGAAACAGGGGAGACTTTAACAAATAAACTGTACTGATTGGCCCAACCAAAAATTCTACAAAAATTTTCTCATATAGATATATGAGTCTATATTCAGGGAAAATTAACGAAACTTCATTTGGAGTTTCGTAGCTCCATTCTGAATAATTTAATGACTGTTTCTCGGGAAAAACAGCTTGTCTTGAATTTGTGATTATGTTGTAAACCTTAATAAAACTATTTGAGTTGCTTATAAGCTATCGATTAAATATTGGGAATCAAAGTACCAAATCCGTATTAAAGTTAAGCTATAAGTCGTAAATGACTAGTATACCTAGTCAATTTTGTTATGATGAAATTGATGAATGTGAAAGTGTATATATGTGATAAGGCCGAATGGCCAATGTGATGAATGTGAATGTGTATATATGTGATAAGGCCGAATGGCCGATGTGATGGATGTGAAGGTGTATATATGTGATAAGGCCAAATGGCCAATGTGATGGATGTGAAAGTGTATAAATGTGATAAGTCCCGAAGGGCATTTGTGTCAGTACTATATCCGGGTTAAAACCCCGCAGGCTTTATGCGAGAATATTATCTTGATTAATGTCCGAGGCTTCGCGGTTCGTACTATATCCGAGCTTTAAAGACCCGACGGCTAAATGCTAGGATTCAAGTAAGACTTTGATATTGAGTATCTGAAATAAGTTACCATCAAATAAGTGTTATGTATTTAAGATGTTCAGGTATGTATTACTAACTCATCGGTGGAGTGATTTCGAGGTGGATTATCGAGATCAAAGAGGTAGGTAAATGTGATTAATATTATAACTCTAAATATGAGAATGATCTAATTGGTAATGGTATGCTTGTATAATGAAGTATGTGATGAAATATTCTTATGTATTAGTGCATATTCGCCCAAAAGCCTTATGATTTGAGTATGGGTTGGATTCACTAGATGTGCCAAGACGAGGTAAGGATTATGTTTTGTAAGCTTACGATATGTGATAAGGAATATGTTTGGTTCTTTATGTGCCTACGGTAATTTAGTACTTGTCATGTTGAAATACTTAAAATATGGATGTGATTATGAACAAGTGGAAAGGATTATTGAAAGTTGAAAATTGATGAAGAATGTACTTCGGAAATATTTGACCATCTAGGTCATTATTATTCGAAAGTATATATGTGACAGCCAAGTGATACGTTTATTGATATTATAGTTTGAGGTGAAGCTCTAGATTAACTTCATCGAACGGTTGAAATGAATGACCAATGATAGTGAATGAGAACACTTTGTTTTGCTTAAAACTTACTAAGCATTGTAATGCTTACTCGCTTACTTTGTTTTCTCTGTTTTATAGATCTCATTTCAAGCTACAGGCTCGGGGATCGTCGACAACTAGTCACACTATCACTATCCACCGCTTGTTCTGTTATGTTTTGAATTATCTTATGGCATGTATAGAATAGACCAAAGGGTCAAGAATATTTCGGTTAATGTATATAAGCCATGCGAAAATGGCATCTTTTGAATGTGTACTTATAGAAGTTTAAATTGTATCACTGACTCTCTTTAGTACTTATTTAGATGAATGATCTTTATTTCAAGAAAAAGTTCAAAAATTTTACTGTTCTGATATGAGTTTCAAGTCCGGAATGCCCCTTTACCTATTCCACCGACGGATACGAGATTGGGGTGTTACATTTAGTGGTATGAGAGCTACGGTTTAGTCGATTCTAGGACTAATGTAGCACATGTGAGTCTAGTTATACATGCCATAGAGTGATAATAAGATAGTGTGATGATTTCTGACAGTTAAAAAGTGTTTCTCATATTGTAATGGATTCCGATCCCAATCGAGCTGTAGCTGATGGTATTGAGAGTACTGAGACATGCTTATGATGTGTCAATATTGAGAAAGGTATAATATAAGTAAGTTTTGAGAAATTGAATTTGGTATTTAATTTAAAATGCCATGATATACATGTATGATTGATGAATGATATCCTATTGTCCTTACCATAATAAGGTTATTGAGAAAGAAATCATAAACATGCTTGTGATGTAGCCGAATGGCTATTAGAGAATTTAACAAAGAATAAAATAGGGGATATATATATATTCTTATGTGTGTTTGCTCATTGAGTTGAAAGTTTGGTAAAAGGGGTATACATGTATCAGATTTGAATGATGTTTAGAACACAAAGTCAATGAGCATGTTATATGCCTATATGCGAATGAGTGGACTTGAATTTCAAATATGATTTTGCTATGTGAACCGTGGTAACATGTGAATGAATATGTATGAGTCAGTGATGTGAATCCGGGCTTAAGGACCCGATGACTATATGTGCGGAGATTATGTCTGGATCAAGATCCGCTGGCTTCGTGTGGAGATTTCATTTGAGCTAAAGATCTCGATGATGATTTGGGCTAAGTCCCGAAGAGCATTTGTGCTGGTGATATAGATATCCGGGCTAAGTCCCGAAGAGCATTCGTGCCGGTGATATGTATTCGGGCCTTCATGCCTAGCAGGCTTTGAGCCGGTGATATGTATTCGGGCCTTCGTGCCTAGCAGTCTTTGTGCCGGTGATATGTATTCGGGCCTTCGTGCCTAGCAGGCTTTGTGCCGGTGATATGTATTCGGGCCTTCGTGCCTAGCAGGCTTTGTGCCGATGATACGTATTCGGGCCTTCGTGCCTAGCAGGCTTTGTGCCGATGATATGTATTCAGGCCTTCGTGCCTAGCAGGCTTTGTGCCGATAATATGTATTCGGGTTTTCGTGTTTAGCGTGCTTAATGCCGATGATTCGAGCAAGGTTTAAGTGTTCATTACTATATGAATTCAAAGTTAAATGAAAGAATACATTTAAAGTGTACATATATGATGTTTTATAGACTTGGTTAAGTCATTTCAATGTGTAATAACGAATGAATATGGGCACTATGTGTGGGAAATCAGTAATTGAGGCACTGTGTATGCGAGTTCTTCAACTGAGCACTATGTGTGCGAGATCGGTCAGTGGGCACTAAGTGCGTGAAATAAGATTTATGTAAGACATCGTATGAAATGAAGGCATTGATTTTAGATGGTAGATATGTTGTTAAGAAATGAATTCATGTTATAAATTTATTACAGATTTGGTTTATGGGATGCTTGGTATATGAAGTCATATGTACTATTGCTAATGACCCCTATTTTTGTTAATCATGTTCAAGAAATTAATTCGAGTAAGTTCGACATTTAAAAGTCTGCAAGAATTTTTGATAAATGCTGATAATGTTGGATACATGGGTTATGTGCTAAAATAAATCCCATGCCGATGTACTATATGAGGCTTTATACCTAATCGATTGTATACGGGTATCGTTAACGGTGATTGAATGTGCTAAATGAATTCAATGCTCGTGCACGTGGAAGTTGATTTTCGATGGAAATAAGTTAATTTGAATAGTGAGATATGATGGAGCTATAAAGGATATTCATTGGGATGTGTGAGTAGGTGTATACTTTTGGCCAGGTTACAGCTTTTACATGAATGAAAATGTGGGGTATGAATATGTGAGTTGATATTATGTATTATACATGTTAATATGTGATTTATATGTGTTTGAAATGCAAGTATAAATTCAATTAAGTGATTATTACTTATGAAATCAAGAAAATGAGATGTATGTGCATACTTGTAGAAATGTTTATGTATTTGTTTTAAGATAAGAAAGTGATTTTGTAGATCGATGTGAAAGCAGTAATGAATTACAATAGTTATTGATGAGCTAATATTTATATGGTTATAATTCAATAAGAGGACGTTATCCTAACCTAGTCGTTACTAAGATTTTCGGGGACGAAAATCCCTAAGGAGGGGAGAGTTGTGACAGCCCTAATTTGACCCTAGTCGGAATGTGGTTTCGGGACCACAAAACCGAGTCAAAAATGTATTTAAAATTTATTTGCATAACTTCTATGTGTGATAGTGCATATGTGAAAAATTTGATGTTTTAATTTAGTCTTATGAATGGGAATTTTACTTGAAAGGACTTAGTCGAGAAACCTTGAAAATGGGATAGGCAAATGTGTATTAGCCAAACATTTTATGTTTTAGTATTATGGGGGACTTGCATGTCAAATAGACCAATTTTGAATGCAAATGGCCGGCCAACATGCATGTAATCATGGGTTCTATTATTTTATTTTAATTGGTGGGAATTATATAATATAGAAATAAGCATATTAGGAGAAAAATGTTTTTTTATGGGGAGAAGAACATTCGGCCACTTTGTTTTCATGCCTTAGAGCTGAATTTGGTTGAAGGAATTTATGAGAGGAGAGGAAAGAGAGCTTGATCTTCTTCTTTGTTTTTTTTTGGCTGTTGATTGGAATGGAGAGGGAGACCATGACACCGGCTGCATGGAGGAAATCCATTTTCTTTTACTCCTCCATTGCCGTAGCTTGAAGTGAGGAGAAGGAAATTCCTTTGCTTAAATTTTCAGCTTAGGTGATGGCTATAATGAGAATGGCGGAGGTGGCCGGTTGCATGAGGAAGCTAAAGGAAGTGAGGAGGACATGGGCAAGAAGGGGAAGGCAAAGGTTGGGAGCTAGTTTCGCCTTGGGAGAAGAAAATTCGGTCAGTTCCTTGAGCACTTGTTTATTGATTGTATACTTAAGATTTTCCTTCAACAAGGGTGGCTGTTAGTGAGGAAGAAAGTAATTAAATGACTTGACTTCTATGCTTGAATTGGGTATGTTTGATCATGGTTTAAGCTTATTTTGGTTAAAACGCTACATGCCATGCATGAATGGTATTTGTGATATGCTTGGTATAAATATGTTCGGCATGAGATAATTGTATATGGCTTATGATTAGTTCTTTTGAAAATAAAAGCTTGACATATATATTTGTGGTTGATGAATCTGTTTTGGATTATTGATTGTTTATGTACTTATGTATTCGCCACGTGATAAAATATAAGTGATGGTTATGAGCTATTTTGATTCGGCATGAGTAGCTAGTTGTGATTCGCATTTATATTCATGAAATATGATGAATGGTTTGATATTTGATTCGGTTTAGTAGGGTAAAGAATGTTATACTTTAAATGTTATGTAAGGAAGTTATTAAGGACGGTTGAATATATATATTGAAAGATGAGTGGTTTTGTGTATGCATTATTGAGCATGAAAAGTAACATATGAATTGGGTATATTTATCATTGTTAAATGTGCTTAAAAGGGTTCATTTATAATATGGTCCTATGCACATAAAATATGTAATAAGAGAAGATGTACAATTGGTATAGTTTTAAAGTCATTTTATGTGTAATATATAGGGATAAGTGTATATATATATCTTGTATATCGTGTATGTGAAATAAAATCTTTGGTAAACCGGTATATTATGAATCTATCAATTGTGATCGAAAAAGGTGGTTGGAATAATAGTCAGATGGATAAATTATTGGTTAAATTGTTGGTTGTTTTTGTTCATAGTAAATGGATAATAATGGATATGACTTGTGCTTAAAGCTTGATTGGTGTTTTGGTTATGTGTTTGTCTTTCAAATATGGTAATTTTGGCATGTGAATTGGCACATGGTTTTGTGACTTAAATAAATGTGTAAAGTATTCTTGTTCATAAAGACCATTATCAATGCCGCTTATGATAATAGATATAAAGATTGATATGTGATTTGTTTGGTTTGATGAGTGCATGAATCATGAAATAGGCATAGTTACTCTAGTAACAGATGCGCAGACAAAGAGCAGTGATGTGAAATTGAAAATCACTAAAAATAGTAGAAATGGAATTAAATAATGAATAAATTGTGTAATCGAAGCTTGATGAGTTTATTTTCATATGGAAGAAACGAAACGACCATATGAGCTATATGTTATGAGGTGTTTAAATTCTTGTGAAACAGGCCAGATCGATATCTGGATCCCCTGTTCTGACTTAGAAAATTCACCATAAATTTTATCGAGATAATTAAAGGTCGTGCTTTATATGTACAGATTTTTCGTCGAGTCTAGTTTCATTAGAGATAAACGTCATAGACATTGAATCCTGTACAGGGAGATATTTAAGTTGTAATGCACAGAGGTCAGAGTAGTCGAACCTTGAAACAGGGGAGACTTTAACAAATAAACTGTACTGATTGGCCCAACCTAAAATTCTACAAAAATTCTCTCATATGGATATATGAGTCTATATTTAGGGAAAATTAACGAAACTTCATTTGGAGTTTCGTAGCTCCATTTACGAATAATTTAATGACTGTTTCTCAGGAAAAACAGCTTGTACTAAATTTGTGATTATGTTGTAAACCTTAATAAAACTATTTGAGTTGCTTATAAGCTATCGATTAAATATTGGGAATCAAAGTACCAAATCCGTATTAAAGTGAAGCTATAAGCTGTAAATGACTAGTATACCTAGTCAATTTTGTTATGATGAAATTGATGAATGTGAAAGTGTATATATGTGATAAGGCCGAATGGCCAATGTGATGAATGTGAATGTGTATTTATGTGATAAGGCCGAATGGCCGATGTGATGGATGTGAAGGTGTATATATGTGATAAGGCCAAATGGCCAATGTGATGGATGTGAAAGTGTATAAATGTGATAAGTCCCGAAGGCATTTGTGTCGAGATTATATCCGGGTTAAAACCCTTGAGCTTTATGCGAGAATATTATCTTGATTAATGTCCGTAGGCTTCGTGCTCGTACTATATCTGAGCTTTAAAGACCCGACGGCTAAATGCTAGGATTCAAGTAAGACTTTGATATTGAGTATCAGAAATAAGTTACCATCAAATAAGGGTTATGTATTTAAGATGTTCAGGTATGTATTACTAACTCATCGGTGGAGTGATTTCGAGGTGGATTATCAGTATCAAAGAGGTAGGTAAATGTGATTAATATTATAACTCCAAATATGAGAATGATCTAATTGGTAATGGTATGCTTGTATAATGAAGTATGTGATGAAATATTCTTATGTATTAGTGCATATTCTGCCCAAAAGCCTTATGATTTGAGTATGGGTTGGATTCAGCTAGATGTGCCAGTACGAGGTAAGGATTATGTTTTGTAAGCTTACGATATGTGATAAGGAATATGTTTGGTTCTTTATGTGCCTACTGTAATTTAGTACTTGTCATGTTGAAATACTTAAAAATATGGATGTGATTATGAACAAGTGGAAAGGATTATTGAAAGTTGAAAATTGATGAAGAATGTGCTTCGAAATATTTGACCATCTAGGTCATTATTATTCAAAGTATATATGTGATGACCAAGTGATACGTTTATTGATATTATAGTTCGAGATGAAGCTCTAGATTAACTTCATCGAGCGGTTGAAATGAATGACCAATGATAGTGAATGAGAACACTTTGTTTTGCTTAAAACTTACTAAGCATTGTAATGCTTACTCTGTTTACTTTGTTTTCTCCGCTTTATAGATCTCATTTCAAGCTACAGTGCTCGAGGATCGTCAACAACTAGTCACACTATCACTATCCTTTGCTTGTTCTTGTTATGTTTTCAATTATCTTATGGCATGTATAGAATAGACCAATTGGTCAAGAATATTTTGGTTAATGTATATAAGCCATGCGAAAATGGCATCTTTTGAATGTGTACTTATAGAAGTTTAAATTGTATCACTGACTGTCTTTAGTACTTATTTAGATGAATGATCTTTATTTCAAGAAAAAGTTCAAAAATTTTACTATTCTGATATGAGTTTCAAGTCCGGAATGCCCCTTTACCTATTCCGGCGACGGATACGAGATTGGGGTGTTACATAACGCCCTAAATTTTGGGCCTAGAAGTTTTAGGTTTTGAGCAAGGGAACAGTTAGGAGGCAGCACATAAATGTTTAGTTGTGCAAGAAAGTGACACAACAGTGTATCTGCTTCAGTGGTTACGTCTTCTGGGAAGTGTTTGAGAAGTCTTGGGTTCAAGCCTGGGCAAGTGTAAAAAGTTTTATTTTTAATGGATAAAACCCTTGTCTCTAGTTAGTAGGCTTTTAAATAAATGTGGGTTTTTTATGAAAAAAAGGCTTGCTGGTCTGGTGGATAGGGGCATATAGAGTATTCCAAGAGGTCTGAGTTTCGAATCCTTGCATGCGCAAAGGGATTAAAATTTGGAGTAATTTTAGAAGGAAATATGGGAAGTGGATGGAGGAGTGATTGGTTAAGGGATTTGAGGAAGGTTTTGAAGTGAGATTTCAGGAGAAACTTGTGGGAAGTTGAAGTGAGAGGAAGTAGTGTACCAATTTGGGTTTGTGGGCACTCAAGAATTTCGGCTAAGGTGGGTTTTCTCTATAACTTTCAGTTTCTAATTGCTCTAGATGTTCTCTTTTTGTCTAGTGGCTGAATACTATTGGGGCTCCTTCCGAGTATCTTGCTGATTTGCATATTCGACTTTTACAGTTACTATTCTGAGAGATTTCCTGCTCTCCTTGGCCAAACTCTCACTCGTTTCCCTCTTAACACTTTCAGGATTTGACAAGTTCTTTTTTTGGTTTCCTTCTTGACTGACTACTCCATCTTCTTCCTCCCTCATTCGGTTTGTTGATTGGCCAAATACATCTCTTCCCTTCTTTGTTCTTTTCCCTCTCCAATCAATTCCCTTGTCATCTCTTCTCCTTTTGTTTACTTACCGAATACACTTTTCTTTTCTCCTCTCTTTCTCAACACTCTCTTCTTGTTATCCATTCATCTTAGTACCTTGACCGTTTACTGCATCTCTCCTCTCCCTTTGCTCTCTATCAATTTTTGGGGTAATCACAAGTGTTCAGTTTTGCGTTCGGTTGTATCCGAGGGCTTGGGTGATCTTCCTTTCACAACTAATATGGTGAAAAGGACTTCGGTTGATTTAGTCAAGGTAAGGGGTATTGATTGAATGGTTTAGTGTATTAGTATAGTGTTATATGATGCTGGTTGATTAAGTGTTTACCTATGTTCGATTGGTGCGCAGGAACTTTCGAAGGAAAAGGAAAATGTCCTTACTTGGCATAGAGTGAACGGATCTTTCCTCATGGCCGGTTCGAAGGTATGTTGTTGTGTGAGTTTAACTATAGGGATAATGGTGTGTATGTGATTAGGTACTAGATTAAGTGTGTAACTGAAGATTGTTGTTTAAGAGTAGGATTCAGGAATGCTGCCATTCTCTTCTCTCGGTAGAAAAAAAGCAAGGTGTGTGTAACAACACTGCCATAATTGTAAATCGGCAAAAGCCGAAATAGGTGACTGCCAACGCTACACTAGCGTACGGTTGCTCATGTGATATATCGAATGTATAAGCATGGGCATTTGATCGTAGAGGCCACCATGAGCGATTTCATGGGCTTAGGCCGTTTTGGACTGTGGGGGGCCTACCGACTTGTGGGCCCCACACGGGTGTGTAGAGAATATTGGGTCAGACCGTGTATTCACACGGCCGAGGCCATTTTAGGGTTGTGTGGGCCACTTGGGCATTTGGGCCCACATAGGCCCATAATATGGGCCTTGGGCCCATTTCTCTATTTCACTGTTAAGGTTGCACAGGTCGTCTAAGGCGACTGTGGACTTTCTATTAGGTCGGTAAGTGTAGCTGGACCCCTAAACAATAGAATGACTGTTTTTCCCTTATGTGGTGAAATGACAATTTTGCCCTTATGTGGTAAAATGACTATTTTTCCCATATGTGGTAAGATGACTATTTTGCCCCTAAGTGCAGTATATATATATATATGTGTGTGTGTGTGTGTACATGTATGACTGTATTTTAGCATGTTATTTAAACTGTAATAGATACATGTATGATTCTATGATATGACATGACATGACTGTATGATACATTGAATGGGGATGGATTTATATTGATCGGAGGAAGTGTCCTAAAAGGCCTCGTCTCTAAATTACTGGCAGCTCTACTGTAAATTTCGTACAGTGCCTCAACCGGTCCTACTTGGAGTGTAGGGATGGGTGGGTTGATTTTATCCCCACATGGAGTGTAAGGCTGGACGGAGATGGAGTGTAGAAGCTGGATGGGTAGGACTTGCATACTGTTTATTGTTACTGCACTGTTTATGATTACTACAATGGGACAAGGCCCGAACACATGACTGGTTCTGTATTGAGATGGGCTGAAGCCCAAA
Source organism: Gossypium arboreum (assembly GCF_025698485.1). Taxonomy (NCBI): domain Eukaryota; kingdom Viridiplantae; phylum Streptophyta; class Magnoliopsida; order Malvales; family Malvaceae; genus Gossypium; species Gossypium arboreum. The sequence goes on from NC_069082.1 coordinate 33,594,369, forward strand.
TTGATATTGTCACTATTTCTAAAAAGGGCTTAGGCCTAGACTGTACTTGTTTTCTGACTATGCTTATACGGGATTACAGACTCAGTTTTCGTAAACTCACCCACATGTTTATCTCTACAAGTAATCCCCAGGCTTAGACAGATCGATGCTGAGAGGGACTCAAAGACGGCCACACAACCACATTTACTATCTTATTTGCTTTATTTTTATAAGTAATATTGTTTTGAGTATTTTTACTGTAAAAAGGCCGTTACGGATTTTAACTTAAATTTGGGTTTTTATTTGCTTTGGCTTGAAACTGCTAGAGATAGGAAAACTCAAGTTTTCAAAAGAAACAATATTTTTACAAAGTAAACGCAAGTATGCAACAGTTTTAAAAAGCTTCCGCTATAAAATGATATTTTTGGAAATGAATAACTATTTTAACGTAAATACTTTTTGGTTAGTGACGCAAGTTTTGAAATGAATGACCTAACTCAAAAACACACAAAGAGGTTAAATATATAGTAAGAGTTTTCATCGATATAACAGTTTACGAAAAACACCCAATTTGACATCACCGGATTCAGCCATAACGTCCAGGCAGGGTTTGGGGTGTTTCATTTAGTGGTATCAGAGCCAAGGTTTAAAACTCGACTGTGGATTTGAGTTACTTTAAAAACTTGGAATTGCTAAAAAGGAATTGTTTCAAATGATTTGAAGTATATTGAAATATTTTCCTAAATGTGTGGTACACCAAGTCTCCATGCCGATCCTGTAAGTTCTCTTTGAAAACTATATTTTGATTTTGATTGAAACTGTCAAAGGTAGGATTACTGAGACTATTGTAGGTAGTATACCGTACTGCAAACTCTTTAGTAGTATAGACTGAAACTGTAGAAAAATCGGTAGACACCGATAGACACTGCGTTGTGTGAAAATAAAACTCTATACTTGTGATACTGCCTTCATAAAATATTAGTTAATAAACAACTGGAACTGTAAAATGATGCATAAAACTGTTAATTCAAGATAAAACGCAATTCGATAATGAGCACCAGAGGTACTGGGTCTCTTGATCGTGCGGTTGGGGACAACACATTGTTCCGAGCTATGTTACAGATTCTGAAGAGGGTCGCTGGCCCAATACTAGATCTGAGGGTCGAGGGTGGATCGAAACGACTCCAGTCTAATGGAGCTGAGGTTTTTAGGGGTATTGCTAGTGTCGCCCCTAATGTGGCCGAGTATTGGATTGACATGTTGTCCCAGCCTATCTATAGACTGTAATGAAAGCACTCAATTTAAATGTCGAAGAGCTTTGAAACTAGAGTGCGGAACGGGGACGTAATGGTGTAGTCTATGTTATGCAACTGATCTGATAGTTGGAAATTTTGGGGATGAAATTTTTTTAAGGAGGGGTGTATTGTAACTCCCCAAATTTTGGGCCTAGAAGTTTTAGGTTTTGAGCAGGGGAACAGTTAGGAGGCAGCATATAAATGTTTAGATGTGCAAGAGAGTAACACTACAGCGTATCTGCTTCAGTGGTTACGTCTTTTGGGAAGTGTCTAAGAAGTCTTAGGTTCAAGCCTCAGCAATTGCAAAAAGTTTTGTTTTTAATGGATAAAACCCTTGTCTCTAGTTAGTAGGCTTTTAAATAAATGTGGGTATTTTATGACAAAAAGGCTTGTTGGTCTGGTGGATAGGGTGTATGGAGTATTCCAATAGGTCTGAGTTTCGAATCCTTGCATGCGCAAAGGGATTAAAATTTTGCAGTGCTAGATGGCTAAAGTTTTTGTTTCATTAAAAGTCTAAATAGTACGACGGCTGGAGTGATTTTAGGAAAAATATGGGTAGTGGATGGATGAGTGATTGGTTGAGGGATTTGAGGAAGGTTTTGAAGTGAGATTTTAGGAGAAACTTGTGGGAAGTTGAAGTGAGAGGAAGTAGTGTGCTGATTTAGGTTTGTGGGCACTCAAGAACTTAGGCTAAGGTGGGCTTTCTCTCTGACTTTCAGTTTCTAATTGCTCTAGATGTTCTCTTTTTGTCTGGTGGCCGAATACTGTTGTGGCTCCTTCCGGGTATCTTACTGATTTGCATATTCAATTTTTACAGTTACTTCCTTCCTCTTGTAAGTGATTTCCTGCTCTTATTGGCTGAACCCTTACTCGTTTCCTTCTTAACACTTTCGGGATTTAACATGTTCTTCTCGTAATTTCCTTCTTGACCAACTACTCCATCTTCTTCCTCCCTCATTCAGTTTGTTGATTGGCAGAATACTTCTCTTCCCTTCTTTGTTCTTTTTCCCTCTCCAATTAATTCCCTTGTCATCTCTTCTCCTTTTGTTTACTTACCAAATACACTTTTCTTTTCTCCTCTCTTTCTCAACACTCTCTTCTTGTTATCCATTCATCTTAGTACCTTGACCGTTTACTGCATCTCTCCTCTCCCTTTGCTTTCTGTCAATTTTTAGGGTAATCTCAAGTGTTTGATTTTACATTCGATTGTATCCGAGGACTTGAGTGATCGTCCTTTCTCAACTAATATGGTGAAAAGGGCTTCGGTTGATTTAGTTAAGGTAAGGCGTATCGATTGAATGTTTTAGTGTATTAGTATAGTGTTATTTTATGCTGGTTGATTAAGTTTTTACCTATGTTCGATTGGTGCATAGGAACATTCGAAGGAAAAGGAAAATGTCCTTACTTGGCATAGAGTGGACGGATCTCACCTCATGGCCGGTTCGAAGGTATGTTGTTGTGTGAGTTTAACTATAGGGATAATGGTGCTGAAGACTGTTGTTTAAGAGTAGGATTCAGGAGTGCTGCCATTCTCTTCTCTCGACCAAAAAAAAGCAAGGTGTGTGTAACAACATTGCCATAATCGTAAATCGGTAAAAGCTGAAATAGGTGACTGTCGACGCTACACGAGCGTGCGCTCGCTCATGTGATATATCAAATGTATAAGCATGGGTGTTTGATCGTAGAGGCCAACATGAGCGATTTCATGGGCTTAGGCCGTTTTAGACCACGTGGGCCCCATCGACTTGTGGGCCCCACACGTGTAGATCACACGGGTGTGTAGAGAATATTGGGTTAGACCGTGTATTCACACAGATGAGGCCATTTTAGGGTTGTGTGGGCCGCACGGTTTGTGGGCCCACATGGGCCCGCAATATGGGCCTTGGGCCCATTTTCTCTATTTCACGGTTAAGGTTGCACAGGTCGCCCAAGGCGACTGTGGACTTTCTATCGGGTCGGTAAGTGTACCTGGACCCCTAAACAATAGAATGACTATTTTACCTTTATGTGGTGAAATGACTATTTTGCCCTTATGGGTAAAATGACAATTTTGCCCTTATGGGGTAAAATGATTATTTTGCCCACATGTGGTAAGATGACTATTTTCCCCCTATGTGCAGTATATATATATGTGTACATGTATGACTATATTTTAGCATGTTATTTAAACTGTAATGGATACATGTATGATTCTGTGATATGACATGACATGACTGTATGATACATTGCATGGGGATGGGTTTATATTGATCGGAGGAAGTGTACTAAAAGGCTTCATGCCTGAATTACTGGCAGCTCTACTGCAAATTTTGCATAGTGCCGCAACCGGTCCTACTTGGAGTGTAGGGATGGGTGTGTGATTTTATCCCCACATGGAGTGTAAGGTTGGACGGAGATGGAGTGTAGAGGTTGGATGGGTAGGACTTGCATATTGTTTATTGTTACTGCACTGTTTACTATTACTACAATGGGCTAAGGCCCGAACACATGACTGGTTTTGTATTGAGATGGGCTAAAGCCCAAACTGATATTGTCACTATTTCTAAAAAGGGCTTAGGCCCAGACTGTGCTTATTTTCTGACTATGCTTATATGGGATTACACACTCAGTTTTCGTAAACTTTCCCATCTGTTTATCTCTATAAGTAATCCCCAGGCTTAGGCGGATCGATGCTGTGAGGGACTCAAAGGCGGCCACACAACCACATTTACTATCTTATTTGCTTTATTTTTATAAGTAATAGTGTTTGTGTATTTTTACTGTAATAAGGCCATTATGGATTTTAACTTAAATTTTGGTTTTTATTTGCATTGGCTTGAAACTGCTAGAGATAGGAAAACTCGAGTTTTCAAAAGAAAAAATGTTTTTACAAAGTAAACGCAAGTACGCAACTATTTTAAAAAGCTTCCGCTATAAAATGATATTTTTGGAAATGAATAACGATTTTAAAGTAAATTTTAGTTAGTGACACAAGTTTTGAAATGAATGACTTAACTCAGAAGCACACAAAGAAGTTAAATATTTAGTGAGAGGTTTCATCGATATAACACTTTATGAAAAACACAGAATGTGACATCGCCAGATTCGGCCCTAACTTCTAGCCGAGTTTGTGGTGTTACAAAGTGGGTGGACCCTAGTATGAAGATAAAAGAATAATGGTTCCATGCCAGATTTCAATAAGTTTCAAAATAAAATTTATTGTTAAGAAAAATGATTTTTAGGGCATGAGTTTACTCCATTGGTATAGTACACCTTATAATAATTATGGTCCTGTGCCAGTTAAGTTAGAAGGTAAGCTGACTAGGAACTAACTGAACATAAACTAATAAAAGTTAAAACGTAAAGAGATAATAGTGGCAAATTTTGTATAAGTTTACTTAGTATGGATGTGACGTTCACCAAGTTCCAATAGAAACTTGGGTTAAGTTAAAAGAGTACTCTGGTTTTGTTAAGAGGATTTATCTTCTTCCTTCTTTCCTCTAAGGTATTAAGATCTAGAGCTGGAGGAAACAAGAAGTACTTTTTTTGTTTAAGTAGGATCTAAAATTTTAGGATTTACTAAGTGATCTTTCTCCATGTCGAAGTGAGTTTTATGGATCTAGAAAAGTAGATCTACATGAATGTCTAGTGAAGTAAGGCTTTGTTTATGGGTTATTTGGGTTTGAAATGATTATAAAAGCTACTCGAATGGGTATTAATGGTGATCTTCTGTTGTACAAGGCAGTGTTTGCTGCAATCTCTTGTTGAGTGTGGGATTTGGAGTTTAAGTTTCCCTTCAAAGTTATTAGGTGAGTCCCTAAGTTGACTCTTGCTTGTATGTTATGTGTTCTGGAAATTTTTATGAAAAGATAATGAAACATGAATTAGAAACTAAATGAGTATGGTATAACAATTCTGATGTAAAAGGAATGTTTGATAGACCTTGTATATATGTTTGATAGACCTTATATATATGGATAGTATGAGATCTGACTGGTCGAAGTATGTGATATGAATTTTAAGGCTAAAGGATGATTTTTTATGAATGATTGAAATACATGTGTGTATGTGTCTTGAAAACATGCTATGGAATGTGTTTGTTATGAATGAGTCAGTATGTGTGATGAGTCTATGTTTGTCTCCATATAGTCGTTTAAAGGAGTTCGTCGGGATTTTAAACATGATTTCTTAAGAGGAAAACTCCATGGCACCATATCGTGTAAGACCATGACTAGACTATGGCATCATTTGGAAAGAAATAAAGGAAGGTTATTACCCAAAAGGGGGTTCTCTACGTGACCCCTAGCAATGAGGCGCTAAACCCACGTAAGGTGAGTTTACGCAAATTTTGTCGCATAAACATTAGAAAATGGAAAGCATTTGTGGTGAACCTATGAAATAGAAGCCTTTGTGGTGTATTTGTAAAGCAAAGCCTTTGTGGCAAATCTTTGCAAAGGAAAAGCCTTTGTGGCAAGCCTATGCAACGAAAAAGCCTTGGTGGCGAGCCTCTGAAAGGAAAGCCTTTGTAGAGAACCTTTGTACAAAAAGACTTTATGGAAAATCTCTGTAAAGGAAAAAGTCATTGTGGCAAACCTCTCTAAAGAAAGCCTTTATGGCGACTTCTGATCAACGAAGCCTCACGGCAACCTCTAGAATGAAAAGCCTATTTGGTGATTCATGAGAGGAAATGCCCTCATGGCACAGTCTAAAAGGGAAGCCTTGGTGGCAATTCTAAAATGAAATGCCTTTAAGGCATAATGTGAAAGGAAAGCCTCAGTGGCATATCATAAAAAGAGAAGTTTTTATGACATAGTATGAAAGAAAATCTTCTATGGCAAACTCGAGAGAATTTGTAGGTATGGTGAAGTCTTAAGGGTTAAATATTGTAGTGAGCCATAAAATGAATGGATATGGCACAACCAGTAAGACTCGTATGAGTAATTAGTATAATTTACATGATTTAGAATTAATTCACTTTGGTAAAGTAGAATACTAGATTGTTCTGATAAGGATAACAGATTGAAAGATTATAGAGAAGTTATAAGCTAACTTATGGAAGCTAATTTTCAATAAAGGATTTTAAATCCTGTAATTTGAATGAGTATTGATTAACTATGGGTAACCGTTAAAGGTTCCGATGAGACAACAACCAAGGGTTGATGAATGCTGAAATGCCAACGTTTTGGATGAATAGATCTCTAACAAGGAATAAATAGAGTAATTAGATGAGTAATCTCCAGAGTATGTGGTGAACACAAAAGAATGAGTCATTTAAGCTTGAAGGACTAAACTGAGTAAGGGCGATGTCTGGCAAGGTAAGGAATGAAAAATCTATAAGTCACTATGAACTACATGAATAGTTAAGGAAAAGGTGTTTTAGAATAGGGACATAAAAACAATAGTATTGTACCTAAATGGATTTCTAAAGTGAGTTTGGTTAAGGAAAGACATGGGAAGGTTAAGTGACGAACATGAGTATTGCATAAGGAAAGGAATAGATGTAAGGTATGATGTCAGGGTAAGGCACAACACCACGGTACGAAGAAGGAAAAACCAAGAATGATATATGCCAAAGTTTAGTTAAAGAATAAGTATAAGGAGGTTGATAAAGGAAGTGTCGAACGCAATTTAGGTCATTGATGTTTGCCTCCCTAATATCGCATGAACTTATTTCAGTGCTTTATATTTCAGGGGAGCTAGATTGGGTTTATGCCTGGAGGGACACTACCAAGACTATGCCAAAGAAGTGGCGTGTGAAAACTTGAATACATGGTTGTAAATCAGCATCTTATAGTAATTCGGTTTGATTTCGAAGTTAATCATAGGCGACACTGAAATTTAACTACCATATGTCATACTTGTAATCATGCATTGTATATATATATGCTTAGGTAATTCAATTTGAAGCTCTCATAACTATGTAAATGTTCTTGAATTGAAACTTTTTATTTAAGTACACAGTTAAGTTACATTCGTACTAGGGTGTGATACCCAATATTTGGGTTTGGATTATTGGAACGGGTTTAGGGCGTTACAATTAGCTTCTGTGGAGAAATATGAAAAGTAGCCTTTGTGGCGAAAAATGAAAAGTAGCCATTGTTGTGAAATATGAAAGCATAACCTTTATGGAAAAATATGAAAGAGTAGCCTTTTGTGGCGAATATGAAAGAGTACACTTTTTGGCGAATATGAAAGAGTAGCCTTTAAGGCTAAACATGAAACATAAGCCTTTGTGGCAACTTTGAAGGAATAGCTTTTGTGGCCCATTTTGAAGTAATGGCTTCTATGGAAAACCCTGTTAGAGATGCCTGTCATGGAGTACCCTAATGAAATATTTGTTGTGGCGAGTTCTGTACTAAGCTAGTTGACATAAACAGTGTGGTCCTTAAGAGTAATCAATATGTTATAATGTAACAGCCCGATTTAGACCTTAACATGTAATATCCCGAATTAAGGCCTAATCGGAATAGTGGTTTTGTGACTAAAAATCCGAGAAAGAAATAATTATTTTATAATTATTTTGAGGTTTGTGATATGATTGCATAATTGTGTGAAAATTTCGTGAAGAAATTTTTGGCATAACGAGTTTAATTTAAAGTTAGGGACTAAATCGAATAAGTTGCAAAACTTGCATTCTAGAAGTTTTTAGTATGAAATTGTTTTGAAATATTAATTAGGAGGTCTTAAATGGTACTTTGACCAATTTTAAGTTCATGGACAAAATTAGGACATGGAAGGAATTTTTTTTGAAAGTTTAGTAAGGAGGGCCATTTTGGTTATTTGGATATTAAATGAAATAAAAAGGGAAAAATAACACAAAATTGGTTATCATCTTCCTTAGTTGCTGCCGAATGCTACCTCTCTCCATAGCTAGGGTTTTTTCAACTTTCAAGCTTCATAGTAAGTGATTCCAAGCCCCGTTTTTAATGATTTTTACGTTTTCGAAATCCCGGTAACTCGGTATAGCTTATGATAGTAATATTTTGAGTTAGAGTTCATATTTGGAAAAATACCCATAGGTGAAATTTGTGAATTTTGATGTTTTATGATAGAATATGAGGTTTTAAATTATGTTAGACAACTTGTGCTACTCGGTTTTGAGTGAAAACGAGTAAAAGAGCTTAATCGACAAAAATACCTAATAGTCATAAGTACATGTTAGAGTGAGAATTTGATGTTGCCATAGAAGGGAAAAGTGATCAGCATGTTATAAAACATAAGAATAAGGAATTAAGTTTAATTCCCGATATTTGGGGCAAAAGTGTAAATATGCAAAAGTTTAGGGGTAAAATTGTAATTTTGCTAAAATTTGAATTAAAGACTAATTTGATAATGTGAGTATTAAATAAGCTAAATATGTTATTTTAGATCAATAAAGACTTGGAATCGACCCCAATCGAGGAAAAGAAAAGATTGTGGACTAAATTGCTAAATCATTATATTTTGGAACCAAGGTAAGTTCATGTGTGAATAATGTAGCATAATTGTTATTTATAAGTTATTGATGTTAATTATATGATATGCTGATTTTTATCATGAAATATATTATTTGTGGTTATTTTCGAATAAAATGCAAATTATGTGTATTATTTGTTAAATATAAAGTGCTACCGAGTATTGGTTTCGGTATTTTACGGAATATGGCAAGGATATGTGTTCGATGAAAATCTCGTTTGAACCTTAGGAATAGATTAGGATACAAGTGACATGTCACTAGGATGGTTGAGCATCCAAACTTGTTGAGTTGAGTCCGAGTTCGTGAGATGTAACTAGGCATCCTAACTCGTTGAGTTGAGTCCGAGTTCACTTATGGATGCGAACGCCAGAGCTTGTTGAGTTGAGTTCGAGTTCACTTAGGGGCGGGTTACATGACTTTACATATGTGGCACTTATGTGCAAATTATCCATGTATCCGAGTTATATTCCGATGTGTTCAACGGGTAAAATTTCTAGTGAAATGGAAGAACACTTAAGATGCAAGTGACGTTTTGGTAAGTGCTGTGAAATGGACACTTTGTAAAGGTATGTACTTAACCCTCGGGTTGAAAATAGATACAACAACGATAAGGTGGTAAGATGATGAATGACGTTTAGAAATGTGATATATGTTTTGGTGATACTATGATAAGGTTTTTTGGTATAATTGTATTGTTATGTTACTTGATATTTGCATAGGAACTTACTAAGCATTTATGCTTACTCCCTCCTTTTTATTCACTGTAGTTTTGAACAAGCCAGCTCGGGAATCAGGACAGGTCCAAGGTTCGATCACACTATCCGAAGGACACTTTTTGGTAAATGGCTTGTAAAACTTAAGTATGGCATGTATAGCAATATACCTATTTCGTGTAAATAATTTTGTGATATGGCGGTGATTTGGTTGAGAAAATGCTTGATAATGATAGGTCATGGAAATGACTAATTTAGAGCATGTTTGATGTCATGGAAAGTTAATAGGTCATCTAGTCCATAAAAACTCATGAAAAGATGAAATTTTCCATAAGCGAACATTGCAAACAACAACGGCGTGAGTTTGAAAATTTACTAAAATCATAGAAATCGAATTTGGTGATAGATTAAATATGAAATTGAAGCTCAGTATGTCTATTTTCACATAAAACAAACGAAACAGGTAAAGGAATTATATGTTAGAAGATATTTGAATTTTTATGAAACAGGGCCAGAGTGATTTCTGGATCCCCTGTTCCAACTTTAGGAATTCACCATAAATTGTACAGAAATAATTAGGTGTTTTATTGGAATCCTTATTGAGTCTAATTTCAGGATAAACAAACGGCACAGTCATATAAATTTTTCACAGAGAGATATATGGTTCGTAGTAAACAGAGGTCAGTCTAGCCAAGTCCTGAAATAGGGGTAACTTTAACTAATAAACTGTACTAATTGGCCCAACCAAAAATTATAGAAAAAGATTAGTAAATAGATATATGATTCTAGATTTAGGGAAAATTTACGGATCTTGATTTCGAGTTTTGTAACTCGAGATATGATTTTTCTTGTAACTGTGACGCAGGTAACTAGAAAGCTGTGTATGTAGAAACAAATGATTCGAAGTTCTTAATTTGATAAATTATGTTCGGTAACACCTCAAGCTCGACTCTGGTGACGGTTTCGGACTACGTGTTTATAAGAGCAGGTTTAGTGGTATCAGAGCAGGTTTAGTCGGTTCTCAGACTACGTGTTGTGCGTACGGATTTTGCTATACATGCCATATGTATAAATTGTGATAGTGTGACGACTTCTGACCTTTTTAAATGATTTTTTTATATATTAAATGGATCCCGATCCAGCTGTGGCAGATGAAGTAGAGAGTAATGCACCAGCTCCGACTGAAGGGGCAGCGCTGACTGAAAATCCACCCCCTACTGTTGGTCAGGGAGGAGGAGAAAGGGATCGGGAAGCCTTTCTCCAACTGATGAGTGCATGGAATACTGAGTTCGTTCGTACAAACCCAAATGTACGACCTCCCCCACCTCCCCCAATTCCTCAACCTACACCCCCGATGCCTCAGGGAGTGGATATGATAAAATTTCACAGAACTCCAGTTGACAGAATTCGTAAACAAGGGGCCGAAGAATTTAGGGAAAATATTGATGATGATGCCGAGAAAGCAGAGTTTTGGCTTGAAAATTCTATCCGAGTATTTGATGAATTATCTTGTACACCTGAAGAATGTTTGAAATGTGTTGTATCTTTGTTGAGGGATTCAGCCTATAATTGGTGGAAGACTTTGATTTCGGTGGTACCGAAAGAGAGGGTAACACAGGAATTCTTTCAAGAAGAGTTTGGAAGAAATATATTAGTGAAAGATTTATTGATCAGAAACGTAAAGAGTTTCTTGAGCTGAAGCAAGGTAATATGACAGTCACAGAATATGAAAGAGAGTTTGTTCGATTGAGTAAGTATGCCAGATATTATGTTCCTACAGAGGCCAAGATGTGCCGATGATTTGAAGACGGCCTCAACGAAGACATCAAGGTATTTGTTGGGATCCTTGAACTAAAAGAAATGGTGGTACTTGTCAATTGAGCTTGCAAGGCTGAAGAACTACTTATGGAAAAGAAAAAGGTAGAATCTGAGACACGAAATTGGAAGAAAAGACCAATGAGTAATGCACCCTCACAGCAACCCGGAAAGTCAAGAAATATGAATCCTCGTCCCCAAGTTTCAGCTGGGCAATCATATGGGAATTTTAAGAAGCAAAATGTGGGTCCTAAGTCCCAGACTACTTCGGCAACTAGTGTAGGGAACTCGATATTTGTTAAACCCGAGTGCCAGCGGTGCGGTAGAAATCATTTTGGTCCGTGCAAAGCAAATGAATGTTTTCGATGTGGTTCTCCAGATCATTTTATTAGAGACTGCCCAGAGAGAGCTGAGAAAGAAAAATTTTAGTATACAAAAGCAAGTGGTGCGGATTCGAGGGGAAGGTATCCAAGAAAAGCTGGGAGTGAAGCAAGTAGTAAGAATGTAGCCAGAGATGCAGCAGTTAGACCTGAAGGAAAAGCTCCAGCTAGAACTTATGCTATTAAAGTACGTGAAGATGCTTCCTTACCCAATGTGATTACCGGTATATTTTCTCTTTATGATGTTAATGTTATTGCTTTGATTGATCCCGGTTCTACTCATTCATATGTATGCATGAAACTGGTATCTAGCATGAATACACCTTTTGAGAACACAGAATTTATGATTAGAGTGTCGAATCTGTTAGGCAAATGTGTGATAGTTGATAAAGTATACAAGAAATGTCCTTTAATGATTCGGGGTCATTACTTTCCGACCGACTTGATGTTGTTGTCGTTTGATGAGTTTGATGTTATTTTGGGTATGGATTGGTTGACGTTGCATGATGATATAATAAATTGCAAAGAAAAGGTTATAGAATTATAGTGTGAAAATGGTGAAACTCTGCGGGTTGAATCAGATAAATCAGAGGCATTGTCTAGTGTGATTTCTTCAATGTCGGCTCAAAGATATTTGAGAAAGGGTTATGAAGCTTACTTGGCGTATGTAATTAATACAAAAGAAGTTGAAAAGAAAGTTGAATTAGTTCCGGTTGTGTGTGAATTTGCGGATGTATTTCGGAAGAATTCTTTGGGTTTGCCTCGGTCGGGGAAGTAGAATTTGGTATTGATTTGATACCGGGAAAAACTCCGATCTCGATTGCTCCATATAGAATGGCACCAACAGAGTTAAAAGAGTTAAAGTCATAGTTGCAAGAGTTGATTGATAAAGGCTTTGTGAGACCGAGTTTTTCACCTTGGGGTGCTACTGTGTTATTTCTGAAAAAAAAGGATGGTTCTATGAGGTTGTGTGTTGATTATCGGCAGTTAAACAAGATGACAATCAAAAACAAGTATCCGTTGCCAAGAATTGATGATTTGTTTGATCAGCTAAAAGGAGCAACATGGTTTTCAAAGATTGACTTGAGATCTGGGTAAAAGAGTCGGATGTGCCTAAAACTGCTTTTAGAACAAGGTACGGTCATTAAGAATTTTTAGTTATGCCATTTGGGTTGACAAATGCTCCTGCTGTGTTTATGGATTTAATGAATCGCATATTTTGGCCATACTTGGACAAATTTGTTGTGGTGTTTATAGATGATATTTTAATTTATTCAAAAGATGAGACGAGCATCTTGAGCATTTGAGGATAGTTTACAAACTTTGAGAAATAAGCATTGTATGCTAAATTTAGTAAAAGTGAATTTTGGCTCAGGAAGTTGGATTTTTGGGTCATATTGTTTGGTGATGGTATCGGGTTGATCCTAGTAAAATTTCAGCCATTTTGATTGGAAACCATCGAAAAATGTAACTGAAGTTAGAAGTTTTTTGGGGCTAGCTGGGTATTATCGGCAGTTTATAAATGGATTTTCTATAATTGCTGCTCCTATGACTAGACTACTCCGAAAGAATGTTAAATTTGAAAGGACGGAAGAATGTCAATAGAGTTTTGAAGAATTGAAAAAGTTATTAACAGAGGCACCAGTGTTAGTACAGCCCGAATCAGGTAAAGAATTTGTGGTGTAGAGTGATGCTTCTCTAAATGCTTTGGGGTGTGTACTTATACAAGAAGGAAAAGTGGTGGCTTATGCTTCGAGGTAGTTAAAACCTCATGAGAGGAATTATCCTACTCACGATTTGGAATTGGCTGCGGCGGTGTTTGCTTTAAAGATTTGGCGACATTATTTGTATGGTGAAAAATGCCGAGTATATACCGACCACAAAAGTCTTAAGTACTTGATGTCCAAAAAGACTTGAATTTGAGACAGCAAAGATGGTTGGAGTTATTGAAAGATTATGAGCTTGTTATTGATTATCATCCGGGAAAAGTGAATGTGGTTGCCGATGCTTTAAGCAGAAAGTTGTTGTTTGCTTTGAGAGCTATGAACACTGAGTTGAAAATGTCAGATGATGGTTCAATTCTAGCAGAGTTAAGAGCAAGACTGATGTTTTTACAAGAGATTTTTGAAGCTCAAAAAAATGATCAAGATTTGCAAGCCAAGAGAAAGCAGTGTGAAGCTGATACGGGATCAGATTTCAGAATCGGTTCTGATGGTTGCTTGATGTTTAAAAATAGGATTTGTGTACTGAAAAATGATGAATTGATTCAAAATATTTTACATGAAGCACATAATGGCTGTTTGGCGGTTCATCCGGGCAGTACGAAAATGTATAATGACTTGAAGAAAATGTACTGGTGGAGTGGAATGAAAAGAGATATTTCCGAGTTTGTATCAAAATGCTTAATTTGTCAACAAGTGAAAGCTGAACACCAAGTGCCTTCGGGATTACTTCAGCCTATTATGGTTCCTGAATGGAAATGGGATCGGATTACTATGGATTTTGTTTGAGGTTGCCATTGACTCGGAGACGTAAAGATGCAATCTGGGTAATAGTTGATGATTAACTAAAGGCTCATTTTATCCCGGTACGTATGGATTATTCTCTTAACAAGTTGGCTGAACTGTATGTTAGAGAAATTGTTAGACTACATGGAATACCATTGTCGATCATTTCGGATAGATATCAGAGGTTTACCTTGCGGTTTTGGCAAAAGTTGCAAGACGCGTTAGGTACGAAGTTAAATTTCAATACTACTTTCCATCCACAAACTGATGGGCAATCAGAGAGAGTAATTCAGATTCTTGAAGATATGCTTAGATGTTGTGTATTGGAATTTCAAGAAAGTTGGGAAAGATATTTACCGTTGGTAGAATTTGCTTACAATAATAGTTATCAGACGAGTTTGAAGATGGCACCTTATAAAGCATTGTATGGTCGTAGGTGTCGAACGCCTTTGTATTGGACTGAACTCAAGGAAAATTTGATATATGGAGTTGATCTAATAAAAGAAACCGAATAAAAAGTGAAGATAATTCGAGATTGTTTGAAAGCTGCTTCAAATAGACAGAAATCTTATGCAGATTTAAAATGAAAAGACATTGAATTTCAAGTTAGTGATAAAGTATTTTTAAAAGTGTCTCCGTGGAAGAATGTTCTTAGATTTGGACGGAAGGGCAAATTAAGTCCGCGTTTTATCGGGCCGTATGAAATAATTGAAAGAGTTGGACCGGTAGCCTATCGGTTAGCATTGCCATCTCAATTGAAGAAGATTCATAATGTATTCCATGTGTCTATGTTATGTCGGTATCGTTCGGATCCTTCACATGTGGTTTTACCGATAGAAATTGAACTACAACCAGACATGACCTATGAAGAAGAACCGATTAAGATTTTAGCTCGAGAGGTCAAACAGCTAAGGTATTGCACTTGTGAAAGTGTTGTGGCAAATGAATGGAATAGAAGAAGCTACATGGGAACCCGAAGAAACTATGAAGAATCAATACCCACATTTGTTTACCGGTAAGATTTTCGAGGACGAAAATGTTTAACGGGGGGGAGAGTTGTAATATCCCGAATTAAGGCCCAATCGGAATAGTGGTTTTGTGACCACAAATCTAAGATAGAAATAATTATTTTATAATTATTTTGAGGTTTATGATATGATTGCATAATGGTGTGAAAATTTTGTGAAGAAATTTTTGGCATAACGAGTTTAATTTGAAGTTATGGACTAAATCGAATAAGTTGCAAAACTTACATTCTAGAAGTTTTTAGTATGCAATTATTTTGAAATATTAATTAGGAGGTCTTAAATGGTACTTTGACCAATTTTAAGTTCATGGACAAAATTAGGAAATGGAAGGAATTTTTTGAACGTTTAGTAAGGAGGGGCATTTTGGTCATTTGGATATTAAATGAAATAAAAAGGGAAAAATAACACAAAATTGGTTATCATCTTCCTTAGTTGTTGTCGAATGCTCCCTCTATCCATAGCTAGGGTTTCTTCAACTTTTAAGCTTCATAGTATGTGATTCCAAGCCCCGTTTTTAATGATTTTTACATTTTCGAAATCCCGGTAACTCGGTATAGCTTATGATAGTAATATTTTGAGTTAGAGTTCATATTTGGAAAAATACCCATAGGTGAAATTTGTGAATTTTGATGTTTCATGATAGAATATGAGGTTTTAAATTATGTTAGACAACTTGTGCTATTCGGTTTTGAGTGAAAACGAGTAAAAGAGCTTAATCGGCAAAAATACCTAATAGTCATAAGTACATGTTAGAGTGAGAATTTGATGTTGCCATAGAAGGGAAAAGTGATCAGCATGTTATAAAACATATGAATAAGGAATTAAGTTTAATTCCCGAGATTTGGGGCAAAAGTGTAAATATGCAAAAGTTTAGGGGTAAAATTATTATTTTGCTAAAATTTAAATTAAAGACTAATTTGATAATGTGAGTATTAAATAAGCTAAATGTAACACCCCTATCCCGTAGCCGTTGTCGGAATAGAAAAGGGGTATTACCAGACTTGTAACTCATGTCGGAACAATAATTTTTTTTTTTTTAACTTTTTCTTGAAATAAAGATCATTCATTTAGATAAATGCTAAATACAGCCAGGGATAAAATTAAACTTCTATAAGTACACATTCAAAAGATGCCATTTTTGCATGCTTATATACATTAACCAGAATATTATTCCGCTACTAGTTTATTCTATACATGCCATAAAATAATCCAAAACATAGTAGCACCAAACAGTGGATAGTGATAGTGTGACGAGTTGCTGACGATCCCCGAGCAAACGCCAAATTTGATAATCTATAAAGCAGAGAAACGTAACAACAGAGTAAGCTTTCAAGGCTTAGTAAGTCTTAAGTAAAACAATTAACTTTGCTGGATTAAATACATTTATAACTTACACAAAATCCAAGTGAAGTCTCGATGGGCTTAATAAGCCTACACAAGTACATAATACATACCTGGCCAACTTAATGTGCTGATCATCCGTAATTGTTGATTTATTACTAAGTCGCTTAAGATTAGGCCTTACACAAATCACATTTTGAAATGTCAAGATATATCACCATTCGGTCAAATAGATTAAACCCTATGTATGCACATGTAATTCATCTATTTCATCCAAATTTAAGAGTATATACCCCTTCGCATTTAAAAATATCCATGCTACTTTTAGTTTAATCAGTCGAACTAAAACATAACACTATAATCACATTCGGTTTCCATATTTGGAAGCACATATTCATGTTTTCATCTTACATAAACAATTTGATAGAGTCAATACTCATTGAATATAACTTATAACCATCTCATAAGTTATTCCTCAAGTACATTTGTAATACAAACGAAATCGAGTTCACATAGCAAGTAAGTGTCACTTACCATATACTTAACCTTTGTACACTTACCGTTTCCATAGTTACCAATTACCAATTCAATCTTTCAATACCTCTAACCACTTAATCATATGCACTCATTTCGTGCACATACATAATTGTATATATGTATTTAGGAGCTTAGTTCTTTAGTTCATATTCACATTAATATTTCAAATAATCAAATCATGACAAGTATTAAAGTTTCGTATACGTATATAAAGGACCAAACATATTCCTTATCACATATACATAAATGACCAAACGCAATCCATACCTTGTATTTGCACATCCTGCCGAATACAACTCAAATTAGTAAATTTTTATGAAACTAATTAAATCCTTATCTTAAAGATATACAAATGGTCTTCGATTTGAAATATTTGAGGCACTTAGCCATAGCACGCTGAGTTTTAAAAAATCGAATCCGATTACGATTACCAAGCCTGCAGGACTTTAAGCTGGATATATCATCATAGTTAATTCACAAAGTTGTATACACATCAATTCACATACCTTCGATTTTTCCAACACGGAAACACATTAATAAGGTATCACTTCATTCGAACTTATTAGTATCTCAATATAGCTAGTCTCATTTCACAAGAGCCATTAGGCCACATCACGTAGTCGTGAGTCTTAACTGGATACTTTCCAAATTCCATGTATATTTAATCACATGTTACCACATTTCACACAAACTATCACCATTGTAATTCATTAACCTCATTTGAATATAAGCATATAGCATGTACCTTAACTTCATGTCCTAATATCATTCGACTTTAACACATATTTATATATATATATATATATCCCTTTCAATAAACTTCCAACTAAATAAGAAAATACACACATGACTTACATTCTTCTCATGACAATCATTCGGCTAAACAACATTTAAGTCACCACACCTTCAATTTATAAAACTATCAACACATATTACATATACATTGCTTACGTTTATAAAATAGCCATTCGGATAACTTGCACACATTTAAATTTTAGCCATTTTGGCCTCACCACCTATATACTTATCTTGTACATCAAATCAGCAATAGCTTATAAGCAATTCAATTAGTTTCATCAATGTTTACAACAAAATCATAGATTCACTACAAGCTGTTTTCTTGAGCAACAATCATTAAATTATTTGTAACTGGAGCTACGAAACTCCCAATGAAGTGCCGTAAATTTTCCCCGAAAATAGACTCATATATCTTCTATTCGTAAAATTTTCAGGATTTTTGGTTTGGCCAATCAAAATCAGAATTTTCTTAAAGTTTCCCCTATTTCACTATTTGACTATACTGAACACTCTTCACTACGAATCAAATTTCTCATTGTACAGATTTCAAAATATGTTCTTGTTTATTTCATTTGAAACTAGACTCATTAAGGAGTCTAAGAATATAAATTTTATCTTATAAAATTTTTGTACTATTTATAATGATTTTCTAAAAACAAAACAGGGATTTGATTCATTCGACCTTTGTGACACACAACTTTAAATATCTCTCTATAGGAAATTCCTTTGCTTGCCCTATTTATTTTATAAGAAACTAGACTCATTGATATTTGATTACATATTTTATTCAGTCTCTAATTCTACTCCAACAATTTATGGTGATTTTTAAAAATCACGCTACTGCTGCTGTCCTAAGTAGATTATTACAATTTGCTCTTAAATTTCCAAGTCCAAACACTTAAGAACTTACCATTTGAGTTTAAAACATATCATCATATATAAGTACTTCTTATTATCACATACAAATCATAATTTAAATATCACTTTTCTAATAACCAATCAGCTAAGGCTCATAGAGGTAACTTATTCCTTATCATTTTGCTACAGGTAATTACACCAATTCATAGTCCCATCTTTACCCGTATTCCATATCATTCTTCATTATAACTAAACTTATATGCTAGAAACTTATTTATTTCAATATGTAATTCAAGTAGAACCATTAGGTCACATTTTATTTATTATGTTCATATAAATATATATCATCGTTTATCAAATCTTAAGCTAAGTTCCATTACTCAAAGACTTACCTTATGTCGGATGAAAGCGGTTCCAAACGGCTACTCGATACACTTTGTTTTGCCCTTGCTTGATTCTCCTCCTTTGGGTTCTTGAGCTTAAATAAATAAATTAACTAGTTTAATTACCTTGCTAGTTATTTATATCCCATAACATTAATAGTTTCATATCAAAAGAATCATACGGCAACATTTGATTTTTATTCACCTTATGCTTTTACTAACTTTAAGCCATTAGGCTATTGATCACCTAAGATCCAATTACTATAATTAACCCAATAAATATTTCAATAAAACACACATAAATATTATATACATGGCAACCACCCTTGTTAATTACTCATATATATTTTAATAATTTTCGTTTCATCTTACAACCATTCTTGTTCAAAACATCAAAACCTTAACTAAAACTTATAGATTGTCTCAAGGCCGAATGCATTCTTACTTCCAAAGTAACATAGTCTATGATATATTTTATTTCAAGGTACATATTCATAAATCAAATTTAACCATATAAACCAATATCACCCACTTGATCAGTTATAGAGAATTAAAGTTAATATCACAATGTGTACCCTATATGGCCCATTATACATAATCAAATTTAACATCATCTATATATTTACTCATATGGCCGAATATACATACCCCCATATAATATCATTTTCATTTCATTTAACACTAAATTTCCACCACATAAACACTTGGCAGAATAATCCTAAACTAGCAAAACTCCATATTTGTTCATACCATCTTTTAAATTCACATATATCTATTTAGGTAGCTCATATTTTCCCCTTTCTAATATTTCTATCCAAAACATCAAAACACTATCCTTTTAGCATTTATCCAATAATACCGTATGCACAATTTGTCACCAAAACTAAAGAAAAATCAACATATGGGTTACAATAAGAGCTTGACTACTAACTAGATTCTCATAAAAATCAATAGAAATAACATGAACTCCTACCTTATTTAACCTCCAAGATAGCCGAATGCCCTAGACAAATTCCTTCCTCTTTCCCTTTTGTTTCTGCTTTGCAAGAAGGTAACGAAGATGAACACACTCTTACCTTTATTTCTTATTTTATTCATCTTTTTCTTATAAATTTATTACATCATTTCATGGCCGGCCAATACATGCTTTAAGGGTAAATTGACATGCAAACCCAAGCTTTCTCACCTCATTGTTTTTGGATCCTTACAAATTACCTACCATCTTTTCTAAAATTTTCAACTAAGTCCTTTCAAGAAAAATTTACATTCCTAAGACTAAATTGAAACTTTTAATTTTTCCTACATACTATCACACATAAATATATGCTACAAAAATTAAAATGAATTTTTGTGACTCGATTTTGTGGTCCCGAAACCACATTCCGACTAGGGTCTAATTAGGGATGTCACACTAAATGTGTTATTTTAGATCAATAAAGACGTGGAATCGACCCCAATCGAGGAAAAGAAAAGATTGTGGACTAAATTGCAAAATCATTATATTTTGGTACCAAGGTAAGTTCATGTGTGAATAATGTAGCATAATTGTTATTTATAAGTTATTGATGTTAATTATATGATATGCTGATTTTTATCATGAAATATATGCTTTGTGGTTATTTTCGAATAAAATGCAAATTATGTGTATTATTTGTTAAATATAAAGTGCTACCGAGTATTGGTTTCGGTATTTTACGGAAGATGGCAAGGATATGTGTTTGATGAAAATCCCGTTTGAACCTTAGGAATAGATTAGGATACAAGTGAAATGTCACTAGGATGGTTGAGCATCCGAACTCGTTGAGTTGAGTCCGAGTTCACTTACGGATGCGAATGTTCGAACTCGTTGAGTTGAGTCCGAGTTCGTGAGATGTAACTAGGCATCCGAACTCGTTGAGTTGAGTTCGAGTTCACTTATGGATGCGAACGTCCGAGCTCGTTGAGTTGAGTCCGAGTTCACTTAGGGGCGGGTTACATGATTTCTTGATTACATATGTGGCACTATGTGCAAATTATCCATGTATCCGAGTTATATTCCGATGTGTTCAACGGGTAAAATTTCTAGTGAAATGGAAGAACACTTAAGATGCAAGTGACGTTTTGGTAAGTGTTGTGAAATGGACACTTTGGACAGGTATGTACTTAACCCTCGGGTTGAAAATAGATACAACAACGATAAGGTGGTAAGATGATGAATGACATTTAGAAATGTAATATATGTTTTGGTGATACTATGCTAAGGTTGTTTGGTATAATTGTATTGTTATGTTACTTGTTATTTGCATATGAACTTACTAGGCATTTATGCTTACTCCCTCCTTTTTATTCACTATAGTTTTGAACAAGCTGGCTCGGGAATCGGGATAGGTCGAAGGTTCGATCACACTATCTGAAGGACACTTTTTGGTAAATGGCTTGTAAAACTTAAGTATGGCATGTATAGCAATATACCTATTTTGTGTAAATAATTTTGTGATATGGCGATGATTTGGTTGAGAAAATGCTTGATAATGATAGGTCATGGAAATGACTAATTTAGACCATGTTTGATGTGTAACACCCCGTACCCAAGTCCGTTACCGGAGTTGAATACAAGGTGCACACAGACTTAACTTAATTGTTTTCACAGTCCATAAAAAAAAAATTTCCAGACAAGCTGGTTACTGCATCACTGTCCCCTTAAAAATCATATCTGGAGTTTCAAAACTTGAAAATCATTTTTGTAATTTTTCCATGAAACTAGACTCATATTTCCATCTACAAATTTTTTTCTAGAATTTTTGGTCGAGCCAATTAGTTCAGTTTATTAGTTAAAGTCTCCCATGTTACAGGGGTCGACTACACTGACCTTCGTGCATTACAACTTGAATATCTCCCTGTGCAGGGCTTCAATACTGATGCCGTTTATTTATATAGAAACTAGACTCAAAGAGGAATCTATACATATATGGTATGACTCCTAATTATCTCTGGTTAATTTATAATGAATTTCCAAATTCGGAACAGGGAATCCAGAAACCGTTCTGACCCTGTTTCACGAATACTTAAATATCTCTCAATATACAACTCATATGACCGTTTCGTTTCTTCCATATGAAAGTAGATTCATCAAGGCTCATTTACATAATTTATTTGCTATTTAATTCCACTCCTGCTATTTTTAGTGATTTTTCACATTCACACCACTGCTGCTGTCAGCATCTATTACTAAAACAAACTATGCCTATTTCATGACTTTTCCTTGATTTAACTAATAATTCATCATGCATGTCCCAAATTATAACCATGATTGTGTCCAAACATCACAAAACCAATTCCAACCGAAAATTTACGCCATTTTCGCATGGCTAAAAGTTTACATACCAAATTTCAACAAAGCATAACAGCCTATACATGCCGAAATGTACTCCTAGACCAACTACGAAGAAAATACCAAAAGTTGTTAGCCGGTGTGATGACTTCGATGACGGTCCCGAATGCACAAAAAGTCGAGTCCAAGGAACCTAAAATAAGTGACAAGCAATCACCGAATGAGTATATAACTCAGTAAGTCATAAGCAATGCACTATCATCCATTAATAACATTATTACAAGAGGAAACAAAATGGAACGAGGTTAATTACTCCATCCAAACCGAACTATACCATAGTTCCTTAGACCTTTCGGTTCAATCTCATACCAAGTTACACATTCACATTCCATATACTAATCAATAGGATATTAGAGGCATTTTTATACATCATTTTGTTCTCGTTACAATCATACAACTAAATGACCTCTCACTTATTCCACGATAAGTCTTATGTACGTGACTTCAATTAAAATTGTCACATAGGTTCAAAACTTACCGAACTCAACTCCAAATATAAACACAGCGCCTATTAGCCATGAGCGCAAGGTACTTACCCGATCCGCTGTCCGTGATCAACTCAATAATGTCGCACACTCAGTGTCAATAGTGATTTCAAAACATATAGTGAGTCCGCACACTTAGTGCTATATAATCAACTCGCACACTTAGTGCTATATAATCAAACTCGCACACTTAGTGCTGTACAAATTTTAAACCTGCACACTTAGTGCCAATCTCATGATCATAAATGTTTATACCCGCACACTTAGTGCCGAAATCAACAACTCAATACATCTCACCTCTT
This sequence comes from Gossypium arboreum, assembly GCF_025698485.1. NCBI lineage: Eukaryota > Viridiplantae > Streptophyta > Magnoliopsida > Malvales > Malvaceae > Gossypium > Gossypium arboreum. The sequence goes on from NC_069082.1 coordinate 33,617,595, forward strand.
TTCTTTTCATTCAATACTTTCATCACCACATACATACATGTATATAAATTTATCATTCCTTTCGGCATAATTACATAGACATTATGTCTATTTAAATCAATACAAAATATATGCTTAGTGACCTACCTTGTGTGGTGTAAAATAATTCCAAGTCGGCTACTCGATGACCTTCGATTTCCCCTTGTTGGACGCCTCTCCTTTAGGATCTTGAGCTTAAACAAATAAATTAACTCATTCAACCGCTTTGCTACACATATTGATAGTCACAATTTAATGATTTTATGACCTACGGAACGTCATGGTAAAAATTTTTATCTTGCTACCTCATGCTCTTAGCTATTCGGCTCATAACCATATGCTATAGCCCTACTATCAATAATCCAATCACACAAGCATATATATATATATATATGGCCGAATGTACAAAGCATAGACTCATCATCACCTATGCTCTTAATTTGATGGCCGAATATGCATACATGTATATACACTATTAATCAATCACTAACATTGCACTTCACCTTAATAGCTAGCTTAGCAAACCTCGATTTAACACATAGTTGTTCATAACACAACTTAAGCATACTCTCCATTCCATCAATTCCAAAACTTAATGTCTTACTCAAAAATGCTAAAAAGAAAATCCAAGAGTCATCAATCCACCATCACATGTATCATTAACAAGAAACTTAACACATCCATATAACTAACACGTTAATAGCATCAAGGTATCAACTAAAATTTTTAAGCTTCTTTGTCAAATCCCAACTCTCCAACAACCCCAAATCCAACCATGGGATAGATAGAATTCAAACTAACAACTAAAAACATGCATGAATCTCATGGACAACATCAAACATACCTTGGTCTAGCAACTACCATGGCTGATTTTCTCAAGCTCTTCCCCCCCTTCTTCTTAGGACATTCGGCCAAGCAAGGGAAATGAAAGGATCGACACTTTTTTTTTCTTTTCTTTGTTTTCATCATATTTCTTTTTTTCTTTTTTTTTTCATTATTTTATCACCCATGCACCTTATTTTATTTATTCCAACATAAAGCACTTACACAACATGTTTCATGACATGTTTTGCCCATAATTCCTTGTCATGGCCGGCCACTAGCACTTGGGGGGGGAAATTTGACATGCAAGTCCTCCCTTTTGACTACATGCACTATTAGGTCCTTATAGATTAGCCTATCACTTTTCAAAAGTGTCACACAAGTCCTACTAACTGAATTCACATGCAATCGACTAAATCGAAGCTTGAAATTTTCACACATTCATAAATACATATTCTAGACAATAAATATTATGTTCAAACATTTCGGTGACTCGGTTTAGCGGTCCCGAAACCACTTCCGACTAGGGTCAATTTTGGCTGTCACAACTCTCCCCACTTAAGAAATTTTCGTCCCGAAAATCTTACCGGTAAATAGGTTTGGGTATCGCTCTTTCATAGAGTTCTCGGGTTCCCAAGTAGCTTCTTCCATCCCGTGTTTGAGCCATAACACTTTTACTAACGGAACCCTTTTGTTTCGCAACTCCTTCACTTCACGAGCTAGGATACGAATCGGTTCTTCTTCATAACTCATATCGGCTTGAATTTCAACCTCTGATGGACTAATTACGTGTGACGGATCAGATCTATAATGTCGAAGCATCGAAACATGGAAGACGTTGTGAATCTTTTCAAGTTAAGGGGGCAAAATCAAACGATACACAACTGGACTGACTCGTTCGGATATCTCATATGGCCCGATGAACCTCGGACTCAATTTGCCTTTGACCAAATCGAGTATCTTTTCCAAGGCGAAACTTTAAGAAACACTTTATCTCCCACCTGATACTCAATGTCTTTTCGTTTCAGATCCGCGTATGATTTCTGGCGATCTGTGGCCGCCTTCAGACTTTCACGGATTACCTTTACTTTCTGTTCAGCATCTTTAATCAAATCAACTCCGAAAATTTTACTTTCACCGAGCTCGGTCCAAAACAATGGTGTACGGCATTTACGACCGTACAAAGCCTCGTAAGGTGCCATCTTAATACTTGATTGAAAACTATTGTTGTAAGCGAATTCAATCAAAGGTAAGTACCGTTCCCATGAACCACTGAACTCGAGGATGCAACATCTCAACATATCCTTAAGTATCTGAATTATCCGCTCGGATTGACCATCGGTTTGGGGTGAAAAGCGGTCTTTGAAATGCAACTTGGTACCTAAAGCTTCTTGCAATTTCTTCCAAAATCGCGAGGTGAATCTCGGATCTCTATCCACACACTGTAAATCGGTACCCCATGTAATCTCACAATCGAGAAGCGTACAATTCAGCTAGTTTATCAATGAAAAATCCGACGCACGGGGATAAAGTGAGCCGACTTAGTCGGTCTATCAACAACAACCCAAATCGCATCCTTCTTACTTGCGGACAATGGCGGTCGGACACAAAATCCATGGTGACTCGATCCCATTTCCACTCGGGTATCATGATCGGTGAAGTAACCACGAAGGCACTTGATGTTCCGCTTTCACTTGTTGACATATTAAACATCTCGAAACAAAGTCGGAGATGTCTCGTTTCATACCATGCCACCAAACCGACATTTCAAATCGTTGTACATCTTCGTACTCCGGGTGAATTGACATTCGGCTACAATGAGCTTCGTTCGAATCATCGAAATGAGTTCGAATTTCTTGGAACACAGACGATTTCGAACCTCAAACAATCGTCATCATCAACTTGAAACTCGATTCCACATTCGGAACATATTCAGCCCGTTTTGCAACCAATTCATCATCGACTTTCTGAGCTTCACGAATTTGACGAATCAACAAGGGTTTGGCCTTTAATTCCGCCACTAGTACATTGTCGAATAGAACGGACAAGTGTACATTCATCGCTCGCAAGGCAAACAGTGATTTACGACTTAAGGCATCCGCAACCACATTAGCCTTTCCCGGGTGATAATCAATGACAAGCTCATAATCTTTTAAAAACTCGAGCCAACGTCTTTGTCGCAGATTCAAGCCTCTTTGAGTCATGAAATATTTGAGACTTTTGTGATCCGAATACACATGGCACTTCTCCCCAAATAGGTAGTGTCGCCATATTTTCAAAGCGAATACGATGGCAACTAGTTCGAGATCATGGGTCGGATAATTTTTCTCATGTGATTTAATTGTCTCGACGCATAGGCCACAACTCAACCTTCTTGCATCAATACGCAACCCAACCCAAGTAGGGAGGCGTCACTATAGATGACAAACTCTTTGCACGATTCGGCTGCACTAAAATTGGAGCTTAGTCAAATAAGTTTTGAGTTGATCAAAACTTTTCGACATTTTCCGTCCATTCGAACTTAACATCTTTTGAAGTAGCTTTGTCATGGGTGTGGCTATCATCGAGAAACCTTTCACAAACCGTCGGTAGTAAGCAAGTCCCAAAAGCTCGAACCTCGATAATATTTCTCGAGATGCTTCCGGTTGAGTATGGCTGAAATTTTGCTCGGGTCGACTCGAATACCGATCTGCAGATACCACATGACCCAAGAAGCTAACCTCCCTTAACTAGAACTCGCACTTACTGAACTTAGCATATAACTGCTTATCCCGTAAAATTTGCAACACTAATCTCAGGTGCTCAGCATGTTCGGTCTCATCTCTTGAATAGACCAAGATGTCATCAATGAACACAACTACGGAACCGGTCCAAATACTGTATGAAGATCCGATTCATCAAATCCATAAATACCGCAGGGGCATTAGTGAGCCCAAACGGCATCACTAAGAACTTGTAGTGACCATATCTCGTTCTGAAGGCAGTTTTGGGTATGTCCGAATCTCGAATTCGCAATTGATAATAGCCGATCTCAAATCTATTTTGAGAACACCGAGGCTCCTTCAGTTGATCGAACAAATCATCGATCTGTGATAGCGGATATTTGTTCTTTATTGTCACTTTATTAAGGCGGCGATAGTCGATGCACAACCTCATGGTTCCGTCCTTCTTTTTTACAAACAACACAGGTGCACCCCAAGGTGAAAAACTTGGTCGAGCGAAACCTCTATCCGTCAACTCTTGCAGCTGAGCTTTCAACTCCTTCAACTCGGTTGGTGCCATACGATACGGAGCTATCGAAATTGGCGTAGTCCCAGGTACAAGCTCAATACCAAACTCTACTTCCCGAACAGGTGGTAAACCCGGTAATTCTTCGAGAAAAACATCCGGGTATTCACAAACCACCGGCACAGATTCGAGTTTCTTTTCTAACTCTTTATCATCAAGTACATACGCAAGGTATGCTTCGCACCCCTTTCTTACATATTTCTGAATCAACATTGATGATATTACAGCTGGCAACCCCTTTAAGTCCGTAGACTCAACTCGGATTATCTCGTTATTTGCGCACCTTAAATCAATGGTTTTTCTTTTACAACTCACCACTGCGTCATATACGGTCAACCAGTCCATACCAAGGATAACATCAAATTCATCAAATGGTAAAAGCATCAAATCGGTAGGAAAAGCGATTCTCGGATCATTAGAGGCATCTCTTACACACTTTGTCAACAAGCGCATATTGACCCAAGGATTTGACACTCAGTTACAAACTCGAGAGACTCAGCGGTGAGAGTCTTCTTTGGATGCTAAGGTTTCACATACATATGAATGAGTAGAGCCGAGGTCAATCAACGCAATCACACTAGTATCAAAGAGAGTGAAAGTACCGGTGATAACATCGGGGAGGATGCCTCCTCTCGTGCATAAATGGCATATGCTCTAGCAGAGTCTGGGTCTCAGATCGAGCAGTCGTGTCGAGGCCCCTCTCGACTACCACCTCTACCTCCTGAAATTCTCGGTGGTCTACCTCTAGTTGTCATTCCACTAGGTCTTGCACCTGCATCCTATTCTTCTCATCAAGCTCAGTGCAATCTCTAATGAAGTGGTCCTTGAACCGCATCCGTAATGAGCCCTGTTGGTAGACCTACCCCAACATTCACCCATGTGTCTTCTCCCACATTGGGGGCATTGAGTTTCTCTTGACGGTTATTGCCCACACTAGCTACCGAAGTAGCTCGGAGTCCGTCGATGGTCGTGCTCTAATGGAAATTCCCTGATCGTCCTCGATTTATTAGTGTCCTCTGAACTTCTTTACTGCCGAGAACGGAGCTTTACCGTCGATCTTTTGTAATAGTCTCTAGCTTCAAATTCAGCCTTCTTCTTCTCCTTTCCAAGTTCCTCCGCCTTGCAGCTCGTTCAACTAGTGTTACGAATTCTTTTATATCCGAATACCCACTAGTAGCTTTAAATCTTCATTCAATCCTTCTTCAAATCTCTTGCACATAGCAACCTCATCACCACACACTCCCGGGCATACCGGTGAGTCTTATGAACTCATGTTAGATTCAGAATCTTGTCAAACAGCCTTGCTTGAGTTCCAAGAATTCCTTACACTTTTGATCGATGAACCGTTGACTAATATATTTCTTTGAAATTCTATTTGAAAGAAATCCCAAGTAACTCGTTCGTTTGGGACTATGGAAATCAAAGTCCTCCACCAATAGTAAGCTGAGTCTCGCAACAAGGATATAGCACACTTTAGACATTCATCGGGTGTGCATGACAGTTCATCAAACACCGAATGGTGTTATCAAGCCAAAACTTCGGCCCTTTCGGCATCATCAAGTAACTATGGCCTTGAACTCCTCAGCCCGCTTCCTAATCAAGTCTCTGGTGGCTTACTCAGCCTCACAGGATCGATGGCGATGGCATTACGGGCTCTTGGGGTGGATTATTCAAATTCGGAATTGTTGGACAGCCGGATTGGTTCGGGCATATTCGCGACCCACTCATTCATCATGGTAAAGAAGGCTTGTTTAGCCCCTCACCTTGATTATTCGCAGATGACCGAGGTTCAACAGCGGCATCCCTTGTGCGGGAGCAGCCGCTACACTTTCAACGTCATCCGCCAAGGTTCTCTCTACACGGGATCCATTTACTAATCAAAACAAAAATTTTAACCGTCGAAGTTCTCACACATTTAAACATTAACATTAAGGCATGTATAGCTAGACTCATACGTGCTATGGTTAGTCCTAGAACCAACTAAACCATAGCTCTGATACCAATAAAATTACAACACCCCGTACCCGAGTCCGTTACCGGAGTCGAATACAAGGTGCACACAGACTTAACTTAATTGTTTTCACAGTCCATAAAAAAAATTTCCAGACAAGCTGGTTACTGCATCACTGTCGCCTTAAAAATCATATCTGGAGTTTCAAAACTCAAAAATCAGTTTCATAATTTTTCCCTGAAACTAGACTCATATGTCCATCTACAGATTTTTTTCTAGAATTTTTGGTCGGGCCAATTAGTACAGTTTATTACTTAAAGTCTCCCATGTTACAGGGGTCGACTGCACTGACCTTCGTGCGTTACAACTTGAATATATCCCAGTGCAGGGCATTAATACTGATTCCATTTATCTCTATAGAAACTAGACTCAAAAAGGAATCTATACATATATGGTATGACTCCTAATTATCTCTGGTTAATTTATAATGAATTTCCAAAGTTGGAACAGGGAATCCAGAAACTGTTCTGGCCCTGTTTCACGAATACTTAAATATCTCTCAATATACAACTCATATGACCGTTTCGTTTCTTCCATATGAAAGTAGATTCATCAAGGCTCATTTATATAATTTATTTGCTATTTAATTCCACTCCTGCTATTTTTAGTGATTTTTCACATTCACACCACTGCTGCTGTCAGCATCTATTACTAAAACAAACTATGCCTATTTCATGACTTTTCCTTGATTTAACTAATAATTCATCATGCATGTCCCAAATTATAACCATGATTTGTGTCCAAACATCACAAAACCAATTCCAACCGAAAATTTACGCCATTTTCGCATGGCTAAAAGTTTACATACCAAATTTCAACAAAGCATAACAGCCTATACATGCCGAAATGTACTCCTAGACCAACTACTGAAGAAAATACCAAAAGTTGTTAGCGGTGTGATGACTTGATGACGGTCCCGAATGCACAAAAAGTCGAGTCAAGGAACCTAAAATAAGTGACAAGCAATCACCGAATGAGTATATAACTCAAGAAGTCATAAGCAATGCACTATCATCCATTAATAACATTATTACAAGAGGAAACAAAATGGAGCGAGGTTAATTACTCCATCCAAACCGAACTATACCATAGTTCCTTAGACCTTCGGTTCAATCTCATACCAAGTTACACATTCACATTCCATATACTAATCAATAGGATATTAGAGGCATTTTATACATCATTTTGTTCTCGTTACAATCATACAACTAAATGACCTCTCACTTATTCCACGATAAGTCTTATGTACGTGACTTCAATTAAAATTGTCACATAGGTTCAAAACTTACCGAACTCAACTCCAAATATAAACACAGCCCTATTAGCCATGGCGCAAGGTACTTACCCGATCCGCTGTCCGTGATCAACTCAATAATGTCGCACACTCGGTGTCAATAGTGATTTCAAAACATATAGTGAGTCCGCACACTTAGTGCTATATAATCAACTCGCACACTTAGTGCTATATAATCAAACTCGCACACTTAGTGCTGTACAAATTTTAAACCCGCACACTTAGTGCCAATCTCATGATCATAAATGTTTATACCCGCACACTTAGTGCCGAAATCAACAACTCAATACATCTCACCTCTTTTCTTTTCATTCAATACTTTCATCACCACATACATACATGTATATAAATTTATCATTCCTTTCGGCATAATTACATAGACATTATGTCTATTTAAATCAATACAAAATATATGCTTAGTGACCTACCTTGTGTGGTGTAAAATAATTCCAAGTCGGCTACTCGATGACCTTGATTTCCCTTGTTGGACGCCTCTCCTTTAGGATCTTGAGCTTAAACAAATAAATTAACTCATTCAACCGCTTTGCTACACATATTGATAGTCACAATTTAATGATTTTATGACCTACGGAACGTCATGGTAAAATTTTTTATCTTGCTACCTCATGCTCTTAGCTATTTGGCTCATAACCATATGCTATAGCCCTACTATCAATAATCCAATCACACATGCATATATATATATATATGGCCGAATGTACAAAGCATAGACTCATCATCACCTATGCTCTTAATTTGATGGCCGAATATGCATACATGTATATACATTATTAATCAATCACTAACATTGCACTTCACCTTAATAGCTAGCTTAGCAAACCTCGATTTAACACATAGTTGTTCATAACACAACTTAAGCATACTCTCCATTCCATCAATTCCAAAACTTAATGTCTTACTCAAAAATGCTAAAAAGAAAATCCAAGAGTCATCAATCCACCATCACATGTATCATTAACAAGCAACTTAACACATCCATATAACTAACACGTTAATAGCATCAAGGTATCAACTAAAATTTTTAAGCTTCTTTGTCAAATCCCAACTCTCCAACAACCCCAAATCCAACCATGGGATAGATAGAATTCAAACTAACAACTAAAAAATGCATGAATCTCATAGACAACATCAAACATACCTTGGTCTAGCAACTACCATGGCTGATTTTCTCAAGCTCTTCCCCCCTTCTTCTTAGGACATTCGGCCAAGCAAGGGAAATGAAAGGATGGACACTTTTTTTTTTCTTTTCTTTGTTTTCATCATATTTCTTTTTTTCTTTTTTTTTTCATTATTTTATCACCCATGCACCTTATTTTATTTATTCCAGCATAAAGCACTTACACAACATGTTTCATGACATGTTTTGCCCATAATTCCTTGTCATGGCCGGCCACTAGCACTTTGGGGGGGAAATTTGACATGCAAGTCCTCCCTTTTGACTACATGCACTATTAGGTCCTTATAGATTAGCCTATCGCTTTTCAAAAGTGTCACACAAGTCCTACTAACTGAATTCACATGCAATCGACTAAATCGAAGCTTGAAATTTTCACACATTCATAAATACATATTCTAGACAATAAATATTACGTTCAAACATTTCGGTGACTCGGTTTAGCGGTCCCGAAACCACTTCTCGACTAGGGTCAATTTTGGGCTGTCACATGATGTCATGGAAAGTTAATAGGTTATCTAGTCCATAAAAACTCATGAAAAGATGAAATTTGTCATAAACAGAACATTGCAGCAACAGTGATGTGAGTTTGAAAATTTACTAAAAATCATAGAAATCGAATTCAGTGATGGATTAAATATGAAATTGAAGCCCAATATGTCTATTTTCACATAAAACAAACGAAACAGGTAAAGGAATTATATGTTAGAAGATATACGAGTTTTTGTGAAACAGGGCCAGAGTGATTTCTGGATCCCCTGTTCCAACTTTATGAATTCACCATAAATTGTACAACGATAATTAGGTGTTGTATTTTATATTCTTGAAATCCTTATTGAGTCTAGTTTCAGGATAAGCAAATGGTACAGTCATATAAATTTTGCACAGAGAGATATATGGTTTGTAGTAAACAGAGGTCAGTCCATCCAAGTCCTGAAACAGGGGTAACTTTAACTAATAAATTGTACTAATTGGCCCAACCAAAAATTCTAGAAAACAATTAGTAAATAGATATATGAGTCTATATTTAGGGAAAATTTACAGATCTTGATTTCAAGTTTCGTAACTCGAGATATGATTTTTCTTGTAACTGTGGCGCAGGTAACTAGAAAGTTGTGAATGTAGAAACAAATGTTTCGAAGTTCTTAATTTGATAAATTATGTTCGGTAACACCTCAAGCTCGACTCCGGTGATGGTCTCGGGTCTGGCGGCGTTACATAACAAGAATGGTGGTTTCAGGACCACAAATCCGCATTAGAAAAATATTTAAAAACTATTTTCTGCATTTATTTTGTGTGAATATATATCTGTGAAATTTTCGTTATTTAATTTCGTCGTTTAGGTGTCCGATTAAATAAAAGGACTTAATTGCATAAAATAAAAATTTAGTGGTTAAATGTGGAAGTGCCTAATTGTTGTTGTCTTTATTAGTGAAGGTACTTATAATGCAAATAAACCTTTGAAATTTTGCACGGACACATTCAATCAAGAGTAGGTGAATTATAAATAGTTTATATTAAGGTTAAAATAGTAATATAAGATATATCATAAAATAATAAGACAAAACATAATGTGTGCATATTTCCTCATTGCCGAATATCAAAATAACCAAAGAAAAGAAAAGAAACCTAGGTTCGGCCATATTCAAGCTTAACCAAGGTATGTATCTAGATCGGTTTGTGATAATTTTTACGTTTTTGAGATCGTTGCTTAGTAACCTTCAAGACCCATGCTTTAATTTTTTATTTTGATGAATATTTTGAGTTGTGCTGTTGTTGATAGCTTGTGATTTTTGTTATTTGATGATGAAAAATGGAAGCTATGTTTTAGATTAACATATTTTGTATTGGAGTTTTTGATGATTTTGAGTAATTAGGACTTAATTGCAAAAAATTATAAATGTTAGGGGTAAATGGTAATTTGCGTATTTATGTGTTTTTGGACTAAATTGAATGAAAATATGTTTGAATGAGCTTAATTTGAATACGTTTAGATCAAGTACCAAAGAAAACGGATTTGGATCGGGGAAAAGCGAAAGTTGTTGACTAGCAGCCCTGTCCCGTTTTACGACGTCCAAGGTAAGTTTATAAGCAAATAGACGTGCTTATCATTAGTTTAATGTTATAATCATATGCTATTATGAAATGTTATAATTGAATTATGCTATGGCCGAATATGTTAAATTTGGCTATGACATTTTCGAGTTTGATACGACCGAGATACGACGTCTGAAAGCCCCGTATGAACCTTAGGAATAGCTAGGAAACATATGTCATGACATAGGATTCTGATATATGTGTGCGAGTAAGTCCATGGCATCGATTTGTGATTCTGATATGTGTTTACAAGTAAGACTCTGTCTAGGACAGTGGCATCGATATGTGGTACGTGTAAGACCACGTCTGGGTTGTTGGCATTGTACGGATTATGTGATTATCTGAGTGTCCTATCCAATTTCGAATGGTTTATCAGGAAAAGGTAATCGTGTATGGATTGTGTAATATGAGTTAAATGGCCATGTATGAGTTAGTTTGATTATTAATGAAAATAAGGTAAGTATATTCGGTCTATTGTACATTATTGAATAAGTGATAATTTTGTGTATGTGCATTTATTTGTATTTGGTCAAATGATTTAACATAGGTACATGGGATTATATTATGAACATGTGAACTAGGTACTTATTGATCATCCATCCTTAAAGGTTAAATAATGTTTGTTAATCTTGATTATATAAGCATTCGGTTTAAGTAAAGTACTATTGTATACAAATGTACATGATATTGTTAGTTAAATTCTTGTGTTTATGCGAATAAGTATATATATGTATTTAAGTGTATAGTGATATCATAACCTAGGAAGTTGGTTTCACATTCTGCTATTGTGGTTGTGATAGCATTTGGTTAAATACAAATATGCAAGATAATGCTACCATTTATTTCTCTTATAAATTCGAAGTTAAATTTTGTTTAGTTTATAACATTTGGCTTAGCTTGAAAGGAATGATTAAATCTTGAAATTGTATATTTGTTTTAAACTTACTAAGCTATGTTAGCTTACTCGTGTATTTGATTCTTTATTTTATAGATTTTGGAACCAAGCTACAAGCTCGGGAGACCGTCAGCCAAGTTTATCACACTATCTACCGTTTTGGTATCTTATTAGCTAATCTTAAATTATGACATGTAAAGGCTGGAATATACTTTTGAAATGTTGATTTTGGCTATGTAACTAAGGCCATGCAAAAATGGCTAGTTACTTATGTTTAGTTTTAGTTTTATATGTGCTTAGTTTTGCTGTCCATGATTTGGGCTTGATATATGCTATGATGCTTGGTCATGGTTTGGTAGGTGGTAAGTATTTTGTGCAATGATAATGACTTTATGTCTTAGGTGGAAATCGGTTTGGGGTTGAGTTATTGTTCAAACCTTTTGATAATTATATTACATGTCGTGGTCTTTAAAAATACTTGTGGTTCGGTCATATGTTTATAAATGATGATATTTTTGCTAGGGTTTGTCATGTCTTTGCTAGGTAACAACTATGTCATGTGCTTGTAATAAATTAAGAACCAGCAACGTATATACTAGGATATGTGTATATGAAATATTCGGTCACCTTAATTGAGTTGAAAATTTACTTATACTTTACTTGGGCATACAATGATTATATTATAGATGTTACATATATATATATATATGTAAATATGCGTATGGTTGATTTTATTAAATGTGTAGGTTGCTTTTATATTATATATGTTAGGTGTTATATACTTGAATCGGTTAAGTGATGAATATTGTATGTGTCTTGTGAATAAATGGTCAATTTTCCTACCATGTGTTTAATGCTAAATCTGACCGCTACCTTAGTGCTGATTGCATATTATGTATAAGTATATGTTAGCCTATTCGGCTATGGTCTAATGTATTAAACATTTATTTGTGATTATTTATTAAAATATATAATATGGTGGCATGATTTGACATGGATTCTAAGGATTTTCTCTTAAAGTTAAATTTTGAATGGTATTAAAGATTAATAGTTAAGAAATCCAATAGTTGATTCACTATGTATTAAAGAATAAAGCATGCAAGTTCATTTTTCCTATTATCTAAGTTGCATACGTGGTGGTTTGTATACGTTTTATGGCTTACTAAATTTAAAATGTGTATATGATTTGGTTACCATATGAATAACCACATAACTAGTATTAGAAGTATGTTTGACCTTGTGGATGTTAGTTAATATTGCACATGCAAATACTTTAATGCAATAAGTAATAAGTGGAGTTTAGTTGCGACTCGTATAGGCAAGATATAAGTCATTACTTGTTTTGAAATGTTAAATTGATTTTATTTCCAAATATAGATGAATTTGACTTGAACAAATATATATATATATACATAAATGTCTGGAATTGAACTATTGATCAGTAATGCCTCCAAATCCTAATCCGGCGACGTATACGGACTAGGGTGTTACATTTTATTGGTATCAGAGCTACGATTTAGTCGGTTCTAGGACTACGTAGCGTGTGTGAGATTAGCTTTACATGCCATAATTATATATTATGATAGTGTGATGACTTCTGACATTTGAAATGTGTTTTCATATAGTAAGTGGATCCCAACAGAGCTGTAGCTGATGATGTCGAGAGTGTAACGCCTGCTCCCGCGCAAGGAACAACGCAAGCTAATTCTTGACCAACTTCGAGTAATCCAGAAAGTGAGGCTAAACAAGCCTTCTATCAAATGATGAATGACAAGTTCACTCAATATATTCGGACTAATCCGGCTGCATAACAACCACCACCCCTGATTAATCCATCTTCCGTGCCTACTGTACCTCAAGTAAGTGATCCATTGCAAATGAATAGGCCACCTGTTGATAAAATCAGAAAATATGGAGCTGAAGAGTTTAAAGCTACTGATGATGATGACGCTGAGCTGGCTGAGTTCTGGCTTGATAATACCATCCGTGTGTTTGATGAGTTGTCCTACACTCAAGATGAATGTTTAAAATGTGCTATATCCTTGCTCCGAGACACAGCATACCACTGGTGGAATACCCTAGTATCCGAAGTTCTGAGAGAGCAGGTCACCTGGGAATTCTTTCAGACTGAGTTCCGTAAGAAATATATTAGTCAGAGATTTATCGACCAGAAGTGTAAAGAATTTCTGCAGCTGAAATAGGGTAGGATGACAGTGACAGAATACGAACAAAAGTTCGTGAGACTCAGTCAGTATGACCGAGAGTGTGTTTCTACTGAAGCCATAATGTGTAAAGGATTTCAAGATAGGCTGAATGAAGTTATCAAACTGTTAGTTGGCATACTTGAGATAAAAGAGTTTGTGGTACTTGTTGAGCAAGCCTGCAAAGCTGAAGAGCTCGGGAAAGAGAAAAGAAAAGCTGACCTTGAAGCTAGAGATCACGCAAAAGAACATCCAATAAGTCATTCTAGTCGACATCAAAGAAGTTTCGAGATGATTTTAGCCATTCCAAAACCACTCCAGGTTACTCCAGACGGGATCAGAATAGACCACCAGTGAGCTCGAGAGCTACCTCAGTAGCGAGTGTGGGTAATGTCAGATCGAATCAACCCGAGTGTAACCACTGAAGTAAATGACATGCCGACAGTTGCAGGTTGCATGATCGGGCCTGTTTTAAATGCGGATCGACATATCATTATATTCAAGCTTGCCCAATGTTTGCAGAGGAAAATCGAGTGCATAATACAAGATCGGGTAACACTGGAGCTCGAGATAGACAACCCAGAAATGCTGGTAATACGAGTGGTAGTCAGAGAGGGACTAAAGATACGACAATCAGATCTGAGGCTCATCCACCTGCCAGAGCTTATGCTATACGTGCAAGAGAGGAGGCTTCATCCCCAGATGTTATTACTGGTACATTTACTCTTTATGGTACTAATATAATTGCATTGATTGATCCTGGTTCTACTCATTCATATGTATGTGAGACATTAGTATTCAGCAAGACTCTGCCTGTTGAGTCTACTGAGTTTGTGATTAGAGTATCAAACCCCTTGGGCCAGTCTGTTATGGTTGATTAAGTGTGTAAGAATTGTCCCTTGATGGTTCAAGATTTGTGCTTTCTGGTTGATTTGATATTTCTACCATTTGATGAATTTGACTAAATTCTGGGTATGGATTGGCTGACTTTACATGATTCCATTTTAAACTGCAAAAGAAAGACCATTGATCTAAGGAGCCAGAATGATGAAGTCATTCAGATTGAATCTAGTGATTTGTGTGGTTTACCAGCAGTGATTTCTTTGATGCTTGCTCAGAAATATGTGAAAAAAGGATGTGAAGCTTATTTTGCCTATGTGCTCGACAGTAAAGCGGCTAAAAGAAATGTTGAACCAGTACCTATTGTGTGTGAGTATCCGGATGTGTTTCCTGAGGAATTATCGGGTTTGCCACCTATTCGGAAAGTAGATTTTGGTATTGAGTTAATGCCTGGGACAACTCTGAGAGCTATACCACCGTACAAAATGGCACCTACAGAATTAAAAGAATTGAAAGCTCAGTTGCAAGAATTGACAGATAGAGGTTTCGCAAGACCGAGTTTCTCTCTTGGGGTACACCTGTGTTGTTTGTGAAAAAGAAAGATGGAACTATGAGAATGTGCATCGATTATAGACAGCTTAATAAGGTGACTATAAAGAATAAGTATCCGTTGCCACAGATTGATAATTTGTTTAACTAACTAAAAGGGGCTACAGTATTTTCAAAGATAGATTTAAGATTAGGCTACTATCAGTTGCGAGTTAAAGATTTAGATGTTCCAAAGACTGCTTTCAGAACGAGGTATGAACCCTATGATTTTTTGGTTATGCCATTCGGACTCACTAATGCACCTGCTGTTTTCATGGATTTGATGAATCGGATATTCAAATCATATCTGGACCGGTTTGTGGTTGTGTTTATAGATGACATTTTAATCTACTCTCGTGATGAAGCTGAACATGTCGAACATTTAAGACTTGTGTTGCAAACCTTGCGAGATAAACAGTTGTATGCAAAATTCAGTAAATGTGAGTTCTGGTTAAGTGAAGTCAATTTTCTGGGTCATGTGGTATCAACATCGGGTATTCGGGTTGATCCGAGTAAAATTTTAGCTATACTAGATTGGAAACCTCCAAAGAATGTTTTTGAAGTCCGAAGCTTTTTGGGACTTGCTAGTTATTATAGACGATTCGTGAAAGGTTTCTCTATGATTGCAGCCCCAATGACAAAGCTATTGCAAAAAGATGTTAAGTTCGAGTAGTCAGAAAAGTGCCAAAAAAGCTTCGATCAGTTGAAAGCCCTTTAGACAGAAGCTCCAGTGCTAGTTCAGCCAGAATCGGGTAAAGAATTTGTTATTTATAGTGATGCATCATTAAATGGTTTGGGCTATGTTTTGATGCAGGAAGGCAGAGTGATAGCTTATGCCTTAAGATAGTTGAAGCCACATGAAAAGAATTATCCGACACACAACCTAGAACTGTCAACCATTGTGTTTGCATTGAAAATTTGGTGTCACTATCTGTTTGGTGAGAAATGTCATCCTTATTCTGATCATAAAAGCCTGAACTACTTGATGACTCAGAAAGATCTGAATTTGAGACAACGCCAATGGTTAGAACTACTAAAAGACTACAAGCTTGTGATTGACTATCACCCGGGAAAGGCTAACGTTGTTGCTGATGCTTTAAGCCGAAAATCATTGTTTGCTTTGCGTACAATGAATACGCATTTGGATATATCTGATGATGGTTGAATAGTGGCTGAATTGAAAGCTAGATCGTTGTTTGTTCAACAAATATGTGATGCCCAGAAAGTTGATAATGAATTGGTTGCAAAATGAGCTCAATGTGAGATGGACGCTAATTCAGAGTTCAGAGTTTTTGCTGATGACTGCTTGAGGTTTAGAGACCGAATATACATCCTAAGGAATTTAGAATTGATTCAGATGATTTTGAACGAAGCTCACAGCAATTGGTTATCTGTTCACGCAAGTAGTACAAAGATGTATAATGATCTGAAATAGTTCTATTGGTGGCCTGGCATGAAACGCGACATCTTTGACTTTGTTGCAAGATGTTTAGTCTGTCAACAAGTAAAAGCCGAGCATCAGGTGCCTTCAGGGTTACTTCAGCCGATCATGATACCTGAGTGGAAATGGGATAGAGTTACGATGGATTTTGTATCTGGTTTACCGTTGACACCGAACAAGAAAGATGCAATCTGGGTTGTTGTTAATAGATTGACCAAATCAACTCATTTTGTCTCGATACGTACAGACTACTCACATGATAAGCTGACTGAATTGTATGTTTCTCAGATTGTGAGACTACATGGTGTGCCTATATCTATTGTTTCGGATAGAGATCCGAGATTTACATCGCGGTTTTGGAAGAAATTGCAAGATGCACTAGGTACGAAATTACATTTCATACTGCTTTCCATCCGTAAATAGATGGCCAGTCTGAGCAAATCATTCAGATGCTTGAGGATATGTTGAGATGTTGCATTCTCGAGTTCAAAAGTACGCGGGAACGATACTTGCCTCTGATTGAATTTGTGTACAATAATAGCTATCAATCGAGTATCAAAATGGCACCTTTTGAAGCTTTGTATGGTCGAAAATGTCGTATGCCATTGTACTGGACTGAGCTCAGTGAAAATAAGATACACGGGGTTGACTTGATTAGAGAAACTGAACAGAAAGTGAAAGTGATCCGTGAAAGTTTAAAAGCAGCATCAAATCGTCAGAAATCTTACGCGACTTGAAACGTAAAGATATAGAGTTTCAGATTGGAGATAAAGTTTTCTTGAAAGTCTCACCATGGAAGAAAATACTCAAATTCAATCGTAAAGGCAAATTGAATCCGAGATTTATTGCGCCGTATGAGGTAATAGAGCGTATCGATTGCCACCTGAGTTAGACAAGATCCACAATGTATTCCACATTTCGATGCTTTGGAGTTATCGATCTGATCCTTCACATGTGATAGTCCGTCTGAGATTGATATTCAGCCTGATATGACCTACGAGGATGAACCGATTCGCATTCTGACTCGTGAGATTAAAGAGTTGAGAAATAAGAAGATTCTGTTAGTTAAAGTATTGTGGCATAAGCACGGTGTCGAAGAAGCAACATGGGAACCAGATGATACAATGAAAGAACGCTATCCGAACCTATTCACTGGTAAGATTTTGTGGATGAAAATCCCTAAGGGGGGAGAGTTGTAACAGCCTAATTTAGACCCTAACTGGAATGGTGGTTTCAGGATAACGAATCCTCGTCAAAAAAATTTTAAAAGTTATGTTCTATATTTATTTTGTGTGAATTTATATCTACGAAATTTTCGTGATTTAATTTCGTCATTTAGGTGTCCGATTAAATAAAATGACTTAATCGCGTAAAATAAAAATTTAGTGGTTAAATGTGAAAGTGCCTAATTGTTGTTGTCTTTATTAGTGAAGGTACTTATAATGCAAATAAACCTTTGAAATTTTTCATGGACACATTCAATCAAGAGTAGGTGAATTATAAATAGTTTATATTAAGGTTAAACTAGTAACTTATGAAATAAAATGTTATAATATAAGATATATCATAAAATAATAAGAAAAACATAATGTGTTCATATTTCCTCATTGCCGAATATCAAAATAACCAAAGAAAAGAAAAGAAACCTAGGTTCGGCCATATTCCAGCATAACCAAGGTATGTATCTAGCTCGGTTATTGATAATTTCTACGTTTTTGAGATCGTTGCTTAGTAACCTTCAAGACCCATGCTTTAATTTTTTATTTTGATGAATATTTTAAGTTGTGCCATTGTTGATAGCTTGTGATTTTTGTTATTTGATGATGAAAAATGGAAGATATGTTTTAGATTAACATATTTTGTATTGGAGTTTTTGATGATTTTGAGTAATTAGGACTTAATTGCAAAAAATTGTAAATATCAGGGGTAAAATGGTAATTTGACTATTTATGTATTTTTGGACTAAATTGAATGAAAATATGTTTGAATGAGCTTAATTTGAATATTTTTAGATCAAGTACCAAAGAAAACGGATTTGGATCGGGGAAAAACGAAAGTTGTCGACTAGCAGCCTCGTCCCGTTTTACGACGTCCAAGGTAAGTTTATAAGCAAATAGACGTGTTTATCATTAGTTTAATGTTATAATCATATGCTATTATGAAATGTTATAATTGAATTATGCTATGGCCGAATATGTTAAATTTAGCTATGACATTTTCGAGTTTGATACGACCGAGATACGACGTCCAAAAGCCCTATATGAACCTTAGGAATAGCTAGGATACATATGTCATGACATAGGATTCCAATATATGTGTGTGAGTAAGTCCATGGCATCGATTTGTGATTCTGATATGTGTTTACGAGTAAGACCCTGTCTAGGACAGTAGCATCGATATGTGGTACATGTAAGACCACGTTTGGGACGTTGGCATTGTACGGATTATGTGATTATCTGAGTGTCCTATCCAATTCTGAATGGTTCATCGGGCAAAGGTAATCGTGTACAGATTGTGTAATATGAGTTAAATGGCCAGGTATGAGTTAGTTTGATTATTAATAAAAATAAGGTAAGTATATTTTGTCTATTGTACATTATTGAATAAGTGATAATTTTGTGTATGTGCATTTATGTGTATTCGGTCAAATGATTTACATGGGATTATATTATGAACATGTGAACTAGGTACCTATTGATCATTCGTCCATGAAGGTTAAATAATGTTTGTTAATCTTGATTATATAAGCAGTTGGTTTAAGTAAAGTACTATTGTATACAAATTTACATGATATTGTCAGTTAAATTCTTGTGTTTATGCGAATACGTATGTACATGTATTTAAGTGTATAGTGATATCATAACCTAGGAAGTTGGTTTAACATTCAGCTATTGTGGTTATGATAGCATTTGGTTAAGTAAAAATATGCATGATAATGCTACCATTTATTTCTCTTGTAAATTCGAAGTTAAACTTTGTTTAGTTTATAACATTCGTCTTAGCTTGAAAGGAATGATTAAATCTTGAAATTGTCTATTTGTTTTAAACATACTAAGCTATGTTAGCTTACTCGTGTATTTGATTCTTTATTTTATAGATTTTGGAACCAAGCTACAAGCTCGAGAGACCGTCAGCCAAGTTCATCACACTATCTACCATTTTGGTATCTTATTAGATAATCTTAAATTATGGCATGTATAGGCTGGAATATATTTTTGAAATGTTGATTTTGGCTATGTAACTAAGGCCATGCGAAAATGGCTAGTTACTTATGTTTAGTTTCAGTTTTATAGGTGCTTAGTTTTGCTATCCATGATTTTGGCTTGATATATGATATGATGCTTGGTCAGTTTTGCTATCCAAGATTTTGGCTTGAAATATGCAGTGATGCTTGGTCATGGTTTGGTAGGTGGTAAGTATTTTGTGCAATGATAATGACTTTATGTATTAGGTGGAAATCAGTTTGGGGTTGAGTTATTGTTCAAACCTTTTGATAATTATATTACATGTTGTGGTCTTTAAAAATAATTAGGGTTCGGTCATATGTTTATAAATGATGATATTTTTGCTAGGGTTTGTCATGTCTTTGCTAGGTAACAATTATGTCATGTGCTTGTAATAAATTAATAACTAGCAACATGTATACGAGGATATGTGTACATAAAATATTCGGTCACCTTAATTGAGTTGAAAATTTACTTATACTTTACTGGGGCATACAATGATTATATTATAGATGTTACATATATATATGTAAATATGCGTATGGTTGATTTTATTAAATATGCAGGTTGCTTTTATATTATATATGTTAGGTGTTATATACTTGAATCGGTTAAGTGGTGAATATTTTATGTGTCTTGTGAATAAATGGTCAATTGTCCTACCATGTGTTTAATGCTAAATGTGACCGCTGCCTTAGTACTGATTGCATATTATGTATAAGTATATGTTTGCTTATTCGGCTATGGTGTAATGTATTAAACATTTATTTGTGATTATTTATTAAAATATATAATATGGTTGCGTGATTTGACATGGATTCTAAGGATTTTCTCTTAAAGTTAAATTGTGAATGGTATTAAAGATTGATAGTTAATAAATCCAATAGTTGATTCACTATGTATTAAAGAATAAAGCATGCAAGTTCATTTTGCCTATTATTTAAGTCGTATATGTGGTGGTTTATATACATTTTATGGCGAACTAAATTTGAAATGTATATATGATTTGGTTACCATATGAATAACCACATAACTAGTATTAGAAGTATGTTTGACCTTGTGGGTGTTAGTTAATATTGCGCATGCAAATAATTTAATGCAATAAGTAATAAGTGGAGTTTAGTTGCAACTCGTATATGCAAGATATAAGTCATTACTTGTTTTGAAATGTTAAATTGATTTTATTTCCAAATATAGATGAATTTGACTTGAACAAATATATATATACATAAATGTCTAGAATTGAACTGTTGATTAGTAATGCCTCCTAATCCTAATCCGGCAATGGATACGGACTAGGGGTGTTACATATAAACTCTCTAAGAATTACACAGTGGAGTATTTTATGATCGTGTAAATTGATTGGAAATAATAAATTAAAGTGATATAAAGAAGTAAAGGTTTAGTACTGAAAATGTGTTCTGCAAAAAGATATAAAATTTTAATGTTTGAAAGAAGAAGATGTCATCCGAGTATGAGTTCTTCTTGAATTGTGATGAAGTAATGGTTTAGGGTCTATAGGATGTGTATGATGTATCGATGACATTGAAAGGAAAGAAATAGACTCAAAGTAAGATATAGTAACAGACGAGCATAAAAGAAAGAACTTGAGAGAGAATTCAACAGAGACAAGGTTGAAGGTTAAGAACAATGGGATCACCAATTTAAATGATCAGTTTTAGTTTGCCAATACAACTCAGGGTAATGAAGTTTTCCGCACTAAGTTCTTATGAACTTATGTATGTGTGTGTTATGTTACAGGCGAGATGATGTGGGTCCGTGTAAGGAGGGACAATGCCAAGAGTAAGCCAAGAAGTGGCGTATCAAGTTATTATGCATACAGAGCGAGTTTGATGGTGTGTCTGAGGTTTAAGGTGTCACTAGGAAATCCCTACTTTGGGGCTTCTATAATGGATTAAAATTTTTATAATCGACATCGCATTTTTTTCGTGATAAGTTTTAAATATTTAAATTAATCGTTCTTGAAACTAACTATTATCGCGATGTAGGCAAGTGTACCTATCGAACAGTAGTATAGTTTTAGCAAGACCGATTTGTCAAACCCAAAGGAACTAAAAGTACTAGTAATGACTGTCTTTTTTTTATCTAGCCTAAGAATAATGGGGTTTTGTTTTAATTAACTAATTATCTAAACTAAGAACTCACAGAGAAAAGAATTGGGGAATTGCTTTTGGGAAAAATCGATTGACTTAAGACAATACCTAAGGAAAAATCCACCTAAACTTTACTTGTTATTCTGGCTCCGAATCGGACGATTTATTCATTCAACTTGTTCCGTATAGATCCCTAAGTTATGTTATTATCCCTATTCAAGACTAATAACATCTAATCCCTAGATTGAATAACCAAGACTTTTCTCTAATTAACACTTTAGGGTTGCATTAACTCGATCTATGGATCCCCTTACTAGGTTTCACCCTAATCCGGCAAAATCTTATCACCCTATGTCTAGGCGCGCAATCAACTCCGCTTAATTATGATAAATGTACTCTTAGCCACGGTCTATTCCTCCTCTGAATAAGAGCTTATCTTGAATCAGTATCCTGGGATATCAAAACAAGAATTAAGAACACATAATTAAGAACAAGTTAAATATTTATCATATAATTCAGAAAATAATAACAAGATTCGTCTTAGGTTTCATTCCCCTTAGGTATTTAGGGGATTTAGTTCATAACTAAATAATAAAACATCTCAGAAAAATAAAGAATACAAAACATAAAGAAAACCCAAAACTCCTGAAGTGGAATTGAGGAGAGATCTTCAGTATTGATGATGAATCCGGCTTCTGAGATCAATCAATCGGCTTCATTGGTGTAACACCCCTAACTCGTGACCGACGCCGGTGTCGGACACGAGGGGTTAACGGCCAAACCCTCTCAAGATACCAACCAATTTGACATTACCAGTCAGGCTGGAAAACTGCATCACCGTCACCTTAAAAATCATATCTCGAGTTTCAAAACTTGGAAACTGGTTTCGTAAATTTTCCCTGAATTTAGACTCATATATCCATCCATGGATTTATTTTTAGAATTTTTGGTTGGGCCAATTGGTACAGTTTATTAGTTAAAGTCACCCATGTTACAGGGACCGACTGCTCTGACCTTCGCGCGTTACAACTTGAATATCTCCCTGTACAGGGCTTTAATACTGGTGCTGTTTGTTTCTAATGAAACTAGACTCAAAATGGAATCTTTACATATAAGGCATGACTCCTAATTCTTTCTGGATAATTTATGGTAAATTTTCAAAGTCGCGACAGGGGACCCAGAAACCGTTCTGGCCCTGTCTCACGAGAACCTTAATATTTCTCAGTATACCGCTCATATGGTCGTTTCGTTTCGTCCATATAAAAATAGATTCATCAAGGTTCAGTTCCATAATTTACTTACTATTTAATTCTACTTCAACTATTTTTAGTGATTTTTCAATCTCATCTCACTGCTGCTGTCCGCAACAGTTACTGCAGTAGACTATGCCAATTTCATGAATTTTTCCTTGGCCTTAATCATCCATCATACATGACACAAACTATGGCCACCTTATCAAGATTTGAGTTTCTAAGACTCGTGGCTATAGGTTCTAGCATCCCACTCGACAACCACATAGGCCATTTTCACATGGCTTAAAGTTTACAACCCACAATTCGACAAAATATAATAGCCTATACATGCCAAATGTTCTTCAACAACAAAAACAATACCACAAGATTTCAGCCGGTGTGATGACTTCAACGACGGTCCCGATCACGCAAACAATACGAGTCCGAGAGACCTAAAATGGGTGACAAGAAAAACACCGAGTGAGTTTACAACTCAGTAAGTCATAAGCATTCATCAATCCACTGATAAAGTTATTACAACATGAAACAATAAACGAGGCTAGGTACTCATCCATATCGAATCTATACCATAATTCCTCGGACCTTTCGGTCCAATCTCATACCAAGTCATACATCCACATTTCATATTCTACACAACAAGATATTTGAGGCATTTTCACACACTAACTCATTTCCACCACAATCATACAATTTCAATCATCACATAGATTTAAGGCTTACCAAATTCAACCCCGAGCATGAACATATTTTCTATTCGTCAAGAGCTCGAGGTACTTACCCGATCCGCTGTCCGGATTAGCTCGATAATGTCGCACACTCAGTGCCAATTGTAATGCAAGAACATATAGTGAATCCGCACACTTAGTGCTATATGTATTCAACTCGCACACTTAGTGCTATATAATCAAACTCTCACACTTAGTGCTGTACAATTTTAAACCCGCACACTTAGTGCCAATCTTGTCACCGTGTCCATTTATACCCGCACACTTAGTGCCGAGACCAATACCTTATGTATTTTGCTGCCTTTATACATTCAACAATGGCATCATTCCATACACATACATTTCCATTTACACACCAACTCATTTAAACACGTTTGCATATATATATTGATCATTTAAATCAACACCAAATATACGCTTAATGACTTACCTTGTGTTGGGTAAAACAGTCCAAGTCGGCTACTCGATGACCTTCGTCTTTCCCTTGCTTGATTCTCCTTCTTTAACTCCTTGAGCTTAATCAATAAATCAACTAGTTTAACCCTCTTGCTAAACATTCATAATTCAATTACACATGCATATGTATGTTTGTATATTCGCAACCATCCTCACTTATTACCCATTTGGTCAACAATCTAAGCCAAGATAAGGCTTCAATATGGTTGCCTCTAACCGAATACATGCACACCAATCTACTTCCTTTGGCGAATATGCATGTCTATGTGGAGGCTAACTTTACTCTTAATACTACACAAAAAAACAGCATACATTTTCCTAATTAACGCATTACATATTGTAGTTCTATACACATCTCTCATTTATTTCATAACAGAAACAACATCACAAGCAAATAGACACCTTAAAATAGTATACATGTCATACCAATTCATCATGTGCAAACATATATTCATGTAGGTGCAATGGCGAATTCTCAAGTGGCTTATATCCAAATATACACACATATCCAAAGCTTAAATCTTACTTACCATGCAACATGCATGAATCATACTTATGGATACAACATGGCGAATACCACAACACCATACCGTTTCAATTTGGTCATGGTTAAACAAAGAACTTAGTATCTCATTCAAAATGCTAAAAGAAAATCTAAGAATCCTCAATCCACCATCACATGAATCATTATCAAGCTTGATATTTAGCATGCAATGGCATTAACACCATATTCACTTTGGCGAATTTCATTCCCATGACATAACAAAGATTTGAACCATGGGCTAACAAGAACATCAAGCTAGCAACTAAAATATACATGAATCTCATGGCAAAACATCAAACTTACCTTAATCTAGGTACAAGTATGGCCAAACCTCCTCCTAAACCTCTTCCAAACCAACATGAAACAAGAATTCCTTCCTTCTTCCTTAGAATTTTCAGCCCAAAGGAAATGAAAAATGATGAACAAAAATTCTTCTTTCTTTCTCCACACTCACGGCAATGGGCATGCATGAGACCATTTTTTTCTTTTTTTTTTTTGTTCCCTTTCATTATTAAATTCCCATGCTCACTATTTTATTTTTTTCTTACATACACCATTGTCCCAACATGTTTTATGACATGTTTTTACCCATAATCTCTTGTCATGGCGGCCACTAACTATTAGGGGGAAATTTGACATGCAAGTCCTCCCTTTGACTACATGCACTATTAGGTCCTTATAGATTAGCCTATCACTTTTCAAAAGTGTCACACAAGTCCTACTAACTGAATTCACATGCTATCGGCTAAATCAAGCTTGAAATTTTCACACATTCATAATTACATATTCTAGACAATAAATATTACGTTCAAACATTTGGTGACTCGGTTTAGCGGTCCCGAAACCACTTCCGACTAGGGTCAATTTTGGCTGTCACAACTCTCCCCACTTATGAAATTTTCGTCCCCGAAAATCTTACCGTAAATAGGTTTGGGTAACGCTCTTTCATAGAGTTCTCGGGTTCCCAAGTAGCTTCTTCCATCCGTGTTTGAGCCATAACACTTTTACTAATGGAACTCTTTTGTTTCGCAACTCCTTCACTTCACGAGCTAGGATACGAATCGGTTCTTCTTCATAACTCATATCGGCTTGAATTTCAACCTCTGATGGACTAATTACGTGTGACGGGTCAGATCTATAACGTCGAAGCATCGAAACATGGAAGACGTTGTGAATCCTTTCAAGTTCAGGGGGCAAAATCAAACGATACGCGACTGGACCGACTCGTTCAGATATTTCATATGGCCCGATGAACCTCGGGCTCAATTTTCCTTACGGCCAAATCTAAGCACCTTCTTCCAAGGTGAAACTTTGAGAAAGACCTTGTCTCCAACCCGATATTCAATATCTTTTCTTTTCAAATCCGCATACGACTTTTGGCGATCCGAAGCAGCTTTCAAACTTTCACGAATTACTCGAACTCTTTGCTCGGCATCCTTAACCAAATCAACCCCGAAGAATTTACCTTCACTAAGTTCAGTCCAGAATAATGGGGTACGGCATTTACGACCAGTATAAAGCCTCGTAAGGCGCCATCTTAATACTTGATTGAAAGCTATTGTTGTGCGAATTTAATCAAAGGCGATACCGTCCCATGAACCACTAAACTCAAGGATACAACATCTCAACATATCCTCGAGTATTTGAATTATCCGTTCGGATTGACCATCGGTTTGGGGTGAAAGGCGGTCTTGAAATGCAACTTGGTACCCAAAGCTTCTTGAAATTTCTTCCAAAATCGCGAGGTAAATCTCGGATCTCTATCCGACACAATAGAAATCGGTACCCGTGTAATCTCACAATCGAGAAACGTACAATTCGGCTAGTTTATCCAATGAAAAATCCGACGCGGGGATAAAGTGAGTCGACTTAGTCAGTCTATCAACAACAACCCAAATCGCATCCTTCTTACTAGCCGACAATGGCAGCCCGGACACAAAGTCCATTGTGACTCGATCCCATTTCCACTCGGGTATCGTGATCGGCTGAAGCAATCCTAAAGGCACTTGATGTTCCGCTTTCACTTGTTGACATATTAAACATCTCGAAACAAAGTCGGAGATGTCCCGTTTCATACCATGCCACCAAAACCGACGTTTCAAATCGTTGTACATCTTCGTACTCCGGGTGGATTGCCATTCGGCTACAATGGGCTTCGTTCAAAATTATTGGAATAAGTTCAATTCTTTGGGACACAGACGACTTCGAACCTCAAAAATCGTCATCATCGATTTGAAATTTCGAGTCCTTGTTCGAACACACTCATCCCGTTTTGCAACCAACTCATCGTCGACTTTTCGAGCTTCACGAATTTGACGTATCAATAATGGTTTGGCTTTCAATTCAGCTACTAACACATTGTCGGGTAGGATAGACAAGTGTACATTCATCGTCATAAAGCAAATAGTGATTTCGGCTTAAGGCATCCGCAACCACATTAGCCCTTCGGGTGATAATCAATGACGAGCTCATAATCTTTTAACAACTCGAGCCATCGCCTTTGTCGCAGATTTAAGTCTCTTTGGGTCATCAAATATTTGAGACTTTTGTGATCCGAATACATGGCACTTCTCACCAAATAAGTAATGTCGCCATATCTTTAAGGCGAATACGATGGCACCAATTCGAGATCATGGGTCGGATAATTTTTCTCATGTGGCTTTAATTGCCTCGACGATAGGCCACAACTCGCCCTTCTTGCATCAATACGCAACCCAACCCAAGTAGGGATGCGTCACTATAAATGACAAACTCTTTGCCCGATTCGGGTTGCACTAGAATTGGGGCTTCAGTCAAATAAGCTTTCAGTTGATCGAAACTTTTCGACATTTCTCCGTCCATTCAACTTAACATCCTTTTGGAGTAAGCCGTCATTGGCGTGGCTATCGTCGAGAAACCTTTACAAATCGTCGGTAATAACCAGCAAGCCCCAAAAGCTCCTAACCCGGTAACATTCCTTGGTGGTTTCAATCGACTATGGCGAATTTTGTTCGGGTCCACCCGACACCGATCGCGGACACCACGTGCCCCAAAAGCTAACCTCTTTCAACCAAAATTCACATTTCTTGAACTTTGCGTATAATCGCTTATCTCGTAAGATTTGCAACACTAGCCTCGGTGTTCAAGATGCTCGGTTTCATCTCTCGAATAGACCAAAATGTCATCGATAAATACAACTACGAACCGATCCAAGTATGGCCTAAAAATTCTATTCATTAAATCCATAAACACCGAGGGCATTAGTGAGCCCAAACGGCATCACCAAGAATTCAGTAGTGACCGTACCTCGTTCTAAAAGCGGTTTTGGTATGTCCGATTCTCGGACCCTCAACCGATAGTACCCGACCTCAAATCTATCTTTGAAAACACCGAGGCTCCCTTTAATTGATCAAACAAATCGTCAATTCGTGGCAATGGATATTTATTCTTTATCGTCACTTTATTGAGTTGACGATAGTCGATGCACAACCTCATGGTTCCGTCCTTCTTCTTCACAAACAATACAAAGCGCCCCATGGAGAAAAAACTCGGTCGAGCGAAACCTCTATCCGTCAATTCTTGCAATTGAACCTTCAATTCCTTTAATTCCGTTAATGCCATACGATACGGGGCTATTGAAATCGGCGTAGTACCGGTACAACCGATGCAATTCCACTTCTCGAACGGTGGCAATCCGGTAACTCCTCGGAAAAACATCTGAATACTCACAAACCACTGGTACCGATTCGAGTTTCCTTTCCGTCTCTTTACTTCCAAACACATACGCAAGGTATGTTTCACACCCTTTTCACATACCTCGAAGCGGTCATAGAAGATATTATCATTGGCGCTCCTTTTAAATCGAGAGACTCGACTCGGACTACCTCATTATTTGCACTCCTCAAATCAATGGTTTTCCTTTTGCGATCCACCAACGCATCATGTACGATCACCAATCCATACCAAGAATAACATCGAATTCATTAAATGGTAGAAGCATCGATCGGCCGGAAAAGCGGATTCTCGAATTGTTAGGGGCATCTCTTGCACACTTTATCAACGAGCACGTATTGACCCAAAGGGTTTGACACTCGAATTACGAACTCAAGAGACTCAACGGTAGAGTCTTCTTTGGATGCTAAGGTTTCACATACATATGAGTGAGTAGAGCGGGGTCAATCAATGCAATCACAATAGTATCAAAGAGAGTAAAAGTACCGGTGATAACGTCGGGGAGGATGCCTCTCTCGTGCGCGGATGGCATATGCTCTAGCAGAGTACGGGTCTCGGATCGGACAGCCGTATTAGAGGCTCCTCTCCGATTACCACCCCTACCTCCAGAGATTCTCGGGGCCTACCTCCACCGTCGTTCCACTAGGTCTTGCACCTTGCGTCTTATTCCTCTCATCTAGCTCGTGCAATCTCTAATGAAGTGGTCCTTGAACCGCATCCATAACAGCCCTATTAATGACTTACCCCAACATTCACCTAGGTGTCGTCTTCCACATTGGGGGCATTCAGGTCTCTCTTGACGATTATTGCCCACACTAGCTACTGAAGTAGCTCGGGAGTCCGTCAATGGTCGGGCTCTAATGGAAATTCTCGCAGTCGTCCTCGACTTACTGGTGTCCTCCCTGAACCTCTTTATAGCCGAGAACGGAGCTTTACTCGTCGATCTTTTACGGTAATCTCTTGCTTCAAATTCAGCCTTCTTCTTCTCCTTCCCAAGTTCTTCCGCCTTGCAGGCTCGTTCGACTAGTGTCACGAACTCCTTTATCTCCAAAATTCCCACTAGTAACTTTAACTCTTCATTCAATCCTTCTTCAAATCTTTTGCACATCGCAACTTCATCAGCCACACACTCCGAGCATACCGACTAAGTCTTACGAACTCATGTTCAGATTCAGATCTGATCATCCGGCCTTGCTTGAGTTCCAAGAATTCCTTACGCTTCGATCGATGAACCGTTGACTAATGTATTTCTTTCAAATTGGATTGGAAGAAATCCCAAGTAACTCGTTCATTTGGGACTATGGAAATTAAAGTCCTCCACCAATAGTAAGTGAGTCTCATAACAAGGATATAGCACACTTAAGACATTCATCGGTGTGCATGACAGTTCATCTAACACTCTAATGGTGTTATCGAGCGAACTCGCCTTTTCGGCATCATCAAGAACTATGGCCTTGAACTCTCTCGCCCCACGCTTCCTAATCAAGTCCATGTGTGGTTTACTCAGCCTCACGGGATCGATGAATCGGAGGCATTGCGGGCTCTTGGGGTGGAGTATTTAAATTCGGAATGGTTGGACAGCCAAAGTTGGTTCGGGCATATTGCGCGACCCACTCATTCATCATGGTGAAGAAGGCTTGTTTCGCCTTCATTTTGATTATTCGCGGATGACCGAGGCTCAACGGCGGTGTCCCTTGCGCAGAGCAGCCGCTACACTTTCAACGTCATCCGCCAAGGGTCTCTCTACCCGGGTTCCATTGCTAATCAAAACAAAAATTCCAACCGTCAAGTCATCACATTATTAAGCGCTAACAATTTGGCATGTATAGCTAGACTCACACGCTATGGTAGTCCTAGAACCGACTAAACCTGGCTTTGATACCAATAAAATTGTAACACCCTAACTCGTGACCGACGCCGTGTCGGACACGAGGGGTTAACGCCAAACCTCTCAAGATACCAACCAATTTGACATTACCAGTCAGGCTGGAAAACTGCGTCACCGTCGTCTTAAAATCATATCTCGAGTTTCAAAACTCGGAAACTGGTTTCGTAAATTTTCCTGAATTTAGACTCATATATCCATCCATGGATTTATTTTTAGAATTTTGGTTGGGCCAATTGGTACAGTTTATTAGTTAAAGTCACCCATGTTACAGGGACCGACTGCTCTGACCTTCGCGCGTTACAACTTGAATATCTCCTGTACAGGGCTTTAATACTGGTGCCGTTTGTTTATAATGAAACTAGACTCAAAATGGAATCTTTACATATAAGGCATGACTCCTAATTCTTTCTGGATAATTTATGGTAAATTTTCAAAGTCGCGACAGGGGACCCAGAAACCGTTCTGGCCCTGTCTCACGAGAACCTTAATATTTCTCAGTATACCGCTCATATGGTCGTTTCGTTTCGTCCATATAAAAATAGATTCATCAAGGTTCAGTTCCATAATTTACTCACTATTTAATTCTACTTCAACTATTTTTAGTGATTTTTCAATCTCATCTCACTGCTGCTGTCCGCAACAGTTACTGCAGTAGACTATGCCAATTTCATGAATTTTTCCTTGGCCTTAATCATCCATCATACATGACACAAACTATGGCCACCTTATCAAGATTTGAGTTTCTAAGACTCGTGGCTATAGGTTCTAGCATCCCACTCGACGACCACATAGGCCATTTTCACATGGCTTAAAGTTTACAACCCACAATTCGACAAAATATAATAGCCTATACATGCCAAATGTTCTTCAACAACAAAAACAATACCACAAGATTTCAGCCGGTGTGATGACTTCAACGACGGTCCCGATCACGCAAACAATACGAGTCCGAGAGACCTAAAATGGGTGACAAGAAAACACCGAGTGAGTTTACAACTCAGTAAGTCATAAGCATTCATCAATCCATCGATAAAGTTATTACAACATGAAACAATAAACGAGGCTAGGTACTCATCCATATCGAATCTATACCATAATTCCTCGGACCTTTCGGTCCAATCTCATACCAAGTCATACATCCACATTTCATATTCTACACAACAAGATATTTGAGGCATTTTCACACACTAACTCATTTCCACCACAATCATACAATTTCAATCATCACATAGATTTAAGGCTTACCAAATTCAACCCCGAGCATGAACATATTTTCTATTCGTCAAGAGCTCGAGGTACTTACCCGATCCGCTGTCCGGGATTAGCTCGATAATGTCGCACACTCAGTGCCAATTGTAATGCAAGAACAAATAGTGAATCCGCACACTTAGTGCTATATGTATTCAACTCGCACACTTAGTGCTATATAATCAAACTCGCACACTTAGTGCTGTACAATTTTAAACCCGCACACTTAGTGCCAATCTTGTCACCGTGTCCATTTATACCCGCACACTTAGTGCGAGACCAATACCTTATGTATTTTGCTGCCTTTATACATTCAACAATGGCATCATTCCATACACATACATTTCCATTTACACACCAACTCATTTAAACACGTTTGCATATATATATTGATCATTTAAATCAACACCAAATATACGCTTAATGACTTACCTTGTGTTGGGTAAAACAGTCCAAGTCGGCTACTCGATGACCTTCGTCTTTCCCTTGCTTGATTCTCCTTCTTTAACTCCTTGAGCTTAATCAATAAATCAACTAGTTTAACCCTCTTGCTAAACATTCATAATTCAATTACACATGCATATGTATGTTTGTATATTCGCAACCATCCTCACTTATTACCCATTTGGTCAACAATCTAAGCCAAGATAAGGCTTCAATATGGTTGCCTCTAACCGAATACATGCACACCAATCTACTTCCTTTGGCCGAATATGCATGTCTATGTGGAGGCTAACTTTACTCTTAATACTACACAAAAAAAACAGCATACATTTTCCTAATTAACGCATTACATATTGTAGTTCTATACACATCTCTCATTTATTTCATAACCAAACAACATCACAAGCAAATAGACACCTTAAAATAGTATACATGTCATACCAATTCATCATGTGCAAACATATATTCATGTAGGTGCAATGGCCAATTCTCAAGTGGCTTATATCCAAATATACACACATATCCAAAGCTTAAATCTTACTTACCATGCAACATGCATGAATCATACTTATGGATACAACATGGCGAATACCACAACACCATACCGTTTCAATTTGGTCATGGTTAAACAAAGAACTTAGTATCTCATTCAAAAATGCTAAAAGAAAATCTAAGAATCCTCAATCCACCATCACATGAATCATTATCAAGCTTGATATTTAGCATGCAATGGCATTAACACCATATTCACTTTGGCGAATTTCATTCCCATGACATAACAAAGATTTGAACCATGGGCTAACAAGAACATCAAGCTAGCAACTAAAATATACATGAATCTCATGGCAAAACATCAAACTTACCTTAATCTAGGTACAAGTATGGCCAAACCTCCTCCTAAACCTCTTCCAAACCAACATGAAACAAGAATTCCTTCCTTCTTCCTTAGAATTTTCAGCCCAAAGGAAATGAAAATGATGAACAAAAATTCTTCTTTCTTTCTCCACACTCACGGCAATGGGCATGCATGAGACCATTTTTTCTTTTTTTTTTTTTTGTTCCTTTCATTATTAAATTCCCATGCTCACTATTTTATTTTTTCTTACATACACCATTGTCCCAACATGTTTTATGACATGTTTTACCCATAATCTCTTGTCATGGCCGGCCACTAACTATTAGGGGGAAATTTGACATGCAAGTCCTCCCTTGACTACATGCACTATTAGGTCCTTATAGATTAGCCTATCACTTTTCAAAAGTGTCACACAAGTCCTACTAACTGAATTCACATGCTATCGGCTAAATCGAAGCTTGAAATTTTCACACATTCATAATTACATATTCTAGACAATAAATATTACGTTCAAACATTTCGGTGACTCGGTTTAGCGGTCCCGAAACCACTTCCCGACTAGGGTCAATTTTGGGCTGTCACAATTGGAGTAATTCCATACTCCCTATGGTGTATTTATAGGCTTTGGAATGCCTAGAAGCCCTCAAAATTAGCTTTTTTTGAATTGGACTCAACTTGGGCTCGGCAGGGACAGGCCCGTGTGACACGCCCGTGTGCGATTACTTCAGGCCATGTTCGAGCCTGTTAGAATGGCATGGGCATGTGCTATACTCATGTGAGTCATGCTTCGATTCTGCCAGATTGGCAGGGACATGTGGTCTACCCGTGTGAGGAAGTCTAGGTCATGTTAAGTTCGTACCTTGGCCCATTTTCTCTGTTTTTGGCCCGTTTCTCATTCCTTTCGCTCTCCTATGCTCTCCTAAGTATAAAACATGAAATTAAAGCATTAGGAGCATCGAATTCACCAATTCTAATGAGAAATCATCCATAAAATGCATTAAACATGGGGTAAAAATATGTATAATTTACGGTTTATCAATCGACGTGACCTTTTATACATGTTGAAGTTGTATATATAATCATGCATCTTAGTTTCAAAACTTTGTAATTATTTAACTTGTAAAAGTAGATTCAGTTTTTGTTTGTATTAGAGTGGTCATACCTAAGATTCAGATACGGCCAATTTGATCAGGTTGAGGGTGTGACAGTGTTCTCAATGAACTTAGCCACTCATCTCTTACTTTGCAGGTAAGTAGGTCGTGTAACACCCC
Source organism: Gossypium arboreum (assembly GCF_025698485.1). Taxonomy (NCBI): domain Eukaryota; kingdom Viridiplantae; phylum Streptophyta; class Magnoliopsida; order Malvales; family Malvaceae; genus Gossypium; species Gossypium arboreum. The sequence goes on from NC_069082.1 coordinate 33,652,019, forward strand.
CTACCCGTGTCTGTCGTTGGGACAGGATACGAGGCAAGCAATCAAGAAAATCGAGCCATAAAATTTTATTTATTTTTTTAAACACTCAATCACATTAACATAGTCCCTTATTTAGGTCTACGAAACCCAAAACATACTTTAGAAAACATTCGAGACTAAATTGAGGACTTTGGAAAGTTCTGGGAAAACTTAAAAATTTTTCACATGAAACAAGGTCACACACCTGTGTAGACACAGGGGCACGCCCCTGTCCTCAGGCCGTATAACTCTCTATTTATGACGTCAATAAAAAAATTGAATCACATGACCAGGCCACATGCCTGTGTCACCAAGTCGTGTCCCTCACACAGTTGAGACACACAGCCGTGTCTCAACCCGTGTAGTCAATACTTAGGCTATTTTCCAAGCCTTCATGTTACCCATGAACCCTTACAAACTTATATACATTAAAGCCACAAATCATGGCATCACTTTAGTGATTAAATACTCTTTATCAAGACATATTCATAACATTTACATGTCCTCTTGCATGCAATGCATCTACTCATGAAATACCAAGTTTAGATTCCTTAATTCACATTCATAAGACTTGTCATAATGATGACCACTTTTACCATTATACTATGGTTACTAACTTATCCATCGAGCACTGATGTTCAACCATTATCATGTTTTTTTTATAGCATACAATTACTTCATGATTATGACCACCTCAATTGGTCATAGAGCATACATCCAACACACATATCATACCACCAAACATGCATGTCAAACAACATATTCAAATTATCCCATTATATGCATTAAAATATGACATGATTAGTTATACTTACAAACCATAATCAATATGAGCCACATCTCATGGCCATATATAATAGCTCGATATGGACCAATACATTAAGCCAAATCAGAATAACACATGTCATAGAACTAGGTCTCTATACATGTAACTCACTTGATAATTTCTACCATATGTATCAATACTCTGAAGGTATTGGCTTGATAGTGAGATACTGCCTCCGATGATCTCCAACCTCGAGCCAACTTGAGAACACTAAGGAAATGGAAAGGAGGGGGACGCTTAGTAAGCTCGCATGAAAAATAATAAGCAATGTATTAACATGCCATTTTCAAATTCTTTCTATTTCTTCAAAGTCCAGTCAAGTTGTTTTCTCGAGTCACAGTGATTAAATTATTTATATCTGGAGATACAGAACTCCAAACTAAGATCCACTAATTTTCCCTGAAACTAGACTCACATATCGTCTTACCATAAAATTTTTGGAATTTTCTAGCCAATAAGTACAGTTTATTCTTCAAAGTTACCCCTGTTCTGCTGTTTGACAGCTTCGACCTTTCTTTACTAAAAATTAATTATCTCACAATACGAGATTTGGATAATGTTCCCATCTATTTATCTTGAAAATATACTCATTAAGGATTTAGTCATATGAATTCTAACCCATAATTATCTTTGTACAATATCTAGTGATTTTCCAAAATTGAGATAGGGGAGCCCGAAATCACAATGACTCTATCTCACAAAAATTTAAATATCTCATAATATGAAATTCTTTTTCTTACACCATTTCCTCTATGTGAAACTAAACTCAATAAGATTTAATTTCATATTTTATTCAGCCTCTAATCCAACTTCCACAATGTTTGATGGATTTTCAAAGTCGGACTACTGCTGCTGTCCAAAACTGTTTTAGTGCAACAAAATGATAATCATCATAAGATTACCATAAAAATTATTCACATATGAATCACTTATTCATTTGTATTCTTACCACAAATCCATTTCATTTCACATGTCAAACACATGTTCATGGGTTTCGAGTACGTACCTATGCTATCTCTTAGCACAACCACTTGTGCAAACATGACAATCATATATATATATATATATATAGTAAGAACTTTTAATTCATTTCCCGTATTAATCCCTTTGAATTTCTCAAAATCTCGATGGATGTCCCATTTACCATCAATCTGTATAAGTGATCATTTCAAGTATGCACTCTTGTGAACCTCGCATCCTACGGCGAGATTACCTGTCCAGGCTAAATCTCCCGTAGTATAAACTCATAGAGTAAATGTCGGGATTACCAGTCCAGGATAAATCCCCTGCAACGACAAAAACTCCAATGAGCCCAGATCTGAATTACAAGTCCAGGCTAAATTCAGATCCTAAATCGGATTACCTGTCCGGGCTAAATCCATATTGCACACATATTCTTCGGGAGGCTAGATCACTTTAGGAACACTTGTTCGGGCTAGATCATTTTTACCGTTAATTCATTTCTAGAAATCCATCGATTATCCTTTTCATTCAACTAGGATTTTCTTCCTCTTTTTATTAATTACATCATTGTTTCATAAATTTCTTATACAATGGGCATTCAATTCATACTCACATCAACAACATACAATTCAAGCATTTAAGAATATAATTCATCATGTTAATAAAACATTATAACATGATACATCATTGCATTAACCAAGTTAACATTTATCATAAAATTTTCAAGTAAGCATTCAAAAAGCATTATGTTCACAATATATTCATTACATGAACTATCAAACATTTCATGCATTACTAGTCATGTACCATTATAATTACAAGTTCATGTACCATTCCTTCATAGCATTTTCTCACATTATAAATTCATTCCACCACCTTTTCAATATACTTAATTATACAATTTATGCCTTATTAACAAAGAATTTAATTCTTAAATAACATTGCACTATTATTAACACACGAACTTACCTCGAATACGAAAATGGAAAATTTATCATTTTAGTCCATAACCTTGTATTTTCTCAATTTAAGCTCGAATCTCGATTTCCTTGATCTATCATTTCAAATATATAGCCAATTTAGGACTCACATTATTCAAATTGACCCAAAAATCATATTTTGGCAAATTTACAATTTTTCCCTTAAACTTTCACATATTTACAATTTAGTCCCTAGGCTCGTAAAATGAAATGTATTCAATTTCTTGATTACCCAAGCCTAGCCAAACCATATTCAAGGTTATGGTAGCCCACATTTCTCATTAAAACAGATTTTTAGTTACCTATTTTACACATTTTTCAATATAGTCCTTTTTAGGCTTTTTCATGAAAAATCACTTAGTAAAAGGTGTTACAACACTCCAATCTTTCTTATTCTACCATTAAACATCAAAATACTAGCATGCCATGCATGGTTAAATTTTCAAACATAAGCCTTAGCTCAAAATAATGTCTAAAATGAATAGGTCATGTTACCGGGACTTCAAAAATGCATGAAACGTTAAAAACGGGGCTCGAGATCACTTACAATTGAGCTTGGAAGCTTGGAAACCCTAGCCATGGCTCCCCTCTTGATTCACGCAGCCATGGGAGGAATATGGACACTAATTTGGCTTTTATTTTGTCTTTTAGTTCATTTTACCCCTAAATGACCAAAATGCCCTTTTACTATTCGTTCAATTTTTACCCATCCAAGGCTATTTTTGTCCAAATTTTTAAAACTTGGTCAAATTACTCTTTAAGGACCATTAACTAATATTCTAATTCAATTTCAAGCAAATTGCTTCTAGAACACAAGTTTTATAAATTATTCGATTTAGTCCTTAAAGTCTAATTAAGTACTTTTCACATAAAGTTTCCTCATCAAATTTCCACACAAACATAGAGACATAGCATAGACCTTAGAATAATCACAAAATAATTATTACCATCTCAGATTTGTGGTCTCGAAACCACTGTTCCGACTAGGCCCTAATTCGAGATGTTTCAGAACTAGATCGAGGAAAGCAAAAGGTTTCAGATTAGTTCAAATTCAAATACGAACCATTTTCAAGTTAAGTTTGTGTAACTTAAAAATGCATGTTTGTAACAACCCATTTTTTAGTTAAATCAGAACAATGGTTTCGAGACCACAAATTTGAAGTCAAAATTTTTAATTTATTATTTTATTAAAGTTTACAGCATGATTGAATTATTGTTTGAAAGTTTCATAAAGAAATTTTACCGTTTAAATGCTCAATTTGTAAAAAAGAGCTAAAGAGCATAAAATGTAAAATGCATGTTCTATTAGTTAAAGGAGTCAAATAGCTTTGGCTTTTAATTAAGATGGCCTTAAGTGGTAATTAGATCATTTTAATAGTAAGTGGACATTAATGGACATCAAATGGATTATATAAATGTTTTATCATTAAGGTTAGTTTGGTAATTCATGAAATAATGGTTAATTAGTAAAACAAAAACAAAATTTGGTTCATTCATCTTTATCTTTCTTATTGCTAAAAATAGAATAAGAAAATATTCATGAAAACTTGCTAGGGTGAGTAAATTTTGTCCCATTTTTAATGAGTTCTATGTTTTTGATATCGTTGTAGCTAGTACTCGCTAACCCAGGGACTAATTTGTAAAACTGTTAAAGATTTTGAATGATGTCATTAATGAATAAGCATGTGTTTTGAAGTTTCTTGATAGATTATGAATGTTTGTTAATAGATATACAAGTTTTGTTAAGTGTTTTTTAGTGAAAATGTAAAATAGGGATTGAATTGAGAAACATGTAAAGTTATTGGTTAAAATGTGAAATAAATGAAAAATATGGGCTACTAGGGCATATTAGTAATTCGGCTAGCATGGGTATATTTTAAATTTCACTAATTTGTGATTTTATGAAATAAGGACTAATTGTGAAACATGTGAAATATGTGGGGCAAAAGTGTAAATGTGTTTTAAAGTGTGTTTTGGATTAAATTGAATGAATAGATGATTAAATAAGTCAATTTTGAAAATATTTAGATCAAGAAAAGTGAAATAAGGACCTGTATCGGGGAAAAGTTAAAGTTATCGACTAATCAACTTATTTCTAGTTCACACGTTTAAGGTGAGTTCTTATGTATTAAGCACTATAATAATTATGCTTTTTGTGCTTTGATATTGCATAAATTGTATATACGGGACTACATTTATGTTTGATGACAAATCAGCTATTTCTGGCACTTAGTGTGATATTCAACATAGTTTTGGCTATATATGACACTTAGTGTGTGATTTGACATAGCTTCAGGTATATATGGCACTTTGTGTGTGATTCAACATAGCTTCAGCTATATATGGAACTTAGTGTGTGATTTGACATAGCTTCAGCTATGTACGGTACTTAGTGTGTGAGACATTGAGTATTCAACAGTATTCCATGTATGTATGAACTTGTTAAGGATTGGTACGGGTATGTACATGTAAATTATGAGCTTAAAATCGAAGAAGTTACAAAGTTTGTATATAAGCTTATGAATAAGCAGGTGAAAGGTTTGATAGAAATCATAAAGTACATGATAATATGTTTGGATTGATGAATGTTGTATTTGTGATTAGTTAATTTTATATCATACGAGATTACTAAGATTATTAGCTTACTTTGTATATTTTCCCGTGTTTTATAGTGATATCGAAGATAGCTCAAACTCGTGATCGTCGGAGACTACGTCACACTATTCAACCATCACTTTGGTACTTTTAAGCTCTTGGTTTGGTCATATGGAATGTATAGGATTATGGTCATTTTGGTTATGTTTTGATAGTGAATTTTTCCATTTGAAAAGGCTTGCGAATGGTTATGTTTTGTTTATATATATAGCCATGAGATTTGGCTTAACTTGGTTAGTTAGGTTGTATATATATGTCTGTTTATGGTTTATATTATGAGATTTTTGGAATTGGTGTTATGCTTGTGGATTGGAACAATGATGTATGTTTGGTATATGTTATTAGATATGTTAATGCCATTTTATAATGTGCTTAATGATATTTGAAAATGGTATGAATTTGTCCTGATTGTGACTGAATTGAGTGATATTTATGTTATGATTTGGAACCATTTGGGTTGTTTAGGTATATGCATATATAAGGTGGCAAAATGGCTTTTTAAATGCCTATATTTGTCCACACAGACAGAGACACGAGCATGTGTGACACACGGTCATGTTACATGGCCGTGTGTCCCCTGGTGTTGAAATTGAAATGAAGTCAGTAAGCTCCACACGGTCTCTCACACGGGCGTCTGATCGGCCTTGTGGTACAAGTCAATATACCCCTTATTTTGCACACGACCTAGCACACGGGCGTGTAACTTGACTTTGTTGCATAAGTCTGTATACCCTACAGGTTTGGCACGGCCTAGTACATGACCTGGCACACGGGCATGTGTGGCCACTTCGAAGGGCACATGGGCTAGACAGACTGGTGTGTGGTTGGCCATGTGACCCAAGTCAATATGTACCCCTTGTTTTCACATGGCTTGTGACATGGGCGTGTCTGGTGGTTGTGTGAGACACACGACCTTCCCACATGGGTGTGTGTCCTCTATTTTGAGAAAAATTTCAAAGTTTTGTGAAAGTTTTATAAGTTATTGGTTTAGTCCTGAACCGCTCTCAAAGCATGTTTAAGGCCTCCTATGCTATTATAAGGGACCAATTAATTGAGAATGAATGATGATTGTATGAATTGATTGAATGTATGAGAAAAGTACAAATCTATGTGTTATAAGTTCGGTAATGCTCGTAACCCCATTCCCGCATGAATTTTTATTTTATTTTATTTTATGGTTGGCACCATGATTGGAAAGTCACATGAAAATTGTGGTACGAAAATTTTACCGATTGTGTGTTCAATTAGGGAAAAGATTAAATTGCATAAAATGCAAAAGTCGAGTTCTAGTAGCTATAGGTATCAAATAGCTATGGAATTTAAAACTTCAGGTCCTTATATGGTAAGTAGACCATTGAAGAGTAGTTAGTAGATATTTTAATAACTCATCCATGGAAAAATAAAAAAGGGTAGGGAATAAATTGGAAATCAATAAATTATTAGATGATAATTAATTAAAAAAAATCATCTAATTTGATATCATCTTCCCCAATTTTTCTATGGAAACCCTAGGAGAGAGGAAGAAAACTTTTCAAGCTTAATAAGGTATGAAATCAAGTCCCATTTTTAGTAATTTTTATATTTTTGGAATCGGGATAGTCTAATCTTTCTATTTAGGCGATTTATTTGAAAAGTTATAAGGTATGAAATTTGGGTCATGGATAAATATGCTGAAAATTAGAAATTTATGATAGAAAATGAAAAGTTATTCATAGATAAACAACATTTACAAAGCAATTTTTGATGAAAACTTGATTTAAGGACTAAAATGAAAAAGTGATAAAACCTATGGAAAGTTTTAAAATTTGTGAAATGTATGTGTTGTAATTGTAATATATAAATTTTGGCTAGGCTTGGAAAGAGGGTTGAATTTCATGAATATCATTTTCTAAACCTAGGGATGAAATCGAAATTTTTGAAAAGGATAGGGGCAAAATGATAATTTTGCCTAGGATATAATAGGATGCAAATGTATATGAAATGTGATAGATTAATAGCTAAATTCACCCATATAGATCCAAAAAGGCCAACCATGGAACTTGTAACACCCCTTACCCGTATCCAAGGCTGGGACAGGGTTCGAGGCGTTACCGAACTCAAGGATTCACAAACATGCAAAGCCGAGTCATAAAATTTTGTTCAAATTTAAAAATTTTCAATTTCTACCTTAAAGTCTCTTATATGGGCCTACAAGGCCTTAAACATGCTTTGAAAATAATTAGGGACTAAACTGAGAACTTTGGAAAGTTCGAGAAAATTTATAATTTTTTTCCATGAAAGAGAGTCACATGCCCGTATGGACACAGGGAGAAGCCCGTGTGTCTTCAACACGCCCGTGTCCTCAGGCCGTGCAACTCTCTGACTATGACGTCATCTTGCAAAATGGACCACACAGCCAAGCTACACGCCCGTGTGCTAGGTCGTGTCCTCCACACGGCTGAGACACATGGCCGTGTCTCTGCCCGTGTGGCCAACACTTAGGCTATTTCCAAGCTTTTTGTTGTCCTTAATTCTCTCCCATACTCAAACACATCATAGACACAAATTATAACATCAATTTGATGGTTAATCATCCTTTAGTAAAATTCAATTAAAGCATGTGCATGTTGTCATACATGTGTTTATCACAAATACTCATGTTACACCAAGTTGGGCTTACCAATTCGCACCCAATAGTCTTATCATATTGATGACCATTTTTACCAATTAACCATAATATTTTACCCAACACTCAATCTCTACTTAATCAACAATGTTTATGTTCAATTCTTATCAACTTATTACCATGCCACACATTTATTCCATGGCCATGACCACCTCGAATGGCCCTAGGGTATTCATCACGTACATATGCTATGTACTACCCATACATAGTAATAAGCATAATCACATTACAAGGTATTAACACATAGCATGGATAAATAGGCTTACAAGCCATAACTATTATAAGCCACATCTCATGGCTATATACAATGAATCAGTATAAGCCAATACATTTGGCTAATCATAACAACACCTATCATAAAAACTAAGTCCCTATACATGCCACTCACTTGAAGGTGCTTATTACACATATGCCAATACTCCAAAGGTGATGGCTTGATAGTGTGATGCTGCCTCCGACGATCTCCAACCCCGAGCAGAACTGAGAACACTAAGGAAATGGAAAGGAGAGAGTAAGCTTTATGCTTAGTAATCTTTATGCTTAGTAACCTCGCATGAAAAATAATAAGCAATGTATTAACATGCTATTCTCAAATTCTTTCTATTTATTCAAAGTCCAGGCAAGCTATTTTCTCGAGTCGCAGTCATTAAATTATTTATATCCAGAGCTACGAGACTCCAAATTAAGATCTGCTAATTTCCCTGAAACTAGACTCACACATATTATTACCATAAAAGTTTCAGAATTTTTGGTTTAGCCAATAAGTACAGTTTATTCTTTAAAGTCTCCTCTATTTTCCTATTTGACAGCTTCGACCTTTCTTCACTAAAATTTATTTATCTCTTAGTACGAGATTCAGATAATTTTCTTGTCTAATTCTCTTGCAAATAGACTCATTAAGGGTTTAGTCATATGAATTATAACCCATAATTATTTTTGTACAATTTCTAGTGATTTTCCCAAGTCAGAATAAGGGATTCTGAACTCATTCTGACTCTGTCTCACAAGAATTCAAATATTTCATAATATTAAATTCTTTTACTTAAAACGTTTCTTTTATATGAAACTACACTAAATAAGATTTAATTTCATATTTAATTTAGTCTATAGTTCAATTTCCAAAATGTTTAGTGGATTTTCAAAGTCGGACTACTGCTACTCTCCAAAACTGTTTTAGTGCAACATAATGATAACCATCACAAATTTGTCATTAAATTATTCTCATAAATATCACTCATCCATTCGCATTCTTATCAGAAGTCCATTTCATTTCACATGTCAAACACATGTTCATGGGTTTCGAGTACGTACTTGTGCTATCTCTTAGCACAACCACTCATCCAAACATGACAACCATATGCATCATACTAGTATCATCTAAGCATCGATGAGTTTATCATTTCAAGTATTTCCATTCCATTTCTCATATTAATTTATGTTGAATTTCTCGGAATCTCGATGGGTATCCCATTTATCGTCAATTCATACAAGTGCTCATTTCAAGTACGCACTACCCGCGAACCTCAGTCCTTACGGGGGGATTACCAGTCTAGGCTAAATCCCTTGCAACGACAATTACTCTAATGAGCTCGGATCTGAATTACTAGTCCAGGCTAAATTCAGATCCTAAATCGGATTACTCGTCCGGGCTAAATCCATATTGCACACATATTCTTCGGGAGGCTAGATCACTTTAGGAACACCCGTCCGGGCTAAATCTTTTTTACCGTCAATTCATTTCTACAAATCCATCGATTATCCTTTTCATTCAACCAGGATTTTCATCCTCTCTTTTTTTTATCAATTACATAATTGTTTCATAAATTTCTTATACAATGGTCACATAAACAACATACAATTCAAGAATTTAAGAATATAATTCATCATGTTAATAAAACATTAAAACATGATACATCATTGCATTAACCAAGTTAACATTTATCATAAAATTTTCAAGTAAGCATTCAAAAGGCATTATGTTCACAATATATTCACTATCATAAAGCAAGTCATCATTACATGAACAATCAAACATTTCATGCATTTGTAATAGTCCGATATAGACCCTAGTCGGAATAGTGATTTTGGGACCACAAATTCGAGTCTGAAAAATATTTTAATATTATCTGTGATATGTGAATTTATGTTTGCTAGATTTTTGTAATTTAATTTGTTTGTTTATGTTCTTGATTTGGAAAAAGGACCAAATCGCATAAGTTGTAAAAGTTGCCTTCTAGTTGCCTAAGTGCCTAAGTGCTATGGTTTATTAAAGTTGAGGCCCTTGCATGTCAATAAGACCATTATATGATAGTGGGAGACATGGTTGGCAATATAGTAAATAGATAAAGTTTTAAAGGATGGTTAGGTAATTAGGTAATATATGCTACTAAATAAAACAAATACATGAAAATTTGTTCATTCATGCATATCCTTCCTGAAAATACAAAAGAAAAAGAGAGGAAAAGAACAAGCTAGGGTTTGGCAATTTGATCCTTGATTAAGATCAAGAACAAAGAAAATCAGACTTAGATCAAGGGAAATCCAAATTTGTAACACCCCGTATCCGAGTCTGTTACCGGAGTCGAATACAAGGTGCACACAGACTTAACTTAATTATTTTCACAGTCCATAAAAAAAAATTTCCAGACAAGCTGGTTACTGCATCACTGTCACCTTAAAAATCATATCTGGAGTTTCAAAACTCAAAAATCAGTTTCGTAATTTTTCCCTAAAACTAGACTCATATGTCCATCTACAGATTTTTTTCTAGAATTTTTGGTCAAGCCAATTAGTACAGTTTATTAGTTAAAGTCTCCCATGTTACAGGGGTCGACTACACTGACCTTTGTGCGTTACAACTTGAATATCTCCCTTTGCAGGGCTTCAATACTGATTCCGTTTATTTCTATAGAAACTAGACTCAAAGAGGAATCTATACATATATGGTATGACTCCTAATTATCTCTGGTTAATTTATAATGAATTTCCAAAGTCGGAACAGGGAATCCAGGAACCGTTTCGGCCCTGTCTCACGAATACTTAAATATCTCTCAATATACAACTCATATGACCGTTTCGTTTCTTCCATATGAAAGTAAATTCATCAAGGCTCATTTAAATAATTTATTCACTATTTAATTCCACTCCTGCTATTTTTAGTGATTTTTCACATCCACACCACTGCTGCTGTCAGCATCTATTACTAAAACAAACTATGCCTATTTATTGACTTTTCCTTGATTTAACTAATAATTCATCATGCATGTCCCAAATTATAACCATGATTTGTGTCCAAACATCACAAAACCAATTCCAACCGAACATTTACGCCATTTTCGCATGGCTAAAAGTTTACATACCAAATTTCAACAAAGCATAACAGCCTATACATGCCGAAATGTACTCCTAGACCAACTACGAAGAAAATACCAAAAGTTGTTAGCCGGTGTGATGACTTCGATGACGGTCCCGAATACGCAAAAAGTCGAGTCCAAGAAACCTAAAATAGGTGACAAGCAAACACCGAATGAGTATATAACTCAGTAAGTCATAAGCAATGCACTACCAACCATTAATAACATTATCGCAACAAAATGGAACGAGGCTAATTACTCCATTCAAACTGAACTATACCATAGTTCCTTAGACCTTTCGATTCAATCTCATACCAAGTTACACATTCACATTCCATATACTAATCAATAGGATATTTGAAGCATATTTATACACCATTTTGTTTTCGTTACAATCATACATCTACATGACATTTCACTTATTCCACGATAATTCTTATGTACGTGACTTCAATTTAAATTGTCACATAGGTTCGAAACTTACCAAGCTCAACTCCAAATATAAACATAGCGCCTATTAGCCATGAACTCAAGGTACTTACCCGATCCGCTGTCCGTGATCGACTCAATAATGCCGCACGCTCAGTGTCAATAGTGATTCAAAAGCATATAGTGAGTCCGCACACTTAGTGCTATATAATCAACTCGCACACTTAGTGCTATATGATCAAACTCGCACACTTAGTGCTGTACAAATTTTAAACCCGCACACTTAGTGCCATTCTCATGATCACAAATGTTTATACCCGCACACTTAGTGCCGAAATCAACAACTCAATACATCTCACCTCTTTTCTTTTCATTCAATACTTTCATCACCACATACATACATGTATATAAATTTATCATTCCTTTTGGCATAATTACATAGACATTATGTCTATTTAAATCAATACAAAATATATGCTTAGTGACCTACCTTGTGTGGTGTAAAATAATTCCAAGTCGGCTACTCGATGACCTTCGATTTCCCTTGTTGGACGCTCTCCTTTAGGATCTTGAGCTTAAACAAATAAATTAACTCATTCAACCGCTTTGCTACACATATTGATATTCACAATTTAATGATTTTATGACATACGGAACGGCATGGTAAAATTTTTATCTTGCTACCTCATGCTCTTAGCTATTCGGCTCATAACCATATGCTATAGCCCTACTATCAATAATCCAATCACACATGCATATATATATATATATATATGGCCGAATGTACAAAGCATAGACTCATCATCACCTATGCTTTTAATGTGATGGCGAATATGCATACATGTATATACACTATTAATCAATCACTAACATTGCACTTCACCTTAATAGCTAGCTTAGCAAACCTCGATTTAACACATAGTTGTTCATAACACAACTTAAGCATACTCTCCATTCCATCAATTCCAAAACTTAATGTCTTACTCAAAAATGCTAAAAAGAAAATCCAAGAGTCATCAATCCACCATCACATGTATCATTAACAAGCTTCATATTTAGCATGCAATGACATTAACACAAAATCTACCTTGGCCGAATATCATCCCCATGATATAGCAAAGTTTTGAACCATGGACTAATTAGAACTCAAGCTAGCAACTAAGAACATGCATGAATCTCATGGCACAACCTCAAACATACCTTAATCTAGACACAAGTATGGCCAAACCTCCTCTTAATCCTCTTCCAAACCAAGCATGAAGCAAGAACCCCTTCCTTCTTCCTTATAATTTCAGCTCAAAGAAATGAAAAAAAGGATGAACAACAAATTTTTTTCTTCTCTTTTCTTCAACTCACGGCAAGGGGGTGGGACACTCACCATTCTCTTTTTTTTTTTGTTCCCTTTCATTATTAAATTACCATGCTCATTATTTTATTTTTTTCTTACATACACCATTGTCCCAACATGTTTTATGACATGTTTTTACCCATAATCCCTTGTCATGGCCGGCCACTAGCTATTAGGGGGGGAAATTTGACATGCAAGTCCCCCCTTTTGATTACATGCACTATTAGGTCCTTATAGATTAGCCTATCACATTTCAAAAGTGTCACACAAGTCCTAATAACTGAATTCACATGCAATCGACTAAATCGAAGCTTGAAATTTTCACACATTCATAAATACATATTCTAGACAATAAATATTACGTTCAAACATTTCGGTGACTCGGTTTAGCGGTCCCGAAACCACTTCCCGACTAGGGTCAATTTTGGGCTGTCACAACTCTCCCCCACTTAAGAAATTTTCGTCCCTGAAAATCTTACCGGTAAATAGGTTTGGGTATCGCTCTTTTATAGAATTCTCGGGTTCCCAAGTAGCTTCTTCCATCCCGTGTTTGAGCCATAACACTTTTACTAACGGAACCCTTTTGTTTCGCAACTCCTTCACTTCACGAGCTAGGATACGAATCGGTTCTTCTTCATAACTCATATCGGCTTGAATTTCAACCTCTGATGGACTAATTACGTGTGATGGATCGATCTATAACGTCAAGCATCGAAACATGGAAGACGTTGTAGAATCTTTTCAAGTTCGGGGGCAAAATCAAACGACACGCGAATCGGACCGACTCGTTCGGATATCTCATATGGCCCGATGAACCTCGGACTCAATTTGCCTTTACGGCCAAATCTGAGTATCTTTTTCCAAGGTGAAACTTTAAGAAACACTTTGTCTCCCACCGATACTCAATATCTTTTCGTTTCAGATCCGCTGCACGATTTCTCGACGATCTCGCCACCTTCGACTTTCACGGATTACCTTTACTTTCGCTCAGCATCTTTAATCAAATCAACTCGAAAATTTTACTTTCACCGAGCTCGGTCCAAAACAATGGTGTACGGCATTTACGATCGCACAAAGCCTCGTAAGGTGCCATCTTAATACTTGATTGAAAACTATTGTTGTAAGCTTAATTCAATCAAAGGTAAGTACCGTTCCCATGAACCATCGAACTCGAGGATGCAACATCTCAACATATCCTCAAGTATCCGAATTATCCGCCGGATTGACCATTGGTTTGGGGTGAAAGGCGGTGTTGAAATGCAACTTGGTACTCAAAGCTTCTTGCAATTTCTTCCAAAATCGCGAGGTGAATCTCGGATCTCTATCCGACACAATGTAAATCAAGACCCGTGTAATCTCACAACTGAGAAACGATAACAATTCAGCTAGTTTATCCAATGAAAATCCGACGACGGGATAAAGTGAGCCGACTTAGTCACCTATCAACAACAACCCAAATCGCATCCTTCTTACTTTGCGGACAATGGCGGTCCGGACACAAAGTCCATTGTGACTCGATCCTATTTCCACTCGTATCTTGATCGGTCAAGTAATCCTCAAGGCACTTGATGTTCCGCTTTCACTTGTTGACATATTAAACATCTCAAACAAAGTCGGAGATGTCTCGCTTCATACCATGCCACCAAAACCGACGTTTCAAATCGTTGTACATCTTCGTACTCCCGGGTGAATTGACATTCGGCTACAATGAGCTTCATTCGAATCATCGAAATGAGTTCGAATTTCTTGGAACACACAGACGATTTCGAACCTCAAACAATCGTCATCATCAACTTGAAACTCGATTCCACATTCGAACACATTCAGCCCGCTTTTGCAACCAATTCATCATCGACTTTTCGAGCTTCACGAATTTGACGAATCAACAAGGGTTTGGCCTTTAATTCCGCCACCAAAGACATTGTCGGATAGAATGCATAAGTGTACATTCATCGCCATAAGGCAAACAAAGTGATTTACGACTTAAGGCATCCGCAACCACATTAGCCTTTCGGGTGATAGTCAATGACAAGCTCATAATCTTTCAACAACTCGAGCCAACGCCTTTGTCGCAGATTCAAGTCTCTTTGAGTCATCAAATATTTGAGACTTTTGTGATCCGAATACACATGGCACTTCTCCCCAAATAGGTAGTGTCGCCATATTTTCAAAGCGAATACGATAGCAGCTAGTTCGAGATCATGGGTCGATAATTTTTCTCATGTGGCTTTAATTGTCTCGACGATAGGCCACAACTCGACCTTCTTGCATCAATATGCAACCCAACCCAAGTAGGGAGGCGCCACTATAGATGACAAACTCTTTGCCCGATTCGGCTACACTAAAATTGAGCTTCCACAAATAAGTTTTCAGTTGATCAAAACTTTTCGACATTTTTCCGTCCATTCAACTTAACATCTTTTGAAGTAGCTTCGTCATGGGTGTGGCTATCATCGAGAAACCTTTCACAAATCGTCAAGAGTAACCAAGAAGTCCCAAAAGCTCCGAACATCGAATATTTCTGAGGCTTTCGATTAAGTATGGCTAAAATTTTGCTCGGTCGACTCGAATACCCGATGCAGATACCACATGACCTAAGAAGCTAACCTCTCTTAACCGTAAGTCACACTTGTTGAACTTAGCATATAACCGCTTATCCCGTAAAATTTGCAACACTAATCTCGTGTGCTCCACAAGTTCGGTCTCATCTCTTGAATAGACCAAGATGTCGTCAATGAACACAACTACTAATCGATCCAAATATGGTCCAAGATCCGATTCATCAAATCCATAAATACCGCAGGGCATTAGTGAGCCCAAACGGCATCACTAAGAACTCAGAGTGACCATATCTCATTCTCAAGGCGGTTTTGGGTATGTCCGAATCTCGAACCAAGAATCGATAATAGCCCGATCTCAAATCTATTTTGAGAACACCGAGGCTCCTTTAGTTGATCGAACAAATCATCGATACGCTGTAACGGATATTTGTTCTTTATTGTCACTTTATTAAGTCGACGATAGTCGATGCACAACCTCATGGTTCCGCCCTTCTTTTCACAAACAACACAGTGCACCCAAGGTGAAAAACTTGGTCGAGCGAAACCTCTATCCGTCAACTCTTGCAACCGAGCTTTCAACTCCTTCAACTCGGTTGGTGCCATACGATACGGAGCTATCGAAATTGGCGTAGTCCTGTACAAGCTCAATACCAAACTCTACTTCCGAACAGTGGTAAACCCGGTAATTCTTGGAAAAACATCCGGTATTCACAAACCACCCAAGACCGATTCGGGTTTCTTTTCTAACTCTTTGTCATCAGTACATACGCAAGGTATGCTTCGCACCCCTTTCTTACATATTTTCGAGTCAACATTGATGATATTACGGTGGCAACCCTTTAAGTCCGTAGACTCAACTCGGATTATCTTGTTATTTATGCACCTTAAATCAATGGTTTTCTTTTGCAACTCACCATCTGCGTCATATACGGTCAACCAGTCCATACCAAGAATAACATCAAATTCATCAAATGGTAAAAGCATCAAATCATTAAAAACAGATTCTCGGATCATTAGAGGGCATCTATTACACACTTTGTCAACAAGCGCATATTGACCCAAGGATTTGACACTGAATTATTTAATTCAAGAGACTCAATAGGTAGAGTCTTATCGATGCTAAGGTTTCACATACATATGAATGAGTAGAGCTAGGGTCAATCAACGCAATCACACTAGTATCAAAGAGAGTGAAAGTACCGTGATAACATCGGGGAGGATGCCTCCTCTCGTGCGCTGAATGGCGATGCTCTAGCAGAGTACTGGTCTCGGACCGAACAGCCGTATCGAGGCCCCTCTCGACTACCACCCCTACCTCCTGAAATTCTCGGTGGTCTACCTCTAGTGTCATTCCACTAGGTCTTGCACCTTGCATCCTATTCTTCTCATCAAGCTCGTGCAATCTCTAATGAAGTGGTCCTTCAACCACATCCGTAATGAGCCCAGTTGGTAGACTTACCCCAACATTCACCTATGTGTCTTCTCCCACATTGGGGGCATTCAGTTTCTCTTGACGGTTATTGCCCACACTAGCTACCAAGTAGCTCGAGTCCGTCGATGGTCGTGTTTCTAATGGAAATTCCCGCAATCGTCCTCGATTTATTAGTGTCCTCCCGAACTTCTTTACACCGAGAACGAGCTTTACCCGTCGATCTTTTGCGATAGTCTCTAGCTTCAAATTCACCTTCTTCTTCTCCTTTCCAAGTTCCTCCCTTTGCGTGCTCGCTCAACTAGTGTTACGAATTCTTTTATCTCCAAAATACCCACTAGTAGCTTTAAATCTTCATTCAATCCTTCTTCAAATCTCTTGCACATAGCAACCTCATCAGCCACACACTCGGGCATACCGATCGAGTCTTACGAACTCATGTTCAGATTCGAGACATTGTCATACGGCCTTGCTTGAGTTCCAAGAATTCCTTACGCTTTTGATCGATGAACTGTTGACTAATATATTTCTTTCAAATTCTATTTGAAAGAAATCCCAAGTAACTCGTTCGTTTGGGACTATGGAAATCAAAGTCCTCCACCAATAGTAAGTGAGTCTTGCAACAAGGATATAGCACACTTTAGACATTCATCGGTGTGCATGATAGTTCATCAAACACCGAATGGTGTTATCAAGCGAACTCGGCCCTTTCGGCATCATCAGCAACTATGGCCTTGAACTCCTCAGCCTGCGCTTCCTAATCAAGTCTACTGGTGGCTTACTCAAATTTCACAGGATCAAGAATCGATGGCATTACGGTCTCTTGGGGTGGATTATTCAAATTCGGAATTCTTGGACAGCCGGATTGGTTCGGGCATATTATGCGACCCATTCATTCATCATGGTAAAGAAGGCTTGTTTAGCCCCTCACCTTGATTATTCGCAGATGACCGAGGTTCAACAGCAGCGTCCCTTGTGCGAGAGCAGCCGCTACACTTTCAACGTCATCCGCCAAGGTTCTCTACACCGGATCCATTTACTAATCAAAACAAAAATTTTAACCGTCAAGTCATCACACATTTAAACATTAACATTAAGGCATGTATAGCTAGACTCATACGTGCTATGGTAGTCCTAGAACCGACTAAACCATAGCTCGATACCAATAAATTGTAACACCCTGCACCGATTCCGTTACGAGTCGAATACAAGGTGCACACAGACTTAACTTAATTGTTTTCACAGTCCATAAAAAAAAATTTCCAGACAAGCTGGTTACTGCATCACTGTCACCTTAAAAATCATATCTGGAGCTTCAAAACTCGAAAATTAGTTTGTAATTTTTCCCTGAAACTAGACTCATATGTCCATCTACATATTTTTTTCTAGAATTTTTGCTTGAGCCAATTAGTACATTTTATTAGTTAAAGTCTCCCATGTTATAGGGGTCGACGACACTGCCTTCGTATGTTACAACTTGAATATCTCCCTGTGCAGGGCTTCAATACTGATGCCGTTTATTTCTATAGAAACTAGACTCAAAGAGGAATCTATACATATATGGTATGACTCCTAATTATCTCTGGTTAATTTATAATGAATTTCCAAAGTCGGAACAGGGAATCCAGGAACCGTTCTGGCCCTGTTTCACGAATACTTAAATATCTCTCAATATACAACTCATATGATCGTTTTGTTTCTTCCATATGAAAGTAGATTCATCAAGGCTAATTTACATAATTTATTCATTATTTAATTCCACTTCTGCTATTTTTAGTGATTTTTCACATCCACACCACTGCTACTGTCAGCATCTATTACTAAAACAAACTATGCCTATTTCATGACTTTTCCTTGATTTAACTAATAATTCATCATGCATGTCCCAAATTATAACCATGATTTGTGTCCAAACATCACAAAACCAATTCCAAAAGAACATTTACGCCATTTTCGCATGGCTAAAAGTTTACATACCAAATTTCAACAAAGCATAACAACCTATACATGCCGAAATGTACTCCTAGACCAACTACGAAGAAAATACCAAAAGTTGTTAGCCGGTGTGATGACTTCGATGACGGTCCCGAATACGCAAAAAGTCGAGTCCAAGAAACCTAAAATAGGTGACAAGCAAACATCGAATGAGTATATAACTCAGTAAGTCATAAGCAATGCACTACCAACCATTAATAACATTATCGCAAGAGGAAACAAAATGGAACGAGGCTAATTACTCCATTCAAACCGAACTATACCATAGTTCCTTAGACCTTTCGATTAAATCTCATACCAAGTTACACATTCACATTCCATATACTAATCAATAGGATATTTGAAGCATTTTTATACACCATTTTGTTTTCGTTACAATCATACATCTACATGACCTTTCACTTATTCCACGATAATTCTTATGTACGTGACTTCAATTTAAATTGTCACATAGGTTCGAAACTTACCAAGCTCAACTCCAACTATAAACATAGCGCCTATTAGCCATGAACTCAAGGTACTAACCCGATCCGCTGTCCGTGATCGACTCAATAATGTCGCACACTCAGTGTCAATAGTGATTCAAAAGCATATAGTGAGTCCGCACACTTAGTGCTATATAATCAACTCGCACACTTAGTGCTATATGATCAAACTCGCACACTTAGTGCTGTACAAATTTTAAACCCGCACACTTAGTGCCATTCTCATGATCACAAATGTTTATACCCGCACACTTAGTGCCGAAATCAACAACTCAATACATCTCACCTCTTTTCTTTTCATTTAATACTTTCATCACCACATACATACATGTATATAAATTTATCATTCCTTTCGGCATAATTACATAGACATTATGTCTATTTAAATCAATACAAAATATATGCTTAGTGACCTACCTTGTGTGGTGTAAAATAATTCCAAGTCGGCTACTCGATGACCTTCGATTTCCCCTTGTTGGACACCTCTCCTTTAGGATCTTGAGCTTAAACAAATAAATTAACTCATTCAACCGCTTTGCTACACATATTGATATTCACAATTTAATGATTTTATGACATACGGAACGGAATGGTAAAAATTTTTATCTTGCTACCTCATGCTCTTAGCTATTCGGCTCATAACCATATGCTATAGCCCTACTAGCAATAATCCAATCACACATGCATATATATATATATATGGCTGAATGTACAAAGCATAGACTCATCATCACCTATGCTCTTAATGTGATGGCCGAATATGCATACATGTATATACACTATTAATCAATCACTAACATTGCACTTCACCTTAATAGCTAGCTTAGCAAACCTCGATTTAACACATAGTTGTTCATAACACAACTTAAGCATACTCTCCATTCCATCAATTCCAAAACTTAATGTCTTACTCAAAATGCTAAAAAGAAAATCCAAGAGTCATCAATCCACCGTCACATGTATCATTAACAAGCTTCATATTTAGCATGCAATGACATTAACACAAAATCTACCTTGGCGAATATCATCCCCATGATATAGCAAAGTTTTGAACCATGGACTAATTAGAACTCAAGCTAGCAACTAAGAACATGCATGAATCTCATGGCACAACCTCAAACATACCTTAATCTAGACACAAGTATGGCCAAACCTCCTCCTAATCCTCTTCCAAACCAAGCATGAAGCAAGAACCCTTCCTTCTTCCTTAGAATTTCAGCTCAAAGAAATGAAAAAAGGATGAACAACAATTTTTTTCTTCTCTTTCTTCAACTCACGGCAAAGGGGGACACTCACCATTCTCTTTTTTTTGTTCCTTTCATTATTAAATTCCCATGCTCATTATTTTATTTTTTCTTACATACACCATTGTCCCAACATGTTTTATGACATGTTTTTACCCATAATCCCTTGTCATGGCCGGCCACTAGCTATTAGAGGGGGGGAATTTGACATGCAAGTCCCCCCTTTTGATTACATGCACTATTAGGTCCTTATAGATTAGCCTATCACATTTCAAAAGTGTCACACAGGTCCTAATAACTGAATTCACATGCAATCGACTAAATCGAAGCTTGAAATTTTCACATATTCATAAATACATATTCTAGACAATAAATATTACGTTCAAACATTTCGGTGACTCGGTTTAGCGGTCCCGAAACCACTTCCCGACTAGGGTCAATTTTGGGCTGTCACAAAATTAGTCGAGTAGTCCACTCGTTTACATCCGAAATTCGTACGAGGTAAGTTGAAATACAATTACGTGTTAATTGACTGAATGTTATATATGTATATTTGTTATAATCTGTATTGGATGGCCTTGAGAGCCTAATGAATGAACTCTGAGTAGATTCTGATAATATGTTAGTATTTGAAAAGTATTTGTATGGTTCCAAAGGAACGTTGAGTTCGATCTGAAATATCGTGTAAAACCGTGTCTGAGACACAGGCTTCAATTTGAGATTTACGTATAAGACCATGTTTGGGACATCGACATCGATATTGAATTACATGTAAGACCACGTCTAGGACGTTGCCATTGTACTTATTTATGAGTATCTGATCGCTTCCGAACCGTCTGATGATAGCATAAGAAATATGAGAATGTGTATATGAAATGTATAACCTATGCAGGTACGTTTGTATCGTACTAAATTTTGGAATATGAAAAACTCTGTCTCTGTGAAATATGTATGGAATTAGATATGAAGCATGCCATACATGCAAACAAAGAAGCATGGTTAGGTTTATGAATTATTCTATGAAATGGTTATGAATCTTTATGATTAAATTGTACTTATATGCTTTAGTAGTTAGACCAATTGTATTTGTCTTACTAAGCTCTTTGTAGCTTACTCTGTGTGATTTCTGCCTGTTTTACAGTTATTGTAGCTACTGAAGGCTCGGGGATAGTCAAGGATTGTCACCACACTATCAAACTCATTTTGGTACTTTTGAAGTGTACATATTTATAAGTTCGGCATGTATAGGCTAGAATGTTTATATATTTAAGCTTTAATTTGTATATATAGATATGTTATGCCATAAGAGTTGGCTAGAAAATGGTGTGTTTGTGTTAAGTTTTGGTATGGTTTTGAATGGGTTGTTGAATGATGATGATATAGTTGTAATGAAGCATGTTTTGAGCATGAAATTGGCTAAAAATTTTTGTATGAATGTTGCTTAACGGTGGCAAGTTGGCTTAAACCAAGCCGGCATTGTGCCACACAGTTAGGGCACACGGGCGTGCGTTATGGCCGTGTAAGAAAAACAGTAACCTAATAAGTTTCACACGGCCATAGTACACAGGCGTGTCATAAGGCCTTGGCTTAAGTCAATAGCTAGCTAAGTATCACACGGCTATAACACACGGACGTGTTTATTGGTCGTGTGAAAAAGTCAGTATAGGACCTCTTTTTGGCACTGCTGGATCACATGGGCATGGTTTATACCTGTGTGAGGCACACGTCCTAGATTCACAGGCATGTGCCTTTGACAGTTTTGAAATATTTGGTAAAGTTCTGAAAATTCTGGATGAGTTCGGTTTAATCCCGATCTTTCCTAAATGTATGTTTTAGGTCTCATAGACTATATTAAAGGTTAAATTGTCAATGAATATCTATGTATTGATATTATATGATATCAATGATACTGTATTGTTCGGTAATATTCTGTCTGTCCGATGACGCCCCTTATCTATTCTGGTGATGGTTACAGCATAGGGGTGTTATATTTTATTGGTATCAGAGCTATGGTTTAGTTGGTTCTAGGACTACCATAGCATTTTTAAGTCTAGCTATACATGCCATATATCTGAATCTGTGATAGTGTGATGACTCCTGACATTGAAATGTGCTTTTATATAGTGAATGGATCCCGATAGAGCAGTAGCTTGGAAATGTGTATCGAATGAAGCAATAATGTGCAAAAGGTTTGAAGATGGACTAAACGAAGATATTCATCTGTTAGTTGGGATTTTCAAAATTAAAGAAATGGTAGTGCTCGTTGAGCGAGCATGTAAGGCTGAAGAATTAAGTAAAGAGAAAAGAAAAGCTGATTTTGAAGCTAGAGATGCAAGAGATCTTCGAGTAAATCATTTCAGTCTGGGTTAAAGAAATTTCAAGATGATTAGAACCGTTCAAATACTAATGTCGGACATTTGAACAGAGATCGAACTAGATCGTATTCGAACATCAGAGCTCCTGTTACATCTGTTGAAAGTGTTGGAAATGTCCGATCTGAGAAACTTGAATGTAAACACTATGGTAAAAGACATCCGGGAAATTTTAAATTGAATGACCGAGCCTGTTTCTAATGTGGATCCTTGGATTATTTTGTAGGAGATTGTTCTGAACTCGCTGAGCAAGAAAATGTACAAAATCCGAGATCGAGTAACACCTCAGCTAGAGGTAGACCTTCTAGAAATGCAAGAAATACAAGTAGTGGTCAAAGAGGTACTGGAGATACTACTATTAGATCTGAGGCCAGAGCACCTCCCAGAGCCTAGCTATTCGAGCTCGTGAGGAAGCTTCATCACCAGACGTGATTTCTGGTACTTTTACTCTTTATGATACTTTTGTGATTGCAATGATAGACCCTGGATCAACACATTCTTATATCTGTATGAAATTAGTGCATAGTAAGACTTTGCCTGTAGAGTCTACTGAATTCGTAATTAGTGTATCAAACCCCTTAGGTAAAAGTGTTATGGTTGATAAAGTCTGCAAGAATTGCCCGTTATTGATTCGAGATATCTGTTTTCCTGCTGATCTGATGCTTTTTCCTTTTGATGAATTTGATATAATTCTGGGAATAGACTGGTTAACTTTGCATGATGCTATTGTGAATTGCAAATGAAAAGTCATTGATTTAAGGTGTAAGAATGATGAAATAATCCGAATTGAGTCTAGTGATCTGAATGGACTATCAGCTGTGATATCTACAATGAAAGCACGAAAATATGTAAAGAAAGGTTGTGAAGCCTACTTAGCTTATGTGTTAGATTCAAAAGTGAATGATAAGAAAGTTGAATTAGTGCCTGTTGTCTATGAATTCTCTGATGTATTTCCTGAAGAGCTACCTGGTTTGCCTTCAATTCGAGAAGTTGAGTTTGGCATTGAATTAGTACCTGGTACTACCCCGATTTCGATAGCTCTTATAGAATGGCTCCGACCGAGTTAAAGGAATTAAAATCTCAGTTGCAAGAATTGACCAATCGAGGATTTGCTAGACCGAGTTTCTCACCTTGGGGTGCTCCTGTTCTGTTTGTGAAAAAGAAAGATGGCACAATGAGAATGTGTATTGATTACAGACAGCTTAATAAAGTGAATGTAAAGAACAAATACCCTCTTCCTAGAATTGATAACTTATTCGATTACTTGAAAGGTCATACTGTGTTTTCTAAGATAGATCTAAGATTGGGTTACTACCAGTTGTAAGTAAAGGATTCTGATAGTCCGAAAACTACTTTTACAACGAGGTACGAGCATTGTGAATTTTTAGTTATGCCTTTCGGACTAACTAATGCACCTGTTATCTTTATGGATTTAATGAATAGAATTTTCAGATCGTATCTAGATCAATTTGTTGTTGTATTCATTGATGATATATTGATTTATTCATGTGATGAATCTGAGCATGCCGAGCATCTGAGAGTAGTGCTACAAATTTTGTGAGATAAACAATTGTATGCAAAGTTTAGTAAATGTGAATTCTGGTTACGAGAAGTTGGTTTTCTAGGTCATATTGTATCAGCTTCCGGTATCCGAGTTGATCCGAGCAAGATTTCAGCTATTCTGGATTGGAATCTTCCGAGGAATGTATCTGAAGTCTGTAGTTTTTTGGGACTTGTCGGTTATTACAGACGATTTGTAAAAGATTTCTCTGTGATAGCAACTCTGTTGACAAATTTGCTTCAGAAAGATGTCAAATTTGAATGCTCTGAGAAATGTCAGAAAAGTTTTGATCGGTTAAAAGCTCTGTCAACTGAAGCTCTAGTATTGGTACAACCTGAGTCAGGTAAAGAATTCGTTGTTTACTGCGATGCTTCGTTGAATGGACTAGGTTGTATTTTAATGCAAGAAGGAAAAGTTGTTGCTTATGCTTCGAGACAATTAAAGCCGCATGAGAAGAACTATTCGACACATGACCTTGAGTTAGCTGCCATTGTGTTTACTTTGAATATTTGTTGTCACTATCTGTTTGGTGAGAAATGTCATGTGTTTTCTGATCATAAGAGTCTGAAGTATTTAATGACTCAAAAATATTTGAATTTAAGACAGAGAAGATGGTAAGAACTGTTAAAAGACTATGAACTTGTGATTGATTATCACCCAGGAAAAGCAAATGTGGTTGCTGATGCTTTGAGTCAAAAATCATTATTTGCAATGAATGCTCGTTAAGTTCTGTCTGATGATTGCTCAGTTTTAGCTGAACTAAAAACGAGACCTTTGTTTCTACAATAGATTATCAAAGCTCAGAAGGTTGATAATGAGATTATGGCTAAACGAACTCAGTGTAATTTTGATTCTGATTCTGAATTCAGGATAGATGTTGATGACAATCTAAGGTTCAGAAATAAACTTTGTGTTCCAAGAAATCCAGATTTGATTCAAATGATTTTGACAGAAGTCCACAGTAGTATATTTTTAGTACATTCCGGAAGTACGAAAATGTATAACGATTTGAAACAACTATATTGATGGCCAAGAATGAAAAGAGATATTTCTGACTTTGTTTCGAGATGTTTGATCTTTCAGCAAGTTAAAGATAAGCATCAGATGCCATCTGGGTTATTAGAACTGATTATGATTCCAGAGTGGAAAGGGGATCGAGTGACCATGGATTTTGTTTCCGGTTTGCCTCTGTCTCCAAAAAAGAAAGACGCAATTCGGGTTGTAGTTGATCGTTTGACAAAATCAGCTCATTTTATTCTGATTCGGTTTGATTATTCGCTTGATAAGCTAGTTGAGTTGTATATTTCTGATATTTTGAGATTGCATGGTGTGCCATTGTCAATAATGTCTAATAGAGACCCGAGATTTACATCGCGATTCTGGAAGAAATTACAAGATGCTATGGGTACTAAATTGCATTTTAGCACTGCTTTTCATCCACGAACGGATGGTCAATATAAACGAATTATTCAGATACTTGAGGATATGTTGAGATGTTGAATTTTGATTAAATTCGTCTATAATAATAGCTTTCAATCGAGTATCAAAATGGAACCGTACGAAGCCTTATAAGGTAGAAAGTGTAGAACTCCGTTAAATTGGTCTGAGCTCAGTGAGAACAAGATTCACGGGGTTGATTTGATCAAATAAATAGAACAGAAAGTGAAAGTAATCCGAGATAGTTTGAAAGCTGCCTCTGATCGTCAGAAATCTTATGCAGATTTAAAATGAAAAGATATTGAATATAAGATCGGTGATAAAGTGTTTCTAAAAGTATCTCCGTGGAAGAAACTGTTCTGATTTGGTAAAAAGGGGAAGTTGAGTATCACTAAACGAGTTGGGCCGGTTGGATATAGATTGAGACTACCATCTGAATTAGAAAAGATTCACAATGTATTTTGCGTATCGATGCTTCGACGATACAGATCTAATCCTTCGTATGTAATTTCTCCGTCTGATATCAAAATCTATTCTGACATGACTTATGAAGAAAAGTCGGTTCGTATTCTGTCTCGTGAGATTATAGAATTACGTAATAAAAGAATTTCGCTAGTTAAAGTGATGTGGCATAAACACGGAGTAGAAGAGGCTACGTGGGAGCCTAAGGATGCAATGAGACAACAATATCCAAATCTGTTTAATGGTAAGCTTTTTGCGGATGAAAATCCCTAAGAGGGAGAATTGTAATAGTCCAGTTTAGACCCTAGTCAAAATAGTAGTTTCGAGACCACAAATTTGAGTCTGAAAAATATTTTAATATTATTTTCTATGTATGTGATATGTGAATTTATATCTGTTAGATTTCTGTAATTTAATTTGTCTGTTTCTGTGCTTGATTTGCAAAAAGGACCAAATTGCATAAGTTGTAAAAGTTGCCTTCTAGTTGCCAAAGTGCCTAAGTACTATGGTTTATTAAAATTGAGGCCCTTGCATGTCAATAAGACCATTATATGATAGTGGGAGACATGGTTGGCAATATAGTAAATAGATAAATTTTTAAAGGATGGTTAGGTAATTAGGTAATATATGTTATTAAATAAAACAAATGCGTGAAAATTTGTTCATTCATGCATATCCTTGCCGAAAATACAAAAGAAAAAGAGAGGAAAAGAACAAGCTAGGTTTTGGCACTTTGATCCTTGATTAAGATCAAGAGCAAAGAAAATCAAACTTACATCGAGGGAAGTCCAAATTAGTCGAGTAGTGGACTCGTTTACATCCGAAATCTGTATGAGGTAAGTCAAAATACAATTACTTGTTAATTGACTAAATGTTATATATGTATATTTGTTATAATCTGTATTGGATGGCCTTGAGAGCCTGATGAATGAACTCTAAGTAGATTCTGATAATATGTTAGTATCTAAAAAGTATTTGTATGGTTCCAAAGGAACGTTGACTTTGATCTGAAATATCGTGTAAGACCGTGTCTGGGACACAAGCTTCGATTTGAGATTTACGTATAAGACCATGTCTGGGACGGTATCGTATCTGATTTCGTGTAAGACCCTGTCTGGGACAAAGGCATCAATATTGAATTACATGTAAGACCACATCCAGGACGTTGGCATTGTACTTGTTTATGAGAATTTTTGTATCGCTTCGGAACCATCTGATGATAGCGTATGAAATATGAGAATGAGTATATGAAATGTATAACCTATGTAGGTACGTTTGTATCGTACTAAATTTTGGAATATGAAAAACTCTGTCTTTGTGAAATATGTATGGAATTGGAAATGAAGCATGTCATACATGCAAACAAAGGAGCATGGTTAACTTTATGAATTATTTTATGAAATGGTTATAAATCTTTATGATTAAATTGTACTTATATGCTTTAGTAGCTAGACCAATTGTATTTGTCTTACTAAGCTCTTTGTAGCTTACTCTGTGTGATTTCTGCCTGTTTTACAGTTATTGTAGCTACTGAAGGCTCGGGGATAGTCGAGGATTGTCACCACACTATCAAACTCATTTTGGTACTTTTGAAGTGCACATATTTATAAGTTTGGCATGTATAGGCTAGAATGTTTATGTATTTAAGCTTTAATTTGTACATATAGATATGTTATACCATAAGAGTTGGCTAGAAAATGGTGTGTTTGTGTTAAGTTTTGGTATGGTTTTGAATGGGTTGTTGAATGATGATGATATAGTTATAATGAAGCATGTTTTGAGCATGAGATTGGCTGAAAATTTTTGTATGAATGTTGCTTAACATTGCTAGTAGAAAAGACCCATATAGGGGTGGCAAGTTGGCTTAAACCAAGCCTGCATTGTGCCACACAGTCAGGGCACACGGGCGTGCCTTATGGTCGTGTAAGAAAAACAGTAACCTCTTAAGTTTCACATGGCCATAGAACACAGGCGTGTCATAAGGCCGTGGGCTTAAGTCAGTAGCTAGCTAAGTATCACATGGCCATAGCACACGGGCGTGTTTGTTGGTCGTGTGAAAAAGTCAGTATAGGACCTCTTTTTGGCAAGGCTGGATCACATGGGCATGGCTTATGCCTGTGTGAGCACACTTCCTGGACGCACGGGCGTGTGGCTTTGACAGTTTTAAAATATTTGGTTAAGTTCTGAAAATTCTGGATGAGTTCGGTTTAATCCCGATCTTTCCTAAATGTATGTTTAAGGTCTCGTAGACTATATTAAAAGTTGAATTGTGAATGAATATCTATGTATTGATATTATATGATATCAATGATACTGTATTGGTCGGTAATATACTGTCTGTCCGGTGACGCCCCTTACCTATTCCGGTGATGGTTACGAGATAGGGGTGTTACAGCATTACTAGTCATGTACCGTTATTATCACAAGTTTCATGTACCATTCCTTTATAGCATTTTCTCACATTATAAATTCATTCCATCACCTTTTCAATATACTTAATCATACAGTTTATGCCTTATTAACAAAGAATTTAATCCTTAAATAACATGGCACTATTATTAACACACAAACTTACCTCGAATACGAAAATGGCAAACTTACCATTTTAGTCTATAACCTTGTATTTTCTCGATTTAAGCCCGAATCTCGATTTCCTTGATCTATCATTTCATATATGTAGCCTATTTAGGACTCACATTATTCAAATTGGCCCAAAAATCATATTTTGGGAAAATTTACAATTTTGCCTCTAAACTTTTACATATTTGCAATTTAGTCTCTAGGCTCGTAAAACGAAATGTGTTCAATTTCTTGATTACCCAAGCTTAGCCGACCCATATGCAAGCTTATGGAAGCCCACATTTCTCATTAAAATAGATTTTGAGTTACCTATTTTACACCTTTTTCAATTTAGTCCTTTTTAGGCTTTTTCATGAAAAATCACTTAGTAAAAGGTGTTAAACACACTCCAAATTTTCATATTCTACCATTAAACATCATAATACTAGCATGTCGTGCATGGTTAAATTATTTAAACATAAACCTTAGCTCAAAATAATGGTAGAAATGAATAGGTCATGTTACCGGGACTTTAAAAATGCATAGAACGTTAAAAACAGGGTCGGGATCACTTCCTATTGAGCTTGGAAGCTTGGAAAGCCTAGCCATGGCTCCCATCTTTCAAATTTTACCCATCCAAGGCCTTTTTTGTCCAAATTTTTAGAACTTGGTCAAATTAATCTTTAAGGACCCCTAATTAATAATCTAATTCAATTTCATGCAAATTGCTTCTAGAACACAAGTTTTACAAATTATTCGGTTTAGTCCTTAAATTCTAATTAGGCACTTTTCACTTAAAATTTCCTCGTGAAATTTCCACACAAACATAGAGACATATCATAAACCTTATAATAAACATAAAATAATTATTCCCATCTCGAATCTTTGGTCTCAAAACCACTGTTCCGACTAGACCCTAATTCAAGATGTAACAGTTTGCGAATGGTAGTGGTGTGGTAGATGACTTGGGCAAGGCTAGACCCTGAACAAATACTAGCAAACCCATGGAAAAATATGATGGGGTTAATTGTGTGGGCTTAGATTTATTATAGTTGTTACTTCTATTGAAACAATTTCCTTAAGTTAGAGTTTATCTTATTTTACGAAACCTTGAATTTAAACCATTGCTGTTAATTTCTTCCTTTCGATATGAATAAAGTTTAATGTTTATTTCCTCCTTGCATGTGTGCCATGTTGTATTCTTTTAATTTTCCCAAAGCATGTCTTAATTCCACATGCTAGTAATTATATTGCGTAATATTGTTTCATGCAACCCTTTTATGTTGCGACACCCAGTATGCATGTAAATCCTTAGTAGTGACAATCTTACTATTTAGCAAACCATATAAAAGTGTGAGAACACTTGTATAAATGACTCCTTTGTTGCAAAGCCTATTTTGTATGCAAACCTCTGATATTTTGTGAACTCGTGCTTTTTGTGCAAACTCATGCTGTATGTTATAATGTGAACTCATATGTTACTTTGTTATGCAAAACTATGTTGTATGATGTATGCAAACCTTAATAATAACTTCTATGTACTTGTATTTATGGTTGAGTATGTGTATCTTAAAATAATTTGTTTATTTCTTTTATGCAAACCTTTAAGTTTTACAATATAGACGAAATTCGAACCCTACCTTTGTTTGTTTCAAGCTCGCATGTCTTACATTTTATGCATGCCTTTATGACACTCTACTATTGTGTGATACCTTAGCACGATTTAGGTGCTTTAATTCTGTGGTGTGTTGGAGGTTAGGTTGGGAGTTAATGGAGAGTCACTTCATTGGCTAATGTAGCTCACCAAATTCGATTCGAACCAACTCGACCAGGTTTGGGGTGTTACAAGTACAAAGAACTTAACATATTTCTAATTATGGATAGTCTAAGTGTCTGCCAGACTTGAGTTTGTCTATGTTATGTATAAAAGTTATTTAAATTCTATGGTATCTGCCAAATTTGAGTATTTTCACACAATGTATAAAGGTTATCTAGAGTTTAAGTTGTCTGGGAAGCTTAGGAGTTCTCATGACATGTAACATGGTTGTGTTAGGAAATGTGGCCATATTATAGTAAACATGTAACTGTTTTCTATTTATTTGAAAAATGAATAAATAAATAAAGTTAATTTCACATTTCACTATTATGTCTTTTGTATTTTTTCTTTTATATTTTGCATGCATAGCGAAATTGTGACAAGTAAATATTAGCTAATTGATTGTCTAAGTTCAAACTGAAGATAAGTGGCATTGTAAGAACATTTACATTGCGAGAAAGACAACTTACTTCAGTAGATAATCTAAATGAGTTCGTAATCTTGTAAAAGAACCAAAGTGAGCATTTGATTCAAATACTAAGAAGGATTATTATGTCGTCTACAATTTCGATTAGGGAGATGGCTGGTCTTGCCTATCTGAGCATTTGACTTCACGAGTAGAGACATAGATGTATTCATTGGTAAAATGATACATCAAACTGGACCCAAGATTAAATAATTCTGAATCTATTTTTTAATTAATTCACTTGTGACGTTCATAGTGTGATTTACCTAAATCCTGAGTTAGTTACTGACCATGCGTATCCAACTCATGTGCTTTGATATAAGTGGGGCTTATGCTTTAAAGATGATCGAGCCCATAGCCGGTATATTGGTTACATGGTTTTACTAGCAATAGTAGAATTCATAGCTCAATTAAAGAGTTAATGGTACCTCTCATTGGCATTGTGTGGATTGATAAATATAGAACATGGCAACTGGTTGCTTGTTCTTGAACGAGCAATTTATCACTTTCATTTGTTGAAAGTGATCATATTAATCATTAAAAAGACACAATGGTGAAAATGAGATAAAATAGGATTGTATTGAGTGAACAGATTTAACTCAAAAGAATCAAGGATATCATATTAGGGTAACACACACATGACGAGGCCATTGGAAAAAGTAGTTGGATGAATTGCTTTCATAAAGAATATACAATAAGGAGTTTTCAATCATGGTACTTCTTGTGGATTGACTCCATGATTAAGTAATTGTGAATTACCAGAACGATGCTTTTGGACATAATTACAATTACTAGAGCCTAATTGTATATTTTTTATTGGTCCTTCTGCTAGTTTAGCGAAAGCTCGATCGAGCTGCCTTTGAATCAGAAGAAAATTATATGACTTTGGAAATAATTTAATTGAGTCAATTTATTTGATGTGGAATTAAATTCGGTGGTCGTGAGAATTGGTCAACTAGAGAATTTGATTAAAGAATTTTCTTGAAAAATTAATTTGGAAAATCTAAGTGATTTTTGGAAAAATTAATTTTGATCAAGTAAAATTAAATTAATCAAATTAATCAAATTAATTCAAATTAATATGATATTTTTAGAAATTAATTTTCAAGTCAAACAATTGGTCCAGTGGGTAATTGAACTTGAAAATTGGACTTGAGATCATAAATTGGGCTTAGGAGGCCAATAACTGAGGCAAAGTTCCAAAATTTGGTCAAACAGGGCCCGGTTTATGAAACCGAGCCAACAGTCCAACTGGTGGCAAGACCGGATCGGTCTGGTCATCACTATCCTGGACTAGTTGGATTATCACTGCCCTAGACCAAATCAGAAGAACCGAACCAGGTCGAAGTGCCATAAAGGTGTCGCACCTACATCACCAAACACAATAATGTCAGCGACTGCGATGGCAGTCTTCCTATATAACACCCTTTACCCGTATTCATCACCGGAATATGGTTACGGAGTGTTACTGGACTTACAACTTAAACAACCATCCAACTCAAATAAAAAATCATCAACCAAATGTAATTCCAATCAAATACAATCACATTGTCCCTATTCCAAGCCTACAAGGCCCTAAACATACTTTGGAAGTAGTTCGGGACTAAACCGATAACTTAAGAAATTTTTACAAAACTTAGAAATTTTACCAAACTGTAAGGGTCACATGCCCGTGTGCCCCAGCCGTGTCTCTCAAATGGCCAAGAGACACGCCTGTGTCTCAGGCCGTGTGGACATTCGAAATGGGATCACATGGCCGTGTCCCAGCCCATGTCTGACCCCGTGTAACTCTCTAAATACCTTACACGACTAGACCACACACCCATGTGTCTAGCCCGTGTACTACTTAAAACAGCCACACACGCCCGTGTGTCAGGCTGTGTACTAGGTCATTTGAAAACTGGATGGTATACGGACTTGTGCCACACGGTGATTCACACGCCCGTGTGTTAGGCCGTGTGGAGCATATTGACTTGGTTTCTAAATCCACACTAGGGAACACACGGGTGTGCAACATAACTGTGTCTCACACACGACTGAGACACATGCCCATGTCTCTACTCGTTTGGAAAAAAATAGGCTATTTACCAAGCCAATTTTCCACCCAAATTTGCATCTACCTACACAACCCAAATGGTACAAATTCATAGCATAAATGAACATCAACTTAACAAAAATCAAGGCTAAATCATACCATTTCCAATACTAAAAACCAACATGCTTTTAAACTCATGTTTTACTAATTCAAAACTTACCGAAAATACATATACAAATCAACTAACTAACCTTTCTTAAACATACATCATTTTGCACCAATTCACAAGTACAATTCATATCTAATATCAACCATTTAGCAACCATATTACCTATCACAAGCAATTATGAACACATCAATAAATAGTATTAACACAAGTATATATATATGTATACATCACCATCTTAGACAAAATATGCCAACTCTCATGGCTAAAAACAAAACCAAACATAATATCTACAAGCCAACACAAATGGCCAAAATACATATGTAATAGCCACGTTTCAGCTAAATCTGAAAAATGGTTTTCGAACCATAAATCTGAGGTCCTAAAATTATTTTAATACTATTTTTGGTGTTTATATAATGTGATTACATATGTGTGAAAATTCTGTGAGTTAATTTTAGCGTTTGAGTGCTCAATTTGATAAAAGGACTTAATCGCTTAAAATGTAAAAGTTGCATTCTACTTGTTTAAAGTGTTTAATTGCTATGGTTTATTAAATGAAAGGTCCTTATGATGTTATTAAACCATTTATAGTGGAATTTTACATAAATGGGCATATATTAGGTGATTTAATAATGGTTTCATTAAGGTTAAATATGTAATTTAATTAATTAAGTTTGATTAAATAAAA
This sequence comes from Gossypium arboreum, assembly GCF_025698485.1. Lineage (NCBI taxonomy): Eukaryota > Viridiplantae > Streptophyta > Magnoliopsida > Malvales > Malvaceae > Gossypium > Gossypium arboreum. The sequence continues at coordinate 33,686,535 of NC_069082.1, forward strand.
CAAAGACCAAAATCATCTTTATTTCTTCATCTATAACCGATTATTGAAGAGAAAATAAATCTTCCAAGTCTATTTTGGGTTCGACACATTGAAGGATTAATTAAGGTATGTTCTTTGCTTGGTTTTTGATGATTTTTAAGTTTTTGAGATCATTGCTTTGTATTCTAGCTAGCTTGTGCCCTAATTTTCAAGTTTGTTGATGATTTTTTGAAGTGCCATTGATGAATGTTTAAGCTTTTAAATGTTTGATAATGGAAAATGATCATTTTTTTGATAGATTTAAATGCTTTGTAAAGTGATTTTTGACAAAAATGTCAAAATGGGATTAAATTAAGAAATTTGTAAATTGAGTGGTTGAAATGTGAAATAAATGAAAGTTTTGGGCTACTAGATGTCCTTATGAAATTTGGTCAAGCATGGGTTAAATTGAATTTCATGAATTTCTATGTTTTTATTAAATAGGGTCTAAATTGAGAAAATATAAAATTATAGGGATTGATGTGAAAAATGCCCCAAATTGTGTGTTTTGGATGAAATTGAATGAATTGAGGAATAAAAGAGTTAATCAAGAACGAAAAAAATTAGACTTAGATCGAGGCAAGAACAAAGTACTTGATTAATCAGCTAGTTTCATTGTTTCTACGATTGAGTTAAGTTCATATGCAAATAAATATCTTTAAATTGAATTATACATGTTTAATTGTCATTGAATTATTATGAATGTTGAACGAGAAAATACGAGCAAGAATCGATAGAGTTACGACATCTGAAAGTCCCGTACGAACCTTAGGAATAGTATAGGATACAAATGTCATGACATTAGATTACCAATTTATGATTACATGTAAGACATGTATGGGGCATCGTTATTCAATTTCATGTAAGACCCTGTCTGGGACAGTGGCCTCAATATGTGATAATGTGTAAGACCATATCTGGGATATGGCATTGTACAAGCTTTATATGATTTTTGAGTATCCTTAACGATTTCGAATGGTTCAACGGGCAAAGTCAAGTCGAGAAAGAATGTATGAATGAGTTAAATGGCTCAGGTACGTACAAGATTCATACAAGTAATGAAAGGGAAGTATTTGATGAATTCAATTATGATATTGAATATGTGTACAATGAGAAAGGTTTGTGATCTTATAAATGTTTATTCATGGTTGTCTATTGATGGAAATGATATTGATTCATGTGATAATTTATTTGTATATGGCTTACTAAGCTTTTAAAGCTTACTTTGTATGTTATTTTCTTGTTTTATAGATAATCAAAGCTAGCTCGGATTCGGGGATCATCAAGAAACGTCATCACACTATCGGTCAACTTGTTGGTACTTTTGAAGCTTTGTATATATGGTATATGGCATGTATAGGCTAGTGTCATCTTGATATGTTTTGAGTTATGACTTTAGCCATGAGATTTGTCTTGTAAATGGTGGTGTATATGGCTATTTAAGTTGGCTTAAATTATGTGTTTGATAAGTGATATATATGGTGTATATATATGGCCTTATGTTTTGGCATATTCTGTGATGATTATATGTTTGATTGTGTAGCTAGTTGATAATTGGTGTATTAATGTTTGGAAGATAGCATGTTGTGGCTTGATTTTGAGGTGATGAAATGGTACATTTTGTGACAAGAATTAGTAATTGAAATGATGAAGAAATGCATTTAAAAGTTATGCAAATTTGAAGATTTTGACTTATTGATTTGGTATGTTTGGCCATGTATTTCAGTAGTTAAAAGAATGGTTTCTAAATGGTATGATATGTGTATGAATAGTTATGAAATGGCTACCAATTGGGTTGAATTATTGATGCAAATTATACTTGTGTATGCTTGTGAAAATAGGGTGGCAAAAATGGTTGTGCAAATAGCCTATTTTTGTCCACACCGGCAGAGACACTGGCGTATGTCTTAGCCGTATGCAACATGCGATCATGCTACACGGCCATGCGTCCCCTAGGGTACCCTTTGAATTTAAGTCAGTATACCCTATAGGTTTGACATGGTCTAGACACACCGGCGTGTCTATTGCCCATGTGTGAAACACGGTTGGAACATGGGCATGTGGCTGGCCGTGTAACCCAAGTCAGTAACCCCTCCAGTTTTCTCGTGGCTATGGCACACGGGCGTGTCCTCGGCCATGTGGTGCAAGTCAGTATGTATGCCCTGTTTTCACACGTTCTGTGACATGAGCGTGTCTTGTGGCCGTATGAGACACACAGCCAGTTCACACAGGCGTGTGACCCTTGAATGCTTGAAAATTTTATAAATGTCTCAAAGTTTGCAAATGTTATCAGTTTAGTCTCGAACCTCGTTTAAGCATCTTTTAAGGTCTCGTAGAACCTTATAAGGGAAAATATGATTATGTTAGATAGATATTTATGGGGAATTGAATCATGTATTGGAAATGTATATTATATGTTGTGCTTTGATTGGTAATGCCTCATAACCCTATTCCAGTGACGGACACAGGTTAAGGGTGTTATATTTGATTGGTATCAGAGCTACAATTTTGTCAATTCTATGACTAACGTAGCTTGTGAGAGTCTAGCTATACATGCCATAGATATAAACTATGATAGTGTGAAGATTTTTGACAACTTAAAGTGTGTTTTCATATAGCGAATGGATCCTGATTGAGCTCTAGCTCACAATGTAGAAAGTAATGCACCCGCTCCTACTCAAAAGGCAACGCAGGCTGACCCTAGGCCAATTTCAAGTAGTTAAGGGGGAGAGGCTTCTTCCAAATAATGAGTGAGTGGTTCTCGGAGTTTGTTCGAACGAATACATCTGCTCAACAATCTCCACCCCCGCCTATTCCTCAACAAACCCCTGTAGTTCCTCAAGGTATTGATCTTTTGCAATGAAATAAACCCCTTGTTAATAAGATTTGTAAGCATAGGGCTGAGGAGTTTCGGGCTACCGTTAATGATGATGCTAAGAGGGTTGAGTTCTAGCTCGTGAACACGATACGAGTATTTGATGAATTGTTTTGTAATCCTGATGAGTGTATCAAATGTGTGGTATATTTACTTAGAGATAATTCGTACCATTGGTGGAAAAAATTGATATCAATGGTTCCAAGAGAACAGGTTACCTGGGAGTTCTTCCAATCCGAGTTCTGAATAAAATATATAAGTCAAAAATTTCTCGATTAAAAGCATAAAGAGTTTCTAGAATTGAAACAGGGTCGAATGACTATGACTAAGTACGAAAGAGAATTTGTACGATTGTGCAAATATTCTCGGAAATATGTTTCTATCTAAGAGATTATGTGTAAGTGGTTCATTGATAGATTGAATGAAGATATAAAGCTTCTAGTTGGGATTCTACAAAATCAAAGAATTCATTGTTTTGGTTGAAAGGGCTTGTAAAGCCGAGGATCTCAGCAAAGAAAAGAGAACAGTAGACTCAAAAGCTAGAGACTCGAGAAAGAGATCAATGAGTAAGTTGTATCAATCTTCATCAAAAAAATTTTGAGACTCATTTAATTTGTAACACCCCTAACCTTTTTTCGTCGTCGGATTAGGATTAAGAGGTATTACCGATCAAACACAACATTTAACTAACATTTCACAACTCAATAAACATCCATTATCGAATAAACATTCATTCACATATATAATGTCCCATAAATAGGTCTACATGACCTAAAACATGCTTTAGAGAAGGTTTGGGACTAAACCGATCTTGTAAAGAAATTTTCGGAAACTTAAAAATTTTTCTAAGTTACAGAGGTCACACGCCCATGTGAGCAGACCGTGTGCCTCACACAACCTCGACACGCTCGTGTGTCTAGGTCGTGTGAAAACAAGGCATACATACTAATTTACACCACACGACTGAGGACACACCCGTGTGCCATGTCGTGTGAAAACTAGAAGGGTTACTAACTTGGGTCACACGGCCAACCACACGCCCATGACGGCCAGTAGACACGTCTGTGTGTCTAGGCAATGCCAAAACTGTAGGGTGTACTGACTTAAATTCAAAGGGCTACCCCAAGGGACACACGGCCGTATAGCATGACCGTGTGTCGCACACAGCTGAAACACACACCCGTTTCTCTGCCCATGTGAACAAAAATAGGCTATTTGCAAAGTCAATTTGCCACCCTTGCCTCTTGCACATCTAACAACCAAAATGGTATCATTTCAATACATTTATAGGCATCCAAAACATTCCAATTCATACACAATTTATGCCATTTATAAACCATCCTCTTAACCACTAGAGTTCATAACCAAAACATATCAAATCAATATGTCAAAATCATCAAACTTTAATAACTTCTAAATGCATTTCCTCACCATCTTAACATCTATTTCATGCTTCAAAACATACCATTTCATCATCTCAAAATCAAGCTAATTCACAACATGCCATTTTTCAAACAATATTACAGACAATTTACTAATTAAGCAACCATACCAAAAATGCCAAGACACAAGGCAATATATACATCACATATCACTTACCAAGCTCATAAATCTAGCCAACTCAAATGGCCAACATACACACCATTTACAAGCCAACTCACATGGCTAAATCATAACTCAAAACATATCAAGATGACATTAGCCTATACATGCCATATACCATATATACAAAGCTTCAATAGTACCAACAAGATGATCGATAGTGTGGTGACGTTCTTCAATGATTGCCTGAGCCTGAGCTAGCTTCAATAATATATAAAATAGTGAAAAAAAAAACATGGTAAGCTTTAAAAGCTTAGTAATCCGTATACAAATAATATAACATCCTGAATTAGGGCCTAGTCAAAACAGTGGTTTCGAGACCACAAATCTGAAGTAGAAATAATTATTTTATGGTTATTAGGAGGTCTGTGATATGATTCCATGCTTGTGTAAAAATTCATGAAGAAATTTCTTTGATAAAGTGTCCAATTTGACATTTAGGACCAAATTGTAAAAGTTGCAAAATGTGAGTTCTAGAATCCTTAAGCATAAAATTGCGATGGATTATTAATTAGAGGTCTTTAAATAGCAATTTTCCCAATTTCTATTTTTATGGACAAAAATAGGCATGAATAGGAAAATTTTGAAAGAAAGGCCTTAAGGGCATTTTTGTCATTTGGTTAATAAAAGAATAAAAAGGGGAAAATAAGTCAAAATTTTGTCCATCATCTCCCACCATCTCCCACCTTGGTTGAAAATCCCAAGGGTTCCATAGCTAGGGTTTCTTCAACTTTCAGGCTCAATAGTAAGTGTATCTTAGCCCCGTTTTTAATGCTTTTTACATTTTTGAAACCCTCGTAACCCGATTTACCTATTTCTAGCCATATTTTTTAGTAGGGTTCATGTTTGAAATTTGACCCATGTATGACATACATGTGTTTTGATGTTTAATGGAGGAATATGAATGTTTCATGAGTGATAAGCATCTTTTACCAAGTGATTTCCAGTGAAAATGGTTAAAAAGGACTTATTTGTAAAGTTTGTAAAATGGGTAGTAAGATGTATGATTTAATGAGAAATGTGTGCTTCTATGAGTAAGTTATAAGTTCGGCTAGGCTTGGGTAAAAAAGAATATGAAAACATTTAATTTTACAAGCCTAGGGACTAATTTGCAAATATGTGAGTTTAGGGGCAAAATCATAATTTTTCCTAAATATAGTTTTTGGACTGATTTGAAAATGTGATTATTAAATGAGCTGAATTTATAGATCAAGAAAAATGGAGTCCAGACCTAGACTGGGGAAAGAATAAGATTTTGGACTAAATCGAATTAAATGTCCATATTTTGTACCGAGGTAAGTTCATGTGTAAATAATGCAATATTGTATCATGTTTTAATACTTTATTAATGTACCAATTCCTATGTTTGATTTTTATAATGAGTGTATGAACGATATTATGGTCATTGAGGATGACATTGGGAACGAGTTCGATGAATATGTGATATCGAGAAAAATCCCGTTTGAACCTTAGGAATAATTTAAGATACAATGCGACATGTTACTAGGAACTATGTGATAGCTCATAAGATTATGTGTATATGTAACTATGTGAATCCGGGTGCTAGTCATGTACGTCCTACCGATGGCTGGGTTGTAACACTCCTAACCCGTATCCGTCGCTGGAATAGGGTTAAGAGACATTACCAGACAAATCGAAACATTTCACAAATAAATTTACAAGTATCATTCAAACAAATTCATATATCATTACAAAGGCCCTTACATAGGTCAATGAGACCTTAAACATGCTTTAGAAAAGGGTCGGGACTAAACCGAATGCATACAAAATTTTTCTAAACTTAAACATTTTTCAAAGTTGTACAGGTCACATGCCCGTGTGAACAGGCCATGTCAAAACAGGGCTACATACTGACTTGTCCACACAGCCACAAGACACACCTGTGTGCAAGGTCGTGTGAAAATTAGGGAGGCTACAGACTTAGGTCAGATGACTGACCACACTCCCATGTGTGCGATCATGTGGTCTACTCAGGCTCATTTCAAAATTGCCCTCGAGCAACACGGCTGAGACACACACCCATGTCCCTACTCCTGTGGGCAAAAATAGGCCAGGGCCAATTTGCCACCCCTTTAAGGGTCCTCCCTACAAGTATCAAAACAACATCATTTTATACCAAATTCTTAACCATTTCTCAACCAAAACATATACCATTCATGTCATAACATTATTCATTAATTTCATACTCAATATATAAACCGAAACATACCCAAACCCTAAGCCAAAATCATACCAAAACATAGGTTTCATAATCTCTAATCACACAATCAAATCTCATGCCAAATTCTTACCAAATTCTATAATAAGCACATATCAAAACCTGCCTAATTGACCAATTCTTTTGGCCATTCAAGACCATATCATAAAGACAACATTGCATCACATAATTCATACCAAAAACTCATTCATATTCATAACCAAAACCAAGCCAAATCACATGGCTAGATATACACATTACCAAAACATATACAATTACTTCTAGCCTATACATGCCATACTTCAATATACACATTTTCAAAAGGTACCAAAATGAAGTTTGATAGTGTGGTGATGGATGATCCCCAAGCTCCCGGTAGCTACGATATCTATAAAGCACTTGAAAGACACACAAAGTAAGCTTTCAAAAGCTTAGTAAGCCGTATACAAATAAACTTAACAATATAAACATATAAGCATCATAATATCCATATACTCTCTAGCCAGTGCTATCACAAACCACATAGCTCAAATACATTTCATATATTCCTAATTCATTTGCACATATATCATATTTTCTCATACTTTTGTCACATGTAATCACTTGATCACAAAGATACATATACTTACCTTTCAACATCAAATGTGATACTTAATTTCAAACGAACCTAAATTGGATACACATTTCATATAATCATTCATTTCTCGAAATGCCCGTTGAATTGTTCAGAATCATAAGGATACAATGCCAACGTCCCAGACGTGGTCTTACATGTAATCAAATATCGATGCCACTGTCCCAGACAGGGTCTTACACTAAATCAAATATGATGACAATGTCCCAGATATGGTCTTACACGTAAATCATAAGTCGATGCTAACGTCCCAGACGTGGTCTTACATGATAACACATATCGGATTCTATGTCATGACATATGTATCCTAACTATTCCTATTACTTATACGAGGCTTTTCAGATGTTGTCACATTATCGGAGGTTTCTCGGATAACACTTATTGAGCTCGAATAGTCATTCATCACAATTCAATACCATATAAGCAATAATACTTCAATTCAAACACATTTATTTGTATATTGACTTACCTCAGATTTGGGAGAACGGAATCGACTACTCGACGACTTTCGACTTTCCCCAATCTAAATCTGTTTTTCTTTGGTTCTTGATCTAAACACATTCAAATTTAACCCTTTTATTCCCCAAATCATTCAATTCAATCCACAAACACACATTTAGGGCATTTTACAAATTAGCCCTCACATTTTCACATTTTGACACTTTAGTCCCTAATTCACAAAATCACAAAATACACAAAATTTTCTTCCACATATAATTGGCAAAATTTTCATAGTATTCATATAAGTCCATATATTTCATTTATTTCTTATTTTAGTCCCTCAATTTACAAATTTCACAATCTAGCCCAAATTACTCAAATTCATCAAAAATTCAAAGACAAAACTTAGTAATCTAACACATATCTTTAATTTACCATCATCAACTTCATAAAGCTCACATTATCAACAATAGCATAACTCAAAATCGTCAACAAAATCAGAAATTAGGGCATGGGCTTGATAAATTACTAAGCAACAATTACAAAAACGTCGAAATTATCAAAAACCGATCAAAACACATACCTTAATCCACAATCACAAGTGCCAAAACCCTAAGACCTTTTATTCTTTCTTTTGTTCTTCAATTTTCAGCAAGATGAGCATAAAATGAACTATTTTCATGTTTTGTTTAATTTAATTAACATTAATAAATCAATTACCAATTTACCCTTGCATTATAAACATTTAAAACATTAATATCAAGGCCATTAATGTCCACTCATATGTTCAATGGTCAAATAACAACATAAGGACCTCTCAATTATAAAGACATAGCAAATAGGCACTTTAGAAAATAGAACACATCTTTTACATTTTCAGCTGTTAGGTCTTTTTTCAAAATTAAGCACACAAACGATCAAATTTCATACGAAACTTTCACACATGTCAATTCACATATTATAAGCACAAAAAATAATATTAAAATATTTTTCTGACTCAAATTTGTGGTCCCAAAACCACTAGTCCGACTAGGGTCTAAACCGTACTGTTACAACTCTCCCCCTTAGGGATTTTTGTCCCCGAAAATCTTACCATTGAACAGATTCGGATATTGCCATCTCATAACATCTTCAGGCTCCCACGTAGCCTCTTCTAGACCGTGTCGATGCTAAATTTCTTTTACTAATGAAATTTTCTTATTTCTCAATTCTTTAATCTCACGAGCTAAGGTACGAATAAATTCTTCTTCGTAGGTCATATCAAACTGAACTCAATCTCAGACAGAGAAATCACATGTGATGGATCAGATCTAAACCGTCGAAGCATCGATACGTGGAATACATTATGAATCTTTTCTAGCTTAGGTGGCAACAACAATCTATAAGCAACTTGCCCGATACGCTCGGTAATCTCATACGGCCCGATGAACCTCGGACTTAATTTTCCTTTTCTGCCAAATCAGACTACTTTCTTCCACGGGGATGCTTTCAAAATACTTTGTTGCCAATCTCAAATTAGATATATTTTCATTTCAAATCTGCGTAAGATTTTTGACGATCAGAAGCTGCTTTCAAATTATCTCGAATCACTTTTACTTTTTATTCAGTCTCTTTTATCAAATCGACCCCGTGTATCTTATTCTCACTGAGCTCAGTCCAATACAAAGGTGTACGACATTTGCGACCATATAAGGCTTCGTACGGTGCCATTTTAATGCTCGATTGAAAACTATTATTATAAGAGAATTCAATCAAAGGAAAATATTGTTCCCACGTACCTTCAAACTCAAGAATGCAACATCTCAACATATCTTCAAGAATCTAAATAATCCGCTCAGATTGACCATCCGTTTGCGGGTGAAAAGCAGTACTGAAGTGCAATTTCGTACTCAAAGCATCTTGAAATTTCTTCCAAAATCGCGATGTGAATCTGGGATCCCTGTCTAACAAAATAGATAATGGCACACCGTGCAATCTCACAATATCGGAAATGTATAACTCAGCTAACTTATCAAGCGAGTAATCGGATTGTACCGGAATAAAATGTGCTAATTTTTTCAATCGATCAACCACAACACAGATAGCATCTTTCTTTCGCGGAGGCAGGGGCAAACTTGAAACAAAATCCATTGTCACTCTATCCCATTTCCATTCCGGAATCATAATCGATTGTAACAAACCGGATGGCACCTGATGTTCAGCTTTAACTTGCTGACAGATTAAACACTTAGAAACAAAGTCAGAGATATCTCTTTTCATTCCAGACCACCAGTAATGCTATTTCAAATCATTATACATTTTCATACTACCCGGATGAATAGATAAACGACTATTGTGAGCTTCGTTCAAAATCATCTGAATCAACTCTGAATTTCTCAGAACACAAATCCGATCTTGAAGTCTCAGACAATCATCTTTATCAACTCTAAATTCTAAATTAGAATCTAAATCACTCTGAGCTTGCTTTTCTATTATCTCATTATCAACTTTCTGAACATCAATAATCTGTTGTAAAAACAATTGTTTCGCTTTCAATTCCGCTAAAACTGAACCATCATCATACAAAGCTAAATGAGTATTCATGGCACTTAATGCAAATAGTGATTTTCGACTCAAAGCATCAGCAAAAGCATTTGTTTTTCCCGAATGATAGTCAATCACAAGCTCATAGTCTTTTAGCAATTCTAACCACCTTCTTTGTCGCAGATTTAGATCTTTCTGAGTCATTAGATATTTCAAACACTTATGATCAGAATATACGTGACATTTCTCACCTAACAGATAGTGGCGCCAAATCTTCAAAGCAAATACAATCGTAGCTAACTAAAGGTCATGCGTTGGATAGTTCTTTTCATGTGGCCTTAACTGTCTCGAAGTGTAAGCAATAACTTTTCCTTCCTACATCAAAACACATCCCAAACCGTTTAACAAAGCATCACTGTATATCACAAATTCTTTACCCGATTCAGGTTGTACTAACACTGGAGCTTCAGTCAATAGGGCTTTCAACTGATTAAAGTTTTTCTGAAACTTTTCAGACCATTCAAATTTCACATCTTTCTGAAGTAGTTTCGTCAATGGAGTTGCAATCATAGAAATGCCTTTTACGAACAGTCTATAATAACCGGCAAGTCCCAGAAAACTGAAGACTTTAGTAATATTTCTCGGAGGCTTCCAATCCAAAATAGCTAAAATTTTACTCGGATCAACTCGGATACCTGATGCTAACATAATATGGCCTAGAAAACCAACTTCCTGCAACCAAAACTCACATTTGCTAAACTTCGCATACAATGCTTATCACGCAAAGTCTGTAGTGCTATTCTCAGATGCTTGGCATGCTCAGATTCATCACACGAATAAATCAATATGTCATCAATGAATACGATAACAAATTGACCTAAATACGTTTGAAAATTCTGTTCATCAAATCTATAAAGATAGTAGGTGCATTAGTTAATCCGAAAGGCATAACTAAGAACTCATAGTGGCCATACCTCGTTCTGAATGCATTTTTCTGAATGTCAGAGTCTTTTACTCGTAATTGATAATAGCCTGATCTCAAATCTATCTTCAAAAACATGGTAGCTCCTTTCAACTGATCAAACAAATCATCAATTTGAGGTAGAGGGTATTTACTCTTGATAGTCACTTTGTTCAACTGACAATAATCAATGCACATTCTCATTATACCATCTTTCTTTTTCACAAATAGAATAGGAGCACCCCAAGGTGAGAAACTCAGTCTTGCAAATCCTCTATCTGTCAACTCTTGTAACTGAGAATTTAATTCTTTTAACTTGGTCGGAGCCATTCTATACATAGCTATCAAAATCGGAGTAGTTCCCAGTACTAACTCAATGCCAAACTCAACTTCTTGAATCAAAGGTAACCCAGAAGTTCTTTAGGAAACACATCAGGGAATTCACAGACAACAAGCACTGATTCAACTTTCTTTTCTGTTACTTTCAAATCAATCACATAAGCAAAGTAAGCTTCACCACCTTTTCAAACAATACTCACAACTTTCATCGAAGATATCACAGCAGGTAATCCATTCAGATCACTATATTCAATTCAAACTATTTCATCATTCTTGCATTTCAAATCAATAGTTTCATCTTTTCAATTCACAATAGGATTATGTAAAGTTAACCAATCCATGCCCAAAATTATATCAAAACTCATCAAAGGGTAATAACATCAGATCAGCCGAAAAGCAAATGTCTCGAAATATTAACAAACAATTCTTGCAGACATTGTCAACCAAAACCATTATTTCGACTAGGGTCTAAACCGGACTGTTACATAGGTAGCTTGGCATGTGTTGCGGGTACTTGTCAGCTTGTGTGAGCAACCTGAGTAGTTACGTCCTGATTATCAGCTTGTGTGTGTAGGCCTGTGATTAGCTCAAGATCGAACAATGTGTGATTGTGATATGAGTTGGCATCTGGCTACGTTTCAAGTACTATGTGCAAATCTTCTGTGTATCCAATAGTATTCCAAGTGTTCAAGGAGTAAATCAGTGAGTTATTCGACAAATATGTCATTGATGAGTAAAAATGAGAATGTATTATGAATTGGTACAGGTATGTACAAAAAACTCTTATGAATGAACTCAGTATGTAATGACCTTTTGGTAAGATTGAAAATGTGTAAGTTATGTCTACAAATTTAAGTTATGCTTATGAATTTATGATGACACATATGTAAACTATGTTATGTCAATGGTATTTATATATATATATATATATATATGATTATGCTGCTATTTATTTGCATGTGAACTTACTAAGCTTTATGCTTACTCTCCTCTATTTTCCATTTTCTTGTAGTGTCGCTAAGCTAGCTCAGGGATCGAAGGACGTCAGAGACTCGATCACACTATCAACTGGACATTTGGGCATAGTTAGTCTCAACATTTGAAGTATGGGATGTATAGGGACTTGGTCTTTTTGTTATATGTCATATTGGTCTAGCCAAATGTGTTGGCTTATGGTAATATTTGATTCATTTTGTATATGGCCATCTGATATGGTTCATATTGATTATTTGGGTTGTAACCCTAATTAATTATGCATGCATGCAATGTGTTATGCTTGATGTGGTTGTTTATGGATGATATGTGTGATGAATGGCATATGTGCTAAATGAATGAATCATGTCTAATAAGTATAACCAAAGCTATGGTATAATTGAGTAAATTGAAAGTAGGTTTATCATGATGAATAAATAAGAAATTGGTGTAGAATTCCATATGAAAGCATGATGGTTTGGAAACGTGATATGTTGACATTACTGTAACGCCCCAAAAATCCCAAACCTAAAAATCTTAAAATCTCAAACTTTCTTTCTTTTCAGTTTTGACAAATATTGTGTTTTATGTTCCTAGTCATTTGATAATTATAGTAGGTCATAATTAAGGTTTGAGTTTGAACCTAGGAATAAATGAAATTATAGTTTAATTATTAAAACAATCAGGGTTGGCAAGTAGGTGGGCTTTTAAATAAAAATAGGGGAAAAATAGCATCAAAAATGTAACACCCCATACCCGAGACCGTTGCCGGAGTCGAACACGAGGTGTTAACGGACTTAATTCATTAATTAAACAGCTCATACAATTCATTTTAAAATTTCCAGACAAGCTGGCTAACTGCATCACAGTCGCTTTAAAAATCATATCTCGAGTTACGAAACTCGAAATCCAATTCCGTAAATTTTTCCTGAAACTAGACTCATATATATATCTACTAATTTTTTCTAGAATTTTGGTTAGGCCAATTAGTACAGTTTATTAGTTAAAGTCTCCCTGTTTCAGGGTTCAACTACTCTGACCTCTGTGTATTACGAATCAGATATCTCCCTGTACAGAGCTCCAATGACTATTCCGTTTATCTCTAATAAAACTAGACTCAATAAGGAATCTGTACATATAAAGCATGTCTTCTAATTATCTTTGTAAAATTTATGGTGAATTTCCAAATTCAGAACAGGGATCCAGAAATCGCTCTGGCCCTGTTTCACAAAAATTTAAACATCTCATAAAATATAGCTCATATACCTGTTTTTCTTATTCCATATGAAAATAGACTCATCAAGCTTCGATTCCATAACTTATTCATTATTTAATTCCATTTCTACTATTTTTAGTGATTTTTCAAACTCACGTCACTGCTGCTGTCTGAATCTATTTTATGGTAAATTTTACCTATTTCATGGTTTCCATGGATTAGCTAGCAATTTGACATACATAATACCAAATATGATCATGATTAGCCATTCCAATGGCTAATCATTACCAAGCATTTCTATCTCCATACCACTCAATAACCATATCATAAGACCATATATACAAAATGATTATAATGCTATACATGCCATACTCAAAATATACAAGCCATTATGTCAAGATGGTATACGGATAGTGTGAGCGTGCCTCCGACCGTTTCCGATTTCGAGCTGGCTTGTCAACACTACAAGGAATGAAAAGGAGGAGTAAGCATAAATGCTTAGTAAGCTCACATGCAAATAGCAAGTAACATAACCATATAAGCAAACATAAAACATCATTTGCATAATCATCACCAAGACATTCATATCACCTTTTCATTTATCATCTTACCATATTGTTGTTATATCGAGTTTTCAACCCGAGGGTTAAGTACATACCTGTTCAAATTATCCATTTCACAACACTTACCAATACGTCCCTTTCATCTTGAGTATTCCTCCATTTGAGTAGAACTTTACCGTTGAACACATCGGAATATAATTGGATACATGGATAACTTGCACATAAGTGCCACATATGTAGCCAAGCTACCATGTAACCCGCCCATAAGTGAACTCGGACTCAACTCAACGAGCTCAGGCGTTCGCATCCATAAGTGAACTCGGACTCAACTCAACGAGTTCGGATGCCTAGTTACATCTCACGAACTCGGACTCAACTCAACGAGTTCGGACGCTCGCATCCATAAGTGAACTCGGACTCAACTCGACGAGTTCGGATGCCCAAATATCCCAGTGACATGTCACTTGTATCCTAATCCATTCCCGAGGTTCAACGGACCTTTTTCCCAATCATGTGTCTCAACCATCTTCTACGGAATGCCGATACCGATACTCGGTAGTATTTCACATTTTCCAAGTATATCACATAATTTGACATATTATCAAACAATTATCACAAGTATAATATTTCATAATAATTATCATATCATTTAAAAACATTAAAACATTTAAAATAATAACTATGTTACCAACATTTACATATGAACTTACCTCGTATGCGAAAATGGCTATTTTACCATTTCGTCCACAACTTGGTATTTTCCCCATTTTAGCCCGAATTTCAGTTTTCCTTGCTCTATCATTTAAAATATAGTCTAATTAGGACTCACATTATTCAAATTGACCCAAAATCATATTTTGGAAAAATTACAATTTTGCCCTAAACTTTTGCATATTTACACTTTTTCCCCAAAGCTCGTAAATTAAAATTCAGCCTATTTTCTTATGTTTTATGACATGCTGATCATTTTTCCTTCTATGGCAACATCAAATTCTCACTCTAACATGTACTTATGACTATTAGGTATTTTTACCGATTAAGCCCTTTTGCTCGTTTTCACTTAAAACCGAGTAGCACAAGTTGTCTAACATAATTTAAAACCTCATATTCTATCATAAAACACCAAAATACACAAATTTCACCTATGGGTATTTTTCCAAATATAAACCCTAGGTTAAATTATTGCTAGCATAAGCTAAATCGAGCTAGGGACTCCAAAAACGTAAAAATCATTAAAAGCGAGGCTAGAACGGACTTACAATCGAGCTTGGAAGCTTGAAAACCCTAGCCATGGTTTCTCCTTGCTATATTCGGCCATGGGGTTGAAGATGAGCAAAATTGGCTTTTAATTTTGTATTTTAATTCATTTTACCCTAAATGACCAAAATGCCCTTACTACTAAACTTTCCAAAAATTCCTTCCATGTCCTAATTTTTGTCCATAGACTTAGAAATTGGTAAAATTACTCTTTAAGGACCTCTAATTAATAATCTAATTCAATTTTATGCAAAATACTTCTAGAACACAAGTTTTGCAATTTATTCAATTTAGTCCCAAATTTCAAATTAAGCACTTTATGCATAAAATTTCTTCACGAAATTTTCACACAATCATGCAATCATATCATAGACCTTAAAATAATCATAAAATAATTATTTATATCTCGAATTTTGTGGTCATGAAACCACTCTTCCGACTAGGCCCAAAATTAGGATATTACAACTCTCCCCCCTTCAGGGATTTTCGTCCCCGAAAATCTTACCAGAAAAGTGGTCTTCACTTTTAATCTCATATTTGGTGCCGAAGAACTTGCACTTAGACTGTACCTCCAATACATCTCTTCAATTTCTCGTATGATCTAAAAGCTTACAGTCTCAACTCTCAACTGTTCTTAAATTTTCAACCCTTCTCAATTTCCCATGATATCATGACATAAAACACGGATCTCAACTTGATTTAATGGAGACCGAATTCCAAGAAATCCGACAATTAAAGAGACACGAAATTCCATGAATCGATGAGTAGGAATTCATTCAATACAGATGTGATTTATAGATCTCGCCAAACATTTAACAATAGGATACATCCCATTTTCCTTTTTCCGCCATAGAAATAATTCGATATGGCCTCAAGAATAATCCTTCTCATTTCCATCCCAATATCAACATTGACAAGGATAATTTTGATAGATCCCAATGCTCGCTTTAACCCTTTAACAACTCCGATTTTATGTAACATCGGATGCTTTAAACTATCACATTACCTCACCGTCTTGAAACACATCACAATTCATACAACAATACATTCTTGAAAGTCGAAGTCATTGCTCAATGTAGACTAGTCTAGTTCGGGACGCTTTGTTACCAATATTCTCATCTATCCGAACTCTGTCAACATGTAATAAACTTTTCAGCTTTCACAAGATGGAAACCTTATCATTCGTAGTGACTTAAACTAATATTCAACTCTTTCTAATAAATATACACTTCTCGTTCAAACTATTTACTCTTTTATATCGTACAAAATGAAATTCTATTATCGGACTTGGGAAAAATAATCCGACATAATTGTCACATGAAATCTTTCAAATAAATAATTTACCATACCGACTAAAACTCGCGCTTTTATCACCTATGCCTTTACCGATGTCAAATCCTTACGTAAATTAGAAAAATCCCAATACTAAAATCACCACATTACCAAAATCAAATTAGAAGTATAGTCATATTTGACATGATTATCACGAGTGAAGAACGTTACTTGAACATGAGTCATAATTGACAAATTATGGAACAAAGATAACAAGAAAACCGAATAAAGAAATCCAAGATAGAGAAACCGGAATAAAGAAATCCGAATAAAGAGATCTAGGATAAAGAAACCCAAGATACGATATTATGCGGAGAATCGAAAACCAAATTCATAGAGAAAATACGAGAATACCACGATAATTCTTCAAAGAAAGAAAGTCGAAAAGAAAACATCATTTAATCCCAATGAAATCAAATATAACAAGATCAATATATCTTCCCATACATATATATCGGATGAAGCATCAAGTAGAAGAAAGCAGAATCATAATATCATATGAATTCTCTCATCAATTCTTATCGATGAAATGAAATAGAATACCCGATGAAATAGAGCAATATAAATTATAAACCATCAGACTACCAATGCTTTCATCCAACACCTAATTAGAAGACATTCCCATATAACAAGAATTTCTTCGGAAGATCAATAGCCATAGAAATATTTCGAGAACGGGTGAACACATAGAACATCTCAAAAGAGATCGCTAAATCTGTCCGGTCATAATCTGTCACACTCAGATAATTCACATTTGAAATATCATTTCCCCAACTAGTTCTGCCGTCACAAATTTTATATTAAACCATTCACTAAAAAGGCCAATTCGAATAAATTTCGATTTACACTTTTCTCGACCTTGCACTTGAGTAATTCGATTTACCAAGGAGAATTCCTTTTCTAACTAGGACGATGCATAACTCCAATAATTTTACGTCAATCCGATACTTTCGGCTCGACTTTACTTATCAGCTCATTTTCAATCTCGGATCATACTTATAATTATTCTATCCTTTGAACTCTTTGGGTTCTCAACCGAAAACTTATTCAATACAAATCTCATGAAATTCCATTATAAGTACCACTTTGGTAAGGGGGAGGGTTGTAGGACCTCTGACTCGACTTTCTTATACATACACATATGACACAACTTCCATCATCATAGTAACATCATCAAAATCATGTCATTCATTCATGTTGGCTTACACCAATTTTCCTATTGTCCCATTTAGACAATATACTTATCCATACATTCTATGTTTTCTAGATAGCTTTACTTATCCATTCATTTAATTAAATTAATTCATGCTCATGACATTATATAAGGCCAAACAAACATAAATATTTGCATCACAATCACAACTTTCATTTCGTGCATCATCATGTACATATCATTACAATCATACAATTCAGTCCAACAATTTAACATAGATAAGTTCATTTCATTATAATCCTTTATCTCATAAAAAATTGTATATCATTAACATTCATCAACATTCAACGTCCAATCAAGACAAGGACATTTTCATTCGTATCATAATATTATGACCTTTATTCATACCTCTACTACTTTCTATTTATTCCGTTCATCTTATCAAGTAAGCCACATACACTACATCATATGAGCATTAAGCAAATATGAATATTTATCACAACATGAACTTTCATCTCACATATTATCACATATGTATCATAAACCTTTATTCATACTTTTCTGAACCGAGACTTATCATAATCATAATTTTACTCAAATACCTTTACTTAACATTGAACATGGTTGGCGCAGCTCGGTTGGAGAGTACCTGTCTAAATAAGACGGTACTTATACGCCGTCGGAAGACATCACACTATCACGGATCGTGGCATGTATAGCTAAACTTTTACACATGCTAGGTTAGTCCGAGAACCGACTAAACCTGCTCGATACCACTAAATGTAACACCCCATACCGAGACCGTTGCGAGTCGAACACGAGGTGTTAACGGACTTAATTCATTAATTAAACAGCTCATACAATTCATTTTAAAATTTCCAGACAAGCTGGCTAACTGCATCACAGTCGCTTTAAAAATCATATCTCGAGTTACGAAACTCGAAATCCAATTCCGTAAATTTTTCCTGAAACTAGACTCATATATATATCTACTAATTTTTTCTAGAATTTTTGGTTAGGCCAATTAGTACAGTTTATTAGTTAAAGTCTCCCTGTTTCAGGGTTCAACTACTCTGACCTCTGTGTATTACGAATCAGATATCTCCTGTACAGAGCTCCAATGACTATTCCGTTTATCTCTAATAAAACTAGACTCAATAAGGAATCTGTACATATAAAGCATGTCTTCTAATTATCTTTGTAAAATTTATGGTGAATTTCCAAATTCAGAACAGGGGATCCAGAAATCGCTCTGGCCCTGTTTCACAAAAATTTAAACATCTCATAAAATATAGCTCATATACCTGTTTTTCTTATTCCATATGAAAATAGACTCATCAAGCTTCGATTCCATAACTTATTCATTATTTAATTCCATTTCTACTATTTTTAGTGATTTTTCAAACTCACGTCACTGCTGCTGTCTGAATCTATTTTATGGTAAATTTTACCTATTTCATGGTTTCCATGGATTAGCTAGCAATTTGACATACATAATACCAAATATGATCATGATTAGCCATTCCAATGGCTAATCATTACCAAGCATTCTATCTCCATACCACTCAATAACCATATCATAAGACCATATATACAAAATGATTATAATGCTATACATGCCATACTCAAAATATACAAGCCATTATGTCAAGATGGTATACGGATAGTGTGGCGTGCCTCCGACCGTTTCCGATTTCGAGCTGGCTTGTCAACACTACAAGGAATGAAAAGGAGGAGTAAGCATAAATGCTTAGTAAGCTCACATGCAAATAGCAAGTAACATAACCATATAAGCAAACATAAAACATCATTTGCATAATCATCACCAAGACATTCATATCACCTTTTCATTTATCATCTTACCATATTGTTGTTATATCGAGTTTTCAACCCGAGGGTTAAGTACATACCTGTTCAAATTATCCATTTCACAACACTTACCAATACGTCCCTTTCATCTTGAGTATTCCTCCATTTGAGTAGAACTTTACCCGTTGAACACATCGGAATATAATTCGGATACATGGATAACTTGCACATAAGTGCCACATATGTAGCCAAGCTACCATGTAACCCGCCCATAAGTGAACTCGGACTCAACTCAACGAGCTCGAGGCGTTCGCATCCATAAGTGAACTCGGACTCAACTCAACGAGTTCGGATGCCTAGTTACATCTCACGAACTCGGACTCAACTCAACGAGTTGGACGCTCGCATCCATAAGTGAACTCGGACTCAACTCGACGAGTTCGGATGCCCAAATATCCCAGTGACATGTCACTTGTATCCTAATCCATTCACGAGGTTCAACGGACCTTTTCCCAATCATGTGTCTCAACCATCTTCTACGGAATGCCGATACGATACTCGGTAGTATTTCACATTTTCCAAGTATATCACATAATTTGACATATTATCAAACAATTATCACAAGTATAATATTTCATAATAATTATCATATCATTTAAAAACATTAAAACATTTAAAATAATAACTATGTTACCAACATTTACATATGAACTTACCTCGTATGCGAAAATGGCTATTTTACCATTTCGTCCACAACTTGGTATTTTCCCCATTTTAGCCCAATTTCAGTTTTCCTTGCTCTATCATTTAAAATATAGTCTAATTAGGACTCACATTATTCAAATTGACCCAAAATCATATTTTGGAAAAATTACAATTTTGCCCCTAAACTTTTGCATATTTACACTTTTTCCCCAAAGCTCGTAAATTAAAATTCAGCCTATTTTCTTATGTTTTATGACATGCTGATCATTTTTCCTTCTATGGCAACATCAAATTCTCACTCTAACATGTACTTATGACTATTAGGTATTTTTACCGATTAAGCCCTTTTGCTCGTTTTCACTTAAAACCGAGTAGCACAAGTTGTCTAACATAATTTAAAACCTCATATTCTATCATAAAACACCAAAATACACAAATTTCACCTATGGGTATTTTTCCAAATATAAACCCTAGGTTAAATTATTGCTAGCATAAGCTAAATCGAGCTAGGGACTCCAAAAGCGTAAAAATCATTAAAACGAGGCTAGAACGGACTTACAATCGAGCTTGGAAGCTTGAAAACCCTAGCCATGGTTTCTCCTTGCTATATTCGGCCATGGGGTTGAAGATGAGCAAAATTGGCTTTTAATTTTGTATTTTAATTCATTTTACCCTAAATGACCAAAATGCCCTTACTACTAAACTTTCCAAAAATTCCTTCCATGTCCTAATTTTTGTCCATAGACTTAGAAATTGGTAAAATTACTCTTTAAGGACCTCTAATTAATAATCTAATTCAATTTTATGCAAAATACTTCTAGAACACAAGTTTTGCAATTTATTCAATTTAGTCCCAAATTTCAAATTAAGCACTTTATGCATAAAATTTCTTCACGAAATTTTCACACAATCATGCAATCATATCATAGACCTTAAAATAATCATAAAATAATTATTTATATCTCAATTTTGTGGTCATGAAACCACTCTTCCGACTAGGCCCAAAATTAGGATATTACAACTCTCCCCCTTCGGATTTTCGTCCCGAAAATCTTACCGTAAAAGTGGTCTTCACTTTTAATCTCATATTTGGTGTCAAGAACTTGCACTTAGACTGCACCTCCAATACATCTCTTCAATTTCTCGTATGATCTAAAAGCTTACGTCTCAACTCTCAACTGTTCTTAAATTTTCAACCCTTCTCAATTTCCCATGATATCATGACATAAAACACGGATCTCAACTTGATTTAATGGAGACCGAATTCCAAGAAATCCGACAATTAAAGAGACACGAAATTCCATGAATCGATGAGTAGGAATTCATTCAATCTGAGATGTGATTTATAGATCTCGCCAAACATTTAACAATAGGATACATCCCATTTTCCTTTTTCCGCCATAGAAATAATTCGATATGGCCTCAAGAATAATCCTTCTCATTTCCATCCCAATATCAACATTGACAAGGATAATTTTGATAGATCCCAATGCTCGGCTTTAACCCTTTAACAACTCCGATTTTATGTAACATCGGATGCTTTAAACTATCACATTACCTCACTTGTCTTGAAACACATCACAATTCATACAACAATACATTCTTGAAAGTCGAAGTCATTGCTCAATGTAGACTAGTCTAGTTCGGGACGCTTGGTTACCAATATTCTCATCTATCCGAACTCTGTCAACATGTAATAAACTTTTCAGCTTTCACAAGATGGAAACCTTATCATTCGTAGTGACTTAAACTAATATTCAACTCTTTCTAATAAATATACACTTCTCGTTCAAACTATTTACTCTTTTATACGTACAAAATGAAATTCTATTATCAGACTTGGGAAAAATAATCCTGACATAATTGTCACATGAAATCTTTCAAATAAATAATTTACCATACCGACTAAAACTCGCGCTTTTATCACCTATGCCTTTACTGATGTCAAATCCTTACACAGAAATTAGAAAAAATCCCAATACTAAAATCACCACATTACCAAAATCAAATTAGAAGTATAGTCATATTTGACATGATTATCACGAGCTGAAGAACGTACTTCGAACATGAGTCATAATTGACAAATTATGGAACAAAGATAACAAGAAAACCGAATAAAGAAATCCAAGATAGAGAAACCCGGAATAAAGAAATCCAGAATAAAGAGATCTAGGATAAAGAAACCCAAGATACGATATTATGCCGGAGAATCGAAAACCAAATTCATAGAGAAAATACAGAATACCCTGATAATTCTTCAAAGAAAGAAAGTCGAAAAGAAAACATCATTTAATCCCACTGAAATCAAATATAACAAGATCAATATATCTTCCCATACATATATATCGGATGAAGCATCAAGTAGAAAAGCAGAATCATAATATCATATGAATTCTCTCATCAATTCTTATCGATGAAATGAAATAGAATACCCGATGAAATAGAGCAATATAAATTATAAACCAGTCAGACTACCAATGCTTTCATCCAACACCTAATTAGAAGACATTCCCATATAACAAGAATTTCTTCGAAGATCAATAGCCATAGAAATATTTACGAGAACGGGTGAACACATAGAACATCTCAAAAGAGCGCTAAATCTGTCGGTCATAACTGTCACACTCGGATAATTCACATTTGAAATATCATTTCCCCAACTAGTTCTGCCGTCACAAATTTTATATTAAACCATTCACTAAAAAGGCCAATTTGAATAAATTTGATTTACACTTTTCTCGACCTTGCACTTGAGTAATTCGATTTACCAAGGAGAATTCCTTTTCTAACTAGGACGATTGCATAACTCCAATAATTTTTACGTCAATCCGATACTTTTCGCTCGACTTTACTTATCAGCTCATTTTCAATCTCGGATCATACTTATAATTATTCTATCTTTGAACTCTTTGGGTTCTCAACCGAAAACTTATTCAATACAAATCTCATGAAATTCCATTATAAGTACCACTTTGGTAAGGGGAGGTTGTAGGACCTCGACTCGACTTTCTTATACATACACATATGACACAACTTCCATCATCATAGTAACATCATCAAAATCATGTCATTCATTCATGTTGGCTTACACCAATTTTCCTATTGTCCCATTTAGACAATATACTTATCCATACATTCTATGTTTTCTAGATAGCTTTACTTATCCATTCATTTAATTAAATTAATTCATGCTCATGACATTATATAAGGCCAAACAAACATAAATATTTGCATCACAATCACAACTTTCATTTCGTGCATCATCATGTACATATCATTACAATCATACAATTCGGTCCAACAATTTAACATAGATAAGTTCATTTCATTATAATCCTTTATCTCATAAAAAATTGTATATCATTAACATTCATCAACATTCAACGTCCAATCAAGACAAGGACATTTTCATTCAGTATCATAATATTATGACCTTTATTCATACCTCTACTACTTTCTATTTATTCCGTTCATCTTATCAAGTAAGCCACATACACTACATCATATGAGCATTAAGCAAATATGAATATTTATCACAACATGAACTTTCATCTCACATATTATCACATATGTATCATAAACCTTTATTCATACTTTTCTGAACCGAGACTTATCATAATCATAATTTTACTCAAATACCTTTACTTAACATTGAACATGGTTGGCGCATTTCGGTTGGAGAGTACCTGTCTAAATAAGGCGGTACTTATACGCGTCGGAAGACATCACACTATCACAGATCAGTGGCATGTATAGCTAAACTTTTACACATGCTAGGTTAGTCCGAGAACCGACTAAACCTGCTCTGATACCACTAAATGTAACACCCCATACCCGAGACCGTTGCCGGAGTCGAACACGAGGTGTTAACGGACTTAATTCATTAATTAAACAGCTCATACAATTCATTTTAAAATTTCCAGACAAGCTGGCTAACTGCATCACAGTCGCTTTAAAAATCATATCTCGAGTTACGAAACTCGAAATCCAATTCCGTAAATTTTTCCTGAAACTAGACTCATATATATATCTACTAATTTTTTTCTAGAATTTTTGGTTAGGCCAATTAGTACAGTTTATTAGTTAAAGTCTCCCCTGTTTCAGGGTTCAACTACTCTGACCTCTGTGTATTACGAATCAGATATCTCCCTGTACAGAGCTCCAATGACTATTCCGTTTATCTCTAATAAAACTAGACTCAATAAGGAATCTGTACATATAAAGCATGTCTTCTAATTATCTTTGTAAAATTTATGGTGAATTTCCAAATTCAGAACAGGGGATCCAGAAATCGCTCTGGCCCTGTTTCACAAAAATTTAAACATCTCATAAAATATAGCTCATATACCTGTTTTTCTTATTCCATATGAAAATAGACTCATCAAGCTTCGATTCCATAACTTATTCATTATTTAATTCCATTTCTACTATTTTTAGTGATTTTTCAAACTCACGTCACTGCTGCTGTCTGAATCTATTTTATGGTAAATTTTACCTATTTCATGGTTTCCATGGATTAGCTAGCAATTTGACATACATAATACCAAATATGATCATGATTAGCCATTCCAATGGCTAATCATTACCAAGCATTTCTATCTCCATACCACTCAATAACCATATCATAAGACCATATATACAAAATGATTATAATGCTATACATGCCATACTCAAAATATACAAGCCATTATGTCAAGATGGTATACGGATAGTGTGGCGTGCCTCCGACCGCTTCCGATTTCCGAGCTGGCTTGTCAACACTACAAGGAATGAAAAGGAGGAGTAAGCATAAATGCTTAGTAAGCTCACATGCAAATAGCAAGTAACATAACCATATAAGCAAACATAAAACATCATTTGCATAATCATCACCAAGACATTCATATCACCTTTTCATTTATCATCTTACCATATTGTTGTTATATCGAGTTTTCAACCCGAGGGTTAAGTACATACCTGTTCAAATTATCCATTTCACAACACTTACCAATCGTCCCTTTCATCTTGAGTATTCCTCCATTTGAGTAGAACTTTACCGTTGAACACATCGAATATAATTGGATACATGGATAACTTGCACATAAGTGCCACATATGTAGCCAAGCTACCATGTAACCCGCCCATAAGTGAACTCGGACTCAACTCAACGAGCTCGGCGTTCGCATCCATAAGTGAACTCGGACTCAACTCAACGAGTTCGGATGCCTAGTTACATCTCACGAACTCGGACTCAACTCAACGAGTTCGGACGCTCGCATCCATAAGTGAACTCGGACTCAACTCGGCGAGTTCGGATGCCCAAATATCCCAGTGACATGTCACTTGTATCCTAATCCATTCACGAGGTTCAACGGACCTTTTTCCCAATCATGTGTCTCAACCATCTTCTACGGAATGCCGATCCGATACTCGGTAGTATTTCACATTTTCCAAGTATATCACATAATTTGACATATTATCAAACAATTATCACAAGTATAATATTTCATAATAATTATCATATCATTTAAAAACATTAAAACATTTAAAATAATAACTATGTTACCAACATTTACATATGAACTTACCTCGTATGCGAAAATGGCTATTTTTACCATTTAGTCCACAACTTGGTATTTTCCCCATTTTAGCCCAATTTCAGTTTTCCTTGCTCTATCATTTAAAATATAGTCTAATTAGGACTCACATTATTCAAATTGACCCAAAATCATATTTTGGAAAAATTACAATTTTGCCCCTAAACTTTTGCATATTTACACTTTTCCCCAAAGCTCGTAAATTAAAATTCAGCCTATTTTCTTATGTTTTATGACATGCTGATCATTTTTCCTTCTATGGCAACATCAAATTCTCACTCTAACATGTACTTATGACTATTAGGTATTTTTACCGATTAAGCCCTTTTGCTCGTTTTCACTTAAAACCGAGTAGCACAAGTTGTCTAACATAATTTAAAACCTCATATTCTATCATAAAACACCAAAATACACAAATTTCACCTATGGGTATTTTTCCAAATATAAACCCTAGGTTAAATTATTGCTAGCATAAGCTAAATCGAGCTAAGGGACTCCAAAAGCGTAAAAATCATTAAAAACGAGGCTAGAACGGACTTACAATCGAGCTTGGAAGCTTGAAAACCCTAGCCATGGTTTCTCCTTGCTATATTCGGCCATGGGGTTGAAGATGAGCAAAATTGGCTTTTAATTTTGTATTTTAATTCATTTTACCCTAAATGACCAAAATGCCCTTACTACTAAACTTTCCAAAAATTCCTTCCATGTCCTAATTTTTGTCCATAGACTTAGAAATTGGTAAAATTACTCTTTAAGGACCTCTAATTAATAATCTAATTCAATTTTATGCAAAATACTTCTAGAACACAAGTTTTGCAATTTATTCAATTTAGTCCCAAATTTCAAATTAAGCACTTTATGCATAAAATTTCTTCACGAAATTTTCACACAATCATGCAATCATATCATAGACCTTAAAATAATCATAAAATAATTATTTATATCTCAAATTTTGTGGTCATGAAACCACTATTCCGACTAGGCCCAAAATCAGGATATTACAAAAAAGCCTTGTGGAAGAGTGGCTAAGTGACGCCACTTAGAGTGCAGGGAGGTGGTGTTAGTAGCTAGCAACGAGGTCCAAGGTTTGAATCCTAGTTTTGTGTTTTAGAAGTTTAATTTTGGCCTTCTAGAAGGATGGAAGTAGGGTGAGGATGGACTCTAAGGGGAGTGTTTAGAAGAGAAAATTAAGGAAAGGATCAAGGGGTTGTCAGGGAGAAAAACGAGGAGATGAGAAGGGAGAAGTGATGGAGCCGAATTGGGAATTGAGCATGGAAAATTCAGCTATAAGGGCTATAAATAGGGGCCGAATACAGGATTGCCAGGGTACTTCCTAAATTCTTCTTCACCTTGTTACTAGAAACCCTTTCTCCAAAAGCCGAAATCCCTTTTATTTTTCTTTCATTTCTTCCTGCCGATTTCTATTCTTCACAACACAATTTTCTTTGTTTCACTTAGTCGATTTATTCTTCTACTCTTCTTCTTTAATCTGTACCAAATAAACCTTATTCACCATACTAAGTTTGAAAAGCCAAAAAGCCGAATCTCCCAGAGGCTAAATACTCTTTGACCAAATCTAGTGGAATTAGTATCAGATCTCGGATATTAGCTCTCTGCTAAATTGCTCTTTAGGTGTTTGTGGTTTTGATCTAGGAGTTGATCATGGTTAATGATTTAAGAAAGGGCTGGTCGCGCAAGGTAAGGTTAATGTAAGGTTTCAATTTTAGTAAGGATATGTATTAAGCATGCGATTAATGGAAGGGTGATATCGTTTGTAGGTTTGGACTAAGGGAATCACAGCACGCTTGCTTACCAGATGTGTACATACACTGCACACACATTATGTATCAGCAAAAGCCAAAATGCCGAAAAGCCGAATGTTTGGCTATGGTAGTCTTACGAGTGCGCGAACACTCGTAAGGGGGAGACCGATAGGTTGCCTGAGGCCCATGAGCGATTTCGTGGACTTGGGTTGTGATTTGACCATATGGGCCGGAATGGGCTAAATGAGCCCCAATGGGCTGTTGGGCCCATAATAGGCAAAAACTGGATGTTGATGCTATGTGATAGGAACTTGTATGTGAGCATGATTATGAATATGACTAGGCCTAACAGGCCATATAAATGTGATTTGGGTCTAATGGGCCATATACAGGTGATTTGGGCCTAATGGGCCATATGTATATGATTGGGCTTAATGGGCTAGATACAGGTATGTGAAATTGTTTGGGCTTTGTAAAGGGTTTTGGGCAGAGTATATGATATCCACATAAGACTTAATTAATATATTGTGACCGTGGACAAGTCAAAGGGTTAAGGTGTGGCAAAGGGTATATGCATGTCTAGGATTGGATCTAGGGAGAGCTTGGTACTTAAGCGGTCTTAATGACTCACCTCTTCTTCTCTGGAATCCTACTTGGTGCATAGTGTTCATTCATCTTAGCTCATGGGACTCGTTAACGGGCCAAGATAAGTGAAAACCGTAATTATGGGAAAATTACCGAAATTCCCCTAAGGGCAAAAATGACCAAAATACCCCTAGATGTAGAATGTAAGTTTTAAGGATGTGACATGCATACATATGATATTCTGCTTAGGTTGCATATGGGTGGGAATTATGGAATGGAGGAAGTATATGAGGATCGCATGGCTGCTTGACAATCGTGGATTCACCGACGACTTTTAAAGCCCAATATGTAAATGAAGGTAGTTCCGCAGCCAGGCTACCATGGTGTGTGGGCTGGATGGGTTGATCTTCATATCCCCACATGAGGTGACGGGGAACGGAGCTGGTTTGTAGCGGATGGATAATTTGGATGGGATTGCATTGCATGATTGATGAATGATGTGTTTTTTGAATGGTTGTTTTTCCCGGGGGTTGTACACACTGAGTTCGCGAAAACTCACCCCCCTCTTTTATTTTATTTTCAGGTGATGCTCAGTAGAAGGTTCGATATTTGGAGGGACTCTGGTGGCTGGCTAGATGGATAATTCGGACTTGGTTTTTTTAAACATTTAAGTTTTTATTTCTTTTTAAGTGTGTTCAGACCAGATTGTAATAAGGTTTTCAATTACTACTTGAATTATTATTATTTTCATTGTAATTACGAGAAGTTGAACATAGATTTCTTAAATTATAGTATGTTTTCTACGTCTCCGCAACTAAGTTTTTTTTTAAAAAAAATATCAAATGATTTAAACAAGGCTTTCATAACTGAAAGGTTTTTTTTAGTTAATTAGGGTTTTTTTTAAGAAGGGTTTTCAATGAAAACACAGTTTTCGCTAAAACACTTCAATGTAACACGCCAGATTCAGCCATAACGTATGGGCCGGGTTTGGGGTGTTACAATTACAAAGTCATGGATTAATCATGTTTATGAGTATTTGAGTGACTAATTATA
The DNA here is from genome assembly GCF_025698485.1 of Gossypium arboreum. NCBI lineage: Eukaryota > Viridiplantae > Streptophyta > Magnoliopsida > Malvales > Malvaceae > Gossypium > Gossypium arboreum. The sequence goes on from NC_069082.1 coordinate 33,716,130, forward strand.
CTAGTTGCATGCCATTAAAAATGTATGAGTGAATGAGCATTTAAGGGTGACAAATGGCTTGGAAAATAGCCTCAATGTTGTCCACACGGGTAGATACACGGGTGTGTTTCTAGGCCGTGTGTGACACACGGTCTGCCCTATGGGTGTGTGCTCTGGCCATGTGTCCCCTGCACCCTAATTAATGCAAAATAGAATGCCCAGTAGTAAACATACGGGCAGAGACACAGGCGTGTATCTCTGCCTTGTGAAGGGCACAACCTTAAGACATGGGTGTGTGCCCAGGCCGTGTGAAGTCTACACCTGATTTTGGAATTTAATTTGCCACACGGCCTGAGCACACAGGTATGTGACTTGGCCGTGTGACCCTATTTGTGTTGATGACGTCATAAATAGAGAGTTACACAGGCTGAGGACACGGGCGTGTGTGATCACACGGCCTACCCACACGGGCGTGTGACCCTGTTTCATGAAACTTTTTCTACGTTTTTCTAAAGTTCTTAGATTAGTTCCAAACTACTCCCGATGTATATTTTGGGCCTAATAGGCCAATATAAGGGACAATTTGCATATGTAATTTATTTTGAACGAACTTTTATGGCTGATTGTGTATGTTTGCTGGTGTTTAAGTCCGGTAATGCCTCGTATCTTGTCCTGGAGTCGAACACAGGTAAAGGGTGTTACAAATAAAGTCATCATATGAATATTTGCATATCAATTCAAATATGCTAAGCATAGCTAAACACATTCATGTTCACAAACCTTTCTCATTGTACACATATTCAATATCATAATTGAATTCATCAAATACTTCCTTTTCATTACTCGTATGAATATCATACGTACCTGAGCCATTTAACTCATTCACACATTCTTTCTTGACTTGACTTTTCCCGTTGAACCATTCGGAATCGTTAAGTATACTTGGAAATCACATAAAGCTCGTACAATGCCATATCCCAGATATGGTCTTACATGTTATCACATATCGATTCCATTGTCCCAGACAGGGTCTTACATGAAATCGAATAACAATTCCAATGTCCCAGACATGGTCTTACACATAATCACAATACAATGCCAATGTCCCAGACATGGTCTTACATGTAGTCACATCTAGATAACCTAATGTCATGAGATTCGTATCCTATACTATTCCTAAGGTTCGTACAAGACTTTCGGATATCGTAACTTTATCGATTCTTGCTCGTATTTACTCATCCAACATTCATAGCTATTCAATGATAATGAAACATATATAATTCAATTCAAAAACATTTATTTGCATATGAACTTACCTCGTAGTCGGAATAAAAGGACTGGATCGACTATTCGATAACCTTTAATTTTCCCCGATCTAAATCTGATTTCTTTCTTTCTTGATCTATATACATTCAAAATTAACTTTTTTATTCATCAATATATTCAATTTCATCCAACACACACAATTTGGGGCATTTTACACATCAACCCCTATAGTTTCACATTTTCTCAATTTAGTCCCTATTTCATAAAACTAAAAAATTACACCAATTCAATTCAAACCCATGTGTGCCGAATTACTATAGTACCCCTAGCAGCCCATATTTAACATTAATTCGAACTCTTAATCCCACATTTTCATCTTTTCACAATTTAAACCCTAATATGCATTTTTACTCAAAATCACTTTACAAAACATAGATATCTATCACTAAGCTTTCATAATTCATCATCAATCATTCAAAAATAGATGAATTCATCAATGGAAACTTTCAAAACATTAAGCAGTTTTGCAAATTAGTCCCTGGGCTAGCTAGTACTCGATACAACGATCACAAAAACATAGAAATCATAAAAAATCGAGCTCAAAACATACCACAATCAAGCTATGTGTATGCCGAACCCTAAAGGAACAAAATGAATTCTTTTCTACTTTAATATTTGGCCAACAAGAAGAAAGATGGACTATTTTAATTAACATAATTACAAAATTACTTATTTACCCTTAGTGAATAAACATTAAAAACATGTAATGGTTGTCCATAATAGTCCACTATCATTTAAAATGGTTTAATTACCATTTAAGGCCATCATAGTTAAAATCCAAGTTAATTTGACACCTTTAACTAATAACACACAACTTTTACATTTTATGCGATTAAGTCCTTTATCAAATTGAGAACTCAAATGCTAAAATTATCTCACGAAATTTTCACACATATATAATCACATGTTGTAAACACCAAAAATAATATTAAAATAATTTTATGACCTCATATTTGTGGTTCCAAAACCATTTTTCTGATTTAGCTAAAACCAGGCTGTTACATAATCGTTCTAATTCATCAGCGGGACATTCAATCAGGGATCGTGAAAAGCAACCTGTGAGTTCTAAAGCTCAAGCTACATCTATTACTAGTGTTGGCAGTGTAAGACAAAATTGATTCGAGTGTAGACATTGTGGAAAGCGGCATTTTGGTGATTGTAGATTGAATGGTCGAGCCTATTTTAAATGTGGATCATTAGATCATTTCATTCGCTACTGCCCTAAGTTGGCTAAGCAAGATACAGTACAGAACACAAGACCGAGTAACACTGCAGCTAGAGATAGACCACCTCGAAATGATGTTAATGCGAGTGGTAGTTAGAGAACAACTAAAGACTCTGCTGTGAGGTCTGAAACCAGAGCACCTACACGAGCCTACGCTATTTGCACTCGCGAAGAAGCGTCATCTCCAGTTGTTATTACTAGTACTTTTACACTCTATAATACTAAAGTTATTGCATTGATAGATCCAGGATCAACTCATTCGTATATATGTGAGAATTTAGTATCCAGTAAGACTTTGCCTGTAAAGTCCACTGAATTTGTAATTAGAGTATCGAACCCCTTAGGCAAGTGTGTGTTGGTTGATAAAATGTGCAAGAACTGTCCGTCGATGATTCAAGATTTCTATTTTCCGGCTGATCTAATGTTGTTACCATTTGATGAATTTGATATAATTCTGGGTATGGATTGGCTAACACTACTTGATGCTATAATGAATTGTAAAAGAAAGACATTGACTTGAGATGTCAAACTAATTGTAATGCCCCGTACCCGAGACCATCGCCGGAGTCGAACACGAGGTGTTAACAGACTTAATTCATTACTTAAACAGCTCAAACAATTTATTTTTAAAATTTTTAGTCAAGCTAACAATCTGTGTCATAGTCGTTTAAAAATTCATATCTCGAGTTACGAAAGTCGAAATCCAATTCCGTAAATTTTCCCTAAAACTAGACTCATATATCTATTTACTAAGTTTTTTCTAGAATTTTTCATCAAGCCAATTAGTACAGTTTATTAGTTAAAGTCTCTCCTATTTCAGGGTTCGACTGCTCTGACCTCTGTGTATTACGAATCAGATATCTCTCTGTACAGAGTTTCAATGACTATGTTGTTTGTTTCTAATAAAATTAGACTCAATAAGGAATCTGTACAAATAAATCATGACTTCTAATTATCTTTGAAAAATTTATGGTGAATTTCCAAAGACAGAACAGGGGATCCAGAAATCGCTCTGGCCCTGTTTCACAAAAATTTAAACATCTCATAAAATATAACTTATATACCTGTTTTGTTTCATCCATATGAAAATAGACTCTAATTGTATCTCTACTATTTTTAATGATTTTTCAAACTCACATCACTGCTGCTGTCTGAATCTATTTTATGGTAAATTTTACCTAATTCATGTTTTCCATGGATTAGCTAGTAATTTAGCATACTTAACACCAAATATGATCATGATTAGCCATTCCAATGGCTAATCATTACCAAGCATTTCCATACCACTCAATAACCATATCATAAGACCATATACACAAAATGATTATAATGCTATACATGCCATACTCAAAATATGCAAGCCATTATGCCAAGATGGTATACGGATATAGTGTGAGCATGCCTCCGACCGTTCTCGATTTCCGAGCAGGCTTGTCAACACTACAAGGAATGAAAAGGAGGAAGTAAGCATAAATGCTTAGTAAGTTCACATGCAAATAGCAAGTAACATAACTATATAAGCAAACATAAAACATCATTTGCATAATCATTCGAGACATTCATATCACATTTTCATTTATCATCTTACCATTTGTTGTTATATCGAGTTTTCAACCCAAGGGTTAACTACATACCTGTTCAAAGTATTCATTTCACAACACTTACCAATACGTCCCTTTCATCTCGAGTATTCCTCCGCTTGAGTAGAATTTTACCCGTTGAACACATCGGAATATAATTCGGATACATGGAAAGTTTGCACATAAGTGCTACATATGTAGCCAAGCTACCATGTAACCCGCCCATAAGTGAACTCGGACTCAACTCAACGAGCTCGGATGCCTAGTTATATCTCTCGAACTCGGACTCAACTCAACGAGTTCGGACATTTGCAACCATAAGTGAACTCGGACTCAACTCAACGAGTTCGGATGCCCAAACATCCTAGTGACATGTCACTTGTATCCTAATCCATTCCTAAGGTTCAACGGGACCTTTTTCCCAATCATGTGTCTCAACCATCCTCTACGGAATGCCGTTACCGATACTCGGTAGTATTTCACATTTTCCAAGTATATCACATAATTTGACATATTAACAAACAATTATCACAGTATAATATTTCATAATAATTATCATATCATTTAAATAACATAAAAACATTTAAAATAATAACTATGTTACCAACATTTACATATGAACTTACCTCGTATGCGAAAATGGCTACTTTTACCATTTCGTCCACAACTTGGTACTTTTCCATTTTAGCCCGAATTTTAGTTTTCCTTGCTCTATCATTTAAAATATAGTCTAATTAGGACTCACATTATTCAAATTGACCCAAAATCATATTTTGGCAAAATTACAATTTTGCCCCTAAACTTTTGCATATTTACAGTTTTTCCCCAAAGCTCGTAAATTAAACTTCAGCCTATTTTCTTATGTTTTATGACATGCTGATCATTTTTCCCTTCTATGGAAACATCAAATTCTTACTCTAACATGTACTTATGACTATTAGGTATTTTTACCGATTAAGCCCTTTTGCTAGTTTTCGCTTAAAATCGAGTAGCACAAGTTGTCTAACATAATTTAAAACCTCATATTCTATCATAAAACACCAAAATACACAAATTTCACCTATGGGTATTTTTCCAAATATAAACCCTAGGTTAAATTATTGCTAGCATAAGCTAAATCGAGCTACAGGGACTCCAAAAACGTAAAAATCATTAAAAATGAGGCTAGAACAGACTTACAATCGAGCTTGGAAGCTTGAAAAACCCTAGCCATGGTTTCTCCTTGCTATATTCGGCCATGGGATTGAAGATGAGCACAATTGGCTTTTAATTTTGTATTTTAATTCATTTTACCCCTAAATGACCAAAATGCCCTTACTACTAAACTTTCCAAAAATTCCATCCATGTCCAATTTTTGTCCATAGACTTAGAAATTGGTAAAATTTCTATCTAGAACACAAGTTTTGCAATTTATTCAATTTAGTCCCAAATTTCAAATTAAGCACTTTATGCATAAAATTTCTTCACGAAATTTTCACACAATCATGAAATCATATCATAGACCTAAAAAAAATCATAAAATAATTATTTCTATCTCAGATTTTGTGGTCACGAAACCACTATTCCGACTAGGCCCAAAATCAGGATATTACACTAATGAAATTATCTGAATTGAGTCAGATGATTTGAATGGCTTACTAGCTATGATTTCTTCAATGTTAGCTCAAAAATATGTGAGAATGGGTTGTGAAGCTTACTTTGCTTATGTGCTTGATAAAAAAGTGGCTAAAAAGAAGATTGAATCAGTGCCAGTTGTGTGTGAATATCCAGATGTATTTCCTGAAGAGTTACCAGATTTACCACCGATCCGTGAAGTTGATTTTGGCATTGAGTTAGTGTCAGGAACAACGTCGATATCTATAGCTCCATATCGAATGGCCCCGATAGAGTTAAAAGAATTGAAATCTCAGATGCAAGAATTAACTAAAAGAATGCTTACAAGACCGAGTTTCTCACCTTGGGGTGCTCCCGTTTTGTTTGTGAAAAAGAAAGATGGCACGATGAGAATGTGTATAGAATATTAACAACTTAACAAAGTGATGATCAAGAATAAATATCCTATACCCATAATAGATGATTCGTTTGATCAGTTAAAAAGGGATATAGTGTTTTCAAAGATAGATTTGAGATCCGATTATTACCAGTTGCGAGTTAGAGACTCTGATGTGCCAAAGACAGCTTTCCTAACGAGGTACGAACATTATGAATTTTTAGTTATGCCTTTCAGACTAACAAATGCACCTACTGTCTTTATGGATTTAATGAACCGGATTTTTAGACCGTACTTAGATTGATTTGTTGTCATATTTATTGACGACATATTGATATACTCATGAAATGAATCCGAGCATACCGAGCATTTGAGAATTGTATTGTAGACATTTTGGGATAAGCAGTTATTTGCAAAGTTCAGCAATTGTGAATTCTGGTTGCGTGAAGTTGGTTTTTTAGGGCATATTGTGTCAGCATCAGGTATTTGAGTCGATCCAAGCAAGATATCTATGATTATGGATTGGAAGCTTCCGAGAAATGTAATCGAAGTCCATAGTTTTCTAGGACTAACTGGTTATTCTAGACTATTTGTCAAAGGCTTTTCAATGATTGCGACTGCATTGACGAGATTGCTTCAAAAAGATGTAAAGTTTGAATGGTTTGAGAAATGTCAGAAAGGTTTTGATTAACTGAAAGCTCTTTTAACTGAAGCTCCAGTGTTAGTACAGCTAGAATCGGGTAAAGAATTTGTAATCTATAGTGATGCATCGTTGAATGGTCTGGGTTGTATTTTGATGCAGAAAGGCAAAGTCATAGCTTATGCCTCGAGACAGTTGAAGTCGCATGAAAAGAATTACCCGACGCGTGATTTAGAGTTAGCAACTATTGTGTTTGCGTTGAATATTTGGCGCCATTATCTGTTCGGGGAGAAATGCCATGTTTATTCAGATCCCAAGAGTTTGAAATATCTGATGAATCAAAAATATTTGAATTTATGAAAACGGAGATGGTTAGAATTGCTAAAATATTATAAGCTAGTGAGTGATTACCATCTGGGAAAAGCAAATGTTCTTGCTGATGCATTAAGCCAGAAATCTCTGTTTGCTCTACGTGCGATGAACACTCAAATAGCTTTGTGTAATGATGGTTCGACTGTGGCCGAGATGAAAGCAAGACCATTCTTTTTACAACAGATTTATGAAGCTCAAAAAGTTGATAATGAGATGTTAGAAAAACGAGCTCAATGTGATTCGAACATTGATTCATAATTTCAAGTTGACGCTAATGATTGTTTAAGATTCAGAGGTTGAATATGTGTTCCGAGAAATTCAAAGTTGATTCGAATGATTTTGAACGAAGCACATAGTAGTCTTTTATCGATTCATCCTAGAAGCAAAAAAATGTATATTAATTTAAAACAGCTTTATTGGTGGCCTGGTATGAAATGTGATATCTCAGAGTTCGTTTCTAAATGTTTGATTTGTCAGCAAGTTAAAGCTGAGCATCACATATCGTCTGGTTTATTACAGCCTATTATGATTCCCGAGTGGAAATAGGATAGAGTAACAATGGATTTTGTGTTGGGATTGCCCCTATCTCTGAGAAAGAAAGATGCGATCTGGGTTATAGTCTACAGATTGACAAAATTGGCTCATTTCATTTCGGTACGAACGGGCTATTTGCTTGAAAAGCTAGCTGAGTTGTATATCTTCGAGGTTGTGAGGTTACACGGAGTACCTGTTTCAATTGTTTCGGATAGAGATTCGAGGTTCACATCGAGGTTTTGAAAGAAACTGCAAGATGCACTGGGTTTAAAACTACTGTAGCACCCCTAACCCGTATCCGTCGCCGAAATAGGGTTACAGAGTGTTACCAGTACATACAAAACATTTACAGATTAATCAAAACATTACTATTCACTTTCTGAGATCATATATATATAACGACCTTTATTTGGGCCCTCGAAGCCCAACATGAACATTAAAATCAAGTCGGAACTTAACCGATTTTTTTCGCTTAATTTTTTTAAATATTTTACTTGTGAACAGTACCCACATGCCCGTGTGATTAGGCCGTGTGGATTCCACATGCCCGTGTGGCTTGGGACACGCCCGTGTCCCTTGTCCGTGGAGCTTTCTATTTATGACATCATCATCAATTTAGGGGCACACGGCCACATCGCACGCCCATGTCCTAAAGTCGTGTTCCATACACGGTTGAGACACACGGCCGTGTCTCTGCCTGTGTGGTCAATACCTAAGCTATTTTCCAAGCCTTGGTCAACCTTAATCTCTTACACACTCTTACAAAATCAAAAGCATATAACATGGTATTCATTTAATGATTAAATATTCTCAATTAAACTACAAACATAGTATTTGTATGTCATCATACATGTATCTCTCATACTCATTTTACCTTGTCTATTATGGTACCATTTATACTTTTATACCATGATTATCATCTTACCAAAAATTTTTAGCTTAATTATCAAGCATTCATATTTAAAGCTAGATCATATCTTCATAAAATACCACCTTTCAGTTGCGCAGAATAAAATACTTGCCTGAGACATTTCAATCCAGCTTCATACCCAACAAGCATCATATTGAAACTAGTTATATATATACATGTCATGATATGTATCATTCTCATACTGTTTTCTTATAAACATATATCATTTATTTTCCTCCTCCTCCTCTCCATTGCACATCCTTAATGTATATAACATTCTTGTAAGTACTATTTCACAATTTCCTTATTAATGCTCACATCAAGCTGTTCACACGAGTTATAGTCACTCAATTATTTATAATTCGAGATAAAGATCTCCGAATTAATATCCGTAAATTTTATCTGAAACTATACTCACATATAATTTGACTATAAAATTTTCAGAATTTTTGGTTTAGCCAATTAGTACATTTTATTCATTTAAGTTTCCCCTGTTTCACTATTCTACAGTTCTGACCTCTCTTCACTAAAAATTAATTATATCATAGTACAGAACTTGGATAATGTTCCCATTGATTTATATTGAAAATAGACTCATTAAGTATTCTAAGCATATAAATTTTATCCTCAAATAAATTTTCTCCAATTTTTGGTGATTTTCCAAAGTCAAAACAGGGGAACCCAAATTTATTCTGACCTTGTCTCACAAAATTCATTATATCTTATAATTTACAATTCAATTGCTTACATCGTTTCTTCTATGAGAAACTAGACTCAATGAGCTTTAATTCAATATTTTTTTCATCCTCTAATTAGATTTTTAAAATTTATGGTGATTTTTCAAAGTTAACCTACTGCTGCTGTCCAAAATTGTTTTAGTTCAAGATGTTTATTACCATTTTTGCTGTAAATTTCACAGGTCATACAATTCAATCCTTGCTCAATTAGCCCATCTATTAAGCCAATTTTTCTCAATTAACATTTTATTCCATCATTCTAAACTATTACACAACCTTTGGAAATCAAAATTTTAACACTAAACCTTAATTCATAATTTTTTCACAATTAGGTCCTAAAATCAATTTCTATTGAAATTACTTGATAAAATCATCAAACAAAAAAATCAAAATTTCAAATTCATTTTACTTCATCATAAACAACCAACACTTATCAATGGTAGCTTTCAATTTTTTCCATAAAATCAAAAACTAATGAATTAAACACTTGGACCTAATTGTAAAAGTCACAAAAACATAAAAATCTCAAAGAAAAGGGCAAGAATTGAACTCACATATGTCAAAGTATGAAAAAAATAGCATCTTTCAGGCATCCCATGGCATTTTTGCTGAAGAAAAATGATGATATCTCTAGATTTTTCAATTTTGTCTTGTTTTATATGTTTAATTTGTAAAATTTCCCATTTTGCCCTTGTTTCTCCTTGTCTTTTTGCTGATTTTCTTGCCCAACCGTCCAACCCATACAATTTGGGTCCAATTGCCTTTTAAATCCCTCCTTTTTAATCACTTAAACTATTTAATCATAATTTAACAAATTTTGCACTATTTTCAATTTAGTCCTTTTTAATTAATTGACTAACCAAACGTTAAAATTTTCTAATGAAACTTTAATACTAACTTAATAACACTCCATAAATATTTATAAAAATATTTATGGCTCGGTTTATGAATCCGAGGTCTCAATACCTCATTTTCAACCCAATTTACCTGATTAATTCTTTTAAAATCGCAAAATTCACTAATTAAAAAAATTCTTTTAAGTTCGCGCTTGGCCCATAATTATTATTTATTAAAATTTCTAAACTTACTCGTCGGATTTACTGATCTCGAATCACTGTTTCCGACACCACTGAAAATTTGGCTGTTACAACTACATTTTAGTACTACATTTCACCTGCAGATGGATGGTTAATCCGAGCAAGTTATACAAATACTTGAGGATATATTAAGATGTTGCATTCTTTAGTTCGAAGGTACATGGGAAAAGTATTTTCCGTTGATTGAATTCGCATATAACAACAGTTTTCAATCGAGTATTACAATGGCACCGTACGAAGCTTTATACGGTCGGAGGTGTCGAACACCATTGTACTGGACTGAGTTATGCGAGAATAAGATTATTGGGGTCAATTTGGTTAAAAAGACTGAATAGAAACTGAAAGCAATTCGTGATAGCCTGAAAGCAACATTAGATCATCAAAAATCAAACGCAAACTTGAAACAGAAAGATATTGAGTTTCAGATCGGGGATAAAGTGTTTTTGAAAGTATCTCCGTGGAAGAAACACTTCGATTCGGTCATAAAGGAAATTGAGTCTGAGATTCACCGGGCCGTTGAGATCATTGAAAGAATAGGTCTAGTGGCATATCGGTTAGCTTTACTGTAACACCCCTCGCCCGTATCCAACGCTGGAACAGGGTTTGAGGCGCTACCAAACTTAAACTCAACCAATCTTAGGAAATCAGACCATAAAATCTTGATCAATTTAAAAATTTTCATTTCATAAGCAATTTGTCCCTTAATTGGGCTTATGAGGCCCAAAATATACATTCGAGGAGATTCGGGATCAAACTGAGGGCTCAAGAAAAGCTTAGAAAATTTCATGCCTTAAGACTCCACACGCCCGTGTGGGTATAGGGCACACGTCTGTGTGCTTGGGATATGCCTATGTCCTGCACTCGTGTGGCCAATTTAATATTTACAATTTTTCATAAAACAAGTGCAGACTTCACATGGCCTGGACACACGCCCGTGCCCTTTGCCTGTGTCCTTTCACACGGCCTCAACACGCCCGTGGAGCAACCCATGTACAAAAACCTGGGTATTCTGTTTCTGACGTCAGCATCACACGACCATGGTACACGCCCGTCTACTAGGCCGTGCCCTCTACACGGCTGAGACGTGTGATCCTTACCATGCATTCTGACTTGAAATTTCTAGGTGCAGGGGACACACGGCCTTCTCACACGCCCATAGGGCTGGCCGTGTGTCACACATAGCTTAGACACAAGCCCATGTACCAAGCCTCTTTGCCACCCTAGTGTACCTATTTTCATGTCAATACCAACCAATACCAAAACAAACATAATAGACATTCATTCAACCATGAAGATGCATCTTCTATAGACTCAAAATGAAAGCCCTCATTCAAGGCTCAATGTAAAGAGTAGAATCTATTCTAGACCAACACATTTGGTCAATTCTCAAGGACACAAATTAATAAGGTCTAGCCCTATACATGCCATAATCAAAAATATAAATCCAACTATACAGAGTATTACGGCTAACAGTGTGATCAATATCTCTTACTTCAAGGGACCCTTGAGCTAATTAAATGGCACTGAAAGAAAAGGGAAAAGAAAGAGAGTAAACATAAAGCTTAGTAAGTTGCATATAAATAAATATACAACAAAAATTTCACCATTAGTCATCATGCTCATAACTCAAAGATAAGCATAAACTTGAATTACTCATTACCGTCTACTCAAGTCACATTCTCTAATTTGAGCTCATTACTCATGCATACCAAATAGGTACCTGTACCACTCACAACATTATTATACTTTCCTTATTAATCCACTTTCGTAACCTTTAAAGTTAAACTTTTGGAATACTACCGGATATTCTATAAGCCTCAAACATGGGATAAGTTATCGATGCCATGTCCCAGACATGGTCTTACACTAGCTATCATCATTGAGGTCGATGCCATGTCCCAGACATGGTCTAACACTAGCTCTCGTATATATGTGCTGATGCATGTCCCAGACATGTCTTACACTAACACAACTCTCAGCCGATGCATTACACTGGATATCATCGTCGAAGCTGATGAATGTCCTAGACATGTCTTACACTGGCACTCATCTCTACGCCGATGCCATGTCCCATACATGGTCTTACACTTGCACTCATAATGTGGTTGACGCATGTCCTAGACATGTCTCACACTGGCACACAAGAAATCTGAATGTTATGGCATGAATATTTGGTTTGTTTCCTAGGGTCCCGATTAGATCTTTCTACGATTTCAATTGTTAATATGCATTCTCAGTTCACAATCTAGCAATTCATATCATATCAATTCAATGAAAATTCGAATACATACATTAACAATGTAGTTTTATTATTTACATACAACTTACCTCGGTTTACAAATTGTACTCGACTAGTTGGTTTAGCCGATTTGCTTGGCTTTCCCCCAGTCTAGGTTCGGATTCGGTAAATCTTGATGTATAATAGCAAAAGTGCACTCATTTAATCACTAATTACAATTAGGCAATCATAAATTCATATTTTTGGTAAAATGACTATTTTGCCCTTAAACTTTGGCAATTTGACCATTTTACCCTTATGCATAAAATTAAATTTTTATCGAATTTCCTCTTACCTTAGGCCTAGCCAACCTCTTTTTACTCTTATAGAAACCCTAAATTCTCACTATTTCACACACTTACCACTTATTTTGCAACCTATGCAAAAAAGCCCCTTTAGGTGTTTTCATGCTAACACCTTTCACAAAAGTTATTCAGAACTCTTCTAAGATTCATTTTCTTCCATAAAATTTCAGAAAACAACAAAAACTCTCTCATGGTAAATCCCTAGACTTATCACCATTTTTCAAAATAGTCCTCTCATTTGAAAGCCCGTGATACAAGCATGCCAAAAATGTAAAAATCATCAAGAAAATCATCAAGATCACTTACATTATGAGAGGAATAAGTTGCTGCAAATTTTAAGCTTTCAAACTTCTATATTTTCTGATATTTTCGGTGGAGAGAAAGGATGGAGAAGAAGAAAAATAATAGCTAGGCTTTTGGGTATGATTTTATCACCAAATCATGACATTACTTACCTAAACCTTGACTATTTGTTTAAAATTCATCTCATGGCTGGCCAACACAATTAAAAAGGGTATAATTTCCCTTTAAAAGCCCTCAATTTTAGTTCTCTAGCTAATTGACACATTTGAGTACTAAAATGCAACTTTTTCCTTTTATGCGATTTAGTCATTTTTCGCAATCAGGCCTACAAACATTAAAATTAACTCCCTAAATTTTTCATGCTCTAATATAATCATACTATAACCTCATAATAATAATAAAAATAATTTTCCCAACTTCAAATTTGTGGTCCCGAGACCACCATTCTGACTAGGCCCTAATTTAGGCTGTTACATTTTCCCCCCTTTAGGTATTTTCGTCTTCGAAAATCTTACTACTGAATAAGTTCAGGTACTGCTCTCTCAGAGACTCCTCGGGTTCCCATGTGGCTTCCTCGACCCCATGTCTATGCCACGAAACCTTCACAAGTAGTATATTCTTATTTCTTAATCGTTTGACCTCTTGTGCTAACATCTTAACCAGCTACTCACCATAAATCATATCTAGAAGAATCTCAACTTCAGTTGGCACAATTACATGCGAAGGGTCTGATATATACCAGCGTAACATGGAGACATGAAACACATTGTGAATCTTTTCTAACTCTGGCAACAATTCCAAACGGTAGGCAACAGGCCCTACTCTCTCGATAACCTCATAAGGTCCTATGAAACGAGGACTCAACTTGCCCCTTTTCCCAAACCTGAAGACTTTCCTCCACGGGGAAACTTTCAAAAAATACTTTATCACTAACCTCAAACTTAATTTCCTTTAGTCTCAAATCCGAGTAGGATTTTTGTCTATCTGAGGTGGTTTTCAGGCAGTCACAAATCACTTTAACTTTCTCCTCAGCCTCTTTAACCAAATCAACCCCGTGAATTTGATTCTCTCTCAACTCAACCTAGTATAAGGGCGTTCAACACTTTCACCCATACAAGGCCTCATAAGGTGCCATTTTTAGACTCGACTGATAGTTGTTGTTGTTGGCGAATTCAACCAATGGCAAGTATTTTTCCCAACTTTCGTGAAATTCGAGAACACAACATCTCAACATGTCCTCTACGATTTGTCTTACTCTTTCTGACTGTTCATCAGTTTGCGGATGGAATGCCGTGCTGAAACTCAATTTAGTTCCCAAAGCCTCTTGTAACGTTTTCCAAAACCTCGAGATAAACCTCAGATCTTTGTCTAACACAATCGACAACAGCACTCCATGAAGCCTTACAATCTTAGAAATATACAAGTCAGCTAATCTCTCGAGGGAGTAATCGGTATGCACTGGTACGAAGTTTGTCGACTTAGTTAATCTGTCGACAATAACCTATACTGCATCTTTCTTTTTCGGGGTTAGTGGCAAACTGGTCACGAAGTCCATAGTGATACGATCCCATTTCCACTCGGGAACCATATAGGCTGAAGTAAACCCGAAGGTACTTGATGTTCAGCCTTTACTTGTTGACACACTAGACACTTGGAAACGAACTCTGAAATGTCTCTTTAAATACCCGACCACCAATACATTCTCTTAAGGTCAATATACATTTTTACACTACCCGGGTGGCTGAATAAACAACCACCATGTGCCTCTCTCAGAATCTTCTGAATTAGCTCATCGTTCTTGGGTACATAAATTCTATCTTTGAACATTATACAACCATCGGTATTAATACGAAAATTTGATTCAATCTCTGACTCACATTGAATTCTCTTGGCTTGCAATTTCTCATCACCTTTCTGAGCTTCATGGATTTCATGAAGAAAAGTCAGTCTGGCTCTCATCTCTGCTAAGATCGAATCATCATTAGATATAGTCAACTGAGTGTTTAAGGATCTCAAGGTAAACAATGACTTCCTACTCAAGGCGTCGGCTACTACATCCGCCTTTCCCAGATGGTAGTCGATAATCCATTCCTAATCCTTTAACAGCTCTAACCATCGGTGTTGCCTCAAATTCAAATCCTTTTGAGTCATCAAGTACTGTAAGCTCTTATGGTCGGTGAATACCCAACATTTTCTCCATACAAATGATGTCTCCAAATCTTCAGCACAAACACCAATACGACTAGCTCCAAATCATGGGTCAGATAATTTCTCTCGTGTGGTTTTAGCTATCTCAAGGCATAGGCTATAACATTGCCTTCTTGCATGAGCACACACCCCAACCCATTTAAGGAGGCGTCGCTAAAAATCACAAATGCCTTGCCTGACTCTGGTTGCACTAACACTGGGGCTTCCGTTAACAAAGCCTTTAATCTCTCAAAACTATGCTGACACATTTCTATCCATTCAAACTTGACATCTTTTTGCAGTAGCCTAGTCAACGGGGTAGCTATCATAGAAAATCCATTTACAAACTGTCTGTAGTATCCAGCTACACCCAAAAAGCTTCGAACCTCTATTACATTCCTCAGTACAATAGCGGAGATCCTATTTGGATCAACTCGAATTCCATCACCCGACACAATATGTCCTCAAAACCCGACCTCTTTAAGCCAAAATTCACTCTTGCTGAACTTGGCATATAATCTTTTGTCTCTCAAGGTTTGTAACACAACCCTCAAATGCCTCACGAGCTTGCCCTCATTATGCGAATAGATCAATATATCATCGATGAAGATGACAACAAACTTATCCAGATACGGTCTGAATATGCGATTCATCAAATCCATAAATACCGCCGAGGCATTAGTCAAACCAAAGGGCATGATAAGAAACTCATAATACCCATATCTTGTCTGAAACATAGTCTTCGGCACATCTCGCTCTTTAACCTTAACTAATAATAACCAGACCTTAGATCGATCTTAGAAAACATAGTAGCTCCCTTCAACTGATCAAACAAATCATCGATCCTTGGTAAAAGGTATTTGTTCTTTACTGTTACTTTGTTGAGCTGCCTATATTCAATGCATAATCTCATTGTCCCATCTTTCTTCTTCACAAAGAGTACCGGAGCACCCCATGAAGAATAGCTCGGTCTTGCAAAACCTTTGTCTGTTAGATCTTGCAACTGTGCTTTCAACTCTTCCAGTTCTGTTGGAGCCATCCTATACGGAGCGATCGAGATAGGTGTCGAACCAGGAACCAATTCAATTTCAAACTCGACTTCTCTTACGGGAGGTAATCCAGGTAATTTCTCCAAAAACACATCTGTGAACTCGCAGACTACCGGCACTGATTCAATCTTTAACTCTGACTCTTGAATATTCAGTACAAAAGCTAAATAAGCCTCATGCTTCTTTTTCAAATATTTCTCAACAGTCAATGACGATATTACCATGGGCAGGTTATCTGACTCATCTGGTCCAACCTGAAGAACATCCCAATTTTCACGCCTTAACTCAATTACTTTTCTTCCACAGTCTACTACAACACCATGGGAGGTTAGCCAATCCATCCCAAGAATTACATCGAATTCATTAAACGAAAACAACATGAAGTTGGCCGGAAAACAATAACCTCTAATTATCAAAGGACAATTTCTACATACTTGGTCCACTAACACATGCTTGCCTAACAGGTTGGACACTCTTATTAGAAACTTAGTGGATTCTACTAACATATTCATATGAGGTATCAATTCCATACAAATGTAAGAATGGGTAGATCCTGGGTCAATTAAAGCAACAATAGTTATATCATAGATAGAAAAGGTACCCGTGATCACATCGGGAGACTTTGCCTCCTCCCGGGCACGTATAGCATAGGTCCTCGCTGGCGCTCTGCCTTCAGACCTCACCGCGGCATCTCCTGACTAGTCCCACTCCCGGGGTTCTTTTTTGCCCTACTCTTCAAGAGAGCACTACTTGCTTTCATATCTTATTTTCTTCCTCTCTCGTCCATCTCAAGACAATTACGGATAAAGTGGTCAAGTGACCCACACTTGAAACAACCCCTCTCGTTTACTCGGCATTTGCCTAAGTGATGTCTCCTACATTGCGGACACTCTTGCCTATTTGGTCGAGTGCTACCAACACTAGCAACTGAAGTAGTCTGAGCTTTAAATGTCATACTCTATTGATTCTACGTTTCTCCTTGAATACCCCACCGAAGCATTTGATCAGGTAGTAAATTATTTTGATCTCTTGGATGAGAACTGATGTGCTTTCCCCATCTGTCTTTTCTTTAACTCTCGTGACTCAATGGCCTCTTTCCTCCTCTGTTTCACCAGTTCCTCTGCCTTGCACGCTCTCTCAACGAGCACCATAAATTCTCTTAATTCTAGGATGCCCACAAACACTCGGATATCTTCATTGAGGCCATCCTTAAACCTCTTACACATGGTAGCTTCAGTGGATACGCATTCCTGCGCATACTTGTAGAGTTTCACAAACTCACACTCATACTCTGTCACAGTCTTATTACCCTGTTTCAACTCTAAAAATTCTTTCCTTTTCTGGTCCATGAACCTCTAGCTAATGTACTTCATCTAAATTCTTCTTGGAAAAATTCCCAAGTTACTCTCTCTCTTGGCACTACTGACACGAGGGTATTCCACTACTGATAGGCCGAATCCTGTAAAAGTGACGTTACACACTTTACGCATTCCTCTGGTGTGTATGATAATTCATTGAACACCCTTATGGTATTCTCTAACCAAAAGTCTGTCTTCTCCGGATCATCATCTAAGTTAGCCCAGAATTCTTCGGCCCCTTGTTTCTGGATCTTGTCCACCGGAGGCTTTTCCTTTCTAAACATGTACGCACCTTGTGGAGCTGCCAGGGAATACTGAGGAATCGGGGGAGGTGGAGTGTTCGGATTCGCACGAACAAACTCCAAATACCAAGCATCCATCATTTAGAGGTAAGCTTCTCTAGCCCCTCCACCTTGGCCAGTACTCACGGGCTCACTCTTTACTGGCACCGTCCCCTCTGCGGGAGTCAGCGCGTTACTTTCCATGTCATCTGCCGTGGTTCCATCAGGATCCATTTACTATATGAAAACAAAATTTATAATCGTCAGGAATCGTCACACTATCAAAATATTTTTATAGCATGTATAGCTAGACTCGTGCTTAAGCTAGGTTAGTCCTAGAACTAACTAAACTATAGCTCTGATACCACTAAATGTAACACCTCTCGCCTATATCCAATGCCAGAATAGGGTTTGAGGCACTACCGAACTTAAACTCAACCAATCTTAGGAAATTAGACCATAAAATCTTGATCAATTTAAAACTTTTCATTTCATAAGCAATTTGTCCCTTAATTGGGCTTACGAGGCCCAAAACATACATTTGAGGTGATTCAGGATCAAACCGAAGGCTCAAGAAAAGCTTAGAAAATTTCATTCCTTAAGGCCCCACACGCCCGTGTGGGTACAGGCCACACGCCCGTGTGCTTGGGACACGCCCGTGTCCTGCATCCGTGTGGCCAATTTAATATTTAAAATTTTTCATAAAACAAGTGCAGAGTTCACACGGCTTGGACACACACCTGTGTCCTTTGCCTGTGTCCTTTCACATGGCCTAAAAACGCCCGTGGCGCAGCCCGTGTACAAAAACCTGGGTATTCTGTTTCTGACGTCAGCATCACACGACCATGGTACACGCCCGTGTACTAGGCCGTGCCCTCCACACGACTAAGACACACGGCCGTGCCTCTGCCCGTGTGATCCTTACCATGCATTCTGACTTGAAATTTCCAGGTGCAGGGGACACACGGCCTTCTTACACTTCCATAAGGCTGGCTGTGTGTCACACACGGCTTAGACACATGCCCGTGTGTCTACCAGTATGGACAACATGAGGCTATCTACCAAGCCTCCTTGCCACCCTAGTGTATCTATTTTCATGTCAATAACAACCAATACCAAAACAAACATAATAGACATTCATTTAACCATGAAGATGCATCTTTTATAGACTCAAAATGAAAACCCTCATTCAAGGCTCAATGTAAAGAGTAGAATCTATTCTAGACCAACACATTTGGTCAATTCTCAAGAACACAAATTAATAAGGTCTAGCCCTATACATGCCATAATCAAAAATATAAATCCAACTATACCGAGTATTACGGCTGACAGTGTGATCGATATCTCTGACTTCAAGGGATCTTTGAGCTCATTAAGCGGCACTGAAAGAAAAGGGAAAAGAAAAAGAGTAAGCATAAAGCATAGTAAGTTGCATATAAATAAATACACAACAACAATTTCACCATTAGTCATCATGCTCATAACTCAAAGATAAGCATAAACTTGAATTACTCATTACCGTCTACTCAAGTCACATTCTCTAATTTGAGCTCATTACTCATGCATACCAAATTGGTACCTGTACCACTCACAACATTATTATACTTTCCTTATTAAACCACTTTCCTAACCTTTAAAGTTGAACCTTCCTGAATACTACCGGATATTCTATAAGCTTCAAACATGGGATAAGTGTCTGATGTCATGTCATGGTCTTACACTGGCACTCATCATCGAGGCCGATGCCATGTCCAAGACATGGTTTTACACTAGTTCTCGTATATACGTGCTGATGCATGTCCCAGACATGTCTTACACTAGCACAACTCTCAGTCGATGCATGTCCCAGACACGTCTTACACTGGCTATCATCGTCGAGGCCGATCCAAGTCCCAGACATGTCTTACACTGGCACTCATCTCTACGCCGATGCCATGTCCCAATACATGGTCTTACACTGGCACTCATAATGTGGTCGATGCATGTCCCAAACATGTCTTACACTGCCACTCATAATGTGTTCGATGCAGTCCTAGACATGTCTTACACTGGCACACAAGAAATTTGAATGTTATGGCATGAATATCTGGTTTGTTTCCTAGGGTCCTAACTAGATCTTTCTACTATCTCAATCGTTAATATGCATTCTCAGTTCACAATCTAACAATTCTTATCATATCAATTCACTGACAACTCTAATATATATTAACAATGTAGTTTTATTATTTACATACAGCTTACCTCGGTTTACAAAATTTACTCAACTAGTCAATTTAGTCAATTTGCTTGGCTTTCCCTCAGTTTAGGTTCGGATTCAGTAAATCTTAATCTATTATAGCAAAAATGAACTTATTTAATCACTAATTACAATTAGGCAATCATAAATTCATATTTTTGGTAAAATGACTATTTTGCCCCTAGACTTTAGCAATTTGACCATTTTACCCTTATGCACGAAATTAAATTTATATCGAATTTCCTCTTATATTAGGCCTAGTCGACCCCTTTTTACTCTTATAGCAACCCCAAATTCTCACTATTTCACACACTTACCACCTATTTTGCAACCTATGCAAAATAGCCCCTTTAGGTGTTTTCATGCTAACACCTTTCACAAAAGTTATTCAAAACTCTTCTAAGATTCATTTTCTTCCATAAAATTTCAGAAAACAACAAAAACTCTCTCATGGTAAATCCTTAGACTTATCACCATTTTTCAAAATAGTCCTCTCAGTTGAAAGCCCATGATACAAACATGCCAAAAATGTAAAAATCATCAAGAAAATCATCAAGATCACTTACATTATGAGAGGAATAAGTTGCTGCAAATTTTCAGCTTTCAAACCTCCATATTTCCTAATATTTTAGGTGGAGAGAAAGGATGGAGAAGAAGAAAAATAATAGCTAGGCTTTTAGGTATTATTTTATCACCAAATCATGACATCACTTACCTAACCTTGACTATTTGTTTAAAATTCATCTCATGGCCGACCAACACAATTAAAAAGGGTATAATTTCCCTTTAAAAGCCCTCAATTTTATTTCTCTAGCTATTTGACACATTTAGCTACTAAGATGCAGCTTTTTCCATTTATGCGATTTAGTCCTTTTTCGCAATCTAGCTCACAAACAGTAAAATTAACTCCCCAAATTTCTCATGCTCTAATAAAATCATACTATAACCTCATAATAATAATAAAAATAATTTTTCCAACTTCATATTGGGGGTCCCGAGACCACCATTTTGACTAGGCCCTAATTTGGGCTTTACATTTGCCGAGCGAGTTAGAGAAGATTCACAATGTTTTTCATGTATCGATGCTTCGACGATACTGGTCAGACCCCTCACATATTATTTCTCCTTCTGAAGTTGAAATTCAGTCAGATTTGTCGTACAGTGAAGAACCAATTCAAATTTTATCTCGTGAGATCAAAGAGCTGAGAAATAAGAAAATTGCATTAATGAAAGTCTTATGGCATCGACACGGGGTTAAAGAAGCTACGTGGGAACTCAAAGATCCTATAAGAGAACAATACCCAAACCTATTCACTGGTAAGATTTTCGGGGATGAAAATCCTTAAGGAGGAGAATTGTAACAGCCCAGTTTTAGCTAAATCAGAACAATGGTTTCGGAACCATAAATTTGAGATCGTAAAATTATTTTAATATTATTTTTGGTGTTTATAGCATGTGATAACATATGTGTGAAAATTTTGTGAGCTAATTTTAGCGTATGAGTGCCCAATTTGATAAAAGGACTTAATCGCGTAAAATGCACAATGTGCATTCTACTTGTTTAAAGTGTTTCATTACTATGGTTTATTAAATGAAAGGTCCTTATGAAGTTATTAAACCATGGGTAGTGGAATTTGACATAAATGGGCATATATTAGGTGACTTAATAATGGTTTCATTAAGGTTAAATATGTAATTTAATTAATTAAGTTAGATTAAATAAAACAAAAACCAAAATCATCTTTATTTCTTCATCTATAACCGATTATTGAAGAGAAAATAAAGCTTCCGTGTCATTTAGGGTTCGGCATTTTGAGGGATTAATTAAGGTATGTTCTTTACTCGATTTTTGATGATTTTTACGTTTTTGAGATCGTTGCTTCGTATTCTAGCTAGCCTATGCCCTAATTTTTGAGTTTGTTGATGATTTTTTGAAGTTACATTGATGAATGTTTAAGCTTTTAAATGTTTGATAATGGAAAATGATTATTTTTTGATAGATTTAAATACTCTGTAAAGTGATTTTTGACAAAAATGTCAAAAAGGGATTAATTTGAGAAATTTGTAAATTGAGTGATTGAAATGTAAAATAAAAGAAAGTTTTGGGCTGCCAGAGGTCCCTATGAAATTCGGTCAAGCATGGGTTAAATTGAATTTCATGATTTTTTGTGTTTTTATGAAATAGGGACTAAATTGAGAAAATGTGAAATTATAGCGATTAATGTGAAAAATGCCCCAAATTGTGTGTTTTGGATGAAATTGAATGAATTGAGGAATAAAAGAGTTAATTTTGAATGTATATAGATCAAGAATGAAAGAAATCAGACTTAGATTGAGACAAGAACAAAGTACTTGATTAATCGGCTAGTTTCGTTGTTTCTATGATCGAGGTAAGTTCATATGCAAATAAATGTCTTGAAATTGAATTATTCACGTTTAATTGTCATTGAATTATTATGAATGTTGAACAAGCAAATACGAGCAAGAATCGACAAAGTTACGGCATCTGAAAGTCCCGTACTGACCTTAAGAATAGTATAGGATACAAATGTCATGACATTAGGTTACTGAGATGTGATTGCATGTAAGACCATGCCTAGGACATTGGCGTTGTATTTTGATTACGTGTAAGACCATGTCTGGGACATTGGCATCATTATTCGATTTCGTGTAAGACCCTGTTTGGGACAGTAGTATCGATATGTGGTAACATGTAAGACCATATCTAGGATATGGCATTGTACAAGCTTTATGTGATTTTCAAGTATCCTTAATGATTTTGAATGGTTCAACGGGAAAATTCAAGTCGAGAAAGAATGTTTGGATGAGCTAAACGGCTCAGGTACATGCGAGATTCATACAAGTACTGATAGGGAAGTATTTGATGAATTCAATTATGATATTGAATATATGTACAGTGAGAAAGGTTTGTAATCTTATAAATGTTTATTCATGGTTGCTTATTGATGGAAATGATATTGATTCATTTGATAATTTATTTGTATATGTCTTATTAAGCATTTAAAGCTTACTTTGAATGTTTTTTCCTTGTTTTATAGATAATCGAAGCTAGCTCGGACACGAGGATATTTTGATAAGTGATATATGTGGTGTATATATATGGCCTTACACTTTGGCATATTTGGTGATTGATATATGTTTGATTGTGTAGCTAGTTGATAATTGGTGTATTAATGTTTGGAAGATAGCATGTTGTGGCTTGATTTTGAGATGATGAAATGGTATATTTTGTGACAAGATTTGGTAATTGAAATGATAAAGAAATGCATTTAGAAGTTATGCAAATTTGATGATTTTAACTTATTGATTTGGTTTGTTTTGGCCATGTATTTGAGTAGTTAAGAGAATGGTTTCTAAATGGTATGATATGGGTATGAATGGTTATGAAGTGCCTGCCAATTGGGTTGAATTATATATACAAATTATACTTGTGTATGCTTGTAAAAATAGGGTGGCAAAAATGGTTGTGCAAATAGCCAATTTTTGTCCACACAAGCAGAGACACGAGCGTGTGTCTCAACCATGTGCGACACATGGTCATGCTAAACGGACGTGTGTCCCCTGGGGTACCCTTTGAATTTAAGTCAGTATACCCTACAGGTTTGACATGGTCTAGACACATGGGCGTGTCTATTGGCCGTGTGTGAAACACGGGCTAGCACATAGGCGTGTGGCCCGCTGTGTAACCCAAGTTAATAACCCCTCCAGTTTTCCCACGTCTATGGCACACGAGCGTGTCCTCAGCCGTGTGATACAAGCCAATATGTATGCCCTATTTTCACATAGTCTGTGACATGGTGTGTCTTGTGGTATTGTGAGGCACACGGCCTGTTCACACGGGCGTGTGACCCCTGAATGCTTGAAAATTTTATAAATTTCTCAAAGTTTGCAAATGTTATCAGTTTAGTCTCGAACCTCGTTTAAGCATGTTTTAATGTCTCGTAGAACCTTATAAGAGATAATATGATTCTGTTAGATTGATATTTATGTGAAATTGAATCATGTATGGGAAATGTATATTATATGTTGTGCTTTGATTGGTAATGCCTCGTAACCCTATTCCAACGACGGA
Source organism: Gossypium arboreum (assembly GCF_025698485.1). Lineage (NCBI taxonomy): Eukaryota > Viridiplantae > Streptophyta > Magnoliopsida > Malvales > Malvaceae > Gossypium > Gossypium arboreum. The sequence goes on from NC_069082.1 coordinate 33,740,611, forward strand.
TACGTGTTAGGGGTGCTACAACATATACTAAAAAAGACCAAGTCTCTATACATGTCATATACTTAAAATACCAAATTTCATAGGTACCAAGTGAAAGGTGGATAGTGCGAAGCGATCTCCGACAATCCTTGAATCTGAGCTAGCTTAATAACACTATAAAACACGGGAAAATAAACAAAGTAAGCTATAAAGCTTAATAAGCTCGTATAAAATAAACTCAATTCAGTCTTAAGATTATAATTCAACAATTTGAATTTATTAACATTTATCATACATTAGCTAACAATCCTTTCATATACACAATTATGATATTAATCACATTCTTTACAAGTTTCTTTGAACCAAATCTTATACATGTCATGTACATACCTGTACCATCTCATATCATTCTCATACTCAATCACATCTTTCGTTCATCGGTTGAACCATTCAGAATAGAATTCGGATAATCAAGAGTCTTGCACACAACCATGGCCCGAAGCCAAATCAAGGTAGCTTATATCCGATGTACTGATATCATGGCCCGAAGCCAAATCAGCCGATATTCATAGCCCGAAGCTAAATCGGTATAACTCACACCTAAAGTGCTAATATAATGGCCCAAAGACAACTCAATATGTCTCCTAATGACATGTCACAAGTATCCTAAACTATTCCTAAGGTTCAACTGGGATTTCGAATGTCGAATCGTCGTCAAATCACTATCAAACATACCCATAGTCTTGTATTCACAATTTATGCAATATCAAAGCCTATGAAAATCATTTGTATTAAAACCTATAATATACGAAGTTACCTCGAGTGCAAAAACGATGAAATTGGTCGATTAATCGAGTACTTTTGCCTTTTCCCAATCTAATTCCAAATTCTCCTTTTCTTGATCTATATAATATCAAATTCAACTCATTTAATTATCCCTCTATTCAATTTAGTCCAAAACACTCTTTAAAGCACATTTACACTTTTGCCCCTAATATTTCAACATTTTTACAATTTAGTCATTATTTCATAAAAACACAAATTCATGCAATTCAATACTAACCCATGCTAGCCGAATTACCAATTAGTCCCTAGCAGCCCATATTTTTTATTTATTTCACATTTTAACCACAAATTTTCCATATTTCACAATTTAATCCCTATTTTACATTTTCACTAAAAATCACTTAACAAAAATTGTATAATTCACAACCAACATTCATAATATATCAAGAAACTTAAAAATACATGCTTATTCATCAATGGAAACATTCAAAATCTTTAACAATTTTGCAAATTAGTCCCTAGGCTAGCTAGTCCTAATTGCAACGATCTTTAAAACATAGAAATCATTATACCTAATTGCCAAGATTGAAGTTGCCAAATTTCTAAGCTTAAAAAAATGGTTATTTTCTTTGATAAAATCGGTTGGATGAAGAATATTATGATTATAATGGCTTTTGTTTTATTTATTTTATGTTTATTTACATAATTACTTATTTAACCTTGACTATTAACCATTAAAACACTTACTAATATGTAAAAATATGTCCACTCACCAATATAATGGTCTAATTACAACATAAGGACCTCCATTATAAAGTTCTATAGCTATTAGACACCTTTAGCTAATAGAACTCAAGTTTTATACTTTATGCGATTTAGTCCTTTTTATCAAATTAACCATCCAAATGATAAAATTTCCTGACAAAAATTTCACACAAACATATTATCATGTTGTGTACATTAAAATAATAATAAAATAATTATTTTTCCCTCAAATTTTTGGTTCCAAAACAACTATTCTGATTTGACTAAAAACGAGTTGTTACATCCGGTAGGTGACAATGGTTGGTCTTTGGTGGTTGAGTAGTGGAAGAGTTACACTCCTACTTGGACTCTACCAAAGAATTCGATTTCATATTAATTATTCTAAAATAATATTATTTTAATAGTTTAATATTAAATTTAATTTAATACTTATCTTAATAGTATTTTATTAATTTAATGTTAAAATGATTATTCTAATATTAATTTAATTTAATGTTTATCTTGTAGATAAACATTCTATTATTTTAATAAGATATAATATAGTATTTAATCTAATATTTATCTTGATAAATATTATATTAATTTAATATTAAAGTAATTAAGTTTAATCATAGTTAAACTCTCTAAACTCTCCCTATATAAAGAGATTCTTGGGTCATTATTTTACACACACTTGAATTCAAGAGAAAGTTATTGAGAGAAAATTATCTGAAGAGATTTTTTCAGAAAATTTCTAGAGATATTTTTTTGATTTACAACTTGACCCAAAAGTTTAGAGAAATTGTGAAATTAACCAACTAGTAATTTTTGTGAAATTTTTTTATTAGAAGCGAGCCCACAATTGGCAGACATGAGCTTGAGGATAGCGAAGAAGACTACTCGGTCGAAGCATTTATCCTATACGAATCGAAAAGGTACAATTTTGATTAAGTGTATTATTTCTTTAGATATCACAACCAAGATCTTGTTTTAGAAAAAAAAAATTAAAACTTTGGTTTTCCCTAAATTTATTTTCTGTTGCGTTTTCCAAACCTAATTTTTCCAACAATTGGTATCATGAGCCAGGTTGTGTTCTATCTATAAGGATAAACAGATAATCAAAATAAATTTCTCTTCTTCTTAAATGATTTGATTACATAAAAAGTGGCATTCTTTAGATCTTATGCATTACTTTCAAAGAGATTGTCCCAACATGACTCACAAATGAGGGCATATTCATGATGGGTGTTGAGTCAATGGTTACACACTCAAGATCATCTCTTATTAAATAGTTTCCCAAGAAATGATATTTAAGCTAGAGATTATGGTCAAACATTAAACTACCGTTAGTTCTTATGGAGTCTTGAGGAATTGATTGGATGTAGTCCATGTTCTTGCTAGTTAATCATGGGACCCCAAGGTGACATGGATGATGGGTGTGAGAAAAATCGTAGCAATGAAAAAAAATTCAAGGTTTTAATACAAGACGCATGCATCATACCACATTCTTGATATGTTGCTGAAATGAAAATATTAACTTAATACAAAGATAGTAATTAGTGAATCTTTATTTTTTTAGTTCACATATGTCTCTTACTCCACTTATTAGCATTCTTACTGAGAATAAATTAAATGGGGATAAATTTTGAGAATGGAAATGAAACTTACTAATAGTTCCCAACTATGAGAAATACAATTTGTTCTTGACGAAACGTGCCATCCTGAAGCTCAACCCAAAGCAAGAAATAGCTGGAGAGATTTTGACTCGATTACTCGATGTTTTGCATTAGCAAGTATGAGTAGTGTGTTGCAAAAGCAACACGAGAATTTCCATACTGCCAAATAGATCATGACAAATTTAGAGGATTTGCTCGAGGGCCAAGTCATATTGGCTTGACAATCCTCTATTACAAATTTGATGAATTCTCAACAAAAAACTAGCACTCAGGTCAAAGAACATATGCTTAAGCTTATGGGATTCTTCGCAGAAGCAAAGGAAAATGGGGTTGAACTAGACGTGATCACTCAAATTGAAATAGTGTAACAAGGAGTTTGTTGGTTTTAGGGCAGCTTACAACTTGGGGAATAAGGCGCATACCTTGACTCATCTTATAAAGGAATTACAATCCTATGAGTTGATGTTGAAGGGTGGTAAGTCAATTTAGGAGAAACCTAAATCAAATTTAGCTGTTGGCCCCTCGTCTTCTAAGGGGAAGCAGACAGATAAAGGAAAGAAGGAACCGACTAAGTCTTTGGTTCCACCTCGTATGGATAGGAAGAAGGCTACGAAGTCAAAAGATCTTAAAAAGATCAAATGTTTCTTCTACAATAGGAAAGGGCTTTTCGAATCAAACTACAAGGAGTATTTGGATTACCTAGCCAAAAAGGGCAAAGGTATGAAATTCTTTGTGGTTGAAGCTTACTTAGTGGAAGAATCAATTGACAATTGGATTATTTATTCTGGAGTCACTAACCATGTGTGTGTTTCTTTACAGGGGTTAAGCAAAACAAGAAGTCTGCGTGACAGGAGCCTCTAGTTGCAAACCAAAGATGGGAGCTATGTTTCAGCTGAAGTAGTGGGAGAAATTATTTTACACTTTGTTAATTTTTAGGAAGATTATTTTAAAAAACGTGTTTTATGTACCTCATTTGAAGGCGAATTTAATTTATGTAGCATATTTATTTTATGACGGTTATACCATGACATTTATTAAAGGGATTACTATTAACAGAAATTGTTCATTAATCTATAATGGGTGGATGGAAAACAATCTCTACTTTATCAAACCAAATAACTACTCGATGTTTCAAACTAAAATAGTGAATAAAAAGCTTAAAACTTCTCACTCTAATAAGGGGTACTTATGGCACTTAACTCTTGGTCATATTAACCAATAAAGAATTACTAGACTTGTGAAAGATGGTCCCTAAAACAAACATCTTTTTAAGTTTAAATTATTTAAATTTACTTATTATTAGATTCAATTTTTTACAAATTTTCATAACTCTTAAGTTTATAACTAATTTATGCACTAAGTGATTGAGTAAAAAAACTAGTTATATATATGCTAAAAGAATGCCAAAATGTGTGCATTCATTAGCTAGACTACCTAAAATAAACACCTTTTTTTTTTCAAAATGGTATTAAAAAATAAAAACCATATAGAAAGTATACTTTTAAGCATCAATATAGGTCAAAAAAGTTTAAATTCCAAACTGTGAAAATAAATATTGTCACACCCCAAAATATATAGGGTTAGATGAAATAATTAATCAAAAATTGACCTAGGTTAGATGGTTAAGTAGTCAGTGTACTCTTTAGATGTCCAACGTTCTATCCACTCCGCTCTCATCTCTTTAAATTTCATTTTCAACAAATTAGGATGAAAATACTCCAAAACAAATATTTATTGGAGTAAAGGCTTAAATAGAAATGGGTAAACAGCCTAATGGTTAAACCTTCATTCCCCCCTGAAGAAACCAAGTCCAAGCCACAGTTCCTCAATGAGCACTTTTATTTTCAGCCACTAAAGAGGAAAATTACATGTCACCCCCTAGGGTTTAAAAAACCCTAGGTAAATAGCCCTTCCTTTCCTAGTTACATTAGGATTTTGTTTTATTTTTTATCCCAAATAGAATTTCTCCCCCATTCTTTGTATCTTTATCTTTTCTTTCTTCCCCTTCTTCTTTTCATCATATTTCACATAATTTTGCTACTAAATAATTTTACTTTTCAAATCAAAACCTAACAACTTGTTTTCCTACCAGTCATCGTTTCCACCATTTTTAATACTAATTTCTTTCCATCCAAGAGCGGTAAGTACATCTCAAACTCAATGCTTAATCTCGAATTTTGGTAGTGTAACAGCCTGTTTTCAGTGGTGTCGAAAATAATGTTCGCTCAATGAATCCATAATTAGTAGTATTTAATTTATACAATTCAAACATAATTTCATTTTGAATGTTGGATTCAATAATTTTGTTAATTGAACGTATAGTTAAGTCCAAATGGTTTGCCCCAAAAGTCAAGTGGATGTGGAAAATGAGGTAATGGATCCTCATTTTTGTAAATCGAGTTCATAAATAATTTTATTAAATATTTATAGAGTTACGATATAGGTATATTGAAGTTCGGTTCAGGAATTTTAATGTTTGGCTAGTTAATTAAGGGAAAAGAACTAAATCGTAAAAGACATAAAACTTAATCGCTATTGAATTTTATTGATTAAATGGATTAATTAGTGAATGTGTAAGGACTTATGAAGTAATTAGGCCAAATTGCAATGTTGGTGGACGATTAAGGCATTTAATTATATATTTTATATGTTAATTTATAAGTTAATTAATAATAATAATAATAATAATAATAATAATAATAAAACAACATAATCTTCTTTAACATTTCTTCCACCAAAAGTAGAATAAGAAACTCCATTAGAGAAGCTTAAGGTTCGGTCAAGCTAAAGCTTATGCATGTAAGTAATTTTCCTACTCATTTCTCATAAATTTTATGTTTTTGAGATCGTTGTAGCTTAATCTAGCTATTTCAAAGACTATTTTGTAAAACTGTTGAAGATTTTACGACTTGCCATTAATGAATTTAGCTTGTTCTTGAATTTAGTTGGAAGATATATAATCTTGGTTGTTGTATAGGACTATTTTGTAAATGAATTTTTGTTATTTTTGAACCTAGGGACTAATATGAAATTTTATAAATTTTGCATGTAAATTTGTGAATTTTAAAATGTTTAAAGGTTGATTAGGGGTCCTGTTAAAATCGATTTTGAGTATTTGGGGTTAAATGTGAAATTTTAAATAGTTTCAATTTTGGGGACTAAATTTAACGAAGTGTAAAAGTTTAGGGAAAGTTTGTAAAATAAATTTTATAAATCATTTGCATAAAAATGAATTTGATAATGTTTCTGAATTTGATAAATTGAATTTAATCATAGATCAAGAATTAAATCGTACGATGGATAGCCGAGAAAAAGGGAAAATCAAGATTAGTATCTACAAATCTACTCAATAGCTGAATGTATTAGGTAAGTTTAGAGTATAGATATATATATTTTAAACTAATGCTATTCTGATTTGATTCAATTGTATTTGAGGTTAGTTTTGATAATAAGTTGAAATTTTAAATTCTTTCAATTATGTACAGGTGAGAAAGTGAATATTTGGTAGTTGTTGAACATTTGGGATATATGATTTTAGGATTTTGAAATGAATTTAATTGATTGGAAATATGTGTATGAATGTATTTCTGGAAGTGTCTCTAAATTATTAAATGTGGTTAACTTTATTAAAATGCCTATTTGAACGTAGTAAACTATTAGGATACAATTGGCATGCCAATAGGGTTTGAACGCGTGCTTGTACGGGTTTGCAATTTGGTGCCTCTATGTGCACATCAGTGCCTCTTTTTGCACTTCGGTGCTTCTGTGTACACTTCGGTATCTCTAATTGCACTACAGTGTCTCTATATAGCATTTGATGCTCTCTAGTGTAACGGTGTTACCCATGTATCCGAGTTATGTTACTATAGTTCATCAGGCTAATAAAACTTGAGAATGATCTTTATATAATTTGCCATGGCATGTGATTTTATCAAAAGAAACATGTTATTGAATGTAAATGCAAGAATGTTTGAAATTTTATGCAATGGTATGCTTATGCAAATGATTTTGTTTAATCTATTGAAGGAAATGTGAAAATTGATGATTTGATTTTGGGTAAAGCTCACCTGTTTTTGTAAATTGATTGTCAGTTTATTATAATCTAATTTTTTTTTTTTAATTTCAACTGATCAATTGAGGTAAGTTGGTTTTGATTTAGCTATTGTTAAGGATATAAACTTACTTCGTTTATTCTTGGTTTTATGTAGTTAATATTTTGCGAAACTTGACAGACAGATCAACTTCAAGGCTCATACTATCAAGCTTTTGTCTCAGTAGATTCTAGTTTATTATTTCAGTTTCTGTGGAATGTATATAGGTTTTTGAAGTTAATGAATTTAAAGTTCTAGTTAGTTTTGTATTGTGGCAAAAGTTGGTATATAATGTTAAGTTTCATGTTTCAAAATCAACTTGTGATGGATGTAGTAAAACTAATTAGGTATATCATATTGATTCTATTTTTGTGAGATAATGATTTGTGTCATTTGATTGGTAAACTTGATTTTAGTAGTTGGTGTCTTGAAAGGGTAATTTGTCATTTGATGTCTTCCTTGAAGATTTGTTGTTAAAATGGTTATTTTGTTTTAGTAGCCTTTTGGTACTTTGATTAGAATATATTAGCATTAGAAAGTTTCATATAAATGGTTGATTGTGGCATATGTTATATGGAATTTATTTGATGATTGAATAAATTTAATTTTTTGGTTATTATTTATATTGAAATATGGTGTCAATGAGGGCATATTGGTTAGGCACATAGGTTGAATGTGAATTAGTATATTTTGGTACATTTTTTGAATAGGTTAATGTGGTGGTAAATGCATGGCTTGGTGTCTAAGAAATTGTAAATGAATTGACTTATGTTTAAAGGTATTTTGGCACACACAGTCTGCCACACAGCTGTGTGTCCCACACGGTTGCACAACACTACCATGTGGCCTCTTTGATTTTTGGTGCAGGCTCGTCCACACAGCCTCAGCGAGTTAAATGATCGTGTGACCTTGAGTTACACGGTTTGGCCACAAGACCATGTTCCTAAGCCACACGGACTGTGACAGCCCTAAAGTGACCCTAGTCGAAAAGCGGTTTCGGGACCGCTAAACCGAGTCACCAAATTATTTGAATGTGATATTTATTGTCTAAAATATGTGATTATGAATGTGTGAAAGTTTTAGGCTTCGATTTAGTAAATTGCATGTGAATTTAGTCAAAAGGACTTATGGGTGACATTTTTGAAATGTGATAGGCTAATCTACAAGGACCTAATAGTGCATGTAATCAAAAGGGAGGACTTGCATGTCAATTTTCCCCCCCTAATATGTAGTGGCCGGCCATGAGCATGGGTGGACAAGATGTTATGGCTAAAAACATGTCATAAACATGTTGGGGTAATGCATTATGTAAGGATTAATAAAATAAAGAGCATAGGCAATAAAATATTAGTGTTAGTAGGATGAGAAATAAAAAAAAAAAAGAAAGGATGTGTGTGATTGTCCCCCCATTGCCGTGAGTTGAAGGAAAGAAAAACAAAAAAAAAAAAAGTGTTCATCCTTTGGTTCATCCTTGGCCGAAAATTTTAAAAAAGGAGGAAGGAAGAAGAAAGGTTGAAGAGGTTCGGCCATGCATGTAACTAGGCTAAGGTATGTTTGATGATGTTCCATGAGATGCATGCATGTTTTAGTTGTTAGCTTGAGTTCTACCTAGCCCATGGTCTAAATCTTGCTATGTGATGGAAATGACACTGCCATGGATGCATCATTCTTGCTTGGTGTTGATGTTGTGTTGGTGAGATATCAAGTTATTTTTGTGACCAAGTTGAGATTTGAATTTTGGAATGAGTAAGGTTTTCGCTATGGTAAATATAAGGGTGATGGATGTTGTGTCATGCTAAATCTAGATGAACAATGTTAGTGCTTATATCTCGATATTCATGAGTTTCTTTCTTGGTTTTACCTCAAACCCATGAAGTATTTTAATTGGTGTTGTTAGAGGTTTCGGTCATGGGATTATAAGCTTATTAGTTTTGATGGTGAAATTTATGCCTTGCAAGGGTAAATGGTGTCTTGATGCATTCGCCATGGTAGAAAGTAGATGTGAAATGGTAGTAAGATGAAATGCAAAATGTTAGTATTTGATTACTAGTGTATAAATGCGATTAGCTTTAGTTTTGAATTTGAAACGAAACGATATATAATCAATACAAGTAACCATACTTGTAGGAAGTATTACATATAATTGGCCTCAACATATACATGCATACTCTGCCACATGAGAAGATTAGTGTTGCATGCATTCGGTTAGAGGCAAGCATATTGATGCCTTTATCTTGGTTAGGACAATCGGCTAAAAGGGAGTGTGGGTTAATATGTTGAGTTGATGCATGATTTCACATGTATGTGACTTTAATGTCTAATGTATAAATATGGGCTAAGTGCCTTGTGTTCCTCTTTTCGATGCTCAAATGATTAAATCGATTTATTTGTTTAATTAAGCTCAAGAGCAAAGGGATCTACATCCGATAAAGGGAAGGAAATAGTGGTTTAATAGCCATCGAAATCGCTCGACAACATCCGAGGTAAGTTCTTGAGTAATAGAGCTTAAATTATGATTTGATTAGATCATGTTTTAAGCAAATCAAAATCATGCTCTTTGTGTGTGGCTATTGAGCCGAAATTGCAAGTGTGATAAGTGTCTTGTGTTTGAGTTTTGCTAATGAAAATGAAATACGAATGTGTCATGATTTATTGTTAAATGTGCATGGTTATTCGAATGATGTCCTGCTAAGTCCCAAGGCTTTGTGCTAAGTGACCATATCCGGACTAAGATCCGAAGGCATTTGTGCAAGTTACTAATTCGGGCTAAGCTCAAGGCGTTGGTGCGAAGTTACTAAACCGGGTTAAGTCCCAAGGCATTTGTGCGAAGTTACTATAACCAAAGCTATGTCCCAAGGCATTTGAACGAGTAGCTATATCCGGTTAAATTCAAGGTACGTGATTTTGAACGATCTTGCTGTAAAATTTCAGTTAATACGCTTGTAACATCCCAACATTGAGGTATGTTTCAGATGTGCTTTGAATTAGTTGAGCCCTTACAAATAAGTATTCGCCGCTTGATAAATGAGCTACCGCCTTTGGCTAAGTTGATCTTTGTGTATGAATATAAGGGTTGGTAATGTGAAGTAAGTATGATATTGAAAATTTGTGCATATGAAATTATCTGCTTAGCTACATGAATGCTATACTTTGGTTGTGTCTAAATTCTTTGCTCAAAACTTACTAAGCATTTAATGCTTACTCCGTTTCTTTGATTCTCTGTTTTATAGATTTTGGTTCTTCAGCTATCGGACTCAGGATTTTGAAGTCGAAGTCGCCCACACTATCAAAGCTCCTTTTGGTATACTTTTGGTTGAACTTTGAAATGGCATGTATAGGACCACCCTTTTGTTGTTGGTCATGAACCCTTCGGTATTGTGTAAATTTGGATAGCCATGCGAAAATGGCTTAAATATACCTTGATCATAGCATTATAATCGTTTTGTATGTTGTCCGTCGAGAGGTATGGAAATGTTGGCAACGGTTAGCCATGGGAATGGTTATTCATGATCACTTTTGATATATGTATGACAAACTCTAGTTGATCCATGAAGGATCATGAAATAGGTAAAGTTTACCTTAAAAATAGATGCTGACAGCAGCAGTGATGTGGATGTGAAAAATCGCTAAAAATAGTAGGAATGGAATTAAATAGTGAATAAATTATGTAATCGAACCTTGATGAATCTATTTTCATAGGAAAGTATCGAAAGGATTATATGAACAGTATATTATGAGATGTTAAAGTTTTCGTGAGACAGGGCCAGAACGATTTCTGGATCCCTTGATCTGACTTTGGAAATTCATTATAAATTAACCAGAGACATTTATAAGTCATGCCATATATGTATAGATTCCTTTTTGAGTCTAGTTTCTATAGAAATAAACGGCATCAGTATTGAAGCCCTGTACAGGGAGATATCCAGGTCGTAATGCATGAAGGCAGTGTAGTCGCACCCTGTAACAGGGGAGACTTTAACTAATAAACTGTACTAATTGGCCTGACCAAAAATTCTAGAAAAAAATCTGTAGGTGGACATATGAGTCTAGTTTCAAGAAAAAATTACAAAACTGATTTTTGAGTTTTGTAACTCAAGATATGATTTTTAAAGTGACAGTGATGCAGTTAGCCAACTGCCTGGAAATTTTTAAAATGGACCGTGAAAATGAGTGGTTTAAGCGTTAACCCTCGTGTCCGACTCCGCAGCGGTCTCTGCACGGGTGTTACAATTAAATTGGTATCGAGCTACGGTTTAGTCGATTCTAGGACTACCGTAATTGTTGGGTCTAGCTATACATGCCATTATGTGATTTATTTGATAGTGTGGTGATTTCGACAATTGAAATGTGTTTATTTATAGTAATGGATCCCGATCCCGACCGAAGCGATAGTGATGATCTTGAGAGTGCAATACCGCTCCTCGCACAAGGGACAGCACCGTGGACTCTCAACCTAATGCTAGTAATCCGAATGATGAAGCTAGACAAGCTTTTATAGCGTGATGAATGATTGGTTCAACCAATACATTCGAACTAATACTACTGTTCCACAACCTCCATTCCCGACAAACACAACCCTCAAGACCTACCATACCTCCCAGAATCGACCAAATAGGTCAAATAAGCCCCAGCTGATGTAATTCGAAAACATGGGGCTACGGAATTTAAGGCTACGGATAGTGATGATGCCGAGCAAGCTGAATTTTGGTTGGACAACACTATTTGGGTACTCGATGAGCTATCTTGCACACCCGATGAGTGCCTAAAGTGTGCTATCTCCTTGCTACGTGATTCTGCCTATTATTGGTGGAATACGTTGACTTCTGTTGTGCCTAGAGAGCAAGTAACTTGGGAGTTTTTCCAAACCGAGTTTCGGAAAAAGTATATCAGTCAGAGATTTATGGATCAAAAACGGAAGGAATTTCTTGAACTTAAACAAGGTTCCATGTCGGTTACCGACTATGAACGAAAGTTTGTAAGACTTAGCCGGTACACACGAGAATGCATTTCCTCAGAAGCCGTAATGTGTAAACGTTTCGAGGATGGATTGAATGATGATATAAAGCTGTATGTTGGCATTTTGGAAATCCGAGAATTTGTGGCACTTGTCGAGCGAGCTTGCAAAGCCGAGGAGCTCAGTATGGAGAAAAGAAAAGTCGAGGAGGGAGCAAGGAGTTTCATAAGAGGTCTTTGGGAAGCCCTTCCCACATCATCGAAGAAATTTAGAGATGGCTTAGGCCAGTCTAGAGACACTTCGGGCTTTTCTAGACGAGATCGCGATCGACCCCTTTCGAGTGCACGAGTCACTTCGGTCGCCAGTGTGGGAAATGATCGTCGAGATAGAACGGAGTGCCAGTATTGTGGCAAATGGCATTCTGGAAGTTGTAGATTCCATGACCGCTCCTGCTACAAGTGCGGGTCAGTTGACCACTTTATCAAAGATTGCCCGAGATTGTCTGAACAAAATGTAAATCGAGTGGGAAACCGAGTGCTACCACCGCCGAGGTAGACCATCTAGAAACACGGAAATGCTAGTGGTGGTCGAGAGGATCTAGAGATGTCGCGACCAGATCTCGAGGCTCGTGCTCGCTAGGGCTTATGCTATACGCGCACGCGAGGATGCTTCCTCGCCAGATGTTATTACCGGTACTTTTACTCTCTTTGATACTAATGTGATTGCTTTGATTGACCCTGGTTCTACTCATTCTTATATATGCGAAACCTTAGCATCCAAAGAAGACTTTACCTATTGAGTCTCATCGAGTTCGTAATTCGGTGTCAAACCCTTGGGTCATTACGTGCTTGTCGACAAAGTGTGTAAGAAATGCCCCTAGTAATTCGAGATTCTGCTTTTCTACGGACTTGATGCTTTTGCCGCTTGATGAATTTGATGTTATTCTTGGTTTGGATTGGTTGACCGTGCATGATGCGGTTGTGAATTGCAAAAGCAAGACTATTGATTTGAGGTGCGTAAATAACGAGATAATCCGAGTTGAGTCTACGGACTTAAAGGGGTTGCCACTATAATATCGCAATGTTGGCCCGTAAATATGTAAGAAAGGGTGCGAAGCATACCTTATGTATGTACTTGATGACAAAGAATTAGAAAAGAAACGCGAACTGTGCGGTGGTTTGTGAATACCCGGATGTTTTTCTGAAGAATTTGGGTTTACCACTGCTCGGAGGTAGAGTTTGGTATTGAGCTTGTACTAGGAACTACGCCAATTTCGATAGCTCCGATCGTATGGCACCAACCGAGTTAAAAGAATTGAAAGCACAGTTGCAAGAGTTGACGGATAGAGGTTTTGCTCGACCAAGTTTCTCACCTTGGGGTGCACCAAGATTGTTTGTGAAAAGAAGGACGGAACCATGAGGTTGTGCATTGACTATCGTCACCGAATAAAGTGACGATAAAGAATAAATATCCGCTATCAGCAGATTGATGATTTGTTTGATCAACTAAAGGGAGCCTCGGTGTTTTCAAAGATAGATTTGAGATCGGGTTATTACCAGCCATGTAATTCGAGATTCGGATATACCCAAAACCGCTTTAGAACGAGATATGGCCACTACGAGTTCTTAGTGATGCCGCTTGGGCTCACTAATGCCCTACAAGATTTATGGATTTGATGAATCGGATCTTCGACAAGATTTGGACCGGTTCGTAGTTGTGTTCATTGACGACATCTTGGTCTATTCAAGAGATGAGACCGAACATGCCGAGCACCGAGATTAGTGTTGCAAATTTTACAGGATAAGCGCTATATGCTAAGTTCAGAAGTGTGAGTTCGTTAAGAGAGGTTAGCTTCTTGGGCCATGTGGTATCTACATCGGGTATTCGAGTTGACCCGAGCAAAATTTCAGCCATACTTAACTGGAAGCCTCCGAGAAATATTATCGAGGTTCGAGCTTTTTGGGACTCGCGTTACATTACCAACGGTTTGTAAAGGTTTCGATGATAGCCACACCCATGATGAAGCTACTTCAAAAGATATTAAGTTTGAATGGACGGAAAATGTCGAAAAGTTTTGATCAATGAAAACTTATTTGACCGAAGCCCCAATTTTAGTGCAAATTTTAATCGTGCAAAGAGTTTGTCATCTATAGTGACGCCTCCCTACTTGGGTTAGGTTGCGTGTTGATGCAAGAAGGTCGAGTTGTGGCCTATGCGTCGCGACAATTAAAGCCACATGAGAAAAATTATCCGACCCATGATCTCGAATTAGCTGCCATCGTATTCGCCTTGAAAATATGGCAACATTACTTATTTGATGAGAAGTGCCATGTATTTTAGGGTCACAAAAGTCTCAAATATTTGATGACTCAAAGAGACTTAAATTTGCGACAAAGACGTTGGCTTGAGTTGTTGAAAGATTATGAGCTTGTCATTGATTACCACCCGAAAGGCTAATGTGGTTGCGGACGCCTTAAGCCGAAATCACCGCTTGCTTTATTTAGCGATGAATGTACACTTGTCCGTTTCTACCCGACAATGTGTTAGTAGCTGAATTAAAGGCCAAACCATTATTGATTCATCAAATTCGTGAAGCTCAGAAAGTCGACGATGAATTGGTTGCAAAACGGGCTGAATGTGTTCCGAATATGGAATCCGAATTTCAAATTGATGATGACGATTGTTTGAGGTTCAGAAGTCGGTTGTGTGTTCCAAGAAATTCAGAACTCATTTCGATGATTCTGAATGAAGCCCATTGTAGCCGAATGTCAATTCACCCGGGGAGTACGAAAATGTACAACGATCTGAGACGCCAGTTTTGGTGGCATGGTATGAAACGAGACATTTTCGATTTTGTTTCGAAGTGTTTAATATGTCAGCAAGTAAAGGCGGAACATCAAGTGCCTACGGGTTTACTCCAGCCAATCATGGTACCTGAATGGAAATGGGATCGAGTCACGATGGATTTCGTATCTGGGATGCCAGTATCGGCAAGTAAGAAAGATGCGATTTGGGTTGTTGTGGATAGACTGACTAAGTCGGCTCACTTTATCCCCATACGTACGGATTTTTCATTGGATAAACTAGCTGAATTGTATATTTCTCGATTGTGAGATTACACGGGTACCTATTTCTATCGTGGTCGGATAGAGATCCGAGATTCACCTCGCGATTTTGGAAAAATTGCAAGAAGCTTTGGGTACCAAGTGCATTTTAGCACCGCTTTTCATCCACAAACCGATGGTCAATCCGAGCGGATAATTCAGATACTTGAGGATATGTTGAGATGTTGCATCCTCGAGTTTAGTGGTTCATGGGAACGGTATTTACCTTTGATTGAATTCGCTTACAACAATAGTTTTCAATCAAGTATTACGATGGCACCTTACGAGGCCTTGTACAGGCGTAAATGCCGTACACCATTATTTTGGACCGAGCTCGGTGAAAGTAAAATTTTCGAGTGGATTTGATTAAAGATGCTGAATGTAAAGTAAGAATAATTTGTGAAAGTCGAAGGCAAGATCGATCGTCGTAAGTCGATGCGGATTTAAAACGAAGAGATATTGAGTATCAAGTGGGAGACAAAGTGTTTCTTAAGGTCTCGCTTGGAAAAAGATACTCGATTTGGCCGTAAGGGCAAATTGAGTCCGAGATTCATTGGGCCGTATGAGATCTCCGAACGAGTTGGCCCAGTTGCATATAGGTTGCTTTTACCCCCTGAACTTGAAAGAATCCACAATGTTTTTCATGTTTCGATGCTTCGACGTTACAGATCCGATCCTTCGCACGTAATAAACCCCTCCGAGGTTGAAATTTAAGCCGATATGAGTTATGAGGAAGAACCGATCCGTATCCTAGCTCGTGAAGTGAAAGAGTTGCGAAACAAAAGGGTTCCGATAGTGAAAGTGTTATGGCTCAAACACGGGATCGAAGAAGCTACTTGGGAACCCGAGAACTCTATGAAAGAGCGATACCCAAACCTATTTACCGGTAAGATTTTCGGGACGAAAATTTCTTAAGTGGGGAGAGTTGTGACACCCTAAAGTGACCCTAGTCGAAAGCGGTTTCGGACCGCTAAACCGAGTCACCAAATTATTTGAATGTGATATTTATTGTCTAAAATATGTGATTATGAATGTGTGAAAGTTTTAGGCTTCGATTTAGTAAATTGCATGTGAATTTAGTCAAAAGGACTTATGGGTGACATTTTTGAAATGTGATAGGCTAATCTACAAGGACCTAATAGTGCATGTAATCAAAAGAGAGGACTTGCATGTCAATTTTCCTCCCTAATATGTAGTGGCCGGCCATGAGCATGGGTGGACAAGATGTTGGCTAAAAACATGTCATAAACATGTTGGGGTAATGCATTATGTAAGGATTAATAAAATAAAGAGCATGGGCAATAAAATATTAGTGTTAGTAGGATGAGAAAAAAAAAAAAAAAAAAAGATGTGTGTGATTGTCCCCCCATTGCCGTGAGTTGAAGGAAAGAAAAAAAAAAAGTGTTCATCTTTTGGTTCATCCTTGGCCAAAAATTTTAAGGAGGAAGGAAGAAGAAAGGTTGAAGAGGTTCGGCCATGCATGTAACTAGGCTAAGGTATGTTTGATGATGTTCCATGAGATGCATGCATGTTTTAGTTGTTAGCTTGAGTTCTACCTAGCCTATGGTCTAAATCTTGCTATGTGATGGAAATGACACTCGACCATGGATGCATCATTCTTGTTTGGTGTTGATGTTGTGTTGGTGAGATATCAAGTTATTTTTGTGACCAAGTTGAGATTTGAATTTTTGGAATGAGTAAGGTTTTCGGCTATGGTAAATATAAGGGTGATGGATGTTGTGTCATGCTAAATCTAGATGAACAATGTTAGTGCTTATATCTCGATATTCATGAGTTTCTTTCTTGGTTTTACCTCAAACCCATGAAGTATTTTAATTGGTGTTGTTAGAGGTTTCGGTCATGGGATTATAAGCTTGTTAGTTTTGATGGTGAAATTTATGCCTTGCAAGGGTAAATGGTGTCTTGATGCATTCGGCCATGGTAGAAAGTAGATGTGAAATGGTAGTAAGATGAAATGCAAAATGTTAGTATTTGATTACTAGTGTATAAATGCATATTAGCCGAGTTTTGAATTTGAAACGAAACTATATATAATCAATACAAGTAACCATACTTGTAGGAAGTATTAAGCATATAATTGGCCTCAACATATACATGCATACTCGGCCACATGAGAAGATTAGTGTTGCATGCATTTGGTTAGAGGCAAGCATATTGATGCCTTTATCTTGGTTAGGACAATCGGCTAAAAGGGAGTGTGGGTTAATATGTTGAGTTGATGCATGATTTCACATGTATGTGACTTTAATGTCTAATGTATAAATATGGGCTAAGTGCCTTGTGTTCCTCTTTTCGATGCTCAAATGATTAAATCAATTTATTTGTTTAATTAAGCTCAAGAGCAAAGGGGATCTAAATCCGATAAAGGGAAAGAAAAAGTGGTCGAATAGCCATCGAAATCGTTCGACAACATCCGAGGTAAGTTCTTGAGTAATAGAGCTTAAATTATGATTTGATTAGATCATGTTTTAAGCAAATCAAAATCATGCAAGTGTGATAAGTGTCTTGTGTTTGAGTTTTGCTAATGAAAATGAAATACGAATGTGTCATGATTTATTGTTAAATGTGCATGGTTATTCGAATGATGTCCGGCTAAGTCCCAAGGCTTTGTGCTAAGTGACCATATCTCGACTAAGATCCAAGGCATTTGTGCGAAGTTACTAATTCGGGCTAAGCCCAAGGCATTGGTGCGAGTTACTAAATTCGGGTTAAGTCCCAAGGCATTTGTACTAGTTACTATAACCGGCTATGTCCCAAGGCATTTGAACAAGTAGCTATATCCGTTAAATTCAAGGTACGTGATTCAGAATGAACGATCTTGCTGTAAAAATTTCAGTTAATACGCTTGTAACATCCCAACATTGAGGTATGTTTCAGATGTGCTTTGAATTAGTTGAGCCCTTACAAATAAGTATTCGCCAGTTGATAAATGAGCTACCGCCTTTGGCAAAGTTGATCTTTGTGTATGAATATAAGGGTTGGTAATGTTAAGTAAGTATGATATTGAAAATTTGTGCATATGAAATTATCTGCTTAGCTACATGAATGCTATACTTTGGTTGTGTCTAAATTCTTTGCTCAAAACTTACTAAGCATTTAATGCTTACTCCGCTTCTTTGATTCTCTGTTTATAGATTTTGGTTCTTCAGCTATCGGACTCGGATTTTGAAGTCAAGTCGCCCACACTATCAAAGCTCCTTTTGGTATACTTTTGGTTGAACTTTGAAATGGCATGTATAGGACCACCCTTTTGTTGTTGGTCATGAACCCTTCAGTATTGTGTAAATTTGGATAGCCATGCGAAAATGGCTTAAATATACCTTGATCATAGCATTATAATCATTTTTGTATGTTGTCCGTCGAGAGGTATGGAAATGTTGGCAACGGTTAGCCATGGGAATGGTTATTCATGATCACTTTTGATATATGTATGACCAACTCTAGTTGATCCATGAAGGATCATGAAATAGGTAAAGTTTACCTTAAAAATAGATGCTGGCAGCAGCAGTGATGTGGATGTGAAAAATCACTAAAAATAGTAGGAATGGAATTAAATAGTGAATAAATTATGTAATCGAACCTTGATGAATCTATTTTCATAGGAAAGTAACGAAACATTAATATGAACAGTATATTATGAGATGTTAAAGTTTTTGTGAGACAGGGCCAGAACGGTTTCTGGATCCCTTGATCTGACTTTGGAAATTCATTATAAATTAACCAGAGACATTTAGAAGTCATGCCATATATGTATAGATTCCTTTTTGAGTCTAGTTTCTATAGAAAGAAACAGCATCAGTATTGAAGCCCTGTACAGGGAGATATCCAGGTCGTAATGCATGAAGATCAGTGTAGTAGCACCCTGTAACAGGGGAGACTTTAACTAATATACTGTACTAATTGGCCTGACCAAAAATTCTAGAAAACAATCTGTATGTGGAAATATGAGTCTAGTTTCAGGGAAAAATTACGAAACTGATTTTCGAGTTTTGGAACTCAAGATATGATTTTTAAAGTTACAGTGACGCAGTTAGCCAACTGCCTGGAAATTTTTAAAATGGACTGTGAAAATGAGTGGTTTAAGCCGTTAACCCCTCGTGTCCGACTCCGGCAGCGGTCTCGGGTACGGGGTGTTACACGGGATAAGCTCTGCACACGGCCGAGTGACCCATGTCTTCACTTTTTACTCAAAATTTTGTAAAAGTTTCATTTTTAATCCAGAATTATTCCCGGTTTGTTTTAAATGTTTTGTAAGCTTCAATTTGGTCTCGTTTTTTTTTTTTTTTTTGAATAGCATGGAAATGAATAAAAATGAATTATTTGGTTATTTTTAATTAAAATATGACGATGCTAAAGTTTTATAGTTGCAATATCTTATAGCTCGAACTGGGTAATTGGACCAAGTATATGTAATAGCCCATTTTTCAGAGGCATCTGAAACAATGGTTCCGGGGCCATAAATTCAACAAGTAAGTTCGTAAATATTATTATTTAATATTTATAAGTTAAATATGGTATTAAAATAAATTTTGAATTGACAATTTGTGCTATTCGAATGAACAATTAGGTTCAACTGGTAAGACCCTAAAGCCAAGTGGTTTAGAAAATGAGTTATCATGACCTCATTTCTATAAACCAAGACGTAAATATTTTTATAAATATTTACAGAATGTCATTAAAGTTGTGTTAAAGTTTCGTTAAGAAATTGTTTAAGTTTAGATAGTCAATTAAGCAAAATGGACTAAATCGTAATAGTTAAAAAAGTCAATCGATATTTGTTTAAAGGTTTTAATTGAATAAATAAACATAATAGGATGGCCTTAATGGATAAATTATCCATTCTTATGATGGTGGACGGCTTAAGCTTTAAATTCTTTTAATTTTATATGTTTATATGTTATTTTTTATTATTAAAACAAAGTTAAAAAGTTTTAAAAAAAAAACATGATGTTTTCTTCTTCATTTGTGTTGTTCATCACCGAAATTCCATGGAAACATACTCAAGGTTTTTCCATGGTTATATCTTTGCATGGTAAGCCATTTTTCACCCGTTTCTAATAAATTTTATGTTTTTGAGACCGTTGCAACTAGGTCTAGCTAGCTCTTACCTTCGTTTTTGAAACTATTAGAGATTTTGAATTTTTGCATTGATGACTATTTGTGATTTTAGATGTTAAATGATGAATTTGAGGTATTACTTATTATTTGTAAGTATTTTGTTAAGTGATTTTGACAAATTTAACGATTAAGGATTAAATTGTTGAAATAGTAAAAATACAAGGACTTGGTGTGAAATTGTTACAAAAGTTCGTTGAATGGATGCTATTAACACTCGGATGGTATGAATTTCCAATAAAATTTGTTTATTTGCATGATAAGGACATAGGCACTAAATTGAATAAAAATGAAAAGTTGAGGGTAATTTTGTAAAATTTTAAAAACGATAAAATTGCATAAAATGAATTGGTTTTACTATATAAATTAATGAATTGAATGAAATTATTAATTTAGATCAAGAACGAGTGGAAAATTGAGGAGAAGAGAAAATTACCAAATAGCCATTGTACTTAGTCATTGCTGCAATTTAGCCAGGTAAGTTCGTAGGAACTATAATCACTTAAATGCTGATTAAATTGAATGTTTAATGTGTTGTTCTAATGTAAATGAATCAATATATATATGTTATAATGCAATTTATCAGGTAAAGAAATTACAGAAATCCAACGTAGTCACGATGATTATCGAACCCAGTTTGAACCTTAGGACTTCTTAGGATACAAATGACATGTAACACCCCTAACCCGTATCCGTCGTCAGAATAGGGTTTTGGAATATTACCGAAACATTCAGAACACTTTACAATTTATTTAAATAAATTACTATTCAATTACCAAGATCATTCAAAACTTCCCTTAATTGGACCCTCGAGGACCAATACGAGCATTAGAATCAAGTTGGGACTTAATCGAAAACTCATAAAATTTTTCACGCCATTTTAAAAAATTTCCAAGGTTGTAGGGCTTACACACCCGTGTGTTCTAGGGACACGCCAGTGTGGTCAGGTCGTGTACAACACACGCTCATGTCTCTAACCCGTGTAACTCTCTAACTTTTAAGGCATGAAGAAATTGAAGTCACACGACAGTGTGCTAGGTCGTGTGGCGAATTTTATTTTAAAAATTTAGGTACAGTTTTCACACGGCTGTGTAACACGTCTTTGTTCAAGGCCGTGTCAACCACACGGCTGAGACACACGCCTGTGTCTCTGCCCATGTGCTCAATTCTGAGCATTTTGTTTCTCATTTGTAAGACACATGCCCATGTGACACACGGCCAAGACACACGCCCTTGTGTCTACCCGTGTAGACAAAATAAAACTATTTCCTAGCCTTATTTGTCACGCAAAACTTACCATTTTCCTGCACCAAAACTCACAAGCATATATCTACCAATCCAACATCATATTCACATAAATTTAGCCATCAATCATTTGATATTATCTCATGGATCAAAGGATATAAACTTACTCTTAACATAAACTTATATGCTAGCATAATTCACACAAACTAACACATAATAAACACTTATGTGATTACCCAAAATATTACTACAAAAATAGCCAAACTTAGACCATCACTAGCTACTCCAATGGCTAGATTACAAAACAACAATTACAAGCCATCATTAGCCAAATAAGCTTATGCATGCCATTATACCAAAATGAGATTTCTATTTATACCAAAATGAGATAGTGGATAATGCGATGACTACTCCGACCGACTTCCAATCTTCACGAGCTTTGAGCACTATAAAATATGGGCAATTAAACGGAGTTAGCATTTTATGCTTAGTAAGTTCGTATAACGGAAAATAAACTTATCGGTCATATTTACTAATACAAGCATATATAAATTTACATTCCATCGATTTTTGGTAAGTTACTTAAACACATACACTTATTCAACAAGTTAGTCACATAATCTCATACGAATATCAAGTAAACATAGATGAACTCATCATATTACAAGATTCCATTCATTTCACCTTTCCACACTTCATGAGTCTTTTCCGTCGAACTATTGAAATCTTGATGGATGTTCGGGTAATATACACATGTGCAAAAGTACCCATTTAGATACAAAATAAAAGGCACACTCTTGAGCCGTACATTTTACAATAGGATTACCAGTCCAGGCTAAATCTATCCGTAGCATATGCTCTAGAGAACTTTATATGGATTACCCGTCTAGGCTAAATCCAATTTATGACCTAAGCTAAAGAGGGCTTACATTAGAATTACCCGTCCGAGCTAAACTCTATTTGCAACCAATGCATTATTATTCTTAACCCATCAAAATTCAACATTCAATCAGAACATGACAATTTGACCATTTTCTTCATAACTAATGACTATTTCATTATGTATATCATCTCATACATATCAACACAATCATACAATTCAATTCAAGCATATTAACATTGTAACACCCCTCACTCGTATTCAATGCCGAAATAGGGTTACGGAGCATTACTAAACTTATAACACATATATCTGTACTTTTCTCATACGTTCAATTAATTCATACAATCATCATTCATTCTCAATCAATTGGTCCCTTATAATAACCTATGAGACCTCAAACATGCTTTAAGAGTGGTTCGGGACTAAACCGATGACTTATAAAACTTTCACAAAACTTTGAATTTTTTCTCAAAACAGAGGATAAAAGCTCGTGTGGGCATGCCGTGTGTCTCACATGACCACAGACATGCCTGTGTCACAAGCCGTGTGAAAACAAGGGGTACATGCTGACTTGGGTCACACAGGTGCCCTTCGAATTGGCCACACATGCCCGTGTGCCAGAAATGTACTAGGCAGTGCAAACCTGTATGGTATACTGACTTATACAACACAGCCAAGTCATAGACCCATGTACTAGGCCTATGTGCAAAATAAGGGGTATACTAACTTGTACCACACGGTCGATCACACGCCCGTGTGTGAGACCGTGTGGAGCTTACTGACTTCATTTCAATTTCAACACCAGGTGACACACGACCGTGTAACATGACCGTGTGTCACACACGGCTGAGACACACGCCCGTGTCTCTGCCCGTGTGGACAAAAATAGGCTATTTAACAAGCCATTTTGCCACCCTATATATGCATATACCTAAACAACCCAAATGGTTCCAAATCATAACATAAATATCACTCAATTCAGTCACAATCAAGGCTAATTCATACCATCTTCAAATATCATTAAACACAATATAAAATGGCATTAACATATCTAATAACATAGACCAAACATACATCATTATTCCAATCCACAAGCATAAGACCAATTCCACAAATCTCATAATATAAACCATAAACACACTTATATATACAACCAAACTAACCAAGTTAAGCCAAAACTCATGGCTATATGTACAAACAAAACATAACTATTCACAAGCCCTCTCAAATGGAAAATTTCACTACCAAAACATAACCAAAATGACCATAATCCTATACATGCCATATGACCAAACTAAGAGCTCAAAAGCACCAAAATGATGGTTGAATAGTGTGATGTAGTCTCCGACGATCCTCGAGTCTGAGCTACCTTTGATGTCACTATAAAACACGGGAAAATATACAAAGTAAGCTAATAATCTTAGTAAGCTCGTATGATATAAACTTAACTAATCACAAATACAACATTTATCAATCCAAACATATTATCATTTACCTTATGATTACTAACAAACCTTTCACCTGCTTATTCATAAGCTTATATACAAACCTTGTAACTTCTTTGATTTTAAGCTATCTCAAATCACACACTAAATGTCATATATAGCCGAAGCTATGTCGAATTGCACACTAAGTGCCATATATAGCCGAAACTATGTCAAATCGCACACTAAGTGCCATATATAACCGATGCTATGTCAAATCGTACACTAAGTGCCACAAATAGCCAATTTGTTGTCGAACATAAATGTAGTCCCATATATACAATTTATGCAATATCAAAGAACTAAAAGCATAATTATTACAGTGCTTAATACATACGAACTTACCTCAGACGTGTAAACTACAAAATAAGCCGATTAGTCGATAACTTTATCTTTTCCCTGATCCAAGTCCGTATTTCACTTTTCTTGATCTAAATATATTCAAAATTGACTTATTCAATCACCTATTCATTCAATTTAATCCAAAACACACTTTAAAACATATTTACACTTTTGCCCCCACATATTTCACATTTTTCACAATTTAGTCCTTATTTCATAAAATCACAAATTAGTGAAATTTAAAATATACCCATGCTAGTCGAATTACTAATATGCCCCTAACAGCCCATATTTTCATTTATTGCACATTTTAACCACTAACTTTACACATTTCTCAATTCAATCCCTATTTTGCATTTTTACTAAAAATCACTTACAAAACTTGTATATCTATTAACAAACACTCATAATCTATCAAGAAACTTCAAAAAACATGCTTATTCATCAATGGCATCATTCAAAATCTTTAACAATTTTACAAATTTGTCCCTAGGTTAGCTAGTACTAGCTGCAACGATCTCAAAAACATAGAAATCATTAAAAACGGGACAAAATTTACTCACCAATTAAGCATCCAAGTGACCGAACCCTAGCAAGCTTTCATGACTATTTCCTTCTTCTATTTTCAGCAATAAGAAAGATGAATGAACCAAATTTTGTTTTTGTTTTACTAATTAACCATTATTTCATGAATTAAAAAACTAACCTTAATGATAAAACATATATATCATCCATTTCATTTCCATTAATGTCCACTTACAATTAAAATGGTCTAATTACCACTTAAGGCCATCATAATTAAAATCCAAAGCTATTTGATACCTTTAACTAATAGAACATGCATTTTACATTTTACGGGATTTAGTTCTTTTTTACAAATTGAGCATTTAAACAGTAAAATTTCTTTATGAAACTATCACACAATAATTCTATCATGCTGTAAACTTTAATAAAGTAATAAAATAAATATTTTGACTTTGGATTTGTGGTCCCAAAACCACTGTTCTGATTTAACTCAAAAACGAGCTGTTACAACTCTCCCCCCTTAGGGATTTTCATTCCCGAAAATCTTACCAGTGAATAGGTTTGGGTATTGTTTTCTCATAGCATCCTCAGGTTCCCATGTAGCTTCTTCAACCCCGTGTCGATGCCATAATATTTTCACTAATGTGATTCTCTTATTTCTCAACTCCTTGATCTCACGAGCTAAAATTCAAATCGGTTCTTCACTGTATGCTAAATCTGACTGTATCTCAACTTCAGTTGGAGAAATAACGTGTGAAGAATCTGATCAGTATCTTCGTAGCATCGATACGTGAAACACATTATGTATCTTTTCTAATTCAGACGGTAAGGATAGCCGATATGCCACTGGCCCAACTTGCTCAGTAATCTCATACGGTCCGATGAATCGCGGACTCAATTTCCCTTTTCGACCAAACCACAATATCTTTTTTCCATGCCAACACTTTCAAAAACACTTTATCCCTAATCTGGAACTCAATATCTTTCCATTTCAAGTATGCATATAAATTTTGTCGATCCGAAGCTACTTTCAAACTACCGCGAATTACTTTCAGTTTTTCTTCAGTCTCTCTGGTCAGATCAACCCCGTGAATCTTATTTTCACTGAGCTCACTCCAGTACAATGGTGTTCAACATTTACAACCATATATAGCTTTGTACGGTGCCATCTTTATATCGAATGGAAACTCTTATTGTAAGCAAATTCAAATAGCGGAAGATATTTCTCCCAACTACCTTCAAACTCAAGAATGCAACAACGCAACATATCCGCAAGTATCTGAATAACTCGTTCAGCTTGACCATCCGTTTGCGGGTGAAATGCAGTACTAAAGTGCACCTTTGAACCCAAAGCTTTTTGCAATTTCTTCCAAAATCACGAAGTAAATCTTGGATCTCTATCTGAAATAATAGATAATGGCACCCCGTGCAATCGAACAATCTCAGAAATATACAATTCAGCTACTTTATCAAGTGAGTAATATGTACGTACCAATATGAAATGAGCAGATTTCGTTAGTTGATCAACAACAACCCAGATAACATCTTTCTTTTTCAGAGTTAGGGGCAATCTCGACAGAAAGTCCATTGTAACTCTATCCCATTTTCACTCAGGAATCATCACAGGCTATAGTAAACCAGATGGTACTTGATGTTCATCTTTGACTTGCTGACAAATCAAACATTTAGAAACAAACTCTGAGATATCTCATTTCATGCCTTGCCACCAGTAAAACTGTTTCAAATCGTTATACATTTTTGTACTTCTTGGATGTACTGATAAACAACTACTTTGTGCTTCGTTTAAAATCTTCTGAATGAGCTCAGAATTTCTTGGTACACATATTCTATCACAAAACATCAAACAGTCATCAGGCCCTATTCAAAACTCTAAATCAGAAGTCGACTCACACTGAGCTCGTTTTGCTTGCAATTCATTATCAAAGTTTTCAGCCTCACAAATCTGCTGTAGAAATAATGGTCTTGCTTTCAACTCAGCTACTATCGAACCATCATCAGACAAAGCTAATTGTATGTTCAAAGCACGTAAAACAAATAAGGACTTTTGACTCAAAGCATCAGCAACTACATTCACTTTCCCCAGATGATAGTCAATCACTACTTCATAGTCTTTTAGCAATTCTAACCATCTCTGTTGTCGTAAATTCAAATCTTTTTGAGTCATCAGATATTTCAAGCTTTTGTGGTCAGTATAAATATGGCATTTCTCACCAAACAAGTAAAGATGCCAAATTTTCAATGTGAATACTATCGCGACTAACTCTAGATCATGCGTCGGATAATTCTTTTCGTGCAGCTTCAATTGTTTCGAGGCATAAGCTACAACTTTGCCTTCCTACATTAAAACACAATCTAGGCCATTTAACGATGCATCACTAAAAACTACGAATTCTTTACCTGACTAAGGCTGAACTAACATTGGTGCCTCTATCAATAATGCTTTCAACTGCTCGAAGCTCTGCTAACACTTTTCTAACCACTCAAATTTAACATCTTTTTGAAGTAATTATGCCATCGGAGTAGCAATTATCGAGAAGCCTTTCACAAATTGTTTATAATAACCACTAGTCCCAGAAAACTATGGGCTTCAGATAAATTTCTCGGAGGCTTCCAATTTATAATCGTAGAAATTTTGCTCGAGTCAACTCGAATACCCGTGGCTGAAACTATCTGTCGCAGAAAACCAACCTCTCGTAGCCAAAACTCACATTTGCTAAACTTTGCAAACAACTGTTTATCTCTCAAAGTTTGTAACACGATTCTGAAATGCTTGGCATGCTCAAATTCATCACAAGAGTAAATCAAAATGTCATCAATAAACACAACTACGAATCTGTCTAAGTACGGCCTAAAAATCTGGTTCATCAGGTCCATAAATATAACAGGTGCATTTGTTAGCCCGAAAGGCATAACAAGAAATTCGTATTGTCCGTACCTTGTTCTAAATGCAGTCTTTGGCACATGTGAGTCTTTAACTCTCAACTGGTAGTAACCCGATCTCAAATCAATTTTCGAAAACATTATTACTCCCTTTAACTGATCAAACAAATCATCTATTCGTGGCAAAGGGTATATATTCTTGATCGTCACTTTGTTGAGCTGTCGATAGTCTATACACATTCTCACCATGCCATCTTTCTTTTTCACAAATAACACCGGTGCACCCTAGGGAGAGAAACTCGGACTAGCAAAACCTCTATCTGTCAACTCTTGCAACTAAGCTTTCAATTCTTTTAACTCTGTCAGAGCCATTCTGTACGGAGTTATCAATATCGACGTTGTTCCCGATACTAATTCAATACCAAACTCAACCTCTCTGATAGGTGGTAAACTCGGTAACTCTTTAGGAAATACATTTGGATACTCACACACAACTGGTACTAATTCAATCTTTGTTTTTTTCACATTTGTATCAAGTACATAATCAAGATAAGCTTCACACCTCTTTCTCAAAAATCTCTGAGCTAACATAGACGATACCATAACTGGCAAACTATCCAACTAATCAGATTCAATTCTAATAGTCTCATTATTCTGACATTTCAGTTCGATAATCTTTCGTCTACAATTCACAACTGCATCGTGCATAGTCAGCCAGTCCATACCCAGAATCATGTCAAACTCATCGAATGGTAAAAGCATCAAGTTGGCCAAAAAACAGTAACCCTGAGTCATCAAAGGACAATTCTTACAAATTTTATCAACTAAAATAGACTTGCCTAAGGGGTTCAATACTTTAATTACAAATTCTGTAAACTTGACATGTAAACACTTTTTAAATACTAAGTTCATACAAATATATGAATGGGTTGATCCAGGATCTATCAACGCAACTATATTAGTATCGAAAAGAGAAAAAGTATCGGTAATAATGTCTGGCAATGATGCCTCCTCCCATACACAAATAGCATAAGCTCGGGCAGACGCTCATGCTTCAAATCTCATAGAAAAATCTCTCATCACACCTCTACCACTGGATATATTTCCCGTACTTCTTGGTGGCCTCCCTCTCGTTGTCATATTGCTCAATCTTACATGCTGAGATTTATCTTTTTCATTTAATTCAGGACAATCTCGAATAAAATGATCTAGCGAACCACAACTATAACAAGCTCTATTATTATTTTTCATCCAACAATCTCCAAAATGCCTTCTTTCACACTGTTGACATTCGGGTTTAACATCTTTCATATTGCCAACACTCGATACCGATGTAGCTTGAGCTTGAAGACTGGTGCATTACGTTCTGCAATCTCTATTGGAATATCCCTTTAAAGTGATCTGTCGGTTAAAATAGCCTCTGAGTTTCTTCGAAGAGGAATGATAAGGTTTACTCATCGTTCTCTTCCTCGAATCTCTTGCCTCTGAATCAGCCTTTCTCTTTTCTTTGCTAAGTTCTTCGGCTTTGCAAGCTCTATCTACTAAAATAATAAATTCCTTTAGTTCTAAAATTCCAACAAGAATTTTAATGTCTTCATTCAGCCCATCTACAAATCACTTGCACATGATTTCTTTAGTGGAAACATATTCTGTCATATTCTGTCACAGTCATTTGGCCTTATTTCAACTCTTGAAACTATTTATGGTTTTGATCAAGGAATACTGACTTATATATTTCTTCGGAACTCCATCTGAAAGAATTCCCAAGTCACTCACTCTCTCGATACTACAGACATTAAGGTATTCCACCATTGATATGTTGTGTCTCTCAACAGTGAAACAGCACACTTTAAACATTCAATTGGCATGCACAAAAGTTCATCAAACACTTGGATTGTATTTTTCAAGTCAAAACTTGGCTCTCTCAGGATCATCATCAACATTAGCTTTGAACTCTTCAACCCTATGTTGAGCAGCCAGATTTGTACAAATATATTGAATGAACCCCTTGTTCATCATTTGGAAGAAGGCTTCTTTACCCTCTCCTCCCTGGCTACCCATTACGGGTCTAGAATCAGATACCACTGTCTCTTGCACGGAAGCAAGCGAATTGCTCTCAACCTCATCAGCTATAACTGGATTGGGATCCATTTCTATATGAAAATAGATTTTCAAATGTCAGGAGTCATCACACTATCTCAGTTTACATATATGGCATGTATATCTAGACTCACATATGCTACGTTAGTCCTAGAATTGACTAAATCATATCTCTGATACCAATAAATATAACACCCCTCACCTGTATTTAATGCGAGAATAAGGTTACGGAGCATTACCAAACTTATAACACATATATTTCTACTTTTCTCATACATTCGATCAATTCATACAATCATCATTCATTCTCAATTAATTGGGCCCTTATAATAGCCTACGAGGTCTTAAACATGCTTTAAGAGTGGTTTTGGACTAAACCAATAACTTATAAAACTTTCACAACACTTTGAAATATTTTTCAAAATAGAGGACACACGTCCGTGTGGGAAGGTCGTATGTCTTACACGACCACTAGACACGCCCGTGTCGCAAGCCGTGTGAAAACAAGGGGTACATACTAACTTGGGTCACACGGCCAACCACACGCCTGAGTGTCTAGCCCGTGTGCCCTTCGAAGTGGCCGCACATGCCCGTGTGCCAGTTCATATACTAGGCCGCGCCAAAACCTATAGGGTATACAGACTTATGCAACACAGCCAAGTCATATGCCAGTGTGCTAGGTCGTGTGCAAAATAAGGGGTATACTGACTTGTACCACACATCCGATCACACGCCCGTGTGTGAGACCGTGTGGAGCTTACTAACTTTATTTCAATTTCAACACCAAGGGACACACGACCGTGTAACATGATCGTGGGTCACACACAGCTGAGACACACGCCCGTGTCTCTGCCCGTGTGGACAAAAATAGGCTATTTAACAATCCATTTTGCCACCCTATATATGCATATACCTAAACAACCCAAATAGTTCCACATCATAACATAAATATCACTCAATTCAGTCACAATCAGGGCAAATTCATACCATTTTCTAATATTACTAAACACATTATAAATTGGCATTAACATATCTAATAACATATACCAAACATACATCATTGTTCCAATCCACAAGCATAACGTAATACCAAAAATCTCATAATATAAACCATAAACATACATATATATACAACCAAACTAACCAAGTTAAGCCAAATCTCGTGGCTATATATACAAACAAAACATAACCATTCACAAGCCTTCTCAAATGGAAAAATTCACTATCAAAAAATAACCAAAATGACTATAATCCTATACATTCCATATGACCAAACCAAGAGCTCAAAAGTATCAAAGTGATGGTTGAATAGTGTGATGTAGTCTCCGATGATCCCGAGTCTAAGCTAGCTTCAATATCATTATAAAACATTGGAAAATATACAAAGTAAGCTAATAGTCTTAGTAAGCTCGTATGATATAAACTTAACTAATCACAAATACAACATTCATCAATCCAAACATATTATCATGTACTTTATGATTACTAACAAACCTTTCACCTGCTTATTCATAAGCTTATATACAAACTTTGTAACTTCTTCGATTTTAAGCTAATAATTTACATGTACATACCTGTACCAATCTTTAACAAGTTCAAACATACATGGAATACTGTTGAATACTCAATGTCTAGCACACTAAGTGCCATACTCGATATCTCATACACTAAGTGTCGTACATAGCTGAAGCTATCTCAAATCGCACACTAAGTTCCATATATAGCCGAAGCTATGTCGAATCGCACACTAAGTGCCATATATAGCCAAAGCTATGTTAAATCGCACACTAAGTGCCATATATTGTCGTCGAATCACACACTAAGTGCCACAAATAGTCGATTTGTCATCAAACATACATGTAGTCCCGTATATACAATTTATGCAATATCAAAGCACTAAAAGCATAATTATTATAGTGCTTAGTACATAAGAACTTACCTCGGACGTGTAAACTACGAAATAAGTCGATTAGTCGATAAGTTTATCTTTTCCCCGATCTAGGTCCGTATTTCGCTTTTCTTGATCTAATATATTCAAAATTGACTTATTCAATCATCCATTCATTCAATTTAATCGAAAACACACTTTAAAACACTTTTACACTTTTGCCCCACATATTTCACATGTTTCGCAATTAGTGCTTATTTCATAAAATCACAAATTAGTGAAATTTAAAATATACCCATGCTAGCCGAATTACTAATATGCCCCTAGTAGCCCATATTTTTCATTTACTTCACATTTTAACCACTAACTTTACACATTTCTCAATTCAATCCCTATTTTGCATTTTTACTAAAAATCACTTAATAAAACTTGTATATCTATTAACAAACACTCATAATCTATCAAGAAACTTCAAAACACATGCTTATTCATCAATAGAATCATTCAAAATCTTTAACAATTTTACAAATTAGTCCCTAGGTTAGCTAGTACTAGCTGCTACGATCTCAAAAACATAGAAATCATTGAAAACGAGACAAAATTTACTCACCAATTAAGCATCCAAGTGACTGAACCCTAGCAAGCTTTCATGAACATTTCCTTCTTCTATTTTCGGCAATAAGAAAGATGAATGAACCAATTTTTTTTTGTTTTACTAATTAACCATTATTTCATGAATTACCAAACTAATCTTAATGATAAAACATTTATATCATCCATTTCATGTCCATTAATGTCCACTTACTATTAAAATAGTCTAATTACCACTTAAGGTCATCTTAATTAAAAGCCAAAGCTATTTGACACGTTTAAGTAATAGAATATGTAGTTTACATTTTACGCGATTTAGTTCTTTTTTACAAATTGAGCATTTAAACGGTAAAATTTCTTTATGAAACTTTCACACAATAATTCTATCATGCTGTAAACTTTAATAAAATAATAAAATAAATATTTTGACTTTGGATTTGTGGTCCCGAAACCACTTTTATGATTTAAGTAAAAAATGGGTTGTTACTAACATACATTTTTAAGTTACACGAACTTACCTTAAAAATGGTTCGTATTTGAATTTCAACTAATCTGAAACCTTTTGTGTTCCTCGATCTAGTTCTTTAACATCTCGAATTAGGGCCAAGTTGGAACAGTGGTTTCGAGACCACAAATTCGAGATGGTAATAATTATTTTATGATTATTATAAGGTCTATGATATGTCTCTATGTTTGTGTGAAAATTTCATGAGGAAAATTTATGTGAAAAGTGCTTAATTAGACTTTAAGGACTAAATCAAATAATTTGTAAAACGTGTGGTCTAGAAGCAATTTGCATGAAATTGAATTAGAATATTAATTAGGGGTCCTTAAAGAGTAATTTGACCAAGTTCTAAAAACTTGTACAATAATGGCCTTGGATGGGTAAAAATTGAAAGAATAGTAAAAAGGGCATTTTGGTCATTTAAGGGTAAAATGAACTAAAAGACAAAATAAAAGCCAAATTGATCTCGAGCCATGTGAATCAAGAGGGGAGCCATGGCTAGGGTTTCCAAGCTTCCAAGCTCAATAATAAGTGATCTCGAGCCCCATTTTTAACGTTCTATGCATTTTTAAAGTCCCGGTAACATGACCTATTCATTTCTACCATTATTTTGACCTAAGGTTTATGTTTAAAAATTTACCCGTGCATGAAATACTAGTATTTTGATGTTTAATGGTAGAATATGAAAGATTGGAGTGTGTTTAACACCTTTTACTAAGTGATTTTTCATGAAAAAGCCTAAAAAGGACTAAATTGAAAAAGGTGTAAAATAGGTAACTAAAAATTTATTTTAATGAGAAATATGGGCTGCCATAAGCTTGAATATGGGTCGGCTAGGCTTAGGTAATCAAGAAATTGAACACATTTCGTTTTACGAGCCTAGGGACTAAATTGCAAATATGTGAAAGTTTAGGGGAAAAATTGTAAATTTTTCAAAATATGAATTTTTGGGTCAATTTGAATAATATGTGTCCTAAATAGGCTATATATTTGAAATGATAGATCAAGGAAATCGAGATTCAGGCTTAAATCGAGAAAATACAAGGTTATGGATAAAATGGTAAATTTGTCATTTTCATATTCGAGGTAAGTTCATGTTTTAATAATAGTGCAATGTTATTTAAGGATTAAATTCTTTGTTAATAAGGCATAAATTGTATGATTAAGTATATTGAAAAGGTGATAGAATGAATTTATAATGTTAGAAAATGCTATGAATGAATGGTACATAAAACTTGTGATGTACATGACTAGTAATGCATGAAATGTTTGATAGTTCATGTAATGATGACTTGCTTTATGATAATGAATATATTGTGAAGATAATGCTTTTTGAATGCTTACTTGAAAATTTTATGATAAATGTTAACTTGGTTAATGCAATGATGTATCATGTTATAATGTTTTATTAACATGATGAATTATATTCTTAAATGCTTGAATTGTATGTTGTTGATGTGAGTATGAATTGAATGCCCATTGTATAAGAAATTTATGAAACAATGATGTAATTGATAAAAAGAAGAAGAAAATCCCGGTTGAATGAAAAGGATAATCGATGGATTTCTAGAAATGAATTGACGGTAAAAAAGGATCCAGCCCAAACGGGTCTTCCTAATGTGATCTATCCTCCCGAAGAATATGTGTGCAATATGGATTTAGCCTGGATGGGTAATCCGATTTAGGACTAAATTTAGCCTGGACTGGTAATTTAGATCCGAGCTTATTAGAGTAATTGTCGTTGCAGGGGATTTAGCTTGGACTGGTAATCCTGACAATTGCTCTATGAGTTTATACTACGAGGGATTTAGCCTGGACTGGTAATACCGCCGTAAGGACTGAGGTTCGCTGGAATGCATACTTGAAATGATCACTTGTATGAATTGACGATAAATGGGATACCCATCGAGATTCTAAGAAATTCAACATGAATTAATATGAGAAATGGAATGGAAATACTTAAAATGATAAACCCATCGATGCTTAGATGATACTAGTATGATGCATATGGTTGTCATGTTTGGATAAATTGTTGTGCTAAGAGATAGCACAGGTACGTACTCGAAACCCATGAACATGTGTTTGAGATGTGAAATGAAATGGACTTTTGATAAGAATGCAAATGGATGAGTGATATTTATGAGAATAATTTAATGACAAATTTGTGATGGTTATCATTTTGTTGCACTAAAACAGTTTTGGATAGTAGCAATAGTCCAAATTTAAAAATACACTAAAAATTTTGGAAATCGAATTAGAGACTAAATTAAATATTAAATTAAAGCTTATTAAATCTAGTTTCATATAAAAGAAACTTTGAAAGTAAAAGAATTTAATATTATGAGATATTCGAATTCTTGTGAGACAGAGTCAGAATGAGTTCAGAATCCCCTATTCTGACTTGAGAAAATCACTAGAAATTGTTAAAAAATAATTATGGGTTAGAATTCATATGACTAAACCCCTCCAGATAATTAGACAGGAATATTATTCAAATCCCGTACTAAGAGATAAATAAATTTTAGTGAAGAAAGGTCAAAGCAGTCAAACAAAGAAATAGAGGAGACTTTAAAGAATAAAATGCACTTATTGGCTGGATCAAAAATTTTGAAAATTTTATGGTAAGAAGATATATGAGTCTAGTTTCAGGGAAAATTAGCAGATCTTAATTTGGAGTCCCGTAGCTCCAGATATAAATAATTTAATGACTGCAACTCGAGAAAATAACTTACCTGGACTTTGAATAAATAGAAAGAATTTGAGAATAGCATGTTAATACATTGCTTATTATCTTTCATGTGAGCTTACTAAGCGTAAAGCTTACTCTTCCTTTCCATTTCCTTAGTGTTCGCAGGTCAGCTCGGGGTTGGAGATCGTCGGAGGCAGCATCACACTATCAAGCCATCACCTTTGGAGTATTGGCATATGTGTAATAAGCACCTTCAAGTAAGTGGCATGTATAGGGACTTAGCTTTTATGATAGGTGTTGTTATGATTAGCCAAATGTATTGGCTTATATTGATTCATTGTATATAGCCATGATATGTGGCTTATAATAGTTATGGCTTGTAAGCCTATTTATCCATGCTATGTTTTAATACCTTGTAATGTGATTATGCTTATTACTATGAATGGGTAGTACATGACATAAGTACATGATGAATACCCTAGGACCATTCAAGGTGGTCATGGCCATGGAATAAATGTGTGGCATGGTAATAAGTTGATAAAGATTGAACATAAACATTGTTGATTAAATAGAGATTCGTGTTGGGTAAAATATTATGGTTAATTGGTAAAAATGGTCATCAATATGATAAGACTATTGGGTGCAAATTGGTAAGGCCAACTTGGTGTAACATGAGTATATGTGATAAATACATGTATGACAACATGCACATGTTTTACTTGAATTTTACTAAAGGATGATTAACCATCAAATTGATGTTATAATTTGTGCCTATGATGTGTTTGAGTATGGGAGAGAATTAAGGACAACAAGAGGCTTGGAAAATAGCCTAAGTGTTGGCCACACGGGCAGAGACACGGCTATGTGTCTTAGCAGTGTGGAGGACACAGCCTAGCACACTAGCGTGTGGCTTGGTCGTGTGGTCCATTTTGCAAGATGACGTCATAGTTAGAGAGCTGCACGGCCTAAGGACATGGGCGTGTTGAAGACACACGGGCTTGTCCCTGTGTCCACACGGGCGTGTGACTCTGTTTCATGGAAAAAATTTATAAATTTTCCCGAACTTTCCAAAGTTCCCGGTTTAGTCCCTAATCATTTTCAAAGCACGTTTAAGGCCTCGTCGGCCCATATAAGGGAATTTAAGGTATAAATTGAAATTTTTTAAATTTGAACAAAATTCTATGACTCAGCTTTGCATGTTTGTGAATCCTTGAGTTCGGCAACGCCTCGAACCCCGTCGCGGTCTCGAATACGGGTAAGGGGTGTTACAAGTTCCGTGGTTGGTCTTTCCAGATCTATATGGGTAAATTTAGCTATTAATCTATCACATTTCATATACATTTGCATCCTAGGCAAAATTATCATTTTGCCCCTATCTTTTTCAAAAATTTCGATTTCGTCCCTAGGCTTAGAAAATGAAATTAATGAAATTTAACCCTCTTTCCAAGCCTAGCAAAAATTTATATATTACAATTACAGCACATACATTTCACAAATTTTATAATTTTCCATAGTTTTTACCACTTTTTCATTTTAGTCCCTAAATCAAGTTTTCATCAAAAATTGCTTTGTAAAAGTTGTTATCTATGAATAACTTTTCATTTTCTACAATAAATTTATAATTTTCAGCATATTTATCCACGACCCAAATTTCATACCTTGATAACTTTTCAAATAAATCCCCTAAATAGAAAGATTAGACTATCCCAATTCCAAAAATATAGAAATTACTAAAAACGGGACTTGATTTCATACCTTATGAAGCTTGAAAAGTTTTCTTCCTCTCTTCTAGGATTTCCATAGAAAATTGGGGAAGATGATATCAAATTAGATGATTTTTTTTATTTTTAATTAATTATCATCTAATAATTTATTGATTTTCAATTTAATCCCTACCCTTTTTTAATTTTCCCATGGATGAGTTATTAAAATATCTACTAACTACTCTTCAATGGTCTAATTACCATATAAGGACCTTAAGTTTTGAATTCCATAGCTATTTGATAGCTATAGCTACTAGAACCCAACTTTTGCATTTTATGCAATTTAGTCCTTTCCCTAATTGAACACACAATCGGTAAAATTTTCATACCAAAATTTTCATGTGACTTTCCAATCATGGTGCCAACCATAAAATAAAATAAAATAATTTTTTTATTTGTGGCTCGGGTTTGTGGTTCTGAAACCACTATTCCAATCTCACCAAAAATAGGTTGTTACATGACATGTCATTAGGGTTTTCATGTTTGGCGTGCTGGTCTTGAATATCCTATCAATGGCTGAGGTTCTATATTTGTTGCGGATACTCCACAGCCCGTGTGAGCAGTATCGTGTAGCTTACATTCCGACCAACAGCTCGTGTAAGCAATGATGTGAAGGAAAGGAAAGGTTAAACTTCTATGTTAGCACACTTTGTGTGAGCTATCCCTCGTATCCAATGATATTCTAAACGGTTCAACGGGCATGAAAAGGAAAAGGTAAGTGTTCAAAAGGAATTATATCATGTATTTATGAAAAGGGTTGAAATGGCAAGTTTCATTAAAAGTATGATATGTTAAGGAAAATGATGAATTCAAATGAATTATGTTCATGTGTAATGGCTTACCTATGTTAAAATCATGTGGATTATGTTTGAATATGCTAACATGTGTTGTTGGTGCTTAGGCTTGTGTCAAGCTTGTGTAATTGGTTGATGTTTATACTTATGTCTTGTATTATGCAAATGATACAGTTAAAAAAAGGTAATGAAATGGTAAGTTCATAATTGGGATGTAATATGATGAACTAAAAGGATTGATGAGTTAAATGACATATTTATATGTGAGAAGTATACTTATGTTATGGATGAATTTACTCATGTCATGAATAAATACACTAATTTGTGAATTAATAATGTTATTTAAACTTATGTTAAATAAATGGAATAGAAAGTAAGTAAATGGAAAAACAAGTATGTAAGTAAAGTGGTTCATAGTCTAATGAAAAAGTTAATGATTGTGTAATATGTCTTATAAATCTTATTATGTAAGGAATGAAAAATATATGTGATGTTGATGGACTTACTCATTTGTGAGTTGATGGTTATATAGCCTGGTAAATCTTGTGGAATTGGTAAAGGTTTATATTTACCCTATAAAGTTCATTATTATAATGGAATGTGTATTTAAAGTTTTTACGAGCTATTAAGCATTCATTGCTTACGTAATTATTTTCCTTTACTTTACAGATTATCGGAAGCTTGATCATTTTGGAAGCACGTTGGAGATCAATCACACTATCCAGTGATTATATCGGTAGTTTCGATGTATTAGTCAAGGTTATAATGGCATGTATAGGTGGACTTGTGTTGGTATCTGATTGAATGCTAGTTGATGATATTGGTAGGTATAATTAGTTTTGGTACCATTTGATGTTGGTAAATTGCTTAGTGTCATTTTGGTACATATAGATGCCTTACTACTATGTGTCAATATGGCAAATTTTAATGCATGTTTCAATGGTTATATGTTATGTGATGGAATAGCTTTAACGTGGTCAAGATAATGTAAGTTTTGAAATGGTATTAGACTTGATATGTATGTATAAAATGTAGTAAGGTTTCCATGATTAGGTAAGATTTGGTTGAATGCAATTGAGGTGCCTAAATGGCATATTGGTTTAATGGAATTTGATCATTTGAATTGGCCATTTTATGTATGTTTTGGTATGCTTTGATGCATTGGTCAAGGGTGCAAATGGCTTGTAGGTACATGATTGAATTGGGTGATGGAAATGGCTTGAATTTGGCCAATTTTATGTCCACAGGACCTGAGAAACAGGCGTGTGACTCAGCCATGTGTGACACACGACCATGTGACACAGCTGTGTGTCCCTTGTAAGTTTTAAGGTTTGCAAGTCAAGCTATTACATGCTTACTGTACTGATAAATCGAATACATGACAAACATGTCTGCTACTACTGTTGATCTAAATACATGTTGAACATGTCTACTACTTATGTATTGTATTGATACACGTATGTCATACTGCATTGCATGGGGTAGGGATGCTTTGGAATGAGGAAGTATTGGCAATTTATCTACAAACACTATTGGTTTGTCCACAAACTTACTGGCAGTTTTTATCTGCAAACCTGTTGTGCATTCATAACCTACTGGCAGTGTATTAACCTGCAAACATTGGTGGCTTATCCACAACTATTACTGGTAGCTTTTATATGCAAATCCGTTATGTATTCACAACTACTAGCAACGTATTAACCTGCAACACTAATGGCTCATCCACAAATTGGAGTGTCCGGGATATAAGAGTTCTGGGGAACTCTTACTGTAAAGTGTAGCGGTGGAGTAGGACCTTATTCTTTATTGTTAAACTGAAATTACATTACAATGGCATTCATAAGCATGCTCGAATAAACTGTCAATTACTGCTATTATATATGACTATTATTGTACTAAATACTATTATTATATGCTTGGTTTATTAATTTGCATTTGATTTTCTTGTGATGAAACTCACAATGAGCATCATATCTCACCCCCTTTTAATTTTCATCCCTACAAATAATCTACCAGGTTAGGACGCGGACACAACATTCGGAGGGTCTCGGCTCAGTTTTTACTTATAAAATTACTTTAGGCTCATTATTTGATTTATTTTATTATTCAAAAACTGTATTATTTTATTTAGAACTATGGGAAGAGA
Organism: Gossypium arboreum; assembly: GCF_025698485.1. Taxonomy (NCBI): domain Eukaryota; kingdom Viridiplantae; phylum Streptophyta; class Magnoliopsida; order Malvales; family Malvaceae; genus Gossypium; species Gossypium arboreum. Next base: position 33,780,937 of record NC_069082.1, read on the forward strand.
CATAGGATTTGAGTTTATATTTTTGTTTTTATATTGCATGACATTTAATTTAATTTTAGGACATCGAATTATGAATAATTATTTAGCTATGCATGAACCCCGGTTTTCATTAAAAACATAAATAGATATCACTTTTTCAAGAGTAAAATATAATTAATATTTTGAGTAATAAATAATTCGATAATTAACTAAGTTTTCTTCTAAGATAAACAAATGTTTTAAAATGACTGTTTCCAAAACTCTAATAATTTACTGGGTCATTTCAGTAGCTAATGTAATCTTCCGAATTCGAGTCTAATTTAAGCCGGCTTGGGACGTTACAAATATATTTTACAAGCCAAATTGGGAATTAAGCTTTTAAGAAAATAATGAAATTTTATCAAGTAATAGCTCGATATGTGCTTATCTAAATAGGGCATATTGCATATAATTAATAATAAATAAAGCCTTGATGTCAATAATTATAATTTAATTAAATTTGAGTAAAATTATATAATATTAAAATACCTACTTGATTTAAAATTAAAATAAAGAAAATTAAACTGATACTAATGAGTGAGGTTTAGAAAAAAACAAATTTTATAATTTCAAGTTAAATGTTTTACAGGGGGTCAAATTAAAAGAAATTCAGAGATGAAACATCGACATACCTCAAATAATTTATGTACTCCAAAGAAATTTTAAAATTTTAATAGGATAAAATACAAATATACCATTTTTTAAATTTAAAAATACTTGACAAAATTTAAAGCGCCATATCCCTGATAGTCAAATTTCAGGTGAATATTATAAATCCATGGACATCTCTACCTTCTCCACACTATTATTATTATTATTATTATTATTATTATTATTATTATTATTATTATTGAGAGTGACTGCCCACCACTTAGGCTAATATTTATATTATAACATCCATAATCCATTGTTGGTTGAATAATCCATAATCCCAGTCAGATATGAGTGCAAACCTTGAGCTAACAATACAGATGTAAATAGAAAGCCAAGTTGCAACTCTTTCCCATGGGATTTTAATGGCTGCATTTCATTCTTGTAGCTATTTATAAACCTACACTTACATATCGTATCATGTTTCAAAATAACGTGTATGGATAAATTTAAAATATTTTGTTTTATTATGTAAATTCGAGTTATTCTCAAGCAATATATTAGACTCGAGATTAATGCATTTTTTGAAGTTCTCTTTTATATGACGACATTAGTATCACTTCAATCATCAACTTGATGATAAATTCTTCTTTAGTACTGAAGTAACATCCAGTCAAAACTCCAAGACCTTTGGTATAACTTTATATATATATAAAGAAAAAGAATGGTGGCTGTAAAGAAATGCAGAAAAGTTATCATGCTCCAGAGTAAACTAATATCAACCAGCAAGAGTAGCAAGAAATATTTTAACAAAGATATGCATGCAGCACACTGACTAGATATCTTCTTCCAATTAACATCAACCACTAAAAAGTTTTTAAGCATATCATATACATATATTATAATATAATATAAGCTGTCAGTGCAAAATGATTCAGATTCTAAAATTCTTTTTACAGGGTGATCTTTATTCCAACTTGACTCTTAGTTTGTCCCTTTGAACATTGCCCCTTCATTGCAACCAAAGTGATGAGGGATCATATACCAAGCTAAAAGTGTTTCCTACAATGTCTCGGATTATATCATCATATATTAACATAATAATTAAACCACCTTAACTACATAATATCAGCAGAAAACAAGAGTTCTAGTAAAGGAACAAATCCTACTGAAATTGCACCAATGTACAGTTCCAGAATTCGCTTTGTTATGTACTGACCGGAAAATAAGATGTACTACCAATGGTATCAAGTCTCCTAACAGCGTATTGTGAAAACGCACCAATGAGGTTATAAAAAAAAGCGTTTAATGCAGCAGTTTTGCAACTCTCCCTGAAAGCCTGCAAGAATAAAAGAACATTATTATTAACCTCTCTCTTTTAATCCTTCAAAGAACAATACTCAGATGGAGAGCATTTGACAGCAAAGAATGCACATTGAACCAAATCCTTGAAAACAAAATAATATGACAAAGATGTTAGTGCATATACCTTTCTCCCTCTTGTACCAATTAAGTGGAAAGGAAATAAAACAGATCCTCATTTTCCTGCTTTACTTGCATGGAGTTCCTCTGTTGCTCCACTCTTTGGAGGTGTGTTGAAAGTTGAAGCAAATCAACAGTGGTCCCATTTTCAGGAGAAAGACAATACCTTGCACTCAAAAGATCCAAGTCTTGGACTTTACCTTCAAAATTAGCAGTATGACCAGCATCGGAGACCACGACTGACCCTTCTTGGCTTACTCCGGTAGGGTTCATCCCACATGAATAGAAACTGCTGCCTTTTTCCGAGTAACTCATCGCTGCAGATTTCTCAGTGTTACGATTGGCATGGCCAGCTTGATTGATCAAGGGCCTAGTCATTTGAATACCTGTCACATGGCTTGACAAATCCAAGGATTGAGCTGACAGAAGAGAGAGAGCACAGTCTGAGCGTGAAACCCCAGATAACTCTTTAACTGTTGGTGCTGCACTAGAAGCATCGAAGGCTTCAGTTGCTGATGATAATGTTCCAGAAAGATGTTGCTTCCCAATGCCATGCATATGAAAGAAAGACGACTGCCCGTTTGTGATTGGCGTTGCTGATTGAGAACTATACATTGGTTTCTCTTCAGATTTAACCTGCTGATATTGATTACTGTATGCATGTCTTTCTGGATGAAGAAAGTCAACTTGAAATATGTTAGGGACAACAAAAGGCGTTTGTTTCGGTATGGAGGTTCCCAGAAACTTGGTACCTGACAATCCACATAGGTGACCAACATGTTAAAAGTTAGCAAAATAAAATTCTACAGCAAACTAAGGAAGCAAAGCAAGCTAAGACTACAACTCTGTCTGATTAACCAGTATTGCGAAGCATATCTGAACTCATTAAAAATTTAAGTACGATACAATGCTTCGGTTATACAATTTTCTAGTAGTTTTTAGTATTTTACATTCCCAACATAAAGTCTTGTAAAACTGCTTCCACATGGATGATTTCAGTTGTGTTTCTGACGACAATGAACATTTTTCAGTTCGAAGATTGCTGATCAGGTATTGCATTAGCTTTTCTACTTCTCAAAGTTTCAGAATAAGTACGTGGTAGAAAATAACATTAGAATGCATTTCTTTAGAAAATTATTTCCCTCTTATATGGACGCACATATTAGTTACTACCTGTACCAATGCAAGTGAAAGTAGAAGTCAGGGAAACTGCAACTAAACATTCTTAGTGGCTTAAATTACATGACCAATTCTGCCTTGGGACAGGTTTAACTTTATATCTTAGTTTCAAATGTATTCAGAAGATTTAAAGGTAAGAGATTGTTCATACCTTGATATGAATGAAGCAACTTATGTGATTTTCCGGAAAAGGTATTGAAATGAATCTTCCTTCTGCGCTCATTATGCCCTGCTAGGCGTTTACGACAACTGCGCTTACCCTCATCAAATTCAGCTAGTAAATGAAACCTGATGAAGCAATAAGAATTACAATTAATACCAACAAAAATGTGTCAAAATAAGGGCCATGAAAGTGCAGAACAATGAACTAAAATAATTAGGATTAATGAGCTTGAATAGAATAAACTAAACTAAGATTAAAATTTAAGCACAAATTCCCATGAATTAAGGGTTTAAATTGTATACAATCATTTCCTAACATGAGGCACAGTTTTTTCCAGATGGAACAGTTATGTCCCCAATATGGGTTGCCAAGTTATTGCTAGGGAAGGACAGAGAAGGAAGGAAGGATTTGGGGACCTTCCTCCAAAAAGAAAAAGTTGTTCTGCAAGAAACCTACAAGGATAACCCTGTACTTCTTCATTTGCATTTACATGAACTTCTCTAAACTGGTTTCATTGCCTCCTTTGAAACTCCTTGTAAACATGAACAAGCCCCTTTCATTTGTTAAAATACATCCTTTATATCTTATCAATTATCACCAATAACTTCCTCAAGAATCCTAAGAACAAGCAGGCTAGTTCATCAGATCATTCCAAATATAATAACCACTAAATTCGACATAGACAGATAAACATTTAAAGGCAAAAAGTGATAAAAAAGAAAACCAACCTGCTGCACTGCTGACAAAACCGCTGTTCAATTCCATTGACAATTACTTTGGCAGTCTTAGAGTGAGCCTCACAAACTTTGTGCCTCTTGTGGTAATCTTTTGAAGAGCTAAGGTCCTTGTTGCAACCATAAACTTGACAGCAAGGAATTTGAGAATGTGAGCTTGTGGTTCGAGCTTTCTTCGGCACAAAAGCCGGTCGAACAGGGGAAACAACAGAGGTTTCCTTCAAGAATTTGCCATGGTGTGCATCTTTATAGTCAGTCAATCTCCCAAGCTTCAAATCAATGAGTGAAGATTCCTGACTGTTAGAGTCCATCAAAGAACTGCAATGCTTGGAACCAGATTCTTCTTCACCAAAATATGAAGTAGAGGAAATCATACAAGTAGGAGAAACTAGACCTTTAGTAGAATCATTACCAAACTCAGCTCCAAAAATCCCCATACTGGTGTTACCATAAAAGGGTTTTTTGTTCATATCAGCAGCAATACCAAAATCCATGAATTCCATGCTCTCAACACCTTCAAGATCAGTGGAAGGCTTGAGGTCCCAACTTAGCATTGCTTTCCTACTTCTAGAAAAAGCATCCAAATCCATTTCATCGGTAAACAGAAGGCCTTTCCCTTCAGACCCATAGCTCCAAGACTCCATCACTATGAATAATGTAAATGCCTATACATAATTGGTAAACAAGTTAAACATAAGAATCATCAACACTTCAAAGGAACAAATAAATTGGAAACTTGAAGCATACAATAGCAGCTTATCAGTAGACAAAAATAATGTGCTAACAAATAACAAGCGTAATAAAGATTCAGACCATCGGCTTCATCAGTGTATTATTTCAATTTTAGCATTACATTACAAAAATAAAATAAAAAAGGAAAGTTAAGAGATATTTAAGAAGAGAACGAATCGGAGCTATGTTCGGTTGCAGTGAAAGTGAAGGAGAAAATCAAAAAGAAAATTTAAACACAATGAACTTCTTCATAATAAGTTAACTGAGTAAAGATGATGATTCGAGTTGCCCAAGAAAAAGGCTGATAATTATTTTCTTTGCTAAAAAAAGAAATGAACAAATTCCTATACTTTTGATAATCCAATCCCATGGAAGCAATTATTGAAAAACATAATAAGTTTAGCTGAAGCAGAAGAAAACCCAAATTTCATAGAATCAAAAAAAAAAATTCTTTCACATTTCAAATCCCAAGAAAACAGAGTTGCTAAGAAAAAGCTTACTCTCTCTTTGTTTTCCAAACTCTTAATCAACCAAAAAAAAAAGTGGGAAAAAAAAGCAAGATGAAAACAACCCATTAACGGAGATTAACAGACAAAAAGAGTTCACATGGGTACGTTTAGTCCCTGTTAAAAACTGTATTAGAACAATTTAGGATGTCGCAAGATTCCCAACTTTCTCTCCTTTTCCTACAGTTTTCTAGGAAACCAAACAAAAACCCCTCAAACAACAACAAAAAAAAAACCCTCGAAAAAAAAAACCGAAATTTAGAAAAGGGTTATCAAGATTTTTATAAAGCTTACCACAGAGAAAAGAAGAAGAAAGCAAATGATGAAAACCAGAGAAAGAGAGTTAAGATAGTGGAACAAAGAAAGTTGTATTATTATTATAATCGTTTATTGGGTTGTTTTTTTTTTTTTTCTCAGGTATGTGGTGAGGTCGAAGCAGATACACTGTGAGTCAACATGATTTCCTCCTACTATTCTATATTCTGTGTCTCAAAAGCATGCCCAGGTCTTTTGTATGCTTTTGAGGGGATGTATTTTTTTTTCTTTTCATGTAAATTCCATTCTTGACCTTTCTTCCATTGACAAAAACAGTCTTTACAGAGAGAAAATGGATTATTAGAATTTTTTATAATTATAAGGCAAAAAAATAAAAAAATAAAAAACTTTCTTTTGATTAAACCCATAATTGATGTTTTAGTCTTACATGTCTTTATTTTGCGTTGTTTAATCTTTGATGTTACATGTGGGTTTCGTTTTGTATTTTTGTTGTAGTTTAAACCAATAATTGACCAAAAGTTACATGTTGCGTTTAGAAAAATAAAATACTAATTTTGAGGTATTTCATTATGTTGATATCACATTTTATGTTTAAAGTATTATAAAAGTTTTTATATTAATTAAAATTTATTTTTGTACATTAATATAAGGTACATATATATAACATGGTCGCTATTTGGTTATTACATTTTACAATTTAATTTTTAACTACATAAATGAATGAAATTTTAAACAAAATGACCAATTTGTTACTAGATCTAACTTAAAGGATTAATTTAACCACTTTCTTGAATTAATAGAATAAAATGCAATCCAACTCAAACTTTCATGATACTTTTACTTGTTTTGAGCTTTTACTTGGTCTCGAATTTATTTAACACATTAAATAACAATACATCTTTGAAGGCATGTAATTTCAACCCCATGTCATTATTTATGGCTTTGCTCTTAAGAAATACAATTTTCATTCCATACCAAAGAAGTAGCAACAACATATTAACAAGAACTAAAAGAGGAACTCAACCCAGTCAATTGGACGAGTTACCAATTTCATGGTTTTTTACCACCCAATCAGGCAACAACATAACAATTAAGAAAAGGATAGGTTCATCCCTAAATCTCCCACAAGCTTCCTTTCTTGCCTTTCAATGATGATCCTGGACTGGTCATTCCTTTTGACAAGTGAACACCTTAAATGAATTACTTATACCTTTATAGCTAACACATTAAAAGCATCGAAATTTATGTTAATACTATTGACAATTTTCCTCTCATGGTTCCAAACCACAATAATAATTGCTACATTTTAGAATGGCTATTAAAAGTTGTGTTAATTAAAATTAGGGTAAATAAGACTAGGATTCAATGGTCCTGATTCTATTATGAGTTATTTAAGGGGGAGGGCATGAATAGTTGAAATCTTTGAACCTTTCTAACACTTTATTCCACACTTGAAATGGACTACTTTTACTGCTCTAATAAATCTCATCATCCCGAGATTTCTAGTTTTCCTAACATAGTATTGTAATCAAGCCAAAACTATCGACTTAGTTGCTATGGATCTACAATCAAAACAAGAGCCAAAATCAATGAGGAATAGATTGCATCCAAACTTTAAACATCCCCACGCCACTTTAGCTAACAGATTGAGGAAGAGAATGTGTTTTCCAAATTCAACCATGGTTTCACATCTATGGCATTTGTCATGGTATGATCAGTGGCATCCCAAAAGGTTTTCTTTCGAAGCGATGAAATTTTTACAACTTCTCCATGTGACCATCTTGCCTCTTGGCGAACAATTAAGCTTTCTTATAGTTCTCCACACCCCTTTATTGTTCCGAGTAATTCTAGAAGGACTTGGGTTGCCAAACTGGGAGTCTTTATCCTTTGTGAAATGCCAAACCAAATGATCCTCTTTTTTTTTCTTGAAGGAATTTACAATGTAAAACCACAATAACAAGTGCATCACAAATAATACATGTATAATCAATTAGAATCGACTCAATACAAATCACAATGAACTGAAAATTAAAATATATTCGAACAGGGTCAATACATAGTATAATTAAATTGGAATAACCTAAAGGAGAACCCACACTTGACATTTATGCATGGCAAGACTTGAACTTGGGAACTTAAGATCTCAATGTTGCAACCTTTGCTAACACTCTCAAGGCCTTATTGGAAAAATATCTTCTTCTGAGCCATTGACAATAGGAATGATTTTAATCTTTTCAGCACTCTATAGACCAAGCATTTGAATCATCAAGTCTGTTTTCCAACATCTGTGGATCTAGTCAATAAGCTCATGCACCACGAGAGCCTCATAGTAACATTCTGATATTCGGTTAACTCTAAATTTTAGTGTCTTAAGAATCCATTTATCCCTACTAATAGAAATGTTTTCTTCTCATATTGCCCACGTCCCATCATATCCCTTTCTTAACGCATTGAATGCCTTTTCGTAAGCTATTCCAAGCCGAGGATAAAGCTCTAAGGTAGCGTTCGGTATGATGAAAAGTAGTCACTTTCCTGGGAATTTAATCAATTGAAAATTGATTCCAATGTTTGGCACGTCAAATTTTATTTACTTTTATTGCAATCTAACTTTCCCTTGGGAGTTACTTTCTCATGAACATGGCAATGTGATTCACATGATAGGAAAATTACTTTCCCATGTAGATTAGAAAATTAAAAAAAAAACATTAAGACAAAATTAACTCTATTTTATATTGGTTTAGGATATTAGTCCATTAATAAACGTAAAAGAAGAAGAAGCAATTGTCTTCTTCTGTTGTCCTACTACGTTTTTCTATTACTTAAATAGATTCTTTACAAGTATTATTTATAAATAATTTTTTCAATTTATTCCAAAAGAATTTATATATACATGATTTTGTGTGTACATTATTATATTTTAAAAATATATGTAGGACAAATTTGAAATAATTTTACTTTCAATTAAAGTATAAATTAAAAACATTAAAAATCAATTAAAATTTATTATTAAATATTTAATCCAAATATCTTTTAAGAATAAAATTTATTGTAGAATTTAAATACATGAGTATTATATTTTATTTGATAAGGGTAAATTCATAGTTATCATTACATTTCTAGGAAAGTACTTAGTAAACCAAACGTGATAATGTAACTTCTCTGTAATTTCAATCAATACCTTCCAATGTATACCAAACATTGTAAAGTAACTTTCCCAATAATCACATCCTATTGGAATCATAACATGGAAAGCGCCAAATGCTACCTAAGTGTAGGAGCATTGACAATTATAGTCAAGTGAAAAACTCTTCCTTTAAGGATCCTGACATGCAGAGAATTAGGATTCATTAGGCAATGTCATGCCTATTTTACAAGGCAATGTTGAACTTATTGAAGTCTTTAAACCATATTTTTCTGTACTTCTTCAAGTTTGTTAGTGTTGGTATGTAGAGATTAATAAATGAGAAATTAACTAAAGGTTTGAAGGCATGTAACCATACCACTTTCTTTAGGGTTTTATTCGCCGCCACCTATATTTTGGTGTACAAAAGAGTTACTAGCAAATGAACTTTGATGATACAATAAAGTCTAATGATTGTCTATGTTTTGCATTGACGAAAATAGTCCACTAAGCATTAAGCAAAACATTGTAAGAGTTTCAAATTCTATAAAGAAATATTCTTTATAGAATAATATATGAATATTAAAAGATAGAAGAAAATAGAGAAATTTTTTCCAAAGTTTTTGGTTTTTTTTTTTTTTGTGTCTTATGCAAATGGAACTTCACTCTTATTTATAGGAATTCTCATGTCTCTTCATAGATATATAACTATCCTATAGGTACCTTTTTTTTGGATTGACGTATCTCTTAAATAAGCATATCTATTCAATCAAGTGACATAACTTTTGGTATTCAAGAGACATAACTCATCACCATGAAGACATCTAATCACCAAAATTTATAACTTTTGGTTACAACTTTTCACTTGTAACGATTGAAACACTATATATATTTTGAGAATATTCCAACAGTTAGTTTGTTATTTGTGTCACCACCATTTCCCCACTAGAACCTGCTAATAATTGCATTTAATTTGTCTTGGGATGTGGTTGATATTTTGAAGCAATTCATGACATATACAAGAATAACATTTGCCACTAGTTTAACCAAAACCTTCATCCCAACCATAAAAAGCATTTTGCTTTTCCAACCCTACATCTTCACACTAATTTTATCAATTATGAAATGGAAAGTTACTTTCCTTCTCTTTCCCCAAACAATAGGGAAAACTCCATGTAACATGTCTCAACAATATCAATAGAGATTCCAAACTTTCCTTTAATAATTTTTTATCTTTTTTGCAAGTGTTGGAAGAGAAAATAATAATTAACTTAGTAAAATTGACAAATTATATTATAATATTTTGGACTATCTAGAGAATTTCCAAATTTTTACCACTATTCTATCATTTGATTATGCAAAAATAATGCATTTATAAACAAATCGTAAGTGGAAATTGTCTAGCAATGAGAGTTAATTTTGAGAGAATTAAGAAAACCTTCCTATTCAACTTTCTCAAAAACCTTTAAAAGTGTGTTAGTTGTAATAACAAAGAAAAAAGAAGAAAAGTTCCCCTTGGCATATTCCTTTTATTGATTTGAAGACCTGTTAATGTCTTTTTCTTTAAAGTGATCGAAAAGCCCATTATGGTGATGTATTCCATAATCTTGTCCAGTCACCTATTACTAAACCCCATTTTTAAAAGATTTTGTCCAAAAATAACTAGTTACATTTATCGTAGGCTTTCTCGAAATCAATTTTAACAGCCACCACTCCTTTCTTGCCTTCAATTATTATGTTAATATTGCCAAAAGCCTCATAAGCAATAGTCATTTTATCTTAGATTTTTCAATACAAGATAAAAGTTGTTCGAGCTTTGGTAAATGCTGTTTCTAGAAAATGATCACATTGAATAGTCATAATTCCAACAATAATCTTATAAGAAAAGTTGCAACACCCAATTGGCCTAAAGCGATTGATAGATTCCATACACTATTTCTTTGGGATAAAGAATTATGTCGGTGGCATTAATTCCTTTAGAAAGTTTTCCATTTTGAAAGAAATCCTTGACCAAGTATATGACATCATGTTTGATATCCTTCCAAAAAGTATGGAAGAAAAGGTTTAATAACTTGCTAGGTTTGAGTTCCTTCTGATATAGGATCAAGTAAGACTTGAGGTGATGATCATATTTAAGGTGTTTTATTTACGATATATCTCCAATAATTATATATAATTTCATTTAAAAAAAATAAAAGTTTTAAAGTAATCTAAACACCTAAAGTCCTACATGATCTCGTATCACCTTCATTGCTCCTAAACTAAAAACAACTTGTTTCATTACTCATCATTAATTTTCATATCTGGCTTATCATTCATGTTATCAACTATAACTATTAATGCATTCATTGATTCTTTCATCAATAATAACTTATTTAATTGAGAATAGATTTTACAAATGAAATGTGATTAATCCTCATATATTTTCTTCATTTTTAATCTAGTCCTCCACATAGCTTCTAATATGGTTGATTTTATTGTTTCCTTTATGGTTGGTGGTGGTAGTGTGAAATAATGTGGTATTTTTTTGTCTCTTTGATGCAACCATTTGATTTTTAACTGTTGGTACCAATACTTCTTTTAAATTTCAATCAGTTTATTAAGTCTAGTAATAGCTTTTTTGGTTTCTTAAATGAAAAAGGTAATTTGTTCTTTCTTTTAAAAATATTTTTTATTAGCTCTAATATCTCTTTCATTAGGTTTCCAAAAAACAAATTGTTCTACTCTTCTAACATTATCACTATAGTATTAAGTTTCTCAGTAAACATTGCTTTTATGCTACCCCCATTTGTCTTCCTCTATGGCTCATGTAACGTCCTCTACCTGACCCGATGAATCGGATCCCAGTATTAGGTGTTACGTCCTACAACATATGTAACTTAAAATTTCTCCCTATATAAAAGTTCTATCTACGAATGTGGCAGAGCCTTTTATGGGTGTATATTGTATTGTTACATTTACTGTTCATGATATTAAATTTTCATTTATTTCTTTATTTTATCTCTCAATCTACTGTAAACACATTGGAATGCAGCTTAAAAAACTTAACTTCACTTAACTTCATCTATATGCATAACAACCATCGCGCCACTTCCTTTTAGCGTAACCCTGGTATCGTCCCTCTTGGTGCATACCTCTTTGCAACTTGAAACATGAAATAAACTTTGTAAGTTCATAAGAACTTAGTGAGTTAAACCTTAAATACCTGATTCATCACATTCAAGAGTAATAGATGCTTCGCACGTCCTACGTGTGCCGTTAGACTTTGCCTTATTCTTTCTGGGGCTACTTCAATAAAATTTCCTTTATTAAATTGTAATTACACCTTTTTATTTTAGACCTTTGGCTTTCTCACAGTGTCTTTAAGGACTTATCTTCCTTTCATATTCATTAAACATTTACTCTTTTATGCTCCAAATTCGAGGTCCAAACTCAAATGACCATTTCTTTGCTTTAAGCATACTATACTTAAAATCTCTTCACTTCCTATGTCTCTTCTTAAATCTTATCTTTACATAGTCCTTAACCATTTTTTTACTCTGTTAACAGGCTTAAAATCACATTTCATACTTACTGATTTTTCCACTATCTTAGGGCAAGGTAGACTACACCTATTACTTAACACAGAGTTTTCCCAGATCTTCCTTACTTCAAGTGCTATCTATATATACCTATAACATATCTCCTAGATTCGCCACCTATTCTGGCGCGCTCTAGCTTCACTATTCTTTTCTATTTGTTATGCGAGGTTCTCCTTTTCAGTACATATGGAGCCTTTCTTTAAGAATTCATTAGATACTTAGGTCCTTCTACTTCTCCATACATTATCTCTTGCACTTGCCATACCTTCAAAGTCCTATCTTTACTTTGCCTTCAGAGGATCATTCATGTCATTTTTTCATAATTCTTTACAGGTCATTCATTCAAAATTTTCCTTGAAGGCATTCCTTTACGAAGATTTCAATAGAGGCCTTCTTTTGATAAAGATCGCCATAAAGGCATTTCCTTGTACCACAAAGGCTTACCTTTCCAAAGTTTCTCCACAAAAGCATCTTTTACATTCAATACTCGCTACAAAGACTTTCTTGTTCAGAGATTTACCACAAAAGCTGTTCTTTACATCTAGTATTCACCACAAAGGCTTTCCTCTCCAGATTTTTTCCATAAAGGTTGTCCTTTACATCCATTACTCGCCACAAAGGCTTTCATGTCCAGAGTTTTACCACAAAGGTTGTCATTTACATCCAATACTTGCCATAAAGGCTTTCTTGTCTAGAATTTTGCCATAAAGGCTGTCATTTTTTAGGTGTTTTAAATGATAGGGATTTGCCTAAATTCACACTTAGTTAGGTTTTCCCTTCATCACTCTAGAACACATAGAGAACTACATTAGGTAATAACCTTCCTTAAAATTTCCCATATAATTCTATAACCCACCAGTTATGTAACATCTTGAAATAAGGCCTACATGGAATAGTGGTTGCGAAACCACAAATCTGAGATAGAAAAATTTATTTCGATTAATTTTTATGATTTACCAAGTGATTAGATGCATGTGTTAGAGTATTGATAAGAAATTTTATAGATTGCATGTTTAATTTGCCTATTAGGGCTTATTTGCAGAAGTTGCTGTAACAGCCCGATTTAGGGCCTAAACGGAATGATGGTTTTAGAACCACGAATTTGAAGTCGAAAAATTTATTCTGATTAGTTTTCAGGTTTATTTATTGATTAAAATATTGTGTAAAAATATCGTTAAGTAATTTTACTGATGAAGTGCTTAATTGGACTTTTAGGACTAAATTGCAAAAGTTGCAAAATATGTGTTCTAATTCATAAGTACTTGATTGAAATAGAGGTTTAAAGAGAAGGTCCTTAAATGGTAATTATACCATTATATTTCGTTTGGAAAAAAATGGGCATGAATAGGACAAAATTTTAAAGAAAGGCCTTAAGGGCATTTTAGTCATTTGGTAATTAAAAGAAATAAAAAGGGAAAATAAAGCCAAAATTGACTCATCTTTTTCATGGAGGCCGAAATTAGCATGGGGGAAACCATGGATAGGGTTTTCAAGCTTTCCAAGCTCAATAGTAAGTCCGTTCTAGCCCCGTTTTTCAAGTTCTTTATGATTTTGGAATCCTGATAACTTGATTAAGCTTATTCTAGCAATAATTTAAGCTAGGGTTCATATTTGGAAAAATACCCATAGGTGAAATGTGTTTATTTTGATGTCTTATGGTAGAATATGAAGGCTTAAATTATGTTAAACAACTTTTGCTAAGCAGTTTTAAGCAAAAATGAGTAAAACGGCTTAATCGGTAAAAGTTGTTATTGTTCATAACTATGTGTTACAGTGAGAATTTGATGTTGCCATAGAAGGAAAAATGATCAGCATGTCATAAAACATAATAATAAGGAATGAAGTTTAATTCCCAAGCCTAGGGGAAAAAGTGTAAATATGCAAAAGTTTAAGGGTAAAATTGTAATTTTGCCAAATTTTGAGTTAAGGACTGTTTTGAATAGTACATTAATTAAATAAGTAAAATATGATGTTTTAGTTCCCGGAAAATAAGATTTGAATCTAGAATGGGAGAAAAATCGAAAATAGGGAAAGTTGGTAAAATGGCCGTTTTAGTATCGAGGTAAGTTCATATGTATAATAAGCATTACTTTATGCATGTTTCAATGTAAAATTGATATATTTACTATGATTTTCGAGGTGTTGAAAGTAAGTATAATTATGATGATTTAAATGTTCAATATTAATTCGACATGGAAATGAGAAAGTATGTAAGTTTGTATGTAAATAATACATTATCTTTATTATGTTTTTGTATTTCAGCATATTTTATGTATTGTAGCTGATTTTTGAATCATAATTGACTATTGGAAGTATGGAATCAAGTATTTGAAAGAGAGAGAAATCCTGATTGAACCTTCGGAAAGATTGGATGATACAGATGGTATATAGCTAGGTCACATGTATGGTGCTGAGTGCATATCATGTGTACAAGAGAGCTACGAGACATTATGATGTAGCTAGGTCGCATGGGTGATACTATGTGTACACCATGTAGACAAGAGAGCTACGGGATATATGTAGCTAGGTCGCATGCGTGGTTCCAGGTGAAGGACACCATGTAGACAAGAGAGCTACGAGATAAATTGGCTAGGCCACATGGGTGGTACTAAAGTGTTCACCATGTGTACAAGAGAGCCAAAATTATGTGTACAATCGAGCTAGGTCACATGAGTGGTGCTAAGTGAAGGCCACTATGTGTACAAGAAAGCTTCGATTTTAAAGGTGGGCTGTGTGCGATACCATCGTGTATCTGTTATTATTCCGAAGCGTTCAACTGGGAAATTGATTAAATGAAATTGTGTATACTTTGTGATGATAAGTGTAAGTATATACATGTGTAAATTATGAGCAATATGCTCGATATGTGATTGCAAATTGGAAAGATTTTTATGGGAAAGTGATTAATACAATTGAAGTGTGAAAGATCAAAATTGACAATAAAACTATTCTAGATAGTTGCAGTGACATGAATCTAAAACTTTACCAAAAATAGTAGAAATTGAATCAGAAACTGAATGAGATATCAAATTAGAGCTTAATGAGTCTATTTTCATATAACAAAAACCGAGCAAGCAAAGAAATTCTATATTATGAGATATTTAAGTTTTTGAGAGACTGGTTTAGAATGACTACGTGATCCCCTGTTCTAACTTGGAAAAATCATTAAAAATTGTACAAACATAATTATGGGATATAATTTATATGCTTGAAATCCTTAATGAGTCTAGTTTCAAATTAAATAAACGAGAATATCCTTTTAATTCTATACAAGGAGAAAATTGATTCATAGTGAAGAGTGGTCAGAACAGTTGAGCACTGAAACAGGGGTAACTTCAATGAATAAATTGTACTAATTGGCCAGACCAAAAATTCTAAAAATTTTATGGTAAGAATATATGTTACCTTGTTAGACAGCTTATTTTGAACCTCTTTATGATTGTAATAGTGAAAGTATGTGTGTTTGTGATGGTAATATTCCGAGAACATATTATGACTTTGTTTAAAGTATGATAATGTATTATTTATTAATATTTACATACTTACTTACTAAGTTATAATGCTTACTCCCTTCATTTCCTTTTTCCTATAGTGTCGCAGATGTTAGCTCGAGTTGGAGGTCGCCGGAGGTTAAATCACACTATCAAACTATTGATCGATATATAAAGGTTTTAAAGTATTTTAAGTCTTTGGAATGTATGGAGACTCGTTTAATTGTTATTAAGTTGCTAGGAATTGGCTTAAAATGCTGACCTATGTTATTTGAAGGTCTCTATTGTATAAAGTCACTTAATATAGATAGTCTTGATTATGTTATTAATTAAATGATGCAAGTTATGAATATGCATGCTTGCCTACGTGTGTGGTTGAATTAAAGCATGATATGGGCCTTGTAAGCTCTTTTTAAGGGACAGCTTGAATGTGTTTGAAAAAGTTTTAAATTAGAGTGAAATTATGAATCGGTTTTTATACGATGATTAGTGATTAAGTCCGGTAATGCCCCGTACCCTGTTCCGGCGTCGAACACGGGTAAGGGGTGTTACAAGTTATGGTCTTACACAATATGATTTTTGGGGTCATGTGTTCTTTTAGATATTCATGCTTTTAATCCCGATCGACCTTTTTGACTAATCTAGAGACAGACACAAACTCATCATGCATTGACTCATCATACAATGACTTGCTCATGACAGACATATTCATGCTTCTAGACTCATATGCACAACATAACCATTCAAGTTCATGTCCCACCCTTAGTCCATCCAACTTGATACATTTCATACATGCATGATCTTAAACCTTTCATTTCATACCAAAGTTGTTACATCTTACTTTACTAATTTCATTTTTTTCTATTCAGTCACTTGGTAAGAGTTCCTAGAAAATACACACTAAATGAAATAGTCAACCTATGGACTCACTTGATAACCTTAAAGAGCATTTTAGCCTTCAGATCCATCATTCAGTAGGATGCTACAACCTCCTTTACCTTTTAGAATAGAAACACTTCGTTAGAATCCATCTAGGAAATCATTATCCTCATTTTAAACCCAGACATCTCTCAAAGCCATGTTTCTTTAATCATACTTATAGATTATGTTTCCTTGACAAACAAAGTCACGAAATGTATCTTGTAGTGAAGAAAATCACTAAAGATATCCTGGATTCCTAACTCGACTCAGAGGAATGTTTCTGTCTCTCTTTAGCCCTAAATCTTTTTATTTTTCAGAAGAAAAAAGGGAAAGAAGATAATGTAACGCCCCAAAAATTGGGCCTAGAAGAGTTGGGCTTTGAGTCTGGGATTCGGATAGAAGAAAACCTGAATATTGAGAAGTTTTAAATATTACTAGTGTTTAAAAAAAATATATATTGATAAAATATTTATGTTATTACTAATATTTTAATTTTTATGAAAATTATTATCATTATAATTATTAGATACAAATATATTTATAAAATTATTGTTGTTAATTTAGTGTTTAAATTAACATATTATCAAAAATTTTATTGTATCTATTTTCATTGATTTATGGAAATTATAATTATTATTATTAGGAAAAAATTATATATATTATCGTATTTGAAATTTTCATTATTATGGTTATTATTATTATTTTAGTTTTAAATAAATTACAATGTATTTAAAGTGTGGGAAAAATTCGGACCAAGACTCTAGCAAAAAAATTATTATTTTTGCTTCTTTAGGGGATCTGGACATTAAGGTTTATTAATAAGTTAGGCTAAAATTAGACATAAGGAGGAGTCTGGCCCAGTGGTTAGGAGTGTTGGGCAGCAGAAAGGGAACTGAGGTTCGATACCCAGCGTGCGCAAATTGGGTTTTTTTTTAGTATACAGGTTGCGGTTGGAATAGGCCTTAAAGGAAGTTACGAATGAAGTTTGACATAAAGAGAGCCTGTGGTGCAGTGACAAGCAACATATGTGTGTGTTAAAGAGGTCGCAGGTTCGATTCCGTACGTGAGCGAATCCTGTTTTATTTTTAAAGTGGGCCAGAACTGAAGCAAGTAAGGTTTATAATTTATTGTGACCCTATATTAGCAAGGAAGGAAGCCTGGTGCAGTGGCCAACAGCATGGTCGTGGGCGCAAGGTGGACGGAGGTCTGGGGTTTGAGTCCAGGCGAAGGTATGTTTTAATGTTATATTTTTAAAATGAACGGGACTTCAGCAGGTAACCTTTAAGATAAAAGGTGACGGTATATTATTGAAAACAAATGCCCGTCCCAGTGGCCAGCAGCGTGCTGGGCAACCTGGGGGTCCTAGGTTCGATCAGCGCTATGCGCAAAAGAGTGATTCTTTTTGCTGAACGTGCGTGGGAAGGACCGTATGGAATTGAAACGGTACCAGCTGCAGGAGGAGTGAGTGGGGGACTGCTGCTCAGCAGTGGGAGTTTGAATTAAATTCAAACTTTGATTATGGCCATGAATTAAGGAGATAAGGAAGGAATTAAAATTGGAAAAGGATTTTATTTTATTCTAATCTTAATCTTATTTCTTTTTGCTCTTATTCTTTTCTATTTTTCCCAAAAGCTGAACAATTTTCTCATTTTTTTTAATTATTTTCTTTCCTTCTCTCATCTATTCCCCTCTTCTCTTTTCTTTCTCCTCTTGCCAATTGTTCTTAAGCTAATCCCTCTATTTTCTCTTTCGTTATTTCTTCCACAAACTCTCTACCTCTCATTCTTCCTCTCTTTTATTTATAGTAAAAGCCGAACCTATCATTCTTTTCATTGCTAACCGAATAGCAACAAGCCAAATCCTAAAGGAGTCAAAGGAAGTCGATTTCTTTATAAAGGTATACACTTGTTCTTTTTCTTTTTAGCCGATTCTTGTTATTTTAAAAAGCCTTTCAACTCTTTTTTCAACACCCTTTTTGGTCCATAACCACTTTTTCTTCAGTGACCCAAAAGCCAAAAGCACAGCACCCTTGGGTGACTTGGTGGCGATTCGTAGGATCCTTGTGGTACGGGTTCGCTAGTGTTTTAGAGTCTGCATTGCGTTGAATCGGAGTTAACACGGATTGAAACCGTTTGGGTAAGTGAACCTTGGTAAGTGCTCGTAGCTTTAATCAATTCAATATTAGGAGTTTAAGAAAAGCGAAACCTCTCTAATTTAGGGAGATGGCGAATATGGGCATAGACTTTATGGGGTCTTCTTTTAATATTTTTGGTTTATTTATTGAAGGAGCAGCAAGGTGTAGTGTCGACTTGGAGTAGCTTGGATCACCGGAGTAGCTAGGCCTAGTCATCAATCGCGACAAAGGTAAGGTGCCTAAGGCCATTATGGATGGTGGCGAATGTGTAAGTGTTAATATTGGAAAGTTCTTGATTTGGTTCAATTATTGCGAGCTGATCTATTTAACAATTGATTATAGGAGAAATCGCATAGGAGATCTCGTCAAGGAATATCGCAAATCAGGTGTGTAAACGAACCCTTTCATAGCTTAAAGCGATAAATGCCGAAAAGTCAAATGCCAAATTCGGCATTTCGAGGACTCATGAGCAAGTTTAACGCTCATTATTTAGTTAGATTCGTTGAGATGATGATCGGGAACATTGGAAAGCAGTAAGAACATGATTTTTGGCATTCACGGTAAGTTGGGCCTCGAGGGGCTGCAATAGGGCCCAACAGGCTTTCGGGCCCATTTGGGTAAAATTGGTAGAATATGAAAACTACTGATAAAACCATTATGGAATATAGGCTAAATGGGCCTAGATGACGAAATTGGCTAAGTAGGGCCCACTAGGGGTTTTAGGCCCAATAACTCGATTTCGCTAAAAATGGGCCAGAATCACTGTTTGCACCCATGGATTGTTAGTAATCGTTAATGAACATGAAAACCCTAATTTTTGGTAAAATTATGAGATTACCCTTATGCCATGAAAATGACCGTTTTGCCCCTAGGTAAAAATGACCATTATACCCCTAGGGTTTATGTATGATTTTAATACATGGGATTTTGATGAATATGGCATGTATGATATGCACATGATATGTATGATATGCACATGATGTAATCATAATCGCATTGGGTTGGGTTTTATATGGATGGAGGAAGTGAAAAGGGCTTATGCCCTGATTATCAAAAGGGCTTATGCCCCTGTTATCAAAAGGGCTTATGCCCCGTTATAAAAGGGCTTATGCCCCAGTTATTAAAAGGGCTTTTGCCCCGATTATTAAAAGAGGCTAGGCCTCCGGTTATATGATAAATGACTATCTTTGCTAGTGGAGAGTATGGCGGGTGGGTCGAGTTAATCCCCACATGGTGTGTTGGTTGGTATGCGGTGGAGAGTAGCGGATTGTGGGTTGAGTAGTCTCCCCAAATGGGTTGCATTCTTTCATTGAAATTATATGTGATATTGAAATGGGCCTAAGGGCCATACCGCTTTCTGATAAAGGCTTGACCCGAGAATATGAAATATGAAAAGGCTTCGGCCCAGTGTTATGGAATATGAAACATGAAAAGGGCTATGGCCCAGTGCATGATTGAGATTGGATTTGGGCTTAGACCCAACAGGCCGTTATTGTTTTGGGCTCTGAAAGGGCTTATTGCACACCTGAGTTTCCAAACTCACCCCCTTTCCTTAACCTTGGTGAGCCTTGATGTGGGGACTTGGTAGGAGAGGATTGAGTGGCCACGGTGATCATCTTTGGGCTTTTAAATAAGTGTTGGTTTTCATTTAATTTCCTTTAATTATTATTTATTTTGGGTTGTAATAAGGCCAATTTTAACTTTCCTTTTATTTCTTTTCGGAATTATTTTAATTTTAATAACTTTAAAATTGGTTAATTATTATTCAAATGGGCTAGACTTAGGACGTGTTTTCAAAATGATACTTGTTTTCAAAATATCACAACACCACGATTAATCGATTTATCAAAGACGTCCACTTAAACAAACTTAAACTCGATATAACAAAGTGTGGCTATGGTTGTGGGCATGTCTAGGATTGGATCCAATCAAAGAGCTTGGTACTTAAGTAGCCTTCATGGCTCACCTCCTCTGTCTTGGATACCTACCTGGTGCCCAGCTTCCATACACTTTGTTAACTCAACAAAATATATGGTTTTTAAAACACTAAAAACGGAACGTGGGTTTTCAACTCCAATGTGGCACGTCAAATTCGGCCATAACGTCTGGGCCGGGTTTGGGGTGTTACAGATAACCTTTTCTTAACCCAACCAGAGTGCCCTTTTAACTTAACCTAAGTCTCTATAGGAACTTGGTAAATGTCACATCAAGATCGAGTGGCCTTACCATAATCTTCCACCTCTAAGAACTTACTCGATTATACATTTAGCCTTTAACCCTTGTAGTAACCAACTTTCCTCACAATTTAATTGTCATAGGACCATATTGCTCACTGGATGTACTATATCACTAGTGTGGACTCGTACCTTATAATCATTCCTTTCATAATTACCACTTCTATTTCACTTATTATCATAATCTATTGGGGAGTCTTTGTCAATTTATTATCATGTTGGATTCCACCCGTTCTATATGTCGAAAAGGTCTTTTGGGCAAACACTGATTCGCTAATAGTACTTTTTTATACTATACACCATATTCATATATATATATATATATTTATCAACACTCATTAATTCGTTATACTTACCTTTTTTCAGAGTTAGCCATAAGCTTTGTTCTTTCAAAATATCCTATACATTGTACATACCAGAGTTCACATAGTTTCCTTTTTTTTTTCATTCAAAGTCCACCACACCAGGGCATCACTAGTGCATTTGGAAAGTCCTTACTCTTAATCGAGTCTAACGTTGAGCACTTGAAACTTACCCTTAAGCTTTACTTTTATAAACGACACTTAAATAGTCAAGACTTTGCCGGCAGAATGTTACAACTCAATAGTGATATTAGTGTTATCCTCTTCTAATAGCCATTTTGCTTCATATTTGAAGTCCCCCATTGTTTTAGGTTGAAAAGTAATATTATGATTCAGTTGTGATTCAATTCAATTGTAACACTCGATTTTCAATAAACTCAAAATTTAGAATGAATACGAGACCAAATTGAAATAGGCCGCAAGCTGACAGCCTATATTGGAAGAAACTAGAAATCTAGAAATCGAATTAGACATGGTTGAGATCCAATTCTAGTTTAGTTAAATAGAATCAGCAAGTTCCTTAGTGGGAAACATCATCATTAGCCACGGATGACTCTTATAAGATGAGAATTAGAGTGGAAACATCTATAAATAGTTGGAAAACTGTAACAGCCTATACTAGGCCCAGTCGTCGACTCGAATATTAGGATGTCACACCACCGTCAAACAACATACATAGTACAAATGAAATCATTCTTAAAGAAACTTCCTCCATTTTTAACTTTTACACGACTTTTAAGTCAAATAGACTCATAATTATCATTAATACATGCTAACACACATCAAATGGTCTTATAAATATAATTAGACATGCATAGGGACCACATAGAAAAATTTTCCAAAACAATAACGCAAGTATTGATACTGAAACATAGGTATCAATATTTCCTTTAAATGTTATCGATACCAATTGAAAAAATGGTACCAAAACAACATTCTATTTCTCATCTAAGAATCAGATCCCAGAAAATATCGGTACATTTCTCGAAGTATCGATTATTTTACCTCAAGTATCGATACTCTTGATAAGCCATTGATACCAAATAACAATACTTACTTCCTTCACAGCGACATATCATAGATGTATCATTCTTAAAACCTGAATAATTATATCTCTGCTCCAGACACACAAAAAATACAGCATAATAAGGCAAATAATCCATCTGAATCATAAACCATTCAACATGTAACTAATACCTCGTCAAATAAAAATTAGAATGACCATAATAACATTTCAATAGTCAAAAACATGTCCGAGTAACCAAGCACTATAATCAGAACAATATCCATAAATCCTATGAATTATTAAGTTATGTAAATAACCAAAATGTCATGGAAACATTTGTGCAATAGTTCTACCACATTGCCTTTATTTTCCCAAAACATAAATAGATAAATAAACACCTATGACTAATTCTCAACCTTTAAACTGCACAGAAGTACTCAATTCATAGTTTCAAAATTTTCTACATGTTTATGGAAATTTTCATGAAATTCATTAAAATTCAATAAATCTTTAACGAAACTTCAAAGTAAGTTTAGAAACCTTTTAATCTCATCAAAACTAATTGGAAAACACTTTGAAATCACGTTTTACCCAAAATCTCGAAATCAACCAATTAACAACCCAATTTTCAGCTTTTATTTAAAACATACGATTTAATGGTTAAAAAATCAATTTAAATAATAAAATAATAGAAAAAAACTAATAGAAAATGAACGACTACCTCTGATGATGAAAAATCGAACATTTGATCAAAAACCCGAGAAACCCAAAAACTCAACAATAAAGAAATCTATGGTGTTTTGAGTATTTTTCTTGAAATACTATGGAGGTTTTGGCTTGGGTGATGATAAGAATCAAATGAATGAAGCTTGATTAACAAAAATGGAGAAATGGAGCTAAGGTAACTCAAGGGGTCGCACAAAACAAATAAATGAGAAGACTAACGTGAAACTTGTAGGTAGGGGGAAGAAATAGATTTATTTTTAAAGATGATTTTCTTTACGACCTCGTCTTAATTTCACCTGTTCTTCATCTTTTTTAGTAGCTCAAAGAAGTAGCTATGGAAAGCTTTGCATGGAGTAGGCTTTATATGGATGAAGCTAGAAAAGTAAGGAAACTAGAAAATGGATAGGGCTCTAAACCCTTCTATGCATTTAGGATTAAGTTATGGACATTAGAACCATTTTAAGGGTTCTGCATGCTATGAAATCTTGATTTTTTAAGATGTCGCATAATTTTAGTAGTAGCTTTTTGGTTGTAAGCAAATGCAAGGGAATAGCTCTAGTGTTCGAAGGAAGGGAAAAGCTATAGAGACAATGAAGTTTACGTTCAGTTCTAGACTTCAGCCTGTTATTAAGGTTTATACTGTTTAAGTAAGTCATGTTTGTATGAGCAAGATAATATGATGTTATGAGCATGCATTGCATTACTATGACAAAACCTGCATGGGATAGATGAAGTTAGGATGGGAATGGAGAAAGAACCTTTAGTTACCGTATCGAGCGAAGCTTCGAACCTTGTAAATGGAACACTACAGTGTTTGAGCATCAAGGTTAGGTGGTGTTAAAGAGATAATTAGAGGAGGATTCCGGAAATGAAATAATGGAAAAGTATTTATCACAACAACGGTATCGACTAATCTTTTGGGGTGACAGTGTGATGATGGTATATGGCGTAATACCATAGACGAAAGAGGCTATAACAATCTAGATATATGGTACGTAGCTTAAAACCATGGATGAAAGATGTCATGGCAATAAGGTAAATAGTGTAAGGTATACGATGTAAGAATATAGATGAAAATGATATAACAGTTAGGTATAATGAGTAAGACTATAGATATAACAGTTAGGTATGATGAGTAAGACTATAGATGAAAGACTCCATGAAATTATAAGGTAATATGCAAGAATGGTGAATCGGTGTAAGACCATGGATGAAAGAATCCATGGCATCCAAAGAGATAAATTTCGTCAGGATAGTAAATATGGAATAGAGTAAGTCTGTCAAGATGGTAAACACAGAATAGAGATAGTCCACTAGGATAGTAAACACGGAACAAAGATGAGGTTCATTGGCACAATAAACACAAATATGTCACTGGATTGAGAGAAAGAGGTAAGAAGGGTATGAGACAAATGTTTGGCTATGGCATCCTATAGAGTCTGCCATGAGACAAATATAGTGAGTACGTCATAACCTCATGTGAGAGGCATACGGCCCATGCGCCAAGTATGAGAAAACACGTAGGTGAAAGAAGAGTTTAAAGAAAGCGTAAGTAAAGTAAGCGGATCATAAGGTATCCGCCAAAATGTTGAAAATGGTAAATGTAGATATGAAAGCCAACAAAGCAAGGGCAAAGACCCCACGAGAATTAGAGAAATATAGGTTGTATAGGAGTTGGCCTAAGTACGGGAAAGTAAGAGAAAACTGAATGTCTGTTAAAGCTATTATAATGCCCTCAACTCGATCCATATTGTTATTTCACTGCATATAACATCCAGATGAACTTCATAATATGCTATAACAGAAACTCATAATTCAAAATAACATTACTCAGATCTAAAATAATTTTAGAAGAAGGTGAAATACCGTTTAATTTTCCTATTTATATTTCATTGTGACAGATATTCATCTCAAAATACAGATACAAATTTCTTTTTCATGAAAAAACCTATCAGTTTTAGTACCTTATAACCCAGAACACATCAATACTTCACCTTGGCTTTACTTATTACAGAACTTAAAAGAATTTACTCATACCTTACAATAAAGATAAACATTCAAATTCAAATCTTATCAGACATCCCTGATAATTCATGTCACATCTCGAAATTGGATCTAGAAGTTTTGAGGGTAGTTTTGGAATTATGGCCTAAAATTGGGTTCAAGAATTCAGAATATATAACCTGAAAATATCTTCGTCTATGGCTTTTGAAAATTTAAATCGATTTATGAAAATAATGTGAAAATGACTTTCAATTTTAAAAGGAGGAATTTTGTAAAGGGTTTAATTTAAGAGTAGCTTATAAAAATTATACCAACTTAAAAATCTGCCTATTTCCCTGCTTTCACCCTACTATTGACATGAAAAAAATAGAGAATAGAAACATTTCTTTCCCCTTCTTGCCGTCAATTAAAATCCCTAAAACCCCATTCATCAAATTTGATCTTCAAAACTTTAATCCCTTTTATTTTTACAATCTTCCAAGCACCATATATTGTCTTAAGTCAAAAAAGGACATCAAGAACACCATTAAAGCCATTGTTATTCATATTGTGGGTTTAACTGGATTTCATCAACCATTTGTTTTTCTCCACAATCAAGGTAAGGTCTTGCATTTCTATTAGTTTTTATTATAGTCTAACCATTTAAATCAAGTTTTAAATAAGTTGAAACAAGAATTTTTCATAATTAGCTGAAATTGGGGTTGTTAATGGCAGATTTTATATTTTTAAATGAAACTACTATTTCTATGTACTTTTTAATTTTTTTTTATGTGATTAGAATGTTTTTAAACTCATTTTAAACTTTTTTTAAAAGATTTGAAGGTTTTGATGAGTTTTCGTTAAGAATGGCCATGGATGTCAAAGTTTTTAAAATCACAAGTTTGAGGAGTTTTGGGTGATTTTAAGGTTGAGAATTGTTTTTAGATGAGTAGTTAGATGTTTAGAATAGGTTTTAAGTGATAGGAATGAATTTGGATTAAGATATTTGTGTTTTGGTTATGCTACTCAAAAATTTCAATTCCAATGGAACTAACCTTAGAATTGTGTTTTTATTTGATTAAGGAGTGTTATGACTGCTAATCAATTGTGTATGTTATGTGGTTAATATGTGAGAAGATTTGGAACCGTTGGAGAACTTTTCAAGCAAGACAAAAAGCAAGGAAAGCTAGTTTTAGCACTTGACAAATAGGCGAAAGCGTGAATGGTGAGTGTTCTAGAACTGCTGCTTGTAGACACAATTATTACTGTTGAATTAGAGCTTAGAAAAATCCTAAACCCCTACCCTAAATTTTGAGTGTGAGCCTTCTTACTCTTTTTATGTATTTTGCAACTTTGTGGTTATGTGATTGTGTTAATAAGTTATGTAGAGCGATTGTATTATGCATGTGTATGTGACTTATTGTGGTTATAGTGCATTGAGTTATATGTTATCACTTTTAAATGCAGAAATAGAGAGCATGGGAAGCATGCTATGTGGTTGTGACATTGTTGTGTGCATGATGTAAAAGAGCAGTGAAAATGTGCAAAAAATGGTAAGTAAATATGTGTATAATTGTGGATACTTTGGCCTTATGATCTGTTGAGACTGTTGGATATAGTTGGCATGCCATAGGATTTTGTGAGTCCTCACCCTTGTGTTGTTATTTGGGACATTAAAGCCTGGGATAGTTTGGAGATATAAGGGAATGTAAGCTAAGCTCCATTCATCGAGATATGTTTGTGTGTTGGAGAGTGTTAGCTTGATGCTATACTTATGGGATATGTTCGACTCTTCGAGTCATTGGTGTGTTGGGGATTCGTGTATCTAATGTTTGATGATAGAGCCAACTTTTATGTTTCATAGTCTTAAGTTTCCAAATTATCAATTAACGAATTGTTATGAAATATGCTATGTATATAAGTATGTGAGTGCAAAGTTAGATGTTGCCAAATTATCAATTAAGTTTGGCATTATAGTTGAGTACTATTGTAATTGTGCTTTAGATGCTTTTCTACAAAGTATGATATTGTGTTTATTTATGGTAATTCTAATCAATCACTGAGCCTATTAAGCTCACACACTCCTTTTTAAACCATTACAAATAATTAGCGTTTTCGGTGTGAGAAGTTCGGTTCCAAGGAAGTGGTCCAACTTAGGCTATAGTAATTTAAGAACGTGACATTATTATACTTTTGAACTTTGGAAATAAAGGCAACGTGTTTAGAATTTTGACTAGTTACTATTGTGTCCTTAATGGTTTATTATGATTTAAGACTTCTAGGATTTGATAGATGTTATTATCATTTTATGGCTTTATTTTGACTTATCATTTTATTGGCTGTATTTTGACTTGAATAATTGAAGTATTGATGTCGCTTTGGACTATATGTATGGTCAATTTGATGTTGGATAATGTGTTTGCTAATTCAGGTTGAGGTGGAGTATGTTTGAGTATCAATTTTGCCCTGTTTTATTGTATTTTTTTCAAATTGTACAAATGTGTCGATATTCAGGGCATAAGTATCGATACCTTAGTGTTGGAACTAATGTGTAGGAAAATAGTAGCTCAATTTGGTATCGATACCCTTTCAAGAGTATTGATACTCGGGGGTAAAAATACAGATACCTTTGCTTGCGTTTTGAGAAAACGTTTGGTTTCAAATTTAAGGAAAAACAAAATGCTAAAATGGTGTCGATTTTCTTAATGGTATCGATACCTGTCTTGATAAATATCAATACTTGGATTGCATATCGGTAACTACGTGATTTCTTTGGAAATTTATTAAATGGTCCCTAAGCATGTTTTTAAATTGTTTCTAATGTCATTTAATGTTTGTTAAGTCATGAAAACCTCTGTAAATGATTAAGTTATTGAAAATTATCCTTGCTTAAAAGTCTTGCATGCATGTGTAAATGTTATGATGTTGATGTAGCGCCTGTTACATGGGTCCAGTGATCGCCCCGGGTATGGAGTCTTACAATTGCCATATAGGCCTAACAGAACATGCCACATGTGCAAAGATATTGAGTATGCCACAAAGGTAGTTCTTACAGAGTTCACCACAAAGGCTATTCTTTCAGAGTTCACCACAAACGTTATTCTTTAAGAGTTAACCATAAAGGATATTCTTAGCAATCGTGTTTACCATATGGACTTGCCTAAACTCACATTATGTGAGGTTTGCCCATCATTATCCTAGGTATGTAGAGAACCCCATTGGGAAATCACCGTTCATTAGTTCTTTTTCAGAGGATGCCATGGTCGTGGACTTTTTCTTCAAAGTTCATATCAAGGTTCGTGTTTTCAGTCCCGACGAACTCCATTAGACATTACTATAGTAAACAGACACAGACTCTCTTGACAGACTCTTCATGCATTGAAACAATCTAATTTCAACATTTCACTTCACTAACATACACTCAATCAGAACACGTATCTCATAGCATGCATTTCAGACATATACATACTCAGCCAAACTTCAATGTTTCAATACCTGTACACCAACCATCACATACTTGAAATTATCAGATTCACTACCCATATACATACTACACTTTTCATAGTTTCAAATTCATTCAAAACTCTAAATATAGATATCCATCTCAAACTAGCAGCAATCACTCCTTATAAACATAATTTAACCATTAATACTCTTGTACATACAAATTATTTATCATTTTAATCGCTGACAATCCCACGCAGAAACTCTTGCTATTCAATTACCAAATACAGATTTAATCATTTAGTACTTAACATGCAGAGATGAAAAATTTACCCTGATGCAAAATAACTACTGATCATAAAAGAACCATGGCCTCTAGATCATCGATATAGGATATATTCAAACTTAAAAAATGTTTCAGTAAATCCCACTTGAGGAAGAGGAAGAGGAAGAAGAATCCCTTTCTGAACACACTCTCACATATAAATATGAGTCATCTTGCTTAGTGGAATTTAACAAGTGTCATACATGTAACGCTCCAAACCCGGTCCGATAAACCAAATCCGAATATTGGGTGTCACACCCTAGTACGAATGTAGCTTAATTCTTCACTTAAATAAAAAGTTTCTATTCATGAATGTTTACATAGTTATGAGAGCTTCGAATTAAATTACTAAGTATATATATACAGTGTATGATTACAAGTACGATGTATGGTAGTTAAAATTTAGTGACGCCTATGATTAACTCCCAACTCTAACATAAATACCATAAGACGTTGATTTACAACCATGTATTTCAAGTTTGATCACATCGCTTAACTTGCTCTGTATGCATAATAGCCTCATCTCACCACTCCTTTGGCGTAGTCCCAACATTCTCCCTCTAAGCATAGACTCAATTCAACTCACCTGAAACATAAGGTAAAAAAATGAGTTCATGTGACCTTAGTGAGGCAAACATTAATTACCTGAATTGTATTTAACATTTCCTTTATCCATCTCCTTATACTTATTCATCAACTTAACTCTAGCATATATCATTCTAGGTTTTTCCTTCTTCATATCGTGGTGTTATGCCTTACCCTGACATCATACCTTACATCTGTTCCTTTCCTTATGCAATACTCATGTTAATCACTTCACTTTCTCATGTTTTCCTTAACCAATCTCATTTCAAAAATCCAATTAGGCATAATACTATTGTTTTTTACGTTCCTATTCTAAACCATTGTTTTCCTAAACTAATCATGAAGTTCATAGACACTCATTTATCTTTTATTCCATACCTTACCAGACATAGCCCTTACTCGCGTTAGTGCTTCAAGCTTAAATGACTAATTCTTTTATATTCACCACATACTTTGGTGAATATTCACCTAATTACTCTATTTATTCCTTGTCAAAGATCTATTCGCCCAAAACGTTGGTATTTCAGCATTCATCAACCCTTGGTTCTTGTTTCATCAACACCCTTTAATAGTTACCTATAGTCAGTCAATACTCTTTTATAATTACACGATTAATGTACTTTATTGAAAATACACTCCAATAAGCTATATTATAGCTTCTCTATCTACTTTCAATCTATTATCCTTATTTGAACACAATCTAGTATTCTACTTTATCAAAATGCATTTATTCTCAATCATGTAAATTATACTAATTACTCTCACAAGTCTTACTAGTTGTGCCATATCCATTTATTTTGCGGCTCACTAAAAGTTTCGATCCTTAAGACTTGGCCATATATATAGTTTCTTCCAAGTTCTTCATAGAAGTTTTTCTTTCATCCTAAGCCATAAAGGTTCTCTTTTTAAGATAAGCCATAAAGGTTTTCCTTTCACATTATGCCATAAAGGCATTTCTTTTCAATTTGCCACCAAGACTTTTCTTTTAAACAACGCTATGAGGCCATTTCATTTCATGAATCACCACAAAGGCTTTTCATTCAGATTGTGCAGTTAAGGCTTTCCTTTCATGAATTTCTATAGAGGCTTTTCATTCTAGATATTACCATGAGACTTCCTTTATCCAAGGTCACTACAAAGGCTTTCTTTATAGAGGTTCGCCAGAAACACTTTTCCTTTAAAGAGGTTTGCCATAAAGGTTTTGCCTTTATAGAGTCTTGACACAAAGGTTTTTCTTTACAAATATTTGCCACAAAGGCTTTCATTTTTTTGCGTGTTCGCCATAAGGATTCTCCTAGACTCACAGTACACGAGGTTTGCCCTTCATTGTTTGGGTCACACAAAAACCACGTTAGGTAATAACCTTCCTTTAGTTTTTTTCATATGATGCCACAGCCCAGCTATGGTCTTGCATGATGTAGTGTCTTGGCCATGAACAGGTACTTTTTAGAAAATCATGTTTAAAGTCCTGACAGACCCCTTTTGATGACTCCATAGAGACAAGCACAGACTAATCACACATACAGACTCATTTACAATAGACACATTCCATAGCATGTTTTCAAGACATATGCACACATATATTTTGGTCATTCATAAACAATCATCCTTTAGCTTTAAGATTCATATCACATACTTAGACCAATCAGATCTCATACTCTTTATACATACAAGGTCTATCAAAACTCATTTTATATTAGAACCGTCATACCATACTCATCCACCTTCCATTTCATGTTTCACTCACTTTTCATAGAGATTTTCTAAAACACATAACATACATGCAAAAGTTAGTTTAGGGACTCATCTGATAACCTTGAAGGGCATCTTAGACTCCAGATCTTGCACTCAGCAAGGTATTGTAGCAACCACTACCTTGTACAATAGAAGATCACCATTAAAACCCACTCGAGTAGCTTTCACAATCATTTTATCCCTAAATAACCCATAAACAAAGCCTTACTTCATCAGGCATTCATTCATATCTACCTGTCCAAAGCCATAAAGCTTACCTCGACATGGAGAAAAATCACTAATAAAACCCAAAATTTCAGATCCAGCTTAAACCAGAGAAATGCTTCTTATTTCCTTCAACTCTAGATCTTAATACTTTAGAGGAAAGAGGGAAGAAGGTAAGTCCCCTTAACCAAACCGGAGTACTCTTTTAACTTAACCCAAGTCTCCATTGGAATTTTGTAAACGTCACATCCATACTAAGTTGTCTTATCCAAAATCTGCCACTTCCAAGAGAGCTTCTTGTTTATCTCCTTAGCCATTAACTCTTCTAGTTCACATTCAGTTTGTTCTTCACTAGCTTACCTTGTAACCTAACTAGAACAGAACCATAGTCACAGGGTGCATTGCATTATACTACTAGCGCAAACGTATACCCTAAAATTATTAATTCACTTAATCACAAATCTCATCCCACTAGTCAAAATAATCTGACATAGAACCCTTATTCAGTTATATTCATTTTAGAGTCTGTCCACTCTATGCGCCAAAAATGCATTTGGGAAAATACCACTTTGCCAATCATAATGCTTTAAGACTATGCGCCAGATCTTGCATCCACCAGAACTAGGGCTTTCTAGGCTAGCTTATAGAACTCCTATACTTAGCCAAATTCTAACACTATATACACTCACGACTGAGGTGACCATCGACCAGGTCCGCTCGAGCCCAACCGAATTCTTAAGCTGGATTGGTAGGCCCGGGCTTGGCCCAGCCCAAAAAATAAGCTAATTTTTTTGTCCAAGCTCAGCCCAGTTTATATACGCTTAACCTAGCCCGATATGGCCCAACCTTTTTTAAAAAAATATTTTATTACATAAAATAAATTTAAGAAATATAGTATATCAAATACATTAAAACTATTAAAACAAATCATTCCCAAAAATTATCAAATTGCATTAACAAATATTAAAAATTGGATGAAAACTTATTGGCATTTGATAGATATAGACCTCATTAACGTTCATAATAATTAATCATTTCTCCTTTAAAAAAAATAATTAATCATTGCTAATGTAATGATTATCATTTCAAGGGAATAATAAATTTTGCACAGAATGAAAAACGACAAAGTACAAGAATGAAAAGAATGAAAAACGACTTCAATATTGGATGGCATCAAGGTTGTTTCATTGAAGTACATTAAAGTTAAAGGACAAGGTACATGAAAATTGATAATTAGTGAAACAACTTGGTAACTAAAACCAACCACAACAATATTATATTCTAATGCAATTGATGTTTGAAACCTAACAAAATTAAAAGTTTTACAATATCCAACCAAAAGTTCTACAATATCTATATATCAAGCGAAATAGAACCAAAAAAGAAGCAAAAATTAGCACCCATCAATAGCAACAAAAGATTAAAAGTAGCAGCAAAACAATAGTGAAACAACACCCAAAGTAACACCAAAAACAACCTGCAAAATGTAATCAACCATTCAAAATATCTATATAGCAAGCAATCAACATATTTGATTTTATCTTTTCAAAAATAACATATTTGATTTTATAACAAGTTATAAATTATAAGCTAAATTAAATTCCTAAAAAGGAATCGAAGAATCATCATCCTCATCATTATCATTGTTGCAATCAATTTCTAATATAAAATAAGAATAAATGGTTAGATAATCAAATTGATAAAATGTTATAAAATTATAACAAAATAATAATAATAATAATCACCTATTGAAAATCCCTTATCTCGCATCCAGTCATCAAAGCAAATGACTTGAACCGTTTTTGGTTAAAGGGAACTTCTCAAAGATGTAATAACTTTTTTTCTCATTCTAAAAGTCGTCTCAGAAGCTACAGTTGATGTTGGAATTTCCAAAAGATCACGAGCTAAAATTGAAAGCTAACTATATCAAATTGAACTTTTTCTCCAATAATCCAATACATCTATTTTCCTATTCAACTCAAACTCTAGTTCATCCAAATAAATGTCCAACTGTGACCTTTTACTCTTACTATTGGATTCACTTAAGTAGTTTTTATAATCATTACTCTCATCATAATCTCCTCCAAAATCAATCCTATTGACATTGAGTTGATGCAAACTAGAATCAATAGGATCATTATCCGAAACATTGAAACTCCCGGCCAAAATAGAATACGTGGATTTGGTGTTCTTAGCATACTCATCAAACAAGAGTTTAAGATAATGGTTTGTACAAAGTCTGAAGCATGAGTTCCCTAGATTGTAGTAAAAAAATACACATAATTTAACTTGTAACAAGGATCTAAAATTGCAGCACATGACAATATCAAAAAATACTCAGCCCAATATTTATTAAATTTCTCTTTCATTTGTATAACCATTGGAGTTAAAAACGAATAAGGGCCTTTAACTGTATCGATTAAGACTTTGTGAACCTTTCTAAAATAAAGATTAGCAGTTGGATAATTAGAACCAGAAAAAACACTAGTCACATCATAAAAGACTTTCAAAATTTTACAAAATAGAACTATTGCTCCACTTCTCATTAGAAAGTGCAAATATTTGATAATCTTTATCCCATTGACCCCAAGAATCTAACACATATTTATAGTAAAGAGCATATTCATGCATCAAATAAGTATAATTTCATCTCACACACACATCTTGGTGCAACTTTTAGTCACATTCAAATAAAAGCTTTTGTCGGTCTCATAATGAAAAAATTTCCTACGAATTCCCGACTTTTTTATGTACTTGATTCCATTTCGAATCTTACCAACAACATCATCAAGAAGTTCTAAACCAGCTTTAACTATAAGATTCAATATATGAGCACAACATCTAACTTGAAAAAAAAACATCACCATACAAAAGAGTTCGGTTCGCACAGAAACGATTTTTTAGATAAGAAACCATAACATCGTTATAAGAAGTATTATCCAAAGTGATGCTAAAAATTTTTGTGGATGCCCTACTGAGATAAACATAAAAACAAGTTCATTTACTATGTTCAAACCATCATACGGAAGAGATAAAGCTCTAAACCTTATGATTCTTTTTTGTAACTTCTAAGCTTTGTCAACCCAATGAGGAGTAATGCAAATGTATTCATCATTAGTATGCTAAGAGTTCCAATTATTAGAAATTAGAAAAATTAAACCAGGTGCTTTAGCCAACTATTCTTTAACATGATCTCTCTCTTTTATATAATACATTAGGAAATTTCTAGTCGTTCTTTGTTTACTTATATTCTTAAAATTAGGACTAGAATTACTCATCATGTAGCTAAATCTTGGTTCTTCAACCATCCTAAATAAATGCCAGCCACACACAAGAAAAGTAGAAATAGCTCAATGACACTTATCAACATCAAACTTGTAGGTTTTTATAGATCAACCACCTCTTACGGATGGTTGAGTGGCTATGGTGTATTGAGTGATGTCCTTATTGATTTTTTTCAAACAACTATTTAGATGATGTTTTAAATGGGAGGTTCCGCTAGAAAATTTAGTAGAAAAGATACTCTTACAATGATTACATTATGCCTTCAACTTGTCTTTGTTCTCATATTCAAGCTTTGTCATTTTATCTTACACCTTTGAAGTAGTAGACTTTTGACATTTAGAACCACTTTCATATATATTAAATCCATCACCCACATGTATTGGAGTGTTTGAACTAGCTATTGTCATAAAATCTGAAGTCCTAAAATCGTAAAAACTCAATTAATATATAAAAAATAAAAAAAGAGTAGAATCAATTTCTATATATATATATATGGTTGGCTATGGCAGCATGATTTGAAAGCTTGCTGAAGTACAAATACTAATAATGGATTTTGATCATTCATTTTCTTAGGCATACATATTTAACATCCCAATTTTGAATACAAAATAAAATAAACACCATCAACCAAATAATAACTCATTTTACTATAAAAAGATATCATCATAATCTCAAGTGGAGTACTTCAAGGCATAAAGAACAAGGAAAGAAACAAAAGTTTATTTGCATTAATTTCATGACATAAAGAGTTGACCTGTACATGCTTTAATTAATTATTTATATATAAATGTATATATTAGAAACTACAAGACATAATTGATGCAATTCAATACGAGCATCTAAATAAATAAAACCTATTAAAAAGAGGCAACTGTCATATGAGATTTATCGACTTTCTAACAAAAGGGATAAGACAATTATTTGAAACTGACAATTAGGCTAAAATGAGCTCATGTAACACCCATTATCCGTATCCAACGCCGGAATAGGGTACGAGGCATTACTGGACTTAAGCACAAGCTAGCATACAAACCAAAGCATAAATTTCCATCCAAATTTAGAACTTTTCGTTTACAACCATATCGTCCCTAAAACGAGCCTACGAGGCCCAAAACAGGCATTGTAGGTGGTTCGGGACTAAACTGAGAACTTTAGGAATTTTTACGACACTTAGAGAATTTTTCATCAAAACAAGGTCACACGCCCGTGTGGCTTGGGACACGCCCGTGTGGCTTGGGACACGTCCGTGTGGGTGACCACATGGCCGTGTCCCAAACCCGTGTAACTCTCTGCTTATGACATCATCACCAAAGGAAGTCACACGGCCAAGTCACACGCCCATGTGCTAGGCCATGTGGCGAATTTTAATTTTTGAAAATTTTCATAAAATAGGTGCAGTCTTCACACGCCCTGGACACATGCCCATGTCCCTAAGTCGTGTCCTCCACACGGCTATGACACACGGTCGTGTCTCTGCCTATGTGGACAAAATATGGCTATTTACCAAGCCATTTTGCCACCCTTATTTACACCAACCTACACAGCAACAAGCATCACCAATCCAAGCATATACATACAACCAAATTAACCACAAACAAGATATCGATACATCATTTGCACATACTAACATCTATTTATTTGTACCAACCTACACAATAACAAGCATCACTAATCTAAGCATATACATACAACCAAATCAGCCACAAACAAGATATCGATACATCATTTGCACATACTAACATCTATCATGCCTAAACATCACATATTTTCTTTTCTCATTCATGCCAATTTCATCTTCATGATAAGCATCATCACATAAACATACCAATGACCAATAAGATTAACATTAGCCCACTCCCAATGGCCTTGTACAAAATGAATCATTAACCATTACAATGCCAACACATTTGGCTAACCAATATAACACGTAACAAATTGACCAAGTCCCTATACATGCCATATTCAAAATATTGAAACCAAGTATACCCAAAATAACCATTTGATAGTGTGAACCAAACTCCGACGTTCCTCAATCCTCGAGCTAGCTTTGGCAACACTATAAGGAATGGAAAGAAAAAGGGAGTAAGCTTTAAAACTTAGTAAGTTTGCATGTAAATATTAAGCAACATTAATCATACATTAATCATTTAATTATTCAACATAAGTTAACATAAATATCATCATGTATCTTAGGCATAACTTACTCATTAGTATTCTTACCAAGAGTTCATCTCATACTAAAGTCCATACTCATGAGTTTTACATACATACCTGTACCAACTTATAACATAGTTGCGTACTTTGTCAACTTTGATATACTCTTCGGATGACCCGTTGAACACTTGGAATACTATCGAATGCACGGAAAGTCTTACATGTAAGTGCCACATATGTAGCCAATGCTACCTCATATCCTATAACACATAGGGCTCGCACACAAGCTAATCACGGGCCTGCTCACACAAGCTGTCAGTCAAGACGTAGCTATACGGGTTGCTCACACAAGCTATCAGGTATCAGCAACACATGCCAGACTACCCAGCCATGGTAGGACTTACATGACCAGCACTCGGATTCACATAGATCACATAACACATGGTTTCATAGTGACATATCACTTGTTTCCTAAACTATTCCTAATGGTTCAGCCGAGATTTTCTCATCGTCGAAACTTCGTTGAATATTTCCATAGGAACAATCATACAATTTATGCAATATTAATCATTAAATACATAATATAACATTGCATTATTTACACACAGACTTAACCTCGGTACAAAATAGCAGGAAATGGACCTAATCATCAATAACCTTATTCTTCCCTCGATCGAGTTCCAAACTTCGTTTTTCTTTATCTGTAATAGAAATTTTAACTTATTTAATTATCACATTACTCAATGCTGTCCAAAAATCACATTATGGCAAAATTATACTTTTGCCCCTAACTTTTTACATTTTTACAAATTAGTCCTTAGGCTCATAAAATGAAATGTATCCATTTTCTTTGTTATCCAAGCCTAACCAAACTTAAATCATGCTCATAACAGCCTACATTTTTCATCAAATCAGATTTCTACTACCTATTTTTACAACTTTTATAGAAAAGACCTTTTTATGCATTTTCACTAAAAATCACTTAGTAGAAGTTGTTTATCACACCTTAAACATACAACATCTTCCATCAAACATTAAAAAACATGCATGCCACACATGGGTAAATTTTTAAACATGAATCCTACTTCAAAATAATGGTAGAAATAGGTAAATCGGGTTACGAGGACTTCAAAAATGTAAAAAGCATTCAAAACGGGGCTAGGATTCACTGACAATCAAGCTTGAAAGTTGAAGAAACCCTAGCTATGGTATCCTTGTAAAATTCGGCAAAGCTGAAGAAGATGGACACCAATTTTGACTTTATTTTCCTTTTTTATTCTTTTATTTACCAAATGACCAAAATGCCCTTAATGCATAACTTTGAAATTCTACTTATTCATGTCCATTTTTCTATACTAATTTATCTAATGGTCTAATTACCAACTATGCACTAATTTATCTAATGGTCTAATTACCAACTAAAGACCTATAATTTAAAACCTCATGCAATTGGACACCTTTAACAAGTAAACTCAACTTTGTCACTTTTTATAATTTAGTCCTTTTGACTAAATTGAGTGCCCAAACGTCAAAATTTTCGAACAAGATTTTCACAGAATAGTTCCTCAAAACTATAGACCATAAAAATATAATAAAAATTAATTTTTGTACATCAGAATCATGGTCCAGAAACCACTGTTCCAACTAGCCCCAAAATCAGGCTGTTATAGCTCACATGCTTATACATCAAGGAAATGTTGAAATGTAAGCTTATTCTCTCAAGTAACCAAGACTTAACACATAGTTAAGGAAAAATACATTGATAAAATCTGTGCAGAAGATAGGATTTTAGGTATCAAATGTTGAACTTGCCAAGTTGGAAACAAAGTTTTTTCCTTCCTTTCTAATAATAATATTATTAAATGATGGTAGTAGCATCACAATTATAAAATCCTGATGCATACAACTTAATTTTTCCTCAGAAAACAAACAAATTTATGAAGTTCTGTGATAGAAATATTGTAAATTATAGTCAAGTTAAAATTTAATAGAACACTCCAAAAGATTTGAACTAGACATTATATGCACCATCTATAGATACAAAAGTAACCAATATTTGAACAGGTTGTATTTTAAATACTAATTAATAAACATGAATTCAAAACCTCAAATCTAGCAAACCATATAGTCAGTCAATTCCTCATGAAGTTGTTCAGTACATGAATTAATTCAATAATCGATAGGAACTAGTAACTAGTAACAAATCAAACAAGTACCAGTGATTTAAATGAAATATTCTAACATAATGAATAAAAAGTAATAAAAAAACCACAATGAATGAATGTTTTGGGGTATGTTGTTGCAATATATAGTTGTGATACCAATGGAAACACAATGTGCAACCACGGCGACTGATGACAAAATGTTGAAGGGGAGAAGCAGGAGACAAACAAGCAGCGACGCTGGAGGTCTCTGAGTAAGGTGGGAGGGTCGTATTTATGAATGAGTGAATGGGTGGGTGGCGGAACTGAGGTTGTGACATCCCTAATTTAACCCTAGTCGGGAAGTGGTTTCGGGACCATAAAACTGGGTCACAAAAACATTTAAATACCTTATTCCATGCCAAATATATGTGAAAATGCATGTGTGAATTTTTAATTCTTTGATTTAGTTAAATTGAATGTGAATTGAAAGAAAAAGGACTCATGTGAAAGGATTTAAATATATGTGGCTAATTTTAAGAGGTTAGTAAAAGAATGAAGTAAAATAGATGGAGTTGCATGTCAAATAGTCCATTTCCTAAGGATAGCGGTACCATGACAAGATTATGGGCAAAGGAACATGTTTCCAACATGTTAGGTTAGTGGTGTATGTAGGAAGCCATAAAATAAAAGCTAGCATTAAAGAATTGAAAAAAAATGATGAGCATGGATGCCCCCATTTGCCGTGAATTGAACAAGAAAAACAAAAAAAAAAAGTGCTCATCCTTTCTCAAATTTTGTATTGCCATGAGTAAGGGAGAGGGGGTTTGGAGAAGCTTGGCCATACTTGCAACTAGATTGAGGTATGTTTGATGTCATTCCTTAAGATTCATGCATGTTTTAGTTGTTAGTTTGAAACCTACCTAGCCCATGGCTTAGATTTCTTTGCTATTTGATGGAGATGAAGTTCGCCATGGAGGTTGTCTTTCTTGGTTGGTATTTTAATGTTGTTGTGACGAAGCATGAAGAGAAGTGAGATGAATGTTTAATAAAAGGAGATTTTTGTGCCATTGAATTCTTGTTGTTATATGTGTATGTGCATGAGTATTCGCCATGCTATAGAATTCATGTTGCAAAATAATTAATGCTTAATGTGATATATAATAGTACTTGTGAATGAGCTTGAGAGTATCTAAATTATTAGTTGGAGGTGCGAATGTGGTCTTGGATGAATTTTAAAGAACAAAGAAATTTTGGGTGACTATAGGTCAAGGACATTCGCCAAAGGCTTGTGTGCTAGCAAAGTCGGCCTAGATGGGGTAAATGTTAAGTGTTAAATGTTCATGAGATAAAATTTTGTGATTTGATGAATTAATGATGATAGTATAGTTGATGTCATGTATAAATATGTGGCAAGACGGTTAAACTAGTTAATTTATTGATTAAGCTCAAGAAGCTAGAGGTGGAGAATCAAGCAAAGGCAAAGGAAAGAACATCGAGTAGCGAGTTGGAACCATTTTACCCAATACAAGGTAAGTCATTAAGCATATATTTGATATTGCTTAAATGATTGTAATATCTATGCAATTGTGTTTAATGAGATGAAATATATACAAATGTATGTGTATGAAAAGATGATATTGTTGAGCGTAAAAGAGATAGTGAAATGTGTAGGAAGTTTGCTTCGGCACTAAGTGTGCGAGAAATAGATGTGTACGGTGGTGAGATTGGCACTTGAGTGTGCGAGCTTGTAATGTATGGCACTAAGTGTGCGAGTTTGGACTATATGGCACTATGTGTGCGGGCTTGAATCACATGGCACTAAGTGTGCGTGATTGAGTATTAAGCACTATGTGTGCGAACTCTACACATATCTCCGATTGAATATTTATATGGAGGTGTGACTTTATCGAGATGAGTATGAACAGCGGAAAGAGTAAGTACCTTGAGTTCATGGCTAATAGATGCTATGTTCATGCTCGGGGTGGAGTTGGTAAGATTTAAATCTATGTGGTGATTTCAATTGCATTACCGTAAATAAGGTATCGTGGAATAGATGAAAGTTCATTTGAATGCATGATTGTTGCGGAAATGAAATGATGTATGGAAATTGCTTCAAATATCCTATTGAATAGTATATGAAATGTAAATGTATGACTTGGTATGAGATTGATCCGAAAGGTCTAAGGAACTATGGTATAGTTCGGTATGGCTGGAACACTTGGCCTTGTTTCATTATTTCATTTTATGATAATTTTATTAATGGATGGTTGTGGAATGCTTATGACTTCTCGAGTTATAAACTCACTCGGTGTTTTATTGTCACCCATTTTAGGTTTCTTGGACTCGTCTCCTTTTGGGTGCTCGGAACCGTCAACGAAGTCATCACACCGGTGAGCAATTTTTGGTATTGTCTTCTTAGTCAACTTAGGAGAACATTTGGCATGTATGGGCTATTTTGTTTTGTTAAATTTTGGGTTGTAAACTTTAAGCCATGTGAAAATGGCCTATGTGGTCGTTTGAGTGGGATGCTAGAACCTATAGCCACGAGTCTTAGAAACCTTAAATTTTGATAAGGTGGCCATAATTTGTGTCATGTATGATGGATGATTAGTAAGGCTAAGGAAGGATTCATGAAATTGGCATAGTCTACTGCAGTAACTGTTGCGGACAGCAGCAGTGATATGAGATCGAAAAATCACTAAAAATAGTAGAAGTGTAATTAATTGCTAAAAAAATTACGTACTCGAAGCTTGATGGGTCTATTTTCATATGGATGAAACGAAACGACCATATGAGCTGTATTTTAAGAGATATTCAAGATTTCGTGAGACAGGGCCAGAACGGTTTCTGGATTCTATGTTTCGACTTTGAAAATTTACCATAAATTATCCAGAAACAATTAGAAGTCATGCCTTATATGCATAGATTCCCCATTGAGTCTAATTTCATTAGAAAGAAACGGCATGAGCATTGGAGCTCTGTACGAGATGATATCCAGGTCGTAATGCGCAAAGGTCAGTGTAGTCGAACCCGAAACAGGGGTGACTTTAACTAATAAACTGTACCAATTGGCCCGACCAAAATTTTAGAAATAAATCCACGGATGGATATATGAGGGGTGAACTGGTTTTTGAGTTCTGGAACTCGAGATATGATTTTTAAGGTGACAGGGACGCAGTTTGCCACTGGACTGGAAATGTGAAAAATAGTTTGTGTACACAAGTTGGTGCGAGCCCGACCGGTATCGGGAGCGGGTGTTACAATTTTTGGTATCGAGCTATGGTTTAGTCGGTTCTAGGAATGGGCGTGTGAGTCTAGCTATACATGCCAATGTGTTAGTGCTTAAAATGTGATGACTTCGACGGTTGAAATTTTTGTTTTGATTAGCAAATGGAACCCGGGGTAGAGACCCTTGGCGGATGACTTTGAAAGTGTAGCGGCTGCTCTGCAAGCAAGGGACACCACTGTTGAGCCTCAGTCATCCGCGAATAATCAAGATGAAGGGCTAAACAAGCCTTCTTCACCATGATGAATGAGTGGGTCGCGTAATATGCCCGAACCAATCCGGCTGTCCAACCATTCCCAAATTTAAATAATCCACCCCAAGAGCCCGTAATGCCATCATTGCTGATCCTGTGAGGTGAGTAAACCACTGTGGACTTGATTAGGAAGCGTGGGGCGAGGAGTTTAAGGCCATAGTTCTTGATGATGCCGAAAGGGCCGAGTTCGCTTGATAACACCTATCATGCACACCGATGAATGTCTTAAGTGTGCTATATCCTTGTTGCGAGACTCACCTACTATTGGTGGAGGACCTTAATTTCCATAGTCCCAAAGGAACAAGTTACTTGGGATTTCTTCCAA
Source organism: Gossypium arboreum (assembly GCF_025698485.1). Taxonomy (NCBI): domain Eukaryota; kingdom Viridiplantae; phylum Streptophyta; class Magnoliopsida; order Malvales; family Malvaceae; genus Gossypium; species Gossypium arboreum. The sequence continues at coordinate 33,823,937 of NC_069082.1, forward strand.
ACGGAATTTGAAAGAAATACATTAGTCAACGGTTCATCGATCAAAAGCGTAAGAAATTCTTGGAGCTCAAGCAAGGTCGATGATGGCAGATGTCGAATCTGAACATGAGTTCGTAAGACTTAGTCGGTATGCTCGGGAGTGTGTGGCTGATGATGTTGCTATGTGCAAAAGATTTGAAGAGGATTGAATGAAGAGTTAAAGCTACTTGTGGGTATTTTGGAGATAAAAGAATTTGTAACACTAGTTGAACGAGCACAAAGGCGGAAGAGCTCGGAAGGAGAAGAGGAAGGCTGAATTTGAAGCTAGATATTATCGTAAAAGATCGACGGACAAGGCTCCATTTTCTACTGTAAAGAAGTTCGAGAGGACACAAATAAGTCGAGGCGATTGCGGGATTTCCATTAGAACACGACCATTGATGGACTCACGAGCTACTTTGGTAGCTAGTGTGGGCAATAATCGTCAAGAAAAGCCGAATGCCCCCAATGTGGAAGGCGACACATAGGTGAATGTTGGGGTAAGTCATTAATAGGGTCATTATGGATGCGGTTCGAAGGACCACTTCATTAGAGATTGCAGAGCTAGATGAGAAGAATAAGATGCAAGGTGCAAGATCTAGTGGGACGACGGCTAGAGGCGAGACCCGAGGATTTCAGGAGGTAGGGGTGGTAATCGAGAGGGGTCTCGATACGGTTGTTCGATCCGAGACTCGTGCTCCTACTAGAGCATATGCTATCCAGCGCGAGAGGAGGCATCCTCCTCGGCGTTATCCTTGGTACTTTCACTCTCTTTGATACTAGTGTGATTGCATTGATTGACCTGGCTCTACTCATTCATATGTATGTGAAACCTTAGCATCCGGTAAGACTCTACTGTTGAGTCTCTTGAGTTCGTAATTCAGTGTCAAACCCTTTGGGTCAATACGTACTCGTTGATAAAGTGTGTAAGAGATGCCCCTAATAATTCGAGAATCTGTTTTCCTACCGATCGATACTTCTACCATTTGATGAATTCGATGTTATTCTTGGTATGGATTGGTGACCGTACATGATGCGATGGTGGATCGCAAAAGGAAAACCATTGATTTGAGGAGTGCAAATAATGAGGTAGTCCAAGTCGAGTCTACTAATTTAAGAGGAGTGCCGATAATATCTTCTATGACCGCTCGGAGATATGTGAAAAGGGTGTGAAACATACCTTGCGTATGTGTTTGAGAGTAAAGAGACGGAAGGAAACTCGAATCGGTACCGAGTGGTTTGTGAGTATTCAGATGTTTTTCCTGAGGAGTTACCGGGATTGCCACCGGTTCGAGAAGTGGAATTCGGCATCGAAGTGGTACCGGGTACTACGCCGATCTCAATAGCCCCGTATCGTATGGCATTAACGGAATTAAAGGAATTGAAGGTTCAATTGCAAGAATTGACGGATAGAGGTTTCGCTCGACCGAGTTTTTCTCCATGGGGAGCACCAGTATTGTTTGTGAAGAAGAAGGATGGAACTATGAGATTGTGCATCGACTATCGTCAGTTGAATAAAGTGACGATAAAGAATAAATATCCGTTGCCACGAATTGACGATTTGTTTGATCAATTAAAGGGAGCCTCAGTGTTTTCAAAGATAGATTTGAGGTCGGGTACTATCGGTTGAGGGTCGAGAATCGGACATACCCAAGCCGCTTTTAGAGCGAGTGCGGCCACTCACGAATTCTTAGTGATGCCGTTTGGGCTCACTAATGCCCCTGCGGTAATGAATAGAATTTTCAGGCCATACTTGGATCGGTTCGTAGTTGTATTTATCGATGACATTTTGGTCTATTCAAGAGATGAAACTGAACACGCTAAACACCTGAGGCTAGTGTTGCAAATTTTACGAGATAAGTAGTTATACGCAAAGTTCAGTAAATGTGAATTTTGTTTGAGAGAGGTTAGCTTTTTAGGGCACGTGGTATCCGCATCGGGTGTCAGGGTGGACCCGAACAAAATTTCGGCCATAGTCGATTGGAAACCTCCAAGGAATGTTACCGAAGTTAGGAGCTTTTTGGGGCTTGCCGGATACTATCGATGATTTGTGAAAGGTTTTTCGATGATAGCTGCACCGATGATGAAACTACTCCAAAAAGATGTTAAGTTCGAGTGGTCAGAACGCTGTCAAGAAAGTTTCGATCGACTAAAACACATTTAACCGAGGCCCCAAGATTAGTACAAAGGAGTCCCGTAAAGAGTTTGTCATATCTGATGGCGCATCCTTGTTTGGGTTAGGTTGTGTGTTGATGCAAGAAGGTCGAGTTGTGGCTTACGCGTCGAGACAACTAAAGCCACATGAGAGAAACTATCCGACCCATGACCTTGAACTAGCGACCATAGTGTTCGCCTTGAAAATATGGCGGCATTACTTGTTTCGAGAAAGGTGTCATATTTATTCGGACCACAAAAGTCTTAAATATTTGATGACTCAAAGAGATTTAAACTGCGACAAAGACGTTGGCTTGAGTTGTTGAAAGACTATGAACTCATCATTGATTATCACCGGAAAAGGCCAACGTGGTGGCCGATGCTTTAAGTCGCAAGGCTTTGTTTGCTTTGAGAACGATGGATGCTCACATATCCGTTTCACCCGATGAGGTGCTAGTAGTCGAATTAGAGGCCAAACCGTTATTGATTCATCAAATACTTGAATCTCGGAAGGTCGATTTGAATTGGTCGCTAAACGAGTCGAATGTGTTTGAATGAGGAATCGAATTTCAGATTGACGACAATGATTGCTTGACGTTCAAGGGTCGATTATGTATTCCGAGGATTGAACTTGTTTGAAGATTCGGACGAGGCTCACGATGAGTCGAATGTCCATCCACCGGTAGTACTAAAATGTACAATGACTTGAAACGCCAATTTTGGTGGCCGGTGTAAACGAGACATTTCTGAATTTCTTTTAAGGTGTCTGATATGTCAACAAGTGAAAGCGGAACATCAAGTGCCATCGGGATTACTCCAGCCAATCATGATACCTGAATGGAAATGGGATCGAGTGACAATGGATTTTGTATCTGGGTTACCAGTGTCGGCAGGTAAGAAAGATGCGATTTGGGTTGTTGTGGATAGACTGACTAAGTCGGCTTTTTCGCTCGATAAGTTGGCAGAGTTATACATCTCCCAAATTGTTCGATTGCATGCGGTACCTACTTCTATCGTGTCGGATAGAGACCCAAGATTTACGTCGCGATTTTGAAAGAAATTGCAAGAGGCTTTGGGTACCAAGCTGCATTTTAGCACTGCTTTTCATCCCCAAACCGATGGTCAATCCGAACGGATAATTCAAATACTCGAGGATATGTTGAGATGTTGCATCCTTGAGTTTAGTGGTTCATGGGAACGGTATTTACCTTTGATTGAATTCGCTCACAATAACAGTTTTCAATCAAGTATTAAGATGGCGCCTTACGAGGCTTTATACGGTCGTAAATGCCGTACCCCATTATTCTGGACTGAACTTAGTGAAGGTAAAATCTTCGGGGTTGATTTGATTAAGGATGCCGAGCAGAAAGTTCGAGTAATTCGTGAAAGTTTGAAAGCTGCTTCGGATCGCCAAAAGTCGTATGCGGATTTGAGAAGAAAAGACATTGAATATCAGGTTGGGGACAAGGTATTTCTCAAAGTTTCACCCTGGAAGAAGGTGCTTAGATTTGGTCGTAAGGGCAAATTGAGTCCGAGGTTCATCGGTCCGTATGAAGTATCCGAACGAGTTGGGCGATGGCGTAACGACTAATTTTACCCCGAGCTTGAATGGATTCACGGCGTTTTCCATGTCTCGATGCTTGACGATATAGGTCGACCCGACACACGTAATCACTCCATCCGAGGTCGAGGTTCACCTAATTTGAGTTATGAAGAAGAGCGGTTCGCGATTCGATGCTGTGAAGTAAAAGAGTTGCGCAATAAGAAAATCCCATTGGTGAAGGTGTTGTGGCATAAACACGAATTGAAGAAGCCACTTGGGAACTTGAGGACTCTATGAAAGAGCGATACAGAGCCTATTTACCAAGAAGATTTAGGGACGAAAATTTCTTAAGTGGGGAGAGTTGTGACATCCCTAATTTAACCCTAGTCGGGAAGTGGTTTGGGACCACAAAAGCTGGGTCACAAAACATTTAAATACCTTATTACATGCCAAATATATGTGAAAATGCATGTGTGAATTTTAATTCTTTGATTTAGTTAAATTGAGCGTGAATTGAAAGAAAAGGACTCATGTGAAAGGATTTAAATATATGTGGCTAATTTTAAGAGGTTAGTAAAAGAATGAAGTAAAATAGATGGAGTTGCATGTCAAATAGTCCATTTCCTAAGGATAGCGGCCGGCCATGACAAGATTATGGGCAAAGGGAACATGTTTCCAACATGTTAGGTTAGTGGTGTATGTAGGAAGCCATAAAATAAAAGCTAGCATTAAAGAATTGAAAAAAAAAATGATGAGCATGGATGCCCCCCCATTTGCCGTGAATTGAACAAGAAAAACAAAAAAAAAAAAGTGCTCATCCTTTCTCAAATTTTTGTATTGCCATGAGTAAGGGAGAGGGGGGGTTTGGAGAAGCTTGGCCATACTTGCAACTAGATTGAGGTATGTTTGATGTCATTCCTTAAGATTCATGCATGTTTTAGTTGTTAGTTTGAAACCTACCTAGCCCATGGCTTAGATTTCTTTGCTATTTGATGGAGATGAAGTTCGGCCATGGAGGTTGTCTTTCTTGGTTGGTATTTTAATGTTGTTGTGACGAAGCATGAAGAGAAGTGAGATGAATGTTTAATAAAAGGAGATTTTTGTGCCATTGAATTCTTGTTGTTATATGTGTATGTGCATGAGTATTCGGCCATGCTATAGAATTCATGTTGCAAAATAATTAATGCTTAATGTGATATATAATAGTACTTGTGAATGAGCTTGAGAGTATCTAAATTATTAGTTGGAGGTGCGAATGTGGTCTTGGATGAATTTTAAAGAACAAAGAAATTTTGGGTGACTATAGGTCAAGGACATTGACCAAAGGCTTGTGTGCTAGCAAAGTCGGCCTAGATGGGGTAAATGTTAAGTGTTAAATGTTCATGAGATAAAATTTTGTGATTTGATGAATTAATGATGATAGTATAGTTGATGTCATGTATAAATATGTGGCAAGACGGTTAAACTAGTTAATTTATTGATTAAGCTCAAGAAGCTAGAGGTGGAGAATCAAGCAAAGGCAAAGGAAAGAACATCGAGTAGCCGAGTTGGAACCATTTTACCCAATACAAGGTAAGTCATTAAGCATATATTTGATATTGCTTAAATGATTGTAATATCTATGCAATTGTGTTTAATGAGATGAAATATATACAAATGTATGTGTATGAAAAGATGATATTGTTGAGCGTAAAAGAGATAGTGAAATGTGTAGGAAGTTTGCTTGGCACTAAGTGTGCGAGAAATAGATGTGTACGGTGGAGATTGGCCTTGAGTGTGCGAGCTTGTAATGTATGGCACTAAGTGTGCGAGTTTGGACTATATGGCACTATGTGTGCGGGCTTGAATCACATGGCACTAAGTGTGCGTGATTGAGTATTAAGCACTATGTGTGCGAACTCTACACATATCTCCGATTGAATATTTATATGGAGGTGTGACTTTATCGAGATGAGTATGAACAGCGGAAAGAGTAAGTACCTTGAGTTCATGGCTAATAGATGCTATGTTCATGCTCGGGGTGGAGTTGGTAAGATTTAAATCTATGTGGTGATTTCAATTGCATTACCGTAAATAAGGTATCGTGGAATAGATGAAAGTTCATTTGAATGCATGATTGTTGCGGAAATGAAATGATGTATGGAAATTGCTTCAAATATCCTATTGAATAGTATATGAAATGTAAATGTATGACTTGGTATGAGATTGATCCGAAGGTCTAAGGAACTATGGTATAGTTCGGTATGGTGGAACACTTGGCCTTGTTTCATTATTTCATTTTATGATAATTTTATTAATGGATGGTTGTGGAATGCTTATGACTTCTTGAGTTATAAACTCACTCGGTGTTTTATTGTCACCCATTTTAGGTTTCTTGGACTCGTCTCCTTTTGGGTGCTCGGAACCAATCAACGAAGTCATCACACCGGTGAGCAATTTTTGGTATTGTCTTCTTAGTCAACTTAGGAGAACATTTGGCATGTATGGGCTATTTTGTTTTGTTAAATTTTGGGTTGTAAACTTTAAGCCATGTGAAAATGGCCTATGTGGTCGTTTGAGTGGGATGCTAGAACCTATAGCCACGAGTCTTAGAAACCTTAAATTTTGATAAGGTGGCCATAATTTGTGTCATGTATGATGGATGATTAGTAAGGCTAAGGAAGGATTCATGAAATTGGCATAGTCTACTGCAGTAACTGTTGCGGACAGCAGCAGTGATATGAGATCGAAAAATCACTAAAAATAGTAGAAGTGTAATTAATTGCTAAAAAAATTACGTACTCGAAGCTTGATGGGTCTATTTTCATATGGATGAAACGAAACGACCATATGAGCTGTATTTTAAGAGATATTCAAGATTTCGTGAGACAGGGCCAGAACGGTTTCTGGATTCTATGTTTCGACTTTGAAAATTTACCATAAATTATCCAGAAACAATTAGAAGTCATGCCTTATATGCATAGATTCCCCATTGAGTCTAATTTCATTAGAAAGAAACGGCATGAGCATTGGAGCTCTGTACGAGATGATATCCAGGTCGTAATGCGCAAAGGTCAGTGTAGTCGAACCCCGAAACAGGGGTGACTTTAACTAATAAACTGTACCAATTGGCCCGACCAAAAATTTTAGAAATAAATCCACGGATGGATATATGAGTCTAAATTCGGGGAAAATTTACGGAACTGGTTTTTGAGTTCTGGAACTCGAGATATGATTTTTAAGGTGACAGGGACGCAGTTTGCCAGCTGGACTGGAAATGTGAAAAATAGTTTGTGTGACACATGAGAGTTGGTCTGAGAACCCCTCGTGTCCGACTCCGGCGACGGTATCGGGAACGGGGTGTTACAATTTTACTGGTATCAGAGCTATGGTTTAGTCGGTTCTAGGACTACCGTAGCGCGTGTGAGTCTAGCTATACATGCCAATGTGTTAGTGCTTAAAATGTGATGACTTCGACGGTTGAAATTTTTGTTTTGATTAGCAAATGGAACCCGGGTAGAGACCCTTGGCGGATGACTTTGAAAGTGTAGCGGCTGCTCTGCGCAAGGGACACCACTGTTGAGCCTCGGTCATCATGAATAATCAAGATGAAGGGGCTAAACAAGCCTTCTTCACCATGATGAATGAGTGGGTCGCGTAATATGCCCGAACCAATCCGGCTGTCCAACCATTCCCAAATTTAAATAATCCACCCAAGAGCCCGTAATGCCATCGGTTCTGATCCTGTGAGGTGAGTAAACCACCGTGGACTTGATTAGGAAGCGTGGGCCGAGGAGTTTAAGGCCATAGTTCTTGATGATGCCGAAAGGGCGAAGTTCGCTTGATAACACCATTAGAGTGTTTGATGAATCATGCACACCGATGAATGTCTTAAGTGTGCTATATCCTTGTTGCGAGACTCACCTACTATTGGTGGAGGACCTTAATTTCCATAGTCCCAAAGGAACAAGTTACTTGGGATTTCTTCCAAACGAATTTGAAAGAAATACATTAGTCAACGGTTCATCGATCAAAAGCGTAAGAAATTCTTGGAGCTCAAGCAAGGTCGTATGATTCAGATCTCGAATCTGAACATGAGTTCGTAAGACTTAGTCGGTATGCTCGGAGTGTGTGGTGATGATGTTGCTATGTGCAAAAGATTTGAAGAGGATTGAATGAAGAGTTAAAGCTACTTGTGGGTATTTTGGAGATAAAAGAATTTGTAACACTAGTTGAACGAGCACGCAAGGCGGAAGAGCTCGGAAGGGAGAAGAGGAAGGCTGAATTTGAAGCTAGATATTATCGTAAAAGATCGACGGACAAGGCTCCATTTTGGTACTGTAAAGAAGTTCAGAGAGGACACAAATAAGTCGAGGCGATTATGGGATTTCCATTAGAGCACGACCATTGATGGACTCACGAGCTACTTGGTAGCTAGTGTGGGCAATAATCGTCAAGAAAAGCCCGAATGCCCCAATGTGGAAGACGACACATAGGTGAATGTTGGGGTAAGTCTTAATAGGGTCTGTTATGGATGCGGTTGAAGGACCACTTCATTAGAGATTGCACGAGCTAGATGAGAAGAATAAGATGCAAGGTGCAAGATCTAGTGGGACGACGGCTAAGAGCGACCCAGAGGATTTCGTGGAGGTAGGGGTGGTAATCAGAGAGGGGTCTCTGATACGGTTGTTCGATCCGAGACTCGTGCTCCTACTAGAGCATATGCTATCCGCGCACGAGAGGAGGCATCCTCCTCTGACGTTATCACTGGTACTTTCACTCTCTTTGATACTAGTGTGATTGCATTGATTGACCCTGGCTCTACTCATTCATATGTATGTGAAACCTTAGCATCCAGTAAGACTCTACCTGTTGAGTCTATTGAGTTCGTAATCGAGTGTCAAACCCTTTGGGTCAATACGTACTCGTTGATAAAGTGTGTAAGAGATGCCCCTAATAATTCGAGAATCACTTTTCCGCCGATCGATACTTCTACCATTTGATGAATTCGATGTTATTCTTGGTATGGATTGGTGATCAGTACATGATGCGTTGGTGGATGCAAAAGGAAAACCATTGATTTGAGGAGTGCAAATAATGAGGTAGTCCAAGTCGAGTCTACTAATTTAAGAGGAGTGCCAGCGATAATATCTTCTATGACCGCTCGGAGATATGTGAAAAAGGGGTGTGAAACATACCTTGCGTATGTGTTTGAGAGTAAAGAGACGGAAAGGAAACTCGAATCGGTACCGATGGTTTGTGAGTATTCGGATGTTTTTCACGAGGAGTTACCGGATTGCCACCGGTTCGAGAAGTGGAATTCGCATCAAGTGGTACCGGTACTACGCCGATCTCAATAGCCCCATATCGTATGGCATTAACGGAATTAAAGGAATTGAAGGTTCAATTGCAAGAATTGACGGATAGAGGTTTCGCTCGACCGAGTTTTTCTCCATGGGGAGCACCAGTATTGTTTGTGAAGAAGAAGGATGGAACTATGAGATTGTGCATCGACTATCGTCAGTTGAATAAAGTGACGATAAAGAATAAATATCCGTTGCCACGAATTGACGATTTGTTTGATCAATTAAAGGGAGCCTCAGTGTTTTCAAAGATAGATTTGAGGTCGGGGTACTATCAGTTGAGGGTCCGAGAATCGGACATACCCAAAACTGCTTTTAGAACGAGGTACGGCCACTACGAATTCTTAGTGATGCCGTTTGGGCTCACTAATGCCCCTGCGGTAATGAATAGAATTTTCAGGCCATACTTGGATCGGTTCGTAGTTGTATTTATCGATGACATTTTGGTCTATTCAAGAGATGAAACTGAACACGCTAAACACCTGAGGCTAGTGTTGCAAATTTTACGAGATAAGTAGTTATACGCAAAGTTCAGTAAATGTGAATTTTGTTTGAGAGAGGTTAGCTTTTTAGGGCACGTGGTATCCGCATCGGGTGTCAGGGTGGACCCGAACAAAATTTCGGCCATAGTCGATTGGAAACCTCCAAGGAATGTTACCGAAGTTAGGAGCTTTTGGGGCTTGCGGATACTATCGATGATTTGTGAAAGGTTTTTCGATGATAGCTGCACCGATGATGAAACTACTCCAAAAGATGTTAAGTTCGAGTGGTCGTAACATTTGTCAAGAAAGTTTCGATCGACTAAAAACTGCTTAACCGAGGCCCCAATACTAGTACGGTATGAGTCCGGTAAAGAGTTTGTCATATCTGATGACGCATCCTTGTTTGGGTTAGGTTGTGTGTTGATGCAAGAAGGTCGAGTTGTGGCTTACGCGTCGAGACAACTAAAGCCACATGAGAGAAACTATCCGACCCATGACCTTGAACTAGACCATAGTGTTCGCCTTGAAAATATGGCGGCATTACTTGTTTCGAGAAAGGTGTCATATTTATTCGGACCACAAAAGTCTTAAATATTTGATGACTCAAAGAGATTTAAACCTGCGACAAAGACGTTGGCTTGAGTTGTTGAAAGACTATGAACTCATCATTGATTATCACCCGGGAAAGGCCAACGTGGTGGCCGATGCTTTAAGTCGCAAGGCACTGTTTGCTTTGAGAACGATGGATGCTCACATATCCGTTTCACCCGATGAGGTGCTAGTAGTCGAATTAGAGGCCAAACCGTTATTGATTCATCAAATACTTGAATCTCAGAAGGTCGACGCTGAATTGGTCGCTAAACGAGTCGAATGTGTTTCGAATGAGGAATCAGAATTTCAGATTGACGACAATGATTGCTTGACGTTCAAGGGTCGATTATGTATTCCGAGGGATTCGGAACTTGTTTCAAGATTCGGGCGAGGCTCACGAGAGTCGAATGTCAGTCCACCCAGGTAGTACTAAAATGTACAATGACTTGAAACGCCAATTTTGGTGGCCCGGTATGAAACGAGACATTTCTGAATTTCTTTTAAGGTGTCTGATATGTCAACAAGTGAAAGCGGAACATCAAGTGCCATCGGGATTACTCCAGCCAAAAATGATACCTGAATGGAAATGGGATCGAGTGACAATGGATTTTGTATCTGGGTTACCGGTGTCGGCGGAGTAAGAAAGATGCGATTTGGGTTGTTGTGGATAGACCGACTAAGTCGGCTTTTAGCTCGATAAGTTGGCGAGTTATACATCTCCCAAATTGTTCGATTGCATGCGGTACCTACTTCTATCGTGTCGGATAGAGACCCAAGATTTACGTCGCGATTTTGAAAGAAATTGCAAGAGGCTTTGGGTACCAAGCTGCATTTTAGCTTGCTTTTCATCCCCAAACCGATGGTCAATCCGAACGGATAATTCAAATACTCGAGGATATGTTGAGATGTTGCATCCTTGAGTTTAGTGGTTCATGGAACGGTATTTACCTTTGATTGAATTCGCCACAATAACAGTTTTCAATCAAGTATTAAGATGGCGCCTTACGAGGCTTTATACGATCGTAAATGCCGTACCCCATTATTCTGGTGAACTTAGTGAAGGTAAAATCTTGAGTTGATTTGATTAAGGATGCCGAGCAAAAGTTCGAGTAATTCGTGAAAGTTTGAAAGTCGCCGGATCGCCAAAAGTCGTATCGGATTTGAGAAGAAAAGACATTGAATATCGGGTTGGGGACAAGGTATTTCTCAAAGTTTCACCACGGAAGAAGGTGCTTAGATTTGGTCGTAAGGGCAAATTGAGTCCGAGGTTCATCGGTCCGTATGAAGTATCCGAACGAGTTGGGCGATGGCGTAACGACTAATTTTACCCCGAGCTTGAATGGATTCTGGCGTTTTCCATGTCTCGATGCTTGACGATATAGGTCCGACCCGACACACGTAATCACTCCATCCGAGGTCGAGGTTCACCTAATTTGAGTTATGAAGAAGAGCCGGTTCGCATTCGATGCGCCAAGTAAAAGAGTTGCGCAATAAGAAAATCCCATTGGTGAAGGTGTTGTGGCATAAACACGAATTGAAGAAGCCACTTGGGAACTTGAGGACTCTATGAAAGAGCGATACCGAGCCTATTTACCAAGAAGATTTTAGGGGCGAAAATTTCTTAAGTGGGGAGAGTTGTGACATCCCTAATTTAACCCTAGTCGGAAGTGGTTTCGGGACCACAAAAGCTGGGTCACAAAAACATTTAAATACCTTATTACATGCCAAATATATGTGAAAATGCATGTGTGAATTTTTAATTCTTTGATTTAGTTAAATTGAGCGTGAATTGAAAGAAAAGGACTCATGTGAAAGGATTTAAATATATGTGGCTAATTTTAAGAGGTTAGTAAAAGAATGAAGTAAAATAGATGGAGTTGCATGTCAAATAGTCCATTTCCTAAGGATAGTGGCGGCCATGACAAGATTATGGGCAAAGGAACATGTTTCCAACATGTTAGGTTAGTGGTGTATGTAGGAAGCCATAAAATAAAAGCTAGCATTAAAGAATTGAAAAAAAATGATGAGCATGGATGCCCCCATTTGCCGTGAATTGAACAAGAAAAACAAAAAAAAGTGCTCATCCTTTCTCAAATTTTTGTATTGCCGTGAGTAAGGGAGAGGGGGTTTGGAGAAGCTTGGCCATACTTGCAACTAGATTGAGGTATGTTTGATGTCATTCCTTAAGATTCATGCATGTTTTAGTTGTTAGTTTGAAACCTACCTAGCCCATGGCTTAGATTTCTTTGCTATTTGATGGAGATGAAGTTCGCCATAGAGGTTGTCTTTCTTGGTTGGTATTTTAATGTTGTTGTGTGAAGCATGAAGAGAAGTGAGATGAATGTTTAATAAAAGGAGATTTTGTGCCATTGAGTTCTTGTTGTTATATGTGTATGTGCATGAGTATTAAGCCATGCTATAGAATTCATGTTGCAAAATAATTAATGCTTAATGTGATATATAATAGTACTTGTGAATGAGCTTGAGAGTATCTAAATTATTAGTTGGAGGTGCGAATGTGGCCTTGGATGAATTTTAAAGAACAAAGAAATTTTGGGTGACTATAGGTCAAGGACATTGACCAAAGGCTTGTGTGCTAGCAAAGTCGGCCTAGATGGGGTAAATGTTAAGTGTTAAATGTTCATGAGATAAAATTTTGTGATTTGATGAATTAATGATGATAGTATAGTTGATGTCATGTATAAATATGTGGCAAGACGGTTAAACTAGTTAATTTATTGATTAAGCTCAAGAAGCTAGAGGTGGAGAATCAAGCAAAGGCAAAGGAAAGAACATCGAGTAGCCGAGTTGGAACCATTTTACCCAATACAAGGTAAGTCATTAAGCATATATTTGATATTGCTTAAATGATTGTAATATCTATGCAATTGTGTTTAATGAGATGAAATATATACAAATGTATGTGTATGAAAAGATGATATTGTTGAGCGTAAAAGAGATAGTGAAATGTGTAGGAAGTTTGCTTGACACTAAGTGTGCGAGAAATAGATGTTTACGGTGATGAGATTGGCACTTGAGTGTGCGAGCTTGTAATGTATGGCACTAAGTGTGCGAGTTTGGACTATATGGCACTATGTGTGCGGGCTTGAATCACATGGCACTAAGTGTGCGTGATTGAGTATTAAGCACTATGTGTGCGAACTCTACACATATCTCCGATTGAATATTTATATGGAGGTGTGACTTTATCGAGATGAGTATGGACAGCGGAAAGAGTAAGTACCTTGAGTTCATGGCTAATAGATGCTATGTTCATGCTCGGGTGGAGTTGGTAAGATTTAAATCTATGTGATGATTTCAATTGCATTACCGTAAATAAGGTATCGTGGAATAGATGAAAGTTCATTTGATTGCATGATTGTTGCGGAAATGAAATGGTGTATGGAAATTGCTTCAAATATCCTATTGAATAGTATATGAAATGTAAATGTATGACTTGGTATGAGATTGATCCGAAAGTTCTAAGGAACTATGGTATAGTTCGGTATGGTTTGGAACACTTGGCCTTGTTTCATTATTTCATTTTATGATAATTTTATTAATGGATGGTTGTGGAATGCTTATGACTTCTTGAGTTATAAACTCACTTGGTGTTTTCTTGTCACCCATTTTAGGTTTCTTGGACTCGTCTCCTTTTGGGTGCTCGAACCGTCAACGAAGTCATCACACCGTGAGCAATTTTGGTATTGTCTTCTTAGTCAACTTAGGAGAACATTTGGCATGTATGGGCTATTTTGTTTTGTTAAATTTTGGGTTGTAAACTTTAAGCCATGTGAAAATGGCCTATGTGGTCGTTTGAGTGGGATGCTAGAACCTATAGCCACGAGTCTTAGAAACCTTAAATTTTGATAAGGTGGCCATAATTTGTGTCATGTATGATGGATGATTAGTAAGGCTAAGGAAGGATTCATGAAATTGGCATAGTCTACTGCAGTAACTGTTGCGGACAGCAGCAGTGATATGAGATCGAAAAATCACTAAAAATAGTAGAAGTGGAATTAAATGCTAAAAAAAATTACGCACTCGAAGCTTGATGGGTCTATTTTCATATGGATGAAACGAAACGACCATATGAGCTGTATTTTAAGAGATATTCAAGATTTCGTGAGACAGGGCCAGAACGGTTTCTGGATTCTATGTTTCGACTTTGAAAATTTACCATAAATTATCCAGAAACAATTAGAAGTCATGCCTTATATGCATAGATTCCCCATTGAGTCTAGTTTCATAAGAAACAAACGGCATGAGCATTGGAGCTCTGTACGAGATGATATCCAGGTCGTAATGCGCAAAGGTCAGTATAGTCGAACCCCAAAACAGGGGTGACTTTAACTAATAAACTGTACCAATTGGCCTGACCAAAAATTTTAGAAATAAATCCACGGATGGATATATGAGTCTAAATTCGGGGAAAATTTACGGAACTGGTTTTCGAGTTCTGGAACTCGAGATATGATTTTTAAGGGGACAGGGATGCAGTTTGCCAGCTAGACTGGAAATGTGAAAAATAGTCTGTGTGACACATGAGAGTTGGTCTGAGAACCCCTCGTGTCCGACTCCGGCGACGGTATCGGGAACGGGGTGTTACAGAGGTTGCAGAATTTACAAAAGGTAGAGAAGCGAAAAGCAGTGTGGTGACTAGCAAAGAAGCAAAAAGCGAGAATCGAGAAGGAAGAAGTGAAAACCAATAGAAGGTATAGAAGCATCAATGGTGAGAATGGCAAAGAAACAAGTAGCAAGAAGCAAAAAAAGTAATAGAAGGCAAAGAAGCAATAGTGGTAGCAGTGGTGAAAAAGCAAGAAGTAGAAAAAAATTTAGGGATTAGGGATTAGTAAGGAGAAATAGGGATTTGAAAGGTGAATATGCGGGATTGGGTCTATTGGGAACAAGGGTAAAAAATTTAGATTTATAAAATCGGGTCGAGCCGAGCACGAGCTGAAAAATCCTTGCCCGAAGCCTAGCCCATTTTTTAAACAGATCTCATTCTTAAACTCAAACCCAATTTTCGGGCCTATATTTTTTCCCAAATTCTCATATTTCAGGTGGCCCGCCCTCTAACACCCCTTACCCAAGACTGTCGCCGGAGTCGAGCATGAGGCGTTACCGGACTTAGCTTACTAATTTGGGGCATAAAAATTAGCATTTAAAATTAATTTATTTACATTCATTCAATATTTCCCTAAAAAGGGCCCTCGAGACCTTTAAAACATGCAATTGAAAAGTTCGGGACCAAACCGGGAACATTAAAAATTTTCCAATACTTAGACAAATCAAAACAATTTATTTCATTATTCCTTATAAAACTGCCCACCTGCGTCATAGTCACTAAATAAATCATAACTCGAGTCACAAAACTCAAAATTTAAATTTGTGAAATTTCCCTAAAACTAGACTCATATATCTTCTTACTAATGTTTTTCTATAATTTTTGGTCTAGCCAATTAATATAGTTTATTAGTTAAAGTTTTCCCTGTTACACTGTTCGACTACTCTGACCTCTCCTCACTACTAATCAATTTTCTCCCTGTACAGAACTCAAATAACCATGCCGTTTGTTTCCCTTGAAATTATGGAATCTATAAATATAAAATATAACTCCTAATTATTTTTATACAATTTTTAGTGAATTTATAAATTTAGAACAGGGGATTCAGAAATCACTCTGACCCTGTCTTACTAAAATTCAAATATCTCTTAATATACACTTCTTTTGCTTACTTTGTTTCTTTCATATAAAAATAGACTCAATAAGCTTTAATTCTATATCTCATTCATCACCTAATTCCATTTCTACTATTCTTGGTGAATTTTCAAGATCACGTCACTGCTGCTGTTCAATACTGTTTTAATGCTAATTTCACTTTTTCATGATTTCTTTGTATTAACTACCATTTAGGCATACATAACACCGAAACATGTTCTTCATTAGCCATTTAAATATCTAATCATTATCAAATATTTACATACCATTCTTTAGCCATATCATAAGGACATACACACAAAATGGCTAAGTCCCTATACATGCCATAAACTAGAACGTTTGTAAACGAAGATACCCATTTGGTAACTTGATAGTCGATAGTGTGAAGTGATCTCCGACGACCTCTAACCCGAGCTTGCTTTTAAGTACTCTGAAACATGAGAAAGTGAAAGAAGTAAGCTTATAAAGCTTAGTAAGTTCACATGTAAAATAATAAGCATTAGTAATCAATTTAGCTTACTACTATGCTATCATAATTTGCTTAAATAATGTTTAGTTCTTATTTTCCTATCTTACTCATCAGTAACCTTACCAAAGGCTCAGAATACAAAAGGCACCTTACTTAATAGCTTGCTTACATACTTGCAACATCTCATTTAACACGAGTACTCTTTCATAATATAGGCATATTGCCAATCATGTCATAAACTGTCACAAGCATAACTGAAAACTCATCACTTACTTAATACTTGATAATCTCAATTACTTACAATCTCAAGATTAAATAAGCCTTAAATGCATAACTGTACTCTTTCTTCATGTTCTCACCTTGTCGTTTCTTTGACTTACTCTTTGGATTACTCGAGAACCTTTTCCTTTTTGAACTTACCATTGCCATGTCTTGACATGGTCTTACGTGGTATCCTTGCCTTATGAACTCACCAATGCTATGCCTTGGCATGGTCTTACACGGGACCTTTGCCTTATAGTAATTCATCAATGTCATGTCTTGACATGGTCTTACATGATTTCCTTGCCTTATAGAACTTATCAATGTCATGCCTTGGCATGGTCTTACATGATATCATTATCTTACCAAATGCCATGTTGCAAACATGGTCTTACATGGTATCCTTGTCTTACCAAATGCCATGTTCCAAACATGGTCTTACATGGTATCCTTGTCTTAGTGCCAATGCCACATCTTGATGTGGTCTTACATGGAGTCCTTAATCAATGCCGATGCCATGTCTTGATATGGTCTTACACGGGATCCTTGCCTTACCAATGCCATGTCTTGACATGGTCTTACATGGTATCCTTAACCGTCAATTCCTCCTTGCATGCCATGTTATGAACATGGACATTTTCGTCAATTCTTCCTTAATTGTCATGGTACAACCATGGACTTTGAGATATCAATGCCTTGTCAAGTCATAGCTGAAACATACTTGCTCAAATTCTCAAGGTTAGTCGCATAACTCAATAATAACAATACTAATAACAATAATTGCATAATAATAAAATGCTACTCAACTTACATACTTACATTCTCAATCTCATCATATCATCAACTTAACTTATTCTCATCAAACTATGCTAGTCAATACTTTCTTATAAAAGTATAAAAGTATAAAAGTTCTCTTTTCAATATCGTATTATTATCGAACATTAATCATTATATCTGAAATTTAATACTAAAGTATTTATGGCCAAAATATCAATTTATCATTCAAATATACATAATTAAATGGTTATTAAAAATATGAACTTACCTCGATACCAAACCGACTATTTTACCAACTTTCCCGATTTTCGATTTTTCTCCAGTTCTAGGTCCAAATCTCACTTTCCGGGATCTATATTTCACTTATTTAATTAATGTACTATTCAAAACATTCCCTAACTCAAACTTTAGAAAAATTACAATCTTACCCCTAAACCTTTACAGAATTACGATTTTGCCCCTAGGCTCAGAAATTAAAATTTATCCATTTTTCTTATGATTTATGACATGCTGAACATTTTTCCCTTCTATGGAAACATCAAATTCCCATTCTATCATGTACTTATGAACATTAGGTATTTTTACCGATTATGTTGTTTAACTCGTTTTCACTTAAAATCGTTTAGCAAAAATTATTTAACATAATTTCAAGCTTCATATTCTACCATAAAACATCAAAATAAACACATTTAAACTATGGGTATTTTTCCAAATATGAACCCTAGCATGAATTATTGCTAGAATAAGCTAAATCAAGTTGCCGTGACTCCAAAAACATAAAGAACATTAAAAATGAGGCTAGAACGGACTTATTATTGAGCTTGGAAAGCTAGGAAACCCTGACCATGGCTTCCCCCATGCTATATTCGGCCTCCATGATGAAGATGGACCAATTTTGGCTTTATTTTCCCTTTTTAATTCTTTTAATTACTAAATGACCAAAATGCCCTTAAAGGCTTTTCTTTCAAATTTGTCCTATTCTTGCCCATTTTTGTCCAAACTTAAATATAATGGTCTAATTGCTAAATAAGAACCTCCACTTTAAGAACCCATTTCAATTAAATCCCCTTTATTATCTAGAACACACATTTTGCTAATTTTACAATTTAGTCCTAATTATCAAATTAGGCACTTATACATAAAATTTCTTCATGAAATTTTCACACAATTATTCAATCAATGAGTAAACCTTAAAACTTAATCGAAATAATTTTTTTTTTTACCTTGAATTTGTGTTTTCACAACCACTATTCCGTTTAGGCCCTATTTCGGGAAGTTACACGGCCCATGGACAGGTCTACTCATGACTTACTCTATATGCCTTACTACCTTAAACAGTTATGCAAACACTAATGCTTCTGTAACACCCCCTAACCCTAAACAATCATCGAAACAGGGTTACGCGGCATTACCGGACAATCGAACAATTTAGAATAATATTCAAATAATTATCGAACATATTATAATATGATTATAAATTCATATAAACTTTTACAAATTGTCTCTTGCTTTTCTTTTCTTTTTTTTTTAAAAAAATTCAATATAACCCTTTTATAAATATCTAACCTTCCCTGCAATTTCAAACCGGAACCAATCCAAAATCAATATTTCAACCAATGCAATTTCATGTTTAATCATATTAAAATCATATCTATAAAAATAATTTGATAATTTACTCTAAGAACATTTATGTTACCATTAAAAATTAAATTAGAATTTCGTTCATCCATTCTAAATTTAGCATCAATTATACCATGCATATCATGTAAATTTTCTTACTATTTCATTAGTTTAAACACCAAAATACCAAATACCATTCTTTACAACAAAAATTATATAACATTTTAAAGTAACTAAATTAACACCTATGTACATGCCACTTTTACCAAAAGAAGAATACATCACCGAGTTTTGCGCTAGAGTCAGGATTGCCTAGATGCTGAACCGAGACTCTGAATCCCTACTAACCTGCGCATGAAAACAACTGTACGCTGAGTATTCTATACTCAGTGATATTACCATAATTCAAATTATAAACATAATAATCATGTAAATTAAATCATCTACCTTTAATACTTACTAAACCAATTCAAACATAAATTTTCCATTCTCAATATATTCATACAATTTTAATTTAGCTATTCGTCAATTGAAATCATAAACATTCATGTTGAGCCATTGTCTAATTCATGAACCATTAATTCATGCTTTCTATTCTCATACTTACATTTAAAATCACATTTTCAATTCATGTTCCATTTTTACATTTCTTTCAGTGGTTCAACCAATTCATTTTATTCAACTTAACTATTCTTTTAATTACCCCTATTAATAGACTCGGACTTTGGCGGATACACGGATCTAACCAAACACACCAATTTGGCACCCAGTGCCTCATCGAATAGTTCGAAGCAAAGTTGACACCCAGTGTCTCATCAGCCTAGCCAAAGTAAAGTGGTAACCAGTACCTCATCGGATCTATCGAAGTAAAATAGTGACACCTAGTGTCTCATCGACTCGAGGTCGAAGCATCCCTGAACACTTCCAATCCTATGGCATGCCAACTATACCCGACTCAGCCCGACTAGTTAATAGGGTTTCCGGATCACATATAAATCTCAATTAAATTCAGCCGCAATTTCTCACATTTTCAATTCAATCATTTTCCACTCAATCAATTTTCAATTCACATATTCATAATTCAATACACTTTCTCAATTTAATATGCATTTCAATTATTCACATATAATCACAATTTAATTTAATTTCATACAATTTAATACTATTACTTACCATGCATATTAACTTAAAATTCAACAATTAATAATAATTAAATTGAATTATAGTAATACTAACACGTATTTCTCATTCAATTCAATTTTCTAAATTCAATTCAATAAAATTATTTGCCTCAATAATTACTTACTATAAAATAAATAAATTTAAAATTAATACTTAATAATAAATAACTTGAATTATAGTAATACAAACCCAAATTTCATAATTACTCCTCGATAACTTTCTCCTTTCCTTTTGTGCCAATGCCCCGAGTTCTTTGTTAGTTATGAAAATAATAGTAATTTACATTATTATTTACAGCATTAATTTTAATAAATAATTAAATTTCTAAACAATTCCTACCTTATTCCCAATTCAATCCTAACTAAACTTACTTACTTTCTTAATCCAATCCACTCTCTTTTTCTATTCAAATTTTGTCTAAACTCATATTTAACTATAAAATTTCCAGCATATTTTCTTAATTTCGAAATTTCTTTAATTTAGTCCCTACAACATAAAACTTATAACTTCTTTTATAATTTAATCTTTTATTCAATTCTAATTTAGAATTCATTCAATTTAATCCCTAACTCAATAATTTGTTCAACATAAACCCTACTTGAACACCTATAAACTCTTGAACTTAATTTCAATAAAACCTTGTTTAGAACTTCTAAAACATCAAGATTAACTAGAAAGGACTTAATTAACTTACCGATCAAAGCTTCAAGCTTCAAATCCTTAGTTTTCTCTTTTATTTTTCTTTCCCTTTTTCTTTCTCTTTTTCTCCCCTGCTTCCCGTTTTCAATTCTGTTTCTATTCTCTTTTGTTTCTTTATTTCTCTGTTATATTTCCTTTACTTTTTATTTATTTAACTCAATAAATATCTATTTAAAAATAAATATTAGTATTACATTTGGTCACACTTATATTTCTACATTTGTACCAATAATTTTATTAAAATTGTCATTATTTAATTTATTTATCAAACAAAAATCTCATAATTTATTTATTTAATATCTATTTTAATATCAATTATATATGTTACATTTGTACACATACATATTATTACATTTTTACCCTATCATCCTTATACATTTGTCATAACTTTAATTTATTTATTATATAAAATCTTATAATATAATTAATACAATTAATTATTATAAAATATCTTTATACTTAAATTATAAGTAATTTGAGTATTTAAATTACAAATGTACCAATATAATTTTTACACATGTACATTTTTTATTACCATACAATTATCTACTATTTAATTTATTTAATAATAATACTAATAATAATAATCTAATATAAAACCATAATGTTAATTAATAATTATACTAATTATATATAATATTTAAATATAACCTAAATAAAATCTTAGATTTTAATACATATATCCGCCTCATTTCATATAAATGGCTTAATTGTCATTTTAGTCCTTTTACTTAATTAAAACTTAATTAAACATACTACTAGACTTATAATTATTCCTTATAATTATTTACGAACTCGGTTTACTAAGAGGGAGGCCTGATATTGTACTTTTCTGATGCCCGTGAATTTTGGGTCATTACAGCTTCGTCATGCTAGATGTTACAATACGTATCAGAACTTGCCTTCTTATTATTCTACAATTTTTGAGAAAAATATAAATAAGTTCCCATCATTAAACTTATCAGGCTAAATTGTACAGCTGGTTTCTAACCAAATAACTTAAAGTCTAACTAGTACAGTATTTCACACAAACGAGGCCTACTATACTTTTGGTGAATACACATCTCATATTTCCCTTTTATCCATTAACACAGACGTCTCCTTGATATAAAAAAAAATCAAGAAATCAAATTCTTACTAACTCAAGTGTTGGCTTCTATACGCCCACTGGTATGCTCCAAAATGATCAATTGGGTGGATAACACCATGTTAGACAACTATTTATGGCTATACGCCCAAAACTTTAGATTTAGGAAACTCGGGTGTTACAACTCTCCTTCCCTTAAATAAATTTCCTCCTTGAAATTAACTTTGAAAATAATTCCAAGTATATCTGACAATTAACTGATCACGCCCGACGCGTACCATGTGTTGGGAAAATTCAGGATTTGGTGATTACCTGCGCAAATTTAAACATTACACGCTTACCCAATATAAAAGATGTCTTGATTATATTGGACAACCTGAATAGTTTCTCCGATATAAACTTTTTTTACAGGTTTGTTTTTATAAAACACATACACAAACACTTCTTCAATCACTTTCGCAAAATCAATCGAAACCCTAACCTTTCATCTGATTAATCTTTCTATATTCTTCATATTCATTTTTAGATTTTTCCCAAAGGTAACTCTTTTACTTTCTTTCATTTCCTTTTATTGCATTACCATCACACATAATGGTTCGAACTACCACTAGAGCAAGAGGTCAAAGCCAAGCCAAGCAAAACATTACCCCCAGAAATCCCCTTCCATTTGGTCCTAAAGAACTGAAGGATACATCTCCGTGAGTAGAGCTAGAAATTGTTACCTGCAGCACCACCAAAGATGAGAAAATATATTTAGGAGTTTGGGGTATCTAAGACTCGAACTTCGCTTATAATTTTCAACGACCTGAGAAATCCCATTTAAGTGGCAACACTTTAGGGTTCATCTTGACTCTGATTCTGATAGAAGTTGGTTTCCACTTGTCCTTAAACCCTTTCTTTTGTGTTGTTTTAACCGAATATGTCATTGCACCTAGGAAATTATCATCCCTTTCTTGGTGGACATTGATGGCTTTTTACATTGATTGTTGCCAACACAATAAGCCACATTGTTGGATATTTTCCAAAAGTTCTACCAATTGAAGATAAAAAGACAGGGGTTATCTGCTGGTAGGGCTCGTTTTAATGTACGTACTAGTCATGAGCCCATCATTCAAAATAACATCTCTAACCTTCACAAGAGGAAATATAAATTTATAAAGGTTATTTGCAAACATGAATCGGGTTTTGGTTTTCCCACCAGATGGTCTATTCCTAACAAAAATATTTGTGCACACTACCAGCCAGTGGGTTCTCAACTTGCTGAGAGTCCATATAAGCGGTTAATAAAGGGTGTGTCCTCGATTTGGTGGAACTCGTTACAATTAGAAACATTTTCCAATATTGCTTACAAGAATTAAGCCCCAATGGTTACCGATCGAATGATTCTCTGAAGTTGTTGAATTATTTCACTGTGTCTTCTTCTTTTGAAGCGTGGCCACGCAATTTAGACAATGATTTAGCATAATATTATTGGGGCGCAAAAAAGAACCTTCATTCTATTTTTATAGCTTCTATAGTCTTCGCCCACAAATTTGGAATCTTATAACTGATCCTGTTACAGATTCTACTTCTACTTTGAATGAAGTTAATTCTCCTGTTCATGGTACAGGGCCTTTATCACATTCACATCCCCAAAACATGGACATTTCTTCTATTATCAAAGATGCTGCTACTAAAGGAAAGACTTTTGTTTCTCCAACAATAAGGTCATCAGTAAAGAGATCCAATAAAAGACCCAAATTAGAGGACAATAATCAAGAGACTGGTTATTCATTAACAAGGTTTAAACCAAATCGAGGGCCTATCACTGCAGTTACTCCATCATCTTCAGTTCCTGCTACACCTCAAATTCCACTCTTACCTGGAGAGTCTGCCCATCAAAACAACTCTCCAATTTACATGTATGATCCCTTGTTGTTAGAGAATCAGAGTCTTACTGAGGCATCGCCTCTAATGTAACACCCCCTAATCCTTATCCGTCCCCAGAACAGGATTACGGGGCATTACCATTCAATACAGTTCAATTACGGTCATCAATTAAAATAATTGTTTACACTTATCATAAATTTAACATATCATCCCTTAAATGGGGCCTCGAAGCCCAATATGAACATTAAAATCAATTCGGGACTAATTTAAAATCACTACGAATTTTTCTCAAATTTTAAAACTTTTCCTTATGAACAGTACCCACACACCTATATAGATTGCCCGTGTGACTCACATGGCTATGTCACTAGATCACACGGCCATGTCACTGGGTTACACGACGGTGTTAAGAGCCCATGTAACTCTCTGACTTGAAAGTATCAAGGAGCAGTTTTCACATGGCCAGTCCACACACCCGTGTGCTAGGCCGTGTGGACTCAAAATGAGTCTTAAACAACAAATTTACCAACCCTGCAATTTAATATACCAAACATTTCAATTACCATTCATTCAATTACTTTAAATCTCATTCAAACCTACTCAAAACATGTCAAATTAGATATTTTATGGGCCTATATGATAAATCTTTTTAAGTATTTCACATACATTTTCAAACAATTCAAATTCATACCAATTAAGCCAATTCCTACACCTTTACTTTCATAATTCAAAATGACACTCATATGAATAAGTTATCCTAGGTACATGCCATTACCAATAAATAATATACTTCTCCACTTAGAGTTCGGGATTGGCCTGGGATGCTGATCTAACGATCTGACTTTGACTTGTTCTGCGCACGGAAACAAACCGTACGCTGAGTATGTACTTAGTGGTATTTCTATAATTCGAACACTTCATAATATGAAAATATAACATTCACTTAAAAATAATATAACAATCACAATTATAATTATTCAATTTATAGATAAATCCTTTTTAACTCAATCAATTCTTCCATCTACTAACCCGTATAATTTTTCCATCATATGTTCACAATTCACTTGAACAATAATATTATTCACTTATATCTCATTTAGAGTTACATAATTCATGTGTTTCAAACTGTTTCAGTTCAATGGTCAATATCAATAAATAATATTTAACAATTCACATTTCAATCAATAATCTGTTTATTTCCAAGTTCAATTTTAGTCAATATTTTTCAGTATCGATCAATTTATCAATATCATTTAGTAACAGTCAGTCATTCAGTACCTTTATTTACCCCTATTAACATGACTTGGACATTGACGGATACACGGATCCAACCAACACACCAGTACGACACACAGTGCCTCATCAGCTTTGCCGAAGTAAATGTTATAGTATGGTACTCAATACCTTATCAGATTAAATCGATGTAACAGTAACAGTACGACACGCAAGGTGCCTCATCGACTCGAAGTCAAAGTAACAGTACGACACTTATAGTGCCTCATCGACTCAAGGTCAAAGTATCCTTGAACACTTCCAATCCTATGGCATGCCAACTATATCTGGCTTAGTCTGATACTGTTAATAGGGTTTTAATAAATTTTCAGTTTCCAATCAATACACATTTCAATTTAATCACATAAATTAATAATTCAATACAATTCAAATTATTTTTTTATTAACATACATTCAAATTCTACAATAATCACATATGCATATTTATTTCATCACATTCCCAATCAATTTAATTTTCAATATAACATACATTCAATATTCAATTTCCACATCAATCACATATATCCATATAAATTCAATAAATTTATCACATACAAATCAATCCATTTCAATTGTAAAACATAATACAAATAATCCTCACATTAATTACTAGCCATAACATTTAATCAAAACACAACAATTAATACTTAAATTCACTTTTCAATTTCAACCAATGTTCACTCCAATTCAAATAATAATTTCAATACACTTACCATACATATTAAATAATAATTTCAACTGTTAAATATTAAGTTTGGATTATAGAAATACAAACCGTAATTTCCGAGCTGACCCTCACTGACTTTGCCTTTTTCTTCCTTAGCCAAGGTTTTCCGGAACAACATTACCTACAGAAATTAAAACAATTTTCATAATCATTAATACAATACTATTTTACATTTAATATTTAAATTTCTTATTCAATTTCTATTCAATTTCCACTTTAATTTCAATTTTAATCTTAAATAAATTCACTTACTTTTCTATCTCAATTCATACTTTGTTTCTACTCAATTTTCAACCAAACTTAGACATAACTATCTAAATTTCATCATAAAACCCTAATTTCAAATTTCTTACAATTTGGTCCCTACTATATAAAACTAATAACTTCTTTTACAATTTAATCATTTAATCAATTCTAACTAAAAATCCTATCAATTAAACCCCTAATTTATCATTTTGTTCAACATGAACTATATTTGAAAACCTATAAACTTCCAAAATATTAACTTAATTTCATCAAAACCTTGTTTTAAAACTTCAAAAACATCAAAATTAAGTAAAAGGACTTAATTGACTTACCTTTTAAAGCTTAAAGCTTCAAATCCCTAATTTTTCCTTTTTCTTTTCTTTTTCTTCTTTCTTTCTTTCTTTCCCGTTTGCTATTCTGTTCTTTCCTTCTTTGTTTCTTTTGTTTTATGTTATATATATATATATATATATATATATATATATATATATATATTATTTTATTAATTAACTTATTATATTATAATTTAATAACATTAAATATCTTTTATATAATTAATCATATACATACAAATGTACACCATCAATACCATACAATTGTCATTCAATTTATTTACTAATAAAAATCTTCTAATATAATTATTTAATTAGTAATTATCTTTTACTTAATTTTCAAGTAAATAAATAAATATAATACAAATGTATATATTCACATTATTACAAGTGTTACCATATAATTTGTTCATTACACAAAAATCTCACAATTTAATTATTTTATCTAATAAATATCTTTTACTAAAAATATCACAACTATATATATTTATATTAACACACTTGTTTTAAATCACTACCATACATTTGTCTTTATTTAACTTATTTCATAATATAATAATAATTAATATAATTTATAAATTAATTTAAAACCTTCAACATCCAAAATCTAATAAAAATCTTAGATTTTATCCAAGTTTGCCGCCTCATCTATGCTAAATGGCATATTTGCCATTTTGGTCCTTTTTACTTTCTATTAATCTATAATTCAACTTTTACCTCTTATTCAATTTAGTTCTTTTTTCTAATTACCCTTGATTTACCTATCCACAATCTAATTAATCTCACAATTAACTTTATAAATATTTCTAATAAATATTTTCGAATCCATTTTTCAGAAACGAAGACCCAAAAATACACTTTTCTGATAACTGTAAAATTCGGGTCGTTACATCTAATCCATTTTTTTTGTTCATCCTAGAACTCCACCTCCTGATGCTCATTCCTCTAAAACAGGAAAGATCTTTCCTTAGTGGGACCTGTTGGAGTCAGTGCCAACTTTCATCTCTCTCGGTTCCATCTTTCAACAACAATAAAATTTACTACCTCTACATTTAAGATAGGCTTTTTTTTCGTACCTTTCGCCTAGTTCTACCATGTGCCATTTATCACTCATGGCTCAAGTTTCAGAAGTCATGTCTGTAGAACATAATCTATAGAGTGAGGCCCTCAAGGATGCTAGTCATTGTTATAGCAACAAAATGTCAGATTTAGAGAAGACTGTGAAGCCTGGCAAAAACTCTTTGGCTGAGCTACACCAAAAATATCAAGATTCTAACAATTTGATCAGAAGACTAGATGAATGAATCGTAACTCTAAAAAGTAAACATAAGGATGCTCGGACTAAGAATAATATGCTAAAAGAGGAGGAAAATTTGTTGAAGGATGAAAAATCTTCTTTAGAAGAGAGAATCAGAGCTCAGGAAAAAAGTCACAAAGCAGAACTAGAAAATCTACGTTAGTCTCATGAGGAAACCTTCAAGAAGTATCAAGAGGATACCAAGAAAAATATTATTGATGCTCTACCAGAGTGGAAATCAAATCTACTTCGACACACCCAAATGATTGTAGGTCCTTTTAAACTTGATCGTATAGATTTTAGCTGTTTTGGGAACATTTCTACAAAGTCTCTTAATTTTAATATTTACAATCCAAAGGGTGAAGAGTAGGAAACTTTCCAAAGAGAATGGAAACAATCAAGTGATCTATTCATTCATAATACGCTCGATGCTAAATATAATGAAGAAGGTTCAGTATCTGAGGGTCAGAATCTTAAAGATCCTTCTCTAACTGAAAAGGCCTCTACGGCACCTACTAGTCAGCCTAATGAAGGAGAGGACTGAGATTTTCTTTGTATACTCTTGTACTTTTCTTTTTAATAGCTCAGAAACATAT
This sequence comes from Gossypium arboreum, assembly GCF_025698485.1. NCBI lineage: Eukaryota > Viridiplantae > Streptophyta > Magnoliopsida > Malvales > Malvaceae > Gossypium > Gossypium arboreum. Next base: position 33,852,222 of record NC_069082.1, read on the forward strand.
TTTATCTTTAGTAATGAAACCAAATTTTTACTCTTCCTTTTTCTCTTCATTTTAACATTATTTATCTTAATTACAGTATTATGGTTGGATACATCTTCCCACATAATAAAATAATTCAATCATACATGAGAGGCTAAGGCAGACTTAGCGTATGATGCATGTAGGGATACAAAAATTGCAACGCCCTTAACTTGATCCAATTCACTGGGTCTAGATCTTATGTGTTACTAAATGATACAAAACATTTAACAAATACAGTTTGTAATTTCTCAAAGTTTTAAAACCTACTATTTAAAGTTTTAAAAAAAATAACATTTGGAAATTGAAAATAAAATATATGATAAATAACTTATTACATCATATTTGATACAAATATTTACAAGTTAGAAATTATTTAAGACAAACTTAAAAGGCGTATTCAAGACTACGCCACAAATCCACTATATGTATAATAGCCCACTCTACCACCAACTTGATGTACTCCTGGCATTGTCCCTCTAAGCGAAGCCTTTTCTCATCATACCTAAAAGCTTATAAGTACAAGAGTTCTTAGTGAACCCACTATAATCATTCATTTATCGATACTTTGCAATCTTGTATGAATTGCTAAGAGTCAACAATATTCTGCATCATTTACTTCGGCTGACACCAACACAATGTTATCATTCTTTTATCCGCCAGTTATCACACCCTTATCATAATTAATCTTCCATATCTTTTTAATTGAGGAATCTTTCCAATCATTTCACAATTCTCTTATCCCATAATAATTACTTAATAGAACGCACACTTAGAAACCATTTCCAGCAATCCATACCATAACTCATACTCTTATTTCAAGCAATTGCTCACTGACATTATCTTGGGCGAATACATAAGCAAAATTTCATACCATTGGTTCACATTCAAACACACCCTGATCTAGTTCTGTACACATATCCATACTTATATTTCACTGTGTATAACATCCAGATGAACTTCATTTCATAATATGCTATATCAGAATCTCTTAATTTAAAATAGCATTACTCAAATCCAGAATAATTTTAGAAGAAGATGAGATACCACTTAATTTCCCTATTTACATTTCATTATGATAGATTTCCATCTCAACATACAGATACATATTTCTTTTTCATGGAAAAACCCTTTAGACTTAGTCCCTTATAACCTAGAACACATCAATACTTCACCTTAGCTTTACTTATTACGGAAATTAAAGAATTTACGCATACGTTACAATAGAGATAAACATTTTGATTCAAATCTTACCAGACATCCTAATAATTCACGCCATATAGGCATAATAGAAAACGCCACATAAGCAATGAATTAGAGTACGCCAAAACGGTAATTCTTTCAGAGTTCACCGCAAAGGCTATTCTTTTAGAGTTTGCCACAAAGGTTATTCTTTCAAAGTTTGCCACAAAGGTTATTCTTAGTAGTCATGTTTACGATATAGATTTGCCTAAACTCACATTACGTGAGGTTTTCCCATCATCGTCTTGGGACACACAGATAACCCTATTGGGAAATCACCATTCCTTAATTCTTTTTCAAAAGGTGTCATGGCCATGGATTTTTCTTTTAGAGTTCATATCTAAGTTCGTGCTTTCAATCTCGGTGGACTCTACTAGACACCACAGCGGTCAAAAGACACAAACTCTTCATATATTGACACAATCTAATTTCAACATTTTACTTCACTAACATACACTCAATCAGAACACACATCTCATAGCATGTATTTTAGACATATACATATTCAGCCAAACTTCAATGTTTCAATACTCGTACACCCATCATCACATACTTGAAATTATTAAATTCACTACCCATATACATACTACACTTTTTATAGTTTTAGATTAATAGTTCAATCAGTTTCCTACAAATATCTCTCAATATGAACTACATACATGCAAGAGTCAACATAGAACTCACCTAATTCTCACTAATGGCAGTTCAGAACTCTAAATCTGGAGATCAGTCTCAAACCAATAGCAATCACTACTTAGAAACATAGTTTCACCATTAATACCCTTTTACATACAAATTACTTATCATTTCAATCGCTGACAATCCCATGTGGAAACCTTATACTTACAGTCTCGCTGTTCAATTACAAGATATAGATTTACTGATTCAATACTTAACATGCAGAGCTAAAATACTTACCCTGATGAGAAATAACTATTGATCATAAAAGATCCATGGCTTCTAGATCATTGATGTAGGATACATTCAGACTTAAGGAATGTTTCAGTAAATACCACTTGAGGAAGAGGAAGAAGAAGGAAGTAGAATCCCTTGCAGAACACGCTCTCACATATAAATATGATTGATTTTGCTTAATGGAATTTAACAAGTGTCATACGTATCAAAACTTATCTTCTTATTGGTTTACAATTTTCGATAAAATATAAATAACTTCGTTCCCTTCATCTAACTCATCAGGCTGAGCATACAATTTGTTTCTAACAAGATAACTTAAAGTCTAACTAATATAGTATTCCATATAAACCAGGCATACTATACATTTGGTGAATACTCATATCATATTTTCCTTTTATCCCTTAAAACGAGCATCTCTTTGATATAATAGAATATCAAGAAATCAAATTCTGACTAACTCAAGTGGCGATTACTATACACCCACATGTATGCGCCAAAATAACCAATTGGGAAGATAACACCAAGCCAGATAGAGTGTTTACGGCTATACGCCCAAAACTTTAAATCTGTCAAAACTTGGTTGTTACAACCAATCCTCTTGAAGAAAGTCTAGTGCAAGAACATCGTAGTAAAAGATAGGTCCATATGGATGAGACAAGCAAGTGAGAGGATAGGCCCTTATAGTCGCATGGGCGACAATATGTCTGTCAAATAGTATAGATTGACCCGCTATAAAGCTGGTGAAGATCCTAAGTAAGGGCTATTATGAGGGGTTAGCTACTGGATGTAGTTTCACAATTGTGAACCCTAAGGCAGAATGAGAATAGGTTCGCCAAAATGGCGAGGACTTCCGAAGTCAACATAGTAAAGAAATGTTAACAAGTCCTTCGGGACTAGAGTAAGGGAATAGGAAGTCCTTCAAGGACTGATCCATCCAAGTTTGCTAAGGAATGTATACTTTAAGAATCCTTGGGTGAATTATTAAAAAATCTATCATCAGAGTTCATATTGGGAAATCAATCAATTTAGGTTAAGTTTAACGCACTCCCCATGTAAAGGGGAAGGTGTAAGAAAGTAAGAAAGTGTAAATAAGAAGTGTGGATAGGACCTATTGAATAAAGGCAAGGTGTCTAGAACATGGTCTAGTGGAGAGTCCGACCAGAGGGAGGTTGGGTAGTGAGTTGATTAGCTCAGAGAATAGGGTGAAGTTTGCAACACTAATGAAGTAATCTTGCTATGAGAAGTAGAGAGCATTTTATTTATGATAGTTTATTTTACATTCGTTATCCTTGTGTGGTAAGGTTATTGTGATGTGGTGAAGAAACTTACTAGGTTGATTTGAAATTACAGTAGTTGTATGGTGTTTGCAGGATTGCGAGGTTGATCGAGGACTTCGAGGAAGGACCAAGCCAGACGATGTGAGATCAGAGATCACAAGCAGTTAGAGTAAGGCACGTAAGAAGATGGTACCACTGGAGGCTTCGCCCAAGAGTTTTTTATGTCGTATCTAGATAACACCCTTAGAATTTGGGCAAATAAATAGTTATCCTTGATAGGTGTTGAAAGAGGCCCTTTGTAATTAAATAGTCAAATTAGAGATAAGAATGTAAAAGGTTAAGCATTAAGTGGCTCTAAGCCTTAGTTGTAAGAAATTTTTTTAAAATTTCATTAATAGATAGTTTATTTTTAAACTGTTTTAATGCAGTTTAGTTAGAAATTATTAAGTATAGGTTCATTTGTGACGCTCAATACCCAGATTTGATGGATAGGTCTGGCGTGGGGCGTTACATCAATGTTAAGTTCCACAATTTTTATCAAGTGAAATCTCTTCCCATAATTTCAAGATCAAACAGAATACTATTTATTATTCATTCATTGAAACTTGTGACCTATTGTACGTCAACATATTGACCTCTTACTCATTGTCTATTATGGAAGGGCTTTCATAGATAAAGGTACATTGTCATCTATCTGTATGACCTAAGATGGTTGATGATTCAATATTTATTTGACGATTTGATGATGTCTAACATGGCATTAGTAGGCCCATGCCTTTAGTTTGGTCAGTTGATTTTAAATAATAACCTTAGGAGAAGTTTAACTTATTTCACAACAATGTCATTTTCCTCTTTTTTCTTTTCATTTCCATTAAGATAGGTGATGGAGTCCTTTAATCTCCTTAAAAGCCCTAATGGTCTTGGGTTGACATAACCATGGCAATTCCATGCTAAAGTACTCATACTAAGGAAATTAAAAAGAAAGTGAACCTAATTAAAGGAAGCATCGTAAAGTGAAAAAAACCCTGCTCCATCTTATCCTATAGGATTAAAGGAAAAATATGAGAACATATGGGTTTATATAGGCTCTATGAACTATTGATTCGACCATAATGATGATTTTGGCCCTAAAAAGTTTAATAGAATACAAGAGATTGAATTTAAAGCAATGTAGTGTATATATAACTAACAATATTAGTAAAATATAAGAGTGTAACAAATTTGATTTATTTTGGACACATTGCAATTTTCAAGTCATTTATATTTCAAATAGTGCTGAAAGATAATAGAAAATAACAAAAGAATGAGAACTTATCCTTTTTGTTGAGGTAAGCTGTGATGTAAAGTTCTTAGAGGCACTCGAAAGTGCCCACTACAATCCATCATTGAGATGGTGAAGTAAAACTTGCCATATTTGAATTGGCAATTTAATAAAGTAAAATATTTGGGCTATTAAATAAGTTGATGCTCTGAATATATAAAATCTTATCTATGGAAACCAATCCATTGCTTATGAAGATTGGATTGGATTGAATCGAGACAACCCTTGAATTGTGGAAATTTATGTAGATTGAGTTGTTGTTTTACTAGAAAATTTTATCTTCATCAGATTGTGTTTTATTAGACTTCATTAGTATTATCTTTGTTATTTTGCAGCTATGAAATTCAAGGAGTTTCTTTGTATCTAATCACTAGTATGTTAGCAAGCCAAGACTTAATATATATTTTTGAGGCTTATATAAGTTATGTATGAGAGCATATTGAGAGCATTTTGTTTTTGTTCATTGAGGAACTTTTTGTAAGTGTAATTGAATTGTAAACCTTAGGTGTTTATAGTATAAATTTTTAGGGGGATTTAGTGGTGAGTGTTCTAGTCTTTATATACAAATGTGAGATTTTTATACTTGGAGAGTGATATAGTGTGATTCACATGTTGTATTGTGGATTAAAGATAATGGGAGTTACTTATTAAGCTATGCTCCACAGATATAAGGAAACCAAACTATGTAAACAAACTCTCGTATTCTTAATTACTTTGTTTACATTGTTTCTCGCAATGTCAAACCGTAGGCTACTGCAGTCAAGCATTTCCATTCTTAGTTGACAATTTATGTAATTAACAACTTGAGGTCCCAACAACTTTTATTTACTCATTAATACATGTTAGTCTTATGATACATTCGATGTGCGCAGTGAAAAATAAAAATTATGCAAAATACTTAATGATTATTATTTGAAAAATTAAAATTATTGATAAAGTAATAGAAAATGTAAACCATTTTTATGAAAAGAAATTTGCATAAGTAATCATAAGATGGTGGTATTTTATTTTATTTTTAAAATTAAATTATTTATATAACATTATTAATAAGTTATATTTTTAATTTTTTATCTTTTACTTTATTGAGTTGTTGTACATTTAATTCGTGACAACAAATTTAATCAAGAATTTTAAATTAATAAATGTGTATTGGGTGCGTGAATTAAAGGATATAAAAGTCAATGAATCATTTGGCTTAATACCAAAGTTGAAACTTTGGAAAATTTGAAATCATATGGATGAGTTTGACCATGTTTCATTCATGTGTTAATTCTTTTTAGATATATTTTGATTTTAGTTTCATCATTACTACACTCACACTTGGGCTAGACATGTGGCACTTTTAAAAGACACTAGGTGGATACTTGAAGACGGTTTCTCACTTCCCGTTCCTCAATTCATCCTCAGCTGCCTAACCTGTAACAGCCCATTTTTAGTTAAATCAGAATAGTGGTTTCGGGACCACAAATCCGAGCCAGAAATAAAATTTATTTTAATATTATTGCATGCTTTGCATTATGATAGGAATGTCATATGAAAATTCTTATAAGAAAATTTTATCGATTATGTGATTAATTATGGAAATGACCAAATTGCATAAAATGGAAAAGTTGAATTCTAGTAGCTAAAAGGATAAATAGCTATGGAATTCAAAATAAGAGGTCCTTATATGGTAATTAGATCATTAAAGAAAAGTTAGTAGATATTTTTGGTGATTTATCCATGGAAAAATTAGAAAAGGCTAATGATTAAACTGGAAATCAAAATAATTAAAAGATGATAATAGAAAATATCATCTTATTTTTCATCATCTTCCCTAAAATTTGCATGGAAACTCTAGGAGAGAGAAAGGAAACTAATCAAGTTTAATTAGGTATGTTTTATTGTCTTGTTTTTAGTAATTTTTATATTTTTGAGATCGGGATAGTTTAATCTATCTATTTTGGGGATTAATTTGAAAAGATATCAAAGTACAAATATTTTCCATGGATGAATATGCTAAAATTTAAAATTTATGGTACAAAATAAAAGGTTGTTGATAGATAAATAACTTTTACAAAGAGAATTTTGATGAAATCATAATTTATGGACTAAATTGAAAAGTGGAAAAACCCATGGAAAAATTCTGAATTTTGTGAAATAGAAGTGTTGTAAATGTTATATGAAATTTCGGTTAGGCTTGGAATAAGGATTAAATTGGATTAAATTGCATGAATTTCATTTTCTAAGCCTAGGGATGAAACTGGAATTTATGAAAAGTATAGAGGAAAAATGGTAATTTTTCCTAGAGTGTAAATTGAATCCAATTGAATATGAATTGTATTAAATTGATGATTAAATTCATTTATATAGATCCGAAAAGACCAAATACAAAATTGGATCAAGGAAAATAAAAAGTTTCAGATTAGTAGAATTTGTATATGAACAAGTATCGAGGTAAATTTGTGTAACTAAATTGAGAATCCATATTTATTAATTGAATTGTATGAATGTGATTGTAATGTTGCTATGTATATGAAATTAATCTTATATCCGACAATGCCTGAGAAACATTAAGCCCCGATTGAATAAATGAAGTTCAATGAATACAGAATTTCCCGTATTGGTTATGGTCCTACATATGTAGCGGACACACCATAGCTCGAAAGAGCATCCCGTTATTAGCCTCTTGAGCTTCCCATTATATGGTTTAGCAAGCTTCCCGTTATAGCTCTTCGGAGTGTCCCGATAGATTGTGATCCTACATTTGTTGTGGACACAACTTTGCTCTTATTAGCATCCCGATTAAAGGCTCTTTGTGAGCTTCCCGTTAAATTGGCTCTTTATGAACTTCCCGATAATGCTCGCTTGAACTTCTGATATTAGCTATCCGAAGCTTCCTGATATGGTTCTTTGTGAACTTCCCGATTATGACTCTTATGAGCTTCCCATTATATAGCCCGAATAAGCTTCCCGATAGGCTCTTTATGAGCATACTGAAATGGCTCTTTGTGAGCTTTTCGTTATATGGCTTGAGAATGTGCTTCCCGATTATGTGCTCTAATTGGGTACCTCTGGAAATGGATTGACGAATTATAGTAGTGTACATTAAATTGTACTATATGAGTGTATCCATCGATATTTCAAATAAATTCAATGGGTAATTACACGGCTAAACTGAATTTGAAATGGTTTGTGTTAGAATTAAGTGACCCAAATTCTTATTTAAATAAAATACGATGGAAAATAAAATAAAAGTAAAATCCATATAGAACTAGACTTCTTTTATTTTATTTTAGAATAAGGTTTTTAAACCTTATTAAACTCCATCTATTTTATATTGATTAGGATAAGGTGTTTCAATCCTACTAGAATATGGCTTTGCAAGCCTATAAATAGACATAGTCTATTCCTCTTGTATTTGAGTAAAAATTTTTCGACATAGTGAATTTTCTTCTCCTCTTGCGTGGTTTTTTTCCGAAAGGGTTTCACGTAAAATTTATGTGTTCTTTATTTTTATTTATTTTATTCTATTTTATTTTTCACAAATTGGTATCGAGCTTAGGGTTATTCATCTCGATCACGGTAATGGCGTCTTTGAAGTATGAAATTCATTGTTGGATCGCAACACCGATTTGCGTTGTGGCAAATTAAGATGCAAGCGTTCTTGCACGATGGATCTAGAGGATGCCCTGCTAGGATAGATAAGATGCCTTCGACATTAACGAGATGAAGAGAAGAAGCGTAAGGATCGAAAGGCATTAACACAATTACATCGCATTTGTCCAACGAAATTTTGCAGGATGTGATGAAAAGAAAAGCGCATTGCATTATGGAAGAGGCTAGAACAAATATGTATGTCGAAAACTCTAACAAGCAAGTTGCATATGAAGCGGCGTCTTTATGCTCATCGTTTGGAGGAAGGTGCGTTTGTACATGAACACTTAATGTGTTTAAAGAAATTCTCTCAAACTTGGAGGCCATGGAGGTTCAAGATGATAAGGAAGATCTAGGGTTGATTCTACTTTGTTCGTTGCCCCGTCTTATTCAACCTTTAGAGACACGATTTTATATAGCCGCGAGTCTCTCACAGTTGATGAGGTTTATGATTCTTTAACCTCGTATGATAAGATGAAGCATCTTGTGGTTAAACCCAACTCTCGGGAGAGGGTCTCATTGTTCGTGGGAGACAAGACCGGAATGTTGATGATGATCGTGGTAGAACACGAGAACGGAATCCTCGTGGTAAATCTAAGGGTAGATCGAAATCTTCAAACAGAGGTAAAACTTGCAACTTCGCAAGAAGAAAGGGCACATTAAATCTGAGTGCTATAAGCTACAAAATAAGATTAAAAGGGAGGTGCGAATCAAAAGGAAAAAAACGGAAAATTCGGTGAAGGCGATGTTGTAGAAGACTACAGCGATGGTGAACTTCTAGTTGCTTCATCAATGATTCTAAAGTAAGCGAGGAGTGGATACTTGATTCAGTTGCACCTTCCACATGAGTCCCAATCGGGATTGGTTTACAACTTATGAAACAAGATGTCGAAGGTGTTGTTTTGATGGGAAATAATGCTTCATGTAAAATCGCGGTGTTGGAACAATTAAAGTTAAGATGTTTGATGGAGTTGTCGAACACTTAGTGACGTGCGGCATGTTCGAATTGAAAAGAAATTTAATTTCGTTGAGTACTCTTGATTCAAAATGCAGATACACGGTGAAAGTGGGGTTTTAAAGATTTCAAAGGGTCCTTGTTGTGATGAAAGGGCAAAGAAAGATTGCCAAGTTATATGTTTCTGAGGTTCTATCATATTCTTGGTGATGCAATTGTCGCTTCCTCTTCCTTGTCGATGATGATATTACTAAACTTTGGCATATCGCCTAGGGCATATGAGTGAGAATGGCATGGCGAATTAAGCAAAGAGGACTTCTTAATGGGCAAGGAATTTGCAAACCGAATTTCTGTGAGCCGTGTGTTTTGGGAAGCAAAAGAGAGTTCGATTCACTAGAGGAATCCATAACACGAAGGAAACGTTGGAGTATATCCATTCGATGCGTGGGGCCGCCCAGAGTGCCTTGAGAGGTGGAGCTAATTATATGCTAACCTTTATTGATGATTTTCCGAAAAGTTTGGGCGTTCTTCCGAAGCGAAAAGCGATGTGTTTTCCACATTTAAGTCTTGGAAAATTATGATTGAAAAAGACGGAAAGCAGATAAAATACCTCCGCATGCACAATGGCTTAGAGTTACGCTCGATGAGTTTAATAGATTGTGCAAGTCGAAGGGATCATGAGACACTTGACGATTCGTCATACTCCACAAAGAAAGCGGCGTTGCGAGCGAATGAACGAGCGATCATGGAGAAGGTTCGATGTATGTTGTCAAATGCCAACTTACGAAGTCATTTTGGGCGTAGCGACCTCTCGCATGTTTTTGATCAACCGATCTCCATCCGTTGCCATTGAGAAAAGACTCCACAAGAGGTATGGTCCGTAATCCGCTAATTATTTCGATTTAAAGATTTTTGGGTGTCCTGCGTATGCTCATGTTGATAATGGAAAATTGGAACCGAGATCCATTAAATGCGTTTTCTTGGTTATAAAGTGGTGTAAAAGGCTATAAGTTATGGTGTCTGAAAATAGAAAAGTTATGATTAGCAGAGATGTTGTTTTTGATGAAACGCTATGCTACCTAACTTATCTCTTAAAGACTCTTCCAATAAAGAAAACCAAAAGCGGTGGAGCATCGAGTTAATACGTAATCAACTCCTCAAGCCGGTACAAAATTGAGAATAGAGTTGCTTCTTCACCGCAATACTCTATCGCCAAAAACAGGACAAGAAGAGAAATTAAACCTCCAAAGAAGTATGCCGAGGTTTATCTAGTTGCTTATGCTTTAAATGTGGTGAAGATATAGATGCGAATCAAGAGCCATTTAATTATTCGAGGCGATTAGCGTGAAGACTCGAAAAGTGGATGTTTGCTATGCAAGAGGAGATGGAATCACTCCACAAAAACAGAACATGGGATCTTGTAAAACTTCCTAAAGGTAAAAAGGTCATTCGTTGTAAATGGGTGTTTAAAAGAAAGAAGGGACTCCAGGAGTTGAAGAACCGGATATAAAGCAAGGCTTGTTGCAAAGGGTTACAGATCAAATTCCGAGTGGACTTCACAGATGTGTTCTCTCCGGTTGTTAAGCATAGTTCGATTCGAGCTTTGCTTGGTATTGTTGCCATGCATGATTTGGAGCTTGGCGGTTAGATGTAAAAGCGCATTTTTGCATGGAGAACTTGAGGAAGATATTTACATGCAACAACCGGAGGGTTTTATAGTCTCGAAAAAGAGGACTATGTTTGCTTTTTGAAAAAGTCCCTTTACGGTTTGAAACATCACCAAGACAAGTGGTACAAGAGGTTTGATTCCTTTATGACTTCTCATGATTTCAAAAGAAGTAGTTTTGACAGTTGTGTCTACTTTAAGAAAAAAAAAGTGATGGTTCTTTTGTGTATCTACTTCTTTATGTTGATGACATGTTGATAGCAAGAAAAGATAAAGAGAGATAAGAAAGGTTAAAGCCCAACTAAGTGAAGAATTTGAGATGAAAGATTTAGGACCAAGAAAGAAGATACTTGGTATGGAGATTCTCGAGATAGAAAAGCAAGTAAATTGTACCTAAGTCGGAAGGGTACATTGAGAAAGTTCTTTTGAGGTTCAATATGCAGAGTGCTAAGCTCGTTAGTACTCCTTTAGCGACCATTTCGGACTTTCATCGGCCTTATCTCCTCAATCGATAATGAGATTGAGTACATGTCACATGTTCCATACTCTAGTGCGAGAGGATCTCTCATGTATGCTATGGTTTGTTCACGTCCGATTTATCATATGCGATCGGTCAGCTTAGCGATACATGGCGAATCCGGTAAAGAACAACTGAAAGCGATTCGATGGATTTTAAGATACTTACGAGGCACTACTAATGTTTGCTTACAGTTTGGAAGAACTAAAGATGGAGTTATAGGGTATGTTGATGCTGATTTTTTGGAGACCTTGATAGAAGAAGATCTCTCACGAGTTACGTCTTTACAATCGGAGGTTGTGCAATTAGTTGGAAAGCCACTTTGCAAACTATATCGCTTTGTCTACCAACCGAAGCGAGTACATGGCGATTCTTGAGGCTTGTAAAGAAGCTATTTGGTTGAAGGGACTATTTAGTGAACTCAATGAAGACCTTCAAGTCAGACACGAGATTTTGTGACGATCGAGTGCCATCTTTCTTACAAAAGATCAAATGTTTCATGAGAGAACAAAACACATTGATATTCGGTATCATTTTGTTCGTGATATTATTGCTCGTGGTGATATTGTTGTGAGCAAAATTAGCACTCATGAAAATCCTGCAGATATGATGACTAAGTCACTTCCTATAACCAAGTTTGAGCATTGCTTAGACTTGGTTGGTGTTCATTGTTGAAGTTAAACCCTTAAGGGGTTTTTGGAAGAGGTGAAGAACTTGTTTATTGAAAGTTCGCGATGAAGAACTTGTTCATTGAGAATTTGTGTCAAGGTGGAGATTGTTAGAATTAAGTGACCCAAATTCTTATTTAAATAAAATACGATGGAAAATAAAATAAAAGTAAAATCCATATAGAACTAGACTTCTTTTATTTTATTTTAGAATAAGGTTTTAAACTTTATTAAACTCCATCTATTTTATATTGATTAGGATAAGGTGTTTCAATCCTACTAGAATATGGCTTTGCAAGCCTATAAATAGACATAGTCTATTCCTCTTGTATTTGAGTAAAAATTTTTCGACATAGTGAATTTTCTTCTCCTCTGCCCGTGGTTTTTTTCCCGAAAGGGTTTCCACGTAAAATTTATGTGTTCTTTATTTTTATTTATTTTATTCTATTTTATTTTTCACAGTTTGTCATTAAAGTGTACATGTAATATGGAAAAATGTTATGGAAAGCATATGTATATGAAAGACATTAAATGATGAGCTCATCCATGTTCTTGGTATTATGTGAATTACTTGACTAACATGATTGGTGAAGTTGTGTTTTTAGGCTATAAACCAAATTGCTTGGATACATTATTGTATGTTTATCTTAATGTAAATATATGGTAAGCTAAATTCCTGTTATATGAACTTAAGCTAAATTCCTGTTATATGAACTTACTAAGCATTAAATACTTACTAGGTTTTCTTTTCTCTATTTTATAGTGCTTGGAAGCTCGTAAAGGTTGGAGATCGGTCGGAGTATCATCACACTATCCTCCAGCTTGTTTTGGTATAAAAAGTAATCTTATTTTGATATAATGACATGTATAGGTTAACTTGGTCTATGTTGGCATGTAAATAGTTGTTTGTATTAGCCATTGGAATGGCTAAAAATGGATTTTTTGGTATTTTATTATAAGGTTATATATATCATGTTTAGCTTATATGTATGTGGTTTGGTTAAATTGAATTAGGGTAAAATATAAATCATTACAAGAAGATAAGTTTGATCGTATGAATATGTGATACTATTTTATACATGTTAATGATGTTTGCTTGATTTATATGACTTGAATTGGTTGGCAAATGTATGCAAATGTTATTGTAAGTTGAAGGTTAAATTTGAGTGAGAAATAAGGCTAAGAAATGACCATATTTTGTCTACACGGATAGATACACGGGCGTGTGTCTTGACCGTGTGTGACACACGGTCTTGCACATGGGCTTGGCCGTGTGTCCCTTGCATTTTAAAATTGAGAAACAGAATGCTCAGAATTGGGCACACAGGCAGAGAAATAGGCATGTGTCTTAGCCGTGTGAAACCTGCACCTAATTTTTGAAATTTAAATTGACCACATGACCTAGCACACGGGCGTGTGGTCGTGTGTCACAAGTCAGAGAGTTACACAGGTAAGGACACGGGATGGGACACGGCCGTGTGCCTCACATCGAATGCCCACACGACCTAAGACATGGGCATGTCACTTGGTAGTGTGAGCCGCATGGCCTACTCACACGGGAATGTGACCCCTGTATTAAAGAAAAAATTTTAAATTTCGCGAAAAATTCTCTGAGATTTCGATTTAGTCCCAACTTGATTCTAATGTTTAAATTGGGCCTCGAGGGTCCATTCAAGGGTCAGTATGATTATTTTTGGATATGAATAGTAAATGATATGAACTATCTGTATTTGTTCTGCAAACTCTGGAATGCTCTATAACCCTGTTTCGGTGACGGTTACAGGTTAAGGGTGTTACATAACCCCCTAGTTTAGCCATCCATCATGACACCACCCATTAATAGAGAAAACGTCCCCTTTCATCAGGCTACTTGTTACTATGCTCAAGTCATCAGCTTTTCAATGCTCAAGTCATCAGCTTTTCAATGTAAACACTCTCTTTAGAGACTATTAAGGTCCACTTAAGTATAACAACTTCGTACTTCCTTAAAACGAATAACAAATGGGTCCCACTATGCACGTCCCCATGTATTCTATGATGGTAACCCCTTTATAACAACTTGTCACATCACTGTTACTAAACAAGAGGGCTTCTCCTATAAATACCCTCCAAATAGAAGGAAAAATGATCTCCCCCATTGGCAAGCTTGAGCTCTTACTCTTAGCATGCAATCCTCCTAGCCCTCACAATAGCCTTCCTTCTCCTCTTGTCTATCTTTGACTTTTTGTCTATTTAGGTGAACTGGCCAACTTTGCACCACCAGCTTTTCCTATCTAGCTCATCTCTTGTTGAGACTTGTATCAACAGAAATCATATGATAAAGTTTCACTATATTTCAATCATGTGTTAATTCTCTCTAGATTTATTTTGATTTAAGTCTCATCATATAAGAGTTTTATCGAGATTTGTTTTATTCTAAGCTGGAATATATTTTCACAATCAATAATATCTATAATTATAGTTACCAAAACAGTAATATTTGGTAGCCATTGACTATTCTGAACGTTTTGGGATGTGAAGATTCCTTAACAACATCATCATCGTGTTTGATTGTCGTGGATTTTTTAAATTTGATAGTGAAATTCATAAGGAAACAAATTTGTTCTTGTCACTTCTTTCTTATAATTAAAATTACTTGTTGTCTTAAAACACTCAACCTAACTTCTTGAATGTCAACTGGTTGGATACCTTCAAATTGGGGGCCTAATAACGGTTTAATTTCAGGAAATAGAATTGATTTTATTGTGCTATTTTAGTTAGAAATTACATTGGAATGGAATATAAAAATAATTAATTTGAATTAAATTAAATTTTAATGATTTAGTTTAATTTAATTTATTAGTTTTGATATATAATAATTTTAATTTATCTTTATTAAAATATAAAATTATATTATATTTTAAAAATAATTGGTACACTAATTAAAATTTTAAACTCTATAAATAAGATTAAACAATTAACAAGAATATATATAATAAGATATTAAAAATAATCTATTTGAATTAGAATTATTAATTATTTTTCCTTAACCCTGCTTGAAAAGGAAAAGGACAACATGGGCATCATACCATTGAGATAAAATTGAAAATTGATTAAATTTAACTGAAAATAAAAAAGACAAAAAGAGGATGAATTGTATGAAAAAGAACTCATGACAGCTGTTTTTTAGATAACAAGACAGTGAAAATGAAAATGGAGATATGGTCTACTCACAGTCACAGTGTATTGGGGGTTGTTAGTGAAAGCTTTTTAGCTGGAAAATGGGGGGCAAATGTCAGTGACAAATGAAATTAATTCCAATATATAATGAAATTTTCTTTTTTGTAGGGGTAAGATATCTAATATTTGAGATATGACAAGACCCTGCTTGACACATGTACATGGTGGTGAGTTCACACGTGTCCGTATAAAAGAAAAGGCAGAAAGTGGGCACACCAGACAGTGAGGCACTGGAACCTGACAACCAACTTTACATTTATATGAATGGTTTTATAAATGTTCCATGAAATTGAAATGGCAGCCACAGGCAAAAGGGAAAGGTCATTCACTCTTCTCTCTCTCTATTTCTCACTGCAACAACTTGTCCATTGTGACTGTGCGGCCATATGGATAACTACCCCCCTCCTTTCTCTTTTCTCTCTTTTCTTACTTTTGCTCTACAATGCCCATGCATTTGAATGTAAAATTTAATATTTTTACTTTTATTAATTTTACATTAAAAAACTCATTTTATAACAACGTAATTGAATTTAACAACATAATTTTAATAGTATTAATAATTATATTTGAATTTAAAATTTTAAAAATAAAAATTTTAAATTTTTAAAATAAAAGAACATAGATTCAATTTCAGATAATATAAAACTTACATCATATTTTAATCTTACTCTTTGTGATTAGACGAATCTATGTGTAATTGTGTATGATTAGATTTGAATTTATATTCACTAAAGTATAAAATAATTATGAGTGAGAATATTACCACAAGCGGTACCATGCTCTACTGTTATTGACTTACATACTATAAGTTAAAGAGTTCAAATTTTAGTTTGTCATGGTTTTACTTTTCTAAAATTATGAACTTGTTATCTATTTAGAAACTAAAATTTTAATAAAATCATTTTATAAATTCATGAAAAGAAAACAAAACCCTTTAAAACCAATACTATATGTATTAAAGGTTTTGATAACTTTTCTTTTATAAGAAATCCTAATTTGAAGTTTAAATATGTTTAATGATATTTCTTAAAAATATTGCATCAGTTAAATGATATTTGGTAATATCCTAACAAAATAGCAACTAAATACATTTTTACAATCTCTCAATTAGTCCGTAATTGAAGGTTTTGGTCAATACTAAAGGTTGCTTGCACTGGTGAAGTTAAAAAGAAAATTTAGGGTTGGAGTTAAATTATATATTTTTATGATAGTGAAAATATAATTTCACCATTTTAATAGTCTATATCTTTATAACTTTTAAAATATTAAATAAAAATTTTATCATTTTTAAGGAGTCAAAGTACAATTTTATCATTATTAATTTAAAATATAAATTATAAATAACTTAAATAGAAATTTTTCTATTTCAAGAGAGACTGGGACATCTACCAACCCCTAGCTCCACTACTAATTGCTTACCAAATCTATATAATGAGCTTTTTATTAAGTTCTAGATTTTAACTCTAAGTGTCATGAATATTATGTGTAAATTAATGAATTAAATTTTTATTTCAATACTTATAATGATGGATTCTTATTATAATTATCTAATGTAATTAATATATATGATTCCAATGTAATCCAATTCAAGTTTAATATAGATAATATTTTTATCAAGTTTTAAAAGAAATTTAATAAAATAAAATATTTGAATTTTTTTTCCATTTAAATGCTTCTACTAATATTTCTTCCTTCATAAGGTTAGAAAATGGCATAGGCTTTTCTTGTAGATAATTTTATGAACCTTTACCATTAAAGTCCTAAAAAAGAAAAAAAAAAGAGAACTAAAAAGATAAATAGCTGCACTGATTTTGACAGGCAAAGAAAAGGTAACTGAGATGGAATACTGCCAAAATAACAGGGTGATGAGTTTAACAAAGTTGGATTCAATATAAAAAATTGAATTATTCAATTTCATTGAATTAGATTTATTTGTTGAATAAAATAAAACTTGATTTATATTTAATTTTAAATTATTTATATTTTATTTGAATTTGAGTTCTATTGTCGGAAATCAATTATTTAAAAAAATTTGAAATGTAGTCTTTTGAAATTCAATTCGAACCATTAACAATAGAAAGTATTATTTGTGTCAAGGTTTTGTATGGTACCAACTTTGCTTATAAGGTGTAAACAAAGATCAAGTTAGTGGTTCAAGTTATGACACACTCAAGTACCTCCATAATTATTTACACGTCAAATGCTAACATTTTTCACGAGTCTTATAAGTATCGATCTTTATCAATCATGGCGCCCTTTGTAAACCGTATATGAATTTCCACGACGAGTAGAGCCAAAATGTCACTTCAAAAACTATTCCTAATTTAAATTTAATTAAAATAATATATATTACAAGTAAAAATCCTCAATTAGATTTGTTGGCTAACTAAGTCAAGCTAATTGATCACTTGATTGCTGGAGCAGCTTAAACTTGACAATAATATTGAACTAAAATTATTATTTTTCTAATCAAAGCTAAATGCAAGATAAAGAAATTTTTAAAATGTTATTAATTATTATATAGTAACTTTTAGAAAAAAAAATCAAGAAAAAAAAAAGAAGCCATATACGAAGCACTCACAATGAGGGAGGTGCATATGTCCCCATCAGACCATCAACAATCTAATCTCCATACCAAAGCCATTAATGTGAGTCAAAAGCTGCAATTTGCTTTATGAAAAAACAATCCACTCACTTTGCATTTTCCAATTGTGATTGTACCATCCATCCACAATGGCATGGTATGTTAAATAAAAATGCCTAACTTTTTATATTTTAGTTACTTAAAAATATAAAATAATTATTAATTTATTTAAAAATTTTCATTTAAAATTTTCATTTAAATCATTAATTTATTTATTTTCAATTTAATTATCGAGTATCAAGTGATAATTTAATCATTAGCACAATGAATTAGTATCTATCAACAAGTAGAACATACGTTAGTATTAGACATTGAAGAATAAAGTTGTTTGAATTTTAATTAACAAATTCGTGATTTTTAAAATTATTTTATGAAAAGAACCTATAAAAGAGAATTGGAAGAAGAGTTTTCAATTGGAGCAAGCACAAATGAAGAAGGTCGTATAATAACGATTTTAACATTCCAATGACTTAAATAAAAATTTTTGAATAATTCAGTAATTATTTTGTAACTTTTTAAAGTTAAGTGTCTAAAACGTGAACTAACTAATAATTTCGTGACTTTAGGTGAATTTTATCCAAAAAAATTATATTTCATGATCTATTAAGTTATTGGTTGAATAGCAAAATTACGAAGGTTGAAAGTTAATTGACATAATATTTGAGGTTTGTTATCTTTGTTTGTAAACCTTTCTACTCTTCTCTCATTATAAATATGATTGTTTATTTATTTAAAAAGTTATTGGTATAGTAATAAAATATGGATTATTATTCGATACATAATGATAAAAAAATTAACTCCATAAAATAAAGTTAAAATTTTATTACATGTCCTGTTTATTTATTTTTCAAATACAACTTAACAACATATCAAATTTTAAAGTCCATTTATAAAATTAAAAATTTTCACGAATTATATATCAAATAATAATTTATAAAATATTCACCATGTTTTAAAACTTAAAATCAAACCCTTACCACATCTCTTATAAAAAAAAACATATATATATTGTGGGTCTATCAAAATATTTGATTGAGGCCACATTTATAAGTGGTGGATTCCTACATAATTATGAGTGTCATTATAAAATGTAATTAGGGTCTTCAAGATTGCCCTAACTTAGCGCTTCTTTAGCATTGATTTTGCTGGCTGAAAAGTACATTTTGGTGGCCTAATTTTTCCATCCAAAACTCTTTTATGATATTTAAGCAAACCAAAACTTTCTACCCCAAATTTGATTTTCTTTTTATAATTTTAATACTTTTAAAAAATCCATCCATCTCAAAATATTTTATAACGTTATTACATTAATTTTAAATGATTAAAAATACATATTATAAAATCTTATAAAAATATCTAACTAAAATATGTAAGCAATATTTGCATGCTGTTTTAAAGGAAATTATTAAAATAATATCATTTTACTTCATCTTCCTTTTAATGAAATCAATCTTAAATATGAAATTATTTGAATATTATATTTAAAAACAAATATTTTGTGCTAATATTTTCAACTTGATTGGAAAAATCCAAAAATTGACAGCCAACAACGAACCGTATATGGCAGTGCTTGTTGGAAAGGAAACGTTTACCAGAAATGGGGAGTGCTTGATGGTGCAATATCTGGCAAGGTTCTTAGGCTTTTTATTAGCTTGGCCGCCTCTACTCTATCACTACAACGTCTGCGTGGGTTTAATGCTTAAATAAATAATTATGAAGGCAATGTCAGAATGTTATGCCTAAAAGCTGATTCCGACTTGTACTCTTTAATATCTGCTTTATTTTTAGTTTCATTTTTAATATATTTTGAAATAAACCGCTATGATTTATTTTAATTAATTATCATTAAACTAAATTATAAATTGCATTAAACAGGAGGCTGAAAATATTCTTTTAACGTTTTGCAATACATGTGTCACGGTCGCCAAAAGAGAGAGATTAGTATTATTGTGTTTGAGACTGACAAGAGATGAAGTGAGAGTATATCGAAAGATATTGGGTTTAAAGACCCACCATTTTGCCCACATTTAGGTCCCAACTAACACACGAATTTCAAGATTTGCAGGCCCAACATTCCCTTGTTGGAGTCACTATATATACATCAAAAGCTGACTATCATTGCAATTAGACTCTGTTGTAACTTAAGGTAGACTAACAAATAATAATAATCATTTATTTAATGGGTGTACTGGAAACTGTACCTGTAATCTGTATGAAGAAGCAAAAAAAGCTTCAACTTGTATTTGTTGCTTTCTCTAACAATTCCTTTTTTATGATTTCAGTTTCAGCTACTTTGTAAGCAGAATCAGTGCTTCGTTGATATCTATGAGTAAAGATGATTCCTTGCTTGAGAAGCCAACATTGATTGTTATGTCTATTGAAAAAGGTATGAACCAAAAAATTCATGTATCATTAGCCAAAGAATATATCATGAAATACACAACACATGATGCTTGATTATGTTGTTTAGGATAAACATGTAACATAATGATTTCTCTACAGGATAATTTGGTTATTGTTCTAATAATCATACTTGGTCATAAACCATTTTGGATAAGTCCCTTTTCATGCCTCGGAAATAAGGTCCGATACCGTCTTGGCGACGGGTCACTCGGGTGGTACTTTTTAGGTGATTGAAAAGGAAGGATAAATGGAGTTAATCTCGCAGCGATAGCAGTTTTCGATTGCGTTTTTCTCTTGGTTGGTTTGTTATATCAGCCTTTTTTTTCTTTTTTTTTTTTTAAAGAATGATTCTTCATTGCCTAAAAGCAAAGCTTACCTTTTGTCTTTGTCTCCTCTTTCTCTTCAATCAAAATATGGTAATCACATTTACTTTGAAAAAAGAATAAAAAATCACAGGGCAGGCCCATCCTGCAGATCCTTATGGTGCCTAATGTACCATATCGGTATGCATCATTCCCTTTCTTATAGGCTTTTTTATTTTGTGCTCTTTGTACATCAAATTTTCAGCATCATACTTACTAAAGGCTACAATAGGTTTCATCATCAATGTAGCTTTAGGCTTTTATTTTGTTTCCAAATGA
The DNA here is from genome assembly GCF_025698485.1 of Gossypium arboreum. Taxonomy (NCBI): domain Eukaryota; kingdom Viridiplantae; phylum Streptophyta; class Magnoliopsida; order Malvales; family Malvaceae; genus Gossypium; species Gossypium arboreum. The sequence continues at coordinate 33,873,344 of NC_069082.1, forward strand.
ACACAAAACTCACTTTTAGATTACCCTTTTAACTACGCCAATCCATCATTTGATTATGTTTAAAGTCAACTCACTTGTTGCGGTCCGGCATAATTAAAGGCATAAAACTATTTGCATATGCAAAGATTTATGGAATGATCATATAATTAGCAATGATATGTTTTAGGATATAACTTATCTATATGGATCATGTAGTTAAGGTTTTTGTCCATTTGCTTTAACTACAAAAATATATTAGTATATAAACAATACTTGCCTTTCTATGTTGGTTGTTTGATTAGACAGCAGCTTTGTGTGGCTTTTAATCAAAATCTTAATTATTCGGGGTTTAGGTGAAATGCAGTATTGTTATGATATGAAATTCATACATCAATTTTACCCCCCTTTTTCTATGAATTCTTGGTAGCTTTCAAGTGAGTTCCATTGAATTTGCTGAAAAATGAAGGGACCCTTTAAAATCAGCAGATAGATTTTTTGTTTGTTTTCCATGAAAAAAATGTAGTATAGGAAGGAACAAAAAAAAAAAAGAAGAAAGAGAGAAGGAAAAAGCTTAGATGAAGCACACGTACAGGTAGGAAATATTAATTAATGTGTTAACCTATGATTGATTAGGGTCCAAAAGTTAAAGATTAGAATATATTAATCCATATAATGCAATGTGATGATGGCCTTTTCTTCTGATGTTTGAGCCATTAATCATGGCACAACCTAAGCGAACCACTAGAATGGTTATGGGATACTTTAATGGTTTTCTTTTTGCCTTGATCCATGCTAGCTCCAAAGAAAGAAAAGAAGATTCAGAAAGTGAAGACAAACAAACATTCCAAACTGTACATACAGAGAAAATAAAAGAAAGGGGAAAAAGCATTCAACGAACTTTCAAAGAAGCTAGCAATAGGGAAGAAGAAAAAAAAGACGAGCAAAATCTAATGCCTACAATGGCAATGGAAACAAATGGAACCCATCATCAACAAGTTGAAAATGTATAGTTTCATAGTGCACCATTGGAAATTGGTGCTCCTCTCTTGATGCTGTCCATATGTGTTGTTTCATACACAGGTAAACCGCCTGAATAGATACCTAAATCGTAGTTTTGGAGCTCGAACAGATCGGAGCTCGAATCGCTATCGGCACCATCATCGACCTCATTGAAATTCCTGAAACCTTTCCCTTCTGCTAGATATCGATCAGCTCGATTCCTAGCTTTATCCTGATGGCGAGCACCGAGGTTATGATGTTTTTCTGAGTAGTCATCAAGGAACTTGAGTTTCTCATCCAACCAAGAATAGTCTTTTGTTGTATCATGTTGTAAAGCTGTTGATTTTGTTTGTCCAATATTGTTCTTTGTTTGAGATGATGCTGCCAGATGCTGTTTATGGTCTAAATAGCTTCTAAAATCCTTGTAGCTTTTGGCAGGCGTGTGTGCATAAGGCGGGGGCGTCCTGGAACCCGAATTCGAAGACGAATAAAACGACTTGGTATCGGCCGTGCTGGAGCTACGGAAATGGCTAATGCTGATCCTCCTTTTCCTTCTTCCACCAGGGCTCTCTTCTTCATCTTTCATGGACTGTGTGGTGGACTTTGATTTCTTCTTTTTGGAGCTTGTTTGGTTGAAAAGGGAGTTCAAGAAGCTAGCAAGTCTACCACCTGGTGAACTTGGATGCTTGTATTTCTTCTCTTTGATCTGTTTTTCCACCACATGAGCTTGTTGAGCAATGGGATTCCTCATTGGCACATCCAAGCTGGCCCTACCTCCCCTCCATGGTTGCCTCTCTTCCCGCATGATCCTCTGACTGAACGTCGCGCAACTGTAGCTACCAACCGGTTCGTTGTACCCTGAGAAATACCGCGCGGCCTCGAACACGTCGAGCTCGCCAGAGTCCTTCCTACGATGGAATGACTTGTTGAACATTCTATCAGGGTCTGAAAAGCCTGTAACGGACATGGATGATGCCAAAGTTCAATGCCTCTGCTATGGGGGACTTAACGTCACCAGGTACACAAAGAAGGGATGAGATTGTATAGGGAGGGGGAACTGGTTTAAAATGATTGAGAGTGGTGGGAAAGGGTAGGCTTTTTATAATACTGATGATAATAATAATGATCAATTGCACTGTCTAATAATATAATATGATGAAGGGTGTTTTCAGAATTGACCCCACTTTTGATATCAATTGGTGCTTTAGTTTTAATACAAGTGAAAGTGGGGTATACACGAAGGGAAGCAAAAGTTTTTCATTTCATCCTTCTCTTACTGTGAAAAAGAAAACCCAGAGGTGGTCTTGTGTTCCCTTGGATTCTAGGGACTCAAAGTGGGAATTAGATTTTGGATGGTTGTTTGCTGATTATAGATTTTGAAAATTAGTATATCACTTCTTATAAGAATAAAGTATGAATATGTGAATTTAATTATAAAACTTGATAGATGCTAATTTCTTTTTCATTAGTGCTTGTAAGTCACTCTAATTATTAGGGGCACTAATTAATTGCTTGTTAAGTTACCTTTGACTGATGTAAAATAAATGAAAGCATGGCCCAATAATATCTGCTTGCCCCCTCTTTGTGGGAGCTCTGGGGTTTAAATTTGGTTGCTTTGGCAGGGTCTAGAAATCAATGGTTATTCTTGGCATCATTTTATTGTTTCTTTTTAACATTTTTTTTAACTTTTGGAATTAAATTTGGCTGTGATAATGCATTTAAACAAACCTGATGAAAAATGAAAAGAGGATTGTGAAGAAACCAAGCTTAGGAGGGGTAAAAAAATTTCTTCAATTTTTGCAAGGAATTGTCGTCAAATTAGAGGAGGAGTGTTGATGTATTAGTGCTAACCAACAAAGCCTAATTTTTACAACCCAATTAACCAAACAACATGCCTAATTGATGGCACAAGTTTTACCTTTTGGGTTTATTTTTTTTCTATTCATTCGTTATAGTACATATTCTTTTCAATTTATAATTTTATATGGGCAGAGGAAGATTATTCACTTTTAGAAAAGTCTTTAACGTGTTTGTGTTTTTGGAGTTAACAGTGTTATCAATGAGTTAGGATTATTCCAAGTCAAGTTGAATTTTGTCTTCCTATTCGAGGAAGAGCCCAAGTGCATAATACGATGGGTTTAATAAACTAAAAGTGCTTCATTGGATCGGGTCAGGAGTGCGCATGGCTATCTACCAAGGGGACAGTAGCATTGCACTTGGTAGAATTTGAACACATGCTCCTTAAATGGCAACAATGGACACATTTCCTTTGTAGGTGACTCTCCATCATGCACAACTCGATTTGACCAGGTACTTCCACTTTATTGAACATGTTGCCATAGGTAATCAAATTTTCTACAAAGTCGAAAGAAAATTCCAACTCAACCCGAGAACAATACCATCTCGTTGAAAGGTTTGTTGGTTCTAAGAGCCTATTTAGTAGTGCTTAAAAAAAACACTTTTGGCTCCAAAAGCACTTTTAGAAGAAAAGTTGTGCTAAACAAGCTGTTTTTGGTTGAAATTTTTGACTTTTCAAAAGTGTTCTTTTTAGAAGTGCTTTTGAAATTAGAAGCTAAAATTTTTAGCTTTTCTTCTTACAAAAGCACTTTGGGTGCTTAATTACTTTTTAACCCCTCCAATAACATAGTACTTTCCCTTTTTTTTTTCTTGGTGCTGAATTATAAATGTGTTAAAATCATTAATTAAAAATTAAAAAATATTTTTTAAAATACAATTACAAATATTTAATGGTTATATTTAAATATTTAAAATATAGTTTATATATTCTAATTAAATTTTATAAAAATTAATATTTATTGATTAAAAATATTTAAATTTTATATTTCATATATTAAAATATTAACAACAAGTTATAATAAATTTTTATATTCTTACTAAAATATTATAATATTAACTAATTTAAATATTATTTAAATGCATATTTGTTACTTGATAATAATATGTCTAAAATAGACATTTTATTTCTCAAAAGTACTTTTGACAATAATGCTAAACACTCAAATTTTAAACTAAATTTTTCCACAGCACTTTTCCACGGCACTTTTCAAAATCATTTTTTTAAAGTATTACTAAACTAACCCTAAATGGATAACACTTCGAAGATTTCTTCGGAAGAAATCCATCTCCCCTTAATAACATTCCATCAATAGGTATGATTGTACAAATTAACCCAAACAATCTTTTAGCCCAATGCTTCAATTATATAAATTGAATTAAAAAATAAATAATCAATCACAATGAATAAAAAAAATTGGGAGTTGAAAGTGGGAAAACCAATTTAAAAAATGGTAAAAGCAGTTGCTATTATTATTTGATGTTTTAAAATGGATTTTTTTCGTGATTTCTTTTTCTTTCATCCTTTTGATTTTTGAAAATTTAATTTTTATTTATTTTTAAATTAATTAGTCATAATCAAAATACAATACATTCGAAATATATTTGAACTTAAATTAGAATAAATTTGAATAAAATCCTAGATATAGTGAGGCTCAAACTTAAAATAACGAAAATCGACTTCAATCTTCCAATTATACTTTCAAATTTTGAATAACTTGATCTATAGACAAATTTGCTTACTTTTTAGTGAAAGGAAAATTATATATAGTTAACCCTTTTATAACAATCACCTTTTGTAACAATATTTCATTATACCGATTAAGTTTGTTACAAAATTGATTTATTATATTTTATTTATACCCTTTATCATAAATTTTCATAATATGGTCATAAATTATGAAATACACTAATTGTTAATAGTAAAAATATAGTTGGCTCAGCCTGTTAGACTGGTAGTTAGTTAGCTAATGTTAGTTAGTTGTGGTTATTCATCTTTGTCATACTTTCTTGTTTCTCTTCTTGTATATATATATGGCTGCTTATTTGTGTGTAAGTTGGATATATGAAATACAATATTGTTTTCTATATTCTTCTTGCTTTTCTAGTTTTCTAACATGGTATCTGAGCTGGTTGTTTGAAAATTTTTTTTCCTGAAATTCGTGATGGCAGAAGATCGACAAATTGCTGGTTTCCACCAATGTTTCCAAGTACTTCATTAACAAGAAATCAATATTCAGCTTGATGAAATAAATTATCCTCTGTGGAAACAACAAGCATCTTTTGCTTTGGAGAGTTATGGTTTGGAGTCTTACATTGATGGTACTCAGGCTATACCTCCTGAGTTTGTTTCTGATGAATCTAGTCATCTAGTTAAAAATCCTGAAGAGTTTCATTTAATAAACAAGATAAAGCCATAACATATTGGTTATTTTCCATTCTCAGTCTTAAGATTTTACCAGATTTAGTCATGTGTCAATCCACTGCTAAAATTTGGGAAGTCATTGGTTAGTTGTATTCTGCTAAAACAACTACCAAGATTATGAATCTCCAGTATTCTTTGTACTTTCAAAAGAAAGGGGATCAAAGCATGCGTGATTATTTGAGACGACTTAAACTGATTATGGATAATCTTGGTATATATGGAGAAAAGATATCTGATGCAGAGCATATTGCAACTATTCTTAATGGTTTACCTAGTGAATTTGATTCGATGGTCACCTTAATCACCACTAGCTGGCAAGCCTATGATGTACTTGCTTTGTCTTCAATGTTGATTGATCTTGAAGCTAGGCAAAAGTCAGGTGTTGTGGTTGGGCTATTCAGTGTTAATCTTGTCACAAGTCAATCTACTTCTTATGGTGCACAAGGTTATCAACAGCCCACAAAGGTATGTCTAATTTAGTTGGATATCAAGGAAGAGGAGGTTCATTTCATCAAGGTCGAGGTAGAGGCCGTTTTTCAAATAGACCTCAATGGCAGTTGTGTGGAAAAATTGGGCACACTGTGCAAAAGTGCTATTATCGTTTTGATACTTTTTTTATTGGTTTTCCTGAGCTTAATGCAGGTCATAGATGTGCAAGTGCTAACTTTGCTCAATGGGTGATGTTAATGATGACAACAAACAGAATGTAGCAGGTGCTTTTGTTTTTGGTAATGGTTCGTTTGCTTCTATGAATGTTGCTATTGCTGGAGAACATATTTGGTTTCCTGATTTAGAAGCCACTTCTCATCTCACTTGGCATGCTCCTAGTATGACAAATAGTGTCCCATATTCTGGTGCAAGTAAGGTCACTGTTGCTAATGGTCAGTCTTTGTTAATATCTAGCACTGGCCAGAGTACCTTTCTTATAAATAATAAACCTCTCCATATGAAAAATTTGATGTATGTACTTGGCATAACAAAGAACTTGATGTCTGTATCACAGTTCTCAAACGATAATAAGGTGTATTTCAAATTTCATGCTATAAAATGCTTTTTTTAAGGATGCAATCTCTCATCAGGTGTTGTTGCAAGGAGTTGAGCAAAATAGGCTGTACAACTAAAGGTTGTTAATACTAGTGAATTTGATTCTGTAATGAATGTTGAAAAATCAAATGTTAGTGTTTATAATGTTGGTGTTTCTTATAACATATGGCATAGAAGACTTGGCCATTCCTCTTCAGATGTGATGGTTCAAATTTTTTGTTCTTGTAAAATGAATATTCTTAAGAATAAAGACGTTACTCTTTGTGTAGCTTGTCAGAAAGAGTCATAAACTTCCTTTCTTGCACTTAGAAACAGTCTATATCATGCCCTTGCAACTCATTGAGATTGATGTCTGGGGTCCAGCTCCTGAATATTCAAGTTGTTTTCGATATTATGTCATATTTGTTGATGCCTAATCACGTTATACTTGGATTTATTTTCTCTAAAACAAATCCAATGTTGTTGCTGCCTTCTTACAATTTAAAAAGTAGGCTGAGTTAGAATTTGATACCAAAAATAAAGAGGTTCAATCTGACTGAGGGGAGAATTTCGAAGCTTGTCATCTCAGCTCACCTCTTTTAGAATTAAGCATCTAGTCTCCTCTTGTTCACATACTTCTGAACAAAATGGTATTGTGGAACAAAAACATTAACAGGTGGTGGAACTTGTTCTTACTTTGTTGGCACAGTCTTTTATGCCTATAAAGTACTGGTCTGATGCTTTTTCCAGTGCTATGTTTTTAATCAACAGACTTCCAACCAAGGCTCTTCAAGGGTTTACTCCTCATGAGATGCTTTTTAAGACTTTGCCAGACTATTCTTTCTTGAAGGTTTTTGGTTGTTTGTGTTATCCTCATCTTAAGCTGTTCAATAACAATAAAATGCAGTTTCAACCAGCTCCTTGTGTTTTCTTGGGATACAGTATGTGACATCCCTAAATCGACCCTAGTCGGAAAGTGGTTTCGGGACCACCAAACCGAGTCATAATAATAATTAACCATCATAATTGATGCTCATTATATGTATATATGCATGTGTGAAAATTTCGTGTTTGGATTTTGTTAATAGTAAGTGAATTTTTATCAAATAGGACTTATGTGAGAAAATTTAGAAATGTGCTAGGCAATTGTAAGGTGGCCTATTAATACATGTGGGAAAATAGTTGTCCTTGCATGTCAAATAACCCACTTCCTAAGGTGAGTGGCCAGCCATGACAAGAATATGGGCAAGGGAACATGTTTCCAACATGTTTAGTTAGTGGATTATGTAGAAAAATAAAGAAATGAAAAAAAATGAGCATGGATGCCCCCCTTTGTTGCCGTGAGTAGAGGAAAAGAAAGGAAAAAAATTGTTCATCCATTCTCAAAATCTTGGCTGAAAATACTAAGGGAAAAAGGAAGGATTTTTGCTTCATGCTTGGTTTAGAAGAGAACTAGAAGGAGATTTGGTCATACTTGTGTCAAGATTAAGGTATGTTTGAGGTTGTGTCATGAGATTCATGCATGTTTTAGTTGCTAACTTGATGTTCATGTTAGCCCATGGTTCAAATCCTTGTTATGCCATGGAAATGGTATTTGGCCAAGGTTGATATTGTGTTAAAGCCATTGCATGCTAAATGTGAAGCTTGTTGATGATACATGTAATGATGGATTGACTACTCTTGAAATTTCTTTTAGCATTCTTGAGTAAGACATGGAGTTTTCTTTGTTTAACCATGACCAAAAATTGAAAGGGGATGGTGTGGGATGTATTCGCCATGGCATGCTCATAAGTGCGATTTATGCTTGTTGCATGATAGGTAAAAATTTGTGTTTTGATATATGTGTATATGTGTTTGTACATGATGTTACAAATGGATGTGAAAATATGCTAGATTGGGAAAATTTGATTAAATGTTCATGAGATGAAATTAGGTGATTAAAAGATGTTAGTTGACATTGTACATATATATATATATTCGGCCATTAAAGTGAGTATGTAGGTAATGTTGAATCAAGTTTTTGGTGCATATTCGGTTAGGTGTATAATCGACCAAATGGACGATTAGTAAGAATGGTTGCCGAATATACAAGCATACATATGCATGTGTAGTTGAATTATGAATGTTTAGCAAGATGGTTAAACTAGTGATTTATTGATTAAGCTCAAGGAGTTAAAGAAGGAGAATCAAGCAAGGGAAAGACGAAGGTCATCGAGTAGCCGACTTGGAACTATTTTACCCAACACGAGGTAAGTCATTAAGCACGTATTTGATATTGCTTAAATGATTGTAAAATTTATGCAATTGTGTTTAATGGGATGATATATATATATAAATGAAAATGTATGTGTATGGAGTGATGACAATTGTTGAATGTAAAAGAAATAGTGAAATGTGTAGAAAGTTTGCTTTCGGCACTAAGTGTCTTGGGCAATACGTGTGTACGGTGACGAGATTGGCACTAAGTGTGCGTGCTGGAAATATATGGCACTAAGTGTGCATGCTGGAAATATATGGCACTAAGTGTGCGAGCTCGAAGGGCATGGCACTGTGTGTGCGGGCCTAAATCGCATGGCACTAAGTGTGCGAAATCGAGTATTAAGCAATCGTGTGTGCGTACTCTATATATACATAAATATCTCCAATCGAACAATTATATGGAGGGTGTGTCTCCATCGAGTGAGTATGGACAGCGGATCGGGTAAGTACCTTGAGCTCATGACGAATAGGTAATACGTTCATGCTTGGGGTTGAATTTGGTAAGCCTTAAATCTATGTGATGATTGAAATTGTATGGTTGTGCTGGAAAATGAGTTAATGTGTAAAAATGCTTGATTATCTTGTTGTGTAGAATATGAAATGTGGATGTATGAATTGGTGCGAGATTGGACCAAAAGGTCCGAGGTATTATGGTATAGATTCGATATGGACGAGTACCTAGCCTCATTTGTTGTACATGTAGTAGTAACTTTATCGATTGGATTGACGAATGCTTATGACTTACTGAGTTGTAAACTCACTCGGTGTTTTCTTGTCACCCATTTTAGGTCTCTTGGACTCGTATTGTTGCGTGCTCGGAACCGTCGTTGAAGTCATCACACCGGCTGAAATCTTGTGGTATTGTTTTTTGTTGTTGAAGAACATTTGGCATGTATAGGCTATTATATTTTGTCGAATTGTGGGTTGTAAACTTTAAGCCATGTGAAAATGGCCTATGTGGTCGTCGAGTGGGATGCTAGAACCTATAGCCACGAGTCTTAGAAACTCAAATTTTGTTAAGGTGGCCATAATTTGTGTCATGTATGATGGATGATTAAGGCCAAGGAAAAATTCATGAAATTGGCATAGTCTACTGCAGTAACTGTTGCGGACAGCAGCAGTGAGATGAGATTGAAAAATCACTAAAAATAGTATAAGTAGAATTAAATAGTGAGTAAATTATGGAACTGATCCTTGATGAATCTATTTTATATGGACGAAACGAAACGACCATATGAGCAGTATACTGGGAGATATTAAAGTTCTCGTGAGACAGGGCCAGAACGATTTCTGGGTCCCCTGTCGTGACTTTGAAAATTTACCATAAATTATCCAGAAAGAATTAGGAGTCATGCCTTATATGTACAGATTCCATTTCGAGTCTAGTTTCATTAGAAACAAACGGCACCAGTATTAAAGCCCTGTACAGAAAGATATTCAAGTTGTAACGCGCGGAGGTCAGAGCAGTCGATCCCTGTAACATGGGTGACTTTAACTAATAAACTGTACCAATTGGCCCAACCAAAATTCTAAAAATAAATCCATGGATGGATATATGAGTCTAAATTCAGGAAAATTTACGAAACCAGTTTCCGAGTTTTGGAACTCGAGATATGATTTTTAAGGCGACGGTGACGCAGTTTTCCAGCCTGTCCAGAAATGCCAAATTGGTCGGTACTTTAAGAGGATTTGTCTCGTTAACCCCTCGTGTCCGACACACGGCGTCGGTCACGAGTTAGGGTGTTACAATTTTATTGGTATCAGAGCTATGGTTTAGTCGGTTCTAGGACTACCATAGCGTGTGAGTCTAGCTATACATGCCAAATTGATAGTGCTTAATAATGTGATGACTTCGACGGTTGAAATTTTTGTTTTGATTAGCGATGGAACCCGGGTAGAGAGACCCTTGGCGGATGACGTTGAAAGTGTAGCGGCTGCTCTGCGCAAGGGACACCGCTGTTGAGCCTCGGTCATCCGCGAATAATCAAAATGAAGGGTAAACATGCCTTCTTCACTATGATGAATGAGTGGGTCGCGCAATATGCCCGAACCAACCGGCTGTCCAACCATTCCCGAATTTAAATACTCCACCCCAAGACTCGCAATGCCTCCGATTCTTGATCCTGTGAGGCTGAGTAAACCACCTGTGGACTTGATTAGGAAGCGTGGGGCGAGGAGTTCAAGGCCATAATTCTTGATGATGCCGAAAAGGCCGAGTTACGCTCGATAACACCATTAGAGTGTTAGATGAATGTCATGCACACCCGACGAATGTCTTAAGTGTGCTATATCCTTGTTATGAGACTCGACTTACTATTGGTGGAGGACTTTAATTTCCATAGTCCCAAATGAACGAGTTACTTGGGATTTCTTCCAATCCAATTTCGAAAGAAATACATTAGTCAACGGTTCATCGATCGAGCGTAAGGAATTCTTGGAACTCAAGCAAGGCGGATGATCAGATCGAATCTGAACATGAGTTCGTAAGACTTAGTCGGTATGCTCGGAGTGTGTGGCTGATGAGGTTGCGATGTGCAAAAGATTTGAAGAAGGATTGAATGAAGAGTTAAAGTTACTAGTGGGAATTTTGGAGATAAAGGAGTTCGTGACACTAGTCGAACGAGCACGCAAGGCGGAAGAACTTGGGAGGAGAAGAAGAAGGCTGAATTTGAAGCAAGAGATTACCGTAAAAGATCGACGAGTAAAGCTCCGTTCTCGGCTGTAAAGAGGTTCGGGGAGGACACCATGAAGTCGAGGACGATGCGGGAATTTCCATTAGAGCCCGACCATTGGCGGACTCGAGCTACTTGAGTAGCTAGTGTGGGCAATAATCGTCAAGAGAGACTGAATGCCCCCAATGTGGAAGACGACACCTAGGTGAATGTTGGGGTAAGTCATTAATAGGGCTGTTATGGATGCGGTTGAAGGACCACTTCATTAGAGATTGCACGAGCTAGATGAGAGGAATAAGGCGCAAGGTGCAAGACCTAGTGGAGCGACGGTGGAGGTAGGCCCCGAGAATCTCTGGAGGTAGGGGTGGTAATCGAGAGGAGCCTCTAATCTACCGTCCGATCCGAGACCCGTGCTCTGCTAGAGCATATGCCATCCGCGCACGAGAGGAGGCATCCTCCCTGACGTTATCCTTGGTACTTTTACTCTCTTTGATACTATTGTGATTGCATTGATTGACCCGGCTCTACTCACTCATATGTATGTGAAACCTTAGCATCCAAGAAGACTCTACCTGTTGAGTCTCTTGAGTTCGTAATTCAGTGTCAAACCCTTTGGGTCAATACGTGCTTGTTGATAAAGTGTGCAAGAGATGCCCCTAATAATTCGAGAATCTGCTTTTCCGGCCGATCGATGCTTCTACCATTTCATGAATTCGATGTTATTCTTGGTATGGATTGGTGACCAGTACATGATGCAATGGTGGATCGCAAAAGGAAAACCATTAATTTGAGGAGTGCAAATAATGAGGTAGTCCGAGTCGAGTCTCTTGATTTAAAGGAGTGCCAGCAATAATATCTTCTATGACCGCTCGAAGATATGTGAAAAAGGGGTGTGAAACATACCTTGCGTATGTGTTTGGGAGTAAAGAGACGGAAAGGAAACTCGAATCGGTACCAGTGGTTTGTGAGTATTCAGATGTTTTTCCGAGGAGTTCTGGGATTGCCACCGGTTCGAGAAGTGGAATTGGCATCGAAGTGGAATTGACATCGAAGTTGTACCGGGTACTACGCCGATTTCAATAGCCCCGTATCGTATGGCATTAACGGAATTAAAGGAATTGAAGGTTCAATTGCAAGAATTGACGGATAGAGGTTTCGCTCGACCGAGTTTTTCTCCATGGGGCGCTTTGTATTGTTTGTGAAGAAGAAGGACGGAACCATGAGGTTGTGCATCGACTATCGTCAACTCAATAAAGTGACGATAAAGAATAAATATCCATTGCCACGAATTGACGATTTGTTTGATCAATTAAAGGGAGCCTCGGTGTTTTCAAAGATAGATTTGAGGTCGGGTACTATCGGTTGAGGGTCCGAGAATCGGACATACCAAAACCGCTTTTAGAGCGAGGTACGGTCACTACTGAATTCTTGGTGATGCCGTTTGGGCTCACTAATGCCCTGCGGTGTTTATGGATTTAATGAATAGAATTTTCAGGCCATACTTGGATCGGTTCGTAGTTGTATTTATCGATGACATTTTGGTCTATTCGAGAGATGAAACCGAACATCTTGAACACCGAGGCTAGTGTTGCAAATCTTACGAGATAAGCGATTATCGCAAAGTTCATAAATGTGAATTTTGGTTGAAAGAGGTTAGCTTTTGGGGCACGTGATGTCGTGATCGGGTGTCGGTGGACCGAACAAAATTTCGACCATAGTCGATTGGAAACCACCAAGGAATGTTACCGAAGTTAGGAGCTTTTTGGGGCTTGCGGTTATTACCGACGATTTGTAAAGGTTTCTCGACGATAGCCACGCCAATGACGGCTTACTCCAAAAGGATGTTAAGTTCGAATGGACGGAGAAATGTCGAAAAGTTTCGATCAACTGAAAGCTTATTTGGTGAAGCCCCAATTCTAGTGCAACCCGAATCGGGCAAAGAGTTTGTCATTTATAGTGACGCATCCCTACTTGGGTTGGGTTGCGTATTGATGCAAGAAGGGCGAGTTGTGGCCTATGCGTCGAGACAATTAAAGCCACATGAGAAAAATTATCCGACCCATGATCTCGAATTGGTCGCCATCGTATTCGCCTTAAAGATATGGCGACATTACTTATTTGGTGAGAAGTGCCATGTGTATTCGGATCACAAAGTCTCAAATATTTGATGACTCAAAGAGACTTAAATCTGCGACAAAGACGATGGCTCGAGTTGTTAAAAGATTATGAACTCGTTATTGATTATCACCGGGAAAGGCCAATGTGGTTGCGGATGCCTTAAGTCGGAAATCCTTTGTTTGCTTCTGACGATGAATGTACACTTGTCTATTCTACCCGACAATGTGTTAGTAGCCGAATTGAAGGCCAAACCATTGTTGGCTCATCAAATTCGGGAAGCTCGAAAGTTGATGAGGAGTTGCTTGCAAAAGCGAATGTGAGTGTGTTACGAGCAAGGAATCGAGTTTCAAATTGATGATGACGATTGTTTAAGGTTTAGAAGTCGTCATGTGTTCCAAAGAATTGAACTTATTTCGATAATTCTAAATGAAGCCCATTGTAGTCGAATGTCAATCCACCCGGGTAGTACTAAAATGTACAATGACCAAACGCCAATTTTGGTGGCCGGTATGAAACGAGACATTTCGAATTTGTTTCAAGGTGTCGATATGTCAACAAGTGAAAGCGGAACATCAAGTGCCATCGGGATTACTTGACCGATCATGATACCCGAATGGAAATGGGATCGAGTCACAATGGACTTTGTATCCGGACCGCCATTGTCGTGAGTAAGAAGGATGCGATTTGGGTCGTTGTCGATAGACTAACTAAGTCGGCTCACTTTATCCCGTGACGCACGGATTTTTCAATGGACAAATTAAGCGGAATTGTACGTTTCTCAGATTGTGAGATTACACGGGTGCCTATTTCTATCGTGTCGGATAGAGACCCAAGATTTACGTCGCGATTTTGGAAGAAATTGCAAGATGCTTTGGGTACCAAGCTGCATTTTAGCACCGCTTTTCATCCCCAAACCGATGGTCAATCCGAACGGATAATTCAAATACTCGAGGATATGTTGAGATGTTGCATCCTTGAGTTTAGTGGTTCATGGGAGCAGTATTTACCTTTGATTGAATTCGCCTACAACAATAGCTTTCAATCAAGTATTAAGATGGCGCCTTACGAGGCTTTATACGATCGTAAATGCCGTACCCCATTATTCTGGTGAACTTAGTGAAGGTAAATTCTTGAGGTTGATTTGGTTAAGGATGCCGAGCAAAAGTTCGAGTAATTCGTGAAAGTTTGAAAGTCGCCGGATCGCCAAAAGTCGTATGCGGATTTGAAAAGAAAAGATATTGAATATCGGGTTGGAGACAAGGTCTTTCTCAAAGTTTCACCTTGGAAGAAGGTGCTTAGATTTGGTCGTAAGGGCAAATTGAGTCCGAGGTTTATCGGGCCATATGAAGTATCCGAACGAGTTGGGCGATCGCATATCGATTAATTTTGCCCTTGAGCTCGAAAGGATTCACAACGTTTTCATGTCTCGATGCTTGACGATATAGGTCGATCCATCGCACGTAATTGCTCCATCGAGATTGAGATTCACCTAATTTGAGCTATGAAGAGGAACCGGTTCGCATTATGAGGCGTGAAGTAAAAGAGTTGCGCAATAGGAAAATCCCGTTAGTGAAGGTGTTGTGGCATAAACACGGAATGGAAGAAGCCACTTGGGAACTTGAGGACTCTATGAAAGAGCGATACCGAGCCTATTTACGGTAAGATTTTCGGGACGAAAATTTCTAAGTGGGGAGAGTTGTGACATCCCTAAATCGACCCTAGTCGGAAAGTGGTTTCGGGACCACCAAACCGAAGTCATAATAATAATTAACCATCATAATTGATGCTCATTATATGTATATATGCATGTGTGAAAATTTCGTGTTTGGATTTTGTTAATAGTAAGTGAATTTTTATCAAATAGGACTTATGTGAGAAAATTTAGAAATGTGCTAGGCAATTGTAAGGTGGCCTATTAATACATGTGGGAAAATAGTTGTCCTTGCATGTCAAATAACCCACTTCCTAAGGTGAGTGGCCGGCCATGACAAGAATATGGGCAAGGGAACATGTTTCCAACATGTTTAGTTAGTGGATTATGTAGAAAAAAATAAAGAAATGAAAAAAAAAATGAGCATGGATGCCCCCCCTTTGTTGCCGTGAGTAGAGGAAAAAGAAAGGAAAAAAAAATTGTTCATCCATTCTCAAAATCTTGGCTGAAAATACTAAGGGAAAAAGGAAGGATTTTTGCTTCATGCTTGGTTTAGAAGAGAACTAGAAGGAGATTTGGTCATACTTGTGTCAAGATTAAGGTATGTTTGAGGTTGTGTCATGAGATTCATGCATGTTTTAGTTGCTAACTTGATGTTCATGTTAGCCCATGGTTCAAATCCTTGTTATGCCATGGAAATGGTATTTGGCCAAGGTTGATATTGTGTTAAAGCCATTGCATGCTAAATGTGAAGCTTGTTGATGATACATGTAATGATGGATTGACTACTCTTGAAATTTCTTTTAGCATTCTTGAGTAAGACATGGAGTTTTCTTTGTTTAACCATGACCAAAAATTGAAAGGGGATGGTGTGGGATGTATTCGCCATGGCATGCTCATAAGTGCGATTTATGCTTGTTGCATGATAGGTAAAATTTGTGTTTTGATATATGTGTATATGTGTTTGTACATGATGTTACAAATGGATGTGAAAATATGCTAGATTGGGAAAATTTGATTAAATGTTCATGAGATGAAATTAGGTGATTAAAAGATGTTAGTTGACATTGTACATATATATATATATTCGCCATTAAAGTGAGTATGTAGGTAATGTTGAATCAAGTTTTTGGTGCATATTCGGTTAGGTGTATAATCGACCAAATGGACGATTAGTAAGAATGGTTGCCGAATATACAAGCATACATATGCATGTGTAGTTGAATTATGAATGTTTAGCAAGATGGTTAAACTAGTGATTTATTGATTAAGCTCAAGGAGTTAAAGAAGGAGAATCAAGCAAGGAAAGACGAAGGTCATCGAGTAGCCGACTTGGAACTATTTTACCCAACACGAGGTAAGTCATTAAGCACGTATTTGATATTGCTTAAATGATTGTAAAATTTATGCAATTGTGTTTAATGGGATGATATATATATATAAATGAAAATGTATGTGTATGGAGTGATGACAATTGTTGAATGTAAAAGAAATAGTGAAATGTGTAGAAAGTTTGCTTTCGGCACTAAGTGTCGGGCAATACGTGTGTACGGTGACGAGATTGGCACTAAGTGTGCGTGCTGGAAATATATGGCACTAAGTGTGCATGCTGGAAATATATGGCACTAAGTGTGCGAGCTCGAAGGGCATGGCACTTGTGTGTAAAAGGGCCTAAATCGCATGGCACTAAGTGTGCGAAATCGAGTATTAAGCAACGTGTGTGCGTACTCTATATATACATAAATATCTCCAATCGAACAATTATATGGAGGTGTGTCTCCATCGAGTGAGTATGGACAGCGGATCGGTAAGTACCTTGAGCTCATGACGAATAGGTAATACGTTCATGCTTGGGGTTGAATTTGGTAAGCCTTAAATCTATGTGATGATTGAAATTGTATGGTTGTGCTGGAAAATGAGTTAATGTGTAAAAATGCTTGATTATCTTGTTGTGTAGAATATGAAATGTGGATGTATGAATTGGTGCGAGATTGGACCAAAAGGTCCGAGGTATTATGGTATAGATTCGATATGGACGAGTACCTAGCCTCATTTGTTGTACATGTAGTAGTAACTTTATCGGTGGATTGACGAATGCTTATGACTTACTGAGTTGTAAACTCACTCGGTGTTTTCTTGTCACCCATTTTAGGTCTCTTGGACTCGTATTGTTTGCGTGCTCGGAACCGTCGTTGAAGTCATCACACCGGCTGAAATCTTGTGGTATTGTTTTTTGTTGTTGAAGA
Source organism: Gossypium arboreum (assembly GCF_025698485.1). Classification (NCBI taxonomy): domain Eukaryota; kingdom Viridiplantae; phylum Streptophyta; class Magnoliopsida; order Malvales; family Malvaceae; genus Gossypium; species Gossypium arboreum. Next base: position 33,890,570 of record NC_069082.1, read on the forward strand.
ACATTTGGCATGTATAGGCTATTATATTTTGTCGAATTGTGGGTTGTAAACTTTAAGCCATGTGAAAATGGCCTATGTGGTCGTCGAGTGGGATGCTAGAACCTATAGCCACGAGTCTTAGAAACTCAAATTTTGTTAAGGTGGCCATAATTTGTGTCATGTATGATGGATGATTAAGGCCAAGGAAAAATTCATGAAATTGGCATAGTCTACTGCAGTAACTGTTGCGGACAGCAGCAGTGAGATGAGATTGAAAAATCACTAAAAATAGTATAAGTAGAATTAAATAGTGAGTAAATTATGGAACTGATCCTTGATGAATCTATTTTTATATGGACGAAACGAAACGACCATATGAGCAGTATACTGGGAGATATTAAAGTTCTCGTGAGACAGGGCCAGAACGATTTCTGGGTCCCCTGTCGTGACTTTGAAAATTTACCATAAATTATCCAGAAAGAATTAGGAGTCATGCCTTATATGTACAGATTCCATTTCGAGTCTAGTTTCATTAGAAACAAACGGCACCAGTATTAAAGCCCTGTACAGAAAGATATTCAAGTTGTAACGCGCGGAGGTCAGAGCAGTCGATCCCTGTAACATGGGTGACTTTAACTAATAAACTGTACCAATTGGCCCAACCAAAAATTCTAAAAATAAATCCATGGATGGATATATGAGTCTAAATTCAGGGAAAATTTACGAAACCAGTTTCCGAGTTTTGGAACTCGAGATATGATTTTTAAGGCGACGGTGACGCAGTTTTCCAGCCTGTCCAGAAATGCCAAATTGGTCGGTACTTTAAGAGGATTTGTCTCGTTAACCCCTCGTGTCCGACACCGGCGTCGGTCACGAGTTAGGGGTGTTACACAGTAGCATGCACAAGGGTTACAAATGCCTTGATTCCAATAGCAAAGTGTTTATCTCACGCCATGTGGTTTTTGATGAATTTGTTTTTCCTTTTTCCAAGAAGTCAGCTGTTAGTGTATTCTCACATTATGTCCCAAAGATGCTAATTACTAAGTTTCCCGATGTCTCTTCAACAACACCAGGTTTATTAGTTGATTTAGTTGGCTCGTCATCAACTACTTCAGCTAGTTATTCTGCTTCTATTTCCAATGACTTAGTTAGTTATTTAGTCACTCCATCACATGGTCGTATTGATTCTGGATTTGCTTCTTCCACTTTGGATGTTACTTTTGGTTCTTCTAGACAGCCTAGCCTACCATTGGTTGACTCTATTTAAAACATCCCTTACTCATATTCGACGCCGGAACAAGGTACGAGGCGTTATCGGATATAAACTCACACAATCATACAAAATCGAGACATGAATATCCGTCCAAATTTAAAACTTTTCATTCACATACAATCGTCCCTTATACAGGCCCACGAGGCCCAAAACATACATTGGGCATGGTTTGGGATAAAACCGAGAACTTTGGAAATGCTTGGAAGACTTAGAAAAATTTACATAAAAACAGGGTCACACGCCTATGTGGGTAGGCTGTATGGTCACACACGCCTATGTGGCCTGGGACATGCCCGTGCCCTCAGCCCGTGTAACTCTCTGCTTATGATGTTATCAACCAAAATAGGGTCACACGGCCAAGTCACACGCCCGTATGCTGAGGCTGTGTCCTTCACATGGTTGAGACACACGCCCGTGTGTTCGATACTGAGCATTCTGTTTTGCAACAATTAAGGTGCAGGGGACACACGGCCAGTACACATGCCCATGTACTTGACACAAGGCCTAGACACACGCCTGTCTGTCTACCCGTGTGGACAAAATGAAGCCATTCCTTAGCTTCATTTTCTCACCCAATTTTGCCAACAACCTACATCATTACTTTTATGTATATACCAGCCAATTCAAGTATAAAAACCAAGCACATTTCATTCATCATCATGGCTTATCATTTCAAGTATACATGTTTATAATCTTGCTTTGATTCAATTCATGTGTTAAACATGATTTAATTAACTACTTAACACATATATATATTTACCATAGCATAACATTACAAGTTTTATCAAAACAACCATTACTAGTCATTCCAATGGCTAGATTACAAGCATCATTTACATTTACATGCCAATATGGCCAACATATCTTATATATGCCATTACAGCTGTAATTAATTTACCATATTGTACCGACATGGGTCGATGAATAGTGTGAGTGATCTCCGCCGAGCTTCCAATCCAACAAGCTTCCGATTTATTCTAAAACAAGGGAAAATAAAATAGGGTACGCATAAAATGCTTCGTAAGTTCGTATAATATGGTACTTAACTTACCATTCATTCTATTTGAGATAGCTAAGTAAGGCATATTCAACCACTTTGATCTCAAGCCCTACACACATCCTCATTGCCCTTTTTAGTCGTATATTCCATAGTAATATCAAGACAAGTATGGGCTTAACAAAAATCAAGTTTCCAAGCATATATGTTTTCCACATCATGTATTCGTTCAACAGAAATAATTCATCTCATTATTTCGAGTAAACATTTCATAATAGTTCATTTCGAGTTCAGATCATTTCGCATAAGAACTTTACACATATTACTCAGAATATCAAAGTCACAATTAGTACATTTTAGGTATACAATTCTGTAATCAAGAATGAATATACTCATCAAATAGTTTCCATACTTAAATATCATCATATTATATTTCATATATCACTTGTTATGTATCATCATTTTCTTGCATTTCATGTAATATTCTTCCCTGTCATATTTCCATAACATATACCATTCCATGTCAGGTTGTCTTAAATTTATATTTGCCCTTGTCAAAACCTTTCCCGTTGAATTTATTTGAATTATCGATGGATACATAAGTAGTACACTTGAGGCGTACGAATCAGGATCCGTCAATTCATATTCAATGGTACCCATAAGCTATTATTTCAGAGAGTACACTCTCGAGCCACACATATATAGACAGGATTACCAATCCAGGCTAAATCTCATCTCCAATATATATACTCAATAGAGCTTAGTCAGGATTACCAGTCCAGGCTAAATCCATTTTATAACATATGTTCTAAAGAGCTTGATCTGGATTACCGGTCCGGGCTAAATTCAATCCATAATATATGCTCGAGAGGACTTATATCAGCATTACCTGTCCGGGCTAATTTTTATCGGAATTAAGGTCGAAGGATTACTCATTCGAGGTAAATCCTATCTACAACAAATGCAGGATCTCTTTCGCTTCGAGAAATCACATATCCATCGATTTTCCATTTATTCAACCGGGATTTAAACACTTTTCATGCATTATTGGGCATTTGATTATTTCGTACCTCCGTAACATTTATGTAATTCGAGTAAAACACATTCCACATTCATATCAAGCATACAAGTAACATTTTATCCATTTACCATTTTATCAAATGAGATTTAACATTTCCAAGCATTATCAAACATGTCGTCAATCTAGTATATTTATGCATTTTTTCAATTCAATTATTCATATTCAACCCAAGCATAACATTCATAATTTCTATCATTTATCATTGTCGGGCATTATAATTTGTCGGACATTTACATTTATCGGGCTTTAACGAGTATGCGATTATTTCACATATTTATGACATTGATAAAATTTAAAAATACAATCATTAAAATCAAGCATTAAAACATATACAATTTAGTTACATGAACTTATCTCGACAAAGGTTCGTGTACGTAAAATTGACTAATCCAACATTTTCCCCATTCCTCGTTTTAACTCCAAATCTCATTTTTCTTGATCTATAACATCACATTTAGCTTATTTAATCATTAATCTACTAAATACAGGCCAAAATATCATTTTGGAAAAATTTACATTTTGCCCCTAAACTTTGTCATATTTACACTTTTGCCCCTAGGCTTGTAAAATGATATTTATTCAATTTCGTTAACATAAAAGCCTAGGCGAATCATTTTCATAACTATAACAGCCCACAATTTTCATTAAATAACATTTTTATGACATATTTTATAACTTTTACAATTTAGTCCTTTTAGACGTTTTCACCGAAAATCACTTAGTAAAAGTCATTTCTCTAACCATAAACATGCATAATCTACCATTAAACATCAAAATACACAAGTTTCTAACATGGGTCAAAACCTAGACCTTCATCATATCTCAAATTAATAGTAGAAATAGCTAGATCGTGTTACAAGGATTTAAAAAACGTGAAAATCATTAAAAACGGGGCTAGAACAGACTTACAATCGAGCTTGAAAGCTTGAAAAACCCTAGCCATGGCTTCTTCTTGCAAATTTTGGCCAAAGAGGAAGATGGACAAATTTTTAGGCTTTTATTTTGGTTTTTAATTCATTTTAATTACCAATTACTAAAATGCCCTTAATGAAAAACTTTGAAATTTTATCTCACCATGTCTATTTTTGTCCACTAACTTAACAAAGGGTCTAATTATCACCTAAGGATCTTCAATTTAAAATTTCATAACAATTGGACACCTCTAGCATGTAGAACTCAACTTTTGCACTTTTTACGATTTAGTCCTTTTGACTAAATTGAGTGCCCAAACGTCAAAAATTTCGAATGAAATTTTCAAAAAATCATTCCGTATAATTTCAGACCATAAAAATATAATAAAAATAAATTTTACTGTGTCAGATTTGTGGTCCCGATACCACTGTTCCGACTAGACCTGAAATCGGGCTGTTACAATTCTCCCCCTTAAGAAATTTTCGTCCTCGAAAATTTTACCAATAAGAAGACTCAGGCATTACTTTTTCATGTTTCTATTCGGTTCCCAATAGCTCTCTCTATATCATATCATTGTCCACGAACTTTCACTAAAGCTATCTTTATGCTTTTCATTTCTTTCACTTCACATGCTAAAATTTCAACCAATCACTCGCTGTAAATTATTCCAAGCTGAATTTAACATTTATCAAAGCAATATCAGATGATGGTTCTAATCGATTCTATCATAACGCATATACTCATAAAAACATTATGAATTCTGTAGAACTCTAAAAATAATATCCAATTCTTTTCAATAATCTTTATGACCTGATAAACCATAGACTTAATTTGCCTTTACGGGTAAACTGGGGAACTTTCTTTCATGGTGAATTTCTAGAATTACTTTGTCACCATCAGAAAATCTATTTCTTTTCATTTTAGATCCACACTGAATTTTTGATGATCAAATATCGCTTCTAAAATGTCTCAGGTCCCTTTTTATCTCTCTTCGGGTTTAACGAATCAAAACTATTACATGTATCTTTTACCACTGAGCTTTGTCCAAAACACCAGAGTTTTTCATTTGTGATCATATAAAACCTCATAAGGTACCATTTTATACTTGATTGTTAACTGTTATAATAAGCAATTTCAACCAAAAGCAAATACTTTTCCTAGTTACCTTCAAATTCAAGTACACAACATTGAATCATATCTTCTAAAATCTGAATCATATGTTCAGACTGATCATCCATCTGAGGATGAAATACAGTACTAGAATGTGACCGTATACCCAAAGTTTCTTGTAACTGGTTTCAGAATCGGAATATGAACTGCAGATCTCTATCAGAAATAATAGAAACTAGCTCATCGTATAATTTGTCAATCTCAAAAATAGGTAATTCAAGCAATATATTAAGCAAGAAATCCATTCATGTCAGATTAAAATGTGCAAGCTTGTCAAACAATCAACAATTACTCAAATAATATATTTCTTTTTCATAGACAAGGATAATCCAAGCATAAAGTTCATATCAACTTTGCCCCATTACTACCTCGGTATTTTCTCTGACTATAACCATCTTGAAAATTTCATCCTTATATTTTTGGTACATCTATCATTTAAGTACAATTTTTGAAATACCACATTTCATTTCCGAGCTACTAATACATCTTTTTCGAATCATTATGCATTTTATCATTTCCCAGATAAATAGACATAGTACCACTGTGACCGCTCATGAAAAATTTTCTGCACAAGCTCTGAATTTTTCAGTACATAGACTCTATCTTTGAATAACAGACATTTATCGAATCTATTCTGAAATCCTAAATCAGAAATTATTTCACACTGTACTCATTTAACTCACAACTCATTATCACTTTTTTGAGTTTCACTGGTCTGATGTAGAGACACCGGTTTAGCTCTATACTCAGCAAAAATTAAGCTATTATCAGACAATCATAATTGGGACCTATGGCTCACAAAGCATACATAGATTTTCTACTCAGAACATTTGTAACCGCATTCATTCTTTCCAAGTAATATAGAATTATCAAGTCTTAGTCTTTCAACATTTCAAGCCATATATGCTATCTCAAAGTCAAATCTTTTAGCACCATCAGATACTTGAAACTTTTATAATCGATAAATATACAATACTTTTTCACCAAACAAGTAATGTTATCAGTTTTCAACACAAAAACAATAGTTGTCAATTTCTAGATCATATATTGGATATTTCTTTCCATGTGGTTTTTAACTGTCTAGAAGTACAGGCTATTACTTTGCCTTACTGCTTCAAAACACAATCTAATTCCATTCAATAATACATTACTGTAATAACAAGTTCCTTGCCGAATTCAGGCTGAATCAGAATCAATACTTTGATCAACAGAGCTCTCAACTAGTCGGAACTTTATCGACATTTATCTGTCCATTCAACTCTTACATCTTTTGGTAATATCCTTATCATTGATGTAACCATCATAGAAAACACTTTCACAAGAATTAAAAAGGATATCGAAGCTTTACATTATTCCGAGGCCACAACCATCAGATAGGTTAAAACCATAATACTATAATGACCTGGCGTTTTTACCATATAAATGGAACAATACTTCAATCTCAGTAATGTTTTTCAAATAAAAGAGGAAAACCAAATGTGGTTCCAATATCAACTAGTGCAATAATACAGTTTCTATCATCTGTGTTCCCTATTACCATACCTTATGATCGAGTCAGTATTATGCATACTCAGTAGAAACAACTGTGATAAGACAATATAACTTTCACATTCGCAACTCAAGACTTCAATTAGTAGAAGTAGTAATAACATCACATGAACCTTATCATCCAATCTTATATCAATCATGATAAATTAGAAAACCCAAGTATAATAGAGCAATACTGTTCGTGAATCAACCAGACTTTCAATAATCCCATCTATCATCATTTACTAGTCTTTCAACATGACAAATATTATATCTGTACATACATAATTTCATCACTATTCCATTGACTAATGAAGTCATCAATAATCTTATACTATTAAATTCACTGAAAGAATCAGTTCAAAATAATTTTCGACTAATCTGTTCTATAATTATCATATCTGGATAAGTCGATTACTCATAAATAACTTCTTTCTTTAATAGGCATTGTGTATCCTAAACAATTTTCAGAAAAATTCTATTTTTCTCTTTAGAACCCATCTTTATTTACTAACCCGTTCTCGGCTCTAACTTCATCATCAACTGTTCAGCCTTTGCACTCTTTAATTTGCATTCATGAGTTTAATCCATATAAATATTATGAATTTCACTGTATAAAACTATACTGGTAAAGAGGTAGAGATCGTAAGCCTCAGAACTTATCTTTCATAAATACATACATATTACTTAACATTTATCAATAACATCGTTCACTATGAAACATTTATTCGTACCTCTGTAAGTCCCTTTTATCACATGTAACATTTTTACTCAAATATTTGAGTATCCCTTTTGGAGTCATCGGAATTAGCTCGGTTGGAAAGTATCTTTGTCTATTTGCAAAATAATTTTTCATTAGAGTCGGGAGATATCACACTATCACAGGTTATATAATGGCATGTATTTCTAGAATCCACATATGTTACATTCAGTCTGAAAACTGACTAAACCGTGGTTCTGATACCACTAAATATAACACCCCTTACCCGTATTCGATGTCGAAATAGGGTACGAGATGTTACCAGACATAAACTCACACAATCAAACAAAACTGAGACATGAATTTCTGTCCAAATTTAAAACTTTTCATTCACATGCATATCTTCCCTTATATAGGCCCACGATGCCCAAAACATACATTGGGTGTGGTTCGGGACTAAACCGAGAACTTTGGAAACACTTGGAAGACTTAGAAAAATTTTCATGAAAATAGGGTTACATGCCCATGTGGGTAGGCCGTGTGGCCACACACGCCCGTGTGGCTTGGGACATGGCCGTGCCCTCAGCCAATGCAACTCTCTGTTTACGACGTCATCAACCAAAATAGGATCACACGTCCAAGTCACACGCCTGTGTGCTGAAGCCGTGTCATTCACACGGCTGAGACACACACCTGTGTCTCTGCCCGTGTATTCAATACTGAGTATTCTGTTTTGCAACAATTAATCTGTAGGGGACACACGGCCAGAACACATGCCCATGTACTTGGCCGTATGTCACACACGGCCTAGACACATGCCCATCTGTCTACCCATGTGAACAAAATGAAGCCATTTCTTAGCTTCATTTTCTAACCCAATTTTGCCAACAACCTACATCATTACTTGCATGTATATACCAGCCAATTCAAGTATTAAAACCAAGAACATTTCATTCATCATCATGGCATATCATTTCATGTATACATGTTTATAATCTTGCTTTGATTCAATTCATGTGTTAAACATGATTTAATCAACTACTTCACACACACACACACACACACACACATATATATAGTTACCATAGTATAACATTACAAGTTTATCAAAACAATCATTACTAGTCATTCCAATAGCTAGATTACAAGCATCATTTACATATACATGCCAATATGGCCAACATATCCTATACATGCCATTACAACCGTAATTAATTTATCACATTTTACTGACATGGGCGATGGATAGTGTGAGTGATCTTCGCCGAGCTTCTAGTCCAACGAGCTTCCAATTTACTCTAAAACAAGGGAAAATAAAATGGGGTAAGCATAAAATGCTTAGTAAGTTTGTATAACATGGTACTTAACTTACCATTTATCCTATTTAAGATAGCTAAGTAAGGCATATTCAACCACTTTGATCTCAAGCCCTACACATATCCTCATTGCCCTTGTTAGTCATATATTCCATAGTAATATCAAGACATGTATGGGCTTAATAGAAATCAATTTTCCAAGCATATATGCTTTCCACATCATGTATTCGTTCAACAGAAATAATTCATCTCATTATTTCGAGTAAACATTTTATAATAGTTCATTTCGAGTTTAGATCATTTCGCGTCAAAACTTTACACATATTACTTGGAATATCGAAGTCACAATTAGTACACTTTAGGTATACAATTCTGTAATCAAGAATGAACATCCTCATCAAATAGTTTCCATTCTTAAATATCATCATATTATATTTCATATATCACTTGTTATATATCATCATTTTCTTGCATTTCATGTAATATTCTTCCATGTCATATTTCCATATCATATACCATTCCATGTCAAGTTGTCTTAAATTTATATCTTCCCCTGTTAGAACCTTGCCCGTTGAATTTATTTGAATTATCGATGGATACATAAGTAGTACACTCGAGGCGTACGAATCAAGATCTATCAATTCATATTCAATGGTACTCATAAGGTACTATTTCAAATAGTACGCTTTCGAGCCACACATATATATGACAGGATTACCAGTCCAGGTTAAATCTCGTCTCCAATATATATACTCAATAAAGCTTAGTCAAGATTACCTGTAACACCCCGTACCCGAGTCCGTTACCGGAGTCGAACACAAGGTGCACACAGACTTAATTGTTTTCACAGTCCATAAAAAAAATTTCCAGACAAGCTGGTTACTGCGTCACTGTCGCCTTAAAAATCATATCTTGAGTTTAAAAACTCGAAAATCAGTTTCGTAATTTTTCCCTGAAATTAGACTCATATGTCCATCTACAGATTCATTTCTAGAATTTTTGGTCGAGCCAATTAGTACAGTTTATTAGTTAAAGTCTCCCATGTTACAGGGGTCGACTACACTGACCTTCGCGCGTTACAACTTGAATATCTCCCTGTACAGGTCTTCAATACTGATGCCGTTTGTTTCTATAGAAACTAGACTCAAAGAGGAATCTATACATATATGGAATGACTCCTAATTATCTCTGGTTAATTTAAAATGAATTTCCAAAGTCGGAACAGAGAATCCAGAAACCGTTCTGGCCCTGTCCCACGAAAACCTAAATATCTCTTAACATATAACTCATATGACCGTTTCGTTTCTTCCATATGAAAGTAGATTCACCAAGGTTAATTTAAATAATTTAATCACTATTTAATTCCATCCCTACTATTTTTAGTGATTTTTCACATTCACATCACTGCAGCTGTGAACCTCTATCTTTAAGGTAGATTTTACCTACTTCATAATTTCCTTGTTTCAACTAGCCCTTTTAGCATACATGGCACAAAAGATGATCACGGTTAACCATTCCAAGGGCTAATCGATTCCAAACATTTCCACATCTCTTAATGAAAAACATAGAAAATGATTATGATACCATGCCAAAGTGTATATAAGCCATTTTCGCATGGCTACCCAATTTATACAAAATCAAAGGGTCTATGACCAACAAACGAAAGAGTAGTCCTATACATGCCATTTCAAAGTTCAACCAAAATTTGTACCAAAAGGGGCTTTGATAGTGTGGGAGACTTGACTTCCAAAAATCCGAGTCCGATGGTGACGAGGCAAAATCTATAAAACAGAGAACAAAGAAACGGAGTAAGCAATTTATGCTTAGTAAGTTTTGAGCAAGGGATTCCAGCACAACAAAAGCATGGCATTCATATAGCTAAACGGATAATTTCATATGCACACATTCTCAATATCATACTTACTTCACATTACCAACCCTTATGTTCATACACAAAAGATCAACTTAGCCAAAGGCCGGTAGCTCGTTTATCAACTGAGCGAATACTTACTTGTAAGGGTTCAACTAATTCAAGCACATACGAACATACCTCGTTGCTGGAATTTTTGCAAGCGTATTAACTGAAATTTTTACAGCAAGATTGCTCATTCCCGAATCACGTACCTTCAGAATTTAACCGGATATAGCGACTCGCTTGATTGTCTTCGGGACATAGCCCGGTTATAGTGATTCGCACAATTGCCTTCGGGAATTAGCTCGGATTTAGTAACTCGCACAAATGCCTTCGGGACTTAACCCGGTTTTGGTAACTCGCACAAATGCCTTCGGGAATTAACCCGGATTTAGTCACTTAGCACAAAAGCCTTCGGGACTTAGCCCGGATACCATTCGAATAACCAAGCACATATATCAACAAATCAATACGCATTCTTAATACATTCTCATTACCAAAGCTCAAACACAAGACACTTATCATATTTACAATTTCGGCTCAATAGCCACACACAAAGAGCATGATTTCGATTTGCTTAAAACATGATCTAATCAAATCATAATTTAAGCTCTATTACTCAAGAACTTACCTCGGATGTTGTCGAATGATTCCGATGGCTATTCGACCACTTTTTCCTTTCCTTTATCGGATTTAGCTCCCCTTTGCTCTTGAGCTTAATTTAACAAATAAGTTGATTTAATCATTTGAGCATCGAAAGAGGAATTCAAGGTACTTAGCCCACATATATTCATTAGACATTAAAGTCACATATGTACGGATATCATGAATCAAGCTCAACACATTAGTTAGTACTCTCCTTAGCCGAATTTTCTAAGTCAAGATAAAGCCTTCAACATGCTTACTTATGGCCGAACAACACATCAACTTATGTACTCAATCATGTGGCCGAATATGCATGTTGATGTTGAGGCTAATTACATGTTTAATACCACACATGAATGGCATACATTTTACTAACTAATGCATTACATATTGTAGCTCAATACACATCTATCATTTACTCCATAACCGAAACATCATCATATGTAAATATATACCTTGATATAGTATATATGTCATACCAATACATCATGTGCAAACATATATACATGTAAGTGCAAGGGCCGAATCTCAAGTTGCTTATAACCAAATATAAACATATATCCAAAGCTCAAATCTTACCTACCATGCAACATGCATAAATCATACTTATGGATATACCATGGCCGAATACACCACAACACCATACCGTTTCAATTTTGGTCATGGTTAAACAAAGAACTTAATGTCTCACTCAAAAATGCTAAAAGAAAATCCAAGGGTCATCAACCCACCATCACATATATCATCAACAAGCTTCATATTTAGCATGCAATGGCATTAACACAAAATCCACCTTGGCCGAACATCATTCCCATGACATAGCAAAGATTTGAGCCATGGGCTAATAAGAGCATCAAGCTAGCAACTAAAAACATGCATGAATCTCATGGCACAACCTCAAACATACCTTAATCTTGATACAAGTATAGCCAAACCTCTTCCTAATCCTCTTCCAAACCAAACATGAAGCAAAAACTCCCTCCTTTTTTCCTTAGAATTTTCGGCCAAGAGAGAATGAAAGGATGAACAAATTTTTTTTTCTCTTTTCTTCAACTCACGGCAATGGGGAGGGGGAGAAGCCTTCACACACACATTTTTTTTTCATTTTTTTATTACTCATACACCTTATTTTATTTATTCCAACATAAAACACTTACACAACATGTTTCATGACATGTTTTGCCCATAATCCCTTGTCATGGCCGGCCACTAGCTATTAGGGGGGAAATTTGACATGCAAGTCCTCCCTTTTGATTACATGCACTATTAGGTCCTTATAGATTAGCCTATCACATTTCAAAAGTGTCACACAAGTCCTAATAACTGAATTCACATGCAATCGACTAAATCGAAGCTTGAAATTTTCACACATTCATAAATACATATTCTAGACAATAAATATTACGTTCAAACATTTCGGTGACTCGGTTTAGCAGTCCCAAAACCACTTCCCGACTAGGGTCAATTTTGGGCTGTCACAACTCTCCCCCACATAAGAAATTTTCGTCCCCGAAAATCTTACCGGTAAATAGGTTTGGGTATCGCTCTTTTATAGAATTCTCGGGTTCCCAAGTAGCTTCTTCCATCCCGTGTTTGAGCCATAACACTTTTACTAACGGAACCCTTTTGTTTTGCAACTCCTTCACTTCACGAGCTAGGATACGAATCGGTTCTTCTTCATAACTCATATCGGCTTGAATTTCAACCTCTGATGGACTAATTACGTACGACGGATCAGATCTATAACGTCGAAGCATCGAAACATGAAAGACATCGTGAATCTTTTCAAGTTCAGGGGGCAAAATCAAACGATACGCAACTGGACCTACTCGTTCGGATATCTCATATGGCCCGATGAACCTCGGACTCAATTTGCCCTTGCGCCCAAATCTGAGTATCTTTTTCCAAGGCGAAACTTTAAGAAACACTTTATCTCCCACCTGATACTCAATGTCTTTTCGTTTCAGATCCGCGCACGACTTTCGACGATCGGAGGCTATCTTGATTTTCACGGATTACTTTTACTTTCATTCAAAGCATCTTTAATCAAATCCACTCGAAAATTTTACTTTCACCGAGCTCGGTCCAAAACAATGGTGTACGGCATTTAAGCCCGTACAAGGCCTCGTAAGGCGCCGTCTTAATACTTGATTGAAAACTATTGTTGTAAGCGAATTCAATCAAAGGTAAATACCGTTCCCATGAACCACTGAACTCGAGGATGCAACATCTCAACATATCCTCAAGTATCTGAATTATCTGCTCGGATTGACCATCAGTTTGGGGGTGAAAGGCGGTGATGAAATGCAACTTGGTACCCAAAGCTTCTTGCAATTTCTTCCAAAATCGCGAGGTGAATCTCAGATCTCTATCCGACACAACAGAAATCGGTACCCCGTGTAATCTCACAATCTGAGAAACGTACAATTTAGCTAGTTTATCCAATGAAAAATCCATACGCACGGGGATAAAGTGAGCCGACTTAGTCAGTCTATCAACAACAACTCAAATCGCATCCTTCTTACTTGCTGACAATGGCAGTCCGGACACAAAGTCCATTGTGACTGGATCCCATTTCCACTCGGGTATCGTGATCGGCTGAAGTAACCCTGAAGGCACTTGATGTTCCGCTTTCACTTGTTGACATATTAAACATCTCGAAAAAAAGTCGGAGATGTCTCGTTTCATACCATGCCACCAAAATCGACGTTTCAAATCGTTGTACATCTTCGTACTCCCCGGGTGAATTGACATTCGGCTACAATGGGCTTCGTTCAGAATCATCGAAATGAGTTCCGAATTCCTTGGAACACACAAACGACTTCTGAACCTCAAACAATCATCATCATCAATTTGAAACTCCGATTCCTTGTTCGGAACACACTCAGCCGTTTTGCAACCAACTCATCGTCAACTTTCTCGACTTCACAAATTTGATGAGTCAATAATGGTTTGGCCTTTAATTGGCTATTAACACATTGTCGTAGAATAGACAAGTGTACATTCAGTTCGTAAAAGCAAGCGGTGATTTTCGGCTTAAGGCGTCCGCAACCACATTAGCCTTTCCTGGGTGATAATCAATGACCAGCTCATAATCTTTTAACAACTCAAGCCAACGCCTTTGTCGTAGATTCAAGTCTCTTTGAGTCATCAAATATTTGAGACTTTTGTGATCCGAAAATACATGGCACTTCTCACCAAATAAGTAATGTCGCCATATTTTCAAGGCGAATACGATGGCAGCTAATTCGAGATCATGGGTCGGATAATTCTTCTATGTGGCTTTAATTGTCTCAACGCATAGGCCACAACTCGACCCTCTTGCATCAGTACGCAACCTAACCCAAGTAGGGAGGTGTCACTATAGATGACAAACTCTTTGCCTGATTCGGGCTGCACTAAAATTGGAGCTTCAGTCAAATAAGTTTTCAGTTGATCAAAACTTTTCTGACATTTTTCCGTCCATTCGAACTTAACATCTTTTTGAAGTAGCTTCGTCATGGGTGTGGCTATCATCGAGAAACCTTTCACAAACCGTCGGTAGTAACCGGCAAGTCCCAAAAAGCTCTGAACTTCAGTAATATTTCTCGGAGGCTTTCAGTTAAGTATGGCTGAAATTTTGCTCGGGTCGACTCGAATACCCGATGCAGATACCACATGACCCAAGAACCTAACCTCCCTTAACCAGAACTCAATCTTGCTGAATTTAGCATACAACTGCTTATCCCGTAAAATTTGTAGAATGATATTTATTCAATTTCGTTAACATAAAAGCCTAGGCGAATCATTTTCATAACTATAACAGCCCACAATTTTCATTAAATAACATTTTTACGACATATTTTATAACTTTTACAATTTAGTCCTTTTAGACGTTTTCACCAAAAATCACTTAGTAAAAGTCATTTCTCTAACCATAAACATGCATAATCTACCATTAACCATCAGAATGCACAAATTTTTAACATGGGTCAAAACCTAGACCTTCATCATATCTCAAATTAATGGTAGAAATAGCTAGATCGTGTTAAAAGGATTTCAAAAACGTGAAAATTATTAAAAATGGGGCTAGAATGGGCTTAAAATCGAGCTTCAAAGCTTGAAAAGCCCTAGTCATGGCTTCCTCTTGCAAATTTCAGCCAAAGAGGAAGATGAGAAAATTTTTGGGCTTTTATTTTGGTTTTTAATTCATTTTAATTACCAAAAATGAAAAACTTTGAAATTTTATCTCACCATGTCTATTTTTGTCCACTAACTTAACAAAGGGTCTAATTACCACCTAAGGACCTCCGATTTAAAATTTCATATCAATTGGACACTTCTAGCACGTGGAACTCAACTTTTGCACTTTTTACGATTTAGTTCTTTTAACTAAATTGAGTGCCTAAACGTCAAAATTTTCAAATGAAATTTTTACAAAATCGTCCGTATAATTGTAGACCATAAAAATATAATAAAAAATTTCACCATGTCGGATTTGTGGTTCCGAAACCACTGTTCCGACTAGACCCCAAAATCAAGTTGTTATAATTGTAATGAGTCATCTACTAGTAATCATCCTATGATTACTAGAAGTATGGCAGGGATTTTCAAGCCAAAGGTTTACTCTTCAGAGCTTCAATCCTCAATTTTTCATGAGCCTCGAATTGTCTATGACGCATTGGTTGATCCTCAGTGGCTTGTTGCTATTGAAGAAGAATATAATGCTCTTGTTTAACAAGGCACATGGAGTCTAACTTCACTACTTGCCAGTTGAACTGCAATAGGGTGTAAATGGATTTTCAAGACAAAAAGAAATGTTGATGGTACTGAGGCTCGAAAGAAGTCTAAATTAGTGGCTCAGGGATTTTCTCAACAACCTAGACATGACTATAGGGAGACTTACAGCCGTGTGGTCAAGAATACAATTGTTCATATTATTCTTACACTTGCTTTGTCTCACAAATGGAAGTTACGCCAAGTGGATTTTAATAATGCTTTTCTTAATGGAGATTTACAAGAAGATATCTACATGGTGCAACCAGCAGGGTTTGAACGCATTGGATCAAGTGGGGAGCAGTTGGTTTGTAAGCAGCATAAAGTTTTATATAGCCTGAAGTAGGCTCCTAGAGCATGGTATGAGAAGCTGAAGCAATTTTTGGAGTAGTTTGGCTTTCATTCCTCACAAGCAGATGTGGCATTGTTTGTTTGTGCAGTGGATGGCAACTGTAACACCCTTAACCCGTATTCGTAGCCGGACTAGGGTTAAAGGCGTTACCAGACAATCGAAAACATTTTACAAAAAATTCACATACATTATCCACCATCATAATCAAACATGATCATAATGTCCCTTATATAGGTCATTGAGACCTTAAACATGCATTAGAAAGGCGTCGGGACAAAACCAAGCTCATACAAAATTTTTTGAAATTTAAACATTTTTTTCAAAGTTGTACAGGTCACACACCCGTGTGAACAGGCCGTGCGCCTCACACAGCTTTAGACACGCTTGTGTGTCTAGGCCGTGTCAAAACAGGGCATACATACTGACTTGTCCACACGGCCACAAGACACGCCTGTGTGCTAGACCGTGTGAAAATTAAGGAGGCTACTGACTTAAGTCACACGGCCAGTCACACACCTGTGTGTCTAGCCCATGGTCGAAACTGACTTGGCCACACGGCCTAGCACACGCCCCTGTGTGCAACCGTGTGGTCTACCTAAGCTCCTTTCGAAATGGCCCTCGAACAACACAGCTGAGACACACGCCCGTATCCCTGCCCGTGTGGGCAAAAATAGGCCATTTACAAGGCCAACTTGCTACCCATTAAGGGTCCTCCTTACTATCATCAAATAGGCACAAATTGTACATCAAATTCCAACCATTTCACAATCAAAGCATACACCAGTTATACCAATACATTAACAACAAATTCCATTCTCAATTCATCAACCAAATCATACCAAATCTAAACCAAAATCATACCAAATCATATGTTTCAATACTTCAAATTTACATCATACAATCTCATAACCAAACTTACCATTTTCTCAAATAAACACATATCAAAACTTACCAAAATTGACCATTTCATTTGGTCATCCATAAGCACATTACATATCATATACCAAAATCAAACATAAGATCAAACATAATCTAGCCATATCTCATGGCATAATATACACCTTACAAAACATACATCAAAGTACTTCTAGCCTATACATGCCATACTTTAATATATACATTTTCAAAAGGTACCAAATTAAGGTTTGATAGTGTGGTGACGATCCTCGACGATCCCTGAGCTCCCAATAGCTACGATATCTATAAAACAATGCAAACACACACAAAGTAAGCTTTCAAAAGCTTAGTAAGCCATATACAAATAAACTTATCATCTAATTCATATAAGCATCATCAATTTTCATATATTTCATAGCCAAATACTATCACAAACCTCAATGTTCATATACATTTCACATATTCCAAATTCTTTAGCACATATAGCATATTTTATCAAACATTTGTCACATATCATCACTTGTTCACTAAGGTACATGTACTTACCTTTCAACATCAAATATGATATACATTTCAAACATACCTGAATCGGATACACATTTCATATATTCATTCCTTTCTCGAAATGCCCGTTGAACCATATGAAATCATAAGGATACTCGAATAACTTGGAAAGCTCGTACAATGCCAATGTCCCAGACGTGGTCTTACATGTAATCAAATATCAATGCCACTGTCCCAGACAGGGTCTTACACGAAATTAAGTATGATGCCAATGTCCCAGGCGTGGTCTTACACGAAAACACATATCGGATCCTATGTCATGACATATGTATCCTAACTATTATTATGGTTCGTACTGGACTTTTCGGACATCAAAACTTTATCGATACTTTCTCAAATATCTCATATTCAGCTCTCATATTATCATTCATCACAATACAATGTCATGAATAAATCAATTCAAACACATTTATTTGTATATCGACTTACCTCGTACTGATTCGGATAGACAGAATCGGCTACTCAACGACTTTCGACTTTTCCCGATCTAATTATGTTTTCTTTAATTCTTGATCTATATAAATTCAAATTTAACTCTTTTATTTACCAAATCATTAAAATCAATCCAAAAACACATATTTAGTGCATTTTACAAATTAGCCCCCACATTTTCACATTTTGACAATTTAGTCCCTAATCACAAAATACACAAAATTTGCATATACTTATGCTTAGCCAAATTCTCATAGTACTCATACAAGTCCACACATTTCATTTATTTCACATTTTAGTCCAAATTACTCAAATTCATCAAAAATTCAAAGGCAAAATGTATTAACCCAACACATATATTTCATTTACTAACATCAAACTTCATAAAACTCACAGCTTCATCAATGGCATAATTTTCAAAATCATCAATAAAATTAGAAATTGAGGCATGGGCTTAGTAAAGCACAAAGCAACAATCATAAAAACGTAGAAATCATCGAAAACGGATCAAAACACATACCTCAATCAAGCAAAACAATGGTTGAACCCTAGAATTCTTTTTCCCTTTCACTTTTTGATTTTTGGCAAAGCAATGTGAAAAATGAATGAATTTTTTCTTTTGTTTTGATTTAATTAATCTTTATTACACAAATTACTTATTTAGCCTTGATAATTTCATTTAAAATCCACTATCACATATCCAAATATGTCCATTCATTTAAACCATGGTATAATTGCATCATAAGGACTCCACATATATAAAGACATAGCAATTTGATATTTTAACAATTAGAACACATCTTTTACATTTTATGCGATTAGGTCCTTTTATCAAATTGAGCACACAAACAATTAAATTTTCATACGAAACTTGTACACATGCTAATTCACATATCATAATCACAGAAAATTATATTAAAATATTTTTCTGACTCGAATTTATGGTGTCGAAACCACTATTTTGACTAGGGTCTAAACCAGACTATTACAGCAATAGGTTGTATCTTTTGGTTTATGTCAATGACATCGTTATTATAAGGGATAGTCAGTCAAATATTGATGGGTTAGTTCGACAGCTACATGAGAAGTTTGCCTTAAAGGACTTGGAGATCTTAACCTCTATCTTGGAGTGGAAGCTACTTTAGTTGGTGACAAGGTTTTATTAAATCAATAGAAGTATGTGCAGGAGTTACTTCAGTCTGTTGGTATGACTGATTGTAAGTCACTCCCAACTCCTATAGTTTCCTACTCTAAGGCTTTACTTACCAATGAAATGTTGCTACCTGATCCATCTAGATGCAGAAGCATTGTTGGTAAATTGCAGTATCTTTGCGCTACTCGACCTGACATAACATTTAGTGTTAATAGAGTCAGTTAATATATGAGTTAGCCAACTGTAGGGCATTGGGGATTAGTTAAACATATTCTTAGGTATTTAAAGGGAACATGTGACAGCCTTAAATTGACTCTAGTTGGAAAGTGGTTTCGGGACCGCTAAACCGAGTCACCGAAGTATTTGAGTATAATATTTATTGTCTAAAATATGTGAATATGAGTGTGTGAAAGTTTTAAGCTTCGATTTAGTTAATTGCATGTGAATTTAGTTAATAGGACTTATGTGTGACACTTTTGAAATGTGATTGGTTAATCTATAAGGATCTATTAGTGCATGTAATCAAAAGGGTGGACTTGCATGTCAATTTCCCCACTTTGATAGTAGTGGCCGGCCATGACAATGAGGATAGACAAAATGTGATGGGTAAAACATATTATAAACATTTTGTGATAACATGTTGTGTTAAGAACAATAAAATATGAGGGGAGTGGGAGGAGAAACCAAAGTTGTTTCATCCTTGCTCCCCCATTTTGCCGTAACTAGAAGAAAAAAAAAGCTTCATCCTTTTTGATTCTTCTTGGCCGAATTGAAGAAAGAAAGAAGAGAAGGTTTCGGTCACTTTAAGCTTAAGGGAGGTTAGTAAGTTGTGTTAGATTTTTTTAAAATTTTAAGCTTGTTTCTAGTTGATTAGCTAATTTCTTACATAACCCATGTCAAAATTTTGAAATCTTGGTGATGGTTTGAGCATTCGGTTTTAGTTATTAAAGGATGAGATTGGGTTATAGCCTTTATGTTTTAGGAAGAATTGTTGAAGAAAAGGGTTTAAGTTAGTCAAATTATAAATTTTAATGCTCATGGGTACAATGGCCAAACATAGATTTGTCTAATGAGTTGAACACATGCCGTGTGAGTGATTGAAATGATGAGGTATGAAAATGATTGAGTTTGAGTGCTTAATAAAAAGGATTGGAGGTGAGTATGTGTGAGAATTTGAAAAGGGTAGGTCTTAGCAACTTCATGAAGTGTTCGGCCATGGTGCTAAAATGTTGTATTGTGTTTAAACTTAGAATTTTTGGTTATATGGTTAGTATAGGCATGGATGACCGAATATGAGAGCATGAATAGATGAAGAGTCTTGTAGTTATAAAAAAAAAAGGTTGGTTAATTGATATGTGGTAAATGTTAAGTGTTAGATGAAATGGAAATGATATCATATTGGAATATGCATATTCGGCCACATGAATGAATACATAGATTGATGTTGTACGTTCGGCTATAGGTAAGCATATTGATGGCTTTATCTTGACTTAGATAATCGGCTAAAGGAGAACATTGGCTAATATGTTGAATTTGATTCATGATTTCATATATATATGACTCTAATGCCTAATATATATATGGGCTAAGTACCTTGAATTTCTCTTTGATGTTCGAAATGATTAAATCAATTTATTTGTTAAATTAAGCTCAAAAGCAAAGGGGAACTAAATCCGATAAAGGAAAGGAAAAAGTAATTGAATAGCCGTTGAGGTCGTTCGACAACATCCGAGGTAAGTCTTCGAGTAATGAAACTTAGTTTATGATTTGATTAAGTCATGACATATAAGCATAACGAATAAACGGAGATATAATGATTCTACTTGAATGATATTTTGAGGTGATTAGTTTATACCTATGACAGGTAGCCGAATGTGTATAGAGATCATGTTATAAAGCCAATCAAAATCATGTTCCTTGTATGTGGCTATTGAGCCGAAATTGGTAAGGTTTGATAAGTGTCTTGTGTTTGAGCTTTAGTAATGAAAATGAAATATGGATGTGTCATGATTTATTGATATATGTGCATGATTATTCGAATGATATCCGGGCTAAGTCCCGAAGGCGTTTGTGCTAGTGACTATATCCGGGCTAAGTCCCGAAGGCATTTGTGCTAGTGACTATATCCGGGCCAAGTCCCGAAAGCATTTGTGCTATTGACTATATCCGGGCTAAGACCCGAAGGCATTTGTGCGAGTTGCTATATCTGGCTAAATCCCGAAGGTACTTGGGTTTGGAAGTGAGCAATCTTGCTGTAATAATTTCAATTAATACGCTCGTAAAATCCAAACGATGAGGTATGTTTCGTATATGCATTGGAATAGTTGATTCCTTTTAAAATAGTATTCGCTCCATCGATTAACAAGCTTCCGGCCTTTAGTCAAGTTGATTCCTTATGTATGAATATAAGGGTTGGAAATGTGAAGTAGGTGTGACTTTGAGAATATGTGTATATGAAATTATTCGTTTAGTCATATGAATGCTATACTTCAGTTGTGCATGATTTCATTACTCAAACTTACTAAGCATTAAATGCTTATTCCGTTTCTTTGATTCTCTGTTTTATAGATTTTGGTTCGTCAGCTATCGGACTCGAGAGTGTCAAAGTCGAAGTCATCCACACTATCTAAGCCACTTTTGGTACTCTTTTAGTTCAATTTTGAAAATGGCATGTATAGGGCTGACCCTTGTTGTTAATTAAGTACCCTTTGGTAATGTGTATTCGTATAGCCATGCGAAAATGGCTCGTATATTTCGAAGTATAACATTATGGTCTTGTGATATGGTTATTAAGTGGTGTGGAAATGTTTGGTAATGACTAGCCATTGGAATGGCCAATCATGGTCCTATTGGTGCTACGTACGTCATGGCTAATCGGGATTACCCTTGATAATAATGTATGTCAATATGCTTATGAAATAGGTAAAATTTACCTTAAAATAGATGCTGACAGCAACAGTGATGTAAGTTGGAAAAATCACTAAAAATAGTAGGAATGGAATTAAATAGTGAATAAATTATGTAATCGAATCTTGATGAGTCTATTTTCATATGAAAGAAACAAAACGACCATATGAGCCGCATTTTATGAGATGTTTAAGTTTTCGTGAAACAGGGCCAGAGCGTTTTCTGGATCCCCTGTTCTGATTTTGAAAATTTACTATAAATTAACCAAAGATAATTAGAAGTCATGCCTTATATGTATAGATTCATTTTTGAGTCTAGTTTCATTAGAAACAAACAGCATAAGTATTGAAGCTCTGTACATGGAGATATCTAAGTTGTAATGCATGAAGGTTAGAGTAGTCGAATCCTGAAACAGGGGAGATTTAACTAATAAACTGTTCTAATTGGCCTGACCAAAAATTCTAGAAAAAAATCTGTAGATGGATATATGAGTCTAGTTTCAGGGAAAATTCACGGAATCAGTTTTCGAGTTTTGGAACTCGAGATATGATTTTTAAGGTGACAGTGACGTAGTTAGCTAGCTTGTCTGGAAATTTTAAAATGAACTGTGTAAATAAATGAATTAAGTTCATTAACACCTCGTGTTCGACTCCGGCAACGGTCTCGGGCGCAGGGTGTTACAATTTTATTGGTATCAGAGCCACGGTTTAGTTGATTCTAGGACTACCGAAATACGTTCGGGTTTAGCTATACATGCCATTATGTGTCTATTTGATAGTGTGGTGATTTCTGACAGTTAAAAATGTATTTGTTTATAGTAATGGATCCTGATCCCAACCGAGCGGTAGTTGATGATGTTGAGAGTGTAGCGCCTGCTCCCGCGAAAGGGACAGCGCCGATGGACTCTCAACCTATTGCTAGTAATCA
Organism: Gossypium arboreum; assembly: GCF_025698485.1. NCBI lineage: Eukaryota > Viridiplantae > Streptophyta > Magnoliopsida > Malvales > Malvaceae > Gossypium > Gossypium arboreum. The sequence goes on from NC_069082.1 coordinate 33,914,069, forward strand.
GAATGATGAAGCTAGATAAGCTTTTTATAGCGTAATGAATGACTGGTTCAATCAGTACATTCGAACTAATACGGCTGTTCCACAACCTCCATTCCCGACTAATACAACCCCCGCACCTACAATATCTCTGGTAACTGACCAAATAAGGTCAAATAAGCCCCAGTTGATGTGAATCCGAAAACAGGGCTCTTGAATTTAAAGCTACGGACAGCGATGATGCGAACAAGTGAATTTTGGTTGGACAACACTATTCGGTACTCAATGAACTATCTTGCACACGATGAATGCCTAAAGTGTACTATCTCCTTGCTACGTGATTACGCCTACTATTGGTGGAATACGTTGATTTTGTTGTGCCCGAGAGCAAGTAACTTGGGAGTTTTTCCAAACCGAGTTTGAAAAAGTATATCGATCGAGATTCATTGATCAAAAGCGGAAGGAATTTCTTGAACTTAAACAAGGTTCCATGTCACATCGACACGAGCGAAAGTTTGTAAGGCTTAGCCGATGCGAGAATGCATTTCTTGAAGTCGTGATGTGTAAACGTTTGAGGATGGATGAACAATGATATAAAGTCGTATGTTGGCATTTTAGAAATCCGAGAATTTGTGGTACTTGTCGAACGAGCTTGCAAAGTCAAGAGCTCGAGAAAGAGAAAAGAAAAGGCGATATGGGAGCAAAGGAGTTTCAGTAAGAGATCTTGGAAAGCCCTTTCAACGATCATCGAAGAAATTTAGAGATGACTTAGGCGGTCTAGAGACACTTCGGGTTTTCTAGACGAGATCACGATCGACCCTTGTGAGTACACGAGTCACGTCGATCGCCGGTGTTGGAAATGATCGTCGAGACGAGCAGTGCGAGATTGTGGTAAATGGCATTGAAATTGTAGATTTCATGACCGCTCCTGTTATAAGTGCGGATCAGCTGACCACTTTATCAAGGATTGCCCGAGACTGTCTGAACAGAATGTAAATCAGAGTGGGAAACCGGGTGCTACTACTGCTCGAGGTAGACCATCTAAGAATGCGGGAAATCCTAGTGGCGGTCAGAGAGGATCTAGAGACGCTACAACCAGATCTGAGGCTCGTGCTCCTGCCAGAGCTTATGCTATACGCGCACGCGAGGATGCTTCTTCGCCTGATGTTATTACCGGTACATTCACTCTCTTTGATACCAATGTGATTGCATTGATTGACACTGGTTCTACTCATTCTTATATATGTGATACTTTAGCATCCAGTAAGACTTTACCTGTTGAGTCTACTGAGTTCGTTATTAGAGTGTCGAATCCCTTGGGTCATTGTGTGCTTGTTGATAAGGTGTGTAAGAACTGTCCCCTAGTAATCCGAGGTTTCTATTTTCCGGCCGATTTGATGCTTTTACCGTTTGATGAATTTGATGTTATCCTCGGTATGGATTGGTTAACCGTACATGATGCAATTGTAAATTGCAAAAGAAAAACCATTGATTTGAGGTGTGTAAATAACGAGATAATCCGAGTTGAGTCTACTGACTTGAATGGGTTGCCAACTGTAATATCATCGATGTTGGCTCAGAAATATGTAAGAAAGGGGTGTGAAGCATACCTTGCGTATGTACTTGATGACAAAGAGTTAGAAAAGAAGCTGAATCATGCGGTGGTTTGTGAATATTTGGATGTTTTTCCTGAAGAATTACCGGGTTTACCACCTGTTCGGGAGGTAGAGTTTGGTATTGAGCTTGTACCTGGGACTACACCAATTTCGATAGCTCCATATCGTATGGCACTAACAGAATTGAAGGAATTGAAAGCTCAGTTGCAAGAGTTGACGGATAGAGGTTTTGCTCGACCAAGTTTCTCACCTTGGGGTGCACCAGTATTGTTTGTGAAAAAGAAGGACAGAACCATGAGGTTGTGCATCGACTATCGTCAGCTGAATAAAGTGACTATAAAGAATAAATATCCGTTACCACGCATTGATGATTTGTTTGATCAACTAAAAGGAGCCTCAGTGTTTTCAAAGATAGATTTGAGATCGGGTTATTACCAGTTGCGAATTCGAGATTCGGATATACCCAAAACCGCTTTCAGAACGAGGTACGGTCACTACGAATTCTTAGTGATGCCGTTTGGGCTCACTAATGCCCCTGCGGTATTTATGGATTTGATGAATCGGATCTTCAGACCGTATTTGATCTGTTTGTAGTTGTGTTTATCGATGATATTTTGGTTTATTCGAGAAATGAAACCGATCATGCTGAACACCTGGGATTAGTGTTGCAAATTTTACGGGATAAGCAGTTATATGCTAAGTTCAGTAAGTGTGAGTTCTGGTTAAGAGAGGTTAGCTTCTTGGGTCATGTGGTATCTGCGACGGTATTCGAGTTGATCCGAGCAAAATTTCAGCCATACTTAACTGGAAGCCTCAGAAATATTATTGAAGTTCGAGCTTTTGGGACTTTGGTTACTACAGACGGTTCGTAAAGGGTTTCTCGATGATAGCCACACCAATAACGAAACTACTTCAGAAAGATGTTAAGTTCGAATGGATGAGAAAAGTGTCGAAAAGTTTCGATCAATGAAAACTTATTTGGTGAAGCTCTAGTACTAGTGCGGCCGAATCGAGCAAGGAGTTTGTCATTTACAGTGATGCATCCTTACTTGGGTTGGGTTGTGTATTGATGCAAGAAGGTTAAGTTGTGGCCTATGCGTCGAGGCAATTGAAGCCACATGAGAAAAATTATCTAACCCATGATCTCGAATTAGCTGCCATCGTATTCGCTTTGAAAATATAGCGACATTACCTATTTGGCGAGAAGTGCCATGTATTTTTGGATCACAAAAGTCTCAAATATTTGATGACTCAAAGAGACTTGAATCTGTGACAAAGACGTTGGCTTGAGTTGTTAAAATATTATGAGCTTGTCATTGACTATCACCCGGGAAAGGCTAATGTGGTTGCGGATGCTTTAAGTCGTAAATCACTGTTTGCTTTACGAGCGATGAATGTACACTTGTTTGTTCTATCCGACAATGTGTTAGTAGCTGAATTAAAGGCCAAACCATTGTTGATTCATCAAATTCGTGAAGCTTAGAAAGTCGATGATGAATTGGTTGCAAAACGGGCTGAATGTGTTTTGAATATGGAATCAGAGTTTCAAATTGATGATGACGATTGTTTGAGGTTCAGAAGCCGTTTGCGTGTTCCAAGAAATTCAGAACTTATTTCGATGATTCTGAACGAAGCTCATTGTAGCCGAATGTCAATTCACCAGGGGAGTACGAAAATGTACAACGATCTGAGACATCAGTTTTGGTGGCATGGTATGAAACGAGACATTTTCGAATTTGTTTCGAAGTGTTTAATGTGTCAACAAGTGAAAGCGAACATCAAGTGCTCTGAGTTTACTTGACCGATCATGATACACGAATGGAAATGGGATCGAGTCACGATGGATTTTGTATCCGGGTTGCCGGTGTCGGCAAGTAAGAAAGATGCGATTTGGGTTGTTCCGATAGACCGACTAAGTCGGCTCACTTTATCCCGTGACGTCTGGATTTTTCATTGGATAAACTAGCTGAATTGTATGTTTCTCAGTTGTGAGATTACACGGGTACCTATTTTTATTGTGTCGGATAGAGATCCGAGGTTCACCTCGCGATTTTGGAAGAAATTGCAAGAAGCCTTGGGTACCAAGTTGCATTTTAGCACCGTTTTTCATCCACAAACTGATGGTCAATCCGAGCGGATAATTCAGATACTTGAGGATATGTTGAGATGTTGCATCCTTGAGTTTAATGGTTTATGGGAGCAGTATTTACCTTGGATTGAATTCACTTACAACAATAGTTTTCAATCAAGCATTAAGATGGCACCTTACGAGGCTTTGTACGGTCGTAAATGCCGTACACCGTTGTTTTGGACCGAACTCGGTGAGAGTAAAATTTTCGGAGTTGATTTGATTAAAGATGCTGAGCAGAAAGTAAAAATAATTCGTGAGAGTCTGAAGGCAGCATCAGATCGTCAGAAGTCGTACGCGAATTTAAAACGAAGAGATATTAAGTATCAGGCGGGGGACAAAGTGTTTCTTAAGGTTTCACCTTGGAAAAAGATACTCAGATTTGGCCGTAAGGGCAAACTGAGTCCGAGGTTCATTGGGCCATATGAAATATCCGAACGAGTTGGTCCAGTTGCGTATAGATTGATTTTACCCCCTGAACTTGAAAAGATTCACGACGTCTTTCATGTTTCGATGCTTCGACGTTATAGATCTGATCCATCGCACATAATTAATCCATCAGAGGTTGAAATTCAATCTGACTTGAGTTATGAAGAAGAACCGATTCGTATCCTCGCTCGTGAGGTGAAAGAGTTGCGAAACAAAAGGATTCCGTTAGTAAAGGTGTTATGGCTCAAACGCGGGATCGAAGAAGCTACTTGGGAAACCGAGTACTCTATGAAAGAACGATACCCAAACCTATTTACCGGTAAGATTTTCGGGGACGAAAATTTCTTAAGTGGGGGAGAGTTGTGATAGCCCTAAATTAACCCTAGTCGAAAAGTGGTTTCGGGACCACTAAACCGAGTCACCGAAGTATTTGAGTATAATATTTATTGTCTAAAATATGTGAATATGAGTGTGTGAAAGTTTTAAGCTTCGATTTAGTTAATTGCATGTGAATTTAGTTAATAGGACTTATGTGTGACACTTTTGAAATGTGATAGGTTAATCTATAAGGATCTATTAGTGCATGTAATCAAAAGGGTGGACTTGCATGTCAATTTTCCCACTTTGATAGTAGTGGCCGGCCATGACAATGAGGATAGACAAAATGTGATGGGTAAAACATATTATAAACATTTTGTGATAACATGTTGTGTTAAGAACAATAAAATATGAGGGGAGTGGGAGGAGAAACCAAAGTTGTTTCATCCTTGCTCCCCCATTTTGCCGTAACTAGAAGAAAAAAAAAAGCTTCATCCTTTTTGATTCTTCTTGGCCGAATTGAAGAAAGAAAGAAGAGAAGGTTTCGGTCACTTTAAGCTTAAGGGAGGTTAGTAAGTTGTGTTAGATTTTTTTTAAATTTTAAGCTTGTTTCTAGTTGATTAGCTAATTTCTTACATAACCCATGTCAAAATTTTGAAATCTTGGTGATGGTTTGAGCATTCGGTTTTAGTTATTAAAGGATGAGATTGGGTTATAGCCTTTATGTTTTAGGAAGAATTGTTGAAGAAAAGGGTTTAAGTTAGTCAAATTATAAATTTTAATGCTCATGGGTACAATGGCCAAACATAGATTTGTCTAATGAGTTGAACACATGCCGTGTGAGTGATTGAAATGATGAGGTATGAAAATGATTGAGTTTGAGTGCTTAATAAAAGGATTGGAGGTGAGTATATGTGAGAATTTGAAAAGGGTAGGTCTTAGCAACTTCATGAAGTGTTCGGCCATGGTGCTAAAATGTTGTATTGTGTTTAAACTTAGAATTTTTGGTTATATGGTTAGTATAGGCATGGATGACCGAATATGAGAGCATGAATAGATGAAGAGTCTTGTAATTATAAAAAAAAGGTTGGTAAATTGATATGTGGTAAATGTTAAGTGTTAGATGAAATGGAAATGATATCATATTGGAATATGCATATTCGCCACATGAATGAATACATAGATTGATGTTGTACGTTCGGCTATAGGTAAGCATATTGATGGCTTTATCTTGACTTAGATAATCGACTAAAGGAGAACATTGGCTAATATGTTGAATTTGATTCATGATTTCATATATATATGACTCTAATGCCTAATATATATATGGGCTAAGTACCTTGAATTTCTCTTTGATGTTCGAAATGATTAAATCAATTTATTTGTTAAATTAAGCTCAAGAGCAAAGGGGAACTAAATCCGATAAAGGAAAGGAAAAAGTAATTGAATAGCTGTTGAGGTCGTTCGACAACATCCGAGGTAAGTCTTCGAGTAATGAAACTTAGTTTATGATTTGATTAAGTCATGACATATAAGCATAACGAATAAACGGAGATATAATGATTCTACTTGAATGATATTTTGAGGTGATTAGTTTATACCTATGACGGGTAGCCGAATGTGTATAGAGATCATGTTATAAAGCCAATCAAAATCATGTTCCTTGTATGTGGCTATTGAGCCGAAATTGGTAAGGTTTGATAAGTGTCTTGTGTTTGAGCTTTAGTAATGAAAATGAAATATGGATGTGTCATGATTTATTGATATATGTGCATGATTATTCGAATGATATCCGGGCTAAGTCCCGAAGGCGTTTGTGCTAGTGACTATATTCGGGCTAAGTCCCGAAGGCATTTGTGCTAGTGACTATATCCGGGCCAAGTCCCGAAGGCATTTGTGCTATTGACTATATCCGGGCTAAGACCCGAAGGCATTTGTGCGAGTTGCTATATCCGGCTAAATCCCGAAGGTACTTGGGTTTGGAAGTGAGCGATCTTGCTGTAATAATTTCAATTAATACGCTCGTAAAATCCAAACGATGAGGTATGTTTCGTATATGCATTGGAATAGTTGATTCCTTTTAAAATAGTATTCGCTCCATCGATTAACAAGCTTCCGGCCTTTAGTCAAGTTGATTCCTTATGTATGAATATAAGGGTTGGAAATGTGAAGTAGGTGTGACTTTGAGAATGTGTGTATATGAAATTATTCGTTTAGTCATATGAATGCTATACTTCAGTTGTGCATGATTTCATTACTCAAACTTACTAAGCATTAAATGCTTATTCCGTTTCTTTGATTCTCTGTTTTATAGATTTTGGTTCGTCAGCTATCGGACTCGGGAGTGTCAAAGTCGAAGTCATCCACACTATCTAAGCCACTTTTGGTACTCTTTTAGTTCAATTTTGAAAATGGCATGTATAGGGCTGACCCTTGTTGTTAATTAAGTACCCTTTGGTAATGTGTATTCGTATAGCCATGCGAAAATGGCTCGTATATTTCGAAGTATAACATTATGGTCTTGTGATATGGTTATTAAGTGGTGTGGAAATGTTTGGTAATGACTAGCCATTGGAATGGCCAATCATGGTCCTATTGGTGCTACGTACGTCATGGCTAATCGGGATTACCCTCGATAATAATGTATGTCAATTTGCTTATGAAATAGGTAAAATTTACCTTAAAATAGATGCTGACAGCAACAGTGACGTAAGTTGGAAAAATCACTAAAAATAGTAGGAATGGAATTAAATAGTGAATAAATTATGTAATCGAATCTTGATGAGTCTATTTTCATATGAAAGAAACGAAATGACCATATGAGCCGCATTTTATGAGATGTTTAAGTTTTCGTGAAATAGGGCTAGAGCGTTTTCTGGATCCCCTGTTCTGATTTTGAAAATTTACCATAAATTAACCAGAGATAATTAGAAGTCATGCTTTATATTTATAGATTCCTTTTTGAGTCTAGTTTCATTAGAAAGAAACGGCATAAGTATTGAAGCTCTGTACATGGAGATATCTAAGTCGTAATGCATGAAGGTCAGAGTAGTCGAACCCTAAAACAGGGGAGATTTTAACTAATAAACTGTACTAATTGGCCTAACCAAAAATTCTAGAAAAAAATCTGTAGATGGATATATGAGTCTAGTTTCAGGAAAAATTCACGGAATCAGTTTTCGAGTTTTGGAACTCGAGATATGATTTTTAAGGTGACAGTGACGCAGTTAGCCAACTTGTCTAGAAATTTTAAAATGAACTGTGTAAATAAATGAATTAAGTTCGTTAACACCTCGTGTTCGACTCCGACAACGGTCTCGGGCGCGGGGTGTTGCAGAACATGTGATCATGGTATATGTTTTGATTCTAATGATGAGTTCAACTTAACTGCGTTTTCTGATGCTGATTGAGGGTGTATTGTTAAGGACAAAAGGTCAACTTCAGGATATGTGGTTTTTCTAGGAAATAATCATATTTCATGGAGTTCGAAAAAGCAATTAGTTGTTGCTTTGTTAACAACTGAGGTAGAATATAAGGTGTGGCTAGTACTGTGTCTGAAGTCATGTGGATTCAAGCGTTACTGGAAGAGTTAGGTGTTCAATTGTCTCATGTACCAGTTATTTGGTGTGGCAATTCCATTGCCATAGTCTTATCCAGCAACCCAGTTCTTCGTTCTCGATCAAAACACATTAAGTTGCAACTTCATTTTGTTCAAGAGCATGTAGCAGCTAACAAGTTAGAAGTGAACTATGTTCCCTCTTCAAAACAAGTAGCTGATATACTGACTAAACCACGAGTTGCTAGGTCATTCAATTACTTCAAACAGAAACTAAAAGTGTGTGCACCTGATGAGTTCCAGAAAAAGGTTGTTGAGTGAAATTATTTTTCTTTTGTCATAGGGGAATATTAGCCGTAAAAATATAGTTGGCTCAGTTGTTAGACTGTTGGTTAATTAGCTAATGTTAGTTAGCTGCAGTTATTCATCTTTGTTATACTTTCTTGTTTCTCTTCTTATATATATATATGGCTGCTTATCTGTATGTAAGTTGGATATATGAAATACAATATTACTTTCTATATTCTTTTCAATTTTTAGTTTTCTAACACTCATTATTAAATTACAACCTTTTGCCTCAAATTTTACTAAATTAATTTTATTCTAAATGAAATGAAAATCATAAATTTTAGTTAAAATTTTATGTTTAAATTTTTTAAAAATATATTAATGATATTTTATTAAATAAAATAATATTTAAATTTCACTAAATAATTCTATTATTAATATATTATAGTTTTTTAATTTAAATTTTTTATAACGTACGAAATTTTTATAAATAAACAGATATAGTGCAGGCAATAACTTTACCCTTTTTGAGATGATGCATTATTAAAAACCTATGTTATTTTTGGCATATATGGCTATATGTAATCTATAAACAAAATCCCCATCCCTAGTTGCTGGAGGGCAGTGGGTGCATGCAACATGTGCATGTGTGGGAATATAAACAGGTTATGATACACGTGCGCTAATCGCGAAGTGGAAGGCCACAGTGCTTTGTTTTTTTTTTTTTCATTCATGATGGTGTGTTGGTTAGCTTTGCCCTTTGAGAACCCTTCGTGGATCAACTTAAAACGATCCAACAAAGGTCCAAAGTTTGAGCTTGACGATGATGACAATTTAGGGATGATAATAGAATAGGCCAAGGTTGAATCCACATATATTAATTATAATCTTAATTTTTTAATAAAAAGTAAAAGAGGGTTTAAAATGAGAAATTAGTTAAAAGTAAAACCTCAATTTTGAGGGTTCATTTATCAATGCAACAATTTTATAGCGAAGATTAAGTTTATTAATAACATTATCAAGAAGAGGTATTCAATTCTACCCAATACTAAATTACATATTTATATAATAATGAATGGTATACTTCAACACATACAATCATGCTATTCGCGACAAATATCATTATAATTAAATAATTATAAATTAATAAGACAAATATTTCAAGTTATCAAATACAAACTCTATATTTAACAAACCTGAATATTTATAATTAAAATAGATTATATGTAAAAAACAAATAATAAAGAAAGATTAAGAACAAATTAGATCTCATTAACTTTTAGACTCCGTTTGTTTCATTGAAAATGGTTTCCGGAAAATGACTTACTTTTCTTGAAAAATTAATATTTTCTAGTGTTTGGATGGATCTATGTAAAATATTTTATTTTGTTTAGTAAATTTCCTAAAATATTTCATAAAAAGTTGTTAAATGAAGTAGTGAATTGATTAGAAAGTGGTGTTAAGGTGGAGTTATAGTAAATAATGAATCTTCATAATGTTAATGATTAAATTTTAAACTTTTGAAATTTATAATTGAAACAATGAAGTGATATGCACAAAAATTTGTTATGTGAAATAAGATATAATGAATTATCTTATTGAAGTGCTTATATTGTTAAAAATAAATTACATGACAATGGAGACTAAATTAAAAAATGTACAAAAGTTTAAGTGTGAAACAATTTAATATTTGAATAAGGAAATTACAATAAAAGTTTAGTGAATGTGTTATGAGATGATGAAATATGCATAAAATATTGTAAAAGTGAAATTATGGAAAAATATGGAATTTTTATGATAACAATGATTAAATTGTTAAACTTGAGAAAATATGTGGATGAAATAATAGAAGTGAAATACATAGAAATTTGATATCTGAAACAAGATATAGAGATAAATTATGTGATTAAAGTGTAACAAGAAAGAAAATTAATTTAATATCATTAATTAGTTAATATTAACTTTTTATGACAAAAAAGGGACTAAATTAGAAAGTTATGAAAGTTTATAAGAAAATATTTGATAAGTAAAGAATGTACTAAAGAATGTAACATATAGGTGTTTTAACTCGATGTTTCGGTCGGGTATGGGGTGCTACAGTGAACGAAGTCTTATTAATTTGAAAAATATCCTATGAAAAAAAATTTGGTTAGACCCTTTACAAGAATAAGGGGTAATTTTACGTTAATAAAAAAACCTCTTGAACATCCATATAATTTTACATGAAACAAATATCGGAAAAGGTTGAAAATATTTTTCGTAAAAACTTTTATGTTCAAACAAATATAACACTTAATCAAAATTTAAAAATCCCTTAGAAAAAGAATTTAGCAATTCATGGAAAAAAGAAAACGCAGTAATAAAACAATACTATATGTGGCTATCTTTGATTCTAAGCCTAAAACTATGTTTTGTAGAGACAAGAATTCTTTTAATGAATTAAAGCAATTCTTTTAGGTTTTTGGTAGCTTTGCTTTGTAAACTTTTATGTCATTTTTAGTTTTTTTTTTTCCTGAATTCATGAAATAAGTTCGACTAGATTTTTCAATTATTAAAATTGCTTGATACCCGCCTTTCTAAAAAAAAAAAAAAAAAAACCTTCTCACTCACTTTACCTCCACTGTTGAAGAAAAAAAACTGCTTTATTCGAAAGGGATGGATTCGTAAGTTTTTTTGGCTGGTTAGAAAAACACTTCCAATAAAACTTTTGGGGTTCGAAGGCAGGGAGGAAGCTATAATCTAAGAATGGTTGAAAATCCAAACGTAATCCAAACTATAACCAGCACCAGGTAATAGAAATCAAGTGCCTGATATCTTAGGTCCAGGAAGGTCCTACACAAGGGAACAACAAAAAATAAGTATATGAACCTGATGGTCCATGTTTGGCCGTGTCTTGTTAGTCTGTTTTGGTTAAGAGATCAAAATCGAAATCATGATCATTTATCATCATCATCAACATCAGCAGCAGCAGAAGCAGCTAGCATGCATTATACAATATCCAATCGATCCTCCTTCAATTTCGAATCCTTTGTCGTTACTAAAATGTTAGGTGATAGGTAGCTAGTGTCTTCATTCCCTAGTCTAGCTACCCCCAAGGATTAATTATGATATTGGGATATGGATTCATGATATGTGATGTTGGGTTGGGTAGCTTTCTTTACTTATGCACCATGCATTCCCAAACGCATGGCCATAGTTCTTTAGTGAGTCCACTCATCTCCTTTCATGTTTTTTTTTTTCTTCTTGTTGTATACCTCTTTGTTATACCAATATATGATCAGGTCACAACATGTAGGTGTTAAGGATCAGTTGCACTGTTAAAAGGACCCTAAGCAATCAAGGTTGCAGGAGCCATAAATTGATCACCAAACATACTAGCACGTCAACATATCAATTGGGAACCCCTAAGCATCTCATAAGGCTAGGTGCAAATGCTTTAGATGCAATTCCCTTTCTCACTCTAGCTCTTGACTCCTTAAGCCGCTTAAATAATCTACCCTCCGTAAATTTAAGTATCGGAGAATGCCCAAAAACAAACTCTGCCACCCTGTAGCTCAACTTGATTTACTGAACCCAATTCACTACTCTAGAAGTGCATCAACAATCTTCTTATCATTTTAGCAAAAGGAATTTGTAGTCAATAATGAAAATTTAAAGTTAAAAGATAAAAGTTGGTTGAGCCTTAATTCGGTTGGTATTGGTATTGCAGGAGGGTGCGGGTTTGAACAAACGCATTTCATCCTATTATTTAAGAGTTGATGAGAGGTTATACTTAATTTTAGGCATTGAATAAAAAAACCAAGATAAAAGTTAAATTTTACATGAAGTACCTCTAGTATGCATTTTTAGTAGATTTAGTCCTGCGATAATTTGATCACTTTTATTTTTTCACATGTGCATTTTTAGTTATGAGGTTAACTTTATCATTAATTTTGTCAAATAATTTGAGGTATTAATAAAAAGAATTGGGTTAAGAAATGAAATAAATGTAAGAATTTGAGGGAGAGGTAATTAAGGCAGGCATTTGCAAGGACATTGATTCAACATTAATGTTTATCCAAAGAGAATCCATCCAAGGTCCAGGTGTAGGGAGCAAAGGCCCAATGACAGACCCCACAAAGAACCAAATATTGTGTCTTTTTATTATGCAAGAAATGAGGAATTTGACCGCAAAATTCATTGTCCCCTAATCCAAGCCAATATTGTAGTGGCTTGCTGGCATGCAATGTCTCTTTGTAGTGGCCATGAATTTATTTTACTTCCAATATCTCAATATGGCATAATAATAAGTTGGTAAAGGGACACTAAAAATTATCAAAGATAAGATAAGAAGGGAATTTTGGATATATATGTAGGTTACATTGGAATTAATTTTGCAATAAAAAATAAAAAATATTTTCAAATTTAATCTCAAAAGTTTGCTTCATTATTCATCAGACGTGGCGATTCTACCTGCACAAGTAGTGCTGTGTTTCAAGAAACACACTTCTTTTTCATGAAAAGAAAAAACATGGGTTTTTGAATGAGTATTTGATGTTTTAATCAGTATAGTAATTTCTGAACACCCTAATTTTTATTATTATTAAATATTACTTTAACCTTGACACTCCGAATTTAAAAGTTTTATATATTTTAACGAATTAAATAACATAATCTCAACCCTAATGTATTTCAAATTATTTAATATTTATATTATATTGATTGTGTTGAGGGGATCGGTTCTTTTAGAATAAATTTTCGAAGTGTCATTTATTGAATTACGATACAGCTCTTAATAATCATAAGTATTATCTTAAAACTCGAGTTTTGTCTTTCAACTCTACAGAAAGTCTCAAGAATTCATAAAATAGACACATCTCAATTAATGTAAAAATATGCACCTAAAGAACATATAAATAATTAATAGATGAAATCATACTTGACGTAGGTAAAACCACCAACCAATTTATACATTTCAAATTATTCAAAGGAAATTTTTATAAAAGAAAGCCAATTGCAATTGGCTCTAACATATATAATCATTTGAAATTTTTTATGTAAATTAACATAAATAAAATATGTTCTTATATATCATAAATTTAATATTGATAGAGAATAATATGAATTTTGTAGTGAAAATAAGAGTTTGCGACCGCATCAAAAGTCACCAATTTATTTTATTTTTCTCCATATGACCGTTTATTAAATCTCTATTAAATAATCAAATTCAAATATAAAATTGATAACTAAAAATGTTAATAAATATTTAGTTTATCTTATATATATATATATATATATAATAATTTTATTATAGGTTCTTATTATAGTTACTCTTTTTGATAGAATGCCTAGAACCACCCACAACCCCTCCATAACCCTTAAATAAGAGGATAATACGCTTCAATGCACTCGAACCCATATCCTCCTACACTGATAACAATGTCAATATCAATCAATTAAGACTCAATCAAGAATATTATATTAAGTAAAACATTACATCTCTCATTTGATTATTAATGTAATAACATAAAGAAAAACTTATTTATTGTATACATATTGCAATATGTACACATAAAATAAAGAATAGTTAATATAAATTTAAGATTGAAATTAAAAGATGAATAAAAACTCTTCAAAATAATCAAAATTTTCCTCCACTTTGTTAAAAATAAATCATTGGAGTGACTAAACATTACCATTGAATTAATTTAAAAATAATACTCCTACCAAATGTGTATTAAATTTAAATTTGATAAAAATAATAAGAAATAAAAAAAAAAATCCTTACATCAGTTAACCCTTGCCAATTAAAAAAATCAAAATTATTCTTTATTCACCTCATGGAGAAATAAATTTGTCAAGTTGAAGCAAAAAGAAAAGCTTTTGGGCTTCAAATTCTTTGTGCACTAAATACAGCCCAAAGTTGTCATGATTGGTTTCAGCCTTAAGGTTCTCTCCCCAATGATGATATGAAATTGATGTTTAATCTAATTCTAATTATTCTTAATAAATGGCATTCAACCTACAAAAGAATTGGAATCACAACACCTTTCTTCCCTATGCCTTAAGAGCATGGGTTTGATTTGATAATGGTTTTGGTTGGTACCCATTATTTTGGATGAGTGGCATGCAAATTTTATTTATGCTACTAAATCAAGGAACTAAGGGCATAAAATTCCAGCAAATCCACCATTGTCCCTTTCACATACGAAGGAATATACCATATAAACTTCTCATATCCAATCTTTTTTCTTGGGTCCTCTTTTTTGACCTTCTAAATCACAAACATGTTGTGGGTTTTTGAAAAAGTTAAACAAAGGTTTAGGAAAAGACATGTATTATTGCCCTTTAAGACTAGCACCATTCAAAGCATTGTTCTTTCATTTCCATCTTTTCTGGCTACAATTTGTATTCATGCATTACCAAAGAATTTTATTTTTTCAATTTTATAAGCAGAATTAAAGATATCTTAAGCAGAATCAAGCTTTTAAAATTATAAAATTTTATGTTATCTTAAAATTTATAATTTAATTTTTATCTACCATATAAATTTAAGGGTATTTATTATCATACGAATCCCATTGTAATATATATATATATATATGTGTGTCTATTCCTTGAAAAACTTAAAATACAACTTACATAGGCAAAAGGGTTTTATTAATTAGAGTATCTAGTATTGCATGTGATATGCTTTATGCTTTACCTTTTTAAGGAAAGAAAAAGTACCCCTTGACCACAAAAGCTAAATAGAAATGATCCATGGCTACAAGTTAGTGCCCTCTGGCTATACATATGTATGGGGATTGATATAAATGCATAGGGTGGTATTTTGGTTCTTAGATTAGAAATTAAGCCGCTCTAAGTAGCATCCAAAGGAGAAAAGTTTATTTATTTTTTAATGTGGTTAGGCATAATGGATAATTATTTAATATATTAGCGGTAGAGTTTTTTAACTTTATAAACGAGATTAAAAAGACGATACATCTCTTTAATTAATTCTTAAAATATAAAAAATAGATAAGTAGAACATCTAATGCAAGGCCATTCATGATTCAAACCTTACATATTACTATTTGATAATATTTCATTATTAATTCTGAATAGTGTTTCAAACTTTCGATTTTCATCTAAGTAGCATCACATGTTGTAGTCGAATTCTTTGCTTATTATGGTATACGTTATAAGTATGACAATGGATTGAATATTTGCGATTTTTTTTTTGTAAAATCTTATTTCAATTCATAAATTTAATTTAAAATTCAAAATTATTTATTATTTGCATCAAGTTCGAGTAAAATTAAATAAAATTCATGTCAAAGTTGCTAATCTCATTTAGTAATTGTAAAAAATTTTAAAATAAAAATTTTAAATAGTGAATTTGAATATCTAAATATATTATTTGTAAAAATAAAGTAGATTTGAATATTTATTATCTAAATCCGCATTTGTCATATGTAAAAATGTAAAACATATTAGAATATAGATATCCAAGAGTTAATATATGCCTTTGCTCCGAATTAGCTGATGATAATAATTAGAATATTTAAACTAAAATATTATCCCAATCAATTCACACACAAAAATAGATACATGCAAAAGAAATCTATTAAGAAAAGAAAAAGAAAAAAGCGGAATAATTTTACAAGTATTATTAATATTATTATTAGCATCATCATTTATTTTTCATCAATAATAAAGACATTTGATAGCATCCTATGACACCATCCTAAACGCGTTTTTAGAGTTTTTTTATTCCACTAATAATATAGGAGAAAATAAAGATACTTGAAAATAATTTTTCAAGTACATAAAAATTATCAATAACTCTTATATAATTTCTTGAAAAATAAATTTTCATGTAAAATATTTAATTTTATATTATAAAATAAAATATTATTGTTTTTTAACTTTTAACTTATGATTGAAATGGATATTTGGTTACCCTAAGGAGAGAAAAACCAAATAGTAGTAGTTGAATCCAATGGTGTGAAGTTTTGAACAGAAAAACTATGTATTTATGATTAACCAAGTACAAATTTCCTGATTTTAAACAATTATGATTGTGAAATTGGAAAATAAGAAAGAAAGGCATAAAAGGGAATAAATAGAAATTTAAGAAAAAGCTGTGATGTAGAAGATATGAACCCTAATTCAAAGATAGATGGGTTCATAGTTGTGTAGTCGACACGTGTAGTAGTAGCTGCAAGAGTCCAGGTTGTTGGGACAGACTGTGGACATTCATATCCTGTAAGACAAGTTCTAAACCCAAGAAGAAAAGAAGATGTTCGATCGACTGTCCTAACCCAATCACACCTCGACACGTTTCCTTATCCCCTGCTTCACTGTCTCCTTGATTGTGATTGCAATTGCCTGCTTTCTTTTCCCTTTAAATTGTTTAATTATCAGGTGAAACTTGAAAGTTGAAACTCGTGCTTCTTTTTTCATTTTTAATTTTTTCGAAAAATTAAATGGATTCTTGAGGCAAAAATTAAATGAGGTATATTCATACATTATATTAAGTTGATTAATTAATTAAAATTTTATTTTTATTGAATCATAAAATTATTATAAGAAGTTTTATATTTTTAGATAAAATTTATAAAAAACAATTTAAACTCGAAAGCCATAATGAGACTTGAGCTTTTAAGCTTTTCAATGTTTTAGTTTACTATTTCAACAAAAATCCATTAATCTTTTTATATAATTTTTATAAATGTAATTTTTACATACAATTTCTTTTCAATCATATTATAAGCGTTACTAATTTAGTATTTATTATATATTTTTTGATAATATAATGGGGTGGATAGTGAGAGTATCAGTCAAAGACAATATTTATTATATTTATATTTAATAACTTTTTGTATTATATGAACGACTATCAGTCCATTAAAGGAGCTAATTGCATCAAATATTACTATGCTAATATCTGGATTTTAAATGGGTTTTAAAATTCAAACCGTTCTAATTGAGTTATTGAAATATTAGTATTGTATCAATAGATCCTTTCATCAACCTATTTATCAATTTAGATATTAAATGCCATTTCAAATATGGTGTGAAATATATTTAGGGTAAACTATACTCAATGTCATTAAATTATTAGTAAGTTGACGTTTTGGTCACTCAACTTTAAAAAAATTAAAAATTGTCACTAAACTATTCAAAAGTTTTTATTTAAGTCACTAGACTATTAAAGTCGCTATTATATGACCTTTGTTCGCATCGCCTACACTAATCGAAAGCATCCCTTTCCTGGTTTCCCTTTCCTTCTACAGTTTAGTTATTTTCGTGAAACAATTTTAAACGTCATGAATTTGCGAGTCAAAATCCAAACAGTTTTTTTCTCCGATCTCTGACACGGATTGTTAGGTCGACTTGGGTCTAAGCTATATCTTCTACTCGTCGATGGATACTAATCCACCGTACTGATCGTCGAATCATCCTTTAGATCTTTCTAGCCAAGCTTTTTTAAAAAAACTTAATAGTCTAGTGACTTCAATACAAGCTTTTGAATAGTTCAATGATTGAAAATGAAAATTTTCGAATAGTTTAATGACTATTTTGTAACTTTTTGAAGTTGAGTGACCAAAATGTAAACTTACTAATATTTTAGTGATCTTAGGTGTAATTTACTCGTATATTTAAAACACGTGGATTGAAATGTAAATATGTATATACCTATTGACAACTTAGATCAAACACATTTAAAAACAAACAATTTAAATAAATTTAAAACAATTATTTCAAACAATGTTAATAAATTTTAAAATAGTTAATTTTAACGTGTTAGATCTAAGTTGTTTATACAAAAGATATTCACACGTTTTCAATTTGATCAATATATTTTAGATATATTCAATTTCAAATTAGAGTTGACATTCATGAGGTGTTTGGTTCACGAATGTAATATTACTTATCGTAATAAGATTATTGAAATGTAAAATTATTTTAACACATTACGGGTTTGTTACATTAGCCTTTTGGTTAAGTTGGTTGGAATGTAAAATTTTACTATTTAATTAACATAATGTATATCTAAAAGCATATTTTACTAAATTCTCCTATAGAATTTGGTTTTTTCATTATTTACTACATAAAGGTTAAAACTTGTAGTATTTTATTTTACTGATGAATAAATGTGCATAGTTATCTGGTAAATAAATTCTATATCTCTTTCTCAAATTAATAATCGGAAATGGTAATAAGTAACTTTGGCTTATCCTTTAATTAAAGTGGCAAGAAAAGAAAAAGTTTTTTTTTTAAGTTTTAGAACATGTTATTTGTTAAAGGACTAAAATGATAAAAAAAGCATGGTAAATTGTTATAAAAAAATCCCAAAATTTAATAGACATAATGTAATATAATAAAATAAATATTAATTTCTCAACTTATAATAATAACAATAAATTAATTATAATTGAAATTAGGGATAAACATTTAATCGAATTGAATTGAGTGAAAATTTTAAGTTTGTTAAGTTGACAAGTTTTATTTTTCATCTCTATTTGAATTTTTTAAATTGAGTTAAATGAAATAAAATTTGAGTCAAGCCTGAATAAATTTGTTTGAGTTAAATTAAAAAAATAAACATACCAAATTGAAATATTGTTGACAATATGACTAAATTCCTAGTTAAAGTTCATAAATTTGAGACAATATATTTGAAAATTGTTAATATACTATTTGAGTTTGGCTTGAATGTTCAATTTGATACCTGAGTTTGACTTCGATATTTAAAATGGTACTTGAGTTTTTTCAATTCTATATTCAGAAATTTTGTCATGATTAAGAATGTGAGATTACTTACTCAAGGTAATGTTTGAAATATAAATGCGAAATCTTATCCCGGAATCTCTTATCACAGAGTAAAGCCAAAATTGTTTATAAGGGGTTTGAGATATTTTTACAAAATATACTTGCTCAAAGTCAAGTTAGGCCTACTTTTAACAAAGTGTTTTTAAATTCAAGATAATCTTGATTACCAAAATTAAAAAAAAAACAAAATAAGTTAAACACTAAATTTGTATTAGATATTATAATTATTTAAGTTTATTTTTTACCTAATTAATATTTTGATACCATTTATACTTAGATATTGTAATTATTAAGCTTTATTTTTACCAAATTAATATTTAGATACTACTTTGTATTAGTTTATGTTGCTACCTTAAGTTGCCTATTTGCTTAAAATGAAAATTGCAATAGAAATGTTAAATTGTGGTGGCCACTACAGCTTTGGCACTGCGAAAACTGTGCAAATAAAAACTCAAAGAACGCAAAGATTTGTTTACGCAATTCAGTTTCCTGACATTTGTGAAGCCTAATCTATTGAGTAATTTCACTATCTTTAATTCACAATACAATAAATGAATCACACCCTATCATTCCCCAATATAGAGATCTCACATTTGTACCTAAAGATAAGAACACTCACCTCCAAATTCTCTCTATGAGAACTTAGACAATAAACACACAAATAATAATTTTTTAAAATACTAATTATAATATTAAAATAAAAATTTAAAACTAGAGGTTTAAAAGAATTTTTAAAAAAATTAAGGGAATTGGCCCTTATTACTTTAAGTATTTAAAAGAAATTGGGAATAACTTAAAACTCAAAACCATAATTGAAATACATGACAATTATCTGTAATTTAAAAACATGATTCACAAATCATAATCTAGTTATTTCCTTTTTATTCTTTTGGGATGTTGGGATTGACTAAAGACATGTTGTGACTAACATTATCAGCTTTGAACCCAAAAGGAAAGGTTGATGCCATGAATCTTGCTATCTAATAAGCATGCATGTCTTCCATTCACCTAATCTCTCTCTATCTTTCCTTTGTGGAAAAGGCCCATGCTTAACATTTACATTCATTTAAATCACTAAAAAGAAGAATCAGAATGTATTCCAACAAAGCTTACAGGCTTAAGGAGAAAATTAATACATAGTATTTATATTTAATCTTGTCATTTTCTCTACACTCTTATTGGTGATTTGTATTATTAATATAATAATTTTTATAGTGAAAATTATAAGACCTTTGATCAAAGTAAAATTTTCTTAACCATAATTCTCTATATAAACTAATCTTTATAAAAATTATAAAAAATTAATCCAATAATAAAAATTACATTTTACTCTAAACTTCCTACCTAAATACTGGTTCCACTGCTCACTTTTATTTATTTATTTATGAAAATACAAGTCATATTTATTAAATTTAAAAATAATGACAATAATGATTGAGTCTTAATTTGATTGGCATGGGAATGGTTGTCAATACATGAGGACATGGGTTCAAGTAATCTGAAACGCATCATCCTTCTACTTATAGATTGGAGAGAGCTTATGAATAGTTTTATCCATTGGGTCAAAAAAATAAAATAATGTCATTTAAAATTTTTATAAAGAAATTTAAATAGGTAAATACATCAAATTAAGAATTTTAAATGCACTTCACTTGTTTATCATTGTATAGTTGTTATTATTTTTGAGTTAGTATTGATTTGACTTGTAATATCAACTAAATCATTGACATTATCAATCCTTAGAAGTGATGCTAAAGGGGCTAGTAGGGGCCTTGGCCCTCTAAAAAATGAAAAATTTTAGTTCAGTCCCTCTAAAAATTATAAAATTGTAAATTAATCTTTGATAAATATATACTTTGACCCCCAAATATGAAAAAATTATTTAGTCCCTTCAAAAACAATAGAATTATAAATTAGTATATGAAAAAATTACATCTGAATCTCTTAAAAAGTTTATAATTCAATTCCGCCTTCCTTAAAAAATATTTTGGCTTTGCCCCTGTCAATACTAGATTATGGCGTACCTACAATGTGGATGACAAATAAATTGTATAGCAAATATATTTATAAAAAAATTGATAAAATAACAAACAAGGTTTTAGTTTAATTGTAAAACATAAATGTGAAGTACTAACAACACGTTTGGTTCATTGGAATGGAATAGTGCCGTAATGGAATAAAGCTATAATCAGTAATTCAATTGTTTGGTTGATGTAATAGAATAGAACTGTAATAGTATTCTTGTGTTTGGTTGAATGGAATAGACTTGTAATAGCATAAGGGAAAAAGCTAAAATGACTAGAATACCCTTAGCGAATTTTTTAGATAAATGATTATTGTTATTAAATTTTAATAACATTCGAATATAATTATTTTATATTAAATTATATTAAAAGATTTTTATTTTTATATTAAAATATTTTATTTACTGCATTTTAAAATAATATACTATTATTTGAATCAATTGCTTCTTAAGTTATCTCCATTATAGTTGAGACACAACAAACACATGGTAGAGTAGTGAATTTGCATGGTTTTTTTTTTATGATATTTAAGTCTTCAAATCACAACCACTTGCATTGTACCTGCTAGAATAGGAGGTCAAGTTTATGTCATAAAATGTTGTTTCATTAGAAACAAAAATTCAAATTTAACATTATATAGATTGCGGTTTATCAACAAGCGATATGAACAACCTTGAATTTTACTTTTCTTCCTCATTATTGTTTGAATTAAGGAGATAACAAGAAACACAAATATATATATATATATATATATATATATATGTTACTTACTCTGATTCGTGTAAAGAAGGGGCTTGATTACAGGGAAATGTGAACGAAAAGGTTTAAAAGAAATCTATAAGGAAAATTTGTTCCATGCATATCGAACTTCGCCATCTATGCGTGAGATGTATCATTGTGTTTAGCTGTCATTCAACTACTCAACTATGTCATGTAGAAGATACCTCCAATTCAATGGTCTTTTCCCACCAGGTAGAAGTCTGCAATTGTAACACCCCTTACCCGTACCCGAGGCTGGGACAGGGTACGAGGCATTACCGAACATGCATACAAATGTTCATGCAAAATCGGGCTATAAAATTTCTTTCATTTCAAAAGTCATTCAAACATATGCGGAACGTCCCTTGCATGGACCTACGAGGTCCAAAACATACATTAGAAAATAGTTAGGGACCAAAGTGGAAACTTTAGAAAAAACTTGGGAAATTTTTTTTAACACAGATTCACACGCCTGTGTGAAGAAGGGGACACACCCGTGTCCTCAGGCCGTGTAACTCTTTGACTATGATGTCAGCACCAAAATAAGGTCACACGGCCATGGCATATGCCCGTGTGGCCAGGTCGTATAGCCAAATAAAATTAAATGATTTTTCATACAATGGTGCAAACTTTACACGACCAGAGTACACGTCCATGTGGTTAGGCTGTGTCTCTCACACAGCTAAGACACATGCCCGTGTCTTAGCCTGTGTGTTACTACTGGGCATTTTGACTTGTAAAATTAAGGTGCAGGGGACACATGGCCTCACAACACACCCTTAGGCCAGATCGTGTGTCACACACAGTCTAGACACATGCCCGTGTGTCTACCCGTGTGAACAAATTCTATGCTATTTTACAAGCCTTTTTTGCCACCCTTTAGACTCACTATTTTATACATGTTCTTAGCATACAACAAAACACATTTAAATTACTCCAATATCCAAATCCATGATTAAATTATACCCTTAATGCCTCCATGCACAATATCAAATTTTTACATGCATTTCCAAATTTTTTCATACCAATTCATAACCTCTAGGTTTTTATATCCTTCTTTCCAACTTTACACATTTATAACATTACTGTGGCCATACTCATTGATCATGGATCATTCACCAAATAAACATGCCATACCTTATATCCATCATTCACAAGCAACCACATCAACATGAACACATTGCATGCATACATGATTAATAAGTGTTACAACCCAACAGTAAAATATGAGCCACATCTCATGGCCATATACAAAATGAATTTATCCATCATTAAAAGCCACTACACTTGGCCAAATTAAATGACACATATGACCAAAAAGGTAAGTTACCCTATACATGCCATTATATCAAAATGAATAGTTCTTTTATACCCAAAATGAGATTTGCCGATAGTGTGATCAAACTCCCACCGTCCTCTAACCTTCATGAGTCCAGAAGCTTTATAAGACAGGGAAAAGTAAAAAGGAGTAAGCATTAAATGCTTAGTAAGTTCGTATAACGGAAAGTAAACTTACCGGTCATTTTAAACACATAATCACAATAAGCCATGTTATCCATCAATTATAAATAATTTTCCCTAAACACATGCACTCAATGAACAAGTTAGTCATAAAATTTTCAAGATCCATAGATGAGCTCATCACATCTTATACATATTCAAATTCGTATTTCTCATGCCATTTACAGTTGTTTTATCTGGTGAGTCATTGAATTCCCGATGGATATTTCATCACTTAGTATGCTTTATGTGTACTATTTTATTAACCGTCAATTCATATCCAATAGTACCCTATTCGGTAAACTCTCGAGCCCCATCTCTTATAGTAGAATTACAAGTCTAGGCTAAATGCTAGCTGTACCATGTACTCTAAAGGCTTGGTCGGATTACCAGCCCAGGCTAAATCTTTTATATGACAAAGAATACCCTACAGAGTCTAATCTGGATTACTAGTCCAGGCTAAATCCTAACTGAAATGTATGCTCAATAGGCTCGTTTTAGGATTACCCGTCCAGGCTAAATCCTTTCCATAGTAAGATTAATAGATTAAAATCCTTTCCGCAACACATGCAGGATCCCATTTCTCGTGAGAAATGACCTATCCATCGGAATTCCATATTCAAACGGATTCTAACCCATTTTCAATTGATTTTGAAATTATGGGTATTTTCATACAATTCATTATTCATGCATTTCACATTCAATTCAATACAACAATTAAGGTCAACATGCA
The DNA here is from genome assembly GCF_025698485.1 of Gossypium arboreum. Classification (NCBI taxonomy): domain Eukaryota; kingdom Viridiplantae; phylum Streptophyta; class Magnoliopsida; order Malvales; family Malvaceae; genus Gossypium; species Gossypium arboreum. Next base: position 33,938,196 of record NC_069082.1, read on the forward strand.
TCAACATCCAATTAGGTTACACGAACTTACCTGAATGATGTCTCAGGTTTAGATTCTGATTATTTCAAAACCTTTTATTTTCCACGATCTACTTTCGAAATTGGTCTTTCCGAGTCTATATAAACAAATTAAATTATTAATTCATCACATTCTTCAATTTTAGCCTTGAAACTTACTCTATGGCAAAATTATCTTTTTACCCGTAACTTTACATATTTTTACATTTTAGTCCCTAGGCTCGTATAACGAAATACATGCATTCCCTTGATTTCCCAAGCCTAGTTGAGTTATATTCTAGCCTATAATAGTCCACATTTTCCTTTATTTCATTTTTCTACTACCCACTTTTACATCTTTTACAACTTGGTCCCTTTTTAGGTGTTTTCATGGAAAACCACTTGACAAAAGATGTTTATCATACATCAAACTTTCATATTCCTCCATTAAACACCAAAATACAAACATGTCACACGTGGGTAAGTTTTTGAACATGAACCTAGCTTAAAATAAGGGTAGAAATGGCTAGAACATGCTTCAATGATCTCAAAAATATAAAAAACATAAAAATGGGGCTAGGGAGCAATTACAATCAAACTTGAAATGTTGAAAACCCTAGCTATGGAGCCCCTTAAATTTTTGGTATACCATGAAGAAAATGGACAACATTTTTGCTTGATTTTTCCCTTTTTTATTCTTTAATTAACTAAATGACCAAAATGCCCTTAAGGAATTTCTTTAAAATTTACCAATGCATGCTTATTTTTGTCCAAATATTTAGAAATTGGTCAAATTACTATTTGAGGACCTCTAATTTATAACCCAACTCAATTTCATGCTAAAAGCGTCTAAAACTCAAGTTTTGTATATTTTGCAATTTGGTTCCTAATGTCAAATTGAGCATCTTAGGCATAGAATTTCTCCAAAAAATTTTTACACAAGCATACATTCTCATTCTAGACCTCATAATAATCATGAAGTAATTATTTCTATTTCGGATATACGGTCCCGAAACCACTGTTCCGACTAGGCCCTAAATCAGGATGTTACAACTCTCTCCCTTTTAAGGATTTTCATCCCCAAAAAATCTTACCGGTAAAAAGGTTCGAGTATTGGTGTCTCATAGTCTTTTCAGGCTCCGATGTAGCCTCTTCGACTCCATGCTTTTGCCACAGTACTTTCACGAGAGCAATATTCTTGTTCCTTAACTGTTTGACCTCCCGAGCTAGTATCTTAATCGGTTCCTCTTCAAAAGTGATATCCGAACAAATCTCAACCTCTGTTGGTGAAATTACATGTAAGGGATCAGATTGATAACGGCATAACATGGACGCATAGAACACATCATGAATTCTTTCCAACTCTAATGGCAAGGCCAACTGATATGCTACCTGTCCAATCCTTTCGGTAATCTCATACGACCCTATAAAATGAGGACACAATTTGCCTTTCTTTCCAAATCTCAGGACCTTTTTCCACTGAGACACCTTTAAAAATACCTTATCACCAACTTGATACTCAATTTCCTTTTGTTTCAAATTAGCATAAGATTTCTGCCTGTTAGAAGCACCTTTCAAACTATTACGAATAATCTTTATCCTTTCCTCAGTCTCCTTAATTAAGTCGACCCCATGAATCTTGTTTTCTTTAAGCTCAGTCCAATATAGGGGTGTTCAACATTTACGTCCATATAAAGCCTTATAAGGTGTCATTCTCAAACTTGATTGATAACTATTATTGTAGGCAAATTCTATCAACGGTAAGTACTTTTCCCAACTACCTTGGAATTCAAGAACATAACACCTGAGCATATCTTCCAAGGTCTGAATCATTCTCTCGAATTGGCCATCAGTTTGTGGATGGAAAGTAGTACTAAAGTTTAGCTTTGTACCCAAGGCTTCTTGTAACTTCTTCCAAAACTGAAAAGTGAACCTTGGATCTCTATTCGAAATAATCGACAATGGTACTCCGTAAAGTCTCATAATTTCAGTAATGTACAGCTCAGCTAACTTATCAAGTGAGAAATCGGTTCGTACCGGTATGAAATGAGCTGATTTAGTCAATTTGTCAACTACGATTCAGACGACATCTTTCTTTTTTGGAGTCAAAGGCAATCCTGTCGCAAAGTCTATAGTAATACGGTCCCATTTCCATTAGGGAATCATGATAGGTTGAAGTAACCCTGAAGGAACTTGATGTTCGATCTTTACTTGTTGGAAAATCAGACATTTCGACACAAACTCAGAGATATCCTTTTTCATACCATTCCACCAATACAATTTCTTCAAATCATTATACATCTTTGTACTACCCAGGTGGACTGATAAACAACCACTATACGCCTCATGTAAAATATTTCGAATCAAATCGACGTTGTTTGAAACACATATCCTACCACGAAACCTTAAGCAATCATCGGAGTCGATCTGAAAATTTAATTCATTGCTAGACTCACATTGAGCTCTTTCAGCTTGTAACTCTTTATCGACTTTCTGGCCATTACAAATCTGTTGAAGAAAGATCGGCCTAACTCTTAACTCTGCTAGGATCGAGCCATCTTCGGACAAAGCCAGCCGCGTACCCATAGCTCTCAACGCAAACAATGATTTTCTACTCAAAGCATCGGCTACTACATTCACCTTACCCAGATGGTAATCAATCACAAGCTCGTAATCTTTGAGTAATTTGAGCCATCCACGTTGCCTTAGGTTCAAATCCTTTTGAGTCATCAAGTATTTTAAACTTTTATGATCGGTGAACACCCGACACTTCTCACCATACAGATAATGTCTCTAAATCTTTAAAGCAAAAATAATGGCGACCAATTCCAAGTCATGTGTCGAGTCGTTCCTCTCGTGAGACTTCAATTACCTTGAAGCGTAGGCTACTACCTTACCCTATTGCATGAGTACATATCCCAAACCATGCAAGGATGTATCACTATAAATCACGAACTCTTTACCCGACTCGGGTTGTACCAAAATCGGTGCTTCGGTTAGTAACGCCTTTAGTTTCTCAAAGCATTGCTGACACTTTTCAGACCACTCAAACTTAATATCTTTTTGGAGTAACCTGGCCATCGGAGTGGCGATCATAGAAAATCTTTTAACAAATCATCTGTAGTAGCCAGCCAAGCCTAAAAAGCTTCTAACTTCTGTCACGTTCCTCGGTGGTTTCCATTCGATGATGGCCGCAATCTTACTTGGGTCAACTCTAATACCATCTTCCGAAACAACATGTCTAAAAACCCAACTTCTTTAAGCCAAAATTCTCTTTTACTGAACTTAGCATACATTTTTTTATCTCTCAAAGTTTGCAAAACTGTCCTTAAGTGTTCCGCATGCTCGGATTTGTCATGTGAGTAAATTAGTATGTCATCAATAAATACTACAACAAACTTATCCAAGTAGGGATAAAAAATTCAGTTCATTAAGTCCATAAATACTGCGGGAGCATTCGTTAGCCCAAACGGCATAACAAGAAATTCATAGTGACCATACCTTGTTCAGAAAGCAATTTTGGGTACATCTGATTCTTTAACTCGCAGTCGGTAATAGCCGAATCTCAAATCTATTTTTGAAAATACTGTTGTTCCCCTCAGTTGGTCAAACAGATCATCAATCCTCGTCAGCGGGTATTTTTTCTTGATTTTCACCTTGTTGAGTTGACGATAATCGATGCATAATCTTATTGAACCGTCATTCTTTTTCACAAATAGTATCGGTGCACCCCAAGGAGAGAAACTAGGCCTTGCAAAACCCTTATCCGTCAATTCTTCTAACTGAGACTTTAACTCTCTTAATTCAGTCGGAGCCATTCGATATGGATCAATCGAAATAGGTACTGTTCCCGGCACTATGTCAATGCTAAATTCAGGTACTGTTCCCGGCACTATGTCAATGCTAAATTCAACTTCTCTAAATAGGAGGTAATCCTGGTAACTCCTCTAGAAACACATTTGGATACTCGCATATTACTGGCACTGACTCGACTTTCAATTCAGATTCTTTAGTATTCAACACATTAGCCAGGTAGGCTTCACATCCCTTTTTCAAGCATTTTTGAGTCGACATAGAGGGAATCACAACGGATGGTACGCATGACTCATCTGATTCAACCCAAAGAGTTTCGCCATTTCCACACCTCAATTCAATGACCTTCTATGTACAATTTACTATAGCTTCATGAAGTGTCAACCAATCCATACCCAAAATAACATCAAACTCATCAAATGACAACAACATTAAATCAACTGAAAAACAATGGCTTCTAATCATTAAAGGACATTTTTTGCATACCTTGTCAACTAGTACATGTTTGCCTAACAGATTCGACACCCTAATCACGCATTCTGTAGATTCTACAGGTAATTCTTTACTAGACACCAATGTCATGCAGACATACGAATGGGTTGACCTCGGGTAAATTAAAGCAACTACAGGGATATCATAAAGAGAAAATGTACCCGTAATGACATCAGGAGCTGAGGCTTCCTCTCCAGCACGTATAGCATAAGTCTTTACCGGGGCTCGAGCCTCTGATTTTGCAGTGGATTCCTTTGCAACATTACAACCACCACTGGCACTTTTGGGGTATCTTAGAGGTCTACCTCAAGAGATAGGAGCATTCAGTTTTGAGTTTGGCTCAACCTCTTTGTTATCTTGTTCTAGGCAATCCTTAAGGAAGTGGTCGAGAGAACTACATCTATAGCATGCCCCAATCCTTATCTGGCACTCTCTAAAGTGAAACTTGTTACAACTGTTACATTGGGGCTTTTGGTTTCCCACACTCCCCACACTAGTTGTCATGAGAGATGAAGACCGCGGATTTGGGCGCTTAGAGGTTCTTGTTTTACCTGAATATCCCACTGATGAATTGGAGCGTTCATGATGGCTTCTCGACTTTTTTGTGGGAGATGTATATGTCTTAACCATGAATCTCTTACTCGGAACTCGAGCTTTCCTCTCTGCTTATTTCTTTTCATTATTTAGCTCTTCAACTTTCTTGGCTCTGTCGACTAACACTACAAACTCTCTTATATCAAGGATCCCAATCAACAGTTTAAGGTCCTCGTTTAATCCTTCTTCGAAGCACTTGCACATTTCCGCTTCAGTCTAAACCCATTCTTAAGCATATTAGCTTAGTCGAACAAATTCTCATTCGTATTCTACCACAGTTCAATCTCCTTGCTTAAATTCTAGAAATTCCTTTCTCTTCAGATCCAAGAATCTTTGACTAATATACTTCTTTTTAAATTCAGCTTGAATGAATTCCTATGTAATATTCTCTCTCGGTGCCACGGAGGATACAGTTTTCCACCAGTGGTATGTAGTGTCTTTCAGGAGAGATATCGCGCATTTTAAACATTCCTCAGAGGTACACGATAGTTCGTCAAGAAATCACACGACATTCTCAAGCCAGAACTCAGCACATTAAGGATCATCGCCAATTGTGGCCCTAAACTCTTCAGCCCAGTATTTTCTTAGTTTATCTACTGAAGCTTTACCAATTCTTACGGACGCCATACCTTGTCGTACTTCTTCTTCAGACCGGGTAGGGGGTGGAGGAGGTCGTGGTATAACAGGGTTGGTCCTCAAGTATTTACCAAAGCATTCATCCATTATTTCAAAAAAGGCTGTCTTTGCCTATTCCCTGCCCCTAAACATGGGCCACCTACGACTACCAGACGTGGCTTGTTGTACGGAAGCTGGAGCATGGCTCTTTGCTTCCTCGGACTCATCTCAGGTTTGGTTGGAAGATATTTACTATGTACAAATACATTTAAAATGGTTAAGAGATGTCACACTATCTTAACTTGTATAATGGCATGTATAGCTAGACTCGATACATGCTACGTTAGTCCGAGAATTGACTAAATCATAGCTCTGATACTACTAAATGTAACACCTTTACTTGTACTCGAGCTCGAGACAGGGTACGGGGCATTACCAAACATGCATACAAATGTTCATGCAAAACCGGGCTATAAAATTTCTTTCATTTCAAAGGTCATTCAAACATATGTGAAATGTCCCTTGCATGGACCTACGAGGTCCAAAACATACATTGGAAAATAGTTCGGGACCAAAATGGAAACTTTAGAAAAACATGGGAAATTTTATTTAATACATATTCAAACGCCCGTGTGAGGAAAGAGACACGCCTGTGTGCTCTCGACACGCCCGTGTCCTCAGGCCATGTAACTCTTTGACTATGACGTCAGCACCAAAATAAGGTCACACGGCCGTGGTACACGCTCGTGTGGCCAGGCCGTGTGGCCAAATAAAATTAAATGATTTTTCATAAAATGGTGCAGACTTCACACGGCCAAAGTACATGCCCATGTGGTTAGGCCGTGTCTCTTACACAACTAAGACACACGCTCGTATCTTAGCCCGTGTGTTATTACTGGACATTCTGACTCGTAAAATTAAGATGCATGGGACACACAGTTGCACAACACGCCCTTAGGACAGATTGTGTGTCACACACAGTCTAGACACATGCTCGTGTGTCTACTCGTGTGAACAAATTCTAGGCTATTTTCCAAGCCTTTTTTGCCACCCTTTAGACTCACTCTTTTATACATGTTCTTAGCATACAACAAAACACATTTTAATTACTCCAATATCCAAATTCATGATTAAATTATACCCTAATGTCTCTATGCACAATCTTAAATTTTTACATGCATTTCCAAATCTTTTCATACCAATTCATAACCTTTAGGTTTTTATATCCTTCTTTCTAACTTTACACATTTATAACATTATATTGGCCATACTCATTGATCATGGATCATTCACCAAACAAACGTGCTATAGCTTATATCCATCACTCACAAGCAACGATATCAACATGAACACATTGCATGCATACATGATTAATAAAGGTTACAAAGCCAATAGTAAAATATGAGCCATATCTCATGGCCATATACAAAATGAATTTATCCATTATCAAAAGCCGCCACACTTGGCCAAATTAAATGACACATATGACCAAAAAGGTAAGCTACCCTATACATGCCATTATTCAAAATGAATAGTTCTTTTATACCAAAAATGAGATTTTCTGATAGTGTGATCAAACTCCCACCGTCCTCCAACCTTCACGAGTCCAGAAGCTCTATAAGTCAGGGAAAAGTGAAAAGGGGTAAGCATTACATGCTTAGTAAGTTCGTATAATGGAAAGTAAACTTACCGGTCATTTTAAACACATAATCACAATAAGCCATGTTATCCATCAATTATAAATAATTTTCCCTAAACACATGCACTCCATGAACAAGTTAGTCATAAAGTTTCAAGATCCATAGATGAACTCAGCACATCTTATACATTTTCGAATTCGTATTTCTCATGCCATTTACAATTGTTTTATCTGGTGAATGATTGGATTGAATTCCCGATGGATATTTCATCACTTAGTACGCTCTATGTGTACTATTTTATTAATCGTCAATTCATATCCAGTAGTGCCCTATTCTGTACACTCTTGAGCCACATCTCTTACCGCAGAATTACAAGTCCAGGCTAAATTCTAGCTGTACCAAGTACTCTAAAGGCTTTGTCGGATTACTAGTCCAGGCTAAATCCAGTCAACTACGATTACCAGTCCAGGCTAAATCTTAACTGAAACGTATGCTCAATAGGCTCGTTTCAAGATACCTGTCTAGGCTAAATCCTTTCCATAATGAGATCAATAGATTACCCATCCAAGCTAAATCTTTTCTGCAACACATGTAGGATCCCATTCCTCGTGAAGAATGACCTATCCATCGGAATTCCATATTCAACTGGATTCTAACCCATTTTCAATCAATTTCGGAATTATGGGCATTTTCATACAATTCATTATTCATGCATTTCACATTCAATTCAATACAACAATTAAAGTTAACATGGATCAATAATCAATTAGGTTACACGAACTTACCTAAATGATGTCTCGGGTTTAGATTCTAACAATTCCAAAACCTTTTGTTTTCCATGATCTACTTCCGGAATTGGTCTTTCCGAGTCTATATAAACAAATTAAATTATTAATTCATCACATTCTTCAATTTCAGCCCGGAAACTTACTCTATGGCAAAATTACCTTTTACCCTTAACTTTTCACATTTTTACATTTTAGTCCATAGGCTTGTATAACAAAATACATGCATTCCTTGATTTCCTAAGCCTAGCTGAGTTATATTCTAGCCTATAACAACCCACATTTTCCTTTATTTCACTTTTCTACTACCCACTTTTACATCTTTTACAACTTGGTCCCTTTTTATGTGTTTTCATGGAAAACCACTTGACAAAAGATGTTTATCATACATCAAACTTTCATATTTATCCATTAAACACCAAAATACAAAAATATCACACATGGTTAAGTTTTGAACATAAACCCTAGCTTAAAATAAGGGTAGAAATGGCTAGAACATGCTTTAAGGATCTCAAAAATATAAAGAACATAAAAAAACGGGGCTAGGGAGCACTTATAATCATGCTTGAAATGTTGAAAACCCTAGCTATGGAGCCCTTGAATTTTTAGCACACAATGAAGAAGATGGACAACATTTTTGCTTGATTTTCCCCTTTTTATTCTTTTCTTTAAAAATTTACTCATTCATGCCCATTTTTGTCCAAATATTTAGAATTTGGTCAAATTACTATTTGAGGACCTCTAATTTATAATCCAACTCAATTTCATGCTAAAAGCTTCTAGAACTCAAGTTTTGCATATTTTGCAATTTGGTCCCTAATCTCAAATTGAGCATCTTAGGCGTAGAATATCTCCATAAAATTTTTACACAAAGCTTACATTCCAATTCTAAACCTCATAATAATCATTAAATAATTATTTCTATTTCGGATATGTGGTCCCGAAACAACTGTTCTCACTAGGCCCTAAATCAGGATGTTACAACAATAATTAATGACTTTGTTTGTTGGTTAGCTGATTAGATTTTCACGATGCCAAATTATGTGTATTTTTGGAAACAAGATGAGAAAACCTGCAATATTTTCATCTAAAAATCTAATGAAGAATGAGAATTAAGAAACATAAAAATGCGATGCATATATTTGATTAGCAACTTGTCTTATTCAATTTCGGAAGAGATGAAAAGTTGAATTATAGTGTACTTCTAAATAGTATGCAGATCTAATGAAGAATGAGAATTAAGCAACATAAAAATGCGATGTATATATTTGATTAGCAACTTGTCCTATTCAATTTCGGAAGAGATGAAAAGTTGAATTATAGTGTACTTATAAATAGTATGCAGTTGAATTACTAAAAGAAGAATAACAGTCTCTGCTCATTGTGAATCATTGAAGGTAACATAGGCAATTTGAGGCAGCTCATTGTCGCTGCATAACCATATAATAAGTTTACACCCATCGAAAAGTAAGAATAAATGATGTTAGGGCGAAACTAATGTAAAAGGTGCAACCAACCTCTACATTTCTACATATTCTATATCACCAGAAAAGGAAAAGAACTCGTTGATATCTCACTCAGTAGCTTGTAGAGAAACATTATTGACCTTATTGGTTTTAATCTGCAATGGCAACAACAAGCATCATTAATGCAATCTTCAAAGTAACTAATAAAAAAGAAAATCACTGTAAATATATGCAAATTAACAACCTTAAAATAACCATTTCTCATTAATTTTATATTATATTTGCATGCACTTATGAACTCCAATGGCTTATCATGTAAGCATTAAGAAAAACTTAGCCTCAACAAGCTTACAAGTTGAAAGAAACGAAACAATAGGAAAGAAAATTAGAAAAATTCAAAGGGAAATCTAGAATGATTCAATTAAGCAAAAACACAATCGAATGCATAAAGAAATCTCAACTCAAGAGCTATAACCCATTAACTGTATCTTATATTAATCAAGTCCTCTACCTCTTCCCCAAGAATCCTTTGAAATACAAGCTGCATTATGCATAAAGTTACATTAATTGTTGAATCAACAAATATATTATATTAAAAGAGAAATAGATTCAAAGATTGGAATGAAGAAACAAAAAGTGTGAAAACCAACTTCGAATTGCAAAGAGAGAATCAACAAAAGGAAAACAAAGTTATCATTCATGAATCAAAAATGAAAGCTAATCGAAGAAGGAGAAATAAAAGGAAATGAAAATGAAGAACCGACCCACGACATGATCAAAGAGAGATGAGAACTTTGAAGTCAATTAATGAAGCCATTGTGACTTTGTCTTAATGAAACTACAAACTATTGATATAACCCTTAAAGGCCCAAGATTTGGCTTCTCTTCATTTCTTATAACAAACAAAGAATTTCCCAAAATAATAGATGACAAACAAATAAACAAAAGGTCCATTAGAAAATAAAAACTTTATTCTCAGCCTCCTAGCTCTCACATCCTGAAGATCAAACCCTATCTTTAACTTTATTGTTCCAATCTATTCGTTACTCCAACCCTATTAACAAGCAAATAGACAAAAGAAAAGCATTGCACCAAAAAATACATACCATAACACCCCTAACTCATACCCGTCATTGAAACTGGGTTTCAGAGCATTAGCAGAACATTCAGAACATTTTTCCTTTAAACTACGTAAATTACTATTCGTTTACTAAGATCATCCATAACGTCCCTTGATCGGGCCCTCATGGCCCAATACGAGAATTAGAATCGAATTGGGACTTAATCAGAACCTTTAAGAATTTTTTCACAAAATTACAAAATTTTTCCAAGGTGCAGGGCTCACACGCCAGTGTGGTCCAAGGGACACCCCTGTGTGACCTTGAAACACGCCCATGTTTGACCCCATGTAACTCTCTGACTTGCACATACGGCCATGCCACACGCTCATGTGCTAGGCCGTGTGGTCAATTAATTCAATTCGAAATTAGGTGCAAGTTTCACATGGCCAAGACACACGCCCATGTTCTAGGCCATGTGGCACACACGGCTGAGACACATGCCCGTATCTCTACCCGTGTGCCCAATTCTGAGCATTTTGTTTCTCAAAATTAAGGTGCAGGGGACACATGGCCTAACCACATGCCCATGTTACCAGGCCGTGTGTCATACACGGTCTAGACACACACCCATGTGTCTGCCTATGTGGACAAAATGAAGTCATTTCTAACTTCATTTCTCACCCAAAATTTCAGCTAAGACTGCACTTGAAACACAAAACCAATACCAACCAATCCAAACTTTCAAATTTAAATAACTTCACCATTCAATAATGTATATCATAACAAGCATATATGATTATATCCTTACTTTAGTTTAACTTAGGCATACACAACATTGATCACATATTCATAACATAACACGTGTATATGTATATCATAATAACCTACTTAGTCATACCAAAATGAACCATTACTAGCCATTCCAATGGCTAGGTTACAAAATAACATTTCAAGCCACTATTGGCCAAGTTATCCTATACATGCCATTATACCAAAATGATTTTACTAAGTATACCCAAAATGACTAGTTGATTGTGTGACGATGCTCCAACGATCTCCAACCCTCGCAAGCTTCCGGGAACTATAAAACAGGGGAAAAATAAATGAAGTAAGCATTACATACTTAGTAAGTTCGTATAACGAAAATTAAACTTACCAATCTTGCTTATTAAATCTAGGCATACAATGTTATGTTTCCATCCATTTGGCTAAATTGCCTAATCACATACATTCAATCAAACATGTTAGTCACCAAAATCTTCATATCAATCAAGTAACATAGATGAGCTCATCACTCAATATTCTTTCAAGTCATTATCATATCATCTCAAGATTTTCATGCCATGTTAAGAGTTATATGTTCATTGAATTATTAAATTCCGCTGGATGCTGAAGTAGTACACCCGAAGTGTACGATTCAATATTCCGTCAATTCCTTATTCAAGGGTACCCATTAGGGAACTTAACCAAGAAACACTCTCTCAAGCCACATATCGTATAACAGGATTACCAGTCCAGGCTAAATCCTTTATATAACATATGTTCAGAGAAGTTCGATTAGGATTACCAGTCCAGACTAAACCCTAATCATAATGTATGCTCGAGAGGTATTATATCGGGATTACTTATCCGAGCTAAATCATTTCTATAACAAGGTCATTCTGATTACTCGTCTGAGAAAAATCCCGTCCGCAACAAATGCAAGATCTTATTAGTTTCGGGAAAGCGCATATAATCATCGGAATTCACATTCAATCGGGACTTAACCCTTTATCACCATTTCAAGTGTGTATCAATTTTTCATCATAGCATACAAGTAAAGCACATCAAAATAAATCACATTACATACAAATACAACATTCAATTAACATAATTACATACCCGATTAAGTTACACGAACTTACCTCGACACTTGTTTGAGTAAAAAGTCTACTAATCTGAAACCTTTTCTTTTCCTCAATCTAACCTTAAATTAGTATTACCCAGATCTATATAGATGAATTTAACTATCAATTTCACACATTTCATATTTAAATGGACTCAATTTACGTCCTAGGTAAAATTATCATTTTGCCCCTATCTTTTTCACAAATTTTAATTTTGTCCCTAGGCCCAGAAAATGAAACTTGTTCAAATTACTCCCTATTCCAAGCCTAACCAAAGCCCCATTACAAATTTTCAAGCACATGTATTCATAAACTTTCAGAATTTTTCATCAAATTTTACAACTTTTCATTTTAATCCTTAAATCATGTTTTCATCAAAATTTGCTTTATAAAAGTTGTTTATCTATGAACAAACTTTCATTTTCTACCATAAATTTCTAATTTTCAGCATATTCATCCATGACCCAAATTTCATACCTTGATAACTTTTCAAATTAATCCTTTAAATAGAGAGATTAGACTATCCCGGTTTCAAAAAGATGAAAATCATTAAAAACGGGACTTGATTTCATACCTTTTCAAGCTTGGTAAGTTGTCTTCCTCTCTCCTAGGGTTTCCATGGAAATTTTAGGGAAGATGATATGAAATTAGATGATTATTTCTTTTTATTTAACTGCCATATTTTAATTTTAGTGATTTCTAATTTAGTCCCTTGCCTTTTCTAATTTTTCCATGGATGAGTCATTAAAATATCTACTAACTACTCTTCAATAGTCTAATTACCATATAAGGACCTTAAATTTTAAATTCCATAGCTATTTGATACCTATAGCTACTATAATCCAACTTTGGCATTTTATGCAATTTAGTCCTTCTCGTAATTAAGCACTTAGTCGATAAAATTTTCGTGTCAAAATTTTCACACGACATGCCTATTATAATACGAATTATATAATAAAATGAAAATAAATTATATTTTTGGACCGGATTTGTGGTCCCGAAACCACTGTTTCGATTTTACTGAAAAATGGACTGTTACACATACACCTTAACACAACAAAAAAATCCTTAGCCCAAGACAAAAGAGCTACCAACAATCTATTGCCAGCACTAATCAGCATAGGAGAACATAAAACCAAATAAAAAGAAAACATTATGACAAGTATAGAAACAAGTATTAAGCATCATTAACAACCAAATATTGAAACAAAAATTATTAACTTGAAGAAAATAAAGGCAGAATATTAATCAATAAAAAAACATTATGAAAAATATAGAAACAAGCATTATGCATCATTAACAAAATCAATAAAAATGAAAAATGAACCTTAGTTGAATTGAACTTACAACAAAATCTAGAATATTAATCAATATAAAAAAGTTTCAATAATTTGGGATAGAACTTTACCTTAAAAAGAAAGAAAAAAACTGGAGAAATGAGAACTCAAAAGGTGAGTATACAATGAGTAAACACTGTCGATATATAAATGTGTACAAATAGGAGAATCATCGAGATTCAACCAACCATTGTTAATATTTTTTATTTGGAAATTTTGGAATTCACATTTACATATCTAAGTTTTTATAATTTCATCATCTAACAATTTAAGGGCTTTTTTGTGAATTATTTGGAGTTTTTAAATTCAACAAGTTCAACTAAAGAAAACCCACATCTTGAAATTCCTAAATCAATGAAAAAAATGGAAAAGAAAGTAAATGAAAGAGAAGGTATCACTGGTGAAACAGTATTGAAAGCCAGCTCTGTCAACAAGCTTACCACTACAACCATCAAAACAAGCAGGGCCTTGGTGAGCACCAGGCAATTCCAGTGATGGGTTGGAATCTCTTAGGAATGGTAAACGAAGTGTTTGTCTTTGGCTTTCAAGTTGATTTGTTTCCTTTTAGGTTCATTTGCATGTAATATTGTTGATGGCCAAAGGAAAAAAATGGTGAAACCGTTGAGAAATTTCAATCTAAAGGGTATTTTTGGAGGGGAAAAGAAGGGTCATTCGGTGTAGAGGCTAGAATAGCCAATTCAGCACCTCCTCCCCTGAATGGTTATTCAACTATTTTTGGAACGAAGCTGGAATCGTCATTCGATGTTTTGAGCATTCCCTTGAACCAAACATCTGTTTTACTGTAGAATTTGGAACTGTGTTGTAATGGCTATCCCATTATATTGAACCAAACAAGGCGTAAAGGATATGAGTTCAAAGAAGTGTATATATTTTTCTATATAAAATATATAAAATGACAAAAATATTCAAAAAACCATACAATTTACTTTGTAAAAATAGATATTTTTATTTTTATCAATTGAGTTTATACTCGGTTAACCTGTGACACCAACTCAGTGAGGAACTTTATAAATAATAAATGAGAGTTTAGTTTAATGGTAAAGCATCAATGTGAGACATTGAAGAAAAGTGTTACATCTCGAATGTGGGGGTTAGAAGAATTAAGGTATGCAAGTGAGTCAGTAGTTATTTTTGGACTTTTAAGTTATTCCTTGCATTTTAGAAACAAGAATGAGACTGCTGGTTCAGTGGTCATGTGTTTGAATCCCTATGAGTGCAATTGGGTAATATTTTTGCTATTTTTTATTGTGCTGCCATGTGGTTGGAATTTTATTAGAATTTAAATTTTGGTGTATTTGATAGGTGGTAAGTTTAAGGTATTAGTGGGATTTTAATTTTAGAAAAAATAACCCCAAAATCTTGTCATGTTATCCACTTTCTCTTACATCACTCCCTTGTTCACTGTTCCAATTTCAGTTTTTGGGCTCCTTTTTGTTACTGTTTTTTTTCCCACCATATTCCTTATTCTTAATTCCTTATTTTTGTTTCCTAGTTATATAAAACTCTAGTAATCTTGTGTCGTCTCTTTGGTCTTGTTTGTTCTTCAGTATTTTTGCTCAACAAGGTGTTGAAACAGGTGAAGTGTAAGTGTTGTTTCTTTGAGTTTTAAATTTTGTTTCTTTGATTTTTTATATGGTTTCAATCGAAATCCTTATAGGTTTTGTGTGTTCTCATAATCAAGTCTCATATCTAAATTGCAGGCGTGTTTCGAATAGTGGTGAGTGCTTGGAATCGCGTTTTCAGGTGTGTGTTCTTAACACTTGTAATGGGTGGGGGTTTTGGTATTTTAATTTTATGTTTTGCAGTCATTCGAGTGAGCTTTTGGACCACACAGTCTCCCCACACGGGCATGTGCCACACACAAGCGGTTCACATGGCCATGTGCCATTGTATGTATTAGGTTTTTTTTCTGGTAACATGGTCTGGCACACGATGTGTGACCTTTGTGGGAATTTTTTTCGATTGCGCACAACCTGGGGGGTTTTCACACGGCCTGAGACATGGTCGTGTCACCCTTACTTCTTAACTCTAAAATTTTCACAAGGGCATAGAGAGTTACACATTTTGCCTGCACGATTGTGTACTTTAGCCACACAGCTGTGTTGTTGTATCACTGTCACATGATCTGAACCCCTCCACACGGCCTGACCATATGGTTCTGTTGTCTTATTTTGATATTGTTTCACTTTTTTCACAAATTGATTCATTTTAGTCCCTGAGTGATGCCTTGCTTGTTTAAGCCTCTGCAGGAGTGATTGGAACACTATTACTGATTGTTGAATGTATACATATGTTTTAATTTTGTTATTCGTGTAGGTTGCTAATATGACTTTGTTATACTAAAATTTTTTATATGAGATTGTTTGGATGTGTTAACCAGAATTTATGCATGTTGTTGATTCCGCTAATTGGTGTAAGTTACGAGTATGTTGCATTTGCATTGTGGTTGGGACATGGTTATGAAAAGAAGTTCGTTTTGGCAGTTAAATTACATTGACTTATTTTGGTGGAAAATCTGCAATAATGTTGGTAGCTTGACTGCAAAACATTCGAGTGGCCTATGACCACTTTAAGATGTATAGGTTGGATGGGTCCACCATAACCCAAATTGGTGTGTAATAGATGATGGGGTCTAGTGTATCCTATGCAGGATGGACAGAGTCGGTGTGATTGGATGGTTGGGGGGGATTTTCTTTCATTTTTCACGCATTCGAGTATGTCTTACATATATGGATGTTGTAATATTTGTGAATTGAATTGATTTTTTCAATGTGTTTAGTTATCATAGGTTATTTGAGGTTTCTATATGTTTGATTGACTATTTGTTTCTGGCTATTCACATTTGTTTTAGACTCACACTTAGCTTCGTAGTTCACACCCTTAGTTTACCTTTTTCAGGTATCTCACGTGGTTAGGTCTCAGACTCAGAAAAATGGAGGCCTCGGAGTTTCTTGTCTCGGTTTGATTTTAATAAAGTTTTCCTAAGATATAATCATTTATGTTTAATTAGATTTGTAAATAAATTTTAAGTGAACTGTGGTATGGATTTTTGGTTTTGATTTTGTTTAGTGTTTTCATGCATGGGCATTAGCATCGGGACTGTTTCTTTTCTTTAATAATCCATCAAGCTGTAAGTGTCAATTTATGGATTTTCAATCAAATTAAAATGTCAGATTTTTTCGTTGTTACACTGGCTTGAAACTTCAGTTAACAAATTTTAACTTCGAAATGTTTACAAGGTTAATAAGGAAATGTTTAATCTGGTTTTAATTAAACCTTAGCAACAATAAACTAATGTTTACAAAGCTCAAGTAAAACTTACTACTGATTTTTGTAAAACATGAGTAAAGGTGGGTTTTGAAAAAAAATTAAGAAGTTTGAATGGTGTTTCCCTTTGGGCTATTTTGGTGGCCAATGTAAACTTCAAAACTCGGTCAAAACTTCTAGGCCGGATTTGAGGTTGTTACAAAAAAAATCTAAGTAAATCTAGAATAGTCATCAACAAGCACAAAAGCATATTGTTTTCCACACAAACTAGTTGCCTTAATATGACCAAACAAATTTAAATGAATTAGTTGAAAAACTCTGCTAGTTGATACTGTAAAAAACAGGTTTGGAAAAGACATAGGAAAATAAATTTAGGAAAAAACTAGCGTTTTAAAAATTTTTCCAAAACAAGATCTTGGTTGCGATATCAAAGGTAATAAACACTTAATCAAAATTATACCTTTTCGATTCGACTAGGATGAGCGTTTTGACTGAGTAGTTCAAGCTCACATCTGTCGAGTGTGGGCTCGCTTCGAATTAAAATTTTTTTCAGAAAAATTACCTATGGGGTGATTTCATAATTTCTCTAATTTTTTGGTTCAAGTTGTAAATAAGAAAAATATCTCTAGAAATTTTCTGAAATAATCTCTTTAGAGATTTTTTTTTTACAACTTTCTCTTGAATTCAAGTGTGTCTAAAATAATGATCTAAGGCTTTCTTTATATAGGGAGAGTTTAGAGAGTTCAACTATGATTAAACTTAGTCACTTTAATATTAAATTAATAAAATACTATTAAGATAAGTATTAAATTTAATTTAATATTTAACTATTAAACTAATATTATTTTTGGAGCAGTTAAGCTGAAATTAAATTCTCTAATAGAGTCCCAATAGGAGTGTAACTTTTCCACTGCTCAACCACAGAAGACCAACCACCGCTGGCCACTGGAACGCCGCCGTTGTACCTTTCGACACCACCGTGTTTGGTGATGCAGGTGCAACACCCTAATGACACCCCGAGTCGGTTCGGTCCAGGTCAGTGACGACCCAGTCGGTCCGGGCTAGTCACTGATTGGACCGTTAACCCGATTTCACATATATGGCCCGATTCGACTAGTTTTTGAGTCTTGGTCTTAGTTTTTGGGCTCCTAGGCCCACTTTACTATTTCAGGTCCAATTTTCAAGTTCAATTACCTATTGGGCCAATTGTCTGATTTGAAAATTAATTTCCAAAAATATCATATTAATTTTAATTAATTTGATTAATTTAATTTTACTTGATCAAAATTAAATTTTCCAAAAATCACTTAGATTTTCCAAATTGTTTTTTTCAAGAAAATTCTTTAATCAAATTCTCCAGTTGAACAATTCTCACGACCACCTAATTCAATTTCACATCAAATAAATCGACTCAATTAAATTATTTCCAAAGTCATAGAATTTTCTTCTGATTCAAATGCAGTCCGGTCAAGCTTTTGTTGAGCTAGCGGAGGAACGAATCAGACATATACAATTAGGCTCTAGTAATTGCAATTATGTCCAGAAGCATCATTTTGATAATTCGCAATTACTTAATCATTGAGTCAGTCCATAATAAGTACCATGATTGAAAACTCCTTATTGTATACTATTTAAGAAAACAATTCATCCAACTGTTTTGTCCAATGACCTTTGTCATATGTGTGTTACCTTTATATGATATCCTTGATTTCTTTGAGTTAAATCCGTTTACTCAATACAATCATATTTTATCTCATTGTCACCATTGTGTGTTCTTAATGGTTAATATGATCACTATCAACAAATGACTATGATAAATTACTCGTTCGAGAACAAACAACCCGTGGCCATGTTCCATATTTATCAATCTACACAACGCCAATGAGAGGATATAATTAACTCTTTAATTGCACTATGAATTCCACTGTTTCTAGTAACGCTATGCTATACGCAAGTCATGTACCTAACATACTGGCTATAGGCTGGATCATCTTTAGAGTATAAACCTTCACTTATATTAGAGCACATGAGTTGCATACGCATGGTCAGTGACCAACTCAAGTTTTAGGTAAATCACACCATGAATGTCCAAAGTGAATTAATTCACAAACGGATTCAAAATTAATTCAACTTAGGTCTAGTCCAATGTATCATTCTAACAATGCATACATCTATGTCTCTACCCGTGGAGTCAACTGCTTTGATAGCCAAAACTAGCCATCTCCCAAATTGGAATTGTAGACGACGTAATAATCCCTCTCAGTATTTGAATAAAATGCTTACTTCGATTATTTTACAAGATTACAAAATTATTTAGATTATCTATTGAAGTAAGTTGTCTTTACACAATGAAAATGTTCTTACAATGCCACTTATCTTCAGTTTGAACTTAGACAATCAATGAGCTAATATTTGATTGTCACAATTTCGCTATGCATGCAAAATATAAAAGACAAAAATACAAAACAAATAATAGTGAAATGTGGAATTAACTTTATTTATTTATCGTTCAAATAAATAGAAAACAATTACATATTTACTACAATATGGGCAAAGGTGGGTTTCGAAAAGAAATTAAGAAGTTTGAATGGTGTTCCGCTTTGGGCCATTTCGGTGGCCAATATGACCTTTAAAATTTGGTCAAACTTCTAGGTTGTGTTTTTGGGTGTTACAAAAAGAACCCAAGTAAATCTAGAGTAGTCATCAACAAGCACAAAAACATATTATTTACCACCCAAGCTAGTTGTCTTAATAGGACCAAACAAATCTATATGAAATAGTTGAAGAACTGAACTAGTTGATACATCATTAATAGGTTTAAAGGAAGTTCTTTTATGTTTACCCTTAACACATGCATCAAAAACTTTTTCTAATTCAAAATCAATTTTAGGCAATCCTCTTACTAAGTCATTTTTAGCTAGTTTATGCAATATGCTCATGCTAACATGTCCCAGTTTTCTATGCCATAATAAAGAATTGTTTTTATTTTTAGCAACAATGCATATGAGTGAATCATGCAAATCATCTAAATGCACCATATATATATATTTCTTATCCTACGTCCCATAAGCAGTATAATCTTATTAGACACAATGTCAACTATCTTACATCCATTATATTCAAAAATGAAATTGAGACCACTATCACACAATTGGCTGATACTAAGTAGATTATGCTTAAAATTGTTGACATAGAGAACATTGTCAATAAGAATTGAAGAGCTTGTACCAATAGAGTCGATTCATTCTACTTTTCCGTTAGGGTTGTCACCAAATGTAACTAATTTATTTTTGGCTTCAAATTGATGAAGTGGCTCTTGTCACCGGTCATGTGTTTTGAGCATCCATTATCAAGGTACCACGAGTTTTTGAACGAATCCTCCACCTTGAAGCAATGCTCCTCTTCCCACAAACATAGAATGAAGTTTTGATTTCTGGTACCTGGAACGATGGAAATGTGCAAGTGTACACAATCGCAACAAGTAATAAAGTGACAAGTAAATATCAAGTTATTATACCTACAGGGATTGTGAAAAGAATTATTTATAAATGCAATTTTAAAAACACTTTGGTGAAGAAAAATACTTTCATTTGAGGAGGTGATTAAAAACTATGATTTTAACTAAGTAAAATAATTAAAAATAAAATAAAAGTTCCAATGCACGATTTCAAAAGATGATTTTAATCAAGATGGCATAATTGTGTTAGATTAATTACATTTTTTAACTTAGAATTTTTAAACTCATATTTATGTTGTTACGAATAAATTCAAGGCAACTCGGTAATTTGCTAACTTATAAACATACGTACTTACCAAAAATTCATTTATCTCTTGACTATATCTCTATGTCAATTCAACTGATTAAACAAATTTTAAAATAAGAAAATGTGTTAATGCACATACATACTTATGGAATTAAAATAATCTCTTGTACATATCTCTATGCCAATTCAAACAATTAATTCAATCTTATAAGCACATAAAATATTACGTAAGATAGCAATGTATTTCTTCCTTGAAACAGTTTAATCACAATAATCTTGCAAGTTATGCAAGACTAATGTATTGTTAGATACCGTTGCTAATTTAACCCTCAGCTACCTTAGATGATCATACATTCACTGATTAAGTATCGTGTCAATTAATTACAACTTCAATCCGTTTAAATAATTAATTCATTAATTACCTTACAATTGTAATGCAAGAAAAACTTAGTCATGGTTTTACTTAATCAAACATCTTACCGAGGCCTATAACAACACAAACACAATTTTAATAAATTAAGTAGATGAAATGCAATCAACCTAACATGAATTAAATTTAAGCACATTAATTAAATTAAACATATCAACATCACAAATATTCATAGATATGTTCATAACAATAACAATAAAATTAAAAGGATAAGGAACAAGAATCAAATCTGGTGTTTCTCCTAGACTTGACTAGTTTGCTCCGCTCCTCTTTCTCCGCTTGTTCTTGTTGAACCGAGGCTTCCACGAACACTTGAATGCTGCTCCAAATGGTGGTTGAAGGACTCTTTTTCAAGAGGTGAAATCGACAGAGGAATAGGGGAAGAAAATGAAGAACAATGAGAGTAAATGAAGAGAGAAAGGTGAGAAAGAAGTGAAGAGATAAGAAGGTTTGAGATGTGTTTGAAGTGAGCAGCCAATGGAGTATTTATAGGTTGAGATAACTGCTAAAATTAACAAAAATCAACAGCCATAAAGTCTCCCATGACCGGCCATACATGTGGCAAGTTTGAAGAATTAAAAAAAACGGATATTGAATTTTATTTAAACCTTATTTTTTAAGTGTCATATTTTTATTTAAATCTTCCTGTTTTGCTACTTTAGTAATGTGTCGATAGAAAAGTGTAGGACAAAAGTTCTTTAATCGATTCTCCAATTCCTAAGAAGAAATCGATTCTCCATTTTCTTTTCCTGTGAGAGTGACTGTTGCATCGATTTCGAGCATTTATGATTCAAAGTTGAATGGTGTAGAAAAGATGGGTGCCGTCATCACTCATTCACCAATTTAATAATAATAAGAAGATGACTTCAAATTTTATGGAATTTACATTTATTTAGTTAATTTGAGTGGAATAAATTGGTTGAGAAAAACCCCCCGAAAACTAATTTAATCTAGATGGGTTTCGGAATATAAATTAAAAAAAATAGTTACTCGATTGAATTTTATTTTTATTTTTTATATTAGTTTATGTTTAAAATAGGAAAAATAAATTAAAATTCCATATTAAATTAATTTTTTTGAAAAATATTATATAATTGTTATATATTTCTTTTATTTACTTGAAAAAATAAAATTTTTAGAAATATTTATGAAAATAAACTCCATAAAACAAACATCATTTACAGAAATAAGTTCAAAAATTCAAAATTTGTATAGAAAATCAACAACAGAATGGAACTAGATTGAATTATCTATTATCATAGATAGTTCAAAAATTTCAAAAAATTCAACCATATCAAATCAAAGTCACTCCTATTAATTGTTGAGTTAGTCATTCATTTCTGTATTTGTAGTTATCAAGTCATTGTTTTTTACTTTGAACTTTGCATAAGTTGTAGATGTAGCACCTGTATTTTAAATTGATTAATATTAGTCATTGTACTTTTTAAATTGGTCAAAATTTAGTCCCTATGTTTCTTGAATTTTGAAATTTTAGTCTTAATCAAACAATAGCAATTAAACTTATTTGGTTAAATTTCAATATTAGTCTTGTATTATGCGTAAAATTATAGATTTAGTCTGTATTCTCCAAATGGATCATTCTTAGTTGCTATATTTTTGAAATTTTAGTTGAAATTTTTCAATAAATTATTTAATTAATTTTGATATTTTAAAATTTAAAATTTTAATATTGAAAAAATAGAACTTTCTGTAAGGAGGTAAACAAGTCCAATTTAACAATTTTTCTAATGAATTATTATAGTTTTAGTGCTTTTCTACTTTAATCTTTAATATGCTTTTACTCTTATAAGTACTTAAAAAAAGATAGTTTTTAGGTGACCAAAACGAAAGTGACCTAAAAGTTGGGTGACCAAAATAGAAGTGTAAACCAAATATAGCATGTAAAGTTAATTGCCACTAGAAATTTAACGATTGGGTGAATAAAATGAAAGCACCATAAAAGTTAAATAATGAAATTGCAAGAATTTCATTTTAGGTGACCAAAATAAAAGCGTTTTTTATTATATATTTAATATATTATAAAAATCAGAAATTTAATTTTTGACTTTATACATTTTAAAATGTATATATTTATTTTCTTGAAATTATGTGATGTAAATAATGGTATGATAATATGCTTAGGTGACTTTTGTACCACATGACATGGTTGTTTTCTTAAACATAGATAACTTTTGGAGTAATTTGAGCAACATAGATATGATAGGAAAAATACCAAAATGAAAAGAAGATATAATTTAAAGGCAAATCTATAAGTCTAATATTTTTTACAATTGTTGATGAGATTTAATTATAATTGTAAAATTTTAGTTCTATTAGAAAAAAACTTGCATGTATTAGTTTATGCTTTTACTCAAAAATCAGTAAAAAGTGTTGTTCCCTCGTTTCTTCAAATTTGTGTTGGGTTCAGCCACCACTTCCCTCCCTCCCTTCTACTTTGTAAATCTGCACTATTCATGTAAAAGTTTTAAAAAATAGAAATACCATTCTTTTTTAGATGAACGGTTGATGACACTCACCTATAATTAACACTTTTTATATATATATATATATATAATGGTCAAAGTTAACCAGATTGCGGTCTAAAAAAAAATGCAGAGAAAAAGATCAGAAATGATTCCATTTTTGTGACCCCAAAAGGTAGAAGAAGTGGATCTTATTTTTTTTATTTTTATGGCTACAAAATACTAAAGGAATAGGATAGATGAAATGTGGATCTTATACCAAGCATCCTTTGACCATCTTGCTTTTGTTCTTTTCAAATACAAATTTTATCACCCCACTTCCATATCATTTCCAGTTTTGATTATTAAAATGCAGATGAAATATTTTCAATCAAATTACAACAACAGTAAATATTTAGGAATATATGATTATTTCAGAACCAATTCCTGGTCTTCTTGATAACTCAACCTTTTACTTTCTAACCCCATATTCCTTGAACCCTTTTCAAGTTTTTCAAAGGAATTTTATGGTAACCAAAAGCATCTTGTTGGGGATATAATGGCCATGTAATCACCAAAGTGGACCCATTCTTGTAATTCTCCCATGTTTTGGTTTCGACACGTTGAACACTTCAAAAGTAAAGGAATGTTTAAGATTGAGGTTTATGTCATGTTGTCAACTCAAACTACATTAACTCAAAAAAAAAAAAAAAAAAGAAAGAGGAGGAAATCTTGACCCATAAATGCAAATAGAAATGGTTTAATTTCGCTTTCAGCCCCTGTATGCTTTGGGGTTATAAAATATAATACTTCTGCTTTTACTTTGTGAAATCCAGTCCGCCTACTTCTTCTTCTTCTTTTTTTTTTTAGAGTATTGATAGCACTGTTAATGGTGAAAGTATTTGGTAGGTCCTCCATTATAGGGACCAAATCAAATTAATCCTTTTATTATTAATTCAATCCTTATATTATAAAAAAGAACTAAGTAAGACTGCTTCTTAAATATTTAATATATGCTGTTAAAAAATTACATGATTTTTTTTCATTTGTAGTTGAGCTTCAAACAAGAAATTTAGTTTGTAGAATCATAAAAGCTTTAAAAATATTATTTCTGTTAAAATTTGGCTTCATCTGATTTTTAATGGTACAAAGGCTAAATTAATCTATTAAAAGATAGGATTAATTTGATAAGTTCTCTTTAATAAAAGGATCTATTAGGTACTTTAACCCACTATTAATTGACTTTTGTTTAATTTGAATATGTGTAACCAATTGGACAATTTTTAAATCAGGTGTTTGAATATTAAACTATCACATGTTCAAATTTAATTTTTATATTAACTAAATTTTAGAAGTTTGAAGAGTGCAAGGACTGAGGGTATAATTAAACCAAGAGAAAAGAATAGAACATGAAAATATTTAGTATAGTGAAATATATAAAAGGAACAAAATAAATGGCAAATTAAAAGCTTTAGTTGTGAAATTTTAAAAAAAAAAAAGTTAACTTCCATAAAACTTAGCTGGTGATAGTAGGGATGGAGTTTTTATTCTTTAGCTGAACAAGCAAGTCAGTAAAAAAAGTAAAGCCCTGGACGAAGATAATACACATAAAACGCTACCGCCCTCACTTTTTTATTATATATTTTCTTCCTCTTATCTTTTTCCCTTTGTTTTTTTGAGGTACAAATAGTGGAAACCTAATAGCCATGGAGTATTAGAGCCACCCCATACAAATAGAAAGAGGAACAGCTTCTTGCCCTAAAGAAAAGAAAAAAAGGAAGGGAACTTGGAAGAAGAGGGTGAAAAAAGAAAAAGAAAAAAAGGGTTTCTGAAAAATACCATAGGTGATAGTTTTTTCTTTTCACTTTTATAATAATAAGAATATATAGTAATGGGGAGAGGAAGAGTGGAGTTGAAGAGGATCGAGAACAAGATAAATCGACAGGTGACGTTTGCAAAGAGGAGGAATGGTTTGCTAAAGAAGGCTTATGAGCTTTCAATTCTTTGTGATGCTGAGGTTGCTCTTATCATTTTTTCTAATCGTGGCAAGCTCTATGAGTTTTGCAGCACTTCTAGGTATATTTTCATTTTCTTTCTGATTTTCTTTGAAATTTTCAATCTGGGTTATCCTTGTTTTCTTTTAAGCTGTTCTTGTTTGATAATCTGAAGTTTTCTGAGATCCATCTTTTAAGTCACTGAAAAATTCATCCTCTAAAATACATATCATGGAGAAACTATATATATAAATTAATATATGTTGTTTGTTAGACAAGAACATGTTATCTGGAATGTGTTGCAGCTCTCATTTGAATACTTTATTCCTTGAATTTATTTGGCAATTTCTTTTTTTTCTGATAGCCATTTTGTTTTGATCATAAAAAGCAAGTGCTATTTTGGGAAGTAATTATTATTTTTTCTTGTTAAGTGCCGAGATGTTAGTCATGGGAAATGTAAATGTTGTTGCATGATTAAATATGTTATATGCAAAATTAATGTTGAGAAATCATGATTAATTATCAAACTCTTAAGATGAGCTAGAAAGGAGGTGTCATTGGTTAATGTGATTCAGCTTTTGAGGTTTGAAGTGTTGAACTTAAACAAGCCATGAATTAGGTTAAAAAAGAGAGCTTACTGTTGCTTATGTTAGCCTACTGTGAAGCTATGTATTATATTTGGGAATTTTTGTATTCTTAATTTTCTACAAATTAATTATTTATATTTTGTTTCTCGGATTTAAGCTTTGTTTTTTCAATCCGTTTAGAATCAACAATCCATGGCACCTTTCGGGTTTCTTTATCTGATTTTATCATATGATATTGCATAATGATTTCTAGAACTAAAATTTGATGCATAAATATACATGGACTCAACACACGCATAACTATTTCTCATTCTATCTCCAACTTATCTTATATGCCCCGAATTTAAGCTGATTGTACTAAAAAAAAAAGAAAAAAGAAGGAATTATTTATTAAATTTGTTGGATGTTATTTTTTAAAATATTAACTTCTGACATCAATATCATAGCATTGACTATTCTTGATCAATCTTATCTTATAATAGTGTAGAGCATACAAGACATGGCATTACTTGTACTACGTAAAAGTCTTATGATTGGTGTCTAGTTTTTCTACAAATTTCTTATAGATTTCTGTTAAAATTTTACGACTTTCCTCATCTGAGATTTCTTCAAAGTTTCAACCTTAAATTTCTTGAAAAAAAGAGCATTTTATTAAAGATAAAGTAGCCAAAAATTTCCCCAATAAAAGGTATCATAAAAGCAAAAGATAAGAGACAAAGCACAAAAAAGCACATGCTTACAAGATAAAAGAATAAACTTGGTCTCTCAAGATTTTACAATCCTCATTCTACAAATTCAAACTTACATCCTCAAATGCAAACTTTATAGCAAGAATGTGGGACTGTGGCAACAACCTTTAAAGGACTTGTAAGTACGAAAGAAGGCAATTCAGAATTATGCACTCACGACACGGTCCGACGGATTAAGCTGGATCATGTCACCCATACTTTTTGCTTCATTTTCTTAGTAATTAACTAAACACATATTATCTATAATAATCTACAACTTTGATGAGTTAGGAATTAGGGCACAAATGATGAACTCCATTTTAAATGTTTCTGTAGGTATTAAACAATGAGGTTTCATGGTGCTGAGTTTGTGAGATCAAATGATTTTGATTTCTTATAGTTGAATGCAATGCTGCCATCAATATTTAGATTTGTCATACTAACCTTTCTTTCTTGGCCTATTTTATGTAAGCAGCATGGCTAAGACACTTGAGAAGTACAACAGTTACACCTATGGAGCATTGGAACCTGCTCAAACAGAAATTGACGCACAGGTGTATTAATCTCCGCTATTTTAACCTTTGCCTTCTGGGACTCATAATTCATTTTCAACCAATCTTTAAGCAGAATGTTTCAGTTTGTTAATTGTTATATGAATCGAGTAGGATAAAATCTGAAATTTGCTGCATGTTATCAAGCAGAGCAATTACCAGGAATATTTAAAGCTCAAATCAAAAGTTGAGGTCCTTCAGCAATCACAGAGGTAATATACTATCCACCAAGCCACACAGTTTAGTTTTACAATGTGTCTGGCTAATTTGTTCGTAAAATAAGTTGCTTGTTCAAGTGTGGATACTTGTAGTGGAGCCTTGATTCATGTGAAAATATGTACTTTGTAATGTGTAGACATTTTCTTGGGGAAGAGATAGCGGACTTGGGCACGAAGGAACTGGAGCAGCTTGAGCATCAGTTGGACTTCTCATTGAAGAAAATCAGGTCCACAAAGGTAATTCAGGGCCAATCTACTTTTATAAACTTGTAGCCGTAGGCAAGGTCCTTTTAAATCGTGAAGGATAAGTATCACTCGTTAGTAGCCAACCGTAAGGACAGAACATGCATATTTTGGCAAGGCTAGGGGGACCATGTTAACAAATGAGGTGTTTTCATGCTTCGTCACCTATGACCTATCCATCAGCATGCAGGAAAACATGTTTACAACAGATAACTTTGTGCACATGCAAAACCATAAGGATCGAAATATGTAGCACTCCATTTTCATGTTGAAATATATCATGATATTTTGCTTTTTAACTAATGCAGATGCAGTTGATGATTGACCAACTTTCTGAACTGCAAACAAAGGTACATATAACACAACTGGAGACTCTCTTAATAATTCTTTTGTTACAAAGACCAGATGCCATATCATCCTTGTATGTAATCTTTGTACAGGAAGAAGTCCTACTGGAAACCAACAGAAACTTGAGAATGAAGGTATGAAACCAGCAGCCTGATTGTTGTTTTCATCTTTGATATTCACCGTAATTGATCTCGATAATATTCGTTAATTTCATGACAAAACTAAACACGATATGATCGAAAACTGGTGCCATAAATTTTGTTTTATCTACTTTGGCAGTTGGATGAAAGTGGCCCATCAATGAGATCATCATGGGAAACGGGGGAGCAAAGCATTCCATACAACCATCCACCACCTCCTCCTCAGTCAGAGGGATTTTTTGAGCCTTTACACTGCAACAATTCACTGCAAATTGGGTAGTGTATCCAGAATCTAGTTCGTTAATATCTTGCTAAGTGTGTTATTTTTATTGACTTCCACTTTATTTCCTTGGTACAGATACAACCCTAGTAGTGTAACAGTTGAGGACACTGCAACAGCCTCTGCACTTGCACCAAGTGGATTCATCCCTGGTTGGATGCTTTGATTGTTTCAACTTTAATTACAAAGAATTCCATATTTTCTCATATAAACTGATTAGAAATTAAGAATAGGCAATAATTAAAGCAAATTCCAGGTTCCAACCTATATTTTGTTGCATCTGTTACGGAGGATGCATGCATGGTTTTAAGTGTGGGGCGAAGCTCCAATATTTGTAAAAATTTGGATGACATATATATTTTACTCATATACTATGTCTTTAGTTACTTGCTTTTGTGAGTCAAATCTAAGTTAATATGAGAGATGGAAGAAATCTGGTCTTGTAATATGCTGAAACACCATGGCAGGCATCCAAGTTTCTAAAGTCATCAATGAATCATATTAGTTACTGAAAAAGTGATACAGCTAGCATTGCTTTTTAGCTCAAGTGGAAGGTTTTTGTCTTTTCAATCTGAAACCAATATCTGCCATATCTAATGTGGGAAGAGTATCTAATGCAAAGGCTTCAATAAAGTAGAATTTGGGATGAATTTATGAACTAGAATAAATTATTATAAATAATGAAAAAATAATTCAATAAAAATTTATAAACTTAAATTAACTACAATTTTCATACAACTTAGAAATTTTAAAATTTACAAAATGTCATTCTTAAATTAATGTTATGAAATTGTGATTGTTTTGATTTGAAAATTTTTGCTCAAAAACAAAAATCATATTTATACACCATGCTAGAGTTTCTAAGCTTTACACTATGCTTAAAGGAAAATTAATCGATACTTAGTTTTTTTTGAATTATACTTGTCTAAGGGTTGGATAGTCCACCTAATTATGTGTACCCGAAAGATGAGGAACTTTTAATTTTGGTCTAATTTAACTTGTTTTATAAAAATTAAATTCTAATAAATTATAATATTAAACCAATAATGATATACAACGAGACATAGTCTACTGGCAAAAAGTAGGTGTAGGGATAGAAAATTAAAAAAAAAAAAAAAGTTGTATAAGGCAAATCGGTTTGACTTAACACAAACAAAGCATGATATCAAAAATTCAGAGTTGAAGTCCTCATAATTCCATTTTCCCCTTAGATTTATAAATGAAAGCAACTACTTCTTTTATGTTTACTTTTTAATAGTGATGTAAGGATGGTGATATAAACTGACCCATGAATCATGAGTTAGAGGGTATTTCATAATTGAGCCATATTCATTTTCCCAACTACTTGATTTGAAAGTTTCGCAAAAACCTTCAAAAGAAAGAGTTTGGTATAAAATGTTTTTCAATAGACAAGGTACCCCAATTTCTCATTTCATCAAAATGGTTTCAATTTCATAGAAAATAATTAACTTCCAGCGTTTTGATTAATAAATTATTATTATGTATATTAAAAATAATAAATAAACAAATAAAATACTTTATCTTTAATTTTGTTTGTACAAGTAAAAAATCTCATATCAAATAATAATATTAAAAACACTAATACTGCTTAAATTCCATGAAATTCAAATTCAAATAGATAGTGCATATTTCAATAGAGCAACATTAGGAACTTGTCCAAAATTGAGATATTTTTAAAAAGTTAAAAAAGTCTAAGGTTTAGGTTGAATTAGGGCTTTTTTTTATTTTTTTTTATTTTTAACCTTGTGTGCAAAAGCTATGAGCAAGGTTAGCAAAGTTGAAGGTATTGAGATTTTGAGTATTAAAGTTGTGACATTTTACATTTGATTCAATTATCGAATTCCAATATAAAATATTACATTCCGTTATCTAATCAACTCAATTTAATTCTCATTATTCAAATTTAGAACATTAATTTCTATAAATATTTAGAATTTAATTATTATTTTTAATAAAAGTTTCGAAAACATTTCCTCTCTTTTCATTCAAACTTAAATTTGATAAATAATTCAATACGTAAATAAAACTCCCAAATCAAATTTCAAGAATTCTTTAAACATGGCATACTTAAATATCATCATTTTAAATATATATATAACTGTAATATAGAAGTTTCAAAAGTATAAAAGTTTACAAAAGCCTAGATACATGCTATTAAAGTCATAAATCAAAAGAAATATCACCAATGTAGTTTGAGTTGAAGTTCACGTTCATAGAATTAACTAAAAATTTGACTAAGGCAAGTGTACCTATCAATTACTAATATAGTTACGGTAAGTAAAGATATCGTTCCCACGAAAACTAAAAGTACTAGTAATTACTGTCTTTCTATTATTTAACCGAATAATTTGAGTGATTGATTTAAAAACTGAAATTAACTAGATTATTTAACTAACAAACATGACAAAGAACAAAGCAGAAAAAAAAAAAAACGATTGACAACCAAGAAGCGAAACAATACCCAAGAAAGAATCCACCTAGATTTCATCTATCATTATCAATCTAAATTACGCAATTTATTTTCTTATTAACATGATCCGTAGAAATCCCTAAATTATGCTAATATCTCTTTTGAGAATAAGAACAACTTATTCTAGGTTGATTAATTGAAATTTCTTTCTAATTAAAACCCCTATTATCACATTAACTCGTACTATAGATTCCCCTATTAGATTTTACTCTAATTCGGTAGGTTTATGTTATCCTATTTCTAAGATTGCATGCAAGATCTACACTTAAACAGGGTTTATTCCTCCTCTGATTTAAGCACATTAAATATGGATCAATAATCTTGAAATATTAAACCAAGAATTAAGCACACATAATTGAGAACAAAAAACTAAGTATTTATTTCGTAAAATAAAAATCAAAAGATAGAATCCATCATAGGGTTTATCTTCCCTAAGTATTTAGAAAATTAGTTCATTCTTGCAAATAAAAAAAAAAACCAATATACAATAAATCCGAAAGAAATAAAGAAACTCATGATAATCTCCTTAGAAATCAAATGGGAATATTTAATCTTGACGAAAATCTGCTTTAGAATCGGCTTCAATGGTGTTTCTTGAGTTGTTTTCTTGGATATTTTATGACAGCTCCCTTCTATCTTTTTATTTTTGTCATATATAAGTCTTAGAATGCCCGAAAAACCTAACAATAGCGTTTTTTCGCTGTTCAAATTGCAAATCTGCGCAATCGACACGACCAACCTCATGGTCGTATGGAATGGGTCTGTAACGCTCTGAATAATTTATTTCTATTTTTGTAAATCCTGACACAAATATATATTTTCTTTAGTGGTTAAGTGATCTATGTGTGTTTGAGGTCTTAGGTTCAAGTCTTGCTTTTGGAAAATTCTATTATTTTTTATCCTAGCCTTATTCCTGCTGAGTAGGACTATGTTATATTGCTGAGTAGCTGCTAGTTCGAGTGGTAAGATGTTAGCTTACCTTAGGGTCCCGTGTTCGATTCCTTGTGTGAGCATGGATAATATTTTTACCGCGATTGTGAGATAGAGGCTCAATGGAGGTAGAAGTCTAAAGTAGTGGAGATGGTTAGTGGATAGGATTCTAGAGGATTTAGGTGTTAATGGATAGTTGGGATAATTTAATGAAATTATATCTTATTTTATATTTTAAAATTTCTCTCTCTTCCCAAAAATTTATTGTGTTTCTGACATTTTCTTCCTCTTTTTCTGCTCAATGTCAAAATTTTCTCCTTTTTCATTCTTTTCCGATTCTGTCACAAATTTTTCACGCAATTCGTTGTGTCTCGATTTTCGATACTTATTCTCGATTTGGCAAGTGGTGTATTTTGTTATTTCGTGTTTAACCTTCAGTTTTTGTAAATCATTTATGAAAGTTCTGTTGAAATGACATAACAATGCGTAGTTAAGAAATTTGACCTTTTTGTGGATATCGTGTAAGAGAAGGCTGTGAAGGAGGAGGTTTCGCTCGATGACCTGAACAGTATAAGCAGTGGTTTGCCATCGGCGGTAAGTCAGTTTCGTTGTTGGATTTTTGTTGACGAATTTGTTAATCAAACCACTAAATCGGTGTTGGGTATTCTGTTTTTAGGTTTTGGAAGTCTTGGGATCGTAGTAGCATCAAAACTGTATCAAGTGTGTACCTTAAACACAAAAAATTAAGGTTCGAAAAAAGTCAAAAAAGGGAACTGCCGATGCCACATAGGAGTGTGCTAGGCTATGTGATTGGCCGTGTGCGAGACATAGCCGTGTGATGGCAGATGTGTGCCTAGAATTCTGAAATTTTTCCTATGGTCGCATGGGTTGTTCCGATCACTGTGGACCTACCGTAGGGTTGGTAAGGGCTAACCAAACCCTATTTCATGTGATCTAGTACTCTGATATTTTGATTTGAGTAGGACAATGATATGTATGCCTGACTGTACTGTTAAGTATGTATTTTTTTGTATACGAGCATGTTAAGCATGTAAATTCTATTATTTTTGCATCTGTATTCTGTATCTGTGTTTGGGGTGGGGTTTGTATATGTGGAGGAAGTGATCTGTATGATGACCTTTCGTTTATATTCTAGCAGCTTGACTGCATATTATTTGTTATGTGTTGTATCGACACCCTATGGTGTGTAGGGATGGGTGGGTGTTTTTAACCCCACATGGCGTGATCGGATGGACGAAGATGGTGTGTAGAGGATAGGGGCAGAATTCTTTACGTATGATCTGTTATCTAATTCTGATATTTGTTACTATTATGGACGTAGGTCTAAATTTGTATCTGACTGTATATAAAATTTTGTGTATGTTGCATGACTATTTCTGTTGGGTTGCTCACTGAGTTTACGAAAAGTCACATCTGTTTGTCTGTTCTATTCAGCTAATCCAAAAATATAGGCGGCTCGGTGCGATGGAGGCTCAACGTGACCACTTGATAGAAACTATTTTTATTGTTACTATTGTTTTACAGTTTTACTAAAATTTCTGGTTTTAGTAAGAGTTTTGTAATTTTTGGACTCTCCGGACTTTTTGGACTGTTTGGTTTGAATTTTTAGATTTGATTGCATTCTGATTTCTAAACTGTGATGATTCGATAAAATATCGATTTTGCGCAAACAAATGTTATTTTTGAAAATACGGGGGTGGTTTTGTTTTAAACGATTTTCAAACTTCTGCTTTAAAAACAATGGTTAGCTTTAAAGAACATGTAACGATTTTAGTAACATTTTATAAATGAATATGTTTTATAAAACTTGGATGCCTTATCGAATAACTAAACATGGTTTTATCAAAGTATCGTCGGTTTCAAAATCCTTATTTGTAACACTCCTAGATTCGGCCATGACGTCTAGGCCGGGTTTGGGGTGTTATATTCAGTGGTATCAAAACCAGGTTGGAAAAATCGAGCTGTGAATTTTAGGTTCTAAAATTTTGTTTTGAAAAAGGACGATTTTCAAATAATTTGGATCATTTTTGAGTAAGTATGTGGTACACCGAGTCTCCGGCACCGATCCTGTAAGTACACTGAGCTATTTCGGGGCATCATGTGACAGCCTTAAAACGACCCTAGTCGGAATGTGGTTTTGGGACCACAAAACCGAGGCATAAAAATAATTTAATATTCATTTTGATGTCTATAATATGTGTTAATTCGTGTGTGACATTTTTGATGTTTTGATTTAGGGTTATAAATGTGAATTTCACTAAAAAGGACCTAGTAGTAAACTTTGAAAGTAGGATGGGGAAATGTGTGATGACTAATTGAATCATGCATGCAAAACAATGGTTTTGCATGTCAAATACCCCTCTTTTTATAAGTGGTGGCCGGCCATGACAAAGAAGGATGGGCAAAACATGTCATAGACATGTTTTGTTGGTGCATTATGGGAGGAAACAATAAACTAAGGTTAGGAATAAAGAAATGGGAAGAAAAAAAAAGAGAGAAGGTGTGTGATCCCCTTGCCGTGAGTTGAAGAAAAGAGAAGAAAAAAATTATTGTTCATCTTTTTTTCATTTCTTGGAGCCGAAAATTCTAAGGAAGAAGGAAGGGGTTCTTGCTTCATGCTTGGTTTGGAAGAGGATTAGGAGGAGGTTTGGCCATACTTGTGTCTAGATTAAGGTATGTTTGAGGTTGTGCCATGAGATTCATGCATGTTTTTAGTTGCTAGCTTGATGTTCTTATTAGCCCATGGTTCAAATCTTTGCTATGTCATGGGGATGATATTCGGCCAAGGTGGATTTTGTGTTAATGCCATTGCATGCTAAATATGAAGCTTGATAATGATACATGTGATGGTGGATTGAGGACTCTTGGATTTTCTTTTAGCATTTTGAGTGAGACATTAAGTTCTTTGTTTAACCATGACCAAAATTGAAACGGTATGGTCTTGTGGTGTATTCGGCCATGGTATATCCATAAGTATGATTTATGCATATTGCATGGTAGGTAAGATTTGAGCTTTGGATATATGTTTATATTTGGTTATAATCAACTTGAGATTCGCCCTTGCACCTACATGTATATATGTCGCACATGATGTATTGGTATGACATATATACTATCTCAAGGTATATATTTACATATGATGATGTTTCGTTATGAAGTAAATGATAGATGTGTATTGAACTACAATATGCAATGCATTAGTTAGTAAAATGTATGCCGTTCATGTGTGGTATTAAACATGTAATTGGCCTCAACATCAACATGCATAATCGGCCACATGAATGAGTACATAGGTTGATGTGTTGTTCGCCATAAGTAAGCATGTTGAAGGCTTTATCTCGACCTAGAAAATTCGCTAAGGAGAGTACTAACTAATGTGTTGAGTTTGATGCATGATTTCACATGTATGTGACTTTAATGTCTAAGGTATAAGTGTGGGCTAAGTGCCTTGTGTTCCTCTTTTCGATGCTCAAATGATTAAATCGATTTATTTATTTAATTAAGCTCAAGAGCAAAGGGATCCAAATCGATAAAGGGAAGGAAAAAGTGGTCGAATAGCCATCGAAATCGTTCGACAACATCCGAGGTAAGTTTTCGAGTAATGGAACTTAGATTATGATTTGATTAGATCATGTGTTAAGCAAATTGAAATCATGCTCTTTGTGTGTGGCTATTGAGCCGAAATTGTAAATATGATAAGTAACTTGTGTTGGAGCTTTGGTAATGAGAATGTAATAAGAATGTGTTATGATTTGTTGATATATGTGCTTGGTTATTCGAATGGTATCCGGGCTAAGTATTTGTGCGAGTTACCAAATCCGGGTTAATTCCCGAAGGCAATTGTGCGAGTTACCAAATCCGGGTTAAGTCCCGAAGGCATTTGTGCGAGCTATTATAACCGGGCTATGTCCCGAAGGCTTTTGAGCGAGTCGCCATATCCGGATAAAATCAAGGTACGTGATTCGGGAATGAGCAATCTTGCTGTAAAATTTCAGTTAATACGCTTGCAAAATTCCAGCAATGAGGTATGTTTCAGATGTGCTTTGAATTAGTTGAGCCCTTACAAATAAGTATTCGCCGCTTGATAAACGAGCTACCGCCTTTGGCTAAGTTGATCTTTTGTGTATGAACATAAGGGTTGGTAATGTGAAGTAAGTATGATATTGAGAATGTGTGCATATGAAATTATCCGTTTAGCTATATGAATGCTATGCTTTTGTTGTGCTGGAATCCTTGCTCAAAACTTACTAAGCATAAATTGCTTACTCCGTTTCTTTGTTCTCCGCTTTATAGATTTTGGCTCGTCACCTATCGGACTCGGGATTTTGGAAGTCGAAGTCTCCCACACTATCAAAGCCCCCTTTGGTACAATTTTGGTTGAGCTTTGAAATGGCATGTATAGGACTACCCTTTGTTGTTTTTCAAGTACTTTTGTGATGTATGTGTGTACACACCATGCGAAAATGGCTCGAGAAGTGGAGTATGGCATTAGACCATTTGTGTTTATGTATATATATATATGGTTTCATGATGTGACTATGGACTGGAATGGAAGTGTTGGCCAATGATCAGCCCTTGGTATGGCTAAATATGATCATATGTGGACCTATGTATGACAAAACTCTAGTTGGTCCATGGAAACCACGAAATAGGTAAAGTTACCTTGAAAATAGATGCTGACAGCAGCAGTGGTGTAGATGTGAAAAATCACTAAAAATATCAGGAATGGAATTAAATAGTGAATAAATTATGTAAATGAACCTTGATGAATCTACTTTCATATGGAAGAAACGAAACTGTCATATGAGTTGTATATTAAGAGATGTTTAGGTTTTCGCAAAACAGGGCCAGAACGGTTTCTGGAATCCCTGTTCCTAATTTGGAAATTCACTATAAATTAACCAGAGATAATTAGGAGTCATGCCATATATGTATAGATTCCTCTTTGAGTCTAGTTTCTATAGAAACAAACGTAATCAGTATTGAAGCCCTGTACAGGGAGATATCCAGGTCGTAATGCATGAAGGTCAGTGTAGTCGCATCCTGTAACAGGGGAGACTTTAACTAATAAACTGTACTAATTGGCCCAACCAAAAATTCTAGAAAAAAGTGTGTGGATGGAAATATGAGTCTAGTTTCAGGGAAAAATTACGAAATTGATTTTTGAGCTTTGAAACTCATGATATGATTTTTAAGGCGACAGTGATGCAGTAACCAGCTTGCCTGGAAATTTTTTTATGGACTGTGAAAATAATTAAGTTAAGTCTGTACGCACCTTGTGTTCGACTCCAGTACCGGACTCGGGTACGGGGTGTTACACATCACTAGAGTCACCCCTACTGTGACCGAGTACTGGTTGGAGGCCACTGAAAGGATAATGAACAACATTGACTGCATTTCTAAGCAAAAACTGAAGGGTGCAGTCTCTTGGCTTCGCGACAAAGCTTATCAGTGGTGGTTGTCGATTGAGGAGGGTACTCAACCGGATCGTCTGAACTGGGACTACTTCAAGACTGCCTTCTAGGGAAGTATATAGGTGTGAGCTATGTGGATGCTCGTAGGTGTAAGTACATGACTCTCACACAAGGTGACAAGTTTATGGCTGAGTATGAGCCGAGTTTCTGAGACTAAGCCACTACGCTCGAGGCATGGTGGCATCTGAGTATGGTTTGAGGGATACTCTGAGGGTTCTAATTGCTCCACATACAGAGTATGAGTTTACTGTTTTGGTAGAAAAGGCGAAGATTGCTGAAGAGGTTACGTGCGTGGAGTGCCAGAATGGAGATAGAGAGAGAGGCAAGAATAAGAGGGATTTAGAGCCCTCTAGTTCTATTCAGAGGCCTAAGAAACGGGCCAGACCTGATTGGCCTGTTAGGGTGGGAGTTCCTGTTGCTCCTATTTAGATTCAGCTTTATAGTGTTTTTGGTAGACACCATTCGGGCTAGTATTGAAGGAAGTTAGGGGCTTGTCTGTGGTGCGGGTCATTAGATCACCGAATTAGAGAGTGTACACATCGTGTTGATCAGATGAAAGCTTCGGGATCGGGTTTTGTTCAGCCTTAGAGGGTAGTAAAAAAACCACCTAGGGGCCGAGGACCGGCTAGGGGTGGTAATGGTATGGGCTGAGGACAAAGAGCACTGTGCAAAGGTACTAATCAGACTGAAACGAGGAAGCCTGTACTGGTTTATGCTGCTCGACGTTGAGAGGACAAAGACGCCCCTGATGTGATCATAGGTATGTTCTTTATTTTTTATGCTCCATATACTGCTTTGATAGACATAGTTTCTATAGACTCCTATATAGCTAGTACTGTTTCCGAAAACTTGGGAATTTCTGTTGAGTGTACTTTTGGTGAGATTACTGTAAAGAGTCCGTTGGGGCAATTTGTTCGGGTTAGTAGACTATATAGGAATGTTCCATTAGAGGTACAAGGGGTTGTGTTTCCGAAAAATTTGATAGAGATACCGTTTAGAGAGTTTGACTTAATTCTGGGTATGGATTGGTTTGTAGAGCACCGAGTTAGTCTGGACTGCACAACTAAGGGGGGTTGTGCTGAGGACCGAGGATGATAAGGAAGTGGTTGTGATCGGTGAGCGTCAAAATTACTTATCTAATGCGATCTCCGCTCTAGTGACTGATAAATTGGTTTGGAAAGGGTGTGAGGCGTATTTGGCTTACGCCAGTGTTTCAGTTTCTAGGGACTCTTCTGTCAGGGATATTAGAAAAGTGAGGGAATTTCTAGATGTTTTTTGTAAGGAGTTATCGGGTTTACCTCTGAATCGGGAAGTTGAGTTTGGCATTGAGTGTTTACCAGGTACAGCTTTAGTGTCCATTGCTCCCTACCGTATGGTATCGAAGGAGCTTATAGAGTTTAAGACTCAACTTCAAGAGCTTTTGGATCATGGTTTCATCTGTCCTAGTGTGTCGACATAGGGGGCACCGGTTCTGTTTGTGAAAAAAAAGGATGGTACCATGAGGATGTGCATCAACTACCGGTAACTGAATAAGCTAGCTATGAAGAATAAATATCCAGTTCTGAGGATCGATGACCTGTTTGATCAGTTTCCTGGGGCTACAGTATTTTCGAAAATAGATCTTCATTTTAGATATCATTAGCTTAGGGTTAAGGAAGCTTATATTCATAAGATGGCTTTTAGGACTCATTATGGGCACTATGAGTTCTTACTTATGCCCTTTGGTTTAATGAATGCTCCGACTACATTCATGGGTCTGATGAACTGAGTTTTCCAGCTGTATCTTGATCAGTTTGTCGTAGTCTTTATTGACGATATTTTGGTGTACTCTAAGACTGAGGATGGGCATGATGAGCATCTGAGGGTAGTACTTTAGATACTTCGAGAGAAACAACTCTACGCTAAGTTGAGAAAGTATAAATTCTTGTTGCGAGAGGTAACATTTCTAAGGCACGTGGTTTCTACTGAGGGGATCTAAGTTGATCCTGGAGAGATTGAGGCTGTGCTTGATTAGAAACAACCGAAGAATGTATCTGAGATCTGCAATTTTCTAGGACTTGCGGGTTATTATCAGAGGTTTGTTGAGAGGTTCTCACTGATTGCAGCTCCTTTGATTAAGCTTTTGTGCAAGAGTGTTCCTTTCGTCTAGACTGCTGGGCCAGACGGGCAAGGCTGTTCTGGGGTGTGGGCTACATGGGCATGTGGGCCCAAAATTCTAAAATTTTCCCTAGGGTCGCACGGGTTGTTCCGATCGATTGTGGACCTACCGTAGGGTTGATAAGGGCTAACCAAACCCTATTTCATGTGATCTAATACTCTGATAGTCTAATTTGAATAGGAAACTGATATGTATGTCTGATTGTACTATTAAGTATGTATTTATTTGTATACGAGCATGTTAAGCATGTATATTATGTTATTTTTGCATCTGTATTCTGTATCTGTGTTTGGGGTGGGATTTGAATATATGGAGAAAGTGATTTGTACGGTGACCTTTCGCCTATATTCTGGCAGCTTGACTGCATATTATCTGTTATGTGTTGCATCGGCACTATATGGTATGTAGGGATGCGTGGGTGTTTTTCACCCCACATGGCGTGATGGGATGGACGGAGATGGTGTGTAGAGAATGGGGGTACGATTCTATATGTCTAATCTATTATCTGATTCTGATATTCGTTACTGTTATGGACTTAGGTCTAAATCTGTATTTGACAGTATATGAAATTCTGTGTATGTTGCATGACTATGTCTATTGGGTTACATACTAAGTTTACGAAAACTCACATCTGTTTGTCTATTCTGTTCAAGTAACCTACAGATATAGGCGGGTCAGTGCGATGGAGGCTCAGTGGTGACCACTTGACAGAAACTATTTTAATTGTTACTATTGTTTTACAGTTCTACTGAAATTTCCAATTTTCGTGAGAGTTTTGTAATTTTTGGACTCTCCGTACTTTTTGGATTGTTTGGTTTGAAGTTTTAGATTTGATTACATGATCATTTCTAAACTGCGATGATTTGACAAAATATCGATTTTGTGCAAACAAATGTTATTTTTGAAAACACGGTTGTGGGTTTTTTTTAAAATAATTTTCAAACTTCCGCTGTGAAAACAATGGTTAGCTTTAAAGATCATGTAACAATTTTAGTAATTTTTTATAAATGAATATTTTTTTTATAAAACTTGGACGCCTTATCGAATAACTAAACATGGTTTTATCGAAGTATCGTTGGTTTCAAAAACCATTCTTTGTAACACTTCCGGATTCAGCTACAATGTCTAGGCCAGGTTTGGGGTGTTACAGGGTCAGCCTGTGTGGCTCCTGTAGCTTGCTTTGATTTTTCGGTTGTCGTTTGGTTTTTGCTCATTTTGCTCCCATAAGCATCAAAACATGAATTTAAATGATTAGGAGCATAAACTTCACAATTAACATCGGATAATCACCCAAAAATGCATTAAGAATGAAGTTAAAATATGTTACTTTTAGCATTTATCAGAAGTCGGATCTTCGAATGTTGATTACACTAGTAGCATTTCTTAAAAATCTAACTACCTATGCACAAAAAAAAAAATAGTCGTACGTTGATAATTGAACGCCAAATAGTATTAATAACATCTAAAATCATTACATAAAACATTAAGTAATTAACGATTTAAAATAATTATGATAATAGAAGCAGAATATTAACAATACTAGTACTAATGATAATAATATTCAACAACACAAAATTCTAATAACCCATTTTTAATTATATAAGTAACATTATTGTATTCAAGTGGTTCACAGTTATAAATAACTTCGAAATCACTTTTCATATTTCTTTCATTTTAATCCTTTTTTTTTCAAACTTAGATATAAGATTAGATACACGGATTACCACCTCGGGTTGCTCGAAAATGATGGATTTAAGTATATGTCACCCAGGGTTACCCGACAATGATAACTATCTTAGTACTCGACCTTCCGGGAATTTGAGTATCGTTTTCCCATGACCCTCTAGGAATTGGGGAGTATTAATCAATGAGATACAAATCTTGATCCTATGTCATGTCAACCATATTCAAACTTGTCTTTCATCGATTTACAGGGAAATCTCCAAATTTATATAAATAAATCATTAATTATTATCATTACATCATTATTTCATAATTTCAATATATATAATTTGTAACTACTACTTCAATTATTAAATTATCAAATATATATAAGTGTTTCTACTTCACTAATTAGCTTAACTAATAGAAGTAGACTACTTAATAACATTATGTAATGAATTCAAGTATATTAGTAGAAAACAAAGTTTTTACTCGACCGACTCCTTTTTTTCATTTTGGCTTTTGAAGTGTCAACCTGTTTTTTGCTACACTAGAAAGAATTCATTACAAACATATTCATTATTCGTTCTAGTATCACAATCAAATATAACTGTAAGCTTACAATGCATGTTCCTAATTATGGCTACCTAAGGATTCCATAATATGAAATTCACGTAACTTTCACCTCACTTTATCGATTTCAATTTCGATTTCACTAGCATTTTCACAGCTTCTTAAGCTATCATTTAACACCATTTTAACACAAAGTACCCAACAGTTTCTACTACCTTTTCACCATGTTCGAACCTCGAAAAGAGGCTATCTATCCATTTTTATTTCATTTTCACACTTCTAACAACAAAGTAACTATCTCCTAGTCACTTTTCATCCAAAAACTAACTTTATTCTCTAAATTTTCTTAAGCTTCAATCAACGATAACTTTAACCGTACTTGAAAAAAATTAAAAACTGTTGGGGATAGACCTGTATAAACAACAAAATAGGAAAGGTAAAGAAGATTGAACACACAAATTTTATATGGAAAACTCCTTTAAAGAGGATTAAAACCTCGGGCAAAAGAGGCTTCGGCTTTTCACTAAATGAGTAAATAAATAAGAGTACAATATGAAGAAACTAAACCTAAATGTACTAAGCGTACAACCCCAAACCCCAAAAATAAAGCCCTAACTCTCATAGAGTTCTCTCAAAAGGGGTACAAAATTCTCTCCATAATTACCACGAAAAATCTCACGAAAACTCATCTGCGACTACATCTTGTTTTACATATTTAATTGTCTTCTTAATAGGCCTCACAAAACAAGGATACAAGGCCTCTTCAAAGAGGCCAAGATTAGAGGTCTAGTCATATTAAAATAACCTCAATTTATGTGGGAACACGTCGCCATGCCGCAACATCCCTATTCGCGTCGTCATGATGTCGCTACATTGCAATGTCCCCATTCGCGTTGTCACGATGTCATTTTTC
Source organism: Gossypium arboreum (assembly GCF_025698485.1). NCBI lineage: Eukaryota > Viridiplantae > Streptophyta > Magnoliopsida > Malvales > Malvaceae > Gossypium > Gossypium arboreum. The sequence continues at coordinate 33,981,136 of NC_069082.1, forward strand.
GTCGCAACGCTAGGAAGCTTCTCATTATGACGTTGCTATTTATTTGACTGAAATTACAAGGCACATCTAATAAATCTCCACCTTAACTTGTATTTACCATACCTTCTTCTCCAAACCCCATCACAGGTCGAACTCGATCTTTGCAAAATGTCAACCACGCCTTAATCATTTTCGAACTTGGAAACCAAAAGACTCATAGTCTTTAAATCAAGGTTGTATAATTAAAAAAGGGCCAATAATTCCTGAAAAAGAGAGAAAATATCAACTCCCTCCACTTGACTGTAACCCTTTGCGACCAAGCTTGCTTTAAACGCTTCTGCTTTATTCGAAACTGCTATAATATGAAACCTATGATTCTATCAAACTTATCTATACAAAAATTCATTGTCGCCATTCCTGAATGGGTCAATTGTGAAATTTGAACTAGCTTTGATACCAATTTGTTGAGGATCGACTCGTATAAATAATGAAATAGAAAAGGTAGAGTGTAATGCCCCTTACCCGAGTTCAATGCCGGAATAGGATATGAGGTGTTTTCGTACTTAAACACATGCTTACAAACATTTTCGTGCCATAAATTTTCTTCTATAGTAAAACTTTTTGAAAACCGATCATAAAGTCTCCAATAAGAGCCCACGAGGTCCAAGACATGCTTAAAAAAAGATTCGAGACTTAACTGAGTACTTTAGAAAACTTTGAAAAAAAAATTTCAAGGTAAATAGGGTACACGCTCGTGTGGAAAAGTGACACGCCCGTGTGTCGTCTTAACATGATCGTGCTGAAGGTCATGTAGCTCACACGGCCTGGGCATATCTGGACACGCTCGTGTCCCCAACCCATGTGAATTTATTTTTCTATTCGAACCTACAGGGGTTTTCACACGGCCTGGAACATGCCCGTGTCTCAGCCCATATACAAAAACCCTGGCATCCTGTTTCTGACATCATCAACCAATTAAGGGCTCATGGCCAAGGCACACGCCCGTGTGTTAGGCCGTGTCTTTCACATGCTGAGACACACGGCTGTGTCTGTACCCGTGTGTTTACTACCATGCATACTGACTTGTAAAATTGAGGTGCAAGGGACATATGACCGGACTACACACCGGTGAGGTAGACACACGCCCATGTGTCTGCTCATGTGGACAAAAACAAGGCTATTTACCAAGCCTGTTTGCCACACTTACTTGTACCAACCTACACAACATCAACCAAAACCAATCCAAGCATAACACATATAACCAAAACAACCACAACCATGAGAAATTTGCATCAAATGCATTTAATAATAATGAATATTAGCCAACATTAATGGCCTATACAAAATGAGTATCACATCCATCATATGAGCCAACTCTTGTGGCTAAACTAACAAGACACTAAACAAAAGATTCAAGTCCCTATACATGCCAAAATAAAAATATTAAACTAGCTATACCAAAGCTTTAGGTGATAGTGTGATCGATGCCTCTGACATCCCTTAATCCCCGATACTAGCTTGGCGGCACTATAAGAAAATGGAAAGGAGAGGGAGTTAGCATAAAGCTTAGTAAGTTACATGTAAATAAATAACAACGTCAACCACTCATAGTTAAAACACATAGCATATAATAAATCAACACAACATTCTTGAGTGCACATAGGTAGATATCACCACATACTTATACATCACAAATATAAGCCAAAGATTTCAAAATCATTTTTATAGGTAGAACTTACTCATGTTATTCTTACCATTAAGACATCCTAACTAGACTCATATCTCATGAGTTTCGAATAAGAACCTGTACCACTCACAACATGATTATACCATTCCATATCATTGTCATAAGCTTTAAAATCACACGTGAAACCATTTGGAACAATAAAGGATATCTGACAAGCTTTACACAAGAGGGTAATTTATCGATGCCATGTTCCAAACATGGTCTTACACTGGTTTACATGTCGAGGCCGATGCCATGTCCCAGACATGGTCTTACACTAGCTCTCATCTTAATGCTGATGTCATGTTCCAGACATGGTCTTACACTGGCTCTCATAATGTGGCCAATGCCATGTCCTAGACATGGTTTTACATTAGCGTACACATCAATGCTGATGCCATGTCCCAGACATGGTCTTACACTGGCTCTTATTACATTGGCGATGCCATGCTCCAAACGTGGTCTTACACTGGCTCTCATATCGTGGCCAATGCCATGTACTAGACATGGTCTTTCACTAGCACACATATCATCCAAATGTTATGGCATGGATATCCAATCTATTCCTAGACTGAACCGAGAATTTACTATATTAATTTCATCATGCATTATTCATAATCATATTCAACCATATTATGCAGAATCGATCATTCAACACATAATAGCAATAAAGTTGTCTTACTTACGTACAACTTACCTTGGTATACAAAAAGTGGGCGGCTAGTTGGATTTAATCTACTTACTTGGCCTTCCCCTGATCTAGGCTCGGATTTTGTATTTCTTGATCTAAAATGATAAAAATTTACTAATTTAATCATCATATTAATCAATGCATTTCATAATTCATATTTTGGAAAAATGATCATTTTGCCCTTAGACTTTTACAAAAATTACGATTTTACCCCTAGGCTCGTGATTTTTATCGAATTTCCACATTAACCAAGCTTAGCCAAAACTACTTTAAGCCTATAGCAACTCACAATTTCAATTATTTCACAAATTTATCACATAATTTATAACTTATGCAAAAAGGGTTCCTAGTTAGGGTTTCCGTGAAAACTGCTTCACAAAAGTTGTTTATTTAACAACCAATATTCATTTTCTTCCATAAAAATTCAGCAAAAAACATGAATGCGCTCATAAAAAAACCCTTTACTTTCAACCATTTTGCAAAATTGTCCCCTCATTAGCTAGATTATGCTATAAATGTCCCAAAAGTACAAAAATTATTAAGAAAGACCATCAAAATCACTTACTTGTAAGGGTAAAGAGTGGCTGAAATTTTGAAGCTTCAAAACCCTTATTTTGCTGGTATTTTTTGGTGAAGAGGAGGAAGATGAGAGTTGATATCTTTTTCTCCTTATTTTATTTTATTTCTACTCAAATTAGTCACCAACATTTTACCTAACTTTGACCCTACAATATTTTTGTCTCCTTGATCAGCCACTAACCTATTTATGGTCTATATATTCAATAAAGACCCCTCTTTTAATGTTCTATAGCTATTTGACACCTTTAGCTAGTAGAAAAGAAACTTTTACACTTTATGCGATTTAGTCCTTTTTCAAAATTAAGCATGCAATCGCTAAAATTATTTCACCAAAATTTTCATGCACTCATATAATCATGCTACAACACATAAAATAATATTAAAAATAATTTCTCTGACCTCTGGTTAGTGGTTCCGAAACCATTGTTTTGACTGGGCCCAAAATCGGGTTGTTACATAGAAAAGATTCAACACACAAATTTTATGTGGAAAAGTCCTTTAAAGAGGATAAGAACTGTGGGAAAAAGGAGCTTTGGCTTTTCACTAAATGAGTAAATAAACAAGTTACAATATGAAGAAAATAAACCTAAGTGTATGAAACGTACAAACCTAAACCCCCTAAAAAAAGCCTAACTCACATAAAGTTCTCTAAAAAAGGGTACAAAATTCTCTCAATAGTTACAAAGAAAAGCTGTAACACCCCAAGTTTATTTAATTTTTGAGTGCTTATTTGTGTCAAGTAATTAATCTAGCCTAGTGGCTAAGTACTCAGTTGTTTTTTTGAGGTTCTGTGTTCGATTCCCATTTCTTGAATTTTGATTACTTTTATCATTATATCTAGCTAGCCACACCTAGATTTTATTTAATTTTCATAGATTTGTTAGCAAGAATGAGCCTATTGGTTCAATGGTTAAGACTTAACCTTCCATGTGGTCCTAAGATTGAATCTTGTTGTGCCCAAAATTGATTTAATTTTTACTCTTTTCCTGCTGTGCCGCCCAAACTATCAGGATGTTAGTAGAACTCAAACTCCCTATCACACGGTCAACTTTAGGAACTTCTTGATAGAGGGTTCATTAGACCCAATGGTTCACCTTGAGGAGCACCGGTGTTATTTGTCAAGAAGAGGATGGTACAATGAGAATGTGTATGGACTACCAGCAATTGAATAAATTAACGGTAAGGAATAAGTATCTGTTACTTAAGATCAACGACTTGTTTGATTAGTTCCAAGGGGCATCAGTATTTTCTAAGATCAACTTGAGATTTGAGTAGCATTAGTTGAAAGTGAAAGAATTTGATATGCCTAAGACTGCCTTTAATACCCATTACGGACATTATGAGTTCTTTTGAAAGTGAAAGAATCCGATATGCCTAAGACCATCTTTAAGACCCATTATGGACATTATGAGTTCTTATTTATGCTTTTCGGCCTAACCAATGCTCTGGCCACATTTATGGAACTTATGAATATATTGTTTCTGCTGTATCTGGATCAGTTTGTTGTAGTGTTTATCAATGATATTTTGGTATACCCTCAGACCGATACTAAGCATGATGAGCATCTTAGGGTGGTTTTGCAAATTCTCTGATAGAAAAAGCTCTATGCTAAGTTGAGCAAGTGTGAGTTCTGACTAAGGGAAGTTATGTTTTTGGGACATGTGGCATCTGCTGAGGGTATCCGTGTAGACTTGGAAAAGAGAAAGGCTATTTTTGAGTGGAAATAACCTAGGAATGTTTAAGAGATTTAGAGTTTTCTTGGTTTGACAAGGTATTATTGGAGATTTGTGGAGGGTTCTTATTAATCACAGCTCTGATAAACCATATTTTATACATATTTTTATCCCATGCTTAGCACATTTATGGATGATTTCTTCTTAGATTTGGTGAATTTGATGCTCCTAATCCTTTAAATTCATGTTTTATACTTAGGTGAGCATAGGAGAGTAAAAAGAGCGAGAAACAGGCCAAAAACGGAGAAAATGGACCCACATGTGAAATCAACACGGCCTGGACTTCCTCATACGGGTAAGCCACACGACCATGTCCATTTGGCAAGATCGAAGCACAACTTACACGGGTAAACTACACGCCCGTGCCTTTTTAACAGCCTTGACCACGGTCTGGAGCAATCGCTCACGGGCGTGTCCTTGTCGAGCCCAAGTATAGTCCTATTCGGAGCCACTTTTGAGGGTTCTTAAGCATTCTAAAGCCTATTTAAACACCTGAGGAGGCATTTAGGAGGGAGATAGGGAGTAAGAGGCAAGGAATTACTCAAGGGAAGCCGATTAATCTATCTTAGAAGCCAGATTCATCATCAAGACTGAAGATCTCCCTTCAATATTCCTTCAGGAGTTTTGGGTTTTCTTTATGTTTTGTTATCTTTATTCTTTTGAGATGTTTTCTTTCATAACTATGAACTAAAACCCCTAAATACCTAAGGGGAATGAAACCTAAGACGGATCTTGTTATTATTATCTGAATTGTATGATAAATATTTGACTTGTTCTTAATTATGTGTTCCTACTTCTTGTTTTAATATCCCAGGATGTTGATTCAAGTTGATGCGCTTATTCAGAGGAGCAAAAGTCCTTGTCTAAGAGTAAATTTGTTATAATTAAGCGGAGTTGATTGCACGCCTAGAGATAGGGCGACAAGATTTTGTCAGATTAGGGTGAAACCTAATAAGGGAGTGTGACAGCCCAAAATTGACCCTAGTCGGGAAGTGGTTTCGGGACCGCTAAACCAAGTCACCGAAATGTTTGAATGTAATATTTATTGTCTAGAATATGTAATTATGAATGTGTGAAAATTTCAAGCTTCGATTTAGTCGATTGCATGTGAATTTAGTCAATAGGACTTAGGTGTGACACGTTTGAAATGTGATAGGTTAATCTATAAGGACCTAATAGTGCATGTAATCAAAAGGGAGGACTTGCATGTCAAATTTTCCCCCCTAATTGCTAGTGGCCGGCCATGACAAAGGATTATGGGCAAAACATGTCATAGACATGTTATGTTGGTGCATCATGGGAGGAAAAAAATAAATTAATGAGTATGGGTAATAAAGAAATGAAAAAGAAAAAAAAAAGAAAGAATGTGTGAGTGTTACCCCCCATTTTGCTGTGAGTTGAAGAAAAAAAGAAAAAAAAATTGTTGTTCATCCTTATTCATTTCTTTGAGCCAAAAATTCTAAGGAAGAAGGAAGGAGTTCTTGCTTCATGCTTGGTTTGGAAGAGGATTAGGAGGAGGTTTGGCCATACTTGGGTCTAGATTAAGGTATGTTTGAGGTTGTGTCATGAGATTCATGCATGTTTTTAGTTGCTAGCTTGATGTTCTTATTAGCCCATGGTTCAAATCCTTGCTATGTCATGGGGATGATATTCGGCCAAGGTGGATTTTGTGTTAATGTCATTGCATGCTAAATATGAAGCTTGATAATGATACATGTGATGATGGGATTGAGGACTCTTGGATTTTCTTTTAGCATTTTTGAGTGAGACATTAAGTTCTTTGTTTAACCATGACCAAAATTGAAATGGTATGGTGTTGTGGTGTATTCGGCCATGGTATATCCATAAGTATGATTTATGCATATTGCATGTAGGTAAGATTTGAGTTTCGGATATATGTTTATATTTGGTTATAATCAACTTGAGATTCGGCCCTTGCACCTATATGTATATACGTTGCACATGATGTATTGGTATGACATATATACTATCTCAAGGTATATATTTACATATGACGATGTTTCGGTTATGGAGTAAATGATAGATGCGTATTGAGCTACAATATGTAATGCATTAGTTAGTAAAATGTATGCCATTTATGTGTGGTATTAAATATATAATTGGCCTCAACATCAACATGCATATTCGGCCACATGAGATGGATTGGTGTGCATGCATTCGGTTAGAGGCAAGCATATTGATGCCTTTATCTTGGTTAGGACAATCGGCTAAGAAGGGGAGTGTGGGTTAATATCTTGAGTTGATGCATGATTTCACATGTATGTGACTTTAAGGTCTAATGTATAAATGTGGGCTAAGTGCCTTGTGTTCCTCTTTTCGATGCTCAAATGATTAAATCGATTTATTTGTTTAATTAAGCTCAAATGCAAAGGGGATCTAAATCCGATAAAGGGAAGGAAAAAGTGGTCGAATAGCCATCGAAATCGTTCGACAACATCCGAGGTAAGTTCTTGAGTAATACAGCTTAAATTATGATTTGATTAGATCATGTTTTAAGCAAATCGAAATCATGCTCTTTGTGCGTGGGTATTGAGCCGAAATTGCAAGTGTGATAAGTGTCTTGTGTTTGAGTTTTGCTAATGAAAATGAAATACGAATGTGTCATAATTTAGTGTTAAATGTGCATAGTTATTCGAATGATGTACGGGCTAAGTCCCGAAGGCTTTGTGCTAAGTGACCATATCCGGACTAAGGTCCGAAGGCATTTGTGCGAGTTACCAAATCCGGGTTAAGTCCCGAAGGCATTCGTGCGAGCTATTATAACCGGGCTATGTCCCAAAGGCTTTTGAGCACGACGCTATATCCGGATAAAAATCCGAAGGTACGTGATTCAGGAATGAGCAATCTTGCTGTAAAAATTTCAGTTAATACGCTTGCAAAATTCCAGCAATGAGGTATGTTCGTATGTGCATTGGAATAGTTGAGTTCCTTCGAATAATATTCGCTCAGTTGAGTAATGAGCTTCCGGTATTTGGCTAAGATGATCCCTTATGTATGAACATAGGGGTTGGAATGTAAAGTAGAAATGATTTGAAAGTATGCCAATAAAATTGTAACACCCCGAACCCGAGACCATCGCCGGTGTCGGACACGAGGGGTTAACAAGCCAAATCCACATATTTCACCCACCAATTTGACATTTCCAGACAGGCTGGAAATCTGCGTCACTGTCACCTTAAAAATCATATCTCGAGTTTCAAAACTCGGAAACTGATTCCGTAAATTTTCCCTGAATTTAGACTCATATATCCATCCATGTATTTATTTCTATAATTTTTGGTCGGGAAAATTGGTACATTTTATTAGTTAAAGTCACCCATATTACAGGGATCGACTGCTCTGACCTTCGCGCGTTACAACTTGAATATCTCTCCGTAAAGGGCTTTAATACTGGTTCCGTTTGTTTCTAATGAAACTAGACTCAAAATGGAATCTGTACATATAAAGTATGACTCCTAATTATTTCTGGATAATTTATAATAAATTTTTAAAGTTGCAACAGGGGACCCAGAAACCATTCTGGCCCTATCTCACAATAGCTTTAATATCTCTTAACATGTAACTCCTATGACCGTTTCGTTTATTCCACATGAAAGTAGACTCATTAAGGTTCATTTACATAATTTATTCACTATTTAATACCATTCCTAAAAATTTTGGTGATTTTTCAAAACCACACCACTGCTGCTGCCAGCATCTGTTTTCAAAGTAACCATTACCTATTTCATGATTTCCACGATTCAAATGGCCCTTTTGCACCCATAGCACAAAGTGTGATTATGATTAACCATTCCAATGGCTAATCCTTTCAAACAATTTCATACCCCATAATGATTATCATACAAACTATTATAGAATCATACTAAAACGATATAAGCCATTTTCGCATGGCTATCCAAGCTTACACAAAACCGAAAGGTACATGACCTTCAACATTAGGGTAGTCCTATACATGCCATTTCAAAGTTCAACCAAAATTATACCAAAATGGAGGCTTTGATAGTGTAGATGACTTCGACTTTAATTATCCCGAATCCAATTGCTACGAGCAAAATCTATAATACAGAGAGTCAAAGCAACGGAGTAAGCATTTTTATGCTTAGTAAGTCTCAAGCAATAAAATCAGCTTTAACCAAAGCATTACATTCACATAGCCAAATGAATCATTTCATTAATACACATTCACATAATCATACTTACTTCACCATCCCAACTCTTATGTTCATACACAAATAACGGCTTCGTTAAGGCCGATAACTCGTTCCATCATAGGAGCGAATATTCATACGCTCTTACTCCTAGCGCGCAAAGCACACACAACACATACCTTGTTATTGGGAAGTTTCACAAGTGCATTAGCTGAAAATTTTCCAGCAAGCTTATAATTTTCAATCGCATACCTTCTGAGTTTAACCGGATATAGCTACTGTTCAAACACCTTGGGACATAGCCCGTTATGGTAACCCACACAAAGACCTTCGGACTTAACCCGGATTTCACAATTTGCACAAATGCCTTTGGTCTTAGCCGGATGTAGTCACTAGCACAATTGCCTTGGTCTTAACCGGATGTAATTACCAAGCATAAATGTCTTCAGGACTTAGCCCAGATATCATTCAATTGCTCATGCACACATATACATCAATAATCATTTCCCATTCATATTTCATTTTCGTTACTAAGGCTCAAACACAAACATATCACTAGCATAATCGCCTTGAACTTAGTCCGGTATCATTCAAATACTCATACACACATAAATCAATAGTCATTACACATCAATTTTTCATTTCACATAATTCGAGTAGGGTCATTTCTTGAGGACTTACCTCGGATGTTGTCGAACGGCTTTGACGGCTATTCGATCACTTTTTCCTTCCCCTTATCCAATTGTGGCCCTCTAAGCTCTTGAGCTAATTCAAACAAATTCAATTTATTAAAGTCTCGCTAGCCTTAGCGAATACACATATCATTGATTCAACATCACATAACTAAGCACTTTAGTCAATTTTCTTTAATTACGCACACATTCGGCCTTAGCTCACAACAAGGTAGCCGATTACCTAAGTCAAGAATAGGCATCATTAAGCTTGCCTCTAACCGAATGCATGCACAATAATTCCCCTCATGTGGCCGATTATGCTTAGTCATTCTTGCATAAAATCAAAAATAAATTGCAAGATTTTCACATCATATGTGTACTAGGCCGAATGTACATGCAAATTTCACAACATTCTTCAACAAACTTCTTCTTTAAACAACATATTCATCACTTTCTTCATAATCAAAATATCATGTGCAATCATATATACACTTATAAGTGCAAGGTCAATTTCAAGGTGTCCATAGCCATCCAAAACACAAATTTTAACTAACATGCAAGAAGCATGAACCATGCTCATGAATGCATCATGGCCGAATACATCACAATCATGCCCTTTCAACTTCAATCATGGTTAAACAAAAAAACTCAATGTCTTACTTAAAATTGGTACAAAGAAGTTTCAAGAGTAGTCAATCCATCATTGCATGCATCATTAGCAAGCTTCACATTTAGCATGCAATGGCTTTAACACAATAACAACTTTGGCCAAATGCCATTTCCATGGCATAACAAGGATTTGAACCATGGCTAACATGCACATCAAGTTAGCAACCAAAACATGCATGAAACTCCTAACACAACCTCATACATACCTTAATCTTGATGCAAATTTAGCCAAATCTCCTTCTAGATCTCTTCTAAACCAAGCATGAAGCAAAAATCCTATCTCCTCCCTTAGTATTTTCGGCCAAAAAGGAAAGAACAAGGATGAACAATTTTTTTTCTTGTTTTTCTTTCACTTGCACGGCAATGGGGGAAAGGATGAGCTATTTTTTTGATTTTTTTTGTTTCTCATCCAACATCATTAATTATTTTATCATTTAATTCATCATGCATTAACAAAACATGTTTCAACATGGTTTTTTGCCCATAAACCATGTCATGGCCGGCCACTAGCTTGTTTTGGGGAAATTTGACATGCAAGTCCATAGTTTTGCATGCATGCTTTAATTAGTCATCACACATTTCCCTATCGTACTTTCAAAGTTCACTACTAAGTCCCTTCTAGTGAAATTCACCTTTATAACACTAAATCAATCATCAAAAATGTCACACATGAACACACACATACTATAGGCATCAAAATAAATTTTAAATTATTTTTTTTATGCCTCGGTTTTGTGGTCCCGAAACCACATCCCGACTAGGGTCAATTTTGGGCTGTCACAGTATACACGGAATTATCCGTTTAATTATGTGAATGCCATACTTCAGTTGTGTTTAAATTCTTTGCTCAAAACTTACTAAGCATAAATTGCTTACTCTGTTTCTTTGTTCTCTGTTTTATAGATTTTGGCTCGTCACCATCGGACTGGATTTTTGGAAGTCGAAGTCTCCCACACTATCAAAGCCCCCCCCCTTTTGGTACAATTTTGGTTGAACTTTGAAATGGCATGTATAGGACTACCCTTTTTGTTGTTGGTCATGTACCCATGGATTTTGTGTAAATTTGGATAGCCATGCGAAAATGGCTTATATACGTTTTTAGCATAGTACTATAATCGTTTTGTATGTTGATCATTAAGAGGTATGGAATTGTTTGGAACGATTAGCCATTGGAATGGTTAATCATGATCATGCTTTGTGCTATGTATGCAAAAAGGACTAATGGAATCCTGGAAGCTATGAAATAGGTAAAGTCGCAGAGGCTGTCAGCTGCAGTGACGTGGAAGTGAAAAATCACTAAAAATAGTAGGAATGAAATTAAATAGTGAATAAATTATGCAAATGAACCTTGATGAATCTATTTTCATAGGAAAGTAATGAAACGATCATATAAACAGTATGTTAAGAGATATTGAAGTTTTCGTGAGACAGGGCCAGAACGGTTTCTGGATTCCCTGTTCCGACTTTGGAAATTCATTATAAATTAATCAGAGATAATTAGGAGTCATTCCATATATGTATAGATTCCTCTTTGAGTCTAGTTTCTATAGAACCAAATTGAATCAGTATTGAAGTCCTGTACAGGGAGATATCCAAGTCGTAATGCGCAAAGGTCAGTGTAGTCGATCCCTGTAACATGGGGGACTTTAACTAATAAACTGTACTAATTGGCCCATCCAAAAATTCTAGAAAAAAATTTGTAGATGCATATATGAGTCTAGTTTTAGGGAAAAAATCACGAAACTTATTTTCGAATTGTGGAACTCAAGATATGATTTTTAAGGTGACAGTGACATAGTTAGCCAGCTGGCTGGAAATCGTTAAATGGACTGTTGAAATAATTAAGTTAAGTCCGTATGCACCTTGTGTTCGACTCCGGTAACGGACTCGGGTACGGGGTGTTACAGGGAGTCCATAGATTGAGTTAATGCAACACTAGGGTGTTAATTAGAAAGAGATTTCAATTAATCAACCTAGGGTTAGACGTTATTAGTCTCGAGAGAGACAATAATATAACTTAGGGATTTCTACGGATCAAGTCAAATGAATAAATCATCTGATTCAAAGTCAAATAACAAGTGAAGTCTAGGTTGATTTTTCCTTGGATATTGTCTTAATCAATCGAGTTTTGCCAAAAGCTTTTCCCCAATTTTCTCTCTATGCACCCTTAGTTTAGTTAATTAGTTTAGATAAACAAATCCCTTAAATTTTAGGCTAGATAATAAAAAGAAAAGTAATTACTAGTACTCTTGGTTCTTTTGGGTTCGACAATCCGGTCTTGCTAAAGCTATACTATTGTTCGATAGGTACACCTGCCTTCATCGTGATAATAGTTAGTTTCAAGAATGATTAATTATAAAATTTTAAAACCTGTTGAGAATATCACGTATCAAGCTCCTTCAACGAAATTGTTGCATAAAAATGCTCCTTTCAAATAGGCTGATGATCAGCAGACGAGCTTTGAAAAGCTTTAGTCAGTGTTAACTCAAGCACCCATTTTGATACAGCCTGAGTCAAGAAAAGGGTATGTTATGTTCAGTGACGCATCATACATTGGTTTGGGTTGTGTTTTGATATGGGAACGTAAGGTGGTGGCTCATGCTTCTAGACAACTTAAACCACATAAGGGCAACTATTTGACGTATGACTTGGAGTTAGTAGTAGTTGTTTTCACTTTAATAGTTTGAATGCATTATCTGTATGGTGGGAAGTGTGTTATTTACAATGATCAAAAAAGCCTCAAGTATCTCCTCAATCAGAAGGAGTTGTGTTTAAGGCAACAAAGATGGATTCAGTTACTTAAGGACTATGACTGCACTATTGAGTATCATCCTAATAAGGCCAATGTGGTGGCCGATGCTCTTAGTTGGAGATTGATGTCTGAGCTGAGAGTGATGTTTGCTCGGTTAAGTCTATTTGAAGATGATAGGTTGTTGGAAGAGTTGCAAGTTAAGCGAACTTGGACTGATTAGATTAGAGTTAAGTAGCTTTTGGATGGGTCTCTGGTCCTTCGGGTTAAGTAGATTGAGGAGGGTAAGACTTCAGATTTTGGATATAAAGGTGAGGGTACTCTATGTTTCTAGGGTAGAGTTTGTGTGCTGAATAATAGTGAGTTGAGACAGTTTATATTACAGAAAGCACATCGTAGGCCTTATGCTATGCATCTTAGAGGGAACTAATATGAATTATAATGGAAACAAGATTTTAAGTTTGTCCAATTCACGGATTGGACTTAGGGCTTTACACGTTTGGAAAGAAACTTGGATTTTGACACAACTTGAAACACAAATAAATCCAAGTCAGATAAAAAAAATTAAAGCAAGCAATTAAAATACATAACTAAGATAAATAAAATAGAACAATAAATCAAATATTAGAACAATAAAGAAGAAAATAAAGAAGATAAATGGAAAAAATGGAACGTGGCATGTAGAAGTCCTAAGGAGTCTTGGACACAAGAAGAATCCAAAACCCTCTTCAAGCGGCTCTAGTTTCTCCTCCAAAAAAGAAAACTTGGCAAGAAAAAGTTTGAAAGTGATCCCCATAATCTAAAAAGATTGTTAAAACTCTTCTAAAAGAACACTCAAGAAAAATTCTTGAAAAGAAAAACTCAAAGAGAATTTATTAACTCAAAAGACAAGTTGTTGAATAATGATAAGTTGATTGAATTTTGTTCAATGGAAAGATCTTTATATAAGCTAGCTAAATAAATATAAATAAAACTCTTAAGTATACTAGAACTCTAATGAACCTAAACAAGAAATAGTTTTAAACTAAACTTTCTTGTTGACATAAAACTCCTAAATAACTTAAAATACTCAATAATTATAAAAATTTGGAATAAAATAATAAGAGCTTATAAATACAATATTAGAATCATATATAATAAAAATTAAGCCTAAAACCCAAACCCAATATGATTTAAACTTAAATTAAAAGCCTGAAACTCATAATTTCCATAATAACCTCATCTAAAAATTCTACTTGCGCAGTCTTCACTAAAACGGTCATAACTTGAGTTCCCAAACTTAAAATCGAGTGATCGAAGTGTGTTTCGAAGCTAAGAGATAGATATTTAAACTTTGTGAAGACATTAAACTGAAAATGTCTATATCCCATCCAAAATTTTGTCATAAGTTGACTAATATTTTTAGCTTGGTTGAATTAATTTTAATACATTTTACCCATTTCGTGCATGTATCATTCCTCATTTCTCAAAAATATTCATCCTCACATATTTTCTTTGGTTGAATCTTAGTTTGATTTCCTTGACCGTTGATCTTGTTGTTGGGCCTGGAGGTAGTGTAAGCCGATCACATCCATGGGCCTGAAATTGGGCCTTGAGACTCATAACAGGAATAAAATGTACCATGACCTTCAGGAATATTATTGGTAGCCTGGTTTGAAATGGGAAGTAACCAAATTTGTAGCTTGGTGTCTAATGTGCCATCAAGTTAAGGTTGAGCACCAACTTCTTTTTGGTTTGTTATAATTCGTTAAGATTCCGCAATAGAAATGAGAACGAGTAACTATGGATTTTGTTAGTGGGTTGCCCTTGGCACCCACTAAGTAGGATTTGATTTGGGTCATTTTGGATTAGTTGACTAGGTCTGCCTATTTTCTTCCCGTTCGTACTAATTACTCTCTGCAGAGGTTAGTTGAGTTGTACATTTTTAAGATTGTAAGACTTTATGGGGTTCGTGTATCGATTATCTCAGATTGAGACCTTAATTTTAGTCACGGTTTTGGAAGAAATTACATGAAGCTTTGGCCACTCGGTTGGATTTTAGCATTTTTTTTCACTTGCAAACTAATGGACAGTTTGAAAGGGTAATTCAGGTATTATAGGATATGCTACGGAGTTGTGTTATTGATTTTTGTGGTAGTTTGGAAGAGTTTCTGCCTCTGATTGAGTTCTCTGATAATAATAATTTTCAATCCAGCATTTAGATGGCACCTTACGAAGCACTATGTGGTTGTAAGTGTCATACACTATTTTGTTGAATTGAGTTGGGTGAAAGGAAAATTATAGGTCCATGTCTAGTTATTGAGATTGAGGAGAAGGTTAGGCTGATTTGGGATCGATTAAGGGCATCATTATACAGACAAAAATATTTTGTGGACCTTAAAAGGATGGATATCGAGTTTGGTATGAGGGATCAGGTTTTTCTCAAGGTATCTTCGTGGAAGAAGGTTATAAGGTTTGCATATCAGTTATCGAGTAGGGACATTTGCATATCAATTGGAGTTACCTTTTGAGTTAGTTCGCAACCATGATATCTTTCATGTCTCTATGTTGAGACGATATTAGTCTGACCATCTCTTATAGTTCCAGTTGAGGAGATCGAGATGAGGCTGGTTTTTCTTTTGTGGAAAAACCTGTACAAATCCTAGATCATGAGGTAAAAGTTTTGAGGAGGAAGAGTATTACTTTAGTTAAGGCCTTATGGTAAAATCATGGTTCGGAGGAAGCCACTTGGGAATCGAAAAATTGGGTATGTCAACAATATCCCCTTATCTTTGGACTAGGTAAATTTCGAGGACAAAATTTCTTTAAAGAGATGAGAGTTGTAACGCCCCAAGTTTCTTTAATTTTTTGAGTACTTATTTGTGTCAAGTAATTAAATTGGTTCTGTGGCTAAGTATTCGGTTGTTTGTTTGAGGTTTTGTGTTCGATTCTATTTTCTTGAATTTTGATTATTTTTATCCCTATATCTACTAGTTATACCAAGATTATCTTTAATTTTTGTAAGTGTTTTAGCAAGAATGAGCTTGCTAGTTCAATGGTTAAGACTTAACCTTCCTTGTGATCCCAAGATCGAATCCCGTTGTGCCCAGAGCTGTTTTAATTTTTGCTCTTTTCCTGCAGTGTCATCCAAACTATCAAAATGTCGGTAGAATTTAAACTCTAAGCAATTTGAGTAAGATAACAACTAATCAGTTTAGATAGGATTTATTCAGATTTTTTTAATGTTTAAGGAAATTATCTCCCAAAAATTCTCCTTGTGACTTCCCCCTCTCCCCCCATTTTCTCCACCATATTTTGTTTTCCATTTTTCTGTGCTAACCCATTTTTCTACCAAAACTTTCCTCAACTTTCATTATTTTCTTTCTTTGTTTTTCAGTTCCTTCCTTAATTGCTCGATAACACACTCTTTTGTTATTTCCTTTTCTGCCGTCCCAATTCCTGTATTACTTTCGCCCAAAATTCAACTTCTTTTTGTGTCGTCGCTATTCTCTGGTTTTAATGTTGGTGTGAGTGATTTGGAGTGTTCAAAGATAGTAGCAAGTTTTCACGTAAGTATGATGGTTCGTTTTTGTTTAAGAAGAATTTTTTCAGGTTAGTTTTAGTTGAGAGGTTATTTGTTGGTGTTGGTTGTATTATGATGATCTAATCATTTGTGAATTTGATAGGAGAGGATTGTGAGATGAATAACCCTCCAGCAAATTGAGAGCCTCAGAAATTGATTCTTTTTGCGGTAAGTAGCCGAATGTCCTATTTAGGGGCTGGTTGGTGTTAGTTTGCAAGGGCCAAATGCCCTAATGCATTTTGGCCAAATACTCTAATTGAGTAATGGCTGAATAATTGATTTGATTTTGGTGCTATCTTGCTAAATGGTTTAGTCGTGAATTTCGTGTGTGTAGAACTTGGATTTTTGTTGTAGTGTCGACATCTCATAAACAACCAGGTGTGTATCTCTAACCCGAAAAATTATAAAATTGCAAAAAATTGAAAGTGAACAATGCGACACACAGGCGTCTGTGTCTAGCCTTGTGGGTCGCATGGGCATATGGGCAACATGATTTGAACTGGTAAGGTGTGTGGGCCACACGGGCCTATGGACCCCTTCCGAATAATGGTTAGGGTCATGTATCGGGCAAGATGAGTAAGTCTAATAAAATGTTAAAATTTGACATGTATGCTATCGTATGTAGATTTTTATGAGAGTATGCTAAATAATTTAATTTATATACTTGGTTATTTGTATGCATGTATAAGCATGTCTCTAATTTGTAACTTCGGAATAGTTGGTAAGCTTAACTTTGGTCTGTTTATCCATATACGTTTCTGATATACCTTTCATTTGCTATGCTTGGAGATGAGCATGATAAATTTGGATATGTATTATGACATTTGCATGTGTACGGCGGTGGGATATGATAATGATATGGAGGAAGTTCTGTACGATACAAAATCTAATTATGGTAGTTAAACTACACCGGTTCTTTCTGGTGGTGTTTTCGCGATATATCTAGTAGTTCGTTTGTATAATATCTGTATGGCATGTGAGCAAAAATTGGTGTGTTGGTTGGATGAAGATGTAGCGGATAGGGGTAGGATATGTTTTGTTTGATATCGTGCATTGTTTAACATGTCAAGTCAACTGTTATATGTTTTGTTATAATATCTTATGTGTATTAAATTGTTGTCTAATCTGTTTGTGGTCAAGGGCACACATTGATCTTTTAGCTCACTTAAACAATTTATTAGTTTTGGTAATCCGTAGACTTAGGATTGGGCTGCGTTGGGAGCTTAGATTGTTATGCTTGCATAAGACGACTGAAATTAAATTTTATGGGCTTTTTGAACTATCAAATAATGATTTGGACTTTATTTTTGGTTTTGGATTTTGTTGGGTTTTTAGTTAACTAGTTTAAATAATCTGCTTGATTTGTTGTTAAGTAAATTAGATGTTTAGTTTTCAAAAATTAAATAAGTTCTGTGTTTTTTCGTTGTAAATCAAAATAAGCAATTGGGTATTCTTTTGAAAGATAAATCAGTTAATAACATGTCTTTTAATTCAACTTGGTGGTAAAGAACAAATGATTTAGAAAACACCTATTAAACATTGGTTAAGTGTTTTTTTTTATTTTATTTTAGTATAAAGCAGAAACGAGTTTTTTTTCCCCAAAATTTGCTAACATAGAAAAAAAACCCAGCAAAGTTTTAGAAAGCAGGCAATTTATTTTTTTTGAGTAGTTAATGTGACATTCATGATCCGGTCATAATGTCTAGGCCGGATTTGAGGTGTTACAAAATCTCTGTAGTACTACATTTTTAATTTCCTTCTTATTTGGCCTCACAAAACAGGGATACAAGGATACAAGGCCCCTTCAAGTATGCCAAGATTTGAGGTCTAATCATACTAAAATATCCTTAGAGTAATCAGAGTTTAACTGGGAAAAGATATTAGAGTTTAACTAGGAGAAGAAATCCGATTTATGTGGGGAACACATTGCCACGTCACAACGTCCCAATTCACATATCACTTCATCGCAATGTCGGGAAGCTTCTAATTATGATGCCTTCGTCTATTCGACCAAAAATACGAGGCACATCCCACAAAAACTAATGATAGACATTAGTAAAACAAGATCAAAGGTTCAAATTCTATGAAAAGTTTAAAGGAAATTCATACCTTATGCTTGAAGTTTGAAGGACAATGATGAAGAATTTTTATTTTCTTAGTCTAATGTTCAAAAGTGATGTGTTCATCTTTTCTTTTCTTCTCTTTTTTAGGAGTGTAAATGAACATAACGTTTGATGAACTATTCGTGAATCGTTCGTATAACGTTCGTTTATGTTCATTTATTAAGCTAAATAAATGAGTATGAACAAAATTTTTTATGTTCATTTAGTAAACAAACGAACACGAACAGAGGTGTGCTCGGTTCGTTTATGTTCATGAAAAGCTCATTTAAAAACTTGTTTATTGACTCATTTATTTATTAATGATATTTTCTTATAAAAATTCTATTAGTATATATTAATAAAATTATTTTAAAACTCGTTTATTGTTCCTTTAGTATATATTAATAAAATTATCTTGGTTTGTATTTTTTCATTTATAATATAATTAGTAATATTTATATTTGACTATTTTATATCTAAACAATATAAAATGTATATATATTTATTGTTTGTTTATTACTTATTAACATTCTTCACGAACATATTTAATTATATATTCATGAACATGTTTGTTTAATATTCGTAAACATGTTCAATTAAGTCAAATGAACATGTTTGTGAACATTAAACAAACGAACATGAATACAAATAAAATTAAATAAACAAATATGAATAAAAATTTGAAATTCTTAACGAACACAAATTAAACACAAACAAGCTTAAAAATAAATGTAACAGCCCGATTTTGGGGCTAGTCAGAATAGTGGTCTCGGGACCACAAATCCGAAGTTGGAGAAATTATTTTAGTATTATTTTGGAGTTATAGCAAGTTTATAATAGTACATGAAAAATTTGGTGAGCTAATTTTGACGTTTGTAAGCCCAATTGCGAAAAAGGACTAAATCGCATAAAGTGCAAAAGTTGTATTTTGATAGCTAAAGGTGTTATTTTATTAGAGAAGAAAAAATGGGGGATTTTAAAGGGCAATTTGACCCCTAGAAATAGAGTGGCCGGCCATAAGAGACATATGTGGTCAAATTTTCAAAATTTGTTAGGTTAGGTGACCAATTTTGACTAAAATAGAAATAAAATAAAGAAGGATGATATCATCCCTTACTTATCTCTTTTCTCCACCGAAAATTATCCATTGAAGGGGGTTTGAGAGCTTAAAATTTTCAGCAACTTGAAGCACTCACAAGTAAGTGATTTCCATGTCCTTTATTGATGATTTTTGTATTTTTGAGACCCTTGAAGCATGAGCTTTCAAATAAGGGGTATATGTTGCAAAATGGTTGAAGGTCTAGGGTTTTGCAATAAGAGCATTTAGGGTGTTTTCTGAAATTTTATGGAAGAATATGAGTCTTAGTTGTGTAATAGACAACTTTTGTGAAAGGTGTTACCATGAAAACACCTAAAGGGACCATTTTGCACAAGTTGTAAAATAAGTGATAAATGTGTGAAATAGAGAGAACTTGGGGTTTCTATAAGAGAAAAAAGAGTTCAGCTAAGTTTAAGATGCGAAGAAATTCGATAAAAATCAATTTTCGAGCATAGGGGTAAAATGTTCATTTTACCAAAGTTTAGGGGCAACATAGTAATTTTATTGAAGATGTGAATTTTTAATTGCTTAATCTTACTTAGTGATTAAGTGAGTGTGTTTTGCTATTATAGATAAAAAAAAAATACCTTCAAGCCTAGACCAGGGGAAAGCCAAGCAAATCGACTAAATTGACTAGTCGCCATATTTTGTAATTCGAGGTAAGTTGTATATAAATAATACAACTACATTGTTAATGTATGTATTGAATTTTATTGAGTTAATATAGCATGAATTGTTTGGTTGTGAAATTGAGAATGTATAAGGATAATTGAGATATTGGAAATTTCGTTATAACCTTAGGAAGTAAATCGGATATTCATGCCATGATGTTTGGGTCATTTGTTTGTGAGCTAGTGTAAGACATGTCTGGGACATGCATCCGGCATATTATGAAAGCTAGTGTAAGACCATGTCTGGGACATGGCATCAGCATTGAGACAAGAGCTAGTGTAAGACATGCTTGGGACATGCATCGGCCTCGAGACTTAAGCCAGTGTAAGACATGTCTGGGAAATGCATCAGCTACGAGATGATAGTCAGTGTAAGACCATGTCTGGGACATGGCATCGACTTGAGATATGAGCCAGTGTAAGACCATGCCTGGGACATGGCATCGGCACCTTACCCACATCTGAAGCGTAATGAATATCTGATTGTGTTCCAAATGGTTCAATGATGAACGTTATATTCTTAAGCTAATGAGGAAAGTATAATCATGTTGTGAGTGGTACAGGTACCTAATTGGTACGTATGAGATATGAGCTCATTGAAAAATATGTGACTAGTATGAATGGTAATGAGTAAGTTATGCCTATGCCTACCTTGGTATCATGAGCATGTGGATCATTGATAAAATGTTTTTGTTGTGTGCCTACTTATATGCAACTTACTAAGCTTTTATACTTAATCCCTTTCCTTTCCATTTCCTTACAGTGCCGCCTAACTAGCTCAAGGATCCCAAAAGTCAGAGATATCGATCACACTATCAACCGAAGAATTTGGTATAGTTGAATTTATATTTTTGAACATGGCATGTATATGACATAGACTTTATTATTTTGTGTCTTTGAGAATTGGCCAAATGTATTGGCTTGGGTTGGAAACACTTTAATTTGTATTAAGCTTTGAATGACAATAATATTCATTTTAAAATTATAAAAGATGCATTCTCATGGTTGAATGAATGTCTATTATGGCTGCTTTAGTTATAGGAGTTATACTTGCTTCAATATTATTTGGTATTTGTATGGAATTATATATGTAAGGGTGGCAATGAGGCTTGGTAAGTAGCCTTATACTGTCCACATGGGTAGGCACACGGGCATGTGTCTAGGCTGTGTGTGACACATAGCTTGCCCCATAGGTGTGTGGCCCAGCCATGCGTCCCCTGCACATAAAAATTTCAAGTCATTATGCATGGTAATAAACAAACAGGCGTGTGTCTCAGCTGTATGGAGGATACGGCCCTGCACAAGGGCGTGTGCCTTGGTTGTGTGACATCGTGAGCATGCTGACATAAAAAAAATGTCCATGTTTTTACACACGGGCTAAGACACGGGCCAATGACATGGGCGTGTGTCTGGCCATGTGAAAACCACTGTAGGTGTGAATTAGAAATTAATTCTACATGGGTGTGGGACACGGGCGTGTCCCAAGGGGCTTAGGCTGTGTGAGCCACATGGGCCATCAGCATGACCATGTCGAGTTGGTCACATGGGCGTGTTACCCTTCCACATGGGCGTGTGCCCTCTTTTAAGGACAAAATTTTTATAGTTGGTTTAAGGACCCGGCATAGTCCCGAATGGTTTTCAACGGTAGATTTGAGGCTCGTAGGCCCATTATAAGAAGTTTAAGGTAGATATTGAAAAAGTTTTAGGTTTGAATCGAGTCTCGGTGACTTGAGATTGGTTGTATGCATGAGATCAAGTTAGGTAATGCCTTGTACTCCTCCTCGGCGTGGGTTACGGGTATAGGGTGTTACAATAAACAAACAAACATGAACAGAGGTTTGTTCGTTCAAGCTCGATTCATTTATAGCCCTATCTTTTTTTATATTACTTAATAAAATAATATTATTTAAAATAGAATGTTAAATAAATTTTAATTAATAAAATATCTTTTGAATGTTATCACGAGAACTTTGGATTTTTTAAGTAATGGACAAATTGCCATCAAGTCCTTTCCATCAAAATAAAATTAGAATAATTGTTATTTAGTTCTTTAATTTATATTTTATTCAATTTAATTTTTAAACTTTTTCTGAGTTTCTAGTCTATTCCAATTATCTCAACTAATAGTTCTTTACGTTTTCGTATTTATCAGTTTTCTCTAAAAACGATCACAATTTCTTGTACAACTAACTATTTATAAACCACTTATTCAAGGACCTCGACCATAAACGTCATTTTGATAATACTTTTTATATTTCTATATTGATGTGGGGATGTTACAATTCTCGCCCCTTTAAAAAATTTTGTCTTTGAAATTTACCTTATAAGAGATGTGGATATTGCGCTCGCACTGTATCTTTAGGTTTCCAAGTCACTTCTATCTTATGGTTTCTCTATAATATCTTTGCTAAAGGAACCCATTTATTTATCAATTCTTTTACTCCTCTAGCTAATATCTATATCGGTTCCTCTTGATAAGATAAATTTGGTCGAACCTTAATATTTTCCATTGACACGAATAAGATGGATTTGATTTATACCTTCAATGATACATGAAATACATTATGGATTCAACCTAATTCTAATGACATGGTTAATTTCCATATCCCATAATTTATTAATTTATGCACAAGAATGAAAACAAGGAAGTGTTGTGGCTTAGTGGTAGGTAGCTCCTTAACTATCCTAGAGTTCCCTCGTTTAAATCTCCTTGTTCTCATAATTTTTTTAATTAAATTTTTGCACATATTTGACATGTGCATTTAAGCCTTGTCGTTGACTCATATAGTTTCTCCAAATGATGTGATTCCCTTCCTCCTTTAGCAAGTCAAACTTGCGATAAGTTGTGAGACACATCCCCCTTTTCACTCATTGTCTCACTCTCTTGCCAAAACCTGCTTTCTTGCCAAAATGTTGTGATACAATAAACCTGGACCTGGTTGACCAAATTGCACACACTCTTGTCGTCCTTTACCCTCATTTTACCATATTCTTTCATTTTTTTTCATTTTTCTTCATCTTCTTTCTCTCTCAAATTGAAAAAAAAGCCACCACCATATTCCTTTATTTTTTGTTCTTCAACTACCACAACCAACCTTTCCACCATCTTCAAGTGACCTCCTAGCCACCTTAAATTCCGCCTTCTCACTCTTCCTGCCTTCCACTGCCATGACCGTTGCCCCGAACCATCACAGATCTTCTTTTCCTCTACCTATTTCTTTTCTCTTCTCTCATTTTTCTTCCAAAATTTGGTGACCGAACCCTCCTACCTTTTATATTTGTCTCACCATCGTTGGATTGCCACTCCACCATTGTCGGACCACTGCTGCTGCCAGTGATAATTTTATTTTCCTTTTTTCTTCCTCTTTCTTTTACTGATTCCTTAGTGAGTAAAACTCATATTTTCTATCACTTTATCTATTATCTTTAGATCTCTCAAAATCATCTATCTCATTCCATTCTTGTCCTTCGATCACTCGTATTAAATCAAGTGTAAGTGAGGTTGTTCGATTTGTAAATCCTTCATTTAGGAATACCATGATTGGCTGAATGGTATAGTTCTTTATTGTTATCGAAATATTTTATTATCCATTTATCATAGTACTAATGCGATTTCGTAACAACTTGAAGGACCAAATGACGCTAACCCAAGAAATCCTAAGTGAGTTGACAAGTACATCCAAACCAAGTCTTGATTTAAGGGTAAGTGATAGTGAGAACTATTTTGAATGATTAAAACTTTAAGTATTAAAACAAATCTGATAGATTTATAATTAAAGATAGTGTTCGGTGCGATAGATTCATCTACCAGCTTAGATCCAAGCGAAACCTCTTTTTGTGGAATTGTGGCCATCAAATCAATGGTTTAAGGTGTGGGATCTACCTGTTGATTTGAGTATAATATGATATTTTTTTATTTTAATAATATGTTATTAAATTAATTAAATCAAGAGTACACTAAGTACTCAAGTGAAGTTGAAAAAATCAACCAAGAGAAACCCAAGTAAGTGTCTTAAACCATTAAATGATGTGAAAATCTATGATTTGTGATGTGTGGTGTATATAGTGTTGATCTCAACTCTATGTTATGTGGTTCATGGCTAGATTGATATGTCATGATCTAAACATGTGATGAGATCCATGTTTTAATATAAATATATATATTAAAGCTTGCTAAAGTGAAAATTTTGTGATATATGAAAATGTGAGCATGATACATGCATGTGTAAAAAATTGAGGAATATGAGTTTTGCGCATGATTATGTAAAATATGTGAAAAGTGAAATATATGTGTTAAATTAGCCAAATCACATGCATGGGGTGGGTTTGTGAAAGGTGGAAGTTATGTGACAGTTTATCTACGATTATGTGGCCATTATTGGCAATTATATGGTGGCTTGTCCATAATGTGTTATGTGGCCATTTATCGACAGTTATGTGGTGGCTTGACTACAAATGGTGTGTTATTGGATGGACAAGTTTAGGGGAACCCGATATTGGTGTGTAGCGGAGATGGGTAGGAAATATTTCAAATGTGTATCGTTACATAAGCATGTCACGGTATGGTCATATATTCGTGTAAAGTTTGATGATATGTGATTTCTGTGAAAATCATAAATATGATTATTTGGACGTATTATTTGATGTGTTGTAATGTATGATAAATTTTATGTATATATGTCTGTATCAATCTCACACTGATCCTTTTAAAGCTCACTCGTGTTACTCGTGTGTCTCAAGTAATCCTTGTAATTAGGACTCGAATTCGGTTATCGGAGGAGCTCTCAGAATAACAATTTCTTGGTTATGGATTTTTAAAATAATTTGGGACTTTTACGATTTGTATGAGTTTATTTTGGATTTCATTATGGACTTTAATTTGGGTTTGTCTTAATAACTTTTTAGGACTTTATTTTAAATTGTGGATTGTGGCATGTGAATTTCTATTTTGATATTTTTGGGAAAAATTGCATAGATTGTTTATATAGAAATTTTCTTTTAAATGATCGTTAAACATTTTAAAAAATGAATAGCCGCTGCAATTGTGTTTTAAAACTAAGTTATAATACAAGTATTTTTA
Organism: Gossypium arboreum; assembly: GCF_025698485.1. Lineage (NCBI taxonomy): Eukaryota > Viridiplantae > Streptophyta > Magnoliopsida > Malvales > Malvaceae > Gossypium > Gossypium arboreum. The sequence continues at coordinate 34,006,619 of NC_069082.1, forward strand.
AATAAAAAGGAAGAAAGAAATTTCTATTGAAAAGAACATGATGTTTTCAAAATAACATGTTTCGAGGACAAATGGATTTTTCTTATGAAAAAGTTTTGGCCATCTTTATGGCCCATGTAATTACTCAGATTGGGCCGTAACGTCTAGGCTCGGTTTAAGGGGTACATTAATTGTAAGAAACATATCCAAGTCGTTCTAAAATTTCATACAGTCCAATAATTCTTGGAGTCAATTTTCCGTTTCAGTCGAATTTCATAATTTTTCTTCCATAAAGAAACTTTTAAAAACAGTTTATCTCCTACATCGTATTCAATCTCTCTCCTTTTTAAATTGGCATATGATTTTGACACGCCGTAAAACTAACTAAAATTTTGACTAAGGCAAATGCACCTATCAATTAATATTATAGCTACGATGAGCAAAGATATCGTTCTCACGAGGACTAAAAGTACTAGTTATTACTATCTTTCTATTATTTATCCAAATAATTCGAGTAATTGATTAAAACTAAAATTTACTAAATTACTTAGCTAATGAACACGACAAAGAATAAATTAGGAAAATAATCGATTAACAACCAAGAAACGAAACAATACTAAGGAAAGAATTCATCTAGGTTCCATCTATCACTATCAATCTAAAGTACGCAATTTCTTTACTTAAAACCTTAATTTGTAGAAATCCCTAAATTATGTTAATATCTCTTTAAAGCATAAAAGCAACTGACTCTAGGTTGATTAATTGAAATTTATTTATAATTAAAACCCCTATTATTGCATTTACTAGTGCTATGGATTCCCCTAATAGATTTGAATCTAATCCGGTAGATTTATGTTGTCCTATTTTTAGGATTGCATGCAACTCCACTTAATTAAGCAATATCTACTCTTAAATAGGGTATATTGAACCACTGATTTAAGCACATCAAACATGGATTAATAATTTAGAAATATCAAACCAACAATTAAACACATATAATTGAGAACAAGAAACTATGTATTTATTGCATAAAATAAAAATCAAATGATAGAACCTGTCATAGGGTTCATCCCCCCAGGTATTTAGCAAATTAGTTCATGCTTGAAAATAGAAACATCCAAGAGATAGTACAACTGAAAAGAAATAAAGAAACTCATGATAAATTCCTAAGAAATCAATTGAGAATCTTCAATATTGACTAAAATCTTCCTAAGAGATAGTATAACCGAAAGATATAAAGAAATTCATGTTTTTCGAGTTATTTTCTTAAGTATTCTATGACGGATCACTCATATCTTCTTATTTTTTTCATAAATATATATTTTAGAATGCCTGAAAAATCTATAACTTGTAATTTTTCTCAGTTCGATACGCAATTTGGTGAAATCGACACGTCTTATCGCACGCCTGTATGGGTCACACGATCGCGTGGTCTAGTCGTGTGGAATGGTTTAGCTTGCATGGCTCTTGCAGGTTGCTTCAACGCTCCAATTTTCACTCATTTTTCGCTCCTTTTGCTTTCAAGTGCTTTATTAAGCATTAAAACATGAATTTAAAGGATTATGAGTATAAAATTCACAAGTAACATAGAAGAATCACCCAAAAATACATTAAGAATGAGGTTAAAACATGTTACTTTTAGCACTTATAAAATTTCTATCAGTCCATAACTGCTTTCAACTTTTCTTTAATCATTTGAACATTTTTTTTAGTTTCTTGTATCACATTTAGACCAATTATTTTCTTTTCACCTAGCTCAGTCCAATACAAAGGAGTACGACATTTACGACCATACAAGGCTTCATATGGTGCCATTTGGAAACTTGTTTGGAAACTGTTTTGTATGCAAATTCTGCAAGTGCAATCATTTTCAAAATCAATTATGCAAGCCCATAACATATCTTCTATTATTTGAATCACACGTTCTGATTGGCTACCTGTTTGTGGATGAAAGATTGTGTTCAAACTCAATTTGGTACCATGCGAGTCATGTAACTTCTTCCAAAACCTTGCAGTAAATCGAGATCACGATAAAAAGTAATATAGTTTGGCACACTGTAAAGTCTTACTATCTCAATTATATATAATTCAACAATCTTATCTAATGACCAATCTCTTCTTACTAGTAGGAAATCAACTAACTTTACTAATCAATCAACTATAACCTTAGTGCATTGTGCTTCGTTCAAGTGAGAAGCAAGGCAATAACAAAATCCATAGTTGTTATGTCTCACTTTTACTCGGGAATTCCTATAGGCTAAATCAATCCTATTGGTACTAGATGTTCAACCTTGAATCTTTAACATGTCAATCACTTAGCAACATATTCTATAATCTCATTTTTCATAGCTAGCCACCAATAGAATTCTCATAAATCTCGTACATCATGGTACTTCTTGGATGCATAGCAATGGACTATCATACACCTCCGTAAATATCTCAATTTTCAAGTCAACCTTGTTAGGAACATAAATTCTACGATGAAACTTACACAACCATTGTCCCCAATATCAAAATGTCTTGGACAGTCTTACTCAATCAATTTCTGTTTGTCCATCACCTTATTATCAGCCAATTGAGCCTTTTTAATCTATTCAACCAAGTGTGGCTTCACTTTCAACTTAGCTAATAAAGCACCTTCGTCACAAATTCTTAACTATACAAAAATTGATCTTAATTCAATAAGTGATTTCTAACTGAAGGCATCGACAACAACATTTGTTTTACCTAGATGATAATCAATCACACAATCATATTCTTTTATAAATTCAATCCATCAACGGTGTCTTAAATTTTGTTCTTTTTGGTGAGTATGTAACACCCCTTACCCGTATCTGAGGCCGAGACAGGGTTTGAGGCGTTACCCAACTCGAAGATTCACAAACATGCAAAACTGAGTCATAAAGTTTTATTCTTTTTAAAAACATTCACACATATGCAAGATGTCCCTTAAACGGGCCTACGAGGCCTTAAACGTGCTTTGAAAGTGGTTAGGGACTAAACCAGGAACTTTGGAAAGTTCGGGAAAATTTATAAAATTTTTCTGTGAAGCAGGGTCACACGCCCGTGTGGACACAAGGACACTCCCGTGTGCCCTCACACACCCATGTCCTCAGGTCGTGTAACTCTCTAACTATGGCATCATAATGTAAAATGAACCACACGGCCAAGCCACACGCCCGTGTGCTAGGCCGTGTCCTCCACACAGCTAAGACACATGGCCGTGTCTCTGCCCATGTAGCCAATACTTAGACTATTTTCCAAGCCTTTTGTTGTCCTTAATTCTCTCCCATACTTAAACACATTATAGGCACAATTATAACATCAATTTAATGGTTAATCATCCTTTAGTAAAATTCAATTAAAGCATTTGCATGTTGTCATACAAGTGTTTATCACATACACTCATGTTACACCAAGTTGGGCTTACCAATTTACACTCAATAGTCTTATTATATTGATGACCATTTTTACCAATTAACCATAATGTTTTACCCAATACTTAATCTCTGCTTATTCAACAATGTTCATGTGCAATCATTATCAACTTATTACCATGCCACACATTTATTCCATGGCCATGATCACCTCGAATGGTCCTAGGGCATTCATCATGTGCATATTCCATACACTACCCATTCATAGTAATACGTATAATCACATCACAATATATTAACTCATAGCATGGATAAATAGGCTTACAAGCCATAACCATTATAAGCCACATCTCATGGCTATATACAATGAATCAATATATTCCAATACATTTGGCTAATCATAATAACATCTATCATAAAACTAAGTCCCTATACATGCCACTCACTTGTGTACGCTTAACTTCTACATGTTAACACTCCAAAGGTGATGGCTTGATAGTGTGATGCTGCCTCCGACGATCTCCAACCCCGAGCTAACCTAACAACACTAAAGAAATGAAAAAGAGGGAGTAAGCTTTACACTTAGTAAGTCCATATGAAAATAATAAGCAATATACCAACATGCTTCTCAAGATAATACAACCATGATTATACTTTTACTTGTATTCTGGTCATGCTGTTTTCTCGAGTCATAGTTACGAATTTATTTATATCTAGAGCTACAGAACTCAAAATTAAGATCCACTAATTTTTCCTGAAACTAGACTCATATGTCTTTTTACCATAAATTTTTCAGAATTTTTTGGTGTAGCCAATAAGTACATTTTATTCTTTAAATTCTTTCCTGTTTTGCTATTTGACAACTTTGACTTCACTAAAATTTATTTATCTCTTAGTACGGGATTCGGATAATATTCCCATATATTTCTCTTGAAAATAGACTCATTAAGGACTTAATAATATGAATTCTAACTCATAATTATTTTTGTACAATTTCTAGTGATTTTCCCAAGTCAGAATAGGGGATTCCGAACTCATTCTGGCTCTGTCTCACAAAAATTCAAATATATTATAATATGAAATTCCTTTGATTACAACATTTCCTTTATATGAAACTAGACTCAATAAGATTTAATTTCATATTTAATTCAACCTCTAATTCGATTTCCACCATTTTTGGTTTATTTTCAAATTTGGACGACTACTACTGTCCAAAATTATTTTAGTGCAATATAATGATCACTATCATAAGACCATTTTCAACTAATCATGATCTCACCATTTCATGGATCCCATACTCGATTACACAATAGAGCTTAATATGAACGTTGTTAATTCTCATGGCATACTTAATCATACAATTTAGTCACATAACAATACATGATAATAATGGTCATAAATGATCTCATCATTACAAGCATTCCAATTCCATTTCTCATATTAATCCCGTAGAATTCCTCGGATTCTCGATGGGTATTCCTTAGTGCACTTATAGCGTACTAAATCATTTATCGTCAATTCATGTTAGTGAGCTTTTCAACGAAAGCACTCTAGCGAACCTCAATCCTTACGGCGGGATTACCAGTCCAGACTAAATCCCCCATAGTATAAACTCATACAGCAATGTCAGGATTACTAGTCTAGGCTAAATCCCTTGCAACGACAATTACTCTAATGAGCTGGGATCTGAATTACTAGTCCAGACTAAATTCATATCTAGTTCGGATTACCCGTCCGGGCTAAATCCATTTAAACACATATTCTTCGGGAGGCTAGATCACATAAGGAACACCCGTCCGGGATAAATCCTTTTTTTTTCATCAATTCCTTTTGAGGAAAATCCATCGGACATCCTTTGCATTCAACCAGGACTTTTAGTCCTCTTTCATCATCATATTCAAGTTACACGAACTTGCTTGTCGAATCCTTGTTGGGTACAATCGTGTAGCAATTTACACAACTCATGTAATAGTAATTTAACATTCATCACATTTTCCACATCACACTCATCATCCATAAAATCTTCTAATATATTAAATAATACAATTTATGCTATAATAATAGAGAATTACAATTCAAGCATGGTATTGCATTATTATTAACTCACGAACTTACCTCGAGTTCGAGTATGGCTATTTATTTCAAATTAGTGCTTAACCTCGTTCAACCTCGTTCTAAGCCCGAATCTTATTTTCTTGATCTAACATTTCAAATATAACTTATTTATTACTCACATTATTCAAATGGGTCCATAAATCATACTTTTACAGATTTATATTTTGACCCCTAAACTTTTACATATTTGCACTTTGGTCCCTAGGCTCGTAAAATGAAATATGCTCTATTTTCTTGTACTTTAAGCGTATTTGAACCTTTGGCCCACATTTATCTTTTATTCACATGATTACTATCCATTTTAAAACTTTTACATTTTAGTCCTTTTATGCATTTTCATGTAAAATCACTTAGTAAAGTTGCTAAACATGCTTTAATCTTTCATATTCTTCCATTAATCTTCAAAATACTAACATGTCATCCATGGGTAAATTTTTAAATATCAACCCTAGCTTAAAATAGGGGTAGAAATGAGTAGATCATGTTACAAGTATTTCAAAAATGCAAAGAACATTAAAAACGGGGCTCGGGATCATTTACTATTGAGCTTGGAAGCTTGAAAACCCGAACCATGGCTTCAAAAAAGAAGATGGAAAAAGGGTTTTTGGCTTTTATTTTGTCTTTTAGTCTAATTAATTACCAATTTACCAAAATGTCCTTTTTACTCATCTTTAAAATCTTACCCTTTCATGTCCATTTTTGTCCAACAAATTATCCAATGGTCTAATTACTATTTAAAGACTTCTAATTTAAAATTTCATAACAATTAGACACTTCTAACATGTAGAACTCAACATTTTCACTTTTTACAATTTAGTCCTTTTGACTAAATTGAGCGCCCAAACGTCAAAATTTTCGAATAAGATTTTCACGAAATCATTTTGTGAAATTGTAGTCCAGAAAAATATAATAAAAATAAACTTTCTTACATCGAATTTGTGGTCCTGAAACCATTGTTCTGACTAAGCCCTAATTTTGGATGTTACAGAGTAGGTATTTTAAACTTTTGTGATCTGTATAGATGTAACATTTCTCACCATACAAATAATATCTCCAAATTTTTAATGAAAAAACTACTGTTGCTAGTTCCAAATCGTGGGTTGGATTATTACGCCTATGTGGCCTTAATTGTTGTGAGGTGTAAACAATTACTTTTCTATCTTGTATCAGAAGATAACCAAGACCATTAATTGAAGCGTCATTATATACCGCAGCCAAGATCTTGTAATCAAACTTCCAACTCTTTAGGTGAATATGATAAGAAGCAATAGATACCAGAGTAGTTCCCCGGTAAACTTCAATTACAAATTCTACCTCTCGATCAAGAAGTAATCCCGATAATTATTCTAAAAACACATTTGAAAATTCACATATTATACGAATTTCCTCCAATTTAGGGTTTTTTTAGATCAATCACGACATCCAATCCAAGTAGTTGAAGTAAAAATTCAATTTATTTGTTTACGACTTTATTACAAAAATATTTCAAGAAAAAGAGTTGAAAATCCAAGACAATGGACTTTGGAGTTCAATACAGAGTGAGGATGAATTAGAAAGGACCCTAATCGTCTTTTAAGTTAATAAAATTCTCTTTGAGTTTTTTTCTTCAAGAATTTCTCGAGTTTTCTTTTAGAAGAGTTTTAACTATGTTGTCAGATTGTAGGGATCATCTTCAACCTTTTTCTTGCCATGTTTTCTATCTTGAAGGGGAAATTAAAACTGTTTGTGTTTCCAAGGCTCCTTAAGACTTCTACACGCCACTTTTTATATTTTCCATCTATCTTGTTTTGTTTCTTAGTTTTTTTGTTATGTTCTTGTTTAATTTTTTTTCTAATCTTTGATTTGGATTCCTTGTTCTTTTTCTATCTTAATTATTTGTTTTAATTGTTGCCCTTTTAATTCTTAAAATTGGCTAGGAATTTTTTTTTTTGTGTTTTACATTGAATCAAAATCCAAGTTCTCCTTTATTCGTCTAGAGCTTTAGGCCAAATCTGCAACTTGGACAAGCTTATGATCCTGCTCTGTGTGCGCATCCTTATCACATTTCTTCACCATATGAACACTGTATCATAAATTTTTTCTTTCGACAATCAAGAATTATGTCATGTTCTGATAACTAGTCCATTCTCATATTCACATCAAATGACATTAATAATAAGTCGGAACGAAATATTCTATCTTGAATTTCAATTGGACATCGCATGCACACTTGATTCGCAATCATTGATGGCCCTAACAGACTCAAAACTCTAATTCTGACTCTAATAACTCGGCTAAAAGTTTCTCTATATTGACTAACCCAACTCTCATGTAAGAATACTGTTGTTCATTTATGGATTATAAAACATCTTATAATGATACTCAATTTAATTTTATGTGATTATAAATGTATAATTTTTTAATAATGTTATGCAAACATTAAAGGTAGAAGGCAGAATAACTTATTTATCCCTCCAACTTTACAAAAAAGTCATTTTAGCCATCGAGTTAATTTTTTCCTTCTTTTAACCCTTAAACTTACATTATTTGTCAAATCACCCCCAAAATGGATGGTGAAGTTAACATTTGTTAACTTTCCTGATGTGGCATCCATGTGTATGCTACGTTAGTAATTAATTATTTTTAAAAATTTTAAAAATATTTTTATAAACTTTATACTTTTTAATAATTTTAATTTGTTAAAAAAATATATATATTTTAAAAATTAAAAAGTTAATTAATTACTAATGTGACATCCACGTGTATGCCACATCAACAAAATTAACAGACATTAACTTTTCTATCCTTTTTGGGGTGATTTGACAAATGACGCAAGTTTAATGGCTAAAAGAAACAAAAAATTAAATGAATGGCTAAAATAACTTTTATAAAGTTAGAGAGTCAAATAAGTCATTATGCTAATATTAAATTGAGATAGAACAATGTTAAAATAATATTAACATTTATTATTTATTCTTTTAGTGAACATTATCTATTATAAAATAACTTTAATTTATTTAAAATTACAAAATATTGTTTTTAATATATATTACACAAATTGTAATTTAATTTACATGTGATGTCAGAAAATAAATGTAGTTTTTAATATTTATTACTTTAACATTTAAATATAATAAAATTTCCAATTAATTAATTCAAGTTATATGTTAAGTATAGATATTAAAATGTTTATATTAGTTTCATAAAAATAAAATTTTATCAATAAAAGAGAAAAGTAAAGACAAATTTTCATAAATAATTGAATATATATAACAACTAATCTGGATAATATTATTTATTTATTTCATTAAGAATAATTATAAAATTGAAAAGGTGGAAGGACTTATAAGAAAACAAAGGAGTTTATGTTGCAAATATTTTTCACTGCGTATCTTTTAAATATAAAATTGTCTCCTGTCAGTATTTTAAATATACTAATAATGTCTTATTTTAGTTTTTTTTTTAAACAAAACCTTACTTTAATGTGTGTATATATGAGTGATGTATGCACTATATTTCAAAAGGAAAAAAATATGGGGATGGGATGAATTAAATATATAATATTACTTGCGTGTCTAATGATGCCTTAACAAATTTGTTTTCAAATTCCTATAACATGATACATGAATGGTTGGTATTGGGTAAATTTGTTTTCTACTAAAAATAAATTAATTAATTTTTTCAAAAAGTAAGCAATTAAGAATAATTAACAATGGTGCTCACTTCTTTCATCAGTTTATCCTACTCTTGATTTGTAATAGTGCTCAAAGTTTATAAAATTTATCAATTTTTATTTCTAATTTTTAAAAAAATTAACAAATTTAACTTTCAACATTTGCATATTATGTCAATTTAGTCATAATTCTAAATTTTTGATATCTAATTAGCTTTAAATTTGTTAAATTTTTAGAATCAATCTGAAAATGACAAAATTTTAAATATTGAAAGTTAAATTTATTATTATACTAATCAAAAGTAGGATATTTTGACAAAAAAATATTGTGATTAATTGTCTATAATTGCTCATTTTCAAAATTAACAATAATTAAATCATTTTATTTTTTTAAGAATAATCAATTTATTGAATATTGAGATTGATAGAGATCAAAAAGTTTTTTTTACTAATGGTTGACTTTAAACCCCAATAAATTAAAATTTTACCTCGTTTTTATGCCAGATAAAATACATAGCAATAAAATTTAAAGAAAATACTTAGGTTTAATTTGGTAATACAATTTATGTGCATCCTGTTCAATTTTTATTTAATGAGTCCGTGTGTCAAAAATAACTTAATATAAATAGGATATATATTTAACATTTGAGATGGATCCAGAGTGGGAAAATGGCATAGCATTTCATACCATTTTCCAAAACTAAATATATATCCAAATGAATTTCTTTTTCCCAAAGGTAAGAAACCATTGATGAGCACCAAAAACAGTGACTGTCCCCATGTTTAAACAAATGCTTACTTGCTTGCTTTGGCCACTGCCACACCCTCACGTGTGTGTAAAATTAGCTAGTACCCACACATGTATGTATATATGTACATATTGGCTTTCAATTTATACCCACGAGGGGGAGATTCCCTTGGTTTAGCCATATTTGTTATAATGTTGCCAATAATGTGAAATTTGTGCAGCTTCAACAGAAAAAAGAAAATGGCACTATGAACATGATAAATTATTGTGATTGGATTTGACATCTTTTTGCATTCATTTCACTAGATTTATGTCTACCTACAGAATCTGTTTTCAAACACTACTTTTTTATTTTATTTTTGTTTTCTCGAAAGAAAAATGTCACTTTCTTTTGTCATCTATATTTTAAGTTTTAACGTGAATTAGTTCATATGGAGGAACGTCAAATAATACTCCTAATGTGTCCTTTTTTGGTAAGAAAGGGAAGAAAAAGGCTGTAAAGGAAAATTATAAATCTTTCAATTCAGAATTGGTTTAATTTGTCCTTATAATTATTCTTATCCTAAACCTCATCATTAGTTACTTAACTAAAAAAATTACAATTTGGTCGTTAAATTATTCAAAACATTTAAATCATTGGTTTGTTAAAATCAATGTCATATGTCTTTCTCTATTCATACTACATGTACCAGTTGAAAGCTCACTTCCCTTTCTCTTCTATAGTTTAGTTTTTTTTTTTTTCACGAAATAGCTTTGAACGTCACGAATCTCCGAATTAAAATTGAAACAACTTTTTTATCTGATCTTTGACATTGATTGTCAAATTGATTTAGATTTAAGGTATGTTCTTTTACTCATCGATGAATACTAATCCACCATATCGATCATCAAATCATTGCCTGGAGCTTACTGACTAAACTTCTTTTTTTAAATACTTAAAAATCTAATGACTTAAATAAAAATTTATGAATAGTTAAGTGACTTAAATGAAAACTTTCAAATAGTTTAATGACCTAATTGTAACTTTTTCTAGTTAAGTAACCAAAACAAAAATTTATCGATAGTTTAGTGACTAATGATGTAGTTCACTCTTATTCTTAAAAATAAATCTAAATAAATTTAAAATTTGAATATTGGTATTTATAATTTATTTTCCTATTTTCAGAGTGCAGCCTTATATTGGAAAAATGAATTTAATTTTTATTTTATATAGGGTAGTAACATATTAATATTTAATTGAAATAATTAAATGTTTTAATATTTGATTGGAGTAATAGATGAGTTTAATTTAACTTATTATAGCAAAATCTACTATTAGAGAGAAAAGTTCCAGTTACAAATTACAGCTGACAGTAAAGCCAAATAAGCTTGCCCAAAGGCATGTGCTTTTGCGAAGAAAAGGGAAAAGAAAAAGAAAATAGAAGATAAAGACACCAAAAGGCGGAAAACATGCCAAAGCTGTGCTTTGCGAGCATGTCACTTATTTGTCACCCTCACCCACATGAAACGTTAATGTAGGTAATACATATACAGATATTTGGAATTTTACTCTAGTTTTGTTTTTATTATTATTACAAGTAATAAATATATTTATAAAATTGATTATAAATTTTTTTTTGTTAAAATGATAATGTATAAATTTTCAAGACTATAATATTTTAGATTCAAATATTCTATTTTTTATTTAAAAGATACAAAAATATCAAAATACCTTCATAACAACATAATTTATTTTATAAAACAATATCATTTTAGTCATTATCCAACAAAATTAATGTAAAGTTGACACTTAACATCAACTCAATTAAAAATTTAATATATAAATATAGATTATCAATAATTTTAATATATTAGTAGTAGAAATTTTTATTTATACAAGGGAATTAAAAGAAATGACATTTTTATTTGATATTTAAAAATAATAAAATAAGAGAGGCACACAATTATTAATTCATCCCTACTTATAGAATTAGAAAGCTCCAAGATTAATGTGCCAAATAATAATCTTATCATTATTATCATCGTGGTCGTCATCATTATTATGGTAAAAGACACTTACCAGTTTAATTTAAAATATACTTTTCAGTAAAAAATATTAATAAAATCACTGTTGAGATTTTGTGTTCTTAGTCCAATTATTTCCTCATTATGCTTGTAACTTTTAAATAAATTGATTAGTAAAATTTCATACTTAAAATTATTATTTTTATATTATTATTTTTACTGATTTTTGCATAAAAGCGAAAAGAACAAAATAAATATTGATTTATTAATTATTAAAGGTTTAACTAATATTAAGTTGCATCATAGGGATGAATTATGATATGAGAAGATAACTTATATTAGTAGGTAATCTATATAGTCCATAGTATGAGGTATAAAAATTGAGCAATTGATTCAAGGGACTATTGATTTCCACGGAACTAACTAAAAATTTGGCTAAAGTAATTGTACCTATCAATTAATAGTATACCTACAATGAATAAAGATATCGTTCTCATGAAGACTAAAAGTACTAGTAATTACTGTCTTTCTATTATTTAACCGATAAATTCGAGTGATTGATTGAAAACTAAAATTAACTAAATTAATTGCTATCGAACACGGTAAAGAACAAATCAAGAAAATAATCGGATAATAACCAAGAAGCAAAACAATACCTAGGAAAGAATTCACCTAGATTTCATCTATCACTACCAATCTAAATTACGCAATTTCTTTACTTAGTAACTTGATTCGTAGAAATCCCTAAATTTTGCAAGTATCACTTTCAATAGTAAGAGCAACTGACTCTAGGTTGATTAATTGAAATTTCTTTCTAATTAAAACCCCTATTATTGCATTAACTCGATCTATGGATTCCCTTATTAGATTTGACTCTAATTTGGTGATTTATGTCATCCTATTTCTATGATTGCATGCAACTTCACTCAATTACGCAAGATCTACTCTTAAACAGGGGTCTATTCCTCCTTTGATTTAAACACATGAAATATGGATCAATAATCTAAAAATATTAAACCAAGAATGAAGCACACATAATTGAGAACAAGAAACTAAGTATTTATTGCGTAAAATAAAAATCAAAAGATATAATTCATCATAGGGTTTTCGCTCATTTTGCTCCCAAGTGCTCTATTAAGCATAAAAACATGAATTTAAAGTATTAGAAGCATAGAATTCACAATTATAATGAAATAGTCACCCAAAAATGCATTAAGAATGACGTTAAAACATTTTAGTTTTAGCACTTATAAACTATTGTGTTGTTTATCAAGTCCAATTGGGGAGATGCCTTGTTTAGCGTATTAAAGTGTATGACTCCCAAAAAGATAGAGACATAAGTGGGATTTTCTAGATTGACAATACATCAAACATGACACAAGTTGAATTTATCCTAAATCCCTTCATGAAGTTATTCACTTGTGACATTCATAGTGCAATTTACCTCAATCCTGAGTAAGTAACCTCATATGCTTTGATATATTGAAAGTCTGTGCTCAGTTGGTATTAGAGCTAAAAGCTAATATGTTGGGTTATGACTTATATATGGCATGACTTACAATAATAAAATTCATAACTCATGTAAAGAGCAAATGGTATCCTCGCACTGGAATTGCATGTATTATGGAAAATGAACGTGATAGGTCATTCGTTAGGGATGAGTGATTGTTATTACTACTTGTTGGTAATAGTCTTTTTCATTATTGAAGACGCAATGATAACCATGAGATAAAGTATGATCATATTAGGTAAACGAGTTTAACCTGAATATGTTAAGGTTATCCTATGAGGGTAACGCACTAATGACAAGGTCATTAGATAAAACATAAAACTAAGTTGCTTTCATAATGGTTTGATGCGTTGTTGAGAGCACCAAAAATATCCTATCCCTATAAAATAACAAAAAGAATAGTATAAGGAAAGTAGGGTCAAATCCTCAGGGATTGGAATTGCACAAGTTCCTGTTCCTAGAGATCCCAAGCAAAGTCGTGCCCAAGAAAATTGACGTACTTGGAAAAAAATAAGAAAAACAGGATTAAAAGTTTGATTGAATAGAAATTGCGTAAATTGAAATTAAAGTTGTAAAGATAAACAGAGTTAAGAAAAAAGAGTTTTTGATGGAGAGACTCCAGCCTCCGGTTGTCTCGATCCTTCTTGGGTTCAATCCTAGGCTATTATGTGATCCTTCTCGAACAGAATAAGCCAGTTATAGTGGAAGATAACGCCTACGACCACCAGTTCCACTTAGATTTTAGACTTACAATTTAGAGGAACTTGACTCTAGCCAACCATTGCTTTTGTAGGACTGTCTTACACTAGATCATCACTTCTCAATGGCGAATGCCACGCCATTTTGTCTCTTAGGCTCGATAACCACTGACGCAGTAAGCTAACGAACCGACTGCGCAAGTTTCCCAAACATACAAAGTGGCCATCTTTGCACAAGATGAAAAGATCACTTTTGAAGGGACATGGACGGAAGCGTTAGTCCTGTAGTGCGGAGAGGCGATGAATACTCGTTGGAAAGGCTAAGCACCGATTTTAAGCCTCATGAACCTTTTTGGGGAATCTCGACAACTTTTGGCTAAATGAATTTAGTGGCTCATGCTTGTTGGGAAAAAAGAAATAAACTTAATAAAAATGGAATTTTATTGAATAAAGAAAGAAACAAAGGCTAAGCTTTTTGGGAGAGGAAGTGTTACAGAAAAAGATGAGTGAAATTTGTGTCACTCCTTCCCCTATTTATAGTATTTAGAAAACCTAGTTTATTCCTATCTAAATTCCAAAAGATAAATAAGGATAAATAAAGATAAATAAAGAAAAAAGCTAAAATTAAATCTAAATAATAATCTTTAACAATTATCTTAATATAATTAAAATTTAAATAGAGTCTTGTGTTTATAAAATCTCTTCTTTGCCCTTTCGCCCCCAAGTCTTCCACACTTTACTTTTTTGGCACCACTTTTTTCCTATTTCGTATGCTAACCTATTTTATCTTTAAATTCACGCTTTTTACCCCTAAATTTCCTTTTGCCTTCGATTTAGTCCCTACAAGATAAAAGACTATAAATAGCTCAAATTAGTAGGATCATACTCAAAATAAATATGTAATTAATACATAAAAATATGTCATTCTAGAGTATTATCGGATATATAATAGGAGGCTTAGTCATGATACTTTTAGTGGATTGATTTAATGACTAAATAATATTATAGTTAATTAATAAAAAGTTGAAACTTTATGAAAATTTATTTAAGCCCTAATTATATATGTCCAAATGGTCCCTTCGCTAGCTCAACACAACCCAATATATATTGCAATTAGAATAGATATGAGAAATGAATGAAAATGATGAAAGAGAAATAGATTGTATGCATTACAATTTGTAGTAAATGCATTTTCTTGAAAAAAAAAAAGATGACTTAGAAATTAATTTAATTTATTTGAATTATTATTTAATTTATTGTAATTAAATAATTGAGTTCAGAGTAAAAATTATAAGACTGAACCAAGTCAATTCGTGCTAAATGATTCTTGAAAATCATTGATGGCAAACCTTTTGCTAAAGAATCAAAAATCATTAATTCAATGCTAATGTGTTCAATGATAACCGTGGTCTCTTTTATACGTTCCTATATAGATAAATACTTAATGTCGATGTGTTTACTTTGACTACCATGTAAGGTTGCCTTAAAACAAAAAACAGACTTAATCTCCATGGTAAAAATAGTAGTTAAGGTTTAGTTTGCACTCTGACAAGATATGGATCGACCAGCTAACATAAAAATGCATCTAAATTTTTATTTTCATAAACCAAAACACCTAGCAAAATTTGAGTCTAAGTAACCAACTACGTCTAAGTTGTCAGTTTGCTAACACATAAGCATGTAATCCTTGGTCCCTTTAAGGTTCCTGATAAACCGTAAATTATACATATTTTTACCCAATGTTTAATGAATTTTATGGATGATTTCTTATTAATATTGGAGAATTTGATGCTTCTAATGCTTTAATTTCATGTTTTATACTTAGGAGAGCATAGAAGAGCGAAAAGAACGAGAAACGGGTGAAAAACAGAGAAAATGGGCTAAAGTACGAAATCAACACGACCTGGACCTTCTCATACGGGCAGACCACACGACCGTGTCAATTTGGCAGGCTCGAACACGGCCTAAAGTAATCGAACATGGGCGTGTGCCACGGGCGTGTCCCTGCCGAGCCCAAGTTGAGTCCAATTCGAAAAAGGCCAATTTTGAAGGTTTTTAGGCATTCCAAAGCCTATAAATACACCCTAGAGGAGGAGGAAAAGGGAGACGGAGAATGGGGGTAAGGAATTACTCCAAGGAAGCCAATTGATCCATCTCAGAAGCCGTATTCATCATCAAGACTGAAGATCTCTCCTCAATTTCCCTCCAGGAGTTTTGGGTTTTCTTTATGTTTTGTACTCTTTATTCTTCTGAGATGTTTTCTTATTTAGTTATGAACTAAAACCCCTAAATACCTAATGGGAATGAAACGTAAGACGAATCTTGTTATTATTTTCTGAATCGTATGATAAATATTTAACTTGTTCTTAATTATGTGTTTTTAATTCTTGTTTTGATATCTCAGGATATTGATTCAAGACATGCTCTTATTCAGAAGAGGAATAGACCCTGTCTAAGAGTACATTTGTCATAATTAAATGGAGTTGATTGCGCGCCTAGACATAGGGTGACAAGATTTTGCCGAATTACGGTGAAACCTAATAAAGGGATCCATAGATCGAGTTAATGCAACCCTAGAGTGTTAATTAGAGAAAAGTCTCGGTTATTCAATCTAGGGATTAGACGTTATTAGCCTTGAATAGGGATAATAACATAACTTAGGGATCTCTACGGAACAAGTTGAATGAATAAATCGTCCGATTCAGAGCCAGAATAACAAGTAAAGTCTAGGTGGATTTTTCCTTAGATATTGTCTTAAGTCAATCGATTTTCCCCAAAAGCAATTCCCTACTTCTTTTCTCTGTGCGTTCTTAGTTTAGATAATTAGTTAGTTAAAACAAAAACCTCTTTATTCTTAGGCTAGATAATAAAAAGACAGTCATTACTAGTACTTTTAGTTCCTTTGGGTTCGACAATCCAGTCTTGCTAAAACTATACTACTTCGATAGTTACACTTGCCTACATCGATATAAGAGTTAGTTCAAGAACGAGCAATTATAAAGATTTAAAACCTATCACGAAATCACGCGATCAAGTTTTTGGTGTCGTTGCTAGGGAACTAAGATATTTGGAACGCTCAATTTTTATTACTTTAGCCATTTAATTTTCTTGCAATTTAATTTAATTTTATTATTATTATTATTTATTAACCTACTCTTTCTTTTTCTTGGCAGGTTTTTATAGTTTATGACTAGAAGAAACCCATCGGGACCATTACTTTTTGACGAAGAAATCGATCATACAGTTCGTAAAAACCAAAGAGAAATAACGCGTAGCTTAAGGTACATGGAGAACGAGCAAGAAGACGATACTCAACCCCCAACCGAAGAGATGGCTGAAAACCAAGGCAATCATCTACCTCCTGCAATTGCGGTTAATCAAAATCCTGCTCCACGCACTATGTATGATTATGCTAAACCTTCTTTAACAGGAACTAAATCTAGCATAGTTAGACCTGCTGTAGCTGCAAAAACTTTTGAATTAAAGCGTAACACGATTCAGATGATACAACAATTTGTTCAGTTTGATAGTTTGCAGGATGAAGATCCCAATGCTCACTTAGCAAACTTTCTGGAATTTTGCGATACATTTAAAATCAATGGCATTTCTGATAATGCCATACATCTTCGGTTGTTTCCCTTTTCATTGAGAAACAAAGTAAATAGTGGTTGAACTCGTTACCACGAGGGTCAATTACTACTTGGGAACAAATGACCGAAAAAATTTTACTAAAATATTTTTCGCCGGCTAAAACGGCTAAATTACATAATGATATCTCTTCTTTTGTGCTGATGGATTTAGAAACACTCTACGATGCATGGGAGAGATACAAGGACTTTCTGAGAAGGTGCCCTCACCATGGTTTACCGCTTTGGCTCCAAGTACAAACATTTCACAATGGTCTGAATCCTTCGACTCAGCAAATGGTTGACGCAGCGATGAGTGGAACTATCAATAATAAAATACTAGAAGATGCCTATGAGTTTATAGAGGAGATGTCATTGAATAACTATCAGTGGAAAGTCATAAGGACAAAGCCAACGAAAATAGCTGGTGTTTATAACGTCGATTCGGTTACCATGCTTTCAAATCAGGTAGAACTCTTGGATAAAAAGATTGATGGTTTTCTTAGTTCTTCACAGGTTCACCCAGTAATGCAGTGGGAAGCGAGTAGCGGTGGAGCAAACCATTCAAAATACCAACCTTATGGCCACAGCATAGATAACGAATAATTAAACTACATGGGTAATAATCCTCGACCTTAAAACAATCCATATAGTAACACTTAGAATGCAGGTTGGAGGAACCACCCCAATTTCTCGTGGGGCAGTCAAGGAAATAAAAAACCACAACATCCTTCGGGCTACCAACAACCACCCTACCAATAGGAAAAGAAGTCAAACTTTGAAGAGATGCTCTCAAAGTTTATATCAGTGTCAGAAACCGGTTTTCAGAACACCAAGACAGCACTTAAAAATCAATAAGGGTCGACCTAAAGCCTCGAAACTCAGATAGGCTAGCTTTCCAAACTAATCTCCGAACGACCACAAGGTAGTTTGCCAAGTAATACTGAACCTAACCTAAGGGAACAACTCAAAGTAATTAATATTCAAGATGACGAAGGAGTTGTTGAGCCTGAACCAAAATCGAGGCAAGAAACTGTGGTAAGCAAATGTAAAGGTGAGGTAGATCAAAATACAAACAAACCAGTGACTGTCGAATATAAACCTCGTGTGCCATACCCCAAGGAAAGACTACTCAGATGAACAATTTGGTAAATTCCTTAAACTCTTAAAAAAATTACATATTAACTTACTGTTTATTGAAGCTCTATCACAGATGCCAAACGCAATGAAATTTTTAAAAGAGCTTTTAGTATATAAGTAGAAGTTGGACGAGGCGTCGCATGTGGAGCTGAACGCAATTTGCTCGACCATTCTCCAAAATAAACTACCCAACAAACTAAATGACCCAGGGAGCTTTACTATTCCTTGCTTAATTGGTAGTTTAGATGTTAATCATGCATTACCTGATCTAGGGGCTAGCATCAACGTCATGCCTTACAAAATGTTTAAGCAACTAGGTCTCGAGAAACCCAAAAAGACTAAGATGAGAATTCAATTAGCAGATAAAACTATAAGATTCCCTAGAGGTATTATTGAAGATGTGCTAGTTAAAATCGATAAATTTATATTTCCCGTTAACTTTATTGTTCTAGACATAGAAGAGGATAACAACACTCCCTTAATTCTAGGGAGACCTTTTTAGCAACTACTAAAACCATCATTAATGTTGGCACAGGTGAACTCACACTCCGGGTGGGAGACGAAACAATCACTCTTCAAGCTCGCAATTCTGGCAACACATAAAGAATTGAAGGTGATCATTTAAACCATTCTGCTAAAACTAACAATATGGTGCAAACTACTTTGCAGAAAATGAGTCTGAAGGAAGCACACGAGTCATTCTCAAGCACCAGTAGAGGACCTATTCATGAAGATCGAAGATTACAAATCGAGGAACTCGATGAATGGCGGACGCACAAACTAGGAACACCTGACAAACTGAAACTACGCCAAAACGAGCCCGATACCTCTCCAAATCAACTTAAAGTTGATGATAAGGTGTTATTAGATGCCGCAGATCCCCACATTGTCACTACCACACCGAATAAGGAAATCTCTCTTACAGTACTCAGTATTTTTCCATTCAGTACGGTGGAGGTGAGTCATCCCAAGTTTGGCACTTTTAAGGTAAACAACACCCGATTAAAACCTTATTTTGATGAGATTGATAGCAGGAATGAGGAGTATAAACTCCTCAAACCACCATGATCATACAACAGAGAGGTAGGTTGAGCTTAGACTATAAATAAGCGCTTCTAGGGAGGCAACCCAAGCACTAACAAAATTAATTTCCTTAAATTTTGGTATTTAACTCCTAACTTACTAATGGATGTCTTAAATATAGGTGTTTCCATAGAGACACGACCAAGCACACGGGTGTGCTTATGGCCATGTGAAAATAGGGCAAGGATTCCCCCAACACGGGCTTCGATAAAATGCCATGGTTGTGCGACATGGCCGTGGACAAACCTGTTAAAACAGCACGGGCGTGTGACACGCCCGTGTCTAACACCCGTGGTGGAACCTGTTAAATTGACACGGGTGTAGGGCTTGCACACACGGGCGTGGGAGAAGCGAACGAAGCTAGACACGATCATGCAACACGGCCGTGTGAACCCACACGCCAGAGGAACATGGGCGTGTACTAAATGTCAGATGCACCCAAATTTGAAATTCGTGAATCACACGGGCTAAAATTGGGGAACACGGGCGTGTGCCCTGGCCGTGCAGCCCAAAATCTATAAATACCCTGCACTATTCACTTTCTTCCCCATTCAAAAACCCTAACCCTAGTCGCTGCAACTCCACACAGCCTTCTTGCTACGCTCGTGCGCCACTTCCTACTTCATTTTTGACGCTCAATCTCTTTCCCTTAGCGTTTGTTTACTCCTTTCACTTCTATTTTACTTATTTCTAATGGTTATTACCAACATAAACTTCATACCTTTTGAGCTGTTTTTCATTTTTCTATCATTTAATTTGCATTCTTAGGTTAGTTATCATACATTTTGTATTAAATCAAGTTAGTAGGAACACCTCATACCCATGACATTACTATGTTTATTCTCATGCTATTACCACGCCAATGTATATCATTTAATTTGCATTCCTAAGTTAGTTATCATACATTCCGTGTTAAATTGATATTAGGAAAACCTCATACCATTACATTTCTATTCTCATTCCATTGTTATTGTGGTTGAGTTTGCTTCATATTAATAGTATTGGCTAAAATAGTTAGTTCCAAATCCATGCCTTTTATTTTTTTCGAATTCGTTTACCTATTATTATTATTCTTTAGATTACAGGCTTTTGATGTCGTTTTCACGAGGAAAGAAAACCCCCGTACCTACTTCAAAGAAGAGGAAGAGAGCGTCCTCTTCTGTGGGTCCCACCCTAGAAATTCGTCGCCCTTTCCTATAGTTCCCTTGAGGGCCCCAGGAAGAACTGTTCCAAATACTTCGGGCTCGACCTTTAATTGTGGGTTGTTGCATTGACTGGGCTACTGTAGAATAGGTTCAGTTGGCTGATTCGATTCGAGCCCTCCTAACCACCGACCCTTGGGAGCTATTCTTTGGGATTATCAAGCCAACATACCTTGAGCTCATGATGGAACTACGCTCAACATTCCATCTTCAGACCGTAATGACGAACTACGATGATCCCAACACAGTTCAATTTCGCCTAGGCAGATTAATTCGCCAGCTAAGCGTCCCAGAGTTTGGTGCTGCACTAGGCTTAGATACGGAGGAGTTCAAGGAAGAGAATGAACTACATGCTCTCAGTCACCACATACATTTCTCTCCCTCGAAGTGCTGGCACACTTTGGCCCCTAGCACAGCCTCCTACAATCCTAGCAACTCTAAGGCATCAATTCTCCCACCATCCCTGACGTACTTACACACTATTTTAGCTCACATGATTATAGGGAGGCGAGAGAGCACTGGCGTCATCAACACTCATGACGTCTACTTCTTATGGTGCATGTAGCAAGGGCACGTCATCGACCTTGCGATTCAGCACCAGACGGAGCGGCATCGGAAGGAGGTCATCTCCATTGGCCCCTACGTGACTCAACTGGAGCAACACTTTGGGCTCCTCAACACCGCAGCCAAAGAATCATCCCTCACCCTCATCGGCCAGATGTCTCCACAAGGCATCTCGAGCATGCTTAGTATGAGGATGATCGAGAGGCGCCGAGGAACCTACCCTCCCCAGTATCGTCTCGCCCAATCTACCGAGGAGGAGGCCTACGAAGACATTTCCAATGATGTCCCTCCACAACACGAGGACCCACCGACTCAGCCACCACCACCCTATCATCCAGTTCATGCGGCGGCTTCATATGCTTACAACTCTGAGCGCCTCACTCAATTCGAGCAGCAGTGTTTTCAACGATTTGACAACATTGATGTTACTCTACAGTAAATCTGTCAGCACATTCACCTCTCATTGCCAGTCCCACATCGTGAAACATTCAGCGATGAAGATGTTTAAAAATATTTATTTATTATTTTATGTTTTTAATTTTTATTGAAACTACTTTTTATTTTTATTAGATTTTAGAAATTTTATTTTTAATTATTAATTTTGGTTATTTCTTTTTGACTAATTATTCTCCCTAATATCCCCTAAAATGTTCTGAATTTTATCACAGTTATATAGAGCTCTTAAGCTCATCATCACATAGGAACTAAAACTCCACTAGGAAAGGTTCTCCACGATTGCCATGTCCTGATCAACCATGACCATAGCTACCACAGATATAATATTATTTTACCCCAGGACTTATGGACTGATCAACCTCTATGACCGCCGGAGTATCCTCCTCCACTCTCGAGCCGATTACTCTTCAAAACTCTAGTTCGAGGAATTCATCATACAGAAAGTCTTAAGTGTGGGGGGAATATTTATTTCATTATCAGAAAAATCCCTGAATGATTGCCTTGTTCTCTTGAAATGCTTTCATATCATATTTAGAATAAATTTTGATTAGTTTATGATTTTGATTGATATATCTTGAATTAAAACAAAGACATTTATGCATTGATTATTTAAATTTTAAAACATAAGAGAATCAAGCATGATGAGTTGATTTTTAAGAATTTAAAATTATAAGTTGTTTCCCCAAGTCTAGGTATTACTTTGAATTGGAATTCACAAGTCTAAAAATCAAAAAGCCATAATTTTTGTGAGATTTTTTAGCCTTTTGAGCATCTATTAATTCTTTCATACTCACTTTTATTATTGCTTTGAGTGTGTCAGTATTGAATTGTTATTCTAGAACTTACTTGATTATGCATGTCGAGACCACACTATTTGATTTGATATGTCAAAATGATTAAGGCGCTTAGGATTAACCCACTTATGCCATGAAAAGCCTACCTCCATGATTAACCCCTAGTAAACCCCCTTGAGCCTAACAAGCCATTCCTTGTATTAACCTCAATATTAACCCTTAACCCATTATTGTTGAAATCCCCTAAATTAATTTGATTCCTATTTTTTTCGAGATTTGAGTTGAAGAAATTGCTTAGCTATGTCTTGTTTGATTATTTAACTTGTTCTTAAAAAAAAACTATGTATACATATCTGTAATTCCATATTCTGAGAAGAAGCTCTGTTGTACGCAAATGAAGATTAACTTTTTTCTAGTTAGGTAATTTTTTTCAATTTAATCTCGATTCTAACCCTATCTTTCAGCTTGTGACCAAACCCCCTAACCAAGCCTCATTACAACCCTCTAAAGACCTTTTGATTGATGTATCATCTTAAATTATAGTAGTGGAGATTTGATTTTCATGCAAGCCTATGGTAATGACTTTTCATTATTGACTATTGAGTGCTTCATTTATTTTTCTTAAACACCTTGAGTAATTTGAGTGAATCTTTAGTGAGGATGAAAAAGCTCTGTGATATTTTGAATCAAAGGTAATTACTTAGATGAGGGTAGACGTCTATGTTTGCATGAATAAAATGCTCAACTTGGAATGTTTGGAACTTTTATGTTCTTTTAGTTAAATTCTCAATGTATGATTACTTATGGATTAATGTGAGATATTATCGATAGAAATTATAAGTTGAGAAGAATTTATTTTGATTATGAGTTGAGAATTTCGCTTGAGGATAAGCAAATGCTTAAGTGTGAGGGTATTTGATAAACCGTAAATTATACATATTTTTACCCCATGTTTAATGCATTTTATGGATGATTTCTCATTAGAGTTGGTGAATTTGATGCTCCTAATGCTTTAATTTCATGTTTTATACTTAGGATAGCATAGGAGAGTGAAAGGAACGAGAAACGGGCCAAAAACAGAGAAAATGGGCCAAAGTACGAAATCAACATGGCCTGGACCTCCTCACACGGGTAGACCACATGACCGTGTAATTTTGGCAAGCTCGAACATGGCCTGAAGTAATCGAACACGAGCGTGTGCCACGGGCGTGTCCCTGCCGAGCCCAAGTTGAGTCCAATTTGGAAAAGGCCAATTTTGAGGGTTTTTAGGCATTCCAAAGCCTATAAATACACCCTAGAGGAGAAGGAAAAGGGAGACGGAGAATAAGGGGTAAGGAATTACTCTAAGGAAGCTGATTGATCCATCTTAGAAGCCGTATTCATCATCAAGACTGAAGATCTCTCCTCAATTTCCCTTCAGGAGTTTTGGGTTTTCTTTATGTGTTGTACTCTTTATTCTTCTGAGATGTTTTCTTATTTAGTTATGAACTAAAACCCCTAAATACCTAAGGGGAATGAAACCTAAGACGAATCTTGTTATTATTTTCTGAATCGTATGATAAATATTTAACTTGTTCTTAATTATGTGTTCTTAATTCTTATTTTGATATCCCAGGATATTGATTCAAGACATGCTCTTATTCAGAGGTGGAATAGACCCTGTCTAAGAGTACATTTGTCATAATTAAGCGAAGTTGATTGCACGCCTAGACATAGGGTGACAAGATTTTGCTGGATTAGGGTGAAACCTAAGAAAGGGATCCATAGATCGAGTTAATGCAACCCTAGAGCGTTAATTAGAGAAAAATCTCGGTCATTCAATCTAGGGATTAGACATTATTAGTCTTGAATAGGGATAATAACATAACTTAGGGATCTCTATGGAACAAGTTGAATGAGTAAATCGTCCGATTCGAAGCCAGAATAAGAAGTAAAGTCTAGGTGGATTTTTCCTTAGGTATTGTCTTAAGTCAATCGATTTTCCCCAAAAGCAATTCCCTACTTCTTTTCTCTGTGCATTCTTAGTTTAGATAATTAGTTAGTTAGAACAAAAACCTCTTTATTCTTAGGCTAGATAATAAAAAGACAGTCATTACTAGTACTTTTAGTTTCTTTGGGTTCGACAATCCGGTCTTGCTAAAACTATACTACTGTTCGATAGGTATACTTGCCTACATTGTGATAATAGTTAGTTCAAGAACGATTAATTATAAATATTTAAAACCTATCACGAAATCATGCGATCAGTTCCTCATTAGTTTCTTTGTAGCTCTCTAGTGGTATAAATGTGGACTTCTTTGATATCTTCTTGACATTTCAATTGCAAATGCAATGTTAGGTTTAGTACAAACCTGAGCATGCATTAGGCTTCCAGTAATACAAGCATATGAAATGTTTTGCATTTGTTTCCTTTAAAGCTCACTTTTTGGACATTAGTTCAAGCTAAACTTGTCACATTCATAATGGTGCTACACTAGGTATAAGAATCCTTCATTCAAAATTTCTATAAAACCTTATTGATGTGTGTTTCTTTGTGATCTCTCCCTTTATAGTGGTGAAACTAAGGGGCAAATAAGAGTCATTATCCTTCTTGGTTAAATGGGAAAAATTCCTTTTAGCCCTCCCAAAACAAAAAACTTTCAAATTAAACCTTTTTGGTCTTGAATGAATGAGGAAATAACATTTTTGGCCCCTCCAAAACAATAATAATGTAATTAAGCATTTCTAACATAAAATTTTGTCCTTCACCTTTTCAAATTTTTATAATTTTGTCTACTTCTATCAAATAATAATCCTGGCTTCACCCTTGTTCCTATAGATCTTAATGTCAATGTCATAAGATGCCTTACCTATATCTTTCATATCAAAATTCTTAGAGAGAAATTGTTTCAATTCATATAGTGAATCCTTATCATTAGTAGCAAGTAAAATATCATCCACATACATTATAAAGAAACAACTTTTACCCCCACTAACCTTTTAGTATATGCATTGATCTATGATTTTTTTCATGAAACCAAATGAAAAAAATGAGTTATGGAATTTTAAATACCATTGGCGAGAGGCTTTTTTTTTTAATCTATATATAGATATCTTAATCTTGCATTCCAATTTCTCACCATCACTTGAGGAGAATCCTTTTGTTTGTTTCATACCAACTTCTTCCTTAAGATCTCCATTAAATAATGTTGTTTTAAGATCCATTTGATTTAGTTTCAAATCAAAATCGGTAACACATATAATAACAAGAAGAGTGTCTTTACTAAATATAGGAAAAAAATGTGTTTATGGAGTTTATTTCTTCCTTTTGAGTGAATCTTTGGTGACGATTCTTGCTTTATATCTTTTATAATTTCCCAAATAGTCCTATTTAGTTTTAAAGGACCATGGCTTTTGCAACTTCGA
This sequence comes from Gossypium arboreum, assembly GCF_025698485.1. Taxonomy (NCBI): domain Eukaryota; kingdom Viridiplantae; phylum Streptophyta; class Magnoliopsida; order Malvales; family Malvaceae; genus Gossypium; species Gossypium arboreum. The sequence continues at coordinate 34,032,972 of NC_069082.1, forward strand.
TTATTTGCAACTCATGGCTTTTAAAAATGTGTCAAGATCAATTTCAACTCTAATGCCATGTTTAGATTGTTGTAAATACACAATATGGTCATTAGGTATTGTCGAACTCTTAGTCCGAGTTGATCTTCATAATGTTGTATCAACATTCTGTTGAAGAGCATGTTTTATGATTGGTTGTTCAATATTTTGTAGTAATTGTTGAACAACTTAATCTACTAGACCATCATCAGCAACTTATGGAAGCTATTAATTATACAACACCTGTACTATAACACCTCTAACCTAATTCCATCATCGAACCTGAACTATAGAATGATACCACCATTACTGAAGCAAACCACATATAATTCATAATTGTAACATCCCGAATTAGGGCTTAGTTAGAATAGTGGTTTTGGGACCATAAATATCACGTTAAAATAAATATTTTATGATCATTATGAGGTCTAGGATATGAAAATAACCATGTGTTAAAGTTTCATGAAGAAATTCTATGTGTAAGGTGCCCAATTGGAAATTAGGGACCAAATTGAATAAATTGCAAAACTTGGATTCTAGAAGAAATTTGTATGAAATTGCTTTGGATATTAATTAGAGGTCCTTAAAGAGTAATTTTCCCAATTTTTAAGTTTTTGGACAAAAATGGGCATGCATGGAAAATTTTGGAAGTTTAGTAAGGAAGGGCATTTTGGTCATTTGGTAATAAACTAAATCAAAAAGGAAAAATCAAGCTAAAATCAGCTTATTTTCTTCTCCATGCTACTAAAATTCTAAGAGTCTCCATAGCTAGGGTTTTCAACATTTTCAAGCTCAATAATAAGTGCTCCCTAGCCCCGTTTTTAACGTTCTTCGTATTTTTGGGATCCTCGTAACATGGTCTCTCTATTTCTACCCATATTTCAAGCTAGGGTTCATGTTAAAAAATTTACCCACGCATGAGATGTTTGTGTTTTGATGATTTATGGAGGAATATGAGAGTTTTTCATGGAAATGGCTTTAGGGACCATTTTGTAAAAGTTGTGAAAATGGGTAGAAAAATGTGAAATGAAAGAAAATGTGGGCTACTATAGGAAAGAAAAATATTCGTCTAGGCTTGGGGACTTATAAAATTTCATGCACTTCATTATACGAGCCTTAGGACTAAATTGTAAAAGTGTGAAAGGTTAGGGGCAAATTGGTCATTTTCCCCGGAAGTGAGTTTTAAATCCTAAAATGTAAAACGTGATGTATTAATAGTCAAATTTTATTGATATAGACCTCGAGGAACAAATTCCGGAGGTCGACTGTGGAAAACGAAAGGTCTTAGAATAACCGAAATACGAAACCGAAGCAATTACCAGGTAAGTTCTTATAACCTGAAGTAAAATCTTAATATACTTAAATATGCATGTTCTTGAATGTATGAAAAAATTAGATATTCATTGCATGATAACTCATGAAATGTGCTTGTGTAAATGAAAGATGAATTGACGGTAAATAGCTATCCATCGAGATTTCTGAGAAAGTTCAACGGGATTAACATGAGAAATAAAAAATGGAAATATTGAATTGATGAGCTCATCTAAGACTAATAACATGATGTATTGTTATGAGACTAACTTGATGATTGAGTGCATGTGATAGAGAAGCTGTTTCATGCTTGATGGAATTATTGCCTAAATATGGTTGTATGCTAATTAATCGGTAAGTTTTCTTTCCACTTATCTGGACTTATTAAGCATATAAATGCTTACCCCCTTCTCTTTTCCCTGTCTTACAGAGCTCGTGGACTCGTGAAGATAGGAAGACGGTTGGAGAATCAACATACTATCGACTTGTCCTCCTTTGGTATATAGATACTTTCATTTTGTTTAATGGCATGTATAGGATTTTTGTTTATTTTGTTATATGTGTCATTTGGCTAGCCAATGTAAGACCCGAAATGGTATACTTATTCTTTTGTATATAGCCATGAGATATGGCTCATATTGATGTAGGTAGTAAACCTACCAATGAAGCATGTCTATGTTTAATTGTTTCATGAGATGTGATGATGAGCGTTATCATGAATGAATGATTGAAATGGAACCTAATAAATTGAGAATAGACATAGCATATAATGGTATATGGTTACAACATGGCCTAAATGTAAAATGTGCTATGTTAATCCCTAATACAAAATGGATAATTTAGCATGTACTAAACTGATGAGATGAGGTTGACATGCAATTGGGTTATGCTAAGGTTGTTTAAAAGTATGATTAGGCCATGTTAAATACCATTGAAGTCTTTAATTGTGTATGGATGATAGAGAGTGACTAAAGGCTTGGTAAATAGCCCTAAAAAGGTCCACATGGGTAGACACACCAGCATGTGTCTAGGCCGTGTGTGACACACGGGCATCCCCATGGGCGTCTTGTCTGGCCGTGTGTCTCCTGCACCTAAAATTTTAGGTCAGATTGCATGGTAGTAAAAACATGGGTAGAGACACGGCCATGTGTCTCAGCCGTGTGGAGGACACGGCCTAGCACACGAGCGTGTGCCTTAGCCGCGTGCCTCAAAATGAGTGATGACGTCATAAACAAAATTTTCAGGTTTTTGGACACTGGCGATGGCACGGGCTTGTCTAGGCCATGTGAGGGACACGGGCGTGTGCTTGGCCGTGTAAAAACCCCTGTAGGTTCAAAATGGAAAATAAATCCAAATAATTCAACACAGGTGAAACACACGAGCATGTCCCTAAGCACACAGGCGTGTGCTTTGCCTCCACACAAGCGTGTGAGGCATAACCCTAGTAATTTTACTAAAATTTTCTATAGTTTTCGGTTTAGTCTCAGATTGCTTTTTAATGTATGTTTTGGGCCTCGTAGGTCCATAATCAGGACACTATAATGTTGTTTGATCGGTTTTAAATTAGAACAAAATTTTATAACCCGTATCTTCTGAAAAAATTCGAGTATGTGCCTGGTAACGCCTTGTACCTTGTCCCGGTCTCAAGTATGGGTAAGGGGTGTTACATTTAGTGGTATCAGAGCTACAGTTTAGTCGATTCTCAGACTAACGTAGCATGTATTGAGTATAGCTATACATGCCATTATACAAGTTATGATAGTGTGCATCTCCTAACCATTTTTAATTGTATCTAAATATAGTAAATGTTTTCCAATCAAGCCCAAGATGAGTCTGAGGGAGCCGAGAGCCATGCTCCAGCTTCTATACAATGAGCTATTTCTAGTAGTAGCAGAAGGCCTATGTCTGAAGGTCGGGAAGAGGCAAGAGCTGCCTTCCTTGAAATGATGGATGAATGGTTTGGAGATTATTTGAGAAATCGCCCAAATATACCACGACCTCCTCCGCCCCTTGCTCGGCCTGAGGGAGAAGTGCCACAGGGTATGGTACCTGCTAGAATCAATAAAGCCCTAGTGGACAAGCTTAGAAAATGTGGGGCTGGAAAGTTTAGAGCTAAGGTTGATGATGATGCTGAACGAGCTGAGTTCTGGCTCGAGAATACTATACGAGTTTTGGATGAATTGTCATGTACACCCAAGGAATGCTTGAAGTGTGCTGTATCTCTTCTGAAAGATACAGCATATCATTGGTGGAAGATGGTATCTTCAGTGTTACCGAAGGAAGACATTACATGGGAGTTCTTCCAAGCTGAGTTTAAAAAGAAATACATCAGTCAAAGATTTTTAGACTCGAAGTGAAAGGAGTTCCTGGAACTCAAACAAGGAAATAAGACTTTTTCAGGTACGAAAAGAAATTCGTAAGGTTAAGTCAGTATGCAACAGAGTGGGTCCAATTAGATATAGAAATGTGTAAGCGCTTTGAGGAAAGCTTGAATAATGAAATTAAATTGCTGATCGAGATCCTTGAGATATGAGAGTTCACCGCATTAGCTGATCGGGCCAAGAAGGTCAAAGAGCTAAATAATGAAAGAAAACAAGCTCAGAGAGAGACTCGAGTTTCGAGTAAGAGGTCTAGTGGCAGAACACACTCCTTCCCCACAAAAAAATTTGAGAAGTTACCAAGAACTTTCCACTTAATCAGTAGGATATTCGGGTAGAGCAAGAAACTCCAAGCGACATAACCCGAAGTCTTCTTCCCCTATAGTAACTAGTGTGGGAAGCGTAGATTATCAAAAGTCGAAGTGTAAAAGCTGTAACAAATTTCACTTCGGAGAGTGCTGAATGGAGAGTGGTGTGTGTTTTAGATGTGAGTCACTTGACCATTTTCTCAGAGATTGCCCGGAGCGAGCTAATAAAGAGGTTGAATTAGCTTCACAGCTGAATGCTCCTATTTCTCAAGGCAGACCTCCGAGACATCCTAGAAGTGCAAGTGGCAGTCTAACTGTTGCCAAGGATGCTACAACAAAGTCAAAGGCTGGAGCCCCGGCAAGAACTTATACAATACGCGCTCGGGAGGAAGCCTCTACTCCCAATGTCATCACGGGTACATTTTCTACTTATAATACTCGTGTCATTGCGTTAATTGACCCAGGGTCAAGCCATTCGTACATTTGCATGAAATTAGTGTCTAATATGAATATGTCTGTAGAACCTACAGAACTTGTGATTAAGGTGTCAAACCCTCTAGGTAAGTCGGTCCTAGTTGATAAAGTCTATAAGAATTGTCCCTTGACGATTCAAGATCATTATTTTGCGGCTAACCTTCTGCTATTGCCATTCGATGAGTTTGATGTAATGCTTGGTATGGATTGGTTAGCTGTGCAATATGTGATTGTAAATTGTGGTAGCAAGTATATTAAATTGAAATGCTCAGATATGAGATTCTCTGGATTGATTCAAGCGAGTTGGATACTCCACCGGTTGTGATTACCTCAATGATGGCTCAAAAGTATATAAGAAAAGGATATGAAGCCTACCTTGCTTTTCTGTTGAATACTAAAGAATCTTAGTTGAATTTGGAATCGGTACTAATAGTATGCGAGTATTCGGATGTGTTTTTGGAAGAGCTACCCAGATTACCTCTCATTAGGGAAGTAGAGTTTGGTATTGAACTGGTGCCTGGGACAGCTCCTGTTTCTATTGCTCCGTATAGGATGACACCAAATGAGCTGAAAGAGTTAAAAGCACAGTTGCAAGAACTAACGGATAAAGGTTTTACAAGACTGAGTTTCTCACTTTAGGGTGCTCCGGTATTATTTGTAAAGAAGAAAGATGGCTCTATGAGGCTATGTATAGACTACCGAAAACTCAATAAGGTAACTATTAAGAACTAGTATTCGTTTCCGAGGATTGATGATCTGTTTGATCAATTGAGGGGAGCTATTGTGTTTTCTAATATACAAATGAGATCCGGCTACTACCAATTGCGAGTTAAAGAGTCAGACATGCCTAAGACTGCTTTCAAGACGAGGTATGGTCATTTCGAGTTCCTGGTCATGCCTTTTGGTCTAACGAATGCGCCAGCTATGATTATGGACTTAATGAATTATGTTTTTTGACCATACTTAGACAAGTTTTTCGTTGTGTTTATTGATGATATCCTGATTTATTCCAAGGTTGAGACTGAACATGAGGAACATTTGAGAACGGTTTTATAGATCTTACAGGACAAACATTTGTATGCTAAATTTAGCAAGAGTGAGTTTTGGCTTCGAGAGGTTGGATTCCTCGGTCTCATCATGTCGGGTGATGGCATCCGAGTTGACCCAAATAAGATATCTACTATTGTTGAGCGGAAGCCACCGAAGAACGTAATTGAGGTTAGAGGCTTTTTGGGCTTAGTCAGTTACTATTGACGCTTCGTAAAAGGGTTTTCAATGATTACAACTCCTTTGATAAGTTTGCTGCAAAAAAGATGTTAAGTTTGAATGGTTAGAGAAGTGTCAGTAGAGTTTTGAAAAATTAAAGATGTTGCTAACCGAAGCTCCAGTTTTAGTGCAACCCGAGCCGGGAAAGGAATTCGTGGTCTTTAGTGATGTATCCTTAAATGGACTGGGTTGTGTGCTTATGCAAGAAGGCAAAGTAATAGAATATTCTTCAAGGCAACTGAGGCCGTACGAGAAAAATTATCCAACACACAGATTGGAACTAGCTACATTGAATTTTCCTTAAAGATTTGGAGGCACCATTTGTATGGCGAAACTTGCCGTATATTCACAGATCACAAGAGTTTGAAATATTTGATGACTCAAAAAGAATTGATTTTGAGACAACAGAGATTGTTAGAGTTGATTAAAGATTATTAACTGATCATTGACTCCCACCCGGGAAAGGCGAATGTGGTCGTAGATGCACTAAGCAGAAAATCCTTGTTTGTTTTGAGAGCCATGAACACATAATTGGCCTTGTTAGATGATGGTTCAGTTTTGGCAGAGTTAAAAGCCGGGCCAACATTTCTATAAGAAATTTGTGCAGCTCAGATCAATGATAGTGATTTACAAGCCAAGAGAACTCAATACGAAACAGGTACCTAATCAGATTTCGGGATTGGTCCCGATGGTTATTTGATGTTTAGAGACATGATCTGTGTACTGAGAGACGACGATCTTATTCGAAGAATTTTGCAAGAAGAACATGATAGCCGTTTGTCTATTCATCCGAGAAGTACCAAAATGTACAATGATTTGAAGAAAATGTATTAGTGGAATGGCATGAAAAGAGATATCTCCAAATTTGTATCAAAATGCTTGATATGTCAACAAGTCAAGGCTGAACATCAAGTACCTTTAGGTTTATTACAACCTGTGATTGTTCCTGAATGGAAATGGGACAGGATTACTATGGATTTTGTGATAGGATTACCGTTAACACCAAAGAAAAAAGATGCCATTTGGGTCATAGTTGATGGACTAACAAAGTCAGCCCATTTTATTCCTGTGCGAACAGATATCTCTCTTGACAGATTGGCTGACTTGTATTTATCCTAGATTGTGAGATTACACGGGGTACCATTATCGATTATTTCGGACAGGGACCCGAGATTCACTTCGAGATTTTGGAAGAAGCTGCAAGAAGCCTTGGGTACAAAGTTGAGTTTTAGTATGACATTCCACCCACAGACAGATGGTTAGTCTGAACGGATGATTCAGACTCTCGAGGACATGTTAAGGTGTTGTATCATTGAACTTCAAGGCAGTGGGGAAAAATATTTACCATTGGTGGAATTTGCCTACAACAACAGTTTCCAGACGAGTTTAAAAATGGCATCTTACAAGGCATTAAATGGCCGAAAGTGTCAGACACCATTGTACTGGAAAGAATTCAAGGAGCACTAGATTCATGGAGTTGATTTGATTAAGGAAACTGAAGAAAAGGTTAAAGTGATACGTGATTGTTTGAAAGTGGCATTGGTTTGGAAAAAGTCATATGCTTATTTGAAAAGAAAAGAGGTTGAATTTCAAGTTAGAGACAAAGTGTTCTTGAAAGTATCCCTATGGAAAAAGGTCTTGAAATTTGGTCGAAAAGGCAAACTGAGTCCAAGGTTTATTGGACCCTACGAGATTACTGAGAAAATTGGACCGTTAGCGTACCATTTAGCATTGCCATCTGAATTGGAAAAGATTTATGATGTATTCTACGTATCCATGTTACGACAATATCGATCAGACCCCTCTCACGTGATTTCACCTACGGAAGTGGAAATTAGACCTGGCATAACTTATGGTGAAGAACCGGTCAAGAATATAGCCTTGGTGAAAATCTTATGGCATAGAAACGGAGTAAAAGAGGCCACATGGGAACCTGAAGAAACCATGAGAAGTCAATATCTGAACCTGTTTACTGGTAAGACTTTCGAGGACGAAATTCCCTAAGGGGGGAGAAATGTAACATCCCGAATTAGGGCTTAGTTGAAATAGTGGTTTTAGGATTGTAAATTCGATGTTAAAATAATTATTTTATGATCATTATGAGGTCTAGGATATGAAAATAAGCTTGTGTTAAAGTTTTATGAAGAAATTCTATATGTAAGATGCCCAATTGGAAATTAGGGACCAAATTGAATAAATTGCAAAACTTGGATTCTATAAACAATTTGTATGAAAATATGATGTTGTTTGATAGGTTTTAAATTAGAACAAAATTTTATAACCCGTATCTTTTGAAAATATCTGAGTATGTGTCTGGTAACACCTCGTACCTTGTCCCAGTCTCGGGTACGGGTAAGGGGTGTTACAATAATAATTAATTCATTCCATTACTAATTCATGACATAATTCCATGCATAACATGATATACAATCAAAATCGGGTCTCAATCGAGCTTGCAAAATCTCATGAGTTATCTCGAGCAAGAAGAAGGACCAAACTACAACTTTTCAAAATCTGAGTATAGGTATCGATACCAAGGCTAGGTACTGATACTATTTTTAGGTTAGATGTTTCATTAAAGTCAAGTTAAATTAAAGGTATTGATACTAGTCTTGAAGTATGGATACTTATCATTAGGTACTAATACCTTAATTTAGTATTGATGCCATTTTGGCATTCTATTTTGTGAAAATTAAAAACATCTGTACAATAGTATTGATACCCTTGTAAAGTATCACTACTTTGGTATCAAGTATCGACACTTTAGTGTGATATCGATACCATATTGATATTCGATGTTTTGAAAATCAACTAAAAAATGCAAAGTACCAATACCTTTACCTAAGGTATCAATACCTTATTGCCAAAAATACCAAAACTCTCTCATTTTGGTCCCTTTCCATGCCCAAATGAAACCTTACCCTAAATGGTGCCTTAGGCACACTTAAAATTGTAGAAAATAATCCCAAAATAAACACAAGCATTCATGTATACAATTCCCACATCAACTAAACTAATATGCCATAGTTTGTGTTAGCTTGATTGATTAGCTAATATAGTCAATATGGGGTGAATTGGCCCTAATTATCTACTCTACTACCTTAGGTTTCCATAGCTAAGAATTTTCCCAAATTCACTAATTTGATCAACCTTTGAGGACAAGGTTTAACCTTACAACTCCCTTAAAATTTTTACCCAAATCTTAAGACACCAAGCCTCTCAAAGAGAAATAAATAAGGACACAACGAAATAATCCTTGCAATATTAGGATGTTTTCCAAACAAGCACAAATACAAGGAAAACACTTGAGCTGACAGAAAATATAATGAATGCTTAAAAGTGTTTACAAGAAGAAGATAAATAATTGAAGTATAAAGTGATTGGTAATGGATTTTTGATGTATCTTACAGTACTTGATCTATTTTAATCTCACTTGTGGTTGTAGAACCTTTAGAAGCTGGTCTAGTTGATGTCCAATCATTGTGGTTATTTTAGAAATGAATAGAGTCTTTGGGAATGAAATAACCAGTGCATTTAATTCACCTGCAACCACGAGTATCAATACTTGCTAACAAAGTATCGATATTTTTAGCATTTAATGGAAAATTCAATGACCATTGGAGCTAGAGATATCAATACCAAAGAAAATTTATCTATAGCACCCAATGCCCAAACCATTTGTCGAGTCCAGGTATCGAATGCCATAATAACCCGAATTACTTATTAAAAATTTATTTATTGGATTAAATCACTTAATCAAATTATATTTTCAAATGATAAAAAGTTTAAAGCTTCATTTTCATTAATAAATTGCAAAAGTTCTAAACTAAGACTTAAAAACATAAAATGAAAACTAAAACCCTGAGGTGGAGCTTCTACGAGTGCCTCTTTTTATACTAGGTCAATATCCATTTGTCCCCCACATTTAGCATCATTTTCCTTGGTCCCTTCACTCGATTCTCACAATGAGGTTTTATACTGCAATATGAAGACAGTTTGTAAGTTCAAATGAACTTAATGAGATCCTGCGATATAACCTAAAACAAAATACAAGACTTCCAAAAGGAAATCTTAAGGAGAGATTTAAAGTCCCTGTTCACCGTGGATGTTCACAAATTTTAATGATGCGGTTTAAACCTTCCTTTCTTTCTGCAGTTTACCCTTTAGCTGACTTATCCTCTACATGTCATAGGTCGTTTTTAGTGATATTGAAATAGTAGTTTTGGGACCACAATTTTGATGAGTAAATTATTCTTTTATTATTATTTTAATGTCTATAGGAATATATTAAGGCCATGTTAGAATTTTGTTAAGAAATTTTGATGTTTACATAGTTAATTAAGTAAAAAGGACTAAATCGAAAAAGGTGTAAAAGTTGAGTTGTATTAGATAAAGGAGTCTAATAGCCATGGAATCTTAAACTAAGGGACTTGTATAGCAATTATAACAACAAATGGGATAGTGGATATTTATGGATATGGTTTAAGTGAAATTATGACAAAATTTTAAGATTAATATGGTAAATGTGTAATTAAACCTAAAACAAATAAAACAAAAATATGTTCATCTTCTACAATTTTTCTCCACCAAAATTTCAAAGGAAGAAAAGCCATTGTTATGGTTCTTAGGTTCAGTTACTTCAAGTGTGTGCATGTAAGTGATTTCAACCTCGTTTTTAATGATTTCTATGTTTTTGAGATCATTTTAGCTTAATCTAGTTAGCCCGAGGGTTAATTTGCAAAATTTTTAAAGGTTAAGGGACTTTCCATGATTGTTCTTGAATGGTTTTTGATGTTAAATGATAGATTATGAATCTTTGTTGAGAAATAAACAAGTTTTGTAAAGTGATTTTTAATGAAATTTGCATTTAGGGATTAGTTTGTAAAAATAGTAAAAATTCATGTTAAATTTAAAAAATGATGATTTATTTGGATTGGTATAAGTCCCTAAAGAATTTGGTTAGCCTATAAGAGGGTTGAAAATGATTAGATTTTAAAGTACGAGCTTAAAGACTAAATTGTAAAAAGTTAAAATGTTAAGGGCAAAATGGTAAGTTTGCATAAATATGAATTGTGGATTAAATTGAATACTAGAAGTATTAAATTGATTGAAATTGGCTATTTAGATCAAGATAAATCACGTACGGACCTAGATCGAGGCAATGCAAAAGTTTTGGATTAGTTCGACATAATTTTTACGACCCTAGTAGTCGAGGTAAGTTCGTATGAACGGTTATCATATTAATGTTATTTAAATTGAATATTATTATGTTATGGATTGATATATAAACATATCAATGTTACGACGGATATCGAGTCCCAGTTGAACCTTAGGAATTTTTAGGATACGAATGACATGTTATTAGGGATTTTATATTTCGGGTGCTGATATTGAATGTCCTACTAATGGCTGAGGTCCTGCATTTGTTGCGGATACTCTATAGCTGGTGTGATGAGTAGCATCATGTAGCTTACATTTCGACCCAGAGCTCGTGTGAGCAATGATATAAAGGAAATGTTATGATTATATGGTAAAGGTTCACTTCGTGTGAGCTTTCCTAAGTATCCGATGAAATTCTAGATGGTTCAACGGGTAAAAAATGAAAAAGGAAATGGTAAGTATGCAAATCCTATAAAACATTAAATTATGGTAACATTGATGATATAAAAGGTTATGCTTATACATGGTTGATTTCATATATATGTGAGCAAGTATGCTAACTTCTGAGTTTTGATGATGTTGTATAGGCTTATGCTAAATTTTACCATACATTAAAAGTCCTGTAAATTTATATATTATATAAAACCATACCCATAATTATATATTATATAATAAGACTCATGCATATAATATAATTTATGTATAACAACCCATATATATATTATATTATATATATAACACCAAATTCCATTAATATATATTATATATAAAATAAATCCCACGTATATATATTATAGGTTCATGCATTTTGCACTGTTAAAATTGCATAGTGTATATACTCAGCTATTCAACCAAAATTGTAAGGATTTGCACAAGGAAGAGTTTGCATACCATAAGTGGGGGTTTGCAAGCCACACTTCGACTGTCTAGATTTCGCAATTCATGGTAAAACACGACATACAAATGCAATCACCTATAGCTCACCACGGCTCGTTGAACTAGACAACCTTTTGCTTGTCTTTACCCTAGTTTGTTGAAGCACCACCAACGTTTTCATCTTCACACAAAAATATACATATTGCTAAGCATTAAAAAACAATCGAACTTATCTCTTTGTGTTCATGCAATGGCTCTCCACTCACATATATTTATTCGACTTATTTTGTACAATTTATTTCACTTAATTCCTTCCCTTTTTTTTAATTTAATTAAATCCTTAACTTCTACCTCCTAACCCCCTAACTTGTGCCTAATTATAGATCTAGGCTGATAATTCAACTGAATTTCACTAGACATTACTTTTCTTGCAAACCACCGTTGATCCGCATTCTCAAAAGACAACCATTTAATTCATTAAATTGCTTAAAGATTTTATTAAATAGAATTTGTAAACCACTTAATCTCATCAAAATATACTAAAAATTATTTTAAAGACACCTATTAGCTCTTTATTTCTTCATTCACCATTTTTTATGCAAAAGATAGCTTTAAAACCATGTATCTTTAATTTTCTTACTTAGATCTATGAAAATTCAAATTAAAAAAAATAATAAATATTTCATACATAAGAAAATAATATATTTACCTTTAATTTGAAAACCTCCATGAGTTTGTATCGATTGAGAAAAACAAGCTAAGTTTAGGTGAGAAAATGGAGAAGAAATAGTGATTTTCTTGCAAATTCAAGGAATAGAAATTTTTTGGATGCCAAGAAAATATAAAAGATGCAGAATTTTTTGAGAGAAAATCTTCCAATCTAGATCTAACAAATTTTAAAAATGAAAAAAAGATGGAGAGAGCTAGGGCTGCAAATGACTGTTAGTGCCAACCAATTTTTTTAAAATTGGGTTATTTGCCCCTAAGTCCTCTCTTATTTCTCCCTTCTTCTAATAGCTCCATTTTTAACTACTAGCCTTAAATTACACAGTTAACCTCTACTTTAACCACTACTCCAAATTAGTCTCTACTATTATTATTATTTTTTATTTTTACTAATGTCCCGATTATTAATACCATAATTATTTCCGTTAATTATTATTTTTACTATTATTAACTAATTATTTATTTTATCCTATTTTAATTCCTATGACACAAAATTTGATTTTTCTCTCAAACCCATAGTCTAATGTCTAATTCTACTAACCCTATTTTCGAGATGTAATAGATAAGAAAGAATAAACTCTGATCGATTTGTCAGTCTTGCATAACCCTATTCAAGTGGCTTCATCCAATCCTCATGTTACTCCTTCGCAAATGGCTTCTCAAGGTGGCCGGCCAAGAGAATATCTTCTAAAGGGTTTTGTTGGCTATGGGAGAAGGGGATTATGAATGCTTATGTATGGGAAGAAAATGAAAGAATGAAATGAGAAATGAGAAATAATTGTGAAATGAGGGATGATTAAGGGATGAAGGGATGAATTGAAATTGGGAATGGAGGTAGGTATTTATAGTGAAGGTTGGTGGATGATTTTACTAAAAATAGTGTGAAAAATCCCCTATTTACTCCTTTTCTTGGTCGACCACATATTTTGGACGGGAATGGATGTTGGTTGTTTGATTCAAGCATAAAATCATGCTTGAATTAAGAAAGGGTTGGATAGCTTCAAGGACAAATCTTGTAGACTAATTTCTGATTCATTTGCAACTGTAGTGACCTCTAGTAAATCTCCCAAAATTGATTTCTGGGCTTCTCACAAATTTCATGCCGAAATTGGGCCCGTTCTCTCGTGTTTAGCTTGGTGACCCAATTGTTTACCAGACTTGCCCATCAATTGACCCTTCTTTAATTGGATCAAACCAACTTTTCTTAACCCATTTTGTATGTGTTTACCGTCCATGTCTGTAAAATTGGGCACATCCATACATCTATAATTTAAAAATAAATCATGCATAATTTCCTTGGTCCAACTGTATAAAATAATGTCAAGATCAATATGTAGCATAAAATAATTAATTTATGTACAAATTTAATGCAAAATAGCATAAAATCACATTCTTCATTAAATCATGCTCAATATTGAAATATAAATAAAATACACCCAATTAGTAATCAAATACTTCAGATTAATATTGTTTTGAGGTAAAAAAGGTGTCATAGACTACGAAAAAACTTATATAAATTAGAGTTACTAGGTCTACTTTTGATAAGATAAAAGAAAGAGCCAATCATGGACCTATTGTAATACTTTGTTTTTTAGTGGTGTCGAAAATAGTGGTTTTAGGTTCACAAATCTGACGAATGAGTTTGTAAATATTATATAATAATATTTACAAGTCAAATATAATATTATATTGAATGTAACGCCCTAAAAATCTCGTATGTATTTATTTTCATATGTTTGTGACACACAAAATCTGTATCTGCTTCAGTGGTTAAGTGTTTTGGGTATATGTGAGAGGTCCCAAGTTCAAGCCTTAGCTTGGGAATTTTTTTTTTAAATGAATAAACCCCTATCTCTAATCAGTAGGCTTATTAATAAATGTTGGTAAAATATGTCAGAATGGGCATGCTGGTCTAGTGGTTAAGTGAGGAGCAAAGGAGCAGGAGGTTTGGGGTTCAAACCTCTGCTTGTACAAATGGGATTTATTTTTGCTACTTGTGCCGTGTGGGTATTCTAGTTTAGCAGAAATACTGAAGAGTTTGAGTGGAATTTGAATTAGGTGGTTGAGGGAGGGGTGGATGGTTCTGGGTAGTGGATTAAGGGATATGGTGAGAAAATTTAGGAGTGAAGAGTTAGAGAACATCCAGATTGTGGTTGCAAGTTCGGCTCTCCCCCTCACTCTTTCATTTGTTTTCTGGCAATGTGTTCTCTGATTCTCCAAATTCTAATGTTGTCGTTTATTCCCTTCCCCCTCTGCCGAAACTTCTGCTAGTTTCCCCTTCCTTTTATTTTTTCCTTGTTGCAATTTCGACTTCCGCTCATCTTCCCAAATATTTTTGATGATTTCTATTGGTTCCTTTTCTGCTGTTTTGTTTTCTTCTGTTGTTGATTTCTTTATTTTCTATCCTTCGTCCAGTGGCCACGACTTGTTCTTCTGAAAATTTGAGCATTGACGGTAAGCTCTTCTAGTTTATTTATCATCTAGTTGTTGTTCTTTTTCTAATGTGGGTTCTAATTCTTGTTTTGGAGGCCAGTAAGTGGCTGCAGAATTCTACTCAGTGCCATTGAATTGTGAGTTCACTGGTGTTCGATAGAAGGTAAGGTTTGATGATTGAAGTTGATTGGCGTTATAACTTTGTTTAGTTTTGTTAAGTACCATTGATATTGGGTATTTCGGAATTGTCAGCAGTGAATTGTGAGAGTGGTGACCTATCTTGTTCAGATCCGTAGCCGGGGGTTGCTCAGTTTTGAAGGTAAGTAACAAATGTATTGAATGAATCATTGTCAACATTTTGGTTTCAAATTAATTGTGATTTAGGATTGATTGTGGAGTTGTTTGATGACTATAGGTGCGGATAATCTCGGGTGCGCTTTTGTGTTAAAAACAGATCAAGTGTGTAATCATAATGCTAAAAATCGGTAATCAGTGAAAAGCCAAAAAATGGGACTATCGACGCCACACGGGCATGTGGCCGCCCGTGTGACCGATAAGGCTGGCCGTGTGCGATACACGGGCCAGACCATATTGGGCTGTGTGGGCCACACGAGCGTGTGGGCCCACATGGGTGAACCACACGAGTGTATGGATTTTTGGGCCAGGCCGTGTGATGCACACGGCCAAGACCAATTTTGGCCATGTAGGCCACACGGGTGTGTGGGCCCACACGGGCAAACACTTTGGCTTTGTGGGCCTATTTCCACTTTTTTACTACTAAGGTTGCACAGGTCGCCCAAGTCGACTATGGACCTACTATAGGGTCGGTAAGCTTACTTAGACCCTAATTGACTGAAATAACTGTGTGACTGATACGATTATGCATGTTATTAAACATGATGATGTTCCACTGATTTGATACTATATGCCCTGATTTTATGCATGATATTATGTTTTAGCATGCCATATATGTATATTTCATTGCATTGGGGTGGGGTTATATTGTTCGGAAGAAGTGTACTTAAAGGCCTCGAGCCTAAACAACTGGTAGCTCAGCTGCAAACTACTGTCTGGTACGGCATTCGGTACTTTCTGGAGTGTAGGGATGGATGGGTTGATTATATCCCCACATGGAGTGTAGGGTAGGACGGAGTTGGAGTGTAGAGGCTGGTTGGGTAGGATTTGATACTGTATATCTGTTACTGTACTGAATATTGATACTATGATTGGCCAAGGCCCAATTGCATGACTGCTTCTGTATTATAATGGGCTAAGGCCCTAACTAAAATTGAAACTGTTACTAAAATGGGCTTAGGCCCAGACTACGATTGCATTCTGTCTGCTTGTTTATGTGGGGATTACACACTGAGTTTTTGGAAACTCACCCTTCTGTTTTTTCTATTCAGGTAATCCCAGACTTAGGTGGATCGGAGCGGTGAGGACTTACGGTGGCCACACGACCCCTTTTTACACTGTTTCGTACTTAATTAGATTTTTAAAAGTTTTATTTGGGGTATTTTATTGTAATATTTGCCTCTATGGATTTTTTCTTTAAATTTGGATTTTATACTGCTTTATGTTTTATATCTGCTAGAGATAGGTAAAACACAGGTTTCTTTTTAAATGTATGTGTTTTAGCAAAATACCTACAATGACACAAACTGTTTTTAAAAGCTTCTGCCACGTATAATGTTTTGAAAACTAACAACTGAATAAAAACCACGACTTTGATAATAAAAGATAGTGACCGGGTCTAGCGGGAAATGTTTTAAGCTAAGTTACGATTTTTTTCAACTCTAGCTATAGCTTTTTTTTAAACACACTACCATGTGACATAGCCAAATTCAGCCATAATATCCAGGCCGAGTTTGGGGTGTTACATTGAATTTTGATTTTAATATTTTTCCTAATTGATTAAATAGTAAAGTGAGAGTGAGTTGTCCCTAAAGTCAAGTGGTTTTGGAAAAAGGTGGTTTTAGGACCCGATTTTTGTAAACTAAGCCCATAAATATTTATGGAGTTATTATATTGTGTATTGAAGTTCAGTCCAAAAATTTTAATGTTCTGTTAGTTAATTAAAGAAAATGGACTAAATCGTAGAAGATATAAAAATTTAATTGCTATTGATGGTTATTAGCTAAATTACATAACTAACGTTGGTTTAGGGATCTAAACAGCAATTAGAACTAGCGTAATGTAGTGGAACGGTAGTTCGCCATAATGCTTGATAATATATTAAGTTTTAATGTTATTTAATAATAATATAATAAAAACATGTTTTAATTTTTTTAAAAAGAAAAAGAAAAGAAAAACATTGGACCATTTTCTTTCATCTTCAATCGAATGCTAAGGGGAGAAGAACAACAAACATTTGACCATCTCTTTTCTCTTGCACGTAAGCATTCTTTTAGTTTTTTTTCCGTAATTTTTATGTTTTTGATACCATTTTTGCTTAATTTAGCTAACCTAGGGACTTATTTGTGAAATTTTCAAATATTTTGAATCTTGTCATTAATGAATTTGTGATGAATTTGATGTTTAATGATAGATTTATAAGTTTGATAGTTAAATGGAACTATTTTGTAAAGTAGTTTTTGTTTTAAGGACTAAATTAATAAAATAGTAAATTTAGCATAAATTCTTGTGAAATTTCAGCAATTATGGGCTGTATATGTATGATAGATGATTTGGCTAGCTTGAATTTGATTTAATTGTGATAAATGTGAAAGTTTCGAGTTTAAGGACTAAATTGAATAAAAGGAGAAAGTTTCAGGTAAATATGTAAAATGTTGATAAATGGTAAATTACATGAATTTAAGTATTTTAAAGTATTTGAATTGGATAATTGAATTAAATTACTATATTTAGATGAAGAAACGAGTCAATCAGACAATAATCGCGGGAAAGGAAAGTTAGTAGTGTAATCATCGGTGTTGTGTTCGTTGTCATTTTTGGATTAGGTAAGTACGTAAATTAATTTATTTTAATTTAATTGCTGTTTTTGTGTTTTAGTATCCATATATATATGTTGTGATTTAGTTCATTTGCTTAATAAATTGTAAGCAATGGAATGAATTAAGTTGAAATGTTAATTAAGTTAAAGATTATGCTTGAAAATGGAAAACTACATAGATTAATTTTTGTGATGAAATAATGTGTTTATATTGATTTGAATTCAAGTATAAATGTTTTTTTATATATATTATAGTTAACATGCTTAATTGAGGTAAAACAAGAAATTGGAAATAAATGATTGATTTGTGAAGCATGGTAAATAAGTGTGTGTGAGCTGAATGGTATATCCTTTGAAATATATATATATATATATATATATATATATATATATATATATATAAGCAGGTTCATCAAGATCAAGACAGTACGACCATAGCTGAAAGTCGCTATGGCATCATTATTCAGATGAGTAAGATCATAGCTGAAAGACGCATCATTATTCAGATGAGTAAGACCATAGTTGAAAGACGCTATGGGATCATTATTCAAACGAGTAAGATCATAGCTGAAAGACGTTATGGCATCATTATTCAGACGAGTAAGACCCTAGCTGAAAGCCGCTATGGCATCATTATTCAGACAATAAGACCATAGCTGAAAACACTATAGCATCATGATTCAGATGAGTAAGACCATAGTTGAAAGACATTATGGCATCTAATCGAAAATGAATAAGACCATAATTGAAAGGAACTATGGCATCATATTGGAAAGTGAATAAGACCATGGTTAAAAGACACTATGGCATCATATTAGAAAGTGAATAAGACAATGATTGAAAGACATTATGGCATTAAGTCGAGAATAAATAAGACCATGGTTAAGAGAAACCATGCAATCCTTCAATCATTGCTATTCAAGTAACATGTTTTAGGTAAGATTTGTATCACACATACGAATATGAGATGAATCTTTTTAATAGTATGGTTTGATAGTGAATATTAATGTCTTGGTGTGATTATATATTTCATATGTCTATAAATATGTTAAATTATGATGTTGTGGTGTGTTTAGGGAATTAAGTGGTTATATGAGTATTTTTTGACTATTCGATGTTATTTCATTTGATTTAACAAGCAATTAAATTTTTAATGAATGGCTGTGTATATGAAATGAACTATGTTATGGAAACATGAAATGGAAAATGTTGGTATATGAATATAATATGAAAAGGGAACCAATTGAGTAATATATTGAGGAATTATGTATTGAACTTCGTATTGATATGTTTCATGTTCAATTGGTTGGATATGTTTATTAATACAGCTACTAACCTTATGGTGTGTTGTGATTAGGAAGGAAAAATGTGCATAATTTTAAATGAGCAATGTTTTAACAATTAAGTCATTTATGTTTGGTAAGTGTAAGTTTCTTTTATTCGAACTTACTAAGCACTAGTTGCTTATGTAAATGTTTTTCTATGTTTAGTAGATCATCGGGAAGCTCAAATGGTTGGAATCAATGTCGGAGCACAATCACACTATCCATCGATCCATTTTGGTAGTTTTTAAATATATGCAAAAGGTTATAAATGCAATGTATAGGGTTGTATGTTATTTTGGTAACTTGGGATGTTTTGAAATTGTGCCAGGCTGTTATTGTGTTATAATATCCTATAATGATAATTGGTACATGAAGATGTAAATATGTGTTTTCGTTATTTGTGAATGTCTTGTGATTAGGTAACTTTTTGGTATACTGAAGTGTGAATGAAATGGTTAAAATGGTAGGTATGTGATGTATGTTTGGGATATGAAACCATGACATTGAGGTTGAATTATTTAGATGGTTAATTGTGTTACCAATGAGTGTACATTGGATAAGCTATTGAATTGTATGATTTATGTGTGATTTTGTCATGTTTTGGTCTTTTTGAGGTGTGTTTTGGGTAAGTAAATTGGTTGGTAAATGGTAGGTTTATGTCTTAAGTAAGTACATTTGGTAAACTTGATTTTCAAGGTACGTTTTAGGACACACAGCCTGTCACACGGTCGTGTGTCGCACACAGTCTACTCACACGGCTATGTATAGCTTGATTTTAAATTGTAGGTTTGTACACATTAGTTTAGAGAGTCACACAGCCTAGCGACTCGGCTGTGTAACCCAACATCGAATGCACACACGGTTTGGCACATAGCCTGAGACCCGACTGTGTGGTCCTATTTTGAATACTCATATCGGTGGGCATATGGGCTGGGACACGGTCGTGTGTCTAGATTTCGAATGCCAACAAGGTCTAGGCTATGTCACACGGCCGTGTGACCCCTATTTCCCAAGTTGTTTTTTTAAAACTTTTCCCAAATTTCTGAATTTTTTTGAATTGATCTCGATTTGTTTCTAAATTGTTTTTACGGCCTCGAAGGATCAGTTTAAGGCCCAAATGTGTATTTTTGCTATGATTGCATTGAGTTATTGTTAAGAAGTATTAAATTATATTACTATTCTATTTTAGAGTTAAAGGTTCTGTTTTGTTTATTAATGCTCTGTAACCTTAATCCGGCAATGGAGACGGGTTAGGGGCGTTACACCTATATAACTTTAAACTTATACATTTACCTTCCCTATCTTTATAAAACTTCACAGAAGAGCTCATGGGAGTAGCGTGTGGTTTGAGAGTGTTTATCCTAAACTTCTTAAGCATTTCCTTTGTGTACATAGCTTGATTAATGAAGATGCCATGCTTTCTTTGTTTAATTTGGAGTTACAAAAAGAAATTTAGTCCTTCCGCATGCTCATCTCTAATTTACCTTGCATTAGCTTGGAAATTCTTAACAAAAAAGATCATTAGTAGCTCCAAAAATATATCATCAACATATATTTGAACTACTAACAAATCCTTGTCTTTTCTTTGGATAAAATGTTGTGTCAACTTTCCCTTTACAAAATCCTTTTCAATAAGAAAATTTGATGATCTTTCATTCCAAGCTCTAGGAGCTTATTTTAAATTACATAAGGCTTTGAAAGTTCGAAAAAATGATTTGGAAATTTTGAATCTTCAAAATCGGTTGGTTGTTCAACATACACTTCTTAATTTATAAAGTCATTTAAAAAATCACATTTAACATCCATTTGATATAATTTAAAATCATTAAAGCATGTAAAAGCTAAAAGCATTCTGATGGCTTTCATCCTACCTACGGGAGAACAAGTTTCATCAAAATCTATTTCTTCCGTTTGAGTGTAACCTTGGGCAACAAGCCTAAAAACCCACTTAGTACCGATAGGAGATTTTTCACTAAGTCTTTCAAGTAGGATACATACTTTACTTCTCTCAAATTGATTTAATTCATCGTGCATGGCCAATATCCAATATTCATCATTTAATGTTTTTTTTTATATTTTTAGGCTCATTGCATGAAATGAATGCTACATAATTATATGTATTTCTAAGAGAAGATCTAGTAGTTACCCCTTTGAATGTATGTCCCAAAATCTTACCATCCCTCACATAGTTGTTCTCCCTTGTATGAGTGATTTCTCTTTCCTTTAGAATGAGCTCTTTTAGAGTATCTTGAGTTTGTTCATGTACCTCTGACTTGATGATTGATCAATCTTTCCATTGTTGTTGAAAATTTCTACATCATCATCATCAATACAAGAATCCTTTCTAGGAGAAGGGTTATAATCATTGAAAACAACGTTGTAGATTCTTCAACTACTAAAGTTCTTGGTATAAAACTAAAAGAATTACACAATAAATGAGTACTGTTTGTGGTAGTTCTATGGCACCAATATGGTATAGAGAAAGTTATGTGGAAAATCGAAAAACCCATGAGATCACAGTACTCGAACTTATTTCAGGTAAGAAATTTCGAGGATGAAATTTTCTAAGGGGGAGAGTCGAAACAGCCTGATTTTTAGTGGTACTAAAAACAGTTGTTTCAAAATTCTGTTTTCAGATGATCAAGTCAGTAAATATTATTATTAATATTTATGAGGTCATTACAGTATTATACTGAATTCTAGTCTAATAGTTTTAGTTATGTAGAAAGCTAGTCAATGTACAAGTGTACCGATTCAAAAGTTAGTGGTTTTTGAAAATGAGATATTGGGACGTCGTTTCCATAAATCAAGCACGTAAATATTTTTATGAAATATTTATAGAGCTGTTATATAGTTGAATTGAATTTTGGAATAAATCGTAAAAATAATAAATACCGTAAAATTTAATCATTCTTGTTTTCTACTTTTTAAAAGGGTTAAGTAGTGAATGTTTGAGGTCTTTTGTGGCAATTAGCCACTTTTTCATCATAGTGGACAGTTGGATAATTGTTTTTCTAATAAAAGATGTGTTAAAAATTAATTAAAATTATATTATAATATGTTAAAGCATTTAAACATTACTTGTGATTTCTCCCCTTTTCTTTTGTTCCACCATTTGAAATAAGAAAGGAAAGTAGGAAGCCATAGTGGAACCTTTCCAATCTTTCCAACCTTGCATGTAAGTCCTCCGAATGTTCGTTTTTAGTAACTTTTATGTTTTTGAGACCCTTGTAGCTTAATCTAGCTAACCTGGGTATTAAATTGTAAAAGTTTGACGCTGATGAATTATGAAGCTTTTGATGTTAAATAGCTTGGTTGTAAGCTTATATTTTAATTAAAGACTAAATTGCAAAATGAATTTTGTTAATTTTAAGTATTGGGACTAAAACATGAACGAGTCAAAATTGATATGAAATTTATGTAATTATTGTATTTAGAGGTTTGTATAGGGTTGAAATTGAAATTAGATTGAAAAATGAAGCTTAAAATTTAAAGATACAAATTTTTTGGTTTTAGGAACTAAATTGAATAAAATGTGAAACTTTAGGGAAATTATGTAAAATGAAATTAAGTTGTTATATGCATATGCAAAGATGTTATAAGGCTATTGGAATTGATAAATTTAATGAATTATTATAGATTTGGGACAAAATCAATCGAAAGTTAATCGAGAGATAGGAGAATTTGCAAATTAGTCCTTAGCAATTCAATTGTTACTATTTGTACCGGTAAGTTCATATAGTATGATTGTAATTAAATTGTTATTTAAATTGTTAGATAATTTAATTATGAATTTGTATATGATAGATAAGAATTTGGACTAATTGTGATTTGGTACAGATGGTGAAATGTAGATTAAGTCGTATAGAGATGAGAAAATTGATTGATAAATTGAATACGATAATTTATAAATGTTGACTAATTGTGTTATAAATAATTGTATTTACTTAATGAATCTTGAATGAAATGACATTGATATAAAAGTAGACTTTGGACTCAATTGAGAAGTAATTAGAAGTGTATGCGAGAATTAAACCCTGTGTAGAGTATTGCGCAATATTGAGATGATTATGATACATGTTTTAGTTATTGAAAGTTTCATGAGAACATGAAATCTTGATTCTTAAATAAGTGCTCTTGAGTGCACATTCATGCTCCTATTAGCACTGTAGTGCTCCTGATAGCACATTCGTGCTCATGTCAGCATTAGGTGCTCTTGAAAGCACATTTGCGCTCCTGTTAGCATTATGGTTCTCTTGATAGCATATTTATGCTCTCGTTTACTTTACAATGCCCTGATTGCACATATGTGCCTAGTTATGCACTTTGGTGCTCCGGTATGCACTTTTGTGCACTATTTACCACTCCGGTGTGTCTTGATATGGAACCCATATATCTGAGCTCTGTTACTATTGTTCATCGAGTTGTCTTGATTAAATAAGAGAATCAAATGAATTGTTGACTTGAATTAGCATGGAATACTTGGATTGAATTTATTGAAATGTATTATTGATTGTCTATTACATGAATATACGTAAGACTCGCCTGTTTATTGTGAAATAAAATGTAAAGATTGAATATTCCATGAAAACTTAGTTATATAATTGTATTTCCTATAGTTAAGGTAATTTAATCTATATGCTTTTATATGAACTTACTAAGATTTCGTAATGTTTATTCAGTTTTGTTTCTTGTTTCTTGTAGTTGACATTTTGCGAAACACGACTATCGGATCTCTTCAAGGCTCACACTATCCAGCATCAACTCGGTAGCTCTTTTAAAATGTTTTTCTCAATTATGTGTCCTAAAAATAGGAGTTGAATATATAAACATTTTATGGAAGGAAAGTGTGAATGGTGATGTGGAAACAATGTGTTTGATCGCATTTTGATATGTTTCATTATGGCTTGATATGGTAAATTAAAGAAAATTATAAGGCATGAGAAATGTGATAGTTTTCTATGGATGTTTGACATGTTTAGTTTATATGGAATGTTTTGAGTAGGTAAGATTGCTGGATATTATGGTATAAAAGTTTGATGACTGGATTCCATGTTTTAAATATTATATGAGCGTTATTTTTATGTCAAGTTTATAGGTTGTGGATTTGGCACTTTTGGTCAATAATATATGAATGAAAGTTGGTAATTTGATTTGTGAAAGGTATATGTTTGGTCACATTCTATGTTGGCATTAATGAAGTTGAATTTCGATATTGATTTTGAATTTAAGTATTGATTTATGTTTTTGAAAAGCTGCCATTGATGCATATTGTTTAGGCACTACTACGATTTTTTATTGTAACACCCTATACCCAATTTGATTAGCTAGACTTGGATATAAGATGCCACAATACATAACAAAAAAAATACAACTGGTGAAATTCATAATAAACATATTTCTTATTTATTTATTTTCATATCTAAGTCAAAAGATTTTGAAGGAAACATGATTAAATACAAAAAGTTCTCAAAGCCAGTATAAGATATTGCAACTTAAATATTTGTTAAAATAGGCTTAATCGTGGTGTAGAGTACTATTCGTCGTATTCCCAAGAGTGCTTTTCTGTATGCATAATATCGCTCTTCGAATTGCCACCTTGGCATATTTCTGGCTTGGTACCTTCTAGCGTATTAGTTCAATTCCAAGAATCTACGTTACAAATACATGCATATAAGTTGGACGAAACTTAGTGAGCCTCAATCAATATTACCTTTAAACGATGTTATTGAATTGGTCGAGTAAAGGACTCTGGACTTTCTTTTAGACTTTGGAGGATACGTTTCTAATTCCTGGTGGATTACTATATGCCAACATTTGCACTTAAACCCCTTATGAGCAATCCGCTCAATTGGCGAATCACATCACACCTAATTGTAGATCTTGTTTCATAATCTCTTTAAAGATAAAAGTTGGATACATTCCTCAAAATGATATTCATATAGATACTAGTCTCGGTAGATTCTTATACTGGCTCTGACGACTGTCAGTATTTCAGTCATACTGTCTCTTTAAGTTATCCATACAACTAACTTATTCAAATGAATATAATTTTTTTATCATCTAATAGAATCCTAGATTGTAACACCCTTCACCTATATTCAATGCTAGAATGGGGTTACGGAGCATTTCTGAACATATTATAAAATTACACATACATTTTCTCATATATTTTCAATTTCATGCAATTACCAATCAACAACATTCATATCGTCCCTAATACAAGACTACGAGTCCCAAATCATGCATTCGAGGTGGTTCGGGACTAAATCGATAACTTTGAAAACTTTTAGAACACTTAGAAAACTTTTCCAAAATAGGGGACACACACCCGTGTGGCCTGGTTGTGACAGCCCAAAATTGACCCTAGTCGGAAGGTGGTCTCGGGACCACAAAACCGAGGCATAAAAATAATTTAAAATTTATTTCGATGCCTATAATATGTGTGTATTCATGTATGACATTTTTGATGATTGGTTTAGTGTTATAAAGGTGAATTTCACTACAAAGGACCTAGTAGTGAACTTTGAAAGTATGATGGGGAAATGTGTGATGACTAATTAAAGCATGCATGCAAAATAATGGACTTGCATGTCAAATTCCCCCTTTTATAGGTGGTGGCCGGCCATGACAAGGGAGGATGGGCTAAACATGTCATGAAACATGTTTTGTTGGTGCATTAGGGTGAAATAATAAACAAAGGTGTATGGGTGATAAAAAAATGAAAAAAAAATGTGTGTGAGTGTGGTAATCCCCCCTTGCCGTGAGTTGAGAAAGAGGGAAGAAAAAAATTTTGTTGTGTTCATCCTTTCTCATCCTTTTTGGCCGAAAATCATAAGGGGAAGAAAGAGGATTTTTGCTTCATGCTTGGTTTAGAAGAGATCTAGAAGGTGATTTGGCTAAATTGGCATCAAGATTAAGGTATGTATGAGGTTGTGTTAGGAGTTTCATGCATGTTTTGGTTGCTAACTTGATGTGCATGTTAGCCATGGCTCAAATCTTTGTTATGCCATGGAAATGGTATTTGGCCAAAGTTGTTATGGTGATAAAGCCATTGCATGCTAAGTGTGAAGCTTGATGATGATGCATGCAATGATGGATTGTCTACTCTTGAGTAAGATTTTGAGTTTTCTTTTTGTGTTTAACCATGATTGAAGTTGAAAGGAGCATGATTGTCATATTCGCCATGATGCATTCATGAGCATGGTTCATGCTTCTTGCATGTTAGTTAAAATTTGTATTTTGGATGGCTATGGACACCTTGAAATTCGCCATGCTCATATATGTATATATATGTTTGCACATGATGTTTTGGCTATGAAGTAAGTGATGAATATATTGGTTTAAAGAAGAAGATGTTGAAGAATGCTTGTGAAATTGCAAGCACAATTGACCTAGCACACATATAAGTGCTTGATGCTATATTATAAGTTTTGAGCCACAATGTGCAAAGCATTAACTAGTAAAATGCATGCTGTTTTTGTGAGGTATTAAGTGCATAATTGGCCTCAACATGTACATGAATATTCGGCCTTGGGTAGCCTATTGAAGGCCTTAGCTTTTCCTTGATGCTCAAATAAATTGTATTGAATTGCTTGATGTAGTATAAAATGTGCATGACCATTGTGTATTCAAGCTAAAGAGTGGCCATATGACCATTTAAACTCCTTGTCATATTCGCCATAAGCAAGCACAATGAGGTTTTAATAAATTGAATTTGTTTGAATTAGCTCAAGAGCTAAGAGGGCCACAATTGGACAAGGGAAGGAAAAAGTGATCGAATAGCGAAAAAGCCGTTCGACAACATCCGAGGTAAGTCCTCAAGAAGTGACCTTACTTGAATTATGTGAGATGAAGTATGAATGTGTATGATTATTGATTTATGTGTGTATGAGAAATTGAATGATACCCGGCTAAGTCCGAAGGCGAATATGCTTGTGAATATATGCGTTTGAGCCTTAGTAACGAAAATGAAATATGTATGTCCAATGATTATTGATGTATGTGTACATGAGAAATTGAATGATATCCGGCTAAGCCCGGGGACAATTATGCTGGAAATTATATCCGGTTAAGACCAAGGCAATTGTGCTAGTGGCTATATCCGGCTAAGACCAAGGCATTCGTATGCGAGTTATTCTATCCGGCTAAGACCAAGGCATTTGTGCACGTGATTATATCCGGTTATATTCAAGAATCTTGGGCTGGAGGTGAGTGTTGGTTGCTGTAATGAATTCAATTAGTGCATACACTCGAAAAGCCCAAAGGATAAGGTACGTTATATGTGCATTGGGAAGTCGACATGTTTGAGCATCATTCGCTCGATCGACTAATGAATTTCAGTTATCGAATTGATTGATACTTTGTTAAAGTATATAATGATGAAGTGTGAAGTAAGAATGCGTATTAATGAAATGATGCATGTGGCTATGTGAATGTATTGCTGTAATTAGAGTTGATTATATTCCTTGAGACTTACTAAGCATAAAAAAATGCTTACCCGTTACTTTGGCCCTCTGTTTTATAGATTTCGCCGATAGCAATCGGATTCGGGATCAATAAAGTCGAAGTCATCCACACTATCCACGCCTCTATTTTGGTATAAATTTTGGTTGAACTTTGAAATGGCATGTATAGGACTACCCCTTGTTGGTTGAATATGTTGTGATGTATATATGTACGGCCATGCGAAAATGGCTCGTAAAAGTGAAGCATCGACTTAGACTAATTGTGGTTTGTATATATATATATTTGGTGTCATGATGTGGCTATGGCTTGGAAATGGGAATGTTGGTCACATGATCAGCCATTGGCATGGTTAAAATGATCATATATGAACCTATGTATGGCAAGACTAGTTGGTTCATGGAGACTACCAAATAGGTAAGACCTACTTTAAAAACAGATGCTGCCAGCTGCAGTGACGTGAATGTGAAAAATCACCAAAATTCGTAGGAATGGAATTATATAGTGAATAAGCTATGTAAATGAACCTTGATGAGTCTATTTTCATATGGAAGAAACGAAATGGTCATAGGAGTTACATGTTAAGAGATATTAAAGCTATTGTGAGACAGGGCCAGAACGGTTTCTGGGTTCCCTGTCGCAACTTTAAAAATTTACTATAAATGATCCAGAAAGAATTAGGAGACATACCTTATATGTACAGATTCCATTTTCAGTCTAGTTTCATTAGAAACAAACGGAACCAGCATTAAAGCCCTGTACAGAGAGATATTCAAGTTATACCGCGCGAAGGTCAGAGCAGTCGATCCCTGTAACATGGGTGACTTTAACTAATAAACTGTACCAATTGGCCTGACAAAAAATTCTAGAAATAAATCCATGGATGGATATATGAGTCTAAATTCAGGGAAAATTTACGAAACCAGTTTCCGAGTTTTGAAACTCAAGATATGATTTTTAAGGCGACAGTGACGCAGTTTTCCAGCCTGACTGGAAATGTCAAATGGATGGGCAAAACAAGTGAACTTGGCTTGTTAACCCCTCGCGTCCGACAACGGCGATGGTCTCGGGTTCGGGTGTTACAATTTTATTGGTATCGAGCCACGGTTTAGTCGATTCTAGGACTACCGTGATGTGTTTGGGGTCTAGCTATACATGCCATTAAATGATGAATCGATAGTGTGGTGATTTCGACAATTTGACTTTGTGTTTGTTTATAGAAATGGATCCCGATCCCAACCGAAGCGATAGCTGATGATGTGGAGAGTGTGGCGCTGCTCCGCAGAAGGGACAGCGCGGCGGACTCTCAACCTATGGCCAGCAATCCTAATGACGAGGCTAGGCAAGCCTTTTATAGTGTGATGAACGAATGGTTTAATCAATACATTCGAACCAACACTACTGTTCCACAACCTCCATTCCCGACAAATGCAACCCCGCACCTACAATACCTCCAAAGGTGACCAAATAAGGTCAAGTAAGCCCCGATCGATAGGATTCGAAAACATGGGGCCACTGAATTTAAGGCTACGGATGATGATGATGCCGAAGCGAGCTGAATTTTGGTTAGATAACACTATCCGGTGCTTGATGAGCTATCCTGTACACCGATGAGTGCTTAAAGTGTACCATCTCCTTGCTACGCGAGTCCGCCTACTATTGGTGGAGTACTCGACTTGTGGTGCCTAGAGAGCAAGTGACTTGGGAATTCTTTCAAACCGAGTTCAAAAAAGTATATCGATCGAGATTCATCGACCAAAAGCGGAGGAATTCCTTGATCTTAAGCAAGGTTCGATGTGAGTTACCGACTACGAACGGAAATTTGTGAGGCTTAGCCGGTACGCGCGAGAATGCATTTCGTCCGAAGCTATTATGTGTAAACGCTTCGAGGATGGGCTGAATGATGATATAAGGATGTTTGTTGGCATCCTCGAGATACGAGAGTTCGTAGTACTTGTTGAGCGAGCTTGTAAAGCCGAAGAGCTTAGAAAGGAGAAACAAAAAGCTGATGTGGGAACTTGAGAATTCTGAAAG
This sequence comes from Gossypium arboreum, assembly GCF_025698485.1. Classification (NCBI taxonomy): domain Eukaryota; kingdom Viridiplantae; phylum Streptophyta; class Magnoliopsida; order Malvales; family Malvaceae; genus Gossypium; species Gossypium arboreum. The sequence continues at coordinate 34,062,700 of NC_069082.1, forward strand.
AGGTCCTCGGGAAAGTCTCTTCAACAAGCATCGAAGAGATTTCGAGATGATGTGAGCCGGTCTAGAGGCGTTTCGAGCTTTTCTAGACGAGGACACGATCGACCCCCTGTGACCACACGAGTCACGTCGATCGCCGGTGGTGGAAATGATCGCCGAGAGAGGCGAGTGTCCACATTGTGGCAAACGGCATTCGGGAGCTGTTGGTTTCGTGATCGCTCTCTGCTATAAGTGTGGATCGGCCGACCACTTTATGAAGGATTGCCCGAGGATGCATGAGCAGAATGTAAGTCGAGTGCAAACCCGGTGCTACCAACGCCGAGGTAGGCCACCTAGAAATATGGGCAATGTCGATTGGCGGTCGAGAGGACCTAGAGATGCTACCATCAGATCTGAGGCTCGTGCTCCTGCTAGGACTTATGCCATACGCGCACACGAGGATGCTGCCTCTCCAGATGTTATTACCGGTACTTTCACTCTTTTCAATACAAATGTGATTGCTTTGATTGACCCTGGTTCTACTCATTCATATATATGTGAAACCTTAGCATCCAGTAAGACTTTGCCCATTGAGTCTCTCGAGTTTGTAATTCGGTGTCAAACCCTTGGGTCATTACGTGCTTGTCAACAAAGTGTGCAAGAAAAGTCCCCTAGTGTTCCGAGGTTCTTGTTTTCCGGCGGACTTGATGCTTTTGCCGTTCGATGAGTTCGACGTTATTCTTGGTTTGGATTGGTTGACCATGCACGATGCGGTTGTAAATTGCAAGAGCAAGACTATCGATTTGAGGTGCGCGAATAATGAAATAATTCGGGTTGAGTCTACGGACTTAAAGGGTTGCCACCGTAATATCGCCGATGTTGGCCCGGAAATATGTAAGAAAAGGGTGCGAAGTGTACCTTGCGTACGTGCTCGATGACAAGGAATCAGAAAAGAAACCCGAATCTGTGTCCGTGGTTTGTGAATACCCGGATGTTTTCCCGAAGAATTGCCGGGTTTACCACCTGTTCCGGAAATAGAATTTGGCATCGAATTGGTACCTGGTACCACTCCAATTTCGATAGCTCCGTATCGTATGGCACCAACGGAATTAAAGGAGTTGAAAGCTCGATTGCAAGAATTGGTGGATAGAGGTTTTGCTCGCTTTGAGTTTCTCGCCTTTGGGTGCGCCGGTGTTGTTTGTGAAAAGAAGGATGGAACCATGCGGTGTGCGTCGACTATCGTCGACTTAATAAAGCGACGATAAAGAACAAATATCCGTTACCACGTATCGATGACTTGTTCGATCAAGCTGAAGGAGCCTCGGTGTTCTCGAAAATAGATTTGAGATCGGGCTATTATCAATTGCGAATCCGAGATTCGGACGTACCCAAGGCGCCTTGAACAAGATATGGTCACTATGAGTTCCTAGTGATGCCGTTTGGGCTCACTAATGCCCCGCAGATTTATGGATTTAATGAATCGGATATTTAGACCATATTTGGATCGATTAGTAGTCGTGTTCATTGATGACATCTTGGTCTATTCAAGAAATGAGACCGAACATCTTTGAACACCGCGGTTAGTCTTTGCAAATTTTACGGGATAAGCAATTATTTGCTAAGTTCAGCAAGTGTGAGTTCGGTTAGAGAGGTTAGCTTCTTGGGTCATGTGGTATCTGCGATCGGTATTCGAGTCGACCGAATAAAATTTCAGCCATACTTAATTGGAAGCCTCAGAAATATTTCGAGGTTCGGAGCTTTTTGGGGCTTGCCGGTTATTACCGACGATTTGTAAAAGGCTTCTCAACGATAGCCACGCCGATGACGAAGCTACTCCAAAGGGATGTTAAGTTCGAATGGACGGAGAAATGCCAAAAAAGTTTCGATCAACTGAAAACTTATTTGACTGAAGCCCCAATTCTAGTGCAACCCAAGTCCGGCAAAGAGTTTGTCATCTATAGCGACGCCTCTCTACTTGGGTTAGGTTGCGTATTAATGCAAGAAGGTCGAGTTGTGGCCTATGCGTCGAGGCAATTAAAAGCCACATGAGAAAAATTATCTGACTCATGATCTCGAATTGGCCGCCATCGTATTCGCCTTGAAGATTTGGCGACATTACTTATTTGGTGAAAGGTGCCATGTATACTCGGATCACAAAAGTCTCAAATATTTGATGACCCAAAGAGACTTAAATCTGCGACAAAGACGTTGGCTAGAGCATTAAAGGATTATGAGTGATCATTGACTATCACCGGAAAGGCGAATGTGGTTACGGATGCCTTGAGTCGTAAGTCGTTATTCACTTTCTGACGATGAATGTGCACTTGTCTCGTCCGATCCGACGGTGTGTTAGTGGCTGAATTGAAAGCCAAACCATTATTGACACACCAAATTCGAGAAGCTCGAGAAAGTCGACGACGAGTTGGTTGCAAACGGGCTGCGTGTGTTCGAACAAGGACTCGGAGTTTCAAATCGACGATGACGATTGTTTGAGGTTCAAAAGTCGTCTGTGTGTCCCAAAGAATTGAACTCATTTCGATAATTGAATGAAGCCCATTGTAGCCGAATGGCAATCCACCCGGAGTACGAAGATGTACAATGATTTGAAACGTCGGTTTTGGTGGCATGGTATGAAGCGAGACATCTCCGACTTTGTTTGAGATGTTTAATATGTCAACAAGTGAAAGCGGAACATCGGTGCCTTGAGATTACTTCACCAATCACGATACCCGAGTGGAAATGGGATCGAGTCACAATGGACTTTGTATCCGGACCGCCATTGTCGCAAGTAAGAAGGATGCGGTTTGGGTCGTGGTAGATCGATTGACTAAGTCGGCCCACTTTGTCCCCGTACGTACGGACTTTTCAATGGACAAATTAGCTGAATTGTACGTTTCTCAGATTGTGAGATTACACGAGGTGCCTATTTCCATCGTGTCGAATAGAGATCCGAGATTTACCTCGCGATTTTGGAAAAAGTTGCAAGAAGCTTTGGGTACCAAGTTGCATTTCAGCACCGCCTTTCACCCCCAAATCGATGGTCAATCCGAGTGGATAATTCAGATACTTGAGGATATGTTAAGATGTTGCGTCCTCGAGTTTAGTGGTTCATGGGAACGGTATTTGCCGTTGATTGAATTCGCTTACAACAACAGCTTTCAATCAAGTCTTAAGATGGCACCCTACGAGGCCTTGTACGGTCGTAAATGCCGTACACCATTGTTTTGGACTGAGCTCAGTGAAAGCAAGATTTTCGGGGTGGATTTGATTAGGGATGCTGAACAGAAAGTGAAAGTAATCCGTGAAAGTCTGAAGATAGCCTCCGATCGTCGAGAAGTCGACGCGGATCTGAAGCGTAAGGATATCGAGTATCGTGGGTGATAAAGTGTTTCTCAAGGTATCGCCTTGGAAAAAGATACTCGAGTTCACCGTAAGGGCAAGTTGAGCCCGAGGTTCATTGGGCCATATGAGATATCGAGCGAGTCGGTCCGGTGGCATATCGTTTGATTTTGCCCCCTGAACTCAAAAAGGTTCACGATGTCTTTCACGTTTCGATGCTTCGACGCTATAGATCCGATCCATCGCACGTGATTAGTCCATCAGAAATTGAAATTCAAGCTAATATTAGTTATGAGGAAGAACCGATTCGTATCCTATCACGAGAAGTGAAAGAGTTGCGAAACAAGCGGGTTCCGCTAGTGAAAGTATTATGGCTCAAGCACGGGATAGAAGAAGCTACTTGGGAGACCGAGAACTCTATGAAAGAGCGATATCCAAGCCTATTTACCGGTAAGATTTTCGGGGACGAAAATTTCTTAAGTGGGGGAGAGTTGTGACAGCCCAAAATTGACCCTAGTCGGAAGGTGGTCTCGAGACCACAAAACCGAGGCATAAAAATAATTTAAAATTTATTTCGATGCCTATAATATGTGTGTATTCATGTATGACATTTTTTGATGATTGGTTTAGTGTTATAAACGTGAATTTCACTAGAAAGGACCTAGTAGTGAACTTTGAAAGTATGATGGGGAAATGTGTGATGACTAATTAAAGCATGCATGCAAAATAATGGACTTGCATGTCAAATTCCCCCTTTATAGGTGGTGGCGGCCATGACAAGGAGGATGGGCTAAACATGTCATGAAACATGTTTTGTTGGTGCATTAGGGTGAAATAATAAACAAAGGTGTATGGGTGATAAAAATGAAAAAAAAATGTGTGTGAGTGTGGTAATCCCCCCTTGCCGTGAGTTGAGAAAGAGGGAAGAAAAAAATTTTGTTGTGTTCATCCTTTCTCATCCTTTTTGGCCGAAAATCATAAGGGAAAGAAAGAGGATTTTTGCTTCATGCTTGGTTTAGAAGAGATCTAGAAGGTGATTTGGCTAAATTGGCATCAAGATTAAGGTATGTATGAGGTTGTGTTAGGAGTTTCATGCATGTTTTGGTTGCTAACTTGATGTGCATGTTAGCCATGGCTCAAATCTTTGTTATGCCATGGAAATGGTATTTGGCCAAAGTTGTTATGGTGTTAAAGCCATTGCATGCTAAGTGTGAAGCTTGATGATGATGCATGCAATGATGGATTGTCTACTCTTGAGTAAGATTTTGAGTTTTCTTTTGTGTTTAACCATGATTGAAGTTGAAAGGAGCATGATTGTCATATTCGCCATGATGCATTCATGAGCATGGTTCATGCTTCTTGCATGTTAGTTAAAATTTGTATTTTGGATGGCTATGGACACCTTGAAATTCGCCATGCTCATATATGTATATATATGTTTGCACATGATGTTTTGGCTATGAAGTAAGTGATGAATATATTGGTTTAAAGAAGAAGATGTTGAAGAATGCTTGTGAAATTGCAAGCACAATTCGCCTAGCACACATATAAGTGCTTGATGCTATATTATAAGTTTTGAGCCACAATGTGCAAAGCATTAACTAGTAAAATGCATGCTGTTTTTGTGAGGTATTAAGTGCATAATTGGCCTCAACATGTACATGAATATTCGCCTTGGGTAGCCTATTGAAGGCCTTAGCTTTTCCTTGATGCTCAAATAAATTGTATTGAATTGCTTGATGTAGTATAAAATGTGCATGACCATTGTGTATTCAAGCTAAAGAGTGGCCATATGACCATTTAAACTCCTTGTCATATTCGCCATAAGCAAGCACAATGAGGTTTTAATAAATTGAATTTGTTTGAATTAGCTCAAGAGCTAAGAGGGCCACAATTGGACAAGGGAAGGAAAAAGTGATCGAATAGCCGAAAAAGCCGTTCGACAACATCCGAGGTAAGTCCTCAAGAAGTGACCTTACTTGAATTATGTGAGATGAAGTATGAATGTGTATGATTATTGATTTATGTGTGTATGAGAAATTGAATGATACCGGGCTAAGTCCCGGCGAATATGCTTGTGAATATATGTGCGTTTGAGCCTTAGTAACTGAAAATGAAATATGTATGTCCAATGATTATTGATGTATGTGTACATGAGAAATTGAATGATATCCGGGCTAAGCCCGAGGACAATTATGCTGGAAATTATATCCGGTTAAGACCGAAGGCAATTGTGCTAGTGGCTATATCAGGGCTAAGACCAAGGCATTCGTGCGAGTTATTCTATCCGGGCTAAGACCCGAAGGCATTTGTGCACGTGATTATATCCGGTTATATTCCGAAGAATCTTGGGCTGGAGGTGAGTGTTGGTTGCTGTAATGAATTCAATTAGTACGTACACTCGAAAAGCCCAAAGGATAAGGTACGTTATATGTGCATTGGGAAGTCGACATGTTTGAGCATCATTCGCTCAGTCGACTAATGAATTTCAGTTATCGAATTGATTGATACTTTGTGAAAGTATATAATGATGAAGTGTGAAGTAAGAATGCGTATTAATGAAATGATGCATGTGGCTATGTGAATGTATTGCTGTAATTAGAGTTGATTATATTCCTTGAGACTTACTAAGCATAAAAAAAATGCTTACCCCGTTACTTTGGCCCTCTGTTTTATAGATTTCGCTCGATAGCAATCGGATTCGGGATCAATAAAGTCGAAGTCATCCACACTATCCACGCCTCTATTTTGGTATAAATTTTGGTTGAACTTTGAAATGGCATGTATAGGACTACCCCTTTGTTGGTTGAATATGTTGTGATGTATATATGTACGGCCATGCGAAAATGGCTCGTAAAAGTGAAGCATCGACTTAGACTAATTGTGGTTTGTATATATATATATTTGGTGTCATGATGTGGCTATGGCTTGGAAATGGGAATGTTGGTCACATGATCAGCCATTGGCATGGTTAAAATGATCATATATGAACCTATGTATGGCAAGACTAGTTGGTTCATGGAGACTACCAAATAGGTAAGACCTACCTTAAAAACAGATGCTGCCAGCTGCAGTGATGTGAATGTGAAAAATCACCAAAATTCGTAGGAATGGAATTATATAGTGAATAAGCTATGTAAATGAACCTTGATGAGTCTATTTTCATATGGAAGAAACGAAATGGTCATAGGAGTTACATGTTAAGAGATATTAAAGCTATTGTGAGACAGGGCCAGAACGGTTTCTGGGTTCCCTGTCGCAACTTTAAAAATTTATTATAAATTATCCAGAAAGAATTAGGAGACATACCTTATATGTACAGATTCCATTTTGAGTCTAGTTTCATTAGAAAGAAACGGCACCAGCATTAAATACCTGTACAGAGAGATATTCAAGTTATACCGCGCGAAGGGCAGAGCAGTCGATCCCTGTAACATGGGTGACTTTAACTAATAAACTGTACCAATTGGCCCGACCAAAAATTCTAGAAATAAATCCATGGATGGATATATGAGTCTAAATTCAGGGAAAATTTACGAAACCAGTTTCCGAGTTTTGAAACTCAAGATATGATTTTTAAGGGGACAGTGACGCAGTTTTCCAGCCTGACTGGAAATGTCAAATGGATGGGCAAAACAAGTGAACTTGGCTTGTTAACCCCTCGCGTCCGACACCGGCGATGGTCTCGGGTTCGGGGTGTTACACTGGTCGTGTGTCTCATGCAGCCAAAGACATGCCCGTGTGGACATTCGAAATAGGAGCACATGATCGTGTCTCAGCTCGTGTCTGACCCTGTGTAACTCTCTAACTTGGGTCACATGGCCAACACAAATGCCCGTGTGACTAGCTCGTGTACCCTAAAAATGGCAACACATGCCCATGTACCAAGCCGTGTGCTAGGCCATGCCAATCCTATAGGGTATATTGACTTATGCCATACGGCTAAGTCGCACACCCATGCGTGAGGCCGTGTGGAGCATACTAACTTGCTTTCAATTTCAACACCAAGTGACACATGACCGTGCAACATGATCGTGTGTCACACACGGCTGAGACACACGCCTGTGTCTCTGCCCATGTGGACAAAAATAGGTTATTTACCAAGCCATTTTGCCACCTAAACTTGCACAAACCTACACCAAACCAAATTGCACAATTCTTGGCATTCAAACCAACTAAATCAAGCCTAAATCATGCCAACTCAAATTCTATTATCCACAATTTACACAAGTCACAAAATGGGTCATTACATTATACCATATTCACATATGCAATTCAACTAAGTAAACATTTCCAAACATGCACCATTATGCCCAAATTCACAAGCATATATCTTCTCTAATATCAACCATTTGACAACCACAAAACCTACTATCAATAAGCATCGCAAAGACAATCAAATTAAGCCAACTCTCATGGCTATATATGCAACCAAACCATAGACATTTACAAGTCAATTCAAAAGGAAAAATTCATCATAAACTTATATACCAAAATGACCAAAGTTCCTATACTACCATATAACCAAAACATAAGCTTAAAAGTACCAAAGTGATAGATGGATAGTGTGAAGTGATCTCAGACGAACTCAGAATTCGAGCTAGCTTTAGAATCACTATAAAACACAGAAAAATAAACAAAGTAAGCTTTATAGCTTAGAAAGCTCATATGAATAATAAGTATTATTGCCAACTCATTCACAATTTAAAGAACATAAGTAATACATTCAATTCAAAAATTTGCACATTGCCATATTTATTGGTATCATGTATAAATTCATCAACTTTTACTTATTTTACATATAAACTTATCAATTATCACTTACTTGCCAAACTTATCACGAGTACTTGAACTGATCCATGTCATTGTTTACATCCTTGTACCATCATCTTTTCCCGTTCAACCATTCAGAATAATATCGGATACTTGGGAATCTCGCACCAAAGTGCCACATACATAGCCAATGTTATCTCAATCTCATATCACATATATGCTCACTCTCGAGCTATCGACGGGACTTCTAACGCCCCAAAAATTGGGCCTAGAAATACTGGGTTTGGAGTCCGAGTTCGGGTAAAAGATGGCCCGAGATAGAATTATTGATGTTTTAACTTTTTACGGAAATTATTATCAATATTGTTATTAATTATTTTGTGTAAGATCTAAGTGAATTACGATAGATTTATAGTGTGGGAAAAGGCTTGGGTTTGATTCAAGACTCTAGCAAAAAAAAATTAAATTTTATGCTACCTTAGGGAATCTGGGAAGTAGGCCTTATTAATAATTTGGGCTGAGTTTTAGCACAAACAAGCACCTGGCCCAGTGGCTAAGCACGCTAGGAGGGTGTAGGAGGTGCCTGGGTTTAAGGCACGACGTGTGCAAATGGTTGTTTCTTTTTTTAGTATTCAAGTTGTGGTTGAAATAGGGGGTTAAGAGGAGTTGCGAGCATAATCCAGCACAAGGAGTGCCCATGGCCCGATGGCGCAGCGTCTTTGAGCACCTGAGAGGCGAGGTTCGAGTCCTTCTTGTGGCGAATTCTATTTTTTTTAAAGCGAGCCAAAACTGAAGTAGGTAAGGGTTATAAATTATTGTGGCAGTATTTTATAAAAAACAAGGCTGCGTCCCAGTGGGGAGCAGCGTGGGGGTGTGTCTGGAGGACCCAGGTTCGAGTTGTTGTACGCGCGAAGGACTCACTTTTTGCTGCATGCGTGAGGGAGAGTAGTAGAGCTGGACCGAAACTCTTCTTAGCAGCATGATGAAGCGGTGGATAAGGCTGCTGATCGGTTAGGAGTTTGAATGAAATTCAAACATTGAATTTGGCCAAGAATTAAGGAGCAAAACAAGGAATTTAAGTCAGGAAGGAATTGTGCCGAAACAGTTCTTTTAATTTTGGGCTTTTATGAGTTGTTTCCTTATTGTTCATCTCTTCTTCATCAAGAACCGAACCTATCTTCTTCTACTCTTCTCTTCTCTTTTTATTCATCTTTTCTCTCAATTAAAGATAGCCTATTACCCTTAAAAGCCGAAACCTTCATATGTCATAGTGATTCAGGAATTAATATCTAGTTCTATTCTCTACTCACTTTTTAAGATTGGATTCACTGTGGATCTGAGATTGGGGAAGTGTTGGAAATGCTCTTCACAAGTACATCGTTGGTGTATGGATTAAAGGCTACTGATCGAGGGCTTGGATAATTGGAATGACTAGATTTAGATCTAATCCATATTTTGGCAAAGGCAACTCGTGTGTGGAACTCGTCAACGTTTCATCGAAAAACAGGTGTGTAAACGACACCCACTAGTAGACTAGATCGGCAAAAGCCGAAAAGCCTAAATGTCGAAAAGCTGGCATTTTGAGAACTTGCGAGCGTGCGAGCGATCGTGGGATTGTTTGTATTTATAATATTGGTAGCTTCAATGGTAAGATTGCAAAGTGCACAATTTCATGCACCTCGGTGAATTTGGGCTTCGATGGGCCAAAATTGAGTAATGGGCAAAGGGCCCATTTTGGTAAAAACATCTGGTAAGTATTCTGAAGACACGTTAATAACTGTAATGAGCATGAAACCCTAAAAAGACTAATAAAATTACTGAAATACCTCTGTAAGGTAGAATTACCGTAACACCCTTAAGGGGTAAGTTTACGATTATGCCCCTCGAGGGGAAATTACTGTTCTTACGCTATAATCTAACTGTCTTTCTGAAGCATGCCTTATTAATTATATATATTCTGCATACATATCATATTGCATGGGGTTGGGTTTTGTTATGGAGGAAGAACTCGTTCTGGTGGCTGTGCACATATTCTGATATAAGCAGCTTTGCTGCGGATTATAGTTAGTGCCACAACTGGTGCAAACACTGTAAGTGTAGGGATGGTGTGGGTGATTTATTCCCCACAGGAAGTGTAAGGATGGACGGAGGCAAGTGCAGGGTTGGATGGGGTTATCATGCATTAATCATATGAGACTGTTTTGTTATGGGCCAACTGTATTGAAATGGGCCCAACTGTGTTAATATAGGCAAGGCCCAATATATCTCGACTTGTAATAGGGCTACGGCCCAGATTAATATTGATATGGGCTAAGGCCCAGTTAACTCTGATTTCTGAATAAGGCTTAGGCCCAGTAAAGCTTGAATTGATTTGGGCTCTGGTTGGGATACTTTACACACTGAGTTTTCCAAACTCACCCCTTCCTTTTTACCCTTGTAGGTGAGCCTTAAACTGGGACTTGGAGCTGGTAGGATTTAGGGTGGCCACGTGGACAACGCAGATGGTTTTTAATTAAATTAGTAGTACTTTAAGTTATTTTTCAGTTATATTTCGGGTTGTAACAAGGCCGCTTTAATTATTTTTAACTGTTTTTAGTATGTTTTGTTAGCTTAGATATGATATTGTTTTAATTGTTTGAAATTGAATAGCTCTAGGGCGCATTTTAAAAAGGTTACTTGATTTCAAAATATCGCGATAACAAAGCAAAACTTCCGCAACGAAAACATTTTCAAAATTAATAACCTTTCCAAATGGTTTTAAACGAATTGGTTTTCCATGAACAAACGCTCAGTTAAAGTGTGGCAATGGTTGTGTGCATGTCTGGGATTGGATCTGTGGAGAGCTGGGTACTTAAGCAGTCTAATTGACTCACCTCCTCTTTTCTAGCAACCTACCTGGTGCACGGCTTCCATTCACTTTAATCTATAACAAAGATATTCTTTAAACACTAAGAAAGACTGTAGATAAAACATGACTTTTCTAGTAACGCTTTAATGTGACACGTCGGATTCGGTCGTAACGTCTGGGCCGGGTTTGGGGGTGTTACAAGAATGCTCACACAAGTTGTCAGTCAAGACGTAGCTACACAGTGCTGCTCACACTAGTTGTCAAGAAACTGCAACACATGCCGATATACTCAGCCACAGGTAGGACGTACAGGACTAGCACTCGGATCACATAATCACAATAACCCCTACTGACATGTCACTAGTATCCTATCTATTTCTAAGGTTCAATCGAGATTCTCACTGTGTCAATGCTTTGTCGATAGATTCCGCAATGTCGTAATATCACAATTATAATGTTTAAGTATATAAACACTAATAACATTAAGCTTATTAATCATACAAACTTACCTCAAATGTAAAAACAACGAATTAAGTCGATTAATCAGAAACTTTGTTCTTTACCCAATCTAAATCCATATTTTGCCTCTCTTGATCTACATAATATCAAATTTATCTTATTTAATTACCTCTCTATTCAATTTAATCCAAAATACTCATTAAAGCACATTTACACATTTGCCCCTAATATTTCACAACTTTTACAATTTAGTCTTTATTTAATAAAATCACAAATTCAAGAAATTTGATACCAACCCATGCTAGCCAAATTTTCCTAGTACATATATCATCCCATATTTTTCATTTATTTCTCAATTTACCCACAAATGATTAAATCCTTATTTGACATTTTTCTCAAAAATCACTTTACAAAACTTGTATAACTATCATTAAACATTCATAATCTATCATCAATCATTAAAATACATGCTTATTCATCAATGGAAACTTTCTAAATCTTTAACAGTTTTGCAAAATAGTCCCAGGGCTAGCTAGACCTAGTTGCAACGATCTTAAAAACAAATAAATCATTAAAAACGAGACAAAAATAGTACCTTAATGAGCTATTAAAGCTTGGCCGAATGAAGAAGATAAAAATGGTGTTTTTTTACCCTAGTTTTGATTGAAACATGAAGAAGAAAAGTTGATTCCTTATTTTATTTCTTTTATTTCAACATTAAATTCTAAATTACTTAATTAACCTTTATTATAAACCATTTAAAAACACTTAATGCATGTCCATAAAAGTCCACTAACATTAACAATGGTATATTTACCAATAAGGACCTCCACTATTTAATTTTATAGCTATTTGATACCTTTAACTATTAGAACATCACCTTTACATTTTACGCAATTTAGTCTTTTTTTTCAAATAAAGCATTCGAACAATAAAATTTCTTAACAAAACTTTCACACAAACATACTATCATGCTGCAAACATTAGAATAATAATAAAATATTTATTTTAACTTTAGATTCGTGGTTCCGAAACCACTGTTTCGATTTGACTAAAAATGGGCTATTGCATAGATGACTTCGATACATAACATGAGAATTCCAGGGTTTGACAGACACTTACACCACTCATAATTACAAATATGCCAAGCATGTTACTTTAGAGGATTCATCATTCGGGTACACTATCGAGAACTTTTTTAGAAAATGCTTCAAATGCATATAGCTAGATCTTGCCACAAGGGCGAACTAACAAGTCGCCACTTAGGTGTTATAGTATTCACCATACAGGCTTTCTAGATGACTCGCCACAAAGACTTTCCAGATAACTGGTCACTAAGGCTTCCCAAATAATAAGTTACATAGGCTTTTCAGATAACAAGCCACAAAGGCTTCCCAAATAATACGCTACATAGGCTTTTTAGATAACTAGCCACAAAGGCTTTCCAAATAATATGCCACATAGGCTTTTTAGATAGCTACAAAGGCTTATTTGGTTTTCCACTAAGGCACTACATAAACGATCGTGCTTGGCAATATGGATTTGCCTAAACTCAGCCTTGTCTGAAGTTTGTCCATCAACTGTAAAGGGAACCATTAGAAAATAACATGCAAGAATCGGGTCTAGAGACTTACCAGTGACACACTTTTAGCTGAAACCTGAGTTTTTGAATCGATCATCCTTCCCAAAACAACAACAACAACTAATAAGAACATGGAATTTCCATTAAAATCCCCATTACAGTTAATTTACTAATGCTTCAAATATATGCGACCCCCATGCAAGGCTTTCTGCTCACACCTTATTGTTCTTACATCTTTTAACATCCTTACTCTTCAATAATCATTACATACAAAGCTAATAGACTTACTGAAAGGTTGAATCATCCACTGATTAAACAAACTCATTCTTCTAACATAATGAATAAGAAGAGAAGGTTTAGGTTAGAAAGAAGAACTATAACATCAAGTAGAAACAAAAACCATCTCCAAAGTCCCCCTCCCTATTCACCTTATAAATACTCTTGGTCCTCTTGATTTCCTTACCAAATTCAAAGGTACATAAAAGAAAATCTAATGAAGATCTACATTACTGTGTTTGACTAATAATGGGGAAGTTCAAATCATTCCAATTGACTCCCAACTAATCTCATTAAAAGAATCAACTTGAACAGTGCTCATGCAAACTGAGCATACTATGAGGCATACATTTCCTTAGGCGTACTCTTTCTTAAGCGTGTTCTTTCTTCACTTGAAGATACCGTATAACTTAATCCTTAAATGCTACCAATAGGTGGATACTTTACTCCAGTATGTGCCAATACTCTAATTTGCTAGCAAGTTGGCGATGTGATGGATTATGCTACCATAGTGAGCTAAAAACAGTTACCATGCATACCACACTAGTCTTTGGATCTGTTATTTTTGTGGTGTGATAGTTTTCCCCTCATTCACTGAAATTTTGTTCTGAAAATTTTACTAACCAGGTAACACCATTAGTAATGATGCATGGATAACTTCTTGGATTAGACATAGTATACTGCTTGGCGAAACATCCAAACATATTCATAATAGACCGTCCATCTATGGTGGACACTCTGGAGATTCCAACTAAAGCAAATGTAGATAGACAATCTCGATTGGCGAATTTGAGGCTTGTAGGTAAAATTGGCGGGTACTCTTGTGTTTTTAAACACCCATAGCCTTGCCCTTGACATGTGTCGAGCTATAATTAAAGAATTCAAACAGTTGGTTTTAAATTTGAAACTTCTCACGAATGTTTGATTCTTTATAAATATTGGGTGATCAACACTTTCCCCAAAATATTTCTCTGCATCATTGGAGCCTTAATTTCTTTCTCATTCAAAGTCTCTTTGCTACATTTTGCCTCTAGTTCATAACTTTTTTTCAAAGGTAATCCCTTTGCTATTTCTCTCAGTATTATTCAAAATGGTAAAAACTACTTTACATAGAAGAGGTTGTGCCCAATGTAGCAGAAGCGGTAGCCCTAGAAATGTTTTCGTGATGTGAACAAGAGGTCTTAATGATACCTGTCCCATGCTTGCTCCCATGTTTGAATGTAACACTATTAAGGAAGAGCTTACTCAATACCTAAGGGCTAGAGGTATCCTTCATTCGAACTTTGCCTACAATCTTCGTTTACTCTAAGAGAGTGTCACCAAAGTGATAACATTGAGGGCTTTATTCTTCCTCTCTTCCTGCTTGAGGCTAGGTTCCACTTAGCTCTTCATGCCTTCTTTTGTTTAGTGCTTAATGAATATGGCATTGCAGTAGGGAAACTCTACACCTTTTCATGGTGGACATTGGTGGCTTATTTCATTTACAATTGCTTGCACCATGTGTAATACCTTTTACCTGAATCCGAAGTTCGGACAGGGTTCGAGGCGTTACGAGACTTAAACTTTCACAAACATGCAAAATCAGGCCATAAAATTTCATCCAAATTAAAAATTTTGAAACACATGAAAATCGTCCCTTATACAGGCCTTCGAGGCCTAAAACATACATCGGGGTGGTTCGGGACTAAACCGAGGACTTTAGAAAGCTCTGGGAAAACTTAGAGAAATTTTTATGAAATAGGGTCACACATCCGTGTAGACATAGGGACACATTCGTGTGTCTTCAACACACCCATATCTTCAGGCCATGTAACTCTCTGTTTATGACGTCAGCAAAACAAATTGATTCACAAGGCCAAGCCACACGCCCGAGTGCTAGGCCGTGTCCTCCACAAGACTGAGAAACATGGCCATGTCTCTGCCCGTGTTGTAACGCCCAAATTTTTGAGTTTTCTGTATTTCTGTGATTTTTAAAATTTGTGTGTGTTCTGGTTGGTTAATAAATATATTTTAGTAGGTTAGTGGGCCTTTAAAAGGCCCAAACTTAAGTTAAATCCGTGGTAGTCTTCAGAATTTTGAGAGTAAAGGGGTAAAAGATGACACAAAAGGAGTGTGGGGTAGTGGCAAGGTGGCGCCACTTAGGAGGCAAGGAAGTGACGCCATAGAGGAAGCAAGGGGTCTAAGGTTCAAGTCTTGGCTCTTGCAATATATTTTGGTTTTTCTTTTTAATAAATCTGGAAGCAAGTAGGTGCGCTTTAAAGTTTAATGTGTTGGATTTATGACACAAATGAGTTGATGGCCTAGTGGTGGTGGCTTGAGTTGGCATGTGAGAGGGCTTTGGTTCGAATCCTTTGGCACGCAAAGGTTGATTATTTTGCTATGTTGGGATGGCAAGAGTTGGTGTTGGTTTTTGAGAGTAAAGTGGTAAAAGATGACACAAAAAGGAGTCTGGTGTAGTGGCAAGGTGGCGCCACTTAGGGGGCAAGGAAGTGACGCCATAGAGGAAGCAAGGGGTCCAAGGTTCAAGTCTTGGCTCTTGCAATATATTTTGGTTTTTCTTTTCAATAAATCTGAAAGCAAGTAGGTGCGCTTTAAAGTTTAATATGTTGGATTTATGACACAAATGAGTTGATGGTCTAGTGGTGGTGGCTTGAGTTGGTATGTGAGAGGGCTTTAGTTCGAATCCCTTGGCACGCAAAGGTTGATTATTTTGCTATGTTGGGATGGCAAGAGTTGGTGTTGGTTTTAAACTCTGGTGATGGAGGGATCCCACATCAGGAAGCTAACATAAGAGTAGATGGAGAGCTGGCTTTAAATAGAGCAAACCATGAAGAGAGTAGGCATACCCTTCTTGGCTGATCCTTTTCGCTTTGTGACGTGTTCGTTTGGTTTGGGCGTCAGCTAAGGGTGTTTGGAGCGCGG
Source organism: Gossypium arboreum (assembly GCF_025698485.1). Classification (NCBI taxonomy): domain Eukaryota; kingdom Viridiplantae; phylum Streptophyta; class Magnoliopsida; order Malvales; family Malvaceae; genus Gossypium; species Gossypium arboreum. Next base: position 34,078,875 of record NC_069082.1, read on the forward strand.
ATTAACTGCAGTCTCCTAACAGGTGTGTATTTCCCATTACTCTAGCAGTAGGACGGCTATTTCGGGCCGCAATGGGCTGAAATGCGCCATGTAGTCCCAATGGGTCCGTAGGCCCAAGTGGATAAGTTGTAGAAGTACTGAAATACCCTTATAAGGTAGAATTACCAAAATACCCCTATAGGGTAGAATTATTGAAATACCCCTGTAGGGTAGAATTACCGAAATACCTCTGTAGGATAGAATTACTGAAATACCCCTGTAGGGTAGAATTACCGAGATACCCTTGTGGGGTAAAATTACCATTTTACCCCTAGGGTGTTAAATGACTATTTTGCCCCTCGTGCGTAAATAACTAACTTGTGTGATGATGGGGTTAGTTGACGTGGATTTATGTTAGTTATCGTTAATTCGTAAGTCTAATGTGTTAGTGCTTGATTGTAGGATTATCGCATGGGAGATATCATCATCAATCGTCATCAACTAGGTGTGTAAACAACACCCTCCCTTAAACTGAATCGGTAAAAGCTGAAATACCGAAACATTGGTATTTTATGAACTTGCGAGCGTGCGAGTGCTCGTGAGACAGTTGTTAATGAATATGGTGCATTTGGATTAATAGAGTGCAGAGTGTGTATTTTCGTGCACAACGGTATTTTTGGGCTTAATGGGTCGAAAACAGGCCAATGGGCCAACGGGCCCACTTTGGTAAAAAGACGAGGTAAGTACTTCTGATTACTTGGTAAACGTTAGAATGAGCATGAAACCTTAGCAATAGGTAATAATTGCTGAAATACCCTTATGCATGCAAAATTACGATTTTACCCATAGGGTTATTTTTTTCTGACAAGCATGATGTTCTGTTTCTGTATATGTATGCCATGACATATTATTTCTGTTGCATGGGACATGGGTTTATATTGATGGAGAAAGCGTTCTGGCAACCTCGCTGCAATCTGGTGGCTTCACCACATATATATCTGTTCTGGTGGCCTAGCCACAATATCTGTATCTGGTGACTTTGTCACAATATCTTGCAGCCTCGCTGCAATTTTTGTGGTGTGTAGCGGTTGGGTGGGTCAAGTAGTCTACCCACATGGTGTAAGGCTAGTACGGGGGTGTTATGGATGGCTCTAGGTTGGGTTTTTGCATTCATGATATATTTGTTCTGTATCTGCTATGGGCCTATGGGTTTCATTTTGATTTCTGTACTGGGCCAAGGCCCAGATAAGTCTGACTCTGAGGTTTGATCTATTTTGGGCTATGGTTGGGTTATGTTACACACTGAGTTTACCGAACTCACCCTTTATTTTCATCTCTATAGGAAATCCCCAACCATAGTGGGCTTGGAGCTGTTAGGAATTCGGAGTGGCCACATCATCTGTAAAGTTGGTTTTTCTAAGTTAGTTTATTTTTATTATTTTTATATTCTGATTTAATTTTGGGTTTTAAGTTGTAATAAGACTGCTATTTAAATTTCTTTTTTCCGCTATGGTTTTATTTTCTGATTATATTTATACTATGACAAAACTGCTAGTGTTAGGCTGCGCTAGTTTTCAAAACTAATGAACGTTTTCAAGACTCAACAAGCACAACAAATGGATAGCCTAAAGATTGATAAACCGGGTTTTTATTCAACCACTATTTTTACAAAGACCACCCCAATCACTTAAACCAACGAATGCATACTAAGTCGTAAGTCCATGTGACACGTCAGATCTAGCCATAACGTCTGGGCCGGGTTTGGGGTGTTACATTTAGTGGTATCAGAGCCAAGTTGTAACAACTCGGCTATGGAACGGATCTAAAAACTGGAGTTTGTAAGGAAACACTGAATAAAGGTTTTCAAAAATTATTTTTTTGGGACTTGATTATAAATTGTTTTCGAGAATGTTTCCAATATTTTCTCTTTACAAATAGATGATTTTAAAGATTAAAATCGGTTTTCTAAAATTAGATTTTTTAGAACGTGGCACATCGAATCTCCGGGCCAAGTCTGTAAGTTTTCTGAGCCTTTCTGATTGTTTCTGAAATAACTGTTATATGCTTGTACAAAACCTTATCATGGTACTTTAGTTAGGGTAACACTGGAACTATAGAAACTCTGATAAGTAGACTGAGACTGTAGCTAGGCTACCGCAAAAGGAAACGAACTCAAACTCTGAATTACTGTTATTCATAAGATATCTGTAATAAACACTGAAATATTAAACTGATTCATAAAATTCTTAATCAGATAACATGAAATGAGTACACGAGCAGCTCGTGGAAGAGGCCCTGGACATGGCCGATGTAATGCTTCAGCTGAATCTTCATCTTAAGGACATGTGCCGGCAGCAGATGCACCGGTACCACTGGAAACGGAGGTAGAGTCTCATGATCGAGGTGCCGGGGACGATGCTCTATCCCAGGCAATGTTCTGAGTTTTGGAAAGGGTTGCTGGGGCAAGTACAGGAAATGAAATTCAGGAGTCTATTTTTGATCGGCTCTGGGCCAATGGAGCAGAGATATTTAGGGGCGTATCTGGTGTAGCTCCGAATGTGGCTGAGTATTGGTTAGAAGCCACAGAGTGGATTATGGATGATATGGATTGCTCTGTAGAGCAGAAGCTAAAGGGAGCCATATCATTACTCAGGGATGATGCTTATTAGTTGTGGCTCACGGTGAGAGATGGAACTCCTGCTATGAGTGTGACTTGGGAGCTGTTTAAGACAGTGTTCAAAGGAAAGTATGTTGGGGCTAGTTACGTGGACGCTCACCGGAAAGAATTTCTGAACCTGGTCTAAGGGAGTAAGTCAGTGGTTGAGTATGAGTTTGAGTTTCTGAGACTGAGCCGGTATGCTCCTGGGATTGTCGCTACAGAGTATGAGCGTAGCGTACGCATCGAGGATGGTCTGAGAGATGAACTTAGGGTGCTGATTGCTCCGTAGAGGGAGCGTAACTTCGCTGCTTTAGTGAAGAAAGCTAAGATAGCTGAGGAAGTGAAGCATACAGAAAGACAGAATCGTGAGAAAGATCGGAACCGTTTTAGGAGAGATTCAGGACTTTCAGGTGGTATGAACAGGAATGTTAAGAGAGCAAGGGTAATAGAGCCAGTTCGAGTAGTACCGATGGATGCTGTTAGATCGCAGGGTTGTAGGAATTGTGGGAATATGTATATGGGCGAGTGTCAGAAATGTTCTGGTTCTTGTTTCCGATACAGATCTATGGAGCATAGGGTTAAGGATTGTCCCCAGGAACCAGATCAGGTTCAAGTTTTAGAGCAGAGGGTCGCTCAACCAGTGAGGGGTGGACCACAGTTTTCGAGAGGACGTGGGCAAGGCAGAGGTGGTAATGGAAATGGTCGAGGAAGAGGAGCGCCTGGCAGGGGTGCTGGATTTGCTGAGGCTCGTCAGTCGGCGTTGGTGTATGCATCTCGTCCCTGAGAGGAGGGTGATGCACCTGACGTCATAACTAGTACATTTCTGATTTCCAGTATGCCGTACACTGCGTTGATAGATGTTGGATCTACCCATTCATATGTTGCATGTGCTATATCTAGGTGATTGGGTGTGCGCTTTGAGGAGACCATGAGTGGGGTATCTGTACTAAGTCCTTTGGGTCACTCAGTTAGGGTAGATAAACTGTATAGAGATGTGCCTATAGAAACTCAAGGAAAAGTTTTCTCTGGAGATCTGATAGAGCTACCTTTCGGAGAATTCGATCTTATTTTGGGAATGGATTGGCTTGTTAAGCATAGGGCTACTCTGGATTGTGCTGCTAAGTGAATAATGTTAAAGACCACAAAGGATGAGGAGGTTTTGGTGATAGGTGAGCGTAGGGGTTATCTGTCTAATGTGGTGTCAGCATTGAGAGCCGAGAAGTGGATTCGAAAGGGATGTGAGGCTTAATTGGCATTTGTAAGCCAATCTAAAACTAAGGATCTGACAGTGGATAAAATTAGAACCGTCAAGGATTTTCAAGATGTTTTTCCAGAGGATCTTCTAGGTTTGCCCCCAAACCGAGAGGTTGAGTTTGGAATCGACTTGTTGCCTGGAACGACACCGGTGTCCATTGCACCTTATAGGATGACACCGAAAGAGTTGGTGGAGCTGAAAGCTCAAATTCAAGAGTTATTGGATAGAGGCTTCATTAGACTAAGTGTGTCTCCGTGGGGAGCACCAGTGTTGTTCGTAAAGAAGAAAGATGGGTCAATGCGGATGTGCATTGATTATCAGCAGTTGAACAAATTGACGATTAAGAACAAGTACCCATTGCCGAGAATCAATGATTTATTCGACCAACTTAGAGGAGCTTTAGTATTTTCCAAGATTGACCTTCGATCTGGGTATCATCAGTTGAGGATTAAGGCGATGGATATTCACAAGACGGCATTCAGAACTCGGTATGGTCACTATGAGTTCTTGGTTATGCCATTTGGGTTGACGAACGCACCTATGGCATTTATGGATCTGATGAATCGAGTGTTCCAGCCATACTTGGATCGATTCGTGGTCGTCTTTATCGACGATATTCTGGTTTACTCTGAAACTGAGGAGAAGCATGATGAGCATCTTCGTATTATGCTGCAAGTGCTGAGGAAGAAGGAGCTTTATGCGAAATTCAGTAAGTGTGAGTTCTGTTTGAGAGAGGTAACTTTCTCGGGGCATGTTGTCTCTGATGAAGGGATCAAGGTGGACCCTCGAAAGATTGAAGCGATTCTAGAGTGGAAGCCACTGAGGTTAGTGTCGGAAATTCAAAGTTTTCTGGGTTTAGCTGGGTACTATAGAAGCTTTGTGGAAGTATTTTCTGTGATGGCAGCGCCTTTGACAAAGCTTATAAGGAAGGGAGTATCGTTTATTTAGATTGAGAAACAACAGGAATCTTTTGAGAAGCTGAAGAAAGTTCTGACCGAGGCACCTGTACTGATTCAGCCAGAGTCTGGAAAAGATTTTACCGTATGCAGTGATGCATCACATGTAGGGTTGGGCTGTGTGCTGATGCAAGAGGGTAAAGTGGTTGCTTATGCATTGCGACAGCTTAAACCACATGAAGTTAACTATCCTACTCATGATCTGGAGTTGGCAGCGGTAATCTTTGCGTTTAAGATTTGGAGACATTACCTGTACGGATAAAGGTGTATTATATACACAGATCATAAGAGTCTTAAGTACTTGCTAACTCAGAAAGAGCTAAACCTTAGGCAGCCGAGATGGATAGAGTTACTTAAAGATTATGACTGCGCGATTGAATATCACGCAGGCAAAGCTAATGTGGTGGCTGATGCCCTAAGTCATAGAATTGTATCTGATCTGAGAGCTATGTTTGCTCATTTGAGTCTGTATGATGACGGTTGTCTGTTAGCAGAACTACAGGTTAGGCCGACCTGGGTGGATGAGATTAAGGAAAAGTAGTTGAGGGATGAGTCCCTGGTTTCTCAATTCTGGCAGGTTAAGAATGGGGATACTTCTGAGTTCGGACTGAACAGTGAGGGAGTTCTGTGTTACCGAGATAGAGTTTGTATTTCGAAGGACTCTGACTTGAGGCAAGTTAGGTCAGCGGTTCATTGGGCCTTATCGGATTCTTAAGCGAGTGGGTCCAGTGGCTTATCAATTGGAGCTACCTCCAGAGTTGGATAGGATTCATGATGTCTTTCACGTCTCCATGTTAAGGCAGTATCGTTCTAACCCTACTCATGTTGTGCCGGTTGCAGAGATCGAGGTCCAAACAGACTTGACTTTTGAGGAAGAGCTTGTGCAAATTTTGGATCGAGATGTTAAGATTTTGAGGAGGAAATCAGTTCCGCTAGTAAGGGTGCTGTAGCGTAATCATGGTAGAGAGGAAGCTACTTGGGAGCCAGAGGTGGCGATGCGTCAACAATATCCTCATCTGTTTGATTCAGGTAAAATTTTGGGGACGAAATTTCTTTAAGGAGGGTAGAGTTGTAACACCCCAATTTTTGGGTTTTCTGTGTTTCTATGATTTTTAAAATTTGTGTGTGTTCTGGTTGGTTAATATATATATTTTAGTAGGTTAGTGGGCCTTTGGAAGGCCCAAACTTAAGTTAAATCCGTGGTAGTCTTCAGAATTTTAATTTTATGAACAACTGATGCAATTGGCGTTTGGGATTTTAAGAGTAAAATGGTAAAAGATGACACAAAAAGGAGTGTGGTGTAGTGGCAAGGTGGCGCCACTTAGGGGGCAAGAAAGTGACGCCATAGAGGAAGCAAGGGGTCCAAGGTTCAAGTCTTGGCTCTTGCAATATATTTTGGTTTTTCTTTTCAATAAATTTGGAAGCAAGTAGGTGCGCTTTAAAGCTTAATGTGTTGGATTTATGACACAAATGAGTTGATGGCCTAGTGGTGGTGGCGTGAGTTGGCATATGAAAGGACTTTAGTTCGAATCCCTTAGCACGCAAAGGTTGATTATTTTGCTATGTTGGGACGGCAAGAGTTGGTGTTGGTTTTAAACTCTAGTGATAGAGGGATCCCACATCAGGAAGCTAACATAAGAGTAGATGGAGAGCTGGCTTTAAATAAAGCAAACCATGAGGAGAGTAGGCATACCCTTCTTGGCTGATCCGTTTCGCTTTGTAACGTGTTCGTTTGGGTTGGGCGTCAGCTAAGAGTGTTTGGGCGCGGTTTAATCATAGTCTCCTAACAGTGTGTATTCTCATTACTCTAGCAAGAGGGACGGCTATTTCGGGTCGCGATGGGCTGAAATGGGCCATGTGGTCCCAATGGGTCCGTAGGCCTAAGAGGATAAGTTGTAGAATTACCGAAATACCCTTGTAAGGTAGAATTACCGAAATACCCCTGTAGGGTAGAATTATTGAAATACCCCTGTAGGGTAGAATTACCGAAATACCCCTGTAGGGTAGAAGTATCGAAATACCCTTGTAGGGTAGAATTACTGAAATACCCCTATAGGGTAGAATTATCGAGATACCCTTGTGGGGTAAAATTACCATTTTGCCCCTAGGTTGTTAAATGACTATTTTGCCCCTCGTGCGTAAATGACTAACTTGTGTGATGATTGGGTTAGTTGACGTGGATTTATGTTAGTTATCATTAATTCGTAAGTCTAATGTGTTAGTGATCGATTGTAGGATTATCGCGTGGGAGATATCGTCATCAATCGTCATCAACTAGGTGTGTAAACGACACCCTCCCTTAGACTGAATCGTTAAAAGCCGAAATACCGAAACGTTGGTATTTTGTGAACTCGCGAGCGTGTGAGTGCTCGTGAGACAGTTGTTAATGAATATGGTGCATTTGGATGATTAGAGTGCAGAGTGTGCATTTTCGTGCACAACGGTATTTTTGGGCTTAATGGGCCAAAAATGGGCCAATGGGGCAATGGGCCCACTTTGGTAAAAAGATGAGGTAAGTACTTCTGATTACTTGGTAAACGTTAGAATGAGCATGAAACCTTAGCAATAGGTAATAATTACTGAAATACCCTTATGCATGCAAAATTACGATTTTACCCCTAGGGTTATTTTTTTCTAAAAAGCATGATGTTCTTTTCGTATCGTATGCCATGACATATTATTTCTGTTGCATGGGACATGGGTTTATATTGATGGAGGAAGCGTTCTGGCAGCCTCGCTACAATCTGGTGGCCTCGCCACATATATCTGTTCTGGTGACTTCGTCACAATATCTGGTAGCCTCGCTGCAATCTGGTGGCTTCACCACATATATATATATATATATATCTATTTTGGTGTCCTAGCCACAATATCTGTATCTGGTGACTTCGTCACAATATCTGGCAGCCTCGCTGCAATTTCTGTGGTGTGTAGCGGTTGGGTGGGTCGAGTAGTCTCCCCACATGGTGTAAGGCTGGTACGGGGGTGTTATGGATGGCTCTGGGTTAGGATTTCTGCATTCATGATATATTTGTTTTGTATCTGCTATGGGCCTATGGGTTTCATTCTGATTTCTGTACTGGGCCAAGGCCCAGATAAGTCTGACTTTGAGGTTTGATTTGTTTTGGCCTATGGTTGGGTTATGTTACACCTTGAGTTTATAGAACTCACCCTTTATTTTCATCTCTGGAGGAAATCCCCAACCATAGTGGGCTTGGAGCTGTGAGGGATTCAGAGTGGCCACATTATCTGCAAAGTTGGTTTTTCTAAGTTAGTTTATTTTTATTATTTTTATATTCTGATTTAATTTTGGGTTTTAAGTTGTAATAAGGCCTCTATTTAAATTTCTTTTTTCCGCTATGGTTTTATTTTCTGATTATATTTATACTATGACGAAACTGCTAGTGTTAGGCTGCGCGGGTTTTCAAAATTAATGAACATTTTCAAGACTCAACAAGCACAGCAATGGATAGGCTAAAGATTGATAAACTGGCTTTTTATTCAACAGCTGTTTTTACAAAGACCACCCCAATCACTTAAACCAACGAATGCATACTAAGTCCTAAGTCCATGTGACACGTCAGATCTGGCCATAACGTCTGGGTTGGGTTTGGGGTGTTACACGTGTAGCCAACACTTAGGTTATTTTCCAAGCCTTATGTTGTCCTTAATTCTCTCCCATAGTTATACACATTATAGACACACATTATAACATCAATTTAATGGTTAATCATCCTTTAGTAAAATTCCGTTAAAGCATTTACATGTTGTCATACATGTGTTTATTACCTCTACTCATGTTACCCCCAAGTTAGACATTCCAGTTCATATTCTACAATTGTCCATATTCAATCATTATCAACTTACTACCATGCCACACATTCATTCCATGGCCACGACCACCTCAAATGGTCTTAGAGCATTCATCATGTACATGTGTTATACTAATCATTCATAACAACCAATTATAAACACATCACAAACATTAACACATAGCAAGAATAATTAGGCTTACAAGCCATAACCATTTAAGCCATATCTCATGGCCATATACAATAAATCAATATAAGTCGATAGATTTGGATAATCATAATAACCTCTAACATAAAAACTAGTCCTTATACATGCCACTCACTTGAATGTATTTAATACACATATGACAATACTCCGGAGTTGTTGGCTTGATAGTGTGATGCTGCCTTCGACGGTCTCCAACCCCGAGCTGACCTGAGAACACTAAGGAAATGGATAGAAAGGAGTAAGCTTAAAGCTTAGTAAGTCCATATGGAAATAATAAACAAATTATCAACATGATTCCATGAAAATGCAATCATAATTACACTTTTGCTGATTTTCTTATCATGCTATTTTCTTGAGTTTTAGTTACTAATTTATTTATATATAGAGCTACGAAACTCCAACTTAAGATCTGTTAATTTTCTCTAAAACTAGACTCATATATTTTCTTACCATAAAATTTTCATAATTTTGGTTTAGTCAATTAGTACATTTTATTCATTGAAGATACCTCTATTTCACTGTCTGATAGTTCTGACCTCTCTTCACTAAAAGTTATTTATTTCATGGTACGGGACTCCAAATTAAGAACAACTAATTTTACTAGAAACTATACTCACATATATTCTTACCATAAAATTTTCAGAATTTTTAGTTTAGCCAATTAGTACAGTTTATTCATTAAATATTCCCCTATTTGACTGTTTGACAGTTCTAACCTCTCTTCACTAAAAATTATTTATCTCATGGTACAGCTCTCGGATGTTGTCCCCATCAATTCCTATTGAAAATAGACTTATTAAGAATTTTAAGCATGCAAATTATGACCCATAATTATTTTTTTTTTACAATTTTTAATGATTTTCCCAAATCAAAACAGGGGATTCCAAAATCATTCTGACCCTATCTCAAAAAAATCCAATTTCAGAGAATATGAAATTCTTTTGCCTTCACCATTTTTTATGAGAAAAAAGACTCATTAATCTTTAATTTAATATATTATTCAACCTATAATTCAATTTATACCATTTTTGGTGATTTTTCAAAGTCACACAACTGTTGCTGTCCAAAATTGTTTTATTACAAAATTTCACTTTTACATAATTTCACTTACTCCATTCTATCTTACCAAAAGATTCACTCAAGTATCAAGCACATAATTCACAACTTTTCACATAGATATACTTGCACTTATTCATCACATAGTCATGTACATATGTATTTTCACTTAGTAAATTTCTCATTGAACTCATCAGAATAATAATAGATACCGGGTGGCCTGTTCATATACCACCCTTGTAACCGAAGCTCTCTGGTATGCAAAGTAGCTTGCACTTAGTACTACACATGCGACCTATCAATCTGGTACACCTAGTAGCTTACACTTAGTACTACACAGTGACTTATCCATCTGATACACGTACTAGCCTACACTTAATACTACACACGTGATTGAAGTTAACGGGTTCGCATGGTAGCCTGCACTTAGTACTACACATGCGACCTATCAATCTGGTACACGTAGTAGCCTGTAGTTAGTACTACACACGTGACCTAACCATCTGATACATGTAGTAGCCTGCACTTAGTACTACACACGTGATCGAAACTATCGGGTACGCATAGTAGCCTGCACTTAGTACTACACATGTGACCTAACAATCTGGTACACGTAGTAGCATGCACTTAGTACTACACACGTGACCTAAATTTGTCTTAAACACATAGTAGCCTACACATAGTACTACACATGTGTTCTCACAACAGATCATTCGTATCTCTTCTATTCTGAAGGTTCAATCAGGAAATTCTTCACTTTTCAACATTTTACTAACTCGTTCTTAGTCAATCCCGATTCGTAGTTTACATCAATTGATCATTCTATAGACAGCCACATCTCATATAGTAGCAAAAGATAATAACATAAAAAAAAATCAAAATATTATTTACATACAAACTTACTCGTTTCAAAAAAACATCATATTCCATCAAACTTCCAAACCTTTACCAGACGCACTCGAATTGTGGCTTCATTCACATAGCAATATCTCATAATCACATGGCATTGCAACATTTTCATAATAATAGCAAACATCAAGAACATGTTATATCATCAAAATAATCACGTAATATCAAATTATTCACATATATATACTTACAACTCTTGTAATGTCGAAGCATTAGTATTCAAATACAATATTGCATTATTAAAATCACATGAACTTACCTCGGGTTTGAGTACAACTATATATTCTGATTTAGTCCATAATCTCATTCATTTCAAATCTATGCCCAAATCTCATTTTCCTTGATCTATAATACCACATTTATCTTACTAATAGTCACATTATTCAAATGGGTCTAAAAATCATACTTTTAAAATTTTGCATTTTGACCCCTAAACTTTCACATATTTTCGCTTTGGACCCTAGGCTCGTAAAAAAGATTTTTATTCAATTTCCTTGCATTTTAAGCCTAGTCGAATCATTTTCATAACTGTAGCAACCCCTAATTTCCACTAAATCACACTTTTATGACAAATTTTGTAACTTTTACAAAACGGTCCTTTTTGACTATTTTACCGAAAATCACTTATTACACACCCAGCATTCATATTCTACCATTAGACATCAAAACACATGCATGTCATCCATGGGTAAATTTTTAAACACAAAGCCTAGCTCAAAATATGGGTAGCAATGAGTAGATCTTGTTACGAGGATTTCAAAAACGTAAAAATCATTAAAAACGGGGCTAGAACGGACTTACAATTGAGCTTGGAAACTTGAAAAAACACTAGCTATGTCTTCTCCACTCAAGTTTCGGCCATGGGGTAGAAGATGGACAAAAATTGGCTTTTAATTTTGTTTTTAATTCATTTTAATTACTAGATTATCAAAATGCCCCTAATTTAAAAATATTCTATTGCACCCATTTCATGTCCATTTTTGTCCAACAAATTATCCAATGGTCTAATTACCATTTAAGGGCCTCCAATTTAAAATATCATAATAATTAGACACATCTAACATGTAGAACTCAACTTTTGCACTTTTTATAATTTAATCCTTTTGACCAAATTGAGTGCCCAAACGTCAAAATTTTCAAACGCAATTTTCAAGAAATCATCCCGTGAAATTGTAGACCATAAAAATATAATAAAAACAAATTTTATTGTGTTAGATTTGTGGTCCCAAAACCATTGTTTCGACTAGGCCCTAATTCGGGATGTTACACCATGAGCTGCTTATACTTGGTGTTTTCCAAAGGATCTATCAACTAAAGATTAAAAGGTAGGGTGTCTTGGCCAGGATGACCCATTTTAGTTCATGCCAAGGTTATGAGCCCATCATCCAGAATTGGGCCTCAAATGTTTGTCTCAAAAAGGATAAGTTCGTGAAAGTCACGTGCAAGCTTGAAACCAGTTTTGGCTTTCCCACCTTATGGTCTATACCCTGGGAGGATATCTTCTTACAAAGCCAACATGTTGATTTAAAAGTTGCTTGGAAACAATTTAAGTGATTAAGGAAGGGGCATATCCTAGAATTGGGAGAGATCATTCAGTCCAGAATGTTTTTCAACATTGCCAACTAGGGCTAAGTCCAAATGGTCACCGAGCAAATGACCTTTTACTATAGGTGCATTCCCATAATGTTCCTTTTGTTGTGATGGTTGGGACTTACAATGCCAATGATGATTTGGCACAGATTCTAGTGTAGAGGATGAGGGATCCTCCCTTCTTCTTCTATAAGACATGTTGACTATGTCTATGCCAATACAATATTATTAGTTATGATACGTTTTTCAATCTTTCTTCCGACCAGGCTAACTCTCTTGTTACTATTGTAAGGTCTTCTTCTCCTTTTCGTACCTCTAGTACTTCTCCGCTAACTCCAACAACCAACATGGATGCCTTACCATTAGTAGATGCAGTTTGTGAAAGTGAAGAAGTTGCTGCCACGCCATCAAGAGCATTGATTAGTAGAACAGAGAAAAGGCCAATAGTGGAGGGAATCACCCAGGATATCTAGGGCAGTGACTGCCCACAATTGACTCATCATAGACTTAGGGGAGGGTCTGCTCCCATAAGAGTCGTCACTCCTCCTACTTCTGCCTTGCCTCTTACTCTTCCCTTCTCTTACTCCTGTTACGCCATTAGAGTCTATCAACTCTACAGAATCTTCAATCCACCCTTCGGATCCTCCTATGGCTATACTCACGGTAGAGATAATACACTAAATCTAGCTAGAAGCCCCTCTTGGGTTCCTTACTCTTTAATGCTTCATTTGGAAAAATAGGTCAACTCTTCCCATGGCGGGTTCTCATAAGGATGGGGCAATATCCTTTTTCTCTTGACACCATCCAACAACAACAAAATGATAACTTACCTTAGTGGGTGAAAGAGGCTTTCTTCCCTTCTCTTTCCTCAAATCTTCATCTACCTCCACTCTTGGTGCTGGCAGGGTCCTTTTAAGTTTTAGCAGTTGAATATGCGATTATGAGCTAGGCCCTTTAGGAGATTTGAAATCAAAACAACATCAAATTGGTGGGCTTAGAAGAAATTGTACATTCTAGTGAACTGTCTTTAGCTCAACTAAGCTAAAGTCATGAGGAAGTTATAAGCTAGATTAAAGAGCTTGAATCTTCTGTTTCTACTTGGAAAGCCAAATATGAAAGGTTAGAAGTCTGGGCCAAGCGGATGGGGGAATAACTCAATCAACTAAGGGCTAGAGAGTCCTCTTAGGAGGAAAAATTAAAATCTCAAGACCAATGACATTTTTATCAGATTTGGAGCATCTACACCATTCCAATGAGGTAGCTTTGAAGAAATACCAAGAGAACACTAAAAAGAATCTGGTAGAGGCCTTGTCCAAATTACATTCCAACCAGGTCCTTCACACCCAAGTTGCCACGGGTCCTCTCAATCTGAGTCAGGTGAACTTCAACTGCTTACAGATGGTCACTGTTGAGTCAATGAACTTTAATGCTTATATTCCTAAGGGCAACAATTGGAAGAGCTTCAAGAAGAAATGGAGGCAATCGATCAACTTCTTCATCTTTAGAGAGCCAAAAATAGATGAGGCAATTTCGAAAGAGTCTGATGCTTCTGAATAAGTCCCCGAAGAATTCCCCCAACCGGACAGAGTTCCTATTGAACCTACCAACTAGAACAATGAAAATGTGCAAGTGTACACAATCGTATCAAGTAATAAAGTGAAAAGTATATCGAGTTATCGTACCCAGAAGGAATGTATAAGCAAATATTTATGAAATACAAATTTAAACAATTTGGTGAGGGAAAATATGTTGATTCGAAATAGGTACTATAAAAACTAAAAATTAACTAAGTGACTAACTAGGAAAATAAAATTCCAAATACACGATTTCTAAAAATGTTTTAATCAATATGACATAAATATGTTAGATTGATTTTATTCTTTAACTTAGAATTATTAAAACTATGTTCATGTTGTTACAAATAATTTCATGGCAACTTGGTATTTTGTTAACACACAAGCTTATTAAATTAATCAATCTTTCAAACATAGTCCTATGCTAAATAATTTACCAATTTTCATAAGTAAGTATAAGATGAGTGAATTAATATATATTTCTATATTATAATCACAAGAATCTTATAAGTTATGCAAGGTGATTATATTGTTTAATATATCTACTAATTTAAACCCTCAATTACCTTAGATGATTAAGCATGAACCAATTAAATATTGCTTCAATTAATTATAATTTCAATCGATTAATAATTAATTCATTTTTTACCTTACAATTATAATGCAAGTGCAACATAGGCATGATTTTATCTAATTGAACAAATTACCAAGGCCTATAACAACTCAAACATGATTTTAATAAATTAAGTGGTCAGAATGCGATTAATCTAAGGGAGGTTGAATGGATAAAATTTATTTTCTATTTTTAGAAGTCATTCCCACCTATAAATACTCCTCTTCCGTTCCGTATTTGACATACGATTCATTCCCACACATCTCTCTCTTTCACTCACTTTCTCTCTTCCATTCCCTTCTTGCTTTCCCATTTTCCTTTGCTTCATTCCCTTGCAGATTTCCCTCTTGAAAAGGAGCCTTCATCGATAAAACAAGCAGAGAAGGAGAGAAGCGAAGTAGTCTGGCTTCGGAGAAATACTAGATTTTCTTTCTAGTTCCCTTATTTTTAATTTTATTGTTTATGTTGTGATCATGAACATGGATATATGTTGTGTTGTTATTCTTGATTTAATTAAAATGACTGAAATTTAATTCACGTTAGATTAATTGCATTCTGTCTACTTAAATTATTTTAATTATGTTCGTGTTATTATTAGGCCTTGGTAATTTGTTCAATTAAATAAAGTCATGCCTATGTTATACTTGCATTATAATTGTAAGGTAACGAATGAATTAATTATTAATCATATTGAAATTATAATTAATTGACACAATATTTAATTGGTGCATGTTTAATCTTCTAAGGTAACTGAAGGTTAAATTAGTGACGATATTAAACGGTACATTAGCCTTGCATAACTTGCAAGATTATTGTGATTAAATTGCTTAAATTGAAATAGTTATATGTTCAAGAGATTAATTGGTTTAGTAAGTTTGTATGTGCATTAGTTAGCAAAATACCAAGTTGTCGTGAAATTATATGTAACAGCATGAACATGAATTTAGTAATTTTAAGTTAAAGAATGTAATCGATCTAACACAATTATGTCATATTGATTAAAACCCATTTTTTGAAATTTTGCATTGAAATTTTTACTTTTTATTTTTCTTACTTAGTTAATTTTTAGTTTTTAGATCACTTCTTAAAATCAATTATTATTTTCACCACCAATTTGTTTAATTTCACATTTCATAAAGATTTTCTTCATAGTCCCTGTGGGTACTATAACTTGAAATTTACTTTTCACTTTATTACTTGATACGATTGTGCACACTTGCACATTTCTATCGTGCCACTACAACAATAGGTCCAAAAAATAATTATTAAAAATCATACTTTGATGATCAATACTAAAAATTAAAATTAGAAAACAAAATTAAAAATTGAAACTATGAAAAAAAAAATAACACACAAAAATCTCTTGAATAACAGGTAGAAGATTAACTCGCTCTTTTGGTTGTAATTAACTTCAGAACTTGAGTTTTTATTAGAGAATTAGTTATTGACTATAGAATATTACCTTTTCGCCTCTACTGCCTAAGTAATCAACTAGTACATGCTTACTTCTCACCCTCACTTTCCTAACTGGGATAAATACCCGATTTAATCTGTAACCTCGTCTCTCGATCTATTTACCTATAATACTTCTTAGGGTCGTCAAGCCTGTAACATCCCAAAATATGGTCTAGTTAGAGTAATGGTTTTGAGACCATAAATTCGACATTAAAATATTTAGATTCTGATCATTATGAGATTTAGAATATAAGATTATGCATGTGGTAAAGTTTCATGAGGAGATTTTAAGAATAAAGTGTCCAAGTACAAAATAAAGACTAAATTGAATAAGATGCAAAACTTGGGTTTTAGGTGCAATTTGTGAGAAATTGTTTTGAAATATGAATTAGAAGGTCTTAAAGAGAAATTTTCCTAATGTCTAAATTTTTGGACAAATATGGACATCTATGGAAATTTTTGTAAGTTTAGTGAGTAAGGTCATTTTGGTCATTTGGATATTAAATGAATTTAAAAGGGAAAAAGAGCTAAAAATCAGCTCATCTTTCTCATGTTGCTGCCGAAAATTCAAAGGTACCATAGCTAGGGTTTCTTCAACTTTCAAGCTTGATAGTAAGTCAATCCTAGCCCCGTTTTTAATGTTCTTTGTATTTTTGACATCCTTGCAACTTGCTCTCTTCATTTCTACCCATATTTCATGCTAGGGTTTATTTTTAGAAAATTACCCATGCATGAGTTAGATGTATTTTGGTGGATTATGGAAGAATATGATAGTTTAAGGTATGGAGAACAACTTTTGTTAAGAGATTTTGCATGGAAACCCTAAAAATGACTTATTTGTAAAAGTTATGAAAATGGGTAGAAAAGTATGAAATGAAGGAAAGTATGGGCTGCTTTAAGTACAAGAGGTATTCGTCTAGGCTTGGGTAATCAAAAAATCACTTGCATTTCTTCATACGAGCCTAAAGACTAATTTGTGAATAAGTGAAAGTTTAGGGGTAAAAAGGGTAATTTTATCAAAGCATGAATTTAGGGTCGATTTGAGTAATGTATTAAGTTAATGAGCTAAATTTACTATGATAGATCAAGAAAGACGAGAATCGAGTCTTGATAAAGGCAAGAACAAAGTGTACGAGGCATAGGCATTATTTCGAATATTTTGTACCGAGCTAAGTACATGTACAAATCAATACCTTAATTAATGTTTTAAATGTTTAAATAACATATGGATAATTAATATATTATTTGGTTACCTTGTTGCTATAATATGTTTTGATGTTTTATTCTTATTTTACAAGTGTTGCCATGTTAGCATTGTATATGATAAGGTCATATGTTATAAGGCCAACATTTCGAGAATGTCCGACAAAGAGACGTAAGTCTGAAAATCCCGTTTGAACTTAGGAATAGGTAAGGATACAAGTGACATGCCACTAGGATAGCTATGTATGTATGAGCTCGTTTGATGACATGATACATGCTAGGTCCAGGAGCTTGTGTAGTGTAACAGCCCGATTTAGACCCTAATCGGAACGGTGGTTTTTCGACCACGAATCCGAGTTAGAAAAATATTTTAATATTATTTTTTGTGCTTATATTATGTGAATTGATATTTATGAAAGTTTCGTGTGGAGATTTTATCATTTGTGTGCTTAATTTGAAAAAAAGGACTTAATCGCGTAAAATGTAAAAGTGGCTAGCCAGTTGTTAAAAGTGCCTATTTGCTTTTATTAAATAAAGGCGAGGTCTTTATGATGAAATTGGACCATTATAAAGTTAGTGGAATTAATGGTTTGGCAAAGTTGTTAAATGGATTATTTTTAAAGGTTAGTTTTATAAATTAGTAAAATAAGTTAATAAAATAAATCATATGCATGAAAATAAAGCCATTATCACCTTTGTTTTTGCCAAAAATCAAAAGAAAGGAAAAGATGAAAGCTTGTTGAACATTCGGCCATGGTTAGCTTGATTTGGTACGTGAATTTTGTTTGGTTTTTTATAGTTTCTATGTTTTTGTGATCTTTGCTTCAAATACTAGTAAACCCATGCTTCAATTTTTGGATTTGATGATGAATTGGAGATTTTCCATTGATGATAGCTTGATGTTTTTGTTGTTTGATGATGAAAAATAAATATTTGTTGATAGATTATTATGTTTAATTAAGTGGTTTTTGATAAAAATCCAAATTTGGGATTAAATTGTGGATTTTGTAAATTAAGGGGTCAAAATGTGAAATAAATGAAAGAAATGGGCTATTATGAACCTTAGCAAAATTCATCTATACTAGAGTTTAGTGAAATTATGTGTATTTTGTGTTTTGTGAAATAGGGACTAAATTGCGAAAAATGTGAAATGTCAAGGGCGAAATTGTAATTAGCCTATTTATGTGTTTTTGGGTGAATTTGATTGAATATATGATTAAATAAGTTGAATTTGTATTGAATTAGATCAAGAAATGTAGAAATCGAATTTGGACCGGGGAAAAACCAAAGTTGTCGACTAGTTGTCTTGTCCCAATTACCGTTGCCTGAGGTAAGTTTACAAGCAAATAAACGGACTTAATTTTAATTAAATACAAAGTATATGTACTGAAATGAAATATATGAATTAATATATGCTAATGCTGAATGTGTATAAGCATGGTAACTATGTTCAAGCATTTGTTTTGACTGAGTTATAACATTTGAAAGTCCGTATGAACTATATGGAATATCAAGAATTTTTTATATATGAATTGTTTATGAGACAATTTTATAATAGTGATATTAGGGCTTTGAGCCTAGCAAGCCTTGTGCTGGTGAATTAAATCGGGCTTATGCCTAGCAGGCTTATTGCCGGTGTATAAAATCAAACTTTCAGTCTAGCAGGCCTTGTGCCGGTGTGAGATTCAGGCTTAGGCCTAGCAGGCTTTATGCCAGTGAATTATTATAATTTTATGCCTAAAAGACTTTATGCTGATGTGGTAATTGAATACGTTAAACGAGCTAAATGATCAAGTATGAGTTAGCTTTTTGTTTACTTAAAAATAAGGTAAGCTGATTATTTGATATGTGATACAAACATATGTATGATGTTAGTCTGAAATTTGTGAGTAATTGTGAAACATATTCGGCCATAGTTAAGCATAATTATGTGGTATGAAGGTTTAAGACATGAGTATATGAAAACAAGTGTTTAAAGATTCGACTTTATGCATTAATAATATGATTTTCATAGTGTATGTCTTTTTGGTATAGATCCATGTATATTCGGCTACACGATAAGTGTAAGTATGAGATATTAAAGTTTGATTCAAGAATATATGTTTGTGGGTGTGTATATTCGATTATATAATGGTATTATGGTTTTGAAATTGAATGTTACATTGATAATAGTTATAGTACATTCGTTCAAAGGTTATGTATAGTGATATCATATTGTGGCCTATGTGCAAACTTATATAAATGATTATATGTTGCCTAAATGATATAAAGAAAGAATAATTATAAGTGATTCATGAATATATGTATAAGAGTTTATATATTTATTCAGTTAATTATTGATAATTGTAGACACTCAATTTTTCCCGGGCCCAGAAATAAGTCCAAAAACAAAAATAATAAACCCCCCCAAAAAAAAACGAAGTTTAAGTTCAGTCCAGAATTACAAATATAATTTGGCCCGATCAGAATGGCCCTTTACTTGAAAAGATTTAAGGTCCATCTATAAGCTTGACTCATATGGAAATATAATCTTCAATGATATGCAATCTTAGATATGATATGCAATCTTAGATATGATACAATCTTAGATATGATTGCAATCTTAGATATGATATGCAATCTTAGAAGATATGATTTTGTAATCTTAGAGATTTAATTTGTAGATACCTTTTAATCTTAACTGTTGATGTAATTGATCTGTATCGTTGGATTTGAGGAGGTTCAACTATAAATAGAGGCCTCTCGCTTTATTGTAAACACACTAGAGTTTTGGAAAATAATAAAATTTTTTTAGAGCTTTCGCTCAAATTTCTCTCCCACTTACGTTCTTATTTTCTACAGTTTGTTCCTATTTTATTCTTTGTTCATCTTTGTTTTTCAACCCTTTTTATTTTGATTTAATCCATGTTTCCCTGATTTTTTTAAATAATTTTGTATCATATCAAACTCTTTCATTTTTTAATAATATTTTTATTACTCTTCGTAAATTTTTTTTCAAATTTTACTCAAATCATTATTTTAAAAAATATATTTCATTTAATTGTCATATTTTATCCAAAAGTTTTTCTAAAATGAGGCAATGTTTTTCGTACTTAGGAATTCGGGAAATAGTGCCCTAACATGCTGAGTTGCGATTTCCCGTTTGTGTAAATGCCTAAAGTATCATTCTAAATAGATTTTGTAAATCACGAGATGATTTCAGTTACGAGAGTTTAAGAATATCGTGTCCTATCATGCTGGATGTGATATTTGTATTCTTTCAGAGCTAAGGAATCTCGATTTTTCAACTTAAATAATTCCAGTTTTAAAAAAGGGATCTTATTTTTAGATCCTTTCAAAATTTTGACATTAAGACAGAAAACTATTCAATTTGGTACCAATTTGGGCGTTGCGAGGGTGCTAATCTTTCCTCGTGCGTAACCGACTCCCGAACCTGTTTTCTTAATTTTTGTAGACCAAAACATTTTATAAGGTGATCCAATCACACCTAAAATGGTTGGTGGCGACTCCCGTTTTAGTTTTTCAAAAGTCGATCCCCATTTTTCAAACATCCCTTTAAAAAATGGTTTCGACAGCTTGGCGACTCCGCTGGGGACTTAAGAGAGTCAAGCCAAGAAATTGAGTATTTTCTGTCTTAATGTCGGAAGTTTGGAAAATTTAAAATTGGATGATTTGCATGACCGTTGTGGTCACACCCTTAAGTGGGAGTGAGAAGCTACGCTTTCGTAAGGTTTTCACCTTCGTATGAGCTAGTGGATTTGTAACACCCCAAACCCGGCCCAGACGTTATGGCCGGATCTGACATGCCACATCGAAGCGTTCAAAACATTTTAGTATTGTTGATCTAGAAGAACTTAATTAGTGTTTTAAAAGATAACTTCATTGTAGGTTAAAGTGAATGGAAGCTGTGCACCAGGTAGGAAACCGGGAAAGAGGAGGTGAGTCCATCGGACTGCTTAAGTACCAAGCTCCCTTCGGATCCAATCCTAGACATGCACACCGCCATCGCCACACCTTAACTTCATGTATATTTCCAGGAAACCAATTTGATTAAGTCCTTTTTAGGAAAAGTGATTAATTTTGGAAAATATTTTCATTGCGGAAGCTTTGCTTGTTGTCGTGTTAGTTTGAAATCAGTTACTGTTTTTGAAAACGCGCCCTAAAGCTATTCAATTTCATCAGTTAAATATAAGTAATACCTACCTTAATAAAACATATTAAAACCATCAAAAAATAATTAAGCGGCCTTATTACATTTGAAAAAAACCCAAAACCTTAAACGTAAATAAAAGATTGTCCAGTTCATCAGAAGAAAATCAACTTGCAGAACATGTGGCCACTCTGAATCCCTCACAGCTCCAAGCCCACTATGGTTGGGGATTACCTGCGTGGATGAAAATAAAAGGGTGAGTTTGGGGAAACTCAGTGTGCAAATTAACCCAACCATAGCCTATATCGGTTTAAACCACAGAAAATAGAATAAGTTGGCCTTAGCCCAGAATAGAATTCAGAATAAAGCCCATAGGTCCATAACAGAATAGAACAGATATGACATGTTTATGCAAAACCCAACCTATATCCAACCACATGCACCCCCATACCAACCTTTCACCATGTGGGGAGACTACTTGACCCACCCAACTGCTACACGCAACAAAAATATGCAGCATGGCTACCAGAACAGATAATGTGACAGAGTCACCAGATACAGATAACCATGGCAGAGCCACCAGAACAGATATATGTGGCAGAGCCACCAAATCAGATAATTGTGGCATAGCCACCAGGACGCTTCCTCCATAATATAACCCATGTCCCCATGTAACAGATATACAATCATGGCATACATCATACAGAATCAGATCACCATGCTTTTCAATCAAAAGTAACCCTAGGGTTATAATGGTAATTTTGTACCTAGGGGTATATCAGTAATTACCATACATAGGGGTATTCAAGTAATTTCACTATTCTTAAGGTTTTCATGCATAACATAGCCATTTACGTATGACCAGAAACACTTACCGCATTTTCTTATCGAATTGGGCCTATTGGCCCACTATCCCGATTTTGGCCCATTAAGCCCAAAAACATCGAAATGCACGGAATCGTCACTTTGCAATCTTATCACTTTAATTTACCACATACATCAAACTATTAATCTCACGAGCATTCGCACACTCGGAAGTTCTCAAAATCTGGCTTTTCGGCATTTCGGCTTTTCGGCGTTTGCCGATCTAGTCTATAAGAGGGTGTCAGTTACACACCTGTTTGCGATGATATGCTGACGAGATCCACACACCAACTGCCTACAATTGGATTACTAACACATTAATCTAACTATCGAAAACGAACTACGTATTAACCCCTTACCAC
Source organism: Gossypium arboreum (assembly GCF_025698485.1). NCBI lineage: Eukaryota > Viridiplantae > Streptophyta > Magnoliopsida > Malvales > Malvaceae > Gossypium > Gossypium arboreum. The sequence continues at coordinate 34,101,520 of NC_069082.1, forward strand.
ATTCGGCCAAAAGCACCTTAGGCACTAGCGATCCTACCTTTGCCGAAGTTAGCGATTATGTCTAGATCCAGTCGTTCCACTTGCCCAAGCCTTTGATCAGCAGCCTCTAGATCCCACTATTATCAAAATAAAATAGTTAGAACAACCCTTAGAGCTACAAGCCCAAGTCGACAGCCTCCCTAACCTTTAGGGGTTTCGGCCTTTTCTAAAACCTGAAATAAAGATTAAGTTCAAAAACTTACCACCGTTCCTTCAGTCAATGATTCCAATTAACTCCTACTCGATTTTGATGCAGATCTAACCCCTCAAATGATAACAAAAGTTGAGCCTTTAGTGATTTTAGAATTCGACTATGCCCCTTATGGCTATGCATTTTCGGCTTTTTGTAACTATGAAGAAAAGATGAGGGTTTTGTAGTGGCTTTGTCGACAGAAACTTGGGGTTCAGAGGAGTAGAGAATCGGTCAAGAAGATGAGGGAAAATAAGAGGGTTTGACTAGAAGAAAACGGCACAAAAGAAATCAGGCTTTTGGGATTTTGGCTTTTTGAGATAATCGACTAAAGGCTTAAAAACAACTGATAAAAAGAATGAAGATGAGCAGAATGGTAGAGAGATTCGGCAGACAAGAAGAAGAAAATAAGTTGATGAAGAGAGAAAAAAAAGAAAAAAGAAAAAGGAAGAATGGTCAGGAACCGGCACAACTTACCCCTAATGCCGAACTTATACTTGGCATTTGACCTAGCCGAAACTTGCCCCTAAAGAAAACCCTTGGCCTGCCAACTCCTGCTCCTTAAGAGTCCACCATTCAGCCAACACTGCTCTCCCTAATCAGCTCCTAAATTCTCTCCCTTATCCCCTCCTTACTCAATCCCCTGAGCAACTCAAACTCCTCCTGACAGTCTTTTACTTGAGTTCCAAAACTTACCCTTTCTAAACATAAAAATAATTCCCTTAATATGCTCCCATTGTGACTTGAACCTTGGTTCTCCCTAGCATCCACACGCCACTTTTATAGCCTTCCCAATGGCGTCACATGCCACTTTGCCACTTGCTTCTTTGTGTTTTATTTTGCCCAATTAAAACGTAAAAGCCCAGTTAACCATAACCCTTTTTTTTCTTATGGAACTAAAATTAACTAAAATTACCGAGTTTTAACCTAAGCTTGGGCCTTCTAGAGGCCTACTAACATCATTAAACCTACACCAAATAGACAGAACACAAAAATTTTAAATTTTACCAACATTCACAGAATTCCCAAAAATTGAGGCGTTACAACTGGCTATAAAAGTGGTGTGTGGATGCTAGGGAGAACCAAGATTCAAGTCACAATGGGAGCATATTAAGGGAATTTTTTTTATGTTTAGAAAGGGTAAGTTTTGGAACTCAAGTAAAAGACTGTCAGGAGGAGTTTGAGTTGCTCAGGGGATTGAGTGAGGAGGGGATAAGGGAGAGGATTTAGGAGCTGATTAGGGAGAGCAATGTTGGTCGAATGGTGGACTCTTGAGGAGAAAAAGTTGGCCGACCAAAGGTTTTCTTTAGGGGCAAGTTTCGGCTAGGTCAAATGCCAAGTATAAGTTCGGCATTAGGGGTAAGTTGTGACGTTTCCTAACCAATCTTCCTTTTTCTTTTTTCTTCTTTTTTCTTTCTTCATCAACTTCTTTTCTTCTTCTTGTCTCCTAATCTCTACCATTCATTCGCTCATCTTCATTCTTTTTATCGCTTGTTTTAAGCCTTTAGTCGATTATCTCAAAAGCCAAAATCCCAGCTTCGATTTCTTTTGTGCCGTTTTCTTCTAGTCAAACCCTCTTATTTTCCCTCATCTTCTTGACCAATTCTCTAGTCCTCTGAACCCCAAGTTTTTGTCGAAAAAGCCACTACAAAACCCTCATCTTTTCTTCACGGTTACAAAAAGCCAAAAACGCATAGCCATAGGGGGCATAGCCGAATTCTAAAATCACTAAAGGCTCGACTTTTGTCATCAGTTGAGGGGTTAGATCTGCATCAAAATCAAGTAGGAGTTAATTGGAATCATTGACTGAAGGAACCGGTGGTAAGTTTTTGAACTTAATCTTTATTTCAGGTTTTAGAAAAAGGCGAAACCCCTAAAGGTTAGGGAGGCTGTCGATTTGGGCTTGTAGCTTTAAGGGTTGTTATAACTATTTTATTTTGATAATAGTGGGACCTAGAGGCTGCTGATTGAAGGCTTGGACAAGTGGAATGACTGGATCTAGACATAATCGCTAACTTCGGCAAAGGTAGGATCGCTAGTTCCTAAGGTGCTTTTGGCCGAATGTGGTAAGGGGTTAATACGTAGTTCATTTTCGATAGTTAGATTAATGTGTTAGTAATCAAATTGTAGGTAGTTCATGTGTGGATCTCTTCAGCATATCATCGTAAACAGGTGTGTAACTGACACCCTCTTATAGACTAGATCGGCAAAAGCCGAAAAGCCGAAATGCCGAAAAGCCGATATTTTGAGAACTTGCGAGTGTGCAAATGCTCGTGAGATTAATAGTTTGATGTATGTGGTAAATTAAAGTGATAAGATTGCAAAGTGCACGATTCCGTGCATTTCGATGTTTTTGGGCTTAATGGGCCAAAATCGGGATAGTGGGCCAACGGGCCCAATTCAGTAAGAAAACGCAGTAAGTGTTTATGGTCGTACGTAAATGGCTATGTTATGTATGAAAACCTTAAGAATAGTGAAATTACTTGAATACCCCTATGTATGGTAATTATTGATATACCCCTGCAAAATTACCATTATACCCCTAGGGTTACTTTTGATTGAAAAGCATGATGATCTGATTCTGTATGATGTATGCCATGATTTTATATCTATTGCCTGGGGACATGGGTTATATTATGGAGGAAGAGTCCTGGTGGCTATGCCACAATTATCTGATCTGGTGGCTCTGCCACATATATCTGCTTTCGTGGCTCGCCACGATTATCTCAGATCCGTGACTCTGTCACATTATCATTTTGGCACCATGTCAGATATTTCGTGGCGTGTAGCGGTTGGGTGGGTCGAGTAGTCGCCCCACCTGGTGAAAGGTTGGTATGGGGGTGCATGTGGTTGGATATGTAATGCCCCCACGCCCGAGACCATCACTGGAGTCGAGCTTGAGGGTTACCGAACATAATTTATCAATTTAAGAACTTCAAATCATTTGTTTCTACATTCACGCTTTCTAGCTACTGCTACATAGATTACAAGAAAATCATATCTCGAGTTACAAAACTCAAATCAAGATCCGTAAATTTTTCCTGAATCTAGACTCATATATCTATTTACTAATTGTTTTATAGAATTTTTAATTTGGAAAATTAGTACAGTTTATTAATTAAAGTATCCCTATTTCGTGGTTTGACTACTCGACCTCTGTTTATTTCGAATCAGATATATCTCTATAAAAATTTAAATGACTATTAGGTTTGTTTTTATTAAAACTAGACTCAATAAGGAATCTGAACATATAAATAAAACTTCTAATTATTTTAGTAAAATTTATTATGAATTTTTAAAGTCGAACAGGGGATCCAGAAATCACTCTAGCCCTATTTCGAAAAAGTTTAAATATCTCATAAAATATAATTTATATTCCTGTTTTGTTCAATCCATATGAAAATAGACTCATTAAGCTTCAATTTCATAACTTACTCATCATTTATTTCTATTTATACTATTTTTAGTGATTTTTCAAATTCATGTCATTGCTGCAGCAATATTACTTTTAAGGCAAGTTTCATCTTTCCATGAATTTTTATGAACTAGATAACTGTTAAACTTCCATGATATCAAACATGATCTAAATTAGCCATCACCATGACTTATCAATATCAGACATTTTCTCAACCAAACATGGCCATATCATAAAATTATTTACACAAAATAGGTATATTGCTATACATGCCATACTTAAGTAGTTGTACAAGCCATTTACCAAGATAAAAGTCCTTTGGATAGTGTGATCGAACTTTCGACCTGTCCCGATTCCTGAGCCGGCTTGTTCAAAACTACAGTGAATGAAAAGGAAGGAGTAAGCATAAATGCTTAGTAAGTTCATATGTAAATAACAAGTAACATAACAATACAAATATACCAAACAACTTTAGAATGGTACCACCAAAACATATATCACATCTTTAAACATCATTCATCATCTTACCACCTTATCGTTGTTGTATCTATTTTCAACCCTAGGGTTAAGAACATACCTTTCCAAAGTGTCCATTTCACAACACTTACCCAAAACGTCACTTATATCTTAAGTGCTCTTCCATTAAACTAGAAATTTCACCCGTTGAACACATCGGAATATAACTCGGATACATGGATAATTTGCACATAAGTGCCTCATATGTAATCAAGCTACCATGTAACCCACCCATAAGTGAACTCGGACTCAGCTCAACGAGCTCGGGCGTTCGCATCCATAAGTGAACTCGGACTCAACTGAACGAGTTCGGATGCCTAGTTACATCTCACGAACTCGGACTCAACTCAACGAGTTCGGATGCTCAACCATCCTAGTGACATGTCACTTGTATCCTAATCTATTCCTAAGGTTCAAACGGGCTTTTTCCTCGATCTCACATTGCCGTCTTCCATGGAATATCGGGCCGATACTCGGTAGCAATTCATATTTATCAAGTAGTAAACATAATTTGCATATTACTCAACATTAACCACAAAGCATAATATTTCACGATTAAAAATCAGCATATCATATAATTAACATTAATAACTTAAAAATAACATTTATGCTACATTATTTACCCATGAACTTACCTTGGTACCAAAATATAAAGATTTTGCAATTTAGTCCACAATCTTTTCTTTTCCTCGATCACGACTTGAATCTCATTTTTCTTGATCTATAATACCAAATTAATCTTATTTAATACATAAATTTACCAAAACAGCATTTAATACGAACTTTAGAAAATTATACTTTTGCCCCTAAACTTTTGAATAATTACACTTTTGCCCCTAGGCTCGGGAATTAAAATTTATTCCTTATTCTTATGTTTTATAACATGCTGATCACTTTTCCCTTCTATGGCAACATCAAATTCTCTCTCTAACATATACTTCTGACTATTAGGTATTTTTGTCGATTAAGCCTTTTTACTCGTTTTCACTAAAAACCGAGTAGCAAAAGTTGTCTAACATAATTTAAAACCCCATATTCTATCATAAAACATCAAAATACACAAATTTCACCTATGGGTATTTTTCCAAATATAAACCCTAGGTTGAATTATTGCTAGCATAAGCTTAATCGAGCTTCCGGGATTCCAAAAACATAAAGAACATTAAAAACGGGGCTTGGAATCACTTACTATGGAGCTTGGAAGCTTGAAACAAACCCTAGCTATGGAGAACCCTTGAAATTTCGGCCTAATGAAGAAGATGGACAAAAATTGGCTTTTAATTTTGTTTTTAATTCATTTTAATAACTAAATGACCAAAATACCCTTACTACTAAACTTTCCAAAAATTCCTTCCATGTCCTAATTTTGTCCATGAACTTAAAATTGGTCAAATTGCTATTTAAGACCTCCTCATTAATATTCCAAAATGATTTCATACTAAAAACTTCTAGAATGTAAGTTTTGCAACTTATTCGATTTAGTCCCTACTTTCAATTTAAGCACTTTAGGCATAGAATTTCATCACGAAATTTTCACACAATCATGAAATCATATCATAAACATCAAAATCATTGTAAAATAATTATTTCTATCTCAGATTTTTGGTCACGAAACCACTATTCCGATTAAGCCCTAATTCAGGATATTACAGGATATGGGTTGGGTTTTATATAAACATGTCATATCTGTTCTGTTCTGTTATGGGCCTATGGGCTTTATTCTGAATTCTATTCTGGGCTAAGGCCAACTTATTCTGTTTTCTGTGGTTTGAACCGATATAGGCTATGGTTGGGTTAATTTGCATACCGAGTTTCCCCAAACTCCCCTTTTATTTTCATCCACCTGTAATCCCCAACCATAGTGGGCTTGAGTCGTGAGGATTCAGAGTGGCCACACGTTCTGCAAGTTGATTTTCTTCTGGTGAACTGGACAATCTTTTATTTACGTTTAAGGTTTTGGTTTTTTTTCAAATGTAATAAGGCCACTTAATTATTTTTTGATGGTTTTAATATGTTTTATTAAGGTAGGTATTACTTATATTTAATTGATGAAATTGAATAGCTTTAGGGAGCGTTTTCAAAAACAGTAATTGATTTCAAACTAACACGACAACAAGCAAAGCTTCCGCAATGAAAATATTTTCCAAAATTAATCACTTTTCCTAAAAATGACTTAATCAAATTGGTTTCTTGGAAATATATATGACGTTAAGGTGTGGTAATGGCGGTGTGCATGTCTAGGATTGGATCCGAAGGGAGCTTGGTACTTAAGCAGTCTGATGGACTCACCTCCTCTTTCGCGGTTTCCTACCTGGTGCATAGCTTCCATTCACTTTAACCTACAATGAAGTTATGTTTTAAAACATTAAGTAAGTTCTTCTAGATCAACAATACTAAAATGTTTTGAACGCTTTGATGTGGCATGTCGTATCCAGCCATAACGTCTGGGCCAGGTTTGGGGTGTTACAGGATTGCTTCCAGGATACTATACCTATGTCTTAGTGAGATTTTCATCTCCGTATGGCCATAGGGAAATGTGTCCCCCTAAACTGAACTTGGTCTATATGAGCCTATAATGGGTGAAGACCAAGGAATCTGCTGGTTCAGGTACCCCGGCTTTAGAACTAAAACTCATATAGTGAACTTTAAAGAGTTTACGAATGATAGTGATAGCCTTTAGTAAGCTACCCTTGTAAGTACTTGTTTATCATTTTTTTATGATACTGACCTATTTTTATTTTACTGTCATTGCATGTAATTTCTTTGAAAGGTGTCAATTCATGGCTCGATTTCTAGATTACAAAGTTTTGTGATGAGGAATGAATACCTTGATAGAGTGGAGGACAATGTTTCTGTCTGTACCTGGTCAAAGAAAACCCAGTTAGAGAAAGGAGATAGTGTCACTGAGGGATATACGTAAGAGTTATGGGACTTCACCCGTATTAATTCGACGCAGAATGAGTTTCAGGAGCTGAGAAATATTTGGGCCCAATGGGATGACAAGGCTAGACAGCTTTTCTTTTAGACTTATGGAGATCTTTCTTATTTGCTAGACATTAAGGTAGATAAGCATCTGTTTCAAGCTATGGTACAATTCTGGAACCTTGCTTATAGTTGCTTTACATTTGGAGAGGTAGATGTAGTGCCTACTTCGGAGGAGTATACAACCTTGCTTCACTGTCCGAGAATTCAAGGTAACAAAGCATATGTTAGGCCTGCTAGTCTCCCAATTTTCATGAGGAAATTAGTGATGATCACAGAGATGAGTAAGCAGTGGGCTGTAGCTCGAGTGCAGCCAAAGAGCGACAGTAAGTGCATTCCATGGGCCATTTTGAGGGATCTGATATTGACACACCCAGATGTGACCAAGAAGGTCAACATTTTGGCCTTAAGTATTTACGGCTTGGTGATTTTCCCGAAGGCGATAGGGCTCATAGATGAGGCAGTCGCACATTTGTTTGATCGTGTTGATAAACAGAACACACCGGTGCTAGCAATCCTAGCTGAGACGTTTAGATCCTTGAAGTACATGTCGGAGAGCCAGTGAAGTAGATTCATTGGATGCGCATGTTGTTGTTAGTATGGTTCCATAGTCACTTTTGGAAGCTTGAGAAGGTTCCTTGTCGAGTGTTCTTTGAGCGTTATTCCCCCTTAAAGGAAGCAGTAACTACACCAAGGAAAGACGATATTACAGAAGAAAGGTGGATGGATATTCTTCAGAATCTTTGAGAGGAGGAGGTTTTGTGGAAAGCACATTGGATGACTCCTAATGTAGTCCTTTATCGTTGCGGTAGTTTTGATTGGGTACCTCTTCCTGGGATTTGGGGAGTTGTTAGCTATACACTGTTACTCGTCCTAAAGTAATATAAAGCAGGGCAGTTCAGATAGAGGTCGAGAGTTAGCTTTGTTATTAGATAGGGTTAAGACTCTGGGCCTACGAGCGAAAGCGTATTTGTAATCCGTTTTATGAAAAGACTTTTATTACTTAAATTACATTTTCTAAAATGAAACTGAATCGAGATCAATACCTTTTTGCATTCATGCATTTGCATTACATTACATCAAAGAAAAGAAGGTGTTGATTCGAAATTCGATTCCTAAATAGAATAGTTTGTCATAAGGAAACAAATTTCTTGATAAAGTGGATTATAGTGCGGTCGTCTGAATATAGTCCAAGTAAACATGACAAGAGAAAGCTGGTAGTCCACGGAGGAATACATGATGTAATTGCCAGAGATTCAAGCCAACAAAGGCATGATGAGAGAAAGCCGGAAGTCCACGAAGGAATACATGACTTGATTTAATTGCCAACGAATATTATCCAAGAGCCGGCACTTTTTGATCAGTATCATGGAGATAAGCGAGCAAGAGATCGAGACTTAGATTAAGCAGCAAGGAGCTAGCAAAGGTATCTTTTGGAGAATTTACAGGATTCGACCATGAAGAAAAGATCAGCGTTTACTTGGACTATGAAGGGCAAGACCGCATATGTAATCTATTTTCATGTAAAGAAATTTATTTTCTAGAAAAGTTATTCTAATGGAATTGAATTCAAGATCAACATCTCCTTTTATTTTGCATTCATGCATTTGCATTGCATTAGATCACATGCATTTAAATCCATAAAAAGACCCTAATTAAGGTTAAAAAGAGAAAGAAAGAGAGAAAGATAGAAGAGGCTCACGGCTGAGCGAAAAGAAGACGCCCCTTTACATATCCTAGACTTTTGTATCAGGAGGGATAGCTTACCTAGAGATGGGGGTGTTTGGAAATGAAAATCATTCCATCAATGCCATACATGAAGAAGGGACTGATTAAGGAAACCTTGAGGGCATTCGCCCTTACGAACCGGGTAGCTCTCTGAACAATTAGACTGCGGAGGAACTTCCTGTAGTCTTTAGGAATTTTTCAAAATAATTCTCGAAACATTCTTGTTACTCTAGGGCCTAGGAGTAATAGGATTACCTTTGTGGAATGGGCTTACGATAATCTATTTTTTTTTAATAAAACATAACTTTTATCAATTTGAATGAGTATTGTTTCATTTTTATCAACCAATATTCCGTTAAACTTTTGCAATTCTTATTCTTTCATTCGTAGCACATAAATAATCATTCTTAAATTCATTCATTCTTTGTATATTCTTTATACTTCACAGATCCCTAGATATCAATGACATGAGCATTGATATTACAAATTTTGATTTCTCTCGTGAGCAAGACATGTGTTTAGAGGAATCACAGGATTTTGAAGATGTCCAGGATTGTGATATGTTTCTAGATCTTTTGAGGATGGTGGAATAGGAGGAGAAAAAAATCATGCCACATGAGAAAGAGGGAGTAGAGAATATATCCCTAGAGGAAGGGAAAGAGGTGAAAATTGGTACGCATATTGCTGATGATATAAGTCAAGGACTGATTGAGTTGTTACGTGAGTTCAAGGATATCTTCGCATGGTCCTATCAAGATATGCTAGGGTTAAATACTGATATTGTGGTGCATCGTCTTCCAAAGATAGGATTGTAAACCAGTTCAACAGAAGTTGCAAAGAATAAGACCAGATATCGTATTAAAAATAAAGGATGAAGTCAAAAAATAGTTCGATGCAGGATTCTTACAAGAGGTGAAGTGTTCTGAATGGGTAGCTAACATTGTACCAGTTCCTAAGAAGGATGGAAGGGTACGAATGTGTGTTGATTACAGGGATCTGAACAAAGCTAGCCTAAAAGATAATTTTCCCCTGCCTCACATAGACACTTTGGTAGACAACACAGCGGGATATTCATTGTTCTCCTTCATGGATGGTTTTTCAGGGTACAATCAGATAAAGATGCATCCTGAAGACATGGACAAAACCACCTTCATAACCTTGTGGGGGACTTTCTGTTACAAGGTAATGCCTTTTAGGCTAAAGAATGCAAGGGCAACATACCAAAGGGCTATGGTGACCTTATTTCACGATATGATGCACAAGGAAATTGAGGTGTATGTTGATGATATGATTGCCAAATCTCGAACAGAGGAGGAACATATTGAGGTTTTAAAGAAACTATTCTTGAGATTAAGGAAGTTTCAGTTAAAACTTAATCTGACAAAATGCGCTTTCAGAGCCAGGTCAGGGAAGTTACTAGGTTTTGTGGTCAGTGAAAAAGGAATAGAAGTTGATTCAGAAAAAGTTAGAGCCATACAAGATTTGCCTTCACCGCGTACTCAGAAAGAAGTTCGGGGTTTTCTTGGAAGGTTGAATTATATTGTTCAGTTTATTTCACAATTAACTAGAAATGTGACCCTATATTTTGCCTCTTTAGAAATCACAACCAAGGTATTTGGGATGAGGAATGCCAGAGTGCTTTCGATAAGGTTAAGCAATACTTGTTAAATGCTCCTGTGTTATCTCCACCTAATCCAGGTAGACCATTAATTCTGTACTTATCAATGTTTAGCAATTCTATGGGATGTGTGCTTGGCCAACATGACGAGTCGGGAAGAAAAGAGAAGGTGATATACTGCCTCAGCAAGAAATTCACAGAGTGTGAGATGAGATATTCGCCAATTGAGAAATTGTGCTGTGCTTTAATCTGGACGACTCGAAGGTTGAGGCAATATATGTTGTATCATACTACTTGGCTTATTTCAAAACTTGATCCTCTGAAGTATATAATGGAGTCAACAGCTTTGAATGGAAGAATTGCGAGGTGGCAAATTATGCTTTTAGAGTTTGACATAGTTTATGTGAGCTAGAAGGCTATAAAAGGAAGTGCGATAGCGGAATTTCTGGCTAGTAGAGCTCTAGAAGACTATAAGCCATTGAATTTTGATTTCCCAAATAAGGAGTTGATTATCCTTGGAAGTTGAGCTTTGATGGGGCATCTAATGCAGTGGGAAATGGAATTGGGGCAGTCTTGGTATCCCCAAATGGTGATTATTATCCATTCACGTGCAAGTTGGATTTTGATTACACAAACAATATGGTCGAGTATGAAGCGTGCATCATGGGACTCTGAGCGGCTATAGAGCGAAGAATAAGAACCTTGGAAGTTTATGGAGACTCTGCGTTGGTAATTTACCAGCTTAAAGGTGAATGGGAGACAAGGGATCCTAAATTGATCAATTATCGAAAGGTAGTTTTGGGGTTACTTGAGGAGTTCGATGACATCACTTTCAATTATATCCCACGAGACGAAAACCAGATGGCAGATGCTCTAGGAACCTTAGCTTCAATGATTAAAGTGAATAAAGAGGAGGAGATGAGACCCATTCAGATGAGTATCTTTGAGGCTCCAGCTCACTGTTGTAACATTGAGGAAGAAGAAAAGGATGATAACCCTTGGTATCAGGATATATTGCGATATGTGAGAGATCGTAAATTCCCAGAACAGGCAACTGAAAATGATAAGCGAACTTTAAGGAGATTAGCCTGCGACTACATTTTGGATGGGGACATCTTGTACAAAAGAAGAAAGGACCAAGTACTGTTGAGATGTGTTGATGCCGTGGAAGCTAAGTTAATCTTGGAAGAAGTTCATGAGGGTGGTTGTGGGACGCATGCTAATGGTTTCACGATAGCTAGACAAATCATGAGGCTTGGATATTATTGGTCTACTTTAGAATGGGATTGTATCAACTACGCCAAAAAATGCCAAAAATGTCAGATTTATGGAGACAAGATTCATGTACCACCTTCACCTTTACACGTTATGACTTCTCCATAGCCTTTTTCTATGTGGAGCAGGGATGTCATTGGGCCAATATCACCAAAAGCTTCAAATGGGCATCACTTTATTTTTGTGGTCATTGATTACTTCACGAAGTAGGTAGAGGCTACTTCTTATGCGAATGTTACTAAGTCGGCTGTAAGTCAATTCTTGAAGAAAGAGATTATTTGTCGGTATGGAATGCCTGAAAGGATCATATCAGACAATGCACTGAACTTGAACAACAAAATGATAGTAGAAGTTTATAGTTAGTTCAGGATTAAGCATTATAACTCTTCGTCGTATCACCCAAAGACAAATGGGGCAGTGGAAGCTACTAACAAAAACATCAAGAAGATAGTGGGGAAAATGAATGAAACCTACAGAGACTGGCATAAGAAGTTACCATTTGCACTCTTAGCTTACCGAACGTCTGTCAGAACTTCTACCAGGGCAACTCTTTTCTTGTTGGTTTATGGAATGGAAGCAGTGTTACCCATTGAAGTGGAAATACCGTCTCTTTGAGTCTTATTAGAGATAAAGTTGAATAAAGCTGAATGGATACGACCGCGATATGATTAGTTGAACTTGATTGAGGAAAAGAGGCTAAAGGCCATTCGTCATGGTTAGATGTATCAGAAGCGAATGATGCGAGCTTACGACAAGAAAGTGCGACCAAGAGAATTCCATGAGGGGGATCTTGTGCTGAAAAAGATCCTCCCTATTCAGAAGGAATTTAGAGGAAAATGGATGCCAAATTGGGAAGGGCCGTATATCGTGAAGAAGGCCTTCTCTAGGGGTGCATTGATCTTAACAGAAATGGATGGGAAGAGTTTACCCAATCCAGTGAATTCAGACTCAATCAAAAAGTACTTTGTCTAAAGGAGAGAAGAATTCAGGGTTAAAACCCGCAAAGGTGCCTTGAGTTTTCGAAAAAAAATGGAGAGGCCAAGGTGAAAACCCGCAAAGGGCACCTTGTGACCAAAGGGGTTTTGAGTTGAAAACCCGAAAGGGCAGCTCAAATTTTGAAGAGCACACGGTAATCTTGCTATATCTGATTCAACGATGAGTGAAGCGCGTTGCATATCGGGGCATCAAGAAAGTACTTTGGATCTTTTAAACACATGTTGAATTTAAGAAAGTCTTCATGGAGCTGGCATATAAACGCTCAAGCGGCGATATCTAGGGCATCTAACTTTTGTCCTGTTTACTATCTTTAGATTTTTTTTCTTCTCAAAGATAGGCTTTCAGATTAATTTCCTTTGTATTTTTGAAAAATTTATCTAATTATTCTCATGATTAAATTCATCTTCCATTATTCTTAAAGTATGTTGCATTAAAATAATGATAGATGAACTAAATAATTTTCACAAATGAAGTTTTGCTCATTACTCTGGAAATCTCTAGATAATACAAGAAACTAAAACAGAACAATTGTTCGAAGAATTCACGAAAGTGAGGTTTGAAAGAACTCGAGGAAATTCTTTCTTTAGTCCAAAATGATGATTGGACAAATCAAACGATTCGATCCTAAGAGAGGATCATCTTACAGACATTTTTGGTGGGTCATAGCATTTGAAGAATGGTACAAACCCACAGGATGAGTAAGAATGATATTTCAAGAGAAATAAGGATAAAATTCGACGAAAGAATGAGTGGTGACGTCTGGAATAGGGGTCATATTCATAAACATTTTGTATTATAACAGGTTTAATTAGGAGCATTTGACTCACTTCGATCATAGCATCCTAATCATTAGGCATGAACTCATACACATTATATAGGTTATGTCCTTCAAGGGATAATAAAGATTGATGTGCCTTAACCCTCTAAGTAGTAGGGTAACAGGCTAAAGCATAGCAGATTTGACCTTCAGGTGTTTACGCTGAAGCAGATCTAAGATGATTTAACATCTCTACATTGTCAGAGAACAAATCGAAGAAACAGATTTGGCATCTACATATTCGACGGAGAGCAGATCGAAGACATAGTAGATCTAACCTTCAGATGTTTTCACATCGAAGTAGATCCAAGATGATTTGGCATCCTTGTGTTTACAAGGAGCATATCAAAGACATAGCAGATTTGGCTTTCACGTGTTTACGCTGAAGCAGATCTAAGATGATTTGGCATCTCTGTACTGTCAGAGAACAAATCGAAGAAACAGATTTGGCATCTTCATATTCGACGGAAAGAAGATCGAAGACATAGAAGATCTAACCTTCGGATGTTTTCACATCGAAGTAGATCCAAGATGATTTGGCATCCTTGCGCTTACAAGGAGCAGATCGAAGACATAGCAGATTTGGCTTTCACGTGTTTACGCTGAAGCAGATCTAAGATGATTTAGCATTTCTGTACTGTTAGAGAACAAATCGAAGAAACAGATTTGGCATCTCTATATTCGACGGAGAGCAGATCGAAGACATAGCAGATCTAACCTTCATTAAAGCAGATCCAAGATGATTTGGCATCTCTATATTAGCGGGGAGCAGATCGAAGACACAGCAGATCTGACCTTTATTGAAGCAGATCCAAGATGATTTGGCATCTTTGTATTAGACGGGGAGCAGATCAAAGACATAACAGATTGGACCTTCATTGAAGCAGATCCAAGATGATTTGTCATCTCTGTATTAGATGGGGAGCAAATAAAAAACATAGCAGATCTGACCTTTATGTGTTTACATCGAAGTAGATCCAAAATGACAGATTTGGCATCTCTGTATTAGGCGGGGAGCAAATCGGAGATAACAGATTTGGCATCTCTGTATTAGACGGGGAGCAGATTGAAGAAGTAGATTTGGCATCTCTGTATTAGACGGGGAGTAGATCGAAGATAACGGATTTGGCGTCTCTGTATTAGACGGGGAGCAGATCAAAGATAGCAGATATCGCCCTCTTGAGTTGTAGTGAAGCAGATTGAAGCAGTCAAGAGGCCATTTAAAGAAGATTAAGGATCAAGAACTCAAGACTCGGCGAACTTGGGCAAAATTGGCCCTTTTATAGTCTTTCCTCTATTCTTGTTACACAGCAATGAGCAAAGAGGGGCAGGTGTAGACACTCAATTTTGCCCGGGCCCTGAAATAAGTCCACAAACAAAAATAATAAACCCCCCCAAAAAACGAAGTCCAAGTTCAGTCCAGAATTACAAATATAATTTGGCCCGATCGGAATGGCCCATTACTTGAAAAGATTTAAGGTCCATCTACAAGCTTGACTCATATGGAAATATAATCTTCAATGACATGCAATCTTAGATATGATATGCAATTTTAGATATGATACAATATTAGATATGATTGCAATCTTAGATATGATATGCAATCTTAGAAGATATGATTTTGTAATCTTAGAGATTTAATTTGTAGATACCTTTTAATCTTAACTGTTGATGTAATTGATATGTACCGTTGGATTTGAGGAGGTTCAACTATAAATAGAGGCCTCTCCCTTCATTGTAAACACATTGGAGTTTTGGGAAACAATAAAAATTTTTTAGAGCTTTCACTCAAATTTCTCTCCCACTTACGTTCTTACTTTCTACAGTTTGTTCTTATTTTATTCTTTGTTCATCTTCGTTTTTCAACCCTTTTATTTTAATTTAATCCAAGTTTCCTGATTTTTAATATATATTTTATTTTTAAAATAATTTTAGTATCATATCAAACTCTTTCATTTTTAATAATTTTTTATTACTCTTAGTAAATTATTTTTTAAATTTTACTCAAATCATTATTTTAAAAATATATTTCATTTAATTATCATATTTTATCCAAAAGTTTTCTAAAATAAGGCAATGTTTTTCGTATTTAGGAATTCGAGAAATAGTGCCCTAACATGTTGGGTTGCGATTTCCCGTTTGTCTAAATGCCTAAAGTATCCTTCTAAATAGATTTTGTAAATCACGAGATGATTTCAGTTACGAGAGTTTAAGAATATTGTGTCCTATCATGCTGGATGGAATGTTTGTATTCTTTCGGAGCTAAGGAATCTCGATTTTTGAACATAAATAATTTCGGTTTTAAAAAAAGGGATCCTATTTTTAAATCCTTTCAAATTTTTGACATTAAGACCAAAACTATTCAATTTGGTACCAATTTTGGGCATTGCGAGGGTGCTAATCCTTCCTCGTGTGTAACCGACTCCCGAACCTACTTTCTTAATTTTCGTAGACCAAAACATTTTATAAGGTGATCCAATCACACCTAAAAAGGTTAGTGGTGACTCCCGTTTTTGTTTTTCAAAAGTTGATCCCCATTTTTCAAACATCCCTTTAAAAAATGGTTTCGACAATAATGTGGCTTTGAAATTTGAATGATATATATATTAATATTAGTTGTATGGATATTTGGTAAAAGTGAAAGTATATGTATTCTATGAAATTATAATTTTGAAGTTAAATGTGATTATAATAGTATAAATTGGTTTAGTAATTAAATTGATATTGACAATGAGTTATTTATTTGCTTATAGCTTACTAAGCTCTCAAAGCTTATTCTGTGTGTTTTTCCTATGTTTATAGATTTTCGGAGATCTGCTCGGGTTGGAAGCCGGTGAAGATGACATCACACTATACGGTTATCATTTCAGTAAAGAATATTTGTGATATGCATTTTTGTGCATTGAAGTTGATTGGTGAGCTGGATGTGGTTTGAATTATTCGACCATGGTATACTGGTAAGTATGAAGTATATTTGTTATGTTACTTTTGGTTGAAATGCTTTGGTTATGACTTGTAATGATAGTAATAACCTCATTTAGTTGCCTAATACATTCGGTTAAATGATAGTAAGAGATATTGACTATAATTGATTATTAGTTCGGCACATATATATATATATATATATATTTTTTTTTTCATGTGAATTGCGGTAGTTTATATGATAAGGGATGTGTTAATATTTGGTCTTGGACTAAACTTATCTTAAAAATATATCCAAGGTATTATAATGTTTATGAAGTTGTTTATGTGTTTCAGCTACATAATATATAATGATTGTTAAATGAACTAAGTATATCACCTACTCGTTAGGTGACAATTAATATACATGCATAGGGTATATTCGGTGTTCCCTTATGGTTCGGAATAATGATATGTATAATTCATGAATTGTTTATTATGGTAAAAGATATGTGCTAATTTAATCAAAAATGCTTTGTTAGTTGAATTTATAAATGTATATGTATAAATGCACTTATACTATGGTTGGTATATGTGTAAAATCGAATAATACTTGTCCTTATGATTCGGTTTGTTTTGGAAATGTATATGCATATATCATGCTTATATGATTTGTAAAATAGGTACAATTGAAGAAGGTAAATATTGAGTATGTGTTAGGAATGTATTGTTAGTAAAATGGTTAATTAATAAGTAAGATATATATGTATATTGTGTGCGGATGTGCATTTGGTAAACTTCTAACTTAAGCTAAATGATGGAATTGATATTACTTAAATGTTTAGTGAAATATTATTGATTATTTATGAAATTGATAATGCCTTGTAATATGACTTAATTGGTTAATCCTGCATGTATAGAATTAAGAAATAAAATCTTTAATTTTATTTTAGTATTCACTTATCATTAAAGTGATTAACCTATGATTTTTATATGCAATATGCTTATATTTAATTAATTATATGCTCTACATGTATATAAGAATATGACTTGTGATAATATGAGAATGTTCAGAATTGTGCTTATGTTCAGTAATGCCTTGTGACCCTAGTCCGGCGACGGATATGGGTTAGGGGTGTTACATTTTATTGGTATCAGAGCTATGGTTTAGTCGGTTCTAGGACTATCATAGCATATGTAAGTCTATTTATACATGCCACATTTAACTTGTGATAGTGTGATATCTCTCGACTCTAACGAAAATTATTTTGATGAGACAGATAGGTTTTCCAGCCGAGCTAATTCTAATAGTACGGAATGTGCACTCAAAAGTTTGAATGGAAATGTGCTTCTTTATTAGTTGAAAGTCATAAAGGTATGGATCAAAGAGTATGACGCTTTGATATAGATAAATGTTATAATCATATGAGTATATGAGTTATGATATTCGGATTATGATTATTATACGAAATGCTTTGATTGTCAATCAGTGATTTGAGATATGACCTATGTGTTAAGAAAAAAGTGATTAAAAATAAATGTTTATTAAATGATTGATAATGTGAAATTAGTAATGAATTAGTTAATTGTGATAGTATGTGTTATGTGCATTTATGTGTAAGTTAAATTTGAGGCTTTACTACCCTCACCCCTCATTATCCGCAATATGTTACAATGAAATCTGTAAGAATTGGGTTGAATAAGCCTACGCATGTGGAATTAAAAAGTCTGTGTTCGGAAGATTAATGATGTGGTCAGAAAAGTGAATAAATCAGCAAATGAATACAGTATTAAAAGAGACATTGGATAGTTCTCAAGATTATTCAGATTATATGACGCCACTGTTAAAGAAGAAGTTATCTTCGATTAAATGACCTATTTAGATATGTCATTTAAAGAAAAAATTAGCTAGAAACATTTCTAAATTGACTTATGTTAGCAAAGGGATAATGTGAAAATTTTTTATGACAGAATTAGACAGTTGAATAATGATTGAATTGTAGTGATTGGCTAAGCGCGATGATTATAGTCGGGCAGTTACTATGATTTTTTCTGAGCCTTCTAAGTGTACATCTGTCCTTAGAAGTAGATGCGACTCTCTTCCTGAAGGAATTCTTATCGTATGAGAACATTAGCTAAACATACTAAAAGACGACAACATCGTTGGTTTGTTTGGGTTATGCTCGACATTATTCTATTTTTCTTTGGTCTTTTATTTCATTGTGTGGATATGAAAGTCGACAGTAAAATCGGTATAATGCTAATACTTTATTTCTAATGGCTATTGCTCTGTTGAAAATACATGAATATTATATTATTTCTGTTACTATAGAATTTTAGTATTTATGAGTAACATTGTTCTTTCTGAATATTTTCTAAGATATTAAGAGAATTGAAATCATTCTATATGAGTTGTGTTTTTTCGATATTTTGTGTAGCTTCAGGCGTTGAATTTTCGTTATTCCAGTTTTCTTATAATTTCATGTGAATATCTGCAAGAGATATCTATTGGTTAGAGATGACTATGTCTATTATGATTATATTTTCTGGTTTGAAATTTGGGAGTACTGCAGTACCGTTATCAGAGTTATAGAAGTTGCGTTTCTGCACTGATTGCTGTTTAAATCATATTTGGTCGGGATATTATCTATTGTTACGGTTAAAAAGTTGGTCTTATTTATGACATTATGATTTTTATTTAATGATTGTAGCTTCTGTATAATGATATGTCTGGGTTATTTTTTTTATTGAGGATAAAAGATATCTTTGAAAAGACTGATTCATTGGTTTAGTCTGATTTGAATTATTTGATTGAAAAGTTAGTTGGGTTATATGTGTTTGAATCTACCCATTAGACTGGAAATAAACTTTGAATGCACAGGTGTCAACTGAGAAATAATCTGGAAAAAGAATTCATATTCTTGAAGAATTGATGCAAAGTTATACCTTTTGGAACAATTCTATGTGAGAAATGTTGTTGTGACAGCCCTAAAGTGACCCTAGTAGGAAAGCAGTTTCGGGACCGCTAAACCGAGTCACTAAATTATTTGAATATGATATTTATTGTCTAAAATAAATGTGTGAAAATTTTAAGCTTCGATTTAGTAAATTGCATGTGAATTTAGTCAATAGGACTTATGTGTGACACTTTTGAAATGTGATAGATCAAAACATAAGGACCTATTAGTGCATGTTGAAAAAGGGGGACTTGCATGTCAATTTCCCCCCCCATCTAGTAGTGGTCGGCCATGACATTAGGGTGGACAAAGGATGATGGGTAAAACATGTCATAGACATGTTGTGTTGGTGCATCATGGGAGGAAACAATAAAATAAAGTTAGTAATAAAGAAATGGGGAAAAAAAAAGGAGAAAGAAAATGATGAAAACAAAAGAAAAAAAAATGTGTCCATCCTTTTTTCATTCTTCTTGACCGAAAATTCAAAAGAAAGAAGGGTGGAAATGTTGAAGAGATTCGGCCATGCTTGTAGCTAGGTGAAGGTAAGTTTGATGTTGTGCCATGAGATTCATGCATGTTTTTTTTTGTTAGCTTGAGTTCTAACTAGCCCATGGTTCAAATCTTTACTATGTCATGGAGATGATATTCGGCTAAGGTGGATTTGTGTTGATGTTATTTGCATGCTAAAAGTGAAGCTTGTAATGATGCATGTGATGGTGGATTGATGACTCTTGAATCTCCTTTTTAGCATCCTTGAGTGAGACATTAAGTTCCTTGTTCAACCATGACCAAAATCGAAATGGTATGGTGTTGTGATGCATTCGCCATGGTAGGAAGTAGAAGAGAAATATGTTGTTGTTCACGTTATTGGATGAGAAATGGTAGTAAGGTGAAGTGCAAATGCTAGTGTTTGATTTACTAGTGTATATGTGTGTATTAGCCAAGTTTTGAACTTGAAACAAAATGGTGTTTAGTCAATACAAGTGACCATACTTGTAGAATGTATTAAGTGTTGCAATCGGCCCCAACATAGACATGTATGTTCGGCCACATGAATGAGTATATGAGTTGATGTGTATGTTCGCCATAGGTAGCCTATTGATGGCTTTAGCTTGACTTAGAAAATTCGCTAAGGGGAAATATTAGCTAGTATGTTGAATTCGATTCGTGATTTCGTACATATGTGACTCTAATGTCTAATGTATATATGGGCTAAGTACCTTGAGCTTCTCTTTTGATGTTCGAATGAATTGTATTAAATTGCTTGATGTGATTAAAATGCGTATGATCATTGTGTATTTGAGCTACAAGGTGGCCATATGACCTATCAAACTCCTTGTCATATTCGCCATAAGCTAGCAAAATGAGACTTTAATAAGTTAAATTTGTTTGAATTAGCTCAAGAGCTTAGAGGACCACAGTTGGATAAGGGGAAGGAAAAAGTGATCGAATAGCCGTTGAAGCCGTTCGACAACATCCGAGGTAAGTTTTCGAGTAATGGAACTTAGATTATGATTTGATTAGATCACGTTTTAAGCAAATCAAATTCATGCTCTTTGTGTGTGGCTATTGAGCCGAAATTGCAAGTGTGATAAGTGCCTCGTGTTAGAGTTTTGCTAACGAAATGAAATACGAATGTGTCATGATTTATTGATAAATGTGCATGGTTATTCGAATGATGTCCGGGCTAAGTCCCGAAGGCTTTGTGCTAAGTGACTAAATCCAGACTAAGATCCGAAGGCATTTGTGCTCGTTACTAATTCCGGGCTAAGCCCGAAGGCATTGTGCGAGTTACTAAATCCGGGTTAAGTCCCGAAGGCATTTTGCAAGTTACTATAACCGGGCTATGTCCTGAAGGCATTTGAACGAGTAGCTATATCCGGTTAAATTCCGAAGGTACGTGATTCGGGAATGATTGATCTTGCTGTAAAAATTTCAGTTAATACGCTTGTAAAATCCCAACAATGAGGTATGTTTCGTATGTGCTTTGAATTAGTTGAGCCCTTACAAATAAGTATTCGCTCAGTTGATAAATGAGCTACCGGCCTTTGGCTAAGTTGATCTTTGTGTATGAATATAAGGGTTGGTAATGTGAAATAAGTATGATATTGAGAATTTGTGCATATGAAATTATCTGTTTAGCTACATAAATGCTATACCTTGGTTGTGTCTAAATTCTTAACTCAAACTTACTAAGCATTAAATGCTTAGTCCATTTCTTTGATTGTCTGTTTTATAGATTTTGGTTCGTCAGCTATCGGACTCAGGATTTTGAAGTTGAAGTCGCCCACACTATCAAAGCTCCTTTTGGTATACTTTTGGTTGAACTTTGAAATGGCATGTATAGGACTACCCTTCTTGTTATTGGTCACATACCCCTTTGGTTTTGTATAAATTTGGATAGCCATGCGAAAATGGCTTATATACACTTTGGGCATGGTATTATAATCATTTGTATGTTGATCATTAAGAGGTATAGAAATCTTTGGAAACGATTAGCCATTGGGATGGTTAATCATGATCTTATTTTGTGCTATATATGTAAAAGGGCTAGTTGAATCATGGAAACTATGAAATAGGTAAAGCCTACCTTAAAGACAGATGCTGACAGCTGTAGTGACGTGGATGTGAAAAATCACTAAAAATAGTAGAAATGGAATTAAATAGTGAATAAATTATATAAACGGACCTTGACGAGTCTACTTTCATAGGAAAGTAACATAACGATCATATGAACAGTATGTTAAGAGATATTTAAGTTTTCGTGAGACAGGGCCAGAACGGCTTCTGGAGTCCCTGTTCCGACTTTGGAAATTCACTATAAATTGACCAGAGATAATTAGGAGTCATGCCATATATGTACAGATTCCTTTTCGAGTCTAGTTTCTGTAGAAACAAACGGAATCAGTATTGAAGCCCTGTATAGGGAGATATCCAAGTCGTAATGCGAAAAGGTCAGTGTAGTCTATCCCTGTAACATGGGAGAGCTTAACTAATAAACTGTACTAATTGGCCCGACCAAAAATTCTAGAAAAAAATCTGTAGATGGACATATGAGTCTAGTTTCAGGGAAAAATTATGAAACTGATTTTCGAGTTTTGGAACTCAAGATATGATTTTTAAGGTGATAGTGACGCAGTCAGCCAACTGCCTGGAAATTTTTTAAATAGACTGTGAAAACGAGTGGTTTAAGCCCGTTAACCCCTCGTGTCCTACTCCGGCAGCGGTCTCGGGTACGGGGTGTTACAGTTGTGGTAAATTAAAGTTAATTCGATTGTTGAAGTTTTCTTTTGTATGAAAACATTGTCCACTAAAATATTAGTTCTGATTCGGTCTGAGTTGGATAAAAGATTACAATTTTCAATTTTGTGTCAATGAACGGTTTGAATGTGTGTTCTAATGAAAGAGTATACAGAGCTATCTTGTGACTCCATATAATTAAAGCTGCATGAAAAGAGTTATATGGTATATTTGATAACTATAAGAGTTTAAGATGTTTAATGTCAGAGAAAGATTTGAATTTTGAGACAGTTTCAAATTTTGAAACATTAGAGATGGCCTGATGTTGGCACCGCAAAGATGACTCGAATTGTCAAAAACTTTTGAGTTTGTAAGTAATTTGTATCTTAGGAAAATGATTATAGTTTCGAATGATCTGAATAAGAAACTTTTGTATGCTTTATGAGTGATGTATGCGTGATTGATTTTAGCAGATGATGAACAGTTGTTGGCCGAGTTAGAATTTAAATGAATGTTTATTCAGTGAAATCGTGAAGTCCGGAAATGTGTCAACGACTTATAAGTTAAAAGAGGGTACAACATAAATGGAATTCTAATTCAGAACTTCAGATGTGAAATCGAGGATTGTTTGTTACTTTGAGATAGAGTGAGTATATCAAGAAACTTTGAGATTTTATAACCATTGTTGCAGGTGGCTCACAATTTCAGATAGTCTGTTCATACAGAAGTAACAAGGTGCTTGATAATATTAGAAAGTAGAATTGACAAATAAGTATAAAACATAATATTTCTGACCTCGCGTTTAAATGTTTGAGCTATCAATAGGTTAAAGTTAAGTATTGAGTATCCTCAGGACTACTTCAGCATGCCTTGATATATGAGTAATGGTGAAATAGAGTGTTGATCAATTCTGTATAGGGATTATCTTTATCTTTGAAAAAGATAGATGTTATCTGAATTATCGATGACTGTCTGAATAAGTCTTTTCGTACGCATGGATTTCTCTTTTGACTAAACAGCTGAATTATCTGTACAGAGACTATTAGTTTGCATATAGTAATTCTGGGAGAAACTTCGGTAAGCTGTGAGTACGAGGTTGTTCTGAAAATTTTCAAAATATTTATTTGTCACAGTGATTTAGAGTTTGAAAGTAATTAAGAAAGACTATTGTTGTTTGATAAACTATCATGTGAAAAAAAAATGATGGAAAATGAAATGACATGGTATAAAGTATCGTAAGGTTGCAGTTATTGAACTCTATTATTTCGAGATTAAGTTTTATGGGGTAATGATCTGTGGGATTAATGTTATCAGAGAAATAAAGCAGAAATAAAGGTATTTCCATACAGTTCAGTTTGATATAACGTAAAGAAAAAAAAAGATCAGAATCTTAATTGTGTGATTAAAGAGATATGAAGCTCGAAGCTGTATGTGAATTTGAAATGTACTATGAGGAAGCAAATCCTTGATCTACTTTCTGGTAATATTTTTGAGGACGAAAATCCTTAAGGGGGGAGAGTTGTAACAGCCCGATTTAGACCCTAATCGAAACGGTGGTTTCAAGACCAAGAATTCGAGTTAGAAAAATATTTTAATATTATTTTCCGTGCTTATAATATGTGAATTGATATCTGTGAAAGTTTCGTGTGGAGATTTTATCATTTGTGTGCTTAATTTGAAAAAAGGACTTAATAGCGTAAAATATAAAAGTGGCTAGCCATTTGTTAAAAGTACCTATTTGCTTTTATTAAATAAAGGTGAGTTCCTTATGATGAAATTGGACCATTATAAAGTTAGTGGAATTAATGGTTTGGCAAAGTTGTTAAATGGATTATTTTTAAAGGTTAGTTTTGTAAATTAGTAAAATAAGTTAATAAAATAAATCAAATGCATGAAAATAAAGCCATTATCACCTTTGTTTTTGCCGAAAATCAAAAGAAAGGAAAAGATGAAAGCTTGTTGAACATTCGGCCATGGTTAGCTTGATTTGGTAAGTGAATTTTGTTCGGTTTTTGATAATTTCTATGTTTTTGTGATCGTTGCTTCGAATACTAGTAAACCCATGCTTCAATTTTCAGATTTGATGATGAATTGGAGATTTTCCATTAATGATAGTGTAACACCCCGAACCCGAGACCATTGCCGGTGTCGGACACGAGGGGTTAACAAGCCAAGTTCACATGGTTTGCCCACCAATTTGACATTTCCAGTCAGGCTGGAAGACTGCATCACCGTCGCCTTAAAAATCATATCTCGAGTTTCAAAACTCGAAAACTGGTTTCGTAAATTTTCCCTGAATTTAGACTCATATATCCATCCATGGATTTATTTCTAGAATTTTGGATGGGCCAATTGGTACAGTTTATTAGTTAAAGTCACCCATGTTACAGGGATCGACTGCTCTGACCTTCGCGCGGTATAACTTGAATATCTCTCTGTACAGGGCTTTAATGCTGGTGTCGTTTGTTTCTAATGAAACTAGACTCAAAATGGAATCTGTACATATAAGGTATGTTGCCTAATTCTTTCTGGATAATTTATAGTGAATTTTAAAGTTGCGACAGGGAACCCAGAAACCGTTCTGGCCCTGTCTCACAATAGCATTAATATCTCTTATGTTCATACACAAATAACGGCTTCATTAAGGCCGATAACTCGCTCCATCATAGGAGCGGATATTCATCGCTCTTACTCCTAGCGCATAAAGCACACACCGCACTTACCTTATCATTGGGAAATTTCACAAGTGCATTAGCTGAAATTTTCCAGCAAGCTCATAATTTTCAAATCACATACCTTGAGTTTATCCGGATGTCGGTACTCGTTCAATCGCCTTGGGACATAGCCGGTTATGGTAACCCGCACCAAGGCCAGCGGACTTTACCGGATATCACGATTTGCACAAATGCCTTGGTCTTAGCCGGATTTAACAACTTGCACGAATGCCTTGGTCTTAGCCCGGATATAGCTACTAGCACAATTTCCTTGGTCTTAACCGGATATAAATTTCAGCATAATTGTCTTGGGGCTTAGCCGGATATCATTCAATTTCTCATGCACACATACATCAATAATCATTGGACATACATATTTCATTTTAGTTACTAAGGCTCAAACACAATTATAATCATTAGCATATTCGCCGGGACTTAGCGGGTGGAATTCAAATACTCATACACACATGATCAATAATCATACACATCCATGTTTCATCTTACATAATTCAAGTAAGATCACTTCTTGAGGACTTACCTCGGATGTTGTCGAACGGCTTTTTCGACTATTCGATCACCTTTTCCTTCCCTTGTCCAATTGTGGCCCTCTTAGCTCTTGAGCTAATTCAAACAAATTCAATTTATTAAAACCTCATTGTGCTTGCTTATGGCGAATATGACAAGGATTTTAAATGGTCATATGGCCACTCTTTAGCTTGAATACACAATGGTCATGCACATTTTATACTACATCAAGCAATTCAATACAATTTATTTGAGCATCAAGGAAATGCTAAGGCCTTCAATAGGCTACCCAAGGCGAATATTCATGTACATGTTGAGGCCAATTATGCACTTAATACCTCACAAAAACAGCATGCATTTTACTAGTTAATGCTTTGCATATTGTGGCTCAAAACTTATAATATAGCATCAAGCACTTATATGTGTGCTAGGCGAATTGTGCTTGAAATTTCACAATTATTCTTCAACATCTTCTTCTTTAAACCAACTTATTCATCACTTACTTCATAGCCAAAACATCATGTGCAAACATATATATACAATATGAGCATGGCGAATTTTCAAGGTGTCCATAGCCATCCAAAATACAAATTTTAACTAACATGCAAGAAGCATGAACCATGCTCATGAATGGTCGAATATGACAATCATGCTCCTTTTCAACTTCAATCATGATAAATCAAAAGAAGGCTCAAAATCTTGCTCAAGAGTAGACAATCCATCATTGCATGCATCATCATCAAGCTTCACACTTAGCATGCAATGGCTTTATCACCATAACAACTTTGGCCAAATACCATTTCCATGGCTTAACAAAGATTTGAGCCATGGCTAACATGCACATCAAGTTAGCAACCAAAACATGCATGAAACTCCTAACACAACCTCATACATACCTTAATCTTGATGCAAACTTGGCCAAATCTCCTTCTAGATCTCTTCCAAACCAAGCATAAAGCAAAAATCCTCCTTCTTCCTTAGTTTTGGCTCAAAGAAAGGATGAACAAAATTTTTTTCTTTCCTTCTCTACAACTCACGGCAATGGGGGGGATTACCACACTCACACACATTTTTTTTTCATTTTTTATCACCCATACACCTTTGTTTATTATTTCACCCTAATGCACCAACAAAACATGTTTCATGACATGTTTAGCCCATCCTCCTTGTCATGGCCGCCACCACCTATAAAGGGGAATTTGACATGCAAGTCCATTATTTTGCATGCATGCTTTAATTAGTCATCACACATTTCCTATCATACTTTCAAAGTTCATTACTAAGTCCTTTCTTGTGGAATTCACCCTTATAACACTAAATCAATCATCATAAAATGTCATACATGAGCACACACATATTATAGGCATCAAAATAAATTTTAATTATTTTATGCCTCGGTTTTGTGGTCCCGAGACCACCTTCCGACTAGGGTCAATTTTGGGTGTCACAACTCTCCCCACTTAAGAAATTTTCGTCCCGAAAATCTTACCGTAAATAGGTTTGGATATCGCTCTTTCATAGAGTTCTCGGTCTCCCAAGTAGCTTCTTCTATCCCGTGCTTGAGCCATAACACTTTTACTAGCGGAACCCGCTTGTTTCACAACTCTTTCACTTCTCGTGATAGGATATGAATCGGTTCTTCCTCATAACTCATATTAGCTTGAATTTCAATTTCTGATGGACTAATCACGTGTGATGGATCGGATCTATAGCGTCGAAGCATCGAAGCGTGAAAGACATCGTGAACCTTTTCGAGTTCGGGGCAAAGTCAAGCGATATGCCCTTGGATCGACTCGCTCGGATATCTCATATGGCCCAACGAACCTCGGGCTCAACTTGCCCTTACTACCGAATCGAGTATCTTTTTCCAAAGCGATACCTTGAGGAACACTTTATCACCCACGATACTCGATATCCTTACGCTTCAGATCCGCGTCGACTTCGACGATCGGAGGTTATCTTGAGACTTTCACGGATTACTTTCACTTCTGTTCAGCATCCCTAATCAAATCCACCGAAAATCTTGCTTTCACCGAGCTCGGTCCAAAACAATGGTGTACGGCATTTACGACCGTACAAGGCCTCGTAGGTGCCATTTTAATACTTGATTGAAATTTGTTGTTGTAAGCGAATTCAATCAACGGCAAATACCGTTCCCATGAACCACTAAACTCGAGGACGCAACATCTTAACATATCCTCAAGTATCTGAATTATCCGCTCGGATTGACCATCGGTTTGGGGGTGAAAGGCGGTGCTGAAATGCAACTTGGTACCCAAAGCTTCTTGCAACTTTTTCCAAAATCGCGAGGTAAATCTCGGATCTCTATCCGACACGATGGAAATAGGCACCCCATGTAATCTCACAACTGAGAAAGCGTACAATTCCGCTAATTTGTCCATTGAAAAATCCGTACGTACGGGGACAAAGTGGGCCGACTTAGTCAATCGATCTACCACGACCCAAACCGCATCCTTCTTACTTGCTGACAATGGCAGTCCGGATACAAAGTCCATTGTGACTCGATCCCCTTTCCACTCGGGTATCGTGATTGGCTGAAGTAATCCTGAAGGCACCTGATGTTCCGCTTTCACTTGTTGACATATCAAACATCTTGAAACAAAGTCGGAGATGTCTCGCTTCATACCATGCCACCAAAATCGACGTTTCAACTCATTGTACATCTTCGTACTCCCCGGGTGGATTGCCATTCGGCTACAATGGGCTTCCTTCAGAATTATCGAAATGAGTTCTGAATTCTTTGGGACACACCGACGACTTTTGAACCTCAAACAATCGTCATCGTCGATTTGAAACTCCGAGTCCTTGTTCGGAACACACGCAGCCCGTTTTGCAACCAACTCGTCGTCGACTTTCTGAGCTTCTCGAATTTGGTGTGTCAATAATGGTTTGGCTTTCAATTCAGCCACTAACACACTGTTGGATCGGACAGACAAGTGCACATTCATCGCTCGTAAAGTGAATAACGATTTACGACTCAAGGCATCCGCAACCATATTCGCCTTTCGGGTGATAGTCAATGATCACTCATAATCCTTTAACACTCGAGCCAACGTCTTTGTCGCAGATTTAAGTCTCTTTGGGTCATCAAATATTTGAGACTTTTGTGATCCGAGTATACATGGCACCTTTCACCAAATAAGTAATGTCGCCAAATCTTTAAGGCGAATACGATGGCGGCCACTCGAGATCATGAGTCGGATAATTTTTCTCATGTGGCTTTAATTGCCTCGACGACAGGCCACAACTCGACCTTCTTGCATTAATACGCAACCTAACCCAAGTAGAGAGGCGTCGCTATAGATGACAAACTCCTTGGGACTCGGGTTGCACTAGAATTGGGGCTTCGATCAAATAAGTTTTCAGTTGATCGAAACTTTTTGGCATTTCTCAAATCCATTCGAACTTAACGTCCTTTTGGAGTAACCGTCATCGGCGTGGCTATCGTTGAGAAGCCTTTACAAATCGTCGGTAATAACCAAGCAAGCCCCAAAAAGCTCGAACCTCAGTAATATTTCTGAGGCTTCCAATTAAGTATGGCTGAAATTTTATTCGAATCGACTCGAATACCGATCTGAATACCACATGACCCAATAAGCTAACCTCTCTTAACCGAACTCACACTTTTTGAACTTAGCATATAATTGCTTGTCCGTAAAATTTGCAGCACTAACCGCGGTGTTCAAAGCATGTTCGATCTCATTTCTTGAATAGACCAAGATGTCATCAATGAACACGACTACGAATCGATCCAAATATGGTCTAAAGATCCGATTCATTAAATCCATAAATACCGCGAGGGCATTAGTGAGCCCAAAGCGGCATCACTAGGAACTCATAGTGACCATATCTCGCTCGAAGGCGGTCTTGGGCACGTCCGAATCTCGGATTCGCAATTGATAGTAGCCCGATCTCAAATCTATTTTCGAGAACACGAAGCTCCCTTCAGTTGGTCGAACAAGTCGTCAATACGTGGCAACGGATATTTGTTCTTTATCGTCGCTTTATTAAGTCGACGATAGTCGATCTACAACCGCATGGTTCCATCCTTCTTTTCACGAACAACACCGGCGCACCCTAAGGCGAAAAACTCGGCGAGCAAAACCTCTATCCACCAATTCTTGCAACCGAGCTTCCAACTCCTTTAATTCCGTTGGTGCCATACGATACGGAGCTATCGAAATTGGAGTGGTACCGGTACCAATTCGATGCCAAATTCTATTTCCGAACGGTGGTAAACCCGGTAATTCTTGAGGAAAACATCCGGGTATTCGCAAACCACGAGCGCAGATTCGGGTTTCTTTTCGATTCCTTGTCATCGAGCACGTCGCCGTGTACGCTTCGCACTCTTTTCTTACATACTTTCGGGCCAACATTGCGATATTACGGTGGCAACCCTTTAAGTCCGTGAGACTTAACCCGAATTATCTCGTTATTCGCGCACCTCAAATCGATAGTCTTGCTTTTGCAATTTACGACCGCATCGTGCATGGTCAACCCATCCAAACCAAGAATAACGTCGAATTCATCGAGCGGCAAAAGCATCAAGTCCGCCGGAAACAAGAACCTCGGAACACTAGGAGACTTTTCTTGCACACTTTGTTGACAAGCACGTAATGACCCAAGGGTTTGACACCGGATTACAAACTCGATGAGACTCAATAGGCAAAGTCTTCTTGGATGCTAAGGTTTCACATATATAAGATTGAGTAGAACCGGGTCAATCAACGCAATCACTTTAGTATTGAAAAGGGTGAAAGCACCGTAATGACATCCGGAGAGGCGACATCCTCGGCGCGGCGTATGGCATAAGTCCTCGCAGAGCACGAGCCTCGAGATCGATGGTAGCATCTCTAGATCCTCTCGACCGCCATCGACATTGCCCATATTTCTAGGTGGCCTACCTCGGCGATGGTAGCACCCGAGTTTCCACTCGACTCACATTCATTCAAGCTTCCTCGGGCAATCCTTCCTAAAGTGGTCGGCCGATCCACACTTATAGCAGGAGTGATCACGAAACCAACACTCCCGAATGCCATTTGCCACAATGTTGACACTCCGCCTCTCTCGCGATCATTTCCACCACTGGCGATCGAAGTGACTCGTGTGGTCACGGGTCGATCGCGTCCTCGTCTAAAAAGCCCAAAGCGCCTCTAGACCGGTTCACATCATCTCGAAATCTCTTGATTGCTGTTGAAGAGACTTTCCGAGGACCTCTTCGAATTCTCCGGTTCCCACATCACTTTTTGTTTCTCCTTTCTAAGCTCTTCGACTTTACAAGCTCGCTCAACAAGTACTACGATCTCTCGTATTTCGAGAATGCCAACGAACATCCTTATATCATCATTCAGCCCATCCTCGAAGCATTTACACATAATAGCTTGGACGAAATGCATTCTCGCGTGTATCGGCTAAGCCTCACAAATTTTCGTTCATAGTCGGTAACCGACATAGAACCTTGCTTAAGATCAAGAAATTCCCAAGTCACTTGCTCTCTAGGTACCACGAAGTCGAGTACTCCACCAATAGTAGGTGGAATCACGTAGCAAGGAGATGGTACACTTTAAGCATTCATCGGTGTACAAGATAGCTCATCGAGCACCGGATAGTGTTGTCCAACCGAAATTCAGCTCGTTCGGCATCATCATCATCCGTAGCTTTAAATTCAGTGGCCCCATGTTTTGAATCCTATCGATGGGGCTTACTTGACCTTATTTGGTCGATTCGGAGGTATTGTAGGTCTTGGGGTTGCATTTGTCGGGAATGGAGGTCGTGGGACGGCCGTGTTAGTTCGAATGTATTGATTAAACCATTCGTTCATCACACTATAAAAGGCTTGCCTAGCCTCATCATTCGGATTGCTGGCCATAGGTTGAGAGTCATGGCGCTATCCCTTGTACGGAGCAGCGCCACTCTCTCCACATCATCGCTATTGCTCGGTTGGGATCGGGACCCATTGCTATAAACAAACTCAAAGTCAAATTGTCGAAATCACCACACTATCGATTCATCATTTAATGGCATGTATAGCTAGACCCCAAACACCTCACGGTAGTCCTAGAATCGACTAAACCGTGGCTCGATACCATAAAATTGTAACACCCCGAACCCGAGACCATTTCCGATTGTCGGACACGAGGGGTTAACAAGCCAAGTTCACATGGTTTGCCCACCAATTTGACATTTCCAGTCAGGCTGGAAGACTGCATCACCGTCGCTTTAAAATCATATCTCGAGTTTCAAAACTCGAAAACTGGTTTCGTAAATTTTCCTGAATTTAGACTCATATATCCATCCATGGATTTATTTCTAGAATTTTGGATGGGCCAATTGGTACAGTTTATTAGTTAAAGTCACCCATGTTACAGGGATCGACTGCTCTGACCTTCGCGCGGTATAACTTGAATATCTCTCTGTACAGGGCTTTAATGCTGGTGTCGTTTGTTTCTAATGAAACTAGACTCAAAATGGAATCTGTACATATAAGGTATGTTGCCTAATTCTTTCTGGATAATTTATAGTGAATTTTTAAAGTTGCGACAGGGAACCCAGAAACCGTTCTGGCCCTGTCTCACAATAGCATTAATATCTCTTATGTTCATACACAAATAACGGCTTCATTAAGGCCGATAACTCGCTCCATCATAGGAGCGGATATTCATACGCTCTTACTCCTAGCGCATAAGCACACACCGCACTTACCTTATCATTGGGAAATTTCACAAGTGCATTAGCTGAAATTTTCCAGCAAGCTCATAATTTTCAAATCACATACCTTCGAGTTTATCCGGATGTCGGTACTCGTTCAATCGCCTTGGGACATAGCCGGTTATGGTAACCCGCACCAAGGCCAACGGACTTTACCGGATATCACGATTTGCACAAATGCCTTGGTCTTAGCCCGGATTTAACAACTTGCACGAATGCCTTGGTCTTAGCCGGATATAGCTACTAGCACAATTTCCTTCGGGTCTTAACCGGATATAAATTTCAGCATAATTGTCTTGGGCTTAGCCGGATATCATTCAATTTCTCATGCACACATACATCAATAATCATTGGACATACATATTTCATTTTCGTTACTAAGGCTCAAACACAATTATAATCATTAGCATATTCGCCTTGGGACTTAGCCGGGTGGAATTCAAATACTCATACACACATGATCAATAATCATACACATCCATGTTTCATCTTACATAATTCAAGTAAGATCACTTCTTGAGGACTTACCTCGGATGTTGTCGAACGGCTTTTTCGCTATTCGATCACCTTTTCCTTCCCTTGTCCAATTGTGGCCCTCTTAGCTCTTGAGCTAATTCAAACAAATTCAATTTATTAAAACCTCATTGTGCTTGCTTATGGCCGAATATGACAAGGATTTTAAATGGTCATATGGCCACTCTTTAGCTTGAATACACAATGGTCATGCACATTTTATACTACATCAAGCAATTCAATACAATTTATTTGAGCATCAAGGAAATGCTAAGGCCTTCAATAGGCTACCCAAGGCGAATATTCATGTACATGTTGAGGCCAATTATGCACTTAATACCTCACAAAAACAGCATGCATTTTACTAGTTAATGCTTTGCATATTGTGGCTCAAAACTTATAATATAGCATCAAGCACTTATATGTGTGCTAGGCGAATTGTGCTTGAAATTTCACAATTATTCTTCAACATCTTCTTCTTTAAACCAACTTATTCATCACTTACTTCATAGCCAAAACATCATGTGCAAACATATATATACAATATGAGCATGGCCGAATTTTCAAGGTGTCCATAGCCATCCAAAATACAAATTTTAACTAACATGCAAGAAGCATGAACCATGCTCATGAATGGTCGAATATGACAATCATGCTCCTTTTCAACTTCAATCATGATAAATCAAAAGAAGGCTCAAAATCTTGCTCAAGAGTAGACAATCCATCATTGCATGCATCATCATCAAGCTTCACACTTAGCATGCAATGGCTTTATCACCATAACAACTTTGGCCAAATACCATTTCCATGGCTTAACAAAGATTTGAGCCATGGCTAACATGCACATCAAGTTAGCAACCAAAACATGCATGAAACTCCTAACACAACCTCATACATACCTTAATCTTGATGCAAACTTGGCCAAATCTCCTTCTAGATCTCTTCCAAACCAAGCATAAAGCAAAAATCCTCCTTCTTCCTTAGTTTTGGCTCAAAGAAAGGATGAACAAAATTTTTTTCTTTCCTTCTCTACAACTCACGGCAATGGGGGATTACCACACTCACACACATTTTTTTTCATTTTTTTATCACCCATACACCTTTGTTTATTATTTCACCCTAATGCACCAACAAAACATGTTTCATGACATGTTTAGCCCATCCTCCCTTGTCATGGCCGGCCACCACCTATAAAAGGGGGAATTTGACATGCAAGTCCATTATTTTGCATGCATGCTTTAATTAGTCATCACACATTTCCCTATCATACTTTCAAAGTTCATTACTAAGTCCTTTCTTGTGGAATTCACCCTTATAACACTAAATCAATCATCATAAAATGTCATACATGAGCACACACATATTATAGGCATCAAAATAAATTTTTAATTATTTTTATGCCTCGGTTTTGTGGTCCCGAGACCACCTTCCGACTAGGGTCAATTTTGGGCTGTCACAGATAGCCTGATGTTTTTGTTGTTTGATATGAAAAATAAATATTTGTTGATAGATTATTATGTTTAATTAAGTGGTTTTTGATAAAAATCCAAATTTGGGATTAAATTGTGGATTTTGTAAATTAAGGGGTCAAAATGTGAAATAAATGAAAGAAATAGGTTGTTATGAACCTTAGCAAAATTCTGCTATACTGGAGTTTAGTGAAATTATGTGTATTTTGTGTTTTGTGAAATAGGGACTAAATTGCGAAAAATGTGAAATGTCAAGGGAAAAATTGTAATTAGCCTATTTATCTGTTTTTGGATGAATTTGATTGAATATATGATTAAATAAGTTGAATTTGTATTGAATTAGATCAAGAAATGTAGAAATCAGATTTAGATCGGGGAAAAACCAAAGTTGTCAACTAGTTGTCTCGTCTCAATTACAGTTGTTTGAGGTAAGTTTACAAGCAAATAAACGTACTTAATTTTAATTAAATACAAAGTATATATGCTGAAATGAAATATATGAATTAATATATGCTAATGCCGAATGTGTATAAGCATGGTAACTATGTTCATGCATTCTTTTCGACTGAGTTATAACATTTGAAAGTCCGTATGAACTATATGGAATATCAAGAATTTTTTATATATGAATTTTTTATGAGACAACTTTATAATAGTGATATTCGGGCTTTGAGCCTATCAAGCCTTGTGCTGGTGAATTAAATTGGGCTTATGCCTAGCAGGCTTATTGTTGGTGTATAAAATCAGACTTTGAGTCTAGCAGACCTTGTGCCGGTATGAGATTCAGGCTTAGGCCTAGTAGGCATTATACCAGTGAATTATTATAAGTTTATGCCTAAAATACTTTATGCTGATGTGGTAATTGAATACGTTAAATGAGCTAAATGATCAGATATGAGTTAGCTTTTTGTTTACTTAAAAATAAGGTAAGCTGATTATTTGATATGTGATACAAACATATGTATGATGTTAGTCTGAAATTTGTGAGTAATTGTGAAATATATTCGGCCAAAGTTAAGCATAATTATGTGGTATGAAGGTTTGAGACATGAGTATATGAAAACAAGTGTTTAAAGATTCGACTTTATGCATTAATAATATGATTTTCATAGTGTATGACATTTTGGTATAGATACATGTATATTCGGCTACACGATAAGTGTAAGTATGAGATATTAAAGTTTGATTCAAGAATGTATGTTTGTGGGTGTGTATATTCGATTATATAATGGTATTATGGTTTTAAAATTGAATGTTACATTGATAATAGTTATAGTGCATTCGTTCAAAGGTTATGTATAGTGATATCATATTGTGGCCTATGTGCAAACTTATATAAATGATTATACTTCCTAAATGATATAAAGAAAGAATAATTATAAGTGATTCATGAATATATGTATATGAGTTTATATATTTATTTAGTTAATTATTGATGATGTGGTTTTGAAATTTGAATGATATATATTAATATTAGTTGTATGGATATTTGGTAAAAGTGAAAGTATATGTATTATATGAAATTATAAGTTTGAAGTTAAATGTGATTATGATAGTATAAATTGGTTTGGTAATTAAATCAATATTGATAATGAGTTATTTATTTGCATATAGCTTACTAAGCTCTCAAAGCTTATTCTGTGTGTTTTTCTTATGTTTATAGATTTTCGAAGATCTACTCGGGTTGGAAATCGGTGCAGATGACATCACATTATACAATTATCATTTCAGTAAATAATATTTTGAGACTCGATTATGTGGCATGTACAGGCTAGTCTTAAAGTTAATTGTTTTGAATGAGTATGTATTAAAACCATGCGAAAATGGCTTAACTACCTTACTTGAAATCGGTTACGTTAAATTATGGTTTGTGTTCATTTTAGTTATAATATTAGGTGCTATGGTTGAATAATATTTGTGATATGCGTTTTTGTGCATTGAAGTTGATTGGTGAGCTGGATATGGTTTGAATGATTCGACCATGGTATACTGGTAAGTATGAAGTATATTTGTTATGTTACTTTTGGTTGAAATGCTTCGGTTATGACTTGTAATGATAGTTATAACCTCATTTAGTTGACTAATACATTCTATTAAATGATAGTAAGAGATATTGACTATAATTGATTATTAGTTCGGCACATATATATATTTTCATGTGAATTACGGTAGTTTATATGATAAGGGATGTGTTAATATTTGGTCTTGGACTAAACTTATGTTAAAAATATATCCAAGGTATTATAATGTTTATGAAGTTGTTTATGTGTTTCACTACATGATATATAATGATTGTTAAATGAGCTAAGTATATCACCTACTAGTTAGGTGACAATTAAGATACATGCATAAGGTATATTCAGGTGTTCCTTCGTTCGCAATAATGATATGTATAATTCATGAATTGTTTATTATGGTAAAAGATATGTGCTAATTTAATCGAAATGCTTTGTTAGTTGAATTTATAAATGTATATGTATAAATCCACTTATACTATGGTTGGTATATGTGTAAAATCGAATAATACTTGTCCTTATGATTCGATTTGTTTTGGAAATGCATATGCATATATCATGCTTATATGATTTGTAAAATAGATACAATTGATGAAGGTAAATATTGAGTATGTGTTAGGAATGTATTGATAGTAAAATGGTTAATTAATAAGTAATATATATATATGTATATATTTCTATGCGGATGTGCATTTGGTAGACTTCTAACTTAAGCTAAATGATGGAATTGATATTACTTAAATGTTTAGTGAAATAGTATTGATTATTTATGAAATTGATAATGCCTTGTAATATGACTTTGTAACACCCCAAACCCGGCCCAGACGTTACGGCCGAATTTAGTATGTCACATGGAGATGTTTCAAAAAAAACATGTGTTTATCTAAATTCTTTGTTTAGAGTTTTGCAAAAATCTGTTCTTGTTTTAAGTTAAAGTGAATGGAAGCTGTGCACCAGGTAGGAAGCCAGAAAAGAGGAGGTGAGTCTTATAGGACCGCTTAAGTACCAAGCTCTTCCCGGATCCAATCCTAGACATGCATACATCCATTGCCACACTTTAAGCGAGTTACGTGTCTCTGAACATTAAAACAAGTTTAAGTCCGCTTAAAATATTTATTTTCTTGGAAAAACATTTACTTTATGGAAACTTTATGCGTCATCGTGATCTTTTAAAAACAAGTAGTTTTTATAAAACGAACCCTAGTGCTAACCAGTTTAATAATCCCCAAAATAAAATTAATTAAAAGAGCGGCCTTATTACAACTTTAAGCATAATAAAATAATCCAAATTAAATGCTAAACTTATTAAATCCGCAATCAATCTTCATGGCTACTCGAATCCCGCCTCCAAGTCCACCAACTAGGGCTCACTGCAAGGATGGAAGAGGAAGGGTGAGTTGGAAAACTCTGTATACGTAAACCCATCCAAAGCCCAAATCAGCTCGAGCCCATTGGGCCTAAGCCCTATTCAGATAGCAAGACACAGTGGATGAAGCCCTCTTGAATCTGAAGAGCAAGGCCTTAGCCCTTTTTACATAACAGTGTGGCCCATAGGCCCGATTCAAGAACATAGGTAACAATAGTAGTAATGCATGCAAACCCATCGGGAGACTACTCAACCCACCAACCGCTACACCTTGCATCACCCTACACTCCATGTGGGGAATATCTCAACCCACCCATTTACACTCCACAGATTAAAGAACGGCACTCAAATATTAGTAAGTTGAGGCAAAGCCTCCAAGACGTGGATGAACCACTTTCAATACTTCCTCCATCAATACCCCAATCCCATGAAAGCAGATATTAATAAAAGCATATCATGTAAAATACAAGATTAATCAATCATGCGGTTTAGCCAATTTAAACGCTAGGGTATATCGGTAATTTTGCTCTTTAGGGTAATTTTCAGTAACTTAGCAACTACACAAGCTACTTGATAATTTTCAACAGTTTTATGCGTTTGGTTCCACCATCTAACTAATGAGCTAATTTGCCCATCTCTTACCCATATTGGTCCGTAAGCCCATTGGGCCCAGTTTTGGCCCATCAAGACCCCTTTTTTTTAAAGTACATTAAGACGTCACACGAACTTACTTACCATCTTGCGGTGCTAGATCTAACAATTACTCTATGTCTTGAGAGCATTCGCATACTCACAAGCCCATGAAATGCCGGAATTTCAGTATTTCGACTTTTGCCGAATTGAATAAAGAAAGGGTATTCGGTACACACCTGTTTCGCGACGACTGCTACTAAGATCTCTTCCGATGTCCTACAATTGATTAGCACAGTTCTTATTTACAAACCATAATCACTAAACCCACAACCTACTTATCCATGATCGAACCATGTCTCTAAAAGCCTTTGAAACCTTACCTTTTTGCCAAAATCGATAGCTAGCTCCGAATCCGATTGCTCCAAAGAACCACGCCTTCTCCAACGCTTAAGTAAACACTAATCATTGACAGAAAACATTGGTTAAAGACCTTAGAGAGCCATAGGCCCAAATCGACAGCCTCCCAATAGTTTAGGGACTTCGGCTTTTCCTAACTTGTAAAAATAGGACTAGATCTGAGATAATAAGCACTTACCCCTTGTTCTTTCTCGATTTCCACTCAATCCAGTGCAGATTTATCCTTAAAATAACGGTAAAACCCGAATCCAGGAGTTGAAGAAATTTCGGCTATAAGCCCCCAAATCTATGGTTTTTCGGCTTTTGGTACTGAAGGAGATGACAATATGAAACTATAACCTGGATGTAGAATTGCCGATGTGTCTCTCGAGTTTAGAAAGAGTAATCGTTGATTAATGGAAACACAATGTTAAAGGGTTTGGCTTTGAAGAAATCGGTACCAAGAATGTGTGTTCAAGATTTCACTTTTATGGATTCGCAAAAGTATTGATGAACAATGAGAATTGATGAATGGTTTTGAAGAAGAAAAATAGAAAAGAAGAATAGGGAAGTGGTAGTTTAGGCTAGAGAGGAAAAGAGAGAAAAGAAAAACCTTGTGATGTCAGAGCAGAAGAGAACGGCACCACCCAATACCCTAGGTGCCGAAATACTAACCTCAAACCCCCTACCGATTTTTCCCTCTTCAATTCCCAAAATTCGGCCAACTCCTAACCTCTCTCCCAATCCCTTAAATCTCTCCCCTTATCACTCCTTAATCCAAGCGTTTAGACTGATTCAAACTCTCCTCTAGTAGAATCCACCTGGACTCCAACACTTACCCCTCCAGCACTTAAAAATAAATGCATCTATTTGTCAACATAGGGAATCGATCCCATGCTTTCCCCAATGCTCCACACGCCACCTTTTTAGGAGCCTAGTGGCGTCACCCTTGCCACTCTACTAAGGCTATTTTGTGATGCAATTTACCCATAACTCTATACAAGGGCCACCTAGCCAGAACCCCTAACTCCTAAGTCCAAAATTCAAAAATTCAACCGGGTTTTGGCCAACACATGGGCCTTCTATAAGCCCATTTACCTACTCAAAATATTAATTTCACATCCAAATACAAAATTTTTAAAATCTTTACAAAATATTGAAAACCGCGAATAAATCCGAAAATCAGGATGTTACAACTCTACCCTCCTTAAAGAAATTTCGACCTCGAAATTTTTCCTTATTAGAACAGTTGAGGGTACTGTCGACGCATAGCCTCCTCAGTCTCCCAAGTAGCTTCTTCTTTGCCATGGTTCCTCCAAAGTACTTTCACTAGTGGAACTGATTTCCTTCTCAACACCTTGACGTCACGATCAAGTATTTGCACGAGTTCCTCTTGAAAGTTAAATCGATCGTACCTCGATTTACAGAATCGGTATGATGTGAGTTGGGTCGATCGATACACCAAAGCATGGATACATGAAAATGTCGTAGAAACGATGCGATTACGGTGGTAACTCTAGGCGATAAGCCTTTGGTCCAACCCGCTTAACAATTCGAGAAGGCCCAATAATCCGTGGGCTTACCTTACCCTTCTTACCAAATCTCAGAATTTTCTTCCAAGGGGAAACCTTCAAGAAAACCATCTCCCCAACAGCGAATTCCATCTCTTTGTGCTTCAGATCCGCATACGACTTTTGTCTATCGGATGCCTCTTTTAACCGATCCCTTATCAGCCTAACCTTGCTTTCAGTGTCTGCCACCAATTCCGGCCCAAGCACTCGTCGTTCACCCAACTCTGTCTAACACGTCGGCGTACGACATCTTCACCCATAAAGCGCTTCATATGGTGCCATCTGAATACTTGCTTGATAACTGTTATTGTAAGCAAACTCCGCCAATGGCAAGTAGTCCTCCCAACTTCCACGAAAGTCAATGATACAACCTCTCAACATATCCTCCAGAACCTGAATAACCCTTTCTGACTGTCCATCCGTCTGTGGGTGAAAAGCAGTGCTAAAATCCAATCGTGTACCCAACGCTTCCTGCAACTTTCACCAAAACCGAGATGTAAACCTAGGGTCTCGATCAGAAATTATTGACACTGGCACCCCATGCAGTCGCTACTACCTCCGCACATATAACTTG
Source organism: Gossypium arboreum (assembly GCF_025698485.1). Classification (NCBI taxonomy): domain Eukaryota; kingdom Viridiplantae; phylum Streptophyta; class Magnoliopsida; order Malvales; family Malvaceae; genus Gossypium; species Gossypium arboreum. The sequence goes on from NC_069082.1 coordinate 34,142,699, forward strand.
GCCAACTTTTGCGGTGAGTAGTCGGTGCGAACAGTATGAAATGAGCGATTTTGTTAACCTATCCATAACTACCCACACCGAATCTTTCTTGGTGGGTGTCACAGGTAACCCACTCACAAAGTCCATTGTTACTCTTTCCCACTTCCATAGCGGAATTTTCACAGGTTGTAGTAATCCCGAAGGCAATTGGTGCTCACCTTAACTCGCTTTGCACGCCGACATTTCCCAACAAATTCAGTCACCTCTCGTTTTAATCCGGGCCACCAAGACACCTCTCGCAAGTCTCGATATAACTTATTCCTTTCAAGATGCATGGCACAGAGTCCACCATGAGCCTCTTTCGAATTAATCGCCTCAATTCGTGGTCCTTTGGAATACAAACCCTTCCACGAAAGCACGAACTCCTTGATGTTCAACCCAAAATCCTCGTTCTCACCATTCTTAACTTGTGGGAACCAAGAGCTAATGAATCGTCCTTCAACTGCTTTTTCCTTAATCTCTCGGTCCAAGTAGGCCTTACTTGCGCTTCGCCAACAAGCTTCCATCGTCAGACAGACTTAATCGTGCGAACAAGGCTCTCAAATCGGTAACAACCCTTCGACTCAATGCATCCGCCACCACATTAGCCTTTCCTGGGTGGTACTCTATCGAACAGTCGTAGTCTTTAAGCAACTCCACCCATCTTCGTTGCCTAAGGTTGAACTCCTTCTAAGTCAACAAATACTTTAGGCTCTTATGATCTGTGTATATGATGCACTTTTCCCCATATAAGTAGTGTCTCCAAATTTTTAACATAAAAATCACATTTGCTAGCTCCAAATCATGCGTAGGGTAATTCACCTCATGAGCCTTAAGTCGTCGCGATGCATAGCGACCACCTTGCCCTTTTGCATCAAGACGCAACCTAACCCCACATGCGACGCATCGTCAGATCTGAGAAAGTCCTTCCAGACACGGTTGAATCAACACTGGCGCTTCGGTCAATACCTTTTCAACCTATCATAAGCTTTTTGCTGTTTCTCGGTCCAGCAGATCCATAAAAGCTGCAGGTGCATTCGTCAGCCCAAATGGCATGACCACAAACTCATAATGTCCATATCAAGTTCGGAATGCTGTCTTATGAATATCCCCTTCTTTTACCCTTAGCTGATGGTATCCAAAACGAAGATTGATTTTGGAGAATACCGAAGCTCCCCTCAGTTGATCGAACAGATAGTCAATCCTTGGTAGTGGATACTGATTCTTAATCGTCAGTTTGTTCAACTGGCGATAATCGATGCATATGCGCATCGTTCCGTCCTTTTTCTTAACAAACAGGACCGGTACTCCCCAAGGAGACACACTAGGCCTAATGAAGCCTTTATCTAACAACTCTTGAATTTGAGCCTTCAGTTCCACTAACTCCTTCGGTGCCATCCTATAGGGTGCAATAGATACTGGAGCTGTTCCAGGCAACAAATCGATTCCAAACTCAACTTCTCGATTCGGAGGTAATCCAGGAAGCTCTTCCGAAAAAACATCCCGAAATTCCCTAACAGTTCTAATGGTCTCCACAGTCAGATCCTCAGTTTCAGCTTGGCTTACCAAAGCCAGATATGCCTCGCACCCCTTACGCATCAGTTTCTCAGCCCTCAACGCCGATACTACATTGGCTAAGTAATCCCTCCGTTCTCCAATAATCATTACCTCTTCATCATTGTGATCCTTAACACCATCCTCTTAGTCGCACAATCCAAAGTTGCCTTATGCTTGGTCAACCAATCCATCCCTAGTATCAAATCGAATTCTTCAAGCGGTAACTCCATCAAATCCCCACAGAAAACCCCGCCTTGAATCTCCAGAGGCACCTCCTTAAAGAGTTTCTCTACCTTAACCGAATGACCTAAAGGACTTATCACAGACACCCCACATACAGTCTCCTCGGAGTGCACACCTAGAGCCCCAGAAATGTTATAAGCCACATATGAATGGGTTGATCCCACATCAATCAGAGCAGTATAAGGTACACCATAGATAAAAAACGTACTAGTTATGACATCAGGTGAGTCACCCTCCTTGCAGCGACGAGCAGCATACACCAAAGCTGGCTGACGAGCATCCACGTTACCAATACCCCTGCCGGGTGCCCTACGTCCTCGGCCATTACCACCGCGACCTTGTCCATGACCCCTTGGCAGCGGCAGTCCATCCCTCACAGGTTGAGCCGGCCGCGCAGCCTCTTGTTCGGCCACCTGAGCCTGAGTGGCCCTCCTAGGACAATCTTTAATCCTATGCTCCTTAGACCCACAACGAAGACAAGCCCCAGAACACTTCCAGCACTCTCCTTGATGCATTCTGCCGCAATCCCCACAAGATTGCGGTCTACCTGTGTTCACCGGAATCGCTTCGAACCGGTTCCTCCATCCTAGCTCTCTTAACATTTCGATTTAAAGACCACCGGTCCAAAGATCCCTCTGAACCGATTCTAATCCCTATCACGATTCTTCCGTTCGGTTTGTTTCACCTTCTTGGCTATCTTAGCCTTCTACTACTCTGCAATGAAATCTCACTCTCTGGAGCTATGAGCACCCTTAACTCATCTCCGAGGCCATCCTCAAAGCGAACGCTGCACTCAGATTCGTGGAAGCGATGTCGAGAGCATACCGACTCAATCGTAAAAACTCCACCTCATATTCAGCAATGGTCTTATTTCCACGAGTCGATTCAAGAACTCCTTTCTGCGTGCATCCACATAGCTAGCTCCAACATATTTTGCCTTAAAGGTCATTTGAGCAGCTCCCATGTTACCCTCTCATTGGGGTACCTCTCTCATAGTAATCCACCATCGACACGCTTCATTCCGCAAGAACGACACCGCCCTTTCAACTTCATTCTCATTGGCGGTCCAGGTCATCCATGATCCGCTCTGTGGCTTCCAACCAGTACTCAGCCACATTTGGGGCTACTCTAGATACGACCCTAAAATTCTCAGCTCCGTTGGCCCGAACTCGTTCAGAAATGGACCCCCTATTCATGGGCCCGATGTTAGCTCCGGCCACCCTTTCCAAAACCCTCAACATGGCCTGAGACAAAGCGTCATCCCCTGCGGCCCGGTCATACGGCCCATTTTCATTAACCGGTGGTGAACGTACCTCGCCAGCTGGTATGTGTTCAGATGACGCAGATCCAGCTTGGGTGCTACCTCACCTCGACCACGGCCTCTTCCCCGAGTAACCCTTGTACTCATAACGATTTATCGACATTAATTTTGACATTAGTTCTTGGTTTCTTTGTTTATTACTGAATGTCTTATGAGCAGATAGAGTTTCGAGTTATTTTCGCAATCACAATTTAGCTACGGTCCTAGTTTTGTAGCCCTAATACTACATTATCAATAGCACTATCTCTAAGGCTCAATTACTATCTACGATATTATTTCCGGTCGGTTCCATATAAATATTTAAAGCGTAAAAAGAACACTTACAGACTTGGTGTAGGGATTGGTGTGCCACTTCCTTATCATCCATTTAAATTTTTTTTAAAAACCATGTTTTTGTTTACCGAAAATAAAAAGATTTGATTTGAAAATACTTTTATTTTAAAACTATTGATTTAACCCCGTTTAACAATAGAAAAACTTTGAACATCTTCGAAAATTTATAAAAAAAACTTTTTTTTGAAAAGATTTTCGGACTCGATCCACAGCCGAGTTGTTGCAACCAGGCTCTGATACCACAAATGTAACACCCCAAACCCGGCCCAGATGTTACAGCCAAATTTAGTATGTCACATGGAGATGTTTCAAAAAAAACATGTGTTTATCTAAATTCTTTGTTTAGAGTTTTGCAAAAATCTGTTCTTGTTTTAAGTTAAAGTGAATGGAAGCTGTGCACCAGATAGGAAGCCAGAAAAGAGGAGGTGAGTCTTATAGGACCGCTTAAGTACCAAGCTCTTCTCGGATCCAATCCTAAACATGCATATATCAATTGCCACACTTTAAGCAGGTTACGTGTCTACGAACATTAAAACAAGTTTAAGTCTGCTTAAAATATTTATTTTCTTGGAAAAAACATTTACTTTGCGGAAACTTTGCGCGTCATCGTGATCTTTTAAAAACAAGTAGTTTTTATAAAACGAACCCTAGTGCTAACCAGTTTAATAATCCCCAAAATAAAATTAATTAAAAAAGCGGCCTTATTACAACTTTAAGCATAATAAAATAATCCAAATTAAATGCTAAACTTATTAAATCCGTGATCAATCTTCATGGCCACTCTGAATCCTTGACTCCAAGTCCACCAACTAGGGCTCACTGCAAGGATGGAAGAGGAAGGGGTGAGTTGGAAAACTCAGTGTATACAGAAACCCATCCAAAGCCCAAATCGGCTCGAGCCATTGGGCCTAAGCCCTATTCAGATAGCAGTACACAGTGGACCGAAGCCCTTTTCAGAATACAGTAGCAAGACCTTAGCCCCTTTTTACATAACAGTGTGGCCCATAGGCCAAGTTCAGTAACATAGGTAACAATAGTAGTAATGCATGAAAAGCCATCTGGGGAGACTACTCAACCCACCAACCGCTATATCGCTTGCATCACCACCCTACACTCCATGTGGGGAATATCTCAACCCACCCAAATTTACACTCCACAGTTGCAAAGCACGCAGCGCTCAAATATCGATAAGTTGAGGCAAAGCCTCCAGTACGTGGATGAACCACTTTCAATACTTCCTTCACCAATACCCCAATCCCATGCAACAGATATTAATAAAAGCATATGTGACAGCCCAAAATTGACCCTAGTCGGAAGGTGGTCTCGGGACCACAAAACCGAGGCATAAAAATAATTAAAAATTTATTTTGATGCCTATAATATGTGTGTGCTCATGTATGACATTTTATGATGATTGATTTAGTGTTATAAGGGTGAATTCCACAAGAAAGGACTTAGTAATGAACTTTGAAAGTATGATAGGAAATGTGTGATGACTAATTAAAGCATGCATGCAAAATAATGGACTTGCATGTCAAATTCCCCCTTTATAGGTGGTGGCGGCCATGACAAGGGAGGATGGGCTAAACATGTCATGAAACATGTTTTGTTGGTGCATTAGGGTGAAATAATAAACAAAGGTGTATGGGTGATAAAAAATGAAAAAAAAATGTGTGTGAGTGTGGTAATCCCCCATTGCCGTGAGTTGTAGAGAAGGAAAGAAAAAATTTTGTTCATCCTTTCTTTGAGCCAAAACTAAGGAAGAAGGAGGATTTTTGCTTCATGCTTGGTTTGGAAGAGATCTAGAAGGAGATTTGGCCAAGTTTGCATCAAGATTAAGGTATGTATGAGGTTGTGTTAGGAGTTTCATGCATGTTTTGGTTGCTAACTTGATGTGCATGTTAGCCATGGCTCAAATCTTTGTTAAGCCATGGAAATGGTATTTGGCCAAAGTTGTTATGGTGATAAAGCCATTGCATGCTAAGTGTGAAGCTTGATGATGATGCATGCAATGATGGATTGTCTACTCTTGAGCAAGATTTTGAGCCTTCTTTTGATTTATCATGATTGAAGTTGAAAAGGAGCATGATTGTCATATTCGGCCATTCATGAGCATGGTTCATGCTTCTTGCATGTTAGTTAAAATTTGTATTTTGGATGGCTATGGACACCTTGAAAATTCGCCATGCTCATATTGTATATATATGTTTGCACATGATGTTTTGGCTATGAAGTAAGTGATGAATAAGTTGGTTTAAAGAAGAAGATGTTGAAGAATAATTGTGAAATTTCAAGCACAATTCGCCTAGCACACATATAAGTGCTTGATGCTATATTATAAGTTTTGAGCCACAATATGCAAAGCATTAACTAGTAAAATGCATGCTGTTTTTGTGAGGTATTAAGTGCATAATTGGCCTCAACATGTACATGAATATTGGCCTTGGGTAGCCTATTGAAGGCCTTAGCATTTCCTTGATGCTCAAATAAATTGTATTGAATTGCTTGATGTAGTATAAAATGTGCATGACCATTGTGTATTCAAGCTAAAGAGTGGCCATATGACCATTTAAAATCCTTGTCATATTCGCCATAAGCAAGCACAATGAGGTTTTAATAAATTGAATTTGTTTGAATTAGCTCAAGAGCTAAGAGGGCCACAATTGGACAAGGGAAGGAAAAGGTGATCGAATAGCCAGAAAAAGCCGTTCGACAACATCCGAGGTAAGTCCTCAAGAAGTGATCTTACTTGAATTATGTAAGATGAAACATGGATGTGTATGATTATTGATCATGTGTGTATGAGTATTTGAATTCCACCGGGCTAAGTCCGAAGGCGAATATGCTAATGATTATAATTGTGTTTGAGCCTTAATGTGAAAATGAAATATGTATGTCCAATGATTATTGATGTATGTGTGCATGAGAAATTGAATGATATCCGGGCTAAGCCCCAAGACAATTATGCTGAAATTTATATCCGGGTTAAGACCGAAGGCAATTGTGCTAGTAGCTATATCGGGCTAAGACCGAAGGCATTCGTGCAAGTTGTTAAATCCGGGCTAAGACCGAAGGCATTTGTGCAAATCGTGATATCCGGGTAAAGTCCGTTGGCCTTGGTGCGGGTTACCATAACCGGGCTATGTCCCAAGGCGATTGAGCAGTACCGACATCCGGATAAACTCGAAGGTATGTGATTTGAAAATTATGAGCTTGCTGGAAAATTTCAGCTAATGCACTTGTGAAATTTCCCAATGATAAGGTAAGTGCGGTGTGTGCTTTGCGCGCTAGGAGTAAGAGCATATGAATATCCGCTCCTATGATGGAGCGAGTTATCGGCCTTAATGAAGCCGTTATTTGTGTATGAACATAAGAGTTGGGATGGTAAAGTAAGTATGATTATGTGAATGCGCATTAATGAAATGATGCATTTAACTATGTGAATGTATTGCTGTAATTAGAGTTGATTATATTCCTTGAGACTTACTAAGCATAAAATGCTTACTCATTGCTTTGGCTCTCGGTTTTCTAGATTTATTTCGATAGCAATCGGATTCGGGATCGTTGAAGTCGAAGTCATCCACACTATCAAGCCCCATTTTGGTATAAATTCTTGGTTGAACTTGAAATGGCATGTATAGGACTACCCTTTGTTTGTTAAATATGTGGTGATGTAAGTATGTACGGCCATGCGAAAATGGCTCGAAAAGGAACATGAACTTAGAATAATTGTGGTTTGTATGTATATATTTGGTGTCATGATGTGGCTATGGCTTGGAAATGGGAATGTTGGTCATATGATCAGCCATTGGCATGGTTAAAATGATCATATATGAACCTATGTATGGCAAAGACTAGTTGGTTCATGGAGACTACCAAATAGGTAAGACCTACCTTAAAACAGATGCTGCCAGCTGCAGTGACGTGAATGTGAAAAATCACCAAAATTCGTAGAAATGGAATTAAATAGTGAATAAGCTATGTAAATGAACCTTGATGAGTCTATTTTCATATGGAAGAAACGAAATGGTCATAGGAGTTACATGTTAAGAGATATTAATGCTATTGTGAGACAGGGCCAGAACGGTTTCTGGGTTCCCTGTCGCAACTTTAAAATTTACTATAAATTATACAGAAATAATTAGGCGACATACCTTATATGTACAGATTCCATTTTGAGTCTAGTTTCATTAGAAACAAACGACACCAACATTAAAGCCCTGTACAGAGAGATATTCAAGTTATACCGCGCGAAGGTCAGAGCAGTCGATCCCTGTAACATGGGTGACTTTAACTAATAAACTGTACCAATTGGCCCATCCAAAATTCTAGAAATAAATCCATGGATGGATATATGAGTCAAAATTCAGGAAAATTTACGAAACCAGTTTTCGAGTTTTGAAACTCGAGATATGATTTTAAAGCGACGGTGATGCAGTCTTCCAGCCTGACGGAAATGTCAAATTGGTGGGCAAACCATGTGAACTTGGCTTGTTAACCCCTCGTGTCCGACACGGCAATGGTCTCAGTTCGGGGTGTTACAATTTTATGGTATCGAGCCACGGTTTAGTCGATTCTAGGACTACCGTGAGGTGTTTGGGGTCTAGCTATACATGCCATTAAATGATGAATCGATAGTGTGGTGATTTACGACAATTTGACTTTGAGTTTGTTTATAGCAATGGGTCCCGATCCCAACCGAGCAATAGCTGATGATGTGGAGAGTGTGGCGCTGCTCCGCACAAGGGACAGCGCGGCGGACTCTCAACCTATGGCCAGCAATCCGAATGATGAGGCTAGGCAAGCCTTTTATAGTGTGATGAGCGAATGGTTTAATCAATACATTCGAACTAACACGGCTGTCCCGACCTCCATTCCCGACAAATGCAACCCAGACCTACAATACCTCCCAGAATCGACCAAATAAGGTCAAGTAAGCCCCAATCGATAGGATTCGAAAACATGGGGCCACTGAATTTAAAGCTACGGATGATGATGATGCCGAACGAGCTGAATTTCGGTTGGACAACACTATCCGGTGCTCGATGAGCTATCTTGTACACCGATGAATGCTTAAAGTGTACCATCTCCTTGCTACGTGATTCCACCTACTATTGGTGGAGTACTCGACTTCGTGGTACCTAGAGAGCAAGTGACTTGGGAATTTCTTGATCTTAAGCAAGGTTCTATGTCGGTTACCGACTATGAACGAAAATTTGTGAGGCTTAGCCGATACACGCGAGAATGCATTTCGTCCAAGCTATTATGTGTAAATGCTTGAGGATGGGCTGAATGATGATATAAGGATGTTCGTTGGCATTCTCGAAATCGAGAGATCGTAGTACTTGTTGAGCGAGCTTGTAAAGTCGAAGAGCTTAGAAAGGAGAAACAAAAAGTGATGTGGGAACCGGAGAATTCGAAGAGGTCCTCGGAAAGTCTCTTCAACAGAGCACGAAGAGATTTCGAGATGATGTGAACCGGTCTAGAGGCGCTTTGGGCTTTTTAGGCGAGGACGCGATCGACCCCTGTGACCACACGAGTCACTTGATCGCTAATGGTGGAAATGATCGCGAGAGAGGGCGGAGTGTCAACATTGTGGCAAATGGCATTCGGGAGCTGTTGGTTTCGTGATCACTCTGCTATAAGTGTGGATCGGCCGACCACTTTAGGAAGGATTGCAGGAAGCTTGAGCAGAATGTGAGTCGAGTGGAAACTCGGGTGCTACCTTCGCCGAGGTAGGCCACCTAGAAATATGGGCAATGTCGATGGCGGTCGAGAGGATCTAGAGATGCTACCATCGGATCCGAGGCTCGTGCTCCTGCGAGGACTTATGCCATCTGGCAAGACGCGAGGATCTTGCCTCTCCGGATGTCATTCTGGTGCTTTTACCCTTTTCAATACTAAAGTGATTGCATTGATTGACCACGGTTCTACTCAATCTTATATATGTGAAACCTTAGCATCCGAGAAGACTTTGCCTATTGAGTCTCTTGAGTTTGTAATCCGGTGTCAAACCCTTGGGTCATTACGTGCTTGTCAACAAAGTGTGCAAGAAAAGTCTCCTAGTGTTCGAGGTTCTTGTTTCGGCGGACTTGATGCTTTTGCCGTTCGATGAATTCAATGTTATTCTTGGTTTGGATGGGTTGACCATGCACGATGCGATCGTAAATTGCAAAAGCAAGACTATTGATTTGAGGTCGCGAATAACGAGATAATTCGGGTTAAGTCTACGGACTTAAAGGGTTGCCACCGTAATATCGCAATGTTGGCCCGAAAGTATGTAAGAAAAGAGTCGAAGCGTACACAGCGACGTGCTTTCGATGACAAGGAATCGAAAAAGAAACCCGAATCTGTGCCGTGGTTTGTGAATACCGGATGTTTTCCACGAAGAATTGCGGGTTTACCACTGTTCGGAAATAGAATTTGGCATCGAATTGGTACTGGTACCACTCCAATTTCGATAGCTCCGTATCGTATGGCACCAACGGAATTAAAGGAGTTGGAAGCTCGATTGCAAGAATTGGTGGATAGAGGTTTTGCTCGCTTGAGTTTTTCGCCTTAGGGTGCGCCGGTGTTGTTCGTGAAAAGAAGGATGGAACCATGCGGTACGTGCATCGACTATCGTCGACTTAATAAAGCGACGATAAAGAACAAATATCCGTTGCCACGTATTGACGACTTGTTCGACCAACTGAAGGGAGCCTCGGTGTTCTCGAAAATAGATTTGAGATCGGGCTACTATCAATTGCGAATCCGAGATTTGGACGTGCCCAAGACCGCCTTGAGCGAGATATGGTCACTATGAGTTCCTAGTGATGCCGTTTGGGCTCACTAATGCCCTCGGTATTTATGGATTTAATGAATCGGATCTTTAGACCATATTTGGATCGATTAAGTAGTCGTGTTCATTGATGACATCTTGGTCTATTCAAGAAATGAGACCGAACATCTTGAACACTGCGGTTAGTCTTTGCAAATTTTACGGGACAAGCAATTATATGCTAAGTTCAAAGCAAGTGTGAGTTCGGTTAAGAGAGGTTAGCTTATTGGGTCATGTGGTATGCGCCGGGTATTCGAGTCGACAGAATAAAATTTCAGCCATACTTAATTGGAAGCCTCAGAAATATTCTTGAGGTTCTGAGCTTTTGGGGCTTCTTAGGTTATTACCGACGATTTGTAAAGGCTTCTCAACGATAGCCACGCCGATGACGGTTACTCCAAAAGGACGTTAAGTTGAATGGACGGAGAAATGCCAAAAAGTTTCGATCAATGAAAACTTATTTGATGAAGCCCCAATTCTAGTGCAACCCGAGTCCGCAAGGAGTTTGTCATCTATAGCGACGCCTCTCTACTTGGGTTAGGTTGCGTATTAATGCAAGAAGGTCGAGTTGTGGCCTATGCGTCGAGGCAATTAAAGCCACATGAGAAAAATTATCCGACTCATGATCTCGAGTGGCCGCCATCGATTCGCCTTAAAGATTTGGCGACATTACTTATTTGGTGAAAGGTGCCATGTATACTCGGATCACAAAAGTCTCAAATATTTGATGACCCAAAGAGACTTAAATCTGCGACAAAGACGTTGGCTCGAGTGTTAAAGGATTATGAGTGATCATTGACTATCACCCGGAAAGGCGAATATGGTTGCGGATGCCTTGAGTCGTAAATCGTTATTCACTTTACGAGCGATGAATGTGCACTTGTCCGTCCGATCCGACGGTGTGTTAGTGGCTGAATTGAAAGCCAAACCATTATTGACACACCAAATTCGAGAAGCTCGTAAAGTCGACTGACGAGTTGGTTGCAAAATGGGCTGCGTGTGTTCGAACAAGGACTCGGAGTTTCAAATCGACGATGACGATTGTTTGAGGTTCAAAAGTCGTCGGTGTGTCCCAAAGAATTGAACTCATTTCGATAATTCGAATGAAGCCCATTGTAGCCGAATGGCAATCCACCCGGGAGTACGAAGATGTACAACGATTTGAAAGCGTCGGTTTTGGTGGCATGGTATGAAACGAGACATCTCGATTTTGTTTGAGATGTTTAATATGTCAACAAGTGAAAGCGGAACATCAAGTGCCTTGAGGATTACTTGACCGATCACGATACCCGAGTGGAAATGGGATTGAGTCACAATGGACTTTGTGTCCGGACCGCCATTGTCGACAAGTAAGATGGATGCGATTTGGGTTGTTGTTGATAGATTGACTAAGTCGGCTCACTTTATCCCCTGTATCACGGATTTTTCATTAGATAAACTAGCTGAATTGTACGTTTCTCGATTGTGAGATTACACGGTATCGATTTACTGTTGTGTCGGATAGAGATCCGAGGTTCACCTCGCGATTTTGGAAGAAATTGCAAGAAGCTTTGGGTACCAAGTTGCATTTCAAAGACCGCCTTTCACCCCCAAACCGATGGTCAATCCGGCGGATAATTCGGATACTTGAGGATATGTTGAGATGTTGCATCCTCGAGTTCGATGGTTCATGGGAATGGTACCTACCTTTGATTGAATTAAACACAACAATAGTTTTCAATCAAGTATTAAGATGGCACCTTACGAGGCTTTGTACGGCGTAAATGCCGTACACCATTGTTTTGGACCGAGCTCGGTGAAAACAAAATTTTGAGTGGATTTGATTAAAGATCTTTGTAAAGTAAAAGTAATCCGTGAAAGTCCGAAAATAGCCTCCGATCGTCGAGTCGTCGACGCGGATTTGAAACGAAAGGACATTGAGTATCAGGTGGGAGATAAATTGTTTCTTAAGGTTTCGCCTTGGAAAAAGATACTCAGATTCGGCCGTAAGGGCAAGTTGAGCCCGAGGTTCATTGGACCATATGAGATATCCGGCGAGTCGGTCCGGTGGCATATCGTCTAATTTTGCCCCCGAACTCGAAAAGGTTCACGATGTCTTTCACGTTTCGATGCTTGACGCTATAGATCCGATCCATCGCACGTGATTAGTCCATCAGAAATTGAAATTCAAGCTAATATGAGTTATGAGGAAGAACCGATTCGTATCCTATCACGAGAAGTGAAAGAGTTGTGAAACAAGCGGGTTCCGCTAGTAAAAGTGTTATGGCTCAAGCACGGGATAGAAGAAGCTACTTGGGAGACCGAGAACTCTATGAAAGAGCGATATCCAAACCTATTTACGGTAAGATTTTCGGGACGAAAATTTCTTAAGTGGGGAGAGTTGTGACACCCAAAATTGACCCTAGTCGGAAGGTGGTCTCGGGACCACAAAACCGAGGCATAAAAATAATTAAAAATTTATTTTGATGCCTATAATATGTGTGTGCTCATGTATGACATTTTATGATGATTGATTTAGTGTTATAAGGGTGAATTCCACAAGAAAGGACTTAGTAATGAACTTTGAAAGTATGATAGGAAATGTGTGATGACTAATTAAAGCATGCATGCAAAATAATGGACTTGCATGTCAAATTCCCCTTTATAGGTGGTGGCCGCCATGACAAGGAGGATGGGCTAAACATGTCATGAAACATGTTTTGTTGGTGCATTAGGGTGAAATAATAAACAAAGGTGTATGGGTGATAAAAAATGAAAAAAAATGTGTGTGAGTGTGGTAATCCCCCATTGCCGTGAGTTGTAGAGAAGGAAAGAAAAAATTTTGTTCATCCTTTCTTTGAGCCAAAACTAAGGAAGAAGGAGGATTTTTGCTTCATGCTTGGTTTGGAAGAGATCTAGAAGGAGATTTGGCCAAGTTTGCATCAAGATTAAGGTATGTATGAGGTTGTGTTAGGAGTTTCATGCATGTTTTGGTTGCTAACTTGATGTGCATGTTAGCCATGGCTCAAATCTTTGTTAAGCCATGGAAATGGTATTTGGCCAAAGTTGTTATGGTGATAAAGCCATTGCATGCTAAGTGTGAAGCTTGATGATGATGCATGCAATGATGGATTGTCTACTCTTGAGCAAGATTTTGAGCCTTCTTTTTGATTTATCATGATTGAAGTTGAAAAGGAGCATGATTGTCATATTCGGCCATTCATGAGCATGGTTCATGCTTCTTGCATGTTAGTTAAAATTTGTATTTTTGGATGGCTATGGACACCTTGAAAATTCGGCCATGCTCATATTGTATATATATGTTTGCACATGATGTTTTGGCTATGAAGTAAGTGATGAATAAGTTGGTTTAAAGAAGAAGATGTTGAAGAATAATTGTGAAATTTCAAGCACAATTCGCCTAGCACACATATAAGTGCTTGATGCTATATTATAAGTTTTGAGCCACAATATGCAAAGCATTAACTAGTAAAATGCATGCTGTTTTGTGAGGTATTAAGTGCATAATTGGCCTCAACATGTACATGAATATTCGGCCTTGGGTAGCCTATTGAAGGCCTTAGCATTTCCTTGATGCTCAAATAAATTGTATTGAATTGCTTGATGTAGTATAAAATGTGCATGACCATTGTGTATTCAAGCTAAAGAGTGGCCATATGACCATTTAAAATCCTTGTCATATTCGCCATAAGCAAGCACAATGAGGTTTTAATAAATTGAATTTGTTTGAATTAGCTCAAGAGCTAAGAGGGCCACAATTGGACAAGGGAAGGAAAAGGTGATCGAATAGCGAAAAAGCCGCTCGACAACATCCGAGGTAAGTCCTCAAGAAGTGATCTTACTTGAATTATGTAAGATGAAACATGGATGTGTATGATTATTGATCATGTGTGTATGAGTATTTGAATTCCACCGGGCTAAGTCCCAAGGCGAATATGCTAATGATTATAATTGTGTTTGAGCCTTAGTAACGAAAATGAAATATGTATGTCCAATGATTATTGATGTATGTGTGCATGAGAAATTGAATGATATCCGGGCTAAGCCTCAAGACAATTATGCTGAAATTTATATCCGGTTAAGACCAAGGCAATTGTGCTAGTAGCTATATCCGGCTAAGACCAAGGCATTCGTGCAAGTTGTTAAATCGGGCTAAGACCAAGGCATTTGTGCAAATCGTGATATCCGGGTAAAGTCCCGTTGGCCTTGGTGCGGGTTACCATAACCGGGCTATGTCCCGGCGATTGAACGAGTACCGACATCCGGATAAACTCGAAGGTATGTGATTTGAAAATTATGAGCTTGCTGGAAAATTTCAGCTAATGCACTTGTGAAATTTCCCAATGATAAGGTAAGTGCGGTGTGTGCTTTGCGCTAGGAGTAAGAACATATGAATATCCGCTCCTATGATGGAGCGAGTTATCGGCCTTAATGAAGCCGTTATTTGTGTATGAACATAAGAGTTGGGATGGTAAAGTAAGTATGATTATGTGAATGCGCATTAATGAAATGATGCATTTAACTATGTGAATGTATTGCTGTAATTAGAGTTGATTATATTCCTTGAGACTTACTAAGCATAAAAATGCTTACTCATTGCTTTGGCTCTCGGTTTTCTAGATTTCGCCGATAGCAATCGGATTCGGGATCGTTGAAGTCAAGTCATCCACACTATCAAGCCCCCATTTTGGTATAAATTCTTGGTTGAACTTGAAATGGCATGTATAGGACTACCCTTTGTTTGTTAAATATGTGGTGATGTAAGTATGTACGGCCATGCGAAAATGGCTCGAAAAGGAACATGAACTTAGAATAATTGTGGTTTGTATGTATATATTTGGTGTCATGATGTGGCTATGGCTTGAAATGGGAATGTTGGTCATATGATCAGCCATTGGCATGGTTAAAATGATCATATATGAACCTATGTATGGCAAAGACTAGTTGGTTCATGGAGACTACCAAATAGGTAAGACCTACCTTAAAACAGATGCTGCCAGCTGCAGTGACGTGAATGTGAAAAATCACCAAAATTCGTAGAAATGGAATTAAATAGTGAATAAGCTATGTAAATGAACCTTGATGAGTCTATTTTCATATGGAAGAAACGAAATGGTCATAGGAGTTACATGTTAAGAGATATTAATGCTATTGTGAGACAGGGCCAGAACGGTTTCTGGGTTCCCTGTCGCAACTTTAAAATTTACTATAAATTATACAGAAATAATTAGGCGACATACCTTATATGTACAGATTCCATTTTGAGTCTAGTTTCATTAGAAACAAACGACACCAGCATTAAAGCCCTGTACAGAGAGATATTCAAGTTATACCGCGCGAAGGTCAGAGCAGTCGATCCCTGTAACATGGGTGACTTTAACTAATAAACTGTACCAATTGGCCCATCCAAAAATTCTAGAAATAAATCCATGGATGGATATATGAGTCAAAATTCAGGGAAAATTTACGAAACCAGTTTTCGAGTTTTGAAACTCGAGATATGATTTTTAAGGCGACGGTGATGCAGTCTTCCAGCCTGACGGGAAATGTCAAATTGGTGGGCAAACCATGTGAACTTGGCTTGTTAACCCCTCGTGTCCGACACCGGCAATGGTCTCAGGTTCGGGGTGTTACAGCATATCATGTAAAATACAGTATTAATCAATCATGCAGTTTAGCCAATTTAAACACTAGGGGTATATCGGTAATTTTGCTCTTTAGGGGTAATTTTCGTAACTTAGCAACTACACAAGCTACTTCAATAATTTTCAACAGTTTTATGCAGTTTGGTTCCACCATCTAACTAACAGGCTAATTTGCCCATCTCTTACCCATATTGGTCCGTAAGCCCATTGGGCCCAGTTTTGGCCCATCGAGACCCTCTTTTTCTGAAGTATGTTAAGACATCACATGAACTTACTTACCACCTTACGGTGCTAGATCTAACAATTACTCTATGTCTTGAGGGCATTCGCATACTCACAAGCCCATGAAATGCCAGAATTTTGGCATTTCAACTTTTGCCGAATTGAACTAAGAAAGGGTGTTCGGTACACACCTGTTTCATGACGACTGCTACTGAGATCTCTTTCGATGTCCTACAATTGATTAGCACAGTTCTTATTTACAAACCATAATCACTAAACCCAAAACCTACTTATCCATGATCGAACCATGTCCCTAAAAGCCTTTGAAACCTTACCTTTTTGCCAAAATCGATAGCTAGCTTCGAATCCGATTGCTCCAAATAACCACGCCTTCTCCAATGCTTAAGTAAACACTAATCATTGACAGAAAACATTGGTTAAAGACCTTAGAGAGCCATAGGCCCAAATCGACAGCCTGCCTATAGTTTAGGGACTTCGACTTTTCCTAACTTGTAAAAATAGGACCAGATCTGAGATAATAAGCACTTACCCCTTGTTCTTTCTCAATTTTCACTCAATCCAGTGCAGATTTATCCTTAAAACAATGGTAAAACCCGAATCCAGGAGTTGAAGAAATTTCGGCTATAAGCCCCCAAATTTATGGTTTTTCGGCTTTTGGTACTGAAGGAGATGACAATATGAAACTATAACCTGGATGTAGAATTGCCGACAGGTCTCTCGAGTTTAGAAAGTGTAATCATTGATTAATGGAAACACAATGTTAAAGGGTTTGGCTTTGAAGAAATCGGTACCAGTAATGTGTGTTCAAGATTTCGGCTTTTATAGATTTGGCAAAAGTATTGATGAACAACAGAATTGATGAATGGTTTTGAAGAAGAAAAATAGAAAAAGAAGAATAGGGGAAGTGGTAGTTTCGGCTAGAGATGAAAAAGAGAGAAAATAAAAACCTTGTGATGTTAGAGCAGAAGAGAACGACACCACCCAATACACTAGGTGCCGAAATACTAACCTCAAACCCCCTGTCGATTTTTCCCTCTTCAATTCCCAAAATTCAGCCAACTCCTAGCCTCTCTCCCAATCCCTTAAACCTCTCCCCTTATCACTCCTTAATCCAAGCGTTTAGACTGATTCAAACTCTCCTCTAGCAGAATCCACCTGGACTCCAACACTTACCCCTCCAGCACTTAAAAATAAATGCATCTATTTGTCAACACAGGGAATCGATCCCATGCTTTCCCCAATGCTCCACACGCCACCTTTTTAGAAGCCTAGTGGCGTCACCCTTGCCACTCTACTAAGGCTCTTTTTGTGATGCAATTTACCCATAACTCTATACAAGGGCCACCTAGCCAGAACCCCTAACTCTTAAGTCCAAAATTCAAAAATTCAACCGGGTTTTGGCTAACACATGGGCCTTCTATAAGCCCATTTACCTACTCAAAATATTAATTTCACATCCAAATACAAAATTTTTAAAATCTTTACAAAATATTGAAAACCGCGAATAAATCCGAAAATCAGGATGTTACAGACTTAATTGGTTAATCCTGTGCATGTATTGAATTAAGAAATAAAATCTTTAATTTTTATTTTACTATTTACTTATCATTAAAGTGATTAACCTGTGATTTGTATATGTAATATGCTTATATTTAATTAATTACATGCTCTACATGTATATAAGAATATGACTTGTGATAATATGAGAATGTTCAGAACTGTGCTTATGTTCAGTAATGCCTTGTAACTCTAGTCTGGGGACGGATACGGGTTAAGGGTGTTACATTTTATTGGTATCAGAGCTATGGCTTAGTCGGTTCTCAGACTATGTAGCATGTGTTTGAGTCTAGCTATACATGCCATGAATACATTTGTGATAGTGTGACAACTCAGGATGATATAAATTGTATTTTTCATATAGTATGGATCCTGATCAAGCTATGGCCGACGATGTTGAGAGTAATGCACCAGCCCCCGCTTAAGGGACAGTGCCATAGGGGGATAGACCTGATACAGTTAGCTAAGGGGGGAGGCTAAGAAAGCTTTCTTCCAAATGATGAATAACTGGTACACCGAGTTTATGAGAGCAAACCCTAATGCTCAAACCTCCTCCATGCCCTTTGAACCCTCAACTCGTGCCAATGATGCCTCGAAACATGGACTTCATGAGATTTTCTAGGACCCCCATAGATAAGATTAGAAAACAAAGGGCCGAGGAATTTAGAGCAAATATCGATAACAATGCAGAGAGAGCTGATTTTTGGCTTGAGAATTTGATCCTAGTATTTGAGGAGATATCTATTGAGGGACGATGCTTATCATTGTTGGAAGACTTTCATCTCGGTAGTGCCTAAGGAGGCTGTCACTTAGGAGTTTTTCAGGAGGAATTTCGAAAGAAGTATATCAGCGAAAGGTTTATTGATTAGAAACAAAAGGAATTCCTCGAGCTTGAGCAAGGACGTATGTTAGTGACAGAATACGAACGAGAATTTGTTCGATTAAGTATGTTTGCTCGAGAGTGTGTGCCCACTGAGGCCAAGATGTGTCGCAGGTTCGAAGATGGACTCAATGAGGACATTACGGTATTAGTAGGCATCCTTGAACTTTAAGAATTCATTGTACTTGTCGAACGGGCATGTAGGGATGAAGAACTATCGAAAGAAAAGAAGAAAGACGAGTCAGAGGCTACAAATGTTAGAAAGAGAATAATGAGTAGATCAGCTCCGACACAATCCAAGAAATCAAGAGATGTACCTCCTCGTTCTTATGCATCGACAGGATGCTACCATGGAAATCGTAGGAAGCAAGCTCAAATTTTAAGACTCAAGCTACATCTATGGTTAGTGTAGATGATGCTAAGCCTCGTTAATTTGAGTGCCAACACTGCAGGAAATGTCACCCGAGTCCGTGTAGGAGAAATGAGGGGACGTGTTTTAGATGTGGTTCTCTGGATCATTTCGTTAAGGATTGCCTCGAGCTGGACGAGAAACTTTAGACCGGGAGACAGAGTGGTTCGGCTCCTAGAGGGAGGCCTTTGAAGAATACCGATAGTGGAGCTGGCAGCAAGAATACGACTCGAGAGACTGTTTTGCGATCTGAGGCTAGGACCCTACCTAGTGCCTATGCCATATGTGCTCGAGAGGAAGCATCTTCGCCAGAGGTGATCACCGGTACATTTTCTTTCTATGACTAAGATGTTATTGCTTTAATAGATCCAGGCTCTACCCATTCTTATATATACATGTCATTGGCATCTAGCATGAATTTAGTTGTAGAGGCTACATAATTTGTGATTAGAGTATCAATTCCGTTAGGCAAGCATGTCTTAGTAAATAAGATATGCAAGAAATGTCCTTTGATGATTAGAGGTCTTTGCTTTCTGGCCGATTTGATGTTGTTGCCGTTTGACAAATTTGATATTATTTTGGGTATGGACTGGTTTACACTTCACGGTGCTATAGTGGACTGTAGACGGAAAGTTATTGAATTAAGACATGGAAGCAGTGAGATCCTTCGGGTAGAGTCCAATGAGTCTAGTAGGTCACCAACTGTAATTTCTTCAATAGATGCCCAGAAATGTTTAAGAAAGGGGTATGAAGCTTATTTGGCTTATGTGATGAATTCAAAGGAACCTGAGTTGGAGGTTGAATCAGTACCTATAGTACGTGATTTTGTAGATGTGTTTCCGGAGGAATTGCCGAGTTTGCCCCCGGTTAGAGAGCTTGAATTCGGTATTGAGTTGATGCTACGGACTGCACCTATTTCGATTGTTCCATATAGAATGGCTCTAACGAAACTGAAAGAGTTAAAGTCTCAACTATAAGAACTAGCTGATAAGGGATGTGTAAGACCATGCTTTTCACCATTGGGTGCTCTCATGTTGTTTGTGAAGAAGAAGGATGGTTCCATGAGATTATGTATCGATTACCGACAATTAAATAAGGTAACGATCAAGAACAAGTATCCATTCCCAAGAATTGACGATTTGTTTGATCAATTAAAAGGGGAAACATGGTTTTCCAAGATTGATCTGAGGTCCAGCTATTATCAACTTCGAGTTAAGGAAGTGAACGTGCCTAAGACTGCTTTTAGCACTAGGTATGGTCACTATGAATTTCGAGTTATGCCGTTCGGATTAACAAATGCTCCAGCCGTATTTATGGATTTAATGAATAAAATTTTTTGGCCCTATTTGGATAAATTTGTCGTACTATTTATTAATGATATTTTAATCTACTCGAGAGATGAGACAGAGCACACTGAACACTTGAAGATCATTCTACAGATTTTGAGGGACAAGCAATTGTATGCTAAGTTCAGTAAGAGTGAATGTTGGCTTCAGGTAGTTGGATTCTTAGGCCACATCGTTTCAGGCGATGGTATTCGAGTTGATCCCAGTAAGATTTTTGCCATTGTTTATTGGAAGCCTCCAAAGAATGTAACAGACGTTAGGAGCTTTTTAGGATTAGCGGGTTACTGTTGAAGGTTCGTAAAGGGATTTTCTATGATAGCCACCCCTATGACGAGACTACTGCAAAAAGATGTCAAGTTAGAGTGGACAGAAAAGTGTCAACAAAGTTTTGAAAAGTTGAAAATGTTACTGACGAAGGCACCAGTGCTAGTACAACCTGAATCAGGGAAGGAATTTACAATTTTCAGTGATGCGTCTTTGAATGGACTGGGTTGTGTGCTTATGCAAGAAGGTAAAGTTGTGGCCTATGCTTCTAGACAGTTAAAGCCTCACAAAAAGAATTTTCTGACGCACGATCTAGAATTAGCGCGATTGTGTTCGTTTTGAAAATTTGGCGTCATTACTTGTTCGGTGAGAAATGCAATGTATACACCGACCATAAAAGTCTTAAGTATTTGATGACTTAGAAGGACTTGAATTTAAGACAACAGAGATGGCTAGAATTGCTGAAAGACTGTGAACTCGTGATTGATTACCATCTAGGAAAGGCGAATGTGGTCGCCGATGCTTTGAGCAGAAAGTCTTTGTTCACTTTGAGGGCTATGAACAATCAAATGATTTTATGTGATGATGGTTCTATTTTGGCCGAATTGAGAGCTATGCCAACTCTTCTTCATCAAATCTGTGAGACTCAGAAAGTTGATAAAGAATTACAAGCTAAGAAAATTCAGTGCGAGTCCTCCAGTGAATTTGATTTTCAGGTCGACTCCGATGGATGTCTAAGATTTAGGGGTAGAATCTGTGTTCCTGGAGACGCCGAGCTGATTCAGAATATTTTGCAAGAAGCACATGATAGTATTATGTCTATTCACCCGGTGAGTACAAAGATGTACAATGACTTGAAGGAAACTTATTGGTGGAACGGCATGAAAAGAGACATATCTGAATTTGTATCAAGATGTCTGATTTGTCTACAAGTCAAATCTGAACATCAAGTGCCTTCTGGATTACTTCAGACTATTATGATCCCAAAGTGGAAATGGGATCGAGTTACTATGGATTTTGTAACCGGATTACCAGTGACTCTGAAGAAAAATGACTCTATTTGAGTCAACAGATTGACTAAGTTGGCTCATTTTATACCAGTACGCACTGACTTTTCTCTTGGCTAGTTAGCTAATTTGTACATCTCAGAGATTGTTATACTTCACAGTGTACCTTTATCGATCATTTCGGATAGAGACCCGAGGTTTACATCTCGATTTTGGAAAAAAGTTGCAAGCAGCTTTGGGTACGAAATTGAATTTTAATACTGCTTTCCACCCGCAGACTGATGGACAATCTGAGAGAATAATTCAGACACTGGAGGATATGCTTCGATGCTGTGTTCTTGAGTTTAGAGGTAGTTGGGAAGCTTATTTGCCTTTGGTCGAGTTCGCTTACAACAACAACTATCAGTCTAGTTTGAATATGGCTCCTTACGAAGCCTTGTATGGATGAATATGCCAAACTCCCTTGTATTGGACAGAGCTCATGGAAAGTAAGATTTACGGAGTTGATTTGATTAAAGAAACCAAGGATAAGGTTAAAGTGATTTGAGATTGTTTAAAAGTGGCATCAGATAGAAAAAAATTGTATGCAAGTTTAAAAAGGAAAGAGATCGAATATCAAGTGGGCGAAAAGGTATTTTTGAAAGTGTCGCCATGGAAAAAGGTTCTAAGATTTGGTAAGAAAGGCAAGTTAAGCCCTCGTTTTATTGGACCTTACGAGATCACTGAGAGAATTGGGCCGGTTGCCTATCACTTAGCTTTGCCATCAGAGTTGGAAAGAATTCACGACGTGTTCCATGTGTCCATGTTACATCGATATCGATCAGAACCCTCACATGTGATTACTCCAACTGAGGTTGAGATCCAACTGGATATGACTTGTGGTGAAGAACTGGTTAAGATTTTGGCAAGAGAAGTTAGAAGAACTGGTTAAGATTTTGGCAAGAGAAGTTAAGTAATTGAGGAATAAAAGTGTGGCTCTTTTTAAAGTACTTTGGCATCGACATGGAGTCAAAGAGGCCACTTGGGAACCCGAGGAGACTATGAGAAGTAAGTATCCAAATTTGTTTCCAGGTAAGACTTTTGAGGACTAAAGTCCCTTAAGGGGGAGAATTGTAACATCCAGAAATATGGTCTAGTTGGAATAATGGTTTTGAGACCATAAATATGACGTTAAATGTAACACCCCGTACCCGAGTCCGTTACCGGAGTCGAACACAAGGTGCACACAGACTTAATTATTTTCACAGTCCATTTAAAATTTTCCAGACAAGCTGGTTACTGCGTCACTATCGCCTTAAAAATCATATCTTGAGTTTCAAAGCTCAAAAATCAGTTTCGTAATTTTTCCCTGAAATTAGACTCATATTTCCATCTACATATTTTTTTCTAGAATTTTTGGTCTGGCCAATTAGTACAGTTTATTAGTTAAAGTCTCCCCTGTTACAGGGATCGACTACACTGACCTTCGCGCATTACGACTTGGATATCTCCCTGTACAGGGCTTCAATACTGATTCCGTTTGTTTCTATAGAAACTAGACTCAAAGAGGAATCTATAAATATATAGCATGACTCCTAATTATCTCTGGTTAATTTATAATGAATTTCCAAAGTCGGAACAGGGGATCCAGAAACCGTTCTGGTTCTGTTTCACGAGAACTTTAATATCTCTTAACATATAACTCATATGACCGTTTTGTTTCTTCCATATGAAAGTAGATTCATCAAGGTTCATTTACATAATTTATTCACTATTTAATTCCATTCCTACAATTTTTAGTGATTTTTAAAATCCACACCACTGCTGCTGACAGCATCTGTTTTCAAGGTAAACTTTACCTATTTCGTGGTTTTCATGGACCAACTAGAGTTTTGTCAGAGTACTTGGAAAAACTCAGTTTGGAAAAACTCCCAAGTTACTTGCTCTCGGGGCACAACAGAAGTCAGAGTACTCCACCAATAGTAGGCAGAATCGCGTAGCAAGGAGATAGTACACTTTAGGCATTCATCGGGTGTACAAGATAGCTCATCGAGTACCCGGATAGTGTTGTCCAACCAAAATTCAGCTTGCTCGGCATCGTCGCTATCCGTAGCTTTAAATTCAGTAGCCCCATGTTTTCGGATTCTGTCAACTGGGGGCTTATTCGACCTTATTTGGTCAGTTACCGGAGGCATTGTAGGTACGGGGGTTGTGTTTGTTAGGAATGGAGGTTGTGGAACAGCCGTATTAGTTCGAATGTATTGGTTGAACCAATCATTCATCACACTATAAAAAGCTTGCCTAGCCTCATCATTCGGATTGCTAGCAATAGGTTGAGAGTCCGCCGGCGCTGTCCCTTGTGCGGGAGCAGGCGCCACACTCTCCACATCATCAGCTATCGCTCGGTTGGGATCGGGATCCATTACTATGAATAAACACAAATTCAAATGCCAGAAATCACCACACTATCAATTAATGACATAATGGCATGTATAGCTAGACCCAAATGTATTACGGTAGTCCTAGGATCGACTAAACCGTAGCTCTGATACCAATAAAATTGTACCACCCCGTACCCGAGTCCGTTACCGGAGTCGAACACAAGGTGCACACAGACTTAACTTAATTATTTTCACAGTCCATTTAAAATTTTCCAGACAAGCTGGTTACTGCATCACTGTCGCCTTAAAAATCATATCTTGAGTTTCAAAGCTCGAAAATCAGTTTTGTAATTTTTTCCTAAAATTAGACTCATATTTCCATCTACATATTTTTTTCTAGAATTTTTGGTCTGGCCAATTAGTACAGTTTATTAGTTAAAGTCTCCCCTGTTACAGGGATCAACTACACTGACCTTCGCGCATTACGACTTCAAGATCTCCCTGTACAGGGATTAAATACTGATTCCGTTTATTTCTATAGAAACTAGACTCAAATAGGAATCTATAAATATATAGCATGACTCCTAATTATCTCTGGTTAATTTATAATGAATTTCCAAATTCGGAACAGGGGATCCAGAAACCGTTCTGGCCCTGTTTCACGAGAACTTTAATATCTCTTAACATATAACTGATATCACCGTTTCGTTTCTTCCATATGAAATTAGATTCATCAAGGTTCATTTACATAATTTATTCACTATTTAATTCCATTGCTACAATTTTTAGTGATTTTTCAAATCCACACCACTGCTGCTGATAGCATCTGTTTTCAAGGTAAACTTTACCTATTTCGTGGTTTCCATGGACCAACTAGAGTTTTGTCATACATAGGTTCACATATAATCATATTTAGCCATTCCAATGGCTGATCATTTGCCCAACACTTCCATTCCAGTCCATAGTCACATCATGAAACCATACATATATACATAAACACAAATGGTCTAATGCCATACTCCACTTTTACGAGCCATTTTCGCATGGCTGTACACACATACATCACAAAACGTACTTGAAAAAAAAAACAGCAAAGGGTAGTCCTATACATGCCATATCCAGAGTTCAACTAAAAGAGTACCAAAAGGGCTTTGATAGTGTGGATGACTTCGACTTCGATGATCCCGAATCCGATAGCTAACGAGCAAAATCTATAAAACAGAGAGCCAAAGCAACGGGGTAAGCATTTTAATGCTTAGTAAGTCTCAAGTAATGAAATCAGCTTTGACTAAAGTATTACATTCACATAGCTAAATGAATCACTTTAGTAATGCACATTCTCATAATCATACTTACTTCACACTTCATCAACATATACACACACAAGGTATCAACCTATCTAAGAGCCGAAAGTTCGTTAGTCGATTGAACGAACACTATTTCAAACGAATCGACTTTTCCGATGCACATGTAAACATACCTTATCGTATGGGTTTTTCGAGCGTATTAATTGAATTTATTACAGCACCAAAACGCTCACCTTCAAACTGAGTTTCTTCAGAATTTAGCCGGATATAACCACAAGCACAATTGCCTTCGGGTCTTAACCCGGATTTGGTAACTTGCACAAATGCCTTCGGGTCTTAGCCCGGATATAACAACTCAGACGAATGCCTTGGTCTTAGCCCGGATATAACAACTTGCACGAATGCCTTGGTCTTAGCCGGATATAATCATTAGCATAAATGCCTTGGGACTTAGCCGGGTATCATTCAAATGCTCATGTACACATATATCAATAATCACGACACATCCATATTTCATTTTCGTTACTAAGGCTCAACCACAAAACATTTATCAAACCTTTCCAATTTCGGCTCAATAGCCACACACAAAGAGCATGATTTCAATTGACATTACAGCATAGTCCCTACGCACATTTGACTATCCGCCATAATATGACAAATCATTTCAATATAATTCAAGTAGGGTTGTTACTCGAAGACTTACCTCGGACGTGGTCGAGCGATTTAACTGACTATTCGACTACTTTTTCCTTCCCTTTATCGGATTTAGCTCCCTTTGCTCTTGAGCTTAATTTAACAAATAAATTGATTTAATCATTTAAGCATCGAAAGAGGAATTCAAGGTACTTAGCCCACATATTTTCATTAGACATTAAAGTCACATATGTACGGAAATCATGAATCAAACTCAACACATTTGTTAGTACTCTCCTTAGCCGAATTTTCTAAGCCAAGAATAGGCATCAATATGCTTGCCTCTAACTGAATGCATGCACACCAATCCCCCTCATGTGGCCGAATATGCATGTCCATGTTGAGGCCAATTATACACTTAATACCACACATAAATGGCATACACTTTACTAACTAATGCATTACATATTGTAGCTCAATACGCATTTATCATTTACTCCATAACCGAAACATCATCATATGTAAATATATACCTTGAGATAGTATATATGTCATACCAATACATCATGTGCAAACATATATACATGTAGGTGCAAGGGCCGAATCTCAAGTTGCTTATAACCAAATACAAACATATATCCAAAACTCAAATCTTTCCTACCATGCAATATGCATAAATCATACTTATGGATACACCATGGCCGAATACACCACAACACCATACCGTTTCACTTTTGGTCATGGTGAAACAAAGAACTTAATGTCTGACTCAAAAATGCTAAAAGAAAATCCAAGAGCCATCAATCCACCATCACATGTATCATTAGCAAGCTTCATACTTAACATGCAATGGCATTAACACAAAATCCACCTTGGCCGAATACCATCCCCATGACATAGCAAGGATTTGAACCATGGGCTAATAAGAACATCAAGTTAGCAACCAAAAACATGTATGAATCTCATGGCACAACATCAAACATACCTTAATCTTGATACAAATATGGCCAAACCTCTTCCTAATCCTCTTCCAAACCAAACATGAAGCAAGAATTCCCTCCTCCTTCCTTAGAATTTTCGGCCAAGAGAGAATGAAAAGGATGAACAAATTTTTTCTTTCTCTTTTCTTCAACTCACGGCAAGGGGGGGGGAAACACTCACCATTCTCTTTTTTTTTTCCCTTTCATTATTCAATTCCCATGCTCATTATTTTATTTTTTTCTTACATACACCATTGTCACAACATGTTTTATGACATGTTTTTGCCCATACTCCCTTGTCATGGCCGGCCACTAGCAATTAGGGGGGGAAATTTGACATGCAAGTCCTCCCCTTTGATTACATGCACTATTAGGTCCTTATAGATTAGCCTATCACATTTCAAAAGTGTCACACTAGTCCTAATAACTGAATTCACATGCAATCGACTAAATCGAAGCTTGAAATTTTCACACATTCATAAATACATATTCTAGACAATAAATATTACGTTCAAACATTTCGGTGACTCGGTTTAGCGGTCCCGAAACCACTTCCCGACTAGGGTCAATTTTGCGCTGTCACATTAAAATATTTAGATTTTGATCATTCTAAGATTTAGAATATAAGATTATGCATGTGGTAAAGTTTCATGAAGAAATTTTAAGACTAAAGTGTCCAATTACAAAATAAGGACTAAATTGAATAAGATGCAAAACTTGGGTTTTAGGTGCAATTTGTGAGAAATTGTTTTGAAATATGAATTAGAAGGTCCTAAAAAGCAATTTTCCCAATTTCTAAATTTTTGGACAAATATGGACATCTATGGAAATTTTTGTAAGTTTAGTGACTAAGGGCATTTTGGTCATTTGGATATTAAATGAATTAAAAAGGGAAAATGAGCTAAAAATCAGCTCATCTTTCTCATGTTGCTGCCGAAAATTCAAAGGTACCATAGCTAGGGTTTCTTCAACTTTCAAGCTTGATAGTAAGTCAATCCTAGCCCCGTTTTTCATGTTCTTTGTATTCTTGACATCCTTGCAACTTGCTCTCTTCATTCTACCCATATTTCATGCTAGGGTTTATTTTTAGAAAATTACCCATGCATGAGTTAGATTTATTTTGGTGGATTATGGAAGAATATGATAGTTTAAGTATGGAGAACAACTTTTGTTAAGAGATTTTGCATGGAAACCCTAAAAAGGACTTATTTGTAAAAGTTATGAAAATGGGTAGAAAAGTGTGAAATGAAGGAAAGTATGGGATGCTTTAAGTACAAGAGTTATTCGGCTAGGCTTGGGTAACCGAAAAATCACTTGTATTTCTTTATACGAGCCAAAGGACTAATTTGTGAATAAGTGAAAGTTTAAGGGTAAAAAGGGTAATTTTATCAAAGCATGAATTTAGGGTCGATTTGATTAATGTATGAAGTTAATGAGCTAAATTTTTTATGATAGATCAAGAATGACGAGAACTGAGTCTTGATAAAGGCAAGAACAATGTGTACGAGGCATAGGCACTATTTTGAATATTTTGTACCAAGCTAAGTACATGTACAAATAAATACCTTAATTAATGTTTTAAATGTTTAAATAACATATGGATAATTAATATATTATTCGGTTACTTTGTTGCTACAATATGTTTTGATGTTTTATTCTTATGTTACAAGTGTTGCCATGTTAGCATTGTATATGATAAGGTCATATGTTATAAGGCCAACATTCCGAGAATGTTCGATAAAGAGACGTAAGTCTGAAAATCCCGTTTGAACTTAGGAATAGGTAAGGATACAAGTGATATGTCACTAGGATAGCTATGTATGTATGAGCTAGTTTGATGACATGATACATGCTGAGTCCGGGAGCTTGTGTTGCCCATTGAGAGGCATGTAATTATGTGGTACATGCTAGATCCGGGAGCTTATGTAGCCCTGTTGAGAGGCGTGGTAATGTGATGCATGCTAGGTCCGAGTGCTCATATGTAGCCCTGTTGAGAGGCGTGCTATGTCATGATTATGGCACTTCGGTGCGTTTATAACTGAGTATCCTATCCGTTATTCCAAATGTTCAGCTGGTAATGTATACGAGGTTCGAACATAAACTAAGTAAAATGCATATGTGTACAGGGGAGCAAAGGTATGTGTTTAATCTGTGTACTTCTACGACTATGATCTTCCATGGCAATATATGTTTTTATGTATTATGCTTATAAAGAAAATTTAGATCACATGTTTGATGAAAGGTATGAAAAAGTGACAAATGTGTAAATAATATTCTATGGTTTAATTAAGATTTATTTTATTTGTATGTGTACTTACTAAGCTTCATAGCTTATTCTTCCCTTTTCTATTTCTTTTAGATTCGTCAAGCTAGCTCAATGGATTGAGAACGTCGGAGCTCGAGTCACACTATCAACTAAACTTTGGGTATAATACATTTGATTATTTTGAGTCATGGCATGTCTAGGTGATTGTTATTTTGTATATGTGTCAGGTCATGTGGCTATCCCAAAGTAATGGTTCCTAATTGGTGTGATTATTTTGTATATGGCCAAGTGAATTGGTTCATATAGTTAATTGGAGTGTTTTCTTGTAATTATCTCTTGATTGCATGCCAAATTATGTATGTGATTGTGGTCTATGCTAGATAGTAGGATGTTAAGCATGTTGGAGTACATGAGGGTTCTTGGGTGACCAATGGCTTGGAAGATAGCCTCCAAATGGTCCACATGAATAGGTGTCTAAACCTTGTGTGACACACGGACAGCCCACACAGCGCTTGCTCAAATTGTGTGTCCCTAACAGTAACATCCCGATTTTTGGATTTATTCGCGGTTTTCAGTATTTAGTAAAGATTTTAAAATTTTGTATTTGGATGTGAAATTAATGTTTTGAGTAGGTAAATAGGCTTATAGAAGGCCCATGTGTTGACCAAAACCCGGTTGAATTTTTGAATTTTTGGACTTAGGAGTTAGGGGTTTTGGCTAGATGGCCCTTGTATAGAGTTATGGGTAAATGGCATCACAAAAAGAGCCTTAGTAGAGTGGCAAGGGTGACGCCACTAGGCTCCTAAAAGGTGGCGTGTGGAGCATTGGGGAAGGCATGGGATCGATTCGGTGTTGACAAATAGATGCATTTATTTTAAGTCTTTGGAGGGGTAAGTGTTGGAGTCCAGTGGATTCTGCTAGAGGAGAGTTTGAATCAGTCTAAACGCTTGGATTAAGGAGTGATAAGGGGAGAGATTTAAGGGATTAGGAGAGAGGTTAGGAGTTGGCCGAATTTTGGGAATTGAAGGGGGAAAAATCGGCAGAGGGTTATGAGGTTAGTATTTCGGCACCTAGGGTATTGAGTGGTGCCGTTCCTTTCTACCCAGACACCACAAGGGTTTTCTTTTTCTCTCTTTTCCTCTCTAGCCGAAACTTCCACCTATCCTGTTCTTCTTTCCCTACTTTTTTCTCCAAAGCCGTCCATCAAACCTGCGATTCATCAGCACCTTTGCCGAAGTCGCAAAGCGAAATCCTCGTGAACACCGCTTGTGCCGATTTCTTCAAAGCCAGGTCCTTCTATGTTCTTTTGTTTTTATTAATCTACGATTATCTTTTCTTAATCCTAGATACCTGACGGCAATTCTACTTCAAGGTCATAGTCTCACATCGTCATCCCCTTCACCACCCAAAAGCCGAAAGTACCATTGGTTTGGGGCTTATAGCGAAACTTCTTCAACCCCGGATTCGGGTTTTACCATTGTTTTAAGGATAAATCGCACTGCATTGCGTGGAAATCAAGTAGGAGTAAGGGTAAGTACTTATCATCTCAGATCTGTTCTTATTTTACGATGTTAGGAAAAGTCAAGTCCCTAAAAATTAGGGAGGTGTCGATTTGAGCATAAGGCTTTAAGAGTTGTGGCGATGTTTTCTTTCGGTGATTAGAGTCTTGTTAGCGTTGGATCAAAAGCGTGAATCATTGGAGCAATCGGATTCAGAGCTAGCTATCGATTTTGGCAAAAAGGTAAGGGTTCAAAGGCTTTTTAGGAACATGGTTCGACTTTGGTTGAGCAAGTTTTGGGTTTAGTGATTACGGTTTGTAAATAAGAACAGTGCTAATCAATTGTATGACATCGGAAGAGATCTCAGTAGCGGTCCTCGCGAATCAGGTGTGTACCGAACACCCTTTCTTAGTTCAATTCGGCAAAAGCCGAAATGTCGAAATTCCGGCATTTCATGGGCTTGTGGGTATGCGAATGCTCTCAAAGACGTAGAGTAATTGTTAGATCTAGCACCGCAAGGTGGTAAGTAAGTTTGTATGATGTCTTAACGTACTTCGGAAAACGAGGGCCTCGATGGGCCAAAACTGGGCCCAATGGGCTTACGGACCAATATGGGTAAGAGATGGGCAAAGTAGCATGTTAGTTAGATGGTGGAACCAAATTGCATAAAACGGCTAAAAATTACTGAAATAACTTGTGTAGTTGCATAAGTACGAAATTACCCCTAAAGAGCATAATTAAGAAATACCCTAGGGTTTAAATTGGCTAAACCGCATGATTGATTAATCTTGTATTGTACATGATATGCTTTATTAATATCATTGCATGGGATTGGGGTATTGATGGAGGAAGTATTGAAAGTGGTTCATCCACGTCTTGGAGGCTTTGCCTCAACTTATCGATATTTGAGTGCGTTCTTTGCAACTGTGGAGTGTAAATTTGGGTGGGTTGAGATATTCCCCACATGGAGTGTAGGGTGGTGCACGGGTAGTGTAGCGGTTGGTGGGTTGAGTAGTCTCCCCAGATGGGTTTACATGCATTACTACTATTGTTACCTATGTTACTGACCTAGGCCTATAGGCCACACTATTATGTTAAAAAGGGCTAAGGCCTTACTACTGTATTCTGAAAAGGGCTTCGGTCCACTGTGTACTGTTATCTGAGTGGGGCTTAGGCCCAATGGGCTTGAGCTGATTTGGGCTTTGGATGGGTTTCTGTATACACTGAGTTTTCCCAAACTTACCCCATTTTCTTCCATCCTTGCAAGTGAGCCCTAGTTGGTGGACTTGGAGCTGGGCGGGATTCGGAGTGGCCACACGTTTTCTGCAAATTTGTTTTCTTCTGGTGAACTAGATTTTCCATATTTTTCGTTTCTAGTTTTGGGTTTTTTTGTAATAAGGCCGCTAATTATTTTATGGTTTGGGTTGTTTCTTTATTATTTAACTCTATTATGATAAAACTGAACTATGATAATTAACGGAATGGATTAGCTCTAGGACGCGTTTTCAAAAACGTTAAGTGATTTCAAAATAACACGAACACAAGTAAGACTTCTGCTAAGCAAACGCTTTCAACCTTAATCATTTTCTTAAGATGGACATAACCAAACGGTTTTTCTCAAAATTATACGAGATGTTAGAGTGTGGCAATGGCGGTGTGCATGTCTAGGATTGGATCTGAAGGGAGCTTGGTACTTAAGCAGTCCGACGGACTCACCTCCTCTTCTTCCTAGTTTCCTACCTAATGCACAGCTTCCATTCACTTTAACCTACTTTTAAAAGTGTCTTTTACAACACCAACTAAGTTTTCCAACTAAGTAATACGGAATGTTTTGAATGCTTCGATGTGGCGCATCAGATCCGGTCATAACGTCTAGGTCGGGTTTGGAGAGTTACATTTAGTGGTATCAGAGCCTGGTTACAACAACTCGGCTGTGGATCGGGTCCGAAAATCTTTTTTTTTAAAAAAAAATTTTTCTATAAGTTTTTCAAAGATGTTCAAAGTTTTTCTATTGAACGAGGTTAAATCAATAGTTTTAAAATAAAAGTGTTTTCAATTGAAATCTTTTTATTTTCGGTAAACAAAAACATGGGTTTTTTTTATGGACTGATAAAGAAGTGGCACACTGAATCCCCGGCACTAAATCTATAAGTGTTCTTTTTCTGCTTTAAATATTTATATGGAACTGGACTAGAAATAATACTATAGATAGTACTGAGCCTTAGAGATAGTGCTATTGATAAGGTAGTATTAGGGCTACAAATCTGGGACCGTAGCTAAATTGTGATTGCGCGAAAATAACTCTGAAACTCTATCTGATTATAAGACATTCTGTAATAAACAGTGGAACCAGTAAACTAATGTCATAAAATTTGTAAACAGATAAATCGTTATGAGTACAAGGGTTACTCGGGGAAGAGGCCGTGGTCGAGGCCGAGGTAGCACCCAAGCTGGATCTGCGTCATCTGAACACATACCAGCTGGCGACGCACGTCCACCACCGGTTAATGAAAATGGGCCATATGACCGGGCCACAGGGGATGACGCTCTGTCTCTGGCCATGTTGAGGGTTTTGGAAAGGGTGGCCGGAGCTAATATCGGGCCCATGAATAGGGGGTCCATTTCTGAACGACTTCGGGCCAACGGAGCTGAGATTTTTAGGGGCGTATCTAGAGTGGCCCCAAATGTGGCTGACTACTGGTTGGAAGCCACAGAGCAGATCATGTATGACCTGGACTGCTCAGTAGAACAGAAGTTGAAAGGGGCGGTGTCGTTGCTGCGGGATGAAGCTTATCAGTGGTGGATTACTATGAGAGAGGGTACCCCAGCTGAGAGGGTAACATGGGAGCTGTTTAAACAGACCTTTAAGGCAAAATATGTTGGAGCTAGCTATGTGGACGTACGCAGAAAGGAGTTCTTGAATCTGACTCAGGGAAATAAGACCATTGCTGAATATGAGGCGGAGTTTCTACGATTGAGTCGGTATGCTAATGGCATCGTTTCCACCGAATACGAGCGCAGCGTTCATTTTGAGGATGATCTCAGAGATGAGTTAATGGTGCTCATAGCTCCATAGAGAGAGCGAGATTTCGCTGCACATTTAGAGAAGGCTAAGATAGCTGAGGAGGTGAAACAAACCGAACGAAAGAATCGTGATAGGGATCGAAATCGGTTCAGGAGGGATGCTGGACCAGCGGGTGCTGAAAATCGAAATGCTAAGAGAGCTAGGATAGAGGAACCGGTTCGAGCAGTTCCAGTGAACACAGGTAGACCGCAAGCTTGTGGGGATTGCGGCAGAATGCATCAAGGAGAGTGCTGGAAGCGTTCTGAGGCTTGTCTTCATTGTGGGTCTAAGGAGCATAGGATTAAGGATTGTCCTAGGAGGGCCACTCAGGCTCAGGTGGCCGAACCAGGGGCTGTGCGACCGGCTCAACCTGTGAGGGATGGACCGCCGCTGCCAAGAGGTCGTGGACAAGGTCGCGGTGGTAATGGCCGTGGACGTGGGGCACCCGGTAGGGGTATTGGTAACGCAGATGCTCGTCAGCCAACTTTGGTGTATGCTGCTCGTCGCCGCGAGGAGGGTGACGCACCTGATGTCATAACTGGTACATTTTTTATCTATGGTGTACCTTATACTGTTCTGATTGATGTAGGATCAACCCATTCATATGTGGCATAAAACATTTCTAGGGCACTGGGTGTGCACTTCGAGGAGACTGTATGTGGGGTGTCTGTGATAAGTCCTTTAGGTCATTCGGTTAAGGTAGAGAAACTTTTCAAGGAGGTGCCTCTGGAGATTCAATGCGGGGTTTTCTGTGGGGATTTGATGGAGTTACCGCTAGAAGAATTCGATTTGATACTAGGGATGGATTAGTTGACCAAGCATAAGGCAACTTTGGATTGTGCAGCTAAGAGGATGGTGTTAAGGACTGTCAATGATGAAGAGGTAATGATTATTGGAGAACGGAGAGATTACTTAGCCAATGTAGTATCGGCGTTGAGGGTCGAGAAACCGATGCGCAAGGGTGCGAGGCATATCGGCTTTGGTAAGCCAAGTGAAATCGAGGATCGATCGTGGAGACCATCGAATCTGTTAGGGAATTCCGGGATGTTTTTCCGGAAGAGCTTCCTGGATTACCTCCGAATCGGGAAGTTGAGTTTGGAATCGATTTGTTGCCTAGAACAGCTCCAGTATCTATTGCACCCTATAAGATGGCACCGAAGGAGTTAGTGGAACTGAAGGCTCAAATTCAAGAGTTGTTAGACAGAGGCTTCATTAGGCCTAGTGTGTCTCCTTAGGGAGCACCGGTTCTGTTTGTGAAGAAAAAGGACGGAACGATGCGCATGTGCATCGATTATTGCCAGTTGAACAAACCGACGATTAAGAATAAGTACCCACTACCAAGGATTGACGATCCATTCGATCAATCGAGGGAGCTTCGGTATTCTCCAAAATCGATCTTCGCTCGGATACCATCGCCTAAGGGTAAAAGAAGGGATATTCATAAGACAACATTTGAACTCGATATGGACATTATGAGTTTGTGGTCATGCCGTTTGGGCTGACGAACGTACTTGCAGCTTTTATGGATCTGATGAATCGAGTATTCTAACCTTACTTGGATCGGTTCGTAGTCGTCTTTATCGACAATATCCTGGTATGCTCTGAAACGGAGGCAAAGCATGATGAGCATCTCCGTATTGTGCTGCAAGTGTTAAGGGAATAAGTTATATCGAGACTTGTGAGAGATGTACTGGTGGCCCGAATTAAAACAAGAGGTGACTGAATTTGTTGGAAATGTCTGACGTGCCAGCAGATTAAGGCTGAGCACCAATTGCCTTCGGGATTACTGCAACCTGTGAAAATTCCGCTATGGAAGTGGGAAAGAGTAACAATGGACTTTGTGAGTGGGTTACCTTTGTCACCCACTAAGAAAGATTCGGTCTGGGTGGTTGTGGATAGGTTAACAAAATCGCTCATTTCATACTGTTCGCACGACTACTCACCGCAAAAGTTGGCCAAGTTATATGTGACGGAGGTAGTGCGACTGCATGGGGTGCCAGTGTCGATAATTTCTGATCGAGACCCTAGGTTTACATCTCGATTTTGGTGGAAGTTGCAGGAAGTGTTGGGTACACAATTGGATTTTAGCACTGCTTTTCACCCACAGACAGATGGACAGTCAGAAAGGGTTATTCAGGTTCTGGAAGATATGTTGAGTGGTTGTATCATTGATTTTCGTGGAAGTTGGGAGGACTACTTACCATTGGCGGAGTTTGCTTACAATAACAGCTATCAAGCAAGTTTTCAGATGGCACCATATGAAGCGCTTTATGGGCGAAGATGTCGTCTGTTGACGTGTTGGACAGAGTTGGGTGAACGACGAGTGCTTGGACCGTAATTGGTGGCGTATAATCGAAAGCAAGGTTAGGGCGATAAGGGATCCGTTAAAGGAGGCATCCGATGATGAAGTCATATGCGATCTGAGCGCAAAGAGATTGAGTTTCTTTGTTGGGGATATGGTTTTCTTAAAGGTTTCCCTTGGAAGAAAATTTTGAGATTTGGTAAGAAGGGTAAGTTGAGCCCACGATTTATTGGGCCTTACCGAATTGTTAAGCGGGTTGGACTAGTGGCTTATCGATAGAGTTACCACCGAATCGCATCGTATCCACGACGTTTTCATGTATCCATCTTTGAGACGATATCGATCGACCCAACTCATATCATACCGATTTGCGTAAATCGAGGTACGGTCAGATTTCACTTTCAAGAGGAACGTGCAAATACTTGATCGTGACGTCAAGGTGTTGAGAAGGAAATCGGTTTCACTAGTGAAAGTACTTTGGAGAAACCATGGCAAAGAAGAAGCTACTTGGGAGGCGAGGAGGCTATGCATCAACAGTACCCTCAACTGTTCTAATAAGGTAAAATTTCGAGGTCGAAATTTCTTTAAGGAGGGTAGAGTTGTAACATCCTGATTTTTGGATTTATTTGTGGTTTTCAATATTTTGTAAAGATTTTAAAATTTTGTATTTGGATGTGAAATTAATGTTTTGAGTAGGTAAATGGGCTTATAGAAGGCCCATGTGTTGACCAAAACCCGGTTGAATTTTTGAATTTTTGGACTTAGGAGTTAGGGGTTCTGGCTAGGTGGCCCTTGTATAGAGTTATGGGTAAATGGCATCAAAAAAAGAGCCTTAGTAGAGTGGCAAGGGTGACGCCACTAGGCTCTTAAAAAGGTGGCGTGTGGAGCATTGGGGAAGGCATCGGATCGATTCCCAGTGTTGACAAATAAATGCATTTATTTTTAAGTGCTGGAGGGGTAAGTGCTGTTGGAGTCCAGGTGGATTCTGCTAGAGGAGAGTTTGAATCAGTCTAAACACTTGGATTAAGGAGTGATAAGGGGAGAGATTTGAGGGATTAGGAGAGAGGTTAGGAGTTGGCATATTTTGGGAATTGAAGGGGGAAAAATCGGCAGAGGGTTATGAGGTTAGTATTTCGGCACCTAGGGTATTGAGCGGTGTCGTTCCTTTCTACTCAGACACCACAAGGGTTTTCTTTTTCTATCTTTTCTTCTCTAGCCGAAACTTCCACCTATCCTGTTCTTCTTTCTCTACTTTTTTCTCCAAAGCCGTCCATCAAACCTGCAATTCATCAGCACCTTTGCCGAAGTCGCAAAAGCTGAAATCCTGTGATCACTGCTTGTGCTGATTTCTTCAAAGCCAGGTCCTTCTATGTTCTTTTGTTTTTATTAATCTATGATTATCTTTTCTTAATCCTAGATACCTGACGGAAATTCTACTTCAAGGTCATATCTCACATCGTCATCCCCTTCACCACCCAAAAGCCGAAAGTACCATTGGTTTAGGGGCTTATAGCCGAAACTTCTTCAACCCCTGGATTCGGGTTTTACCATTGTTCTAAGGATAAATCTGCACCAGATTGCGTGGAAATCAAGTAGGAGTAAGGGGTAAGTACTTATCATCTCAGATCTGTTCTTATTTTACGATGTTAGGAAAAGCCGATTTGACTTGAGCATAAGGCTTTAAGAGTTGTAACTGATGTTTTCTTTCGGTGATTAGAGTCTTGTTAAGCGTTGGATCAAAAGCATGAATCATTGGAGCAATCGAATTCGGAGCTAGCTATAGATTTTGGCAAAAAGGTAAGGGTTCAAAGGCTTTTTAGGAACATGGTTCGACTTTGGTTGAGCAAGTTTTGGGTTTAGTGATTACGGTTTGTAAATAAGAACTGTGCTAATCAATTGTAGGACATCGGAAGAGATTTCAGTAGCGGTCCTCGCGAATCAGGTGTGTACCGAACACCCTTTCTTAGTTCAATTCGGCAAAAGCCGAAATGTCGAAATTCCGACATTTCATGGGCTTGTGAGTATGCGAATGCTCTCAAAGACGTAGAGTAATTGTTAGATCTAGCACCACAAGGTGGTAAGTAAGTTTGTGTGGCGTCTTAACGTACTTCAGAAAAAGAGGGCCTCGATGGGCCAAAACTGGGCCCAATAGGCTTACGGACCAATATGGGTAAGAGATGGGCAAAGTAGCATGTTAGTTAGATGGTGGAACCAAATTGCATAAAACGGCTAAAAATTACTGAAATAACTTGTGTAGTTGCGAAAGTACGAAATTACCCTTAAAGAGCATAATTACCGAAATACCCCTAGGGTTTAAATTGGCTAAACTGCATGATAGATTAATACTGTATTGTACATGATATTCTTTATTAATATCTATTGCATGGGATTGGGGTATTGATGGAGGAAGTATTGAAAGTGGTTCATCCACGCATCTTGGAGGCTTTGCCTCAACTTCTCGATATTTGAGCGTTCCTCCAAGCTGTGGAGTGTAGGGTGGGTGGGTTGAGATATTCCCACATGGAGTGTAGAAATTTGGTGCAGGCGGTGTAGCGGTTGGTGGGTTGAGTAGTCTCCCAGATGGGTTTACATGCATTACTACTATTGTTACCTATATTATTGAATGGGCCTATGGCCCACATTATTATGTTAAAAAGGGCTAAGGCCTTGCTCTTGTATTCGAAAAGGGCTTTGGTCCTTGTGTACTATTATCGATCGGGGCTTAGGCCCTTGGGCTCGAGCTGATTTGGGCTTTGGATGGGTTTCAGATACACCGAGTTTTCCCAAACTCACCCCATTTTCTTCCATCCTTGCAAGTGAGCCCTAGTTGGTGGACTTGGAGTGGCGGGATTCGAGATGTACATGTTTTCTCGCAAATTCGTTTTCTTCGTGAACTAGATTTTCCATATTTTTCGTTTTCGGTTTTGAGTTTTTTGTAATAAGGCCGCTAATTATTTTATGGTTTGGGTTGTTTCTTTATTATTTAACTCTATTATGATAAAACTGAACTATGATAATTAACGGAATGGATTAGCTCTAGGACGCGTTTTCAAAAACGTTAAGTGATTTCAAAATAACACGAACACAAGTAAGACTTCTGCTAAGCA
The DNA here is from genome assembly GCF_025698485.1 of Gossypium arboreum. NCBI lineage: Eukaryota > Viridiplantae > Streptophyta > Magnoliopsida > Malvales > Malvaceae > Gossypium > Gossypium arboreum. The sequence continues at coordinate 34,181,860 of NC_069082.1, forward strand.
AACGTTTTCAACCTTAATCATTTTCTTAAGATGGACATAACCAAACGATTTTTCTCAAAATTATACGAGATGTTAGAGTGTGGCAATGGCGGTGTGCATCTCCTTGAGGATCTAGCCACTAATCTTCTTAAAAACCATCTTTTCTACAGTTAAACTAATCATGCAAGGAACACAAAGTAATATAAAATAGAAAAAGATAGAAATAGTCCATATGATATGTTGGAGTACTCGAAATAGCAAAATACTTTGACAATACTTGAGATCTCGTCATTTGCAAACAATGAATAAAAGACAAATACTGAAATATTGAGTTACAAAGACTTGGATTCATATTGAATCCAAGTCGAAGAACAAGGAATAAAAATTGTTTAGTAAAATAAAGTAAAACATAAACTAACCTAAATATACAAAAATAAACCCTAAACTACTTTGGCAAAAAGCTTCTAAAGCTTTCCACAATTTAGCTATTTATAGAGAAGTTTAGCAAACCTAATTAGGGTAAACACTAGCCTTAATCACATAAACAAATGAGTTGTGCGGATGGAAACACCCTTTCTTATTTTTTAGCCCCACATCATATTTGTGTTGCGACACAGCCTTCTGCATGCCACAACACACAACTTCTAATGTGAATTTCATGATCAGCTCAGTTGTGTTGTGACTCTGAAAGCTTGTGTTACAATCGAACTGTCATTCCTGATGCTTTTGGGCCTTCACAAGGATATCTTGCACACTCAATTAGCTCATTAAAACAACATTAAGGCTGGTATTGGCTCGATTAGGTCAACTACCTTGAAAACATGTGGAAAAACACTTATTTCGCAATATTTTAATCCTAAACTAAGAAATTAAAAAATCCAATAAAATATACTAAAATTGTAACACCCTTACCCAACTCGATATTCAAATTCGGGTATGGAGTGTCACAACTAAACCGAATTCATGTGAAAGATTTGAACTCATTATTTTAAAATAAGACTATATTACCTATTTATTTAAATACTTTTACAATAGAGATAATAATTTAAAATAAAAGTTCACTATCTCAACTCTGGACTCAAAGCGAACTATTTAGATACAATATACTCGACCCCATGGTGAAGTCGCTAATGGTATGCCCTTTCCTATATGCATGACGCTAAATTGACATTGATATCTAGTCCAAAATGATCTGGCTTGGTCCCTCTTCAAGTTCATTATACACCCACAAGCCTTGGAAGAACAAGCCAAAATTCTATAAATTCAATAGAACTTAGTAAGTCTCTTTACGAAATTACTCGAACATAGACCATGTATCACGAGGGTAGTAAATGAAAATAATTTAAACATTTTTAACTCATTGGTCATTTTTAGGAATTTCCCTCAATTCAAAGTGGTGGTCTTTGATTTAACTGCTACGCACATCTTTTTGTGGTTAGGCTGTTAAGCTATTTTCCCTCGGTAAATCCTATAACCTTTTTACAATTTTCTACATTCCTTTAGGTGTCTCGCCATATTTGCAGACTTTGTCCTTACTATACTTTTATTTATTTATTCCTAGTGTTGGATTATTATTTTAACATGTGTTTATAAGGTAGCCTTTTAGCCTACCCTCCTAATGACCCTATTTAGCCTACCATGTGTTTATATAGTTGATTAGTCCTTGGCGGAGTCCTTTTTCTTACCATAGTCCTGGTGGATTTGCTGACATTCCATCTATTGAGTTATCTAATGGGGACCCATGCCACTCTAGTGGACTAAGTCCTACTTGTTTTGAATAATGGTCGGATTACCTCCCTGAAACCCGCCCTATTCGCGATACATTGCCTTCAAGTGTCACATGCCCATCTGCTATAGACCACTTTGACCTACAACAACCAGCAGACTGTAATCTGAGTTCATGATTTCTCTTATAAGATTGTTTCATACAAAACCAACCATTTGACTGGTACTTCCTTAATAGTTTCCCCTTAAAGAAGAATAGTTTTAACAAACATATCTATCACTTGGCATATCTCATTTAGAAACTCTCATGTCAATGGGTTCTAACTAACCCCGCATTTCTTTATAGTCTAATTGGCATACTTATGATCAATTTCTAGCATATAGGACTTCTCTAAATGCCCTCTAGGGTTTCTCAATGGCGGACCTGTATCTGAAAATCCTTGGATAAACCCTCTTTCATTTACCTAAACAATAGGCACCATTGGCACGCAATTTCCCAAGACCAATTCCTGTTGGGTTAGCACTTATATACCTTACTAGCTTTCAGGGTTTCTGTTTTTTGGGGGACTACTTCCTTTTTTTATTTCTTTCGCATTGTTTGATGGATTCATCACTATTCTGTTGGCTAACCATCATTTCGTCAATAGTTACACTTTTCTCTCAATCCCCCATTCCCTTCATTTGTGTGATTTCCCCCAATTATCATTCCAGTGAACTATCCAGTTTTTGGTTTCTCAGTGGTCTACCCCGTGTGTACTATCCCAACAAACTACCTAATGTTTACTGTCCTGGTGTACTATATTGGATGTCACAACCAACCTATGGTCTTACAGTTTAGACCTCTATTGAAGTGTCGCCCTATAAGACCTTACCCCCGTCGTAGTGTCACCCTATAGAGCCGATTGACCACTATTGCGGTGTTGCCCGATGGAACCTTATAACCATTGATATCAACTTATCTCATATCCAGCTTGATGCTTGAACACTGAAGTGTCCCCCTGACAAAGGTCAAAGCTGTACACATCACAGTTTTGTACTCAGTAATACTATATGGCAGTATCTTAATGAAATTTCATTTTCCTTATTCCTCCATCCATTCCTCCATTTCACCATTCCTAACCTTGATGCTCGAACTCATCCAACACTTCTTTTCCTCCTCCGCTTAGCTTTTTTGAATGCCAAACTTCCTACTCTTCTAGAACCTAAGCATGACAACCCAAAATCATGAGTTAAACTCAGTATTCTCAGCTTAAAAATTAGGTTTCCAAAAACATGCAAAACCCCTAAAATGGTTCTGAAAATCTTTAACTTTATTCACTTAACCCTATATATATAGAAGGACTAAGAAACTTACCAGTTTAGTGGATTCTCCACTTTTTTTACTTAAACCACATGATTACTGGCCCATGTTGAATTTACTATAACTATCTCTTGTTTGAAACAACCTAGGAAAAGGGATGAAGAATAGAGGAAAATGAATAAAAAATGGAGATGAATCCTCCATGGGAAGTCATTCCCTAACTATTTATAGCCCTTCATGCATGATCTTTCACCATATAATTGACCGCCTTCTAACATAGTAAAATATAAAGTGTAAATCTTGTAACCAAATACAACCGTTAAGTGGTAATATAGATTTATACAATGAAGTACTGGAGTACTTTAAGGATCATTGTAACACCCCTCACTCTTATTCAACGTTGAAATAGGGTTATGGAGCATTAACGAACTTATAAAGCAATTAAACATTTATTTAACATACATTTTCACAATTCATGCATTCATCATTCAATCTCAATCAATTTGTCCTAATACGAGCCTCTGAGGCTCTAAACATATATTGGGAGTGATTTGGGACTAGACCAATAACTTTGGAAACTTTTAAGAAACCTTGAAAATTTTTCTCAAAACAAGGGACACACGCCCATGTCACCCATGTGGCTCGGTCGTGTCTTTCACACGGCCACCATACACGCCCATGTCACAAGCCGTGTGGACATTCAAAATGGGAGCACATGGCCGTGCCCCAGCCCGTGTCCAACCCTGTGTAACTCTCTGACTTGAGTCACACGGCCAATAAAAATGTCCGTGTGCCCTAAAAATGGCCATACACATCCGTGTGTCAGGCTGTGCCAAACCTATATGGTGTACTGACTTATGCCATATAGCCAAGTCACACGCTCATGTATGAGGCCGTGTAGAGCATATTGACTTGGTTTCAAATTCATCACTAGGGGACACATGTCCATGTACATGACCGTGTGTCGCACACGGCTGAAACACACGCTCGTGTCTCTGCCTCTGTGGACAAAAATATGCCACCCAAACTTAGGCACACCTACAGAACTCATATGGCATAAAACATAGAATCAATAGACATATAAATAAATTCCAAATCAATAATAATTTATACCATTTCCAATACCAACCAATGTAAAACATAAATACCACATTATGCCATCTAAGTTCATACAAAATCTTTATTTTTCTCAATTCATCAAAATGACCATTAACAATAATGCATCAATATGCTCAATTCCATAGACATACTAATTCATAAATTATCACCTATTGACATTCAAATTACCTATTATCAATAAACATCATGAATCCAACTTCATTCACACAACATAGGTCATTTATATACATATAAACATAACCAAAATAAGCCAACTCACATGGCCAAATATACAAACCAAACCTTAGACATTTACAAGTCAATTCAAATGGAAAAAATCATAACCAAAACATAACCAACATGACCAAAGTCCCTATACATGCCATATACTCAAAACAAAAGCTTAAAGGTACCAAATCGTTTGTAGGATAGTGTAACGAAATCTTTGACAGTCCTCAAACCTGAGCTAGCTTTGAATTCACTATAAAACATAAAAAGAATATATGGCAGGTATAGGGACTTTGTCCATAACCACATAATTTCACAATTGATTATAGATACATGAATTCAGATCAACTAACAAACCTTTCAATTACTCATTCATAAAACTATATACATTCTTCACCATTTCTTCAATTCAAAGCTAATGGTTTATGCACATACCTGTACCATCTCATACCAATCTCATTCTCAACCACATCATTCAATTACTCATTGAACCATTCAGAATATAAGTCAGATCCTCAGGATTCTTGCACACTAAGTACCTATACCATGGCCCGAAGCCAAATCAAGGTAACTTATATCCAGAGTATTGATATCATGGCCCGAAGCCAAATCAGATGATATTCATGGCTCGAAGCCAAATCAGCTGATATTCATGGCTCAAAGCCAAATCGGTATAACCCGCACCCGAAGTGCTAATATTATGGCCCAAAGCCAACTCAATGTAGCCCCTAATAACATGTCACTAGTATCCTAAACTATTCCTAACGTTCAATCGGGATTTCAAATGCCGAATTACCATTGAGTCATTGTCGAACTTATCTGAAGTCTCATATTCGCAACTTATACAATATCAAAGCATTTAAAATGCACTTATAATGAAATTTATCACATACAAACTTACCTCAGATGTGAAAACGATGAAATAAGTCGATTAGTCGATAAATTTAGTTTTCCTTTGACCTAGCTTCTTGATCTCAATATATTCAAAATTAACTTATTTAATAATCTCTCTATTCAATTTAATCCAAAACACACATTTAAGTACATTTACATATTTGCTCCTAATGTTTCCCACTTTTACAATTTAGTCCTTATTTCATCACAAATTAATGAAATTCAAAATAAATCCATGCTAGTTGAATTACTATAATGCCCCTAGCATCCATATTTATCAACTTTTCACACATTTAACCACACATTTTCACATTTTCACAATTAAATCCCTATTTTACACTTTTACTGAAAATCACTTTACAAAATATGTAAATCTAGCAACAAGATTTCATATTTCATCATCAAACAACACATATTTTCATTAATGAAAACTTTCAAAATCTTTAACATTTTTGCAAAATAGTCCCTGGGCTAGCTAGACCTAGTTGCAATGATATCAAAAACATAAAATCATTAAAAACTGGGAAAAATTTACTCACCAATTGAGCTTGCAAAGTAGCTGAACCCTAACTCATTCCCATGGTTATTTCTTCTTCTCAAAATCGGTTTAAGACATTAAAGATGAGAACCTTTTAATTTGTTTTATTTCTTTTTACTTAAATTAACCAAATTACTAAATTAACCTTATTACTTAATCAAAATTTAAATAATACCAAGCCATTATCCTCCAATGTCAACATAAATGGTATAATTATCACTAAAGGACCTTAAATGTAAGGTTCTATAGCTATTAGACACCTTTAGCTGATAGAACACTTCTTTTGCAATTTACGAGATTTAGTCCTTTTTATGAAATTAAGCACTAAAATGATAAAATTTCTTAACAAAAATTTCACATAATCATATTTTCATACTGTAGACATTAAAATAATAATAAAATAATTATTTTTACCTCGAATTTATGGTTCTGAGACCACTGTTCTGATTTGACCAAAACCGGGTTGTTACAATCATACCCAAAGGAGGTGAGATGTTGTTACAATCATACCCAAAGGATGCGAGATTAAACTAAGTTTAATTTCTATGTTAACAGGTGTAATTAGTAATTTAATTAAACTATATTACGATGGGTCTTAATGTGATGGAAAATCATATTTTATAAAAACAATTAAAAGCATAAAATAAAGAAAGGTAAAAAATTGTCGATTTTATCAATTCTAAGGACAGAAGACTAACTCATTTTGATGGTCATAACCAACTCCTATTTCAAGTCCTATCCAATCAACTAGTCATTAATCTAGTAGGATTTCTTGATCTTCCACTAAAATAATGAGTCGGCAATAGCTACATATCTCTTGACCTCATAATCCATACTGGATTGGGGTTAGGTATTCATAGATAGGCAATACCAGTTTTGGGTTCATTCTCACCTATATAACTTCTTAAGGTCATCAAGCCTAGGGTTTAAGTTTTTCCTATCCCAACCAACTTATCTGTTAATAAACCTTAATTAATCCCACATGCACTCTGTAATCTTTCGTTACCATATTAGTTCCCAATGGATTTGACACACAACATGAACTTGATTGAAAATTTAAACATTAAAAAAATCAAGAAAAGAGATGAGAATAATCTTGATATATTAATAGTGGCATGAACAGTAATCCGTCGAATAGTTTGATGGATCCATCTAAATTCTGTGAAGAATGAAATAAAAACTAAAATATACTTACAACTAAAAAGAAACCTAAATTACAAGTAAAAATAAAACTAAACAGGAGATAGAAAATTAAACTAAGTAAAATTGTCCATAAATTATCTAGAGCAATCTTATTTATAGGCCTAGGGTTGGCTGTTAGTCCTTGACCTAGTTCAATTGACTAATCTTCATTCAAGTTTGTTGTGTGGATGGAAACGCCCTTGACTTATTTATTAGCCTCATTACGTTGGTGTCGCAACACCTTCTAACCAGTGTCATGACACAGTTGCCAGTCTACTGGCTTGGGTGTGTCTTCCGGGATGTGTCGTGATATTGAAGGTAGTTTACTCCTATGATACTTATTTTGTTGTGTTGTGACATGCTAGCTCTATATTGCAACATCGCAGTTAGTCTACTAATGTGACCTCCCTAACCCGACCTAGACATTATGGCTAGATTGAGAAGACTACATTAGCCACCAAAATGGCTAAGCTAACTTACGTTACTTTTGACGACCTTAAATAAACTAATTCTAGAGAAAACCGTAGTTGTACTTTGAGTTAGCTTAAAAGCATTCATTCATTAGGTCATGTATACATAGGATTCATTTTATTGTTGATAGTGTTGTTTTAGAAAAACTGTTTGCTTGTCACTCCTCTTTTAAAAAAAACTCAAAGTTAAACTAATGCATCGAAAAACCATTTTTCAAGTCATTTTGGAAACTTAATTTCCTTAACAATTTGTTTTTCAAAAAATGGTTCCTTTGCAATGAAGTGGAAACTAGGGAACAATATCAAATTTTACTTAGGCCCGATATCATGCATTATCCGATTATTATACTTGAGTAATCCATGCATGCAAAAATCCCAAAAGAAAAGTTACCAAGCCACAGACTAGAAGTCATTAAAAATTACAAACCAAAACCAATAGAGACTGATTAGTACTTATTAAAAATAGTCTTAGGTCCAAGGTGGTTCTTTGTGTAACAGCCCGATTTAGACCCTAGTCAGAATAGTGGTTTCGGGACCACAAATTTGATTTAGAAAAATATTTTAATATTATTTTTCGTGCTTATGATATGTGAACTTATATGTGTGAAATTTTGGTGTGATAATTTTATCGTTTAAGTGGTTAATTTGAGAAAAGGATTAAATCGCGTAAGTTGGAAAAGTTACCTTCTATAAGTTAAAAGTGTTATATTGATATGGTTTAGCAAAGTGAGACTCCTTGCATGTCAATTATACCAATAATGTTAATGGTGGATAATTATGGACATGTTAGGTGAATTTTAATGATTTATAACTAAAGGCTAAAATGGTAAATCCTGAAATAAATATGGTAAATTAAAGAAAACAAAAGAAAGTGCATGCAAATTACCTTGTTTCAGCTGAATATTGAAGAAGAAGAAAGCATTTTTTGTTCTTCGAGGTTCGGCTAATGCACGTTTAATTGGTAAGTGTTTCCTAACTCGATTTTTGATGATTTTTACGTTTTTGAGATCGTTGCTTTGTGTTTTATAAAACCCATGGTTTAATTTAAGAAATTGATGGTAATTTTGAAATATGCAATTTATGCTTTAGTGACCTTTCTGATGATAATTGCTGTTATATGAAAGCTTGATGATAAATAAGCATGTTTTCTCTTTGGATTTTGATGAATTTTAGTAATTTGGATTAAATAGTGAAAATGATATTTTGAGGGACTAAAATGAAAAATAATGAAATATGTGGATTATATGGACTATATGAGGATTCGGCCAAGCATGGGAAGTATGAAATTTTGTGTATTTGTGAAATAAAGACTAAATTGAATAAATGTGAAATGTTAGGGGCTAAAGTGCAAAATGCCCATTTATGTGTTTTTGTGTGAAATTGAATGATTTGATGAATAAATGAGTTAATTTTGAATACATTTAGATCAAGAAAAGAGGAATTCGGAATTAGATCAGAGGAAGGACAAAGTTATCGATTAATTGACTTGTCTCGCTATTTTCAAACCCGATATAAGTTAGTATGTTATAAGAGCATTATTTCTTTATATAATTAACGCTTTGAGAACGGTTAATTTGCATATTTGTGGTTACTAGATTGATGGATAGTATATCGATTGTGAAAACGACACTTAGTGTGCTAATTATTGAGGATGGCACTTAGTGTGCGAAACATCTAGAAATAGCACTTAGTGTGCAAATTATTGAAGATGGCACTTAGTGTGCGAGACATCTAGGATGGAACTTAGTGTGCGATACATCCCTGAAGGCACTGAGTGTGTGAAACTTCGAGAACAGTACTTTGGTTGTAAGACATTGAATATGCAACGGCAAACTTTGGGTATGTACAAGTTTAAAAATAAGTTGGTGAAAGGTTTGTTAGAAATCCCAGAAGATGTGTATGTTATTTTAAATTGCTAATGTTTATGTTTATATATAGATGATTTTATATCATACTAGCTTACTAAGCTTTAAAAGCTTACTTTGCGTGCTCCCTATGTGTTTGATAGATATTTAAAGCTAGCTCGGACTCGGGGATCGTCAAGGAATGTCATCACACTATTGAGCATCTATTTTGGTATCATTTTGAGAGTTATATATATGGTATATGGCATGTATAGGTTGGTGTCATTTTGGTATGTCTTGTGACATGAATATTAGCCATGAGACTTGGCTTGTAAATATTGGTATGTATTGTAACACCCCTTACCCGTACCCGAGATCAGGATAAGGTACGAGGCATTACCATACATAGACAGGGCATTTTCAAAACACATGGGCCATCAAATTTCATTCCAAATTAAAACCAATAAAAAAAATCATATTGTCCTTATTATGGACTTACGAGGTCCAAAACATACATTAAAAACAATCCGGAACTAATCTGAGAACTTAAGAGAACTCTAAGAAAATTTCTAGGGTTGAGCCTCACACGCCTATGTGCTTTGGGATATGCCCACGTCCCTTACCCGTGTTGGATTTCTAAAAATTATTTTTCATTTCGAACCTATAGGGGTTTTCACACAGCCGAGCACACGCCCGTGTCCCTCACAAGGCCTAGACATGCCTGTGTCCTTGCTTGTTTCCAAAAACCAGGACATTCTATTTATGACATCATCACTTGTTTAGAGGCACACGGCCATGGCATGCTGCCGTGTTCTAGGTCGTGTCCTTCACACGGTTGAGACACACGACCGTGTCTCTACCCATTGTTTACTACCATGAAAACTATCTTAGAAATTTTAGGTGCAGGAGACACACGGTTAAGCAACACGCCCAAGGGGCTGGCCATGTGTCACACAGGGCCTAGACACATGCCCGTGTGTCTACCCGTGTGGACCTTTTTGGAGCCAATTTTCCAAGCTGTTGGTCACCCTCAATCACTCATACATTCAAACACACTTTACAACATGCAACATGACATATTTATACACTCTAGCATTCGACACCATGGCACTCTCACATCTTCATAATGTCATCTTATTGCACCCTCATTTATTACACCATTTAGAGGCATTCCACACCCATTTCATGCATTATTAAACTTGTTACCATAACGTCAAATTATGTATTCATGCACATAGTCATCTTAAGTCATTAGGTCATCCTTTAACCTTTAACCTTTAACACTTAATCAACACTTTACCATACATTCATCAATCAACAGAATGCCACATCATTATCATACATTCACCAAGCAACAACATATCCTACCATCAAGACACTAACACATGCATGCATGGGTAATTAGATTACAACCCAAATGATCAAGTATGATGCCAAATCACATGGCCATTACAAAATGAATCATCATTATCATAGTCCTTCACAATTTGGCCAAATAGCACGACACATATCACAAAATGACCAAGTTCCTATACATGCCACACTCAAAATAATAATTTCATTATACCCAATAGTCTTTTGATAGTGTGATCGAATACTCCGACAGCTTCTGATCCCCGAGCTAGCTTGGAAGAACTACAAAGAATGGAAAAGAGAGGGGAGTAAGCATTAAAGCTTAGTAAGTCCACATACAAATAATATGTAGCAGTGGCAAACAATTAACATGGAAAAACATGATAACATTTACATAAAGATTGTTCTTCATTCAATCCTCTTTGCTTATTCATCATATGCATATACATACTTGCTCCTCTTAAATCAATCTTTATCAAAGCATTACTCATAAGCTTAACGTACGTACCTGTACTCATCGTAGAGTATCAATAACCATACCTCTTTTATATGCCATCCTCGAGACTTTCATTACAATCGTTACATTACCCGTTGAACACTTAGAACACTATGGGATACGTGGAAACCTTGCACATAAGTGCCATATATACAAATGTAGCCGAAGCTACTGCATAACATGTAACACATCCATAATGAACTTGGACCTCTCAACGAGCTTGGATGTTACATGAATCACATCCATCATGAACTCGGACCACTCAAAAAGCTCGGATGCTCACATCTATAATAAACTCAGACCTCTCAACGAGCTTGGATACTACATACCTCACGAACCTGGACCACTCAATGAGTTCGAACTTCTTAGTTCCTAGTGACATGTCACTTGTATCCTAAACTATTCCTAAGGTCCAACCGGGGTTTTCTCTCTCTTGCATATAGTATCTCCATCAGACTTGCTTTTAACGTCGTGGATAACGACCATAATAATATTCATCCTTTCATAAGAATCAGGAAGCATATAACTCATAATTACAATAAAACATTGATTACAATATATTAAAGCATTAAAACATACTACAATGCGACATTATTTGCATATGTACTTACCTCGGTACAAGATGATGATAATCCAGCCTAGTAGTTGTATACTTTATTCTTTCCTCGATCAAGTCCCGATTCACGTTTTTCTTGATCTATAATGCCAAATTTAACTTATTTATTATTCATATTATTCAAACAGGTCCATAAATCATACTCTTACAAATTTACATTTTGACCCCTAAACTTTCACAAATTTACGGTTTAGCCCCTAGGCTCGTAACATGAAATGCATGCATTTTCTTGATTACCCAAGCTTGGTCGAACCTTTTCTATGCTCATATCAGCCCATAATTTCTTTTATTTCACATTATTACTTCTCACTCTTACACTTTTACAAATAATTCCCTTATTTAGGTGTTTTTACTAAAAATCACTTAATAAAAAATGTTCACCATGCATCAAACATTCATATTCCTCTATAAATCATCAAAATACAAGCATGTCATGCATGGGTCAATTTTCATACATGAACCCTGGCTCAAAATATAGCTAGAAATGGGTAGATCATGTTACCGAGAATTCAAAAATACAAAGAACGTCAAAAATAGGGCTAGAGAACACTTACTATTGAGCTTGGAAATGTTGAACAAAACCCTTGCTATGGTGTTTTGTGATTTGTGGCAGCCAAGGAGGAAGATGGACACATTTTTGGTTTGATTTTCCCTTTTTATTCTTTTAATTACCTAATGACCAAAATGACCTTAGGGTTTCTCTTTCCAATTTCTTTCTATGCATGTAACACCCCCTACCCGTATCCAAGGTTGGAACAGAGTACGAGGCATTACTAGACTTAACAACACACATAGACGAAAACCGGGCCATAAATTTCATTTAATTCAAAACATTTCGAACACATGCATAACAAACAAAGCTAACTATATCATCACATCAAAACATAGGACATGGCGTGATTAATTAAACTTATAAACCATATAACATCTCATGATCATATACGATAACTCAATGCAGACTGATACGTATGGTCAAAATCATAATAAAAATACATATCACATGTAACACCCCAAACCTGGCCTATACGTTATGGCCAGATCTGACGTGTCACATGGACTTACGACTTTGTATGCATTCATTGGTTTAAGTGATTGGGGTGGTCTTTGAAAAACAACGGTTGAATGAAAAGCCGGTTTATCAATCTTTAGGCTATCCATATGTTGTGCTTGTTGAGCCTTGAAAACATTCATTAATTTTAAAAACCCGTGCAGCCTAACACTAGCAGTTTCGTCATAGTATAAATATAATCAGAAAATAAAACCATAGCGGAAAAAGAAATTTAAATAGCGGCCTTATTACAACTTAAAACCCCAAATTAGATCAGAATATAAAAATAATAAAAATAAACTAACTTAGAAAAACTAACTTTGCAGATGATGTGGCCACTCTGAATCCCTCACGGCTCCAAGCCCACTATGGTTGGGGATTTCCTGCAGAGATGAAAATAAAGGGTGAGTTCGGTAAACTCAGTGTGTAACATAACCCAACCATAGCCCAAAATAGATCAAACCTCAAAGCCAGACTTATCTGGGCCTTAGCCCAGTACAAAAATCAGAATGAAACCCATAGGCCCATAGCAGATACAGAACAAATATATCATGAATGTAGAAATCCCAACCCAGAGCCATGCATAACACCCCCGTACCGGTTTACACCATGTAGGAAGACTACTCAACCCACCCAACTGCTACACACCACAGAATTTGTAACGAAGCTACCAGATATTGTGACGAAGTCACCAGATACAGATATTGTGGCTAGGCCACTAGAACAGATATATATATGTGGCGAAGCCACTAGATTGTAACGAGGTTGGCAGATATTGTGACGAAGTCACCAGAACAGATATATGTGGCGAGGCCACCAGATTGTAGCGAGGCTGCCAGAACGCTTCCTCCATCAATATAAACCCATGTCCCATGCAACAGAAATAATATGTCATGGCATACGATCTGAATGTAACATCATGCTTTTTTTAAAAAATAACCCTAGGGGTAAAATCGTAATTTTGCATGCATAAGGGTATTTCAGTAATTATTACCTATTGCTAAAGTTTCATGCTCATTCTAACGTTTACCAAGTAATCAGAAGTACTTACCTAGTCTTTTTACCAAAGTGGGCCCGTTGGCCCATTGGCCCGTTTTCGGCCCATTAAACCCAAAAATACCGTTGTGCACGAAAATGCACACTCTACACTCTAATCATCCAAATGCACCATATTCATTAACAATGTCTCATGGCTTCAGACGTCATGAGTTCACAAAAGACCAACGTTTCGGTATTTCGGCTTTTACCGATTCAGTCTAAGGGAGGGTTTCGTTTACAAGGTGTTGATGACGATTGATGACGATATCTCCCACGCGATGATCCTACAATCTATCACTAACACATTAGACTTACGAATTAACAATAACTAACATAAATTCACGTCAACTAACCCAATCCTCAAACAAGCTAGTCATTTACGCACGAGGGGCAAAATAGTCATTTAACACCCTAGGGGCAAAATGGTAATTTTATCGCACAAGGGTATCTCGATAATTCTACCCTACAGGGGTATTTCGGTAATTCTACCCTAACGGGTATTTCAATAATTCTACCCTACAGGGGTATTTCAGTAATTCTACCTTACAGGGGTATTTTGGTAATTTTACAACTTATCCACTTGGGCCTATGGACCCATTGGGACCACATGGCCCATTTCAGCCCATCATGGCCTGAAATAGCTGTCCTACTGCTAGAGTAATGAGAAATACACACTTGTTAGGAGACTACAGTTAATCCGCGCTTCAAACACTCTTAGCTGACGCCCAACCCAAACGAACACGTCACAAAACGAAAGGGATCAGCCAAGAAGGGTATGCCTACTCTCCTCATGGTTTGCTCTATTTAAAGCCAGCTCTCCATCTACTCTTATGTTAGGTTCCCGATGTGGGATCCCTCCATCACCAGAGTTTAAAACCAACACCAACTCTTGCCGTCCTAACATAGCAAAATAATCAACCTTTGCGTGCCAAGAGATTCGAACCAAAGTCCTCTCACATGCCAACTCACGCCACCACCACTAGGCCATAAACTCATTTGTGTCATAAATCCAACACATTAAACTTTAAAGCGCACCTACTTGCTTCTAGATTTATTGAAAAGAAAAACCAAAATATATTGCAAGAGCCAAGAATTGAACCTTGGACCCCTTGCTTCCTCTATGGCGTCACTTCCTTGTCCCCTAAGTGGAGCCACCTTGCCACTACACCACACTCCTTTTTGTGTCATCTTTTACCCCTGTACTCTTCAAAGCCCAAACGCCAATTGCATCACATGTTCATAAAATTAAAATTCCGAAGACTACCACGGATTTAACTTAAGTTTGGGCCTTCCAAAGGCCCACTAACCTACTAAAATATATATATTAACCAACGAGAACACACAAAAATTTTAAAAATCACAGAAACACAAAAAACCCAAAAATTGGGGTGTTACATCACAAACCAACTTCCTATACATGCCATTCACTTGATATTTCTAATATTTGAATTAATTCTCCCAAAATGAGAGTTTGATAGTGTGATTTTGCCTCTGACGATCTCCAACCCCGATCCGACCTGCCAATACTAAAGAAATAGAGAGGATGGGTAAGCTTTACGCTTAGTAAGTTCATATGAAACTAATAAGCAATTACTACCACGCTTTTCAAGATAAAACACTATACTTGTACAATTAC
Organism: Gossypium arboreum; assembly: GCF_025698485.1. Taxonomy (NCBI): domain Eukaryota; kingdom Viridiplantae; phylum Streptophyta; class Magnoliopsida; order Malvales; family Malvaceae; genus Gossypium; species Gossypium arboreum. Next base: position 34,197,305 of record NC_069082.1, read on the forward strand.
ACATGTTCAGGTTAAGCTGTATTATCGAGTTATAGTTACTAAATCATTCGTATCTGAAGCTACAAAACTCCAAATTTAGTTTTGTTAATTTTCGTTGAAACCAAATTCATATATATTTCTCCCATGAAATTTTCAGAATTTTTGGTTTAGCCAATTAGTAAAGTTTATTCATTAAAGTTTCCCATGTTTCATGGTACGACTACTCTGACCCTTGTGCACTACAAACAAAATTTCTCCCTGTACAGAATGTCAACGACCATGCCGTTTCTTTCCCTTAAAAATAGACTCAATATGGAATCCGCGCATATAAGGTATGACTCTTAATAATTTGTGTACAATTTATGGTTAATTTCTAAAGTCAGAACAGGGGATCTCGAATTTATTCTGACACTGTCTCACAAAAATTATAATATCACATAATATATAACTCTTTTGCTCCCCTTGTTTCTTTTATATGAAAATAGACTCATTAATCTTTAATTCCATAATTTTTTTGAAATTTAATTCAACTTACACAATGTTTTGGTAAATTTTCAAAGTCATGCACTGCTGCTCTTCAACACTGTTTTACTACTAAAGTTCACTTTTACACAATTCGCTTAATCCATTCCATTTTACCGAGGTTCGCTCAAATATCGAACATATTTCTCATGAATTCAAATAAACATATACTTGCACTTGTTCATCACATAATCACTTTCACATGTATTTTCATTTAATCGATTTCCTGTTGAACTCATCGGAATAATAACAGATACGCAATTGCCTGCACATTTTCCCATTTCCACACTTGTAGCCGAAGCTATTTGGTACGCATAGTAGCCTGCACTTAGTACTACACATGCGACCAATAATCTGGTACACGTAGTAGCCTGCACTTAGTGCTACACACGTGAGCTCAAAATAGTTCATTTGTATCGTTTCTATTCCGAAGGTTCAACAAGGAAATTCCTCACTTTTCAACATTTTACTAAATTGTCCGTAATCAATTTAAATTCATAACTTACATCAATAACCATTTGATAGGTAGCCACATTTCATATGATATCAAAATATAATAACATAAAAAGAATCGATAGATTATTTATGTACGAACTTACTCAAAGTGTCGATCTCACTATCCATAGTACCAATTGTTCATTCATAGTATAATAAGACACAACTCAAATATCAAATCAGCTTTTAAGAATTTACATAACATATATCACATATTTCATATATCAATTGTCATGTATCATCATTTTCTTGCATTTCATGTAACATTCTTTCATGTCATATTTCCACATCATAAACACCATTCCATCAACTTTTCCAATATATTAAATCATACAATATATGCAATAATAGTAAGAAATATAATTCAAACATAACATTGCATTATTATTATCATATGAACTTACCTTGATCTAGAAACGACAATTTACCATTTTAGTCCATAACCTTGTATTTTTCCGATTTAAGCCCGAATCTCGATTTCCTTCATCTATAATATCACATTTAGCCTAATAATTAGTCACACTATTCATACGGGTCCAAAAATCATATTTTTACAAATTTTCATTTTGACCCCTAAACTTTTGCATATTTGCACTTTTTCCCCAAGGTTCGGAAATCGAACTTCATCCTATTTTCTTATGTTTTATGACAATTTGATCTTTTTTACCTTCTATGGAAACATCAAATTCTCACTCTAACATGTACTTATGACTATTAGGTATTTTTACTAATTAAGCCCTTTTACTCGTTTTCACTTAAAACCGAGTAGCACAAGTTGTCTAACATAGTTTAAAACCTCATATTCTATCATAAAACACCAAAATACTTATGGGTATTTTTCCAATTATGAACCCTAGGTTGAATTATTGCTAGCATAAGCTAAATCAAGTTACTGGGACTCCAAAAACGTAAAAATCATTAAAAATGAGGCTGGAACGGACTTACAATCGAGCTTGGAAGCTTGAAAACCCTCGCCATGGAGTCTCCCTTGGTATACACATCCATGGTGAAGAAGATGAACAAAATTGGCTTTTAATTTTGTATTTTAATTCATTTTACCCCTAAATGACCAAAATGCCCTTTTTATTAAACTTTCCAAAAATTCCATCCATGTCCAATTTTTATCCATAAACTTAGAAATTGGTAAAATTATATTTAAGACCTCCTAATTAATATTTCAAAGCAATTTTATACTAGAAACTTCTAGAATGAAAGTTTTGCAACTTATTCAATTTAGTCCATAACTTCAAATTAAGCACTTTATGCATATAATTTCTTCACGAAATTTTCACACAATCATGCAATCATATCATAGACCTCAAAATAATCATAAAATAATTATTTCTATCTCAGATTTGTGGTCACGAAACCACTATTCCGATTAGGCCCTAATTCGGGATATTACAATGCATGTCCATTTTTGTCCAAAATTTTAGAAATTGGTCAAATTGTTAATTAGGACCTTATAATTCATAATCTAATGCAATTTCATGCTTAAAGTTTCTAGAATGCAAGTTTTGCGCTTTATTCAGTTTCGTCCCTAAAATGCAATTAGATATTTTATGCATAGAATTTCTTCATGAAACTTTCACACAAGCATGCATTCATAAGATAAACCTCATAATAATCATAAAATAGTTATTTCTAACACAGATTTTTGGTCTCAAAACCACTGTTTCAACTAGGCCCTAATTCGGGATGTTACAACTTTTCCCCCTTTAGGGATTTTCGTCCCCGAAAATCTTTTTGGTAAAAAGGTTTGGGTATTGTTTCCTCATAGCCTCATCGGGCTCCCATGTAGCCGCTTCAACCCCATGTCTTTGCCACAAAACTTTCACAAGAGCAACACTTTTGTTTCTCAATTGTTGACTTCTCGATCCAAGATCTTAACAGGTTCCTCACCGTAAGTCATGTCCGGCCTGATTTTAACTTCAGTCAGTACAATCACATGTGAAGGGTCGGATCTATACCAGCTTAACATAGACACATGAAATACATCATGAATATTTTCTAATTCAGCCGGCAAAGCCAATCGATAAGCAACAGGCCTCATCCTTTTGGTAATTTCATACGGTCCTATAAAATGAGGACTCAACTTGCCTTTCCTACCGAATCTCAAAACCTTCTTCCATGGTGATACTTTTATGAACACTTTGTCACGAACTTGATACTCAATTTCTTTTCTTTTCAAATCCGCATACGACTTTTGTCTATCCGATGCCGCTTTCAAACAATCACAAATTACTTTCACTTTTTCATCGGTTTCCTTAATCAAATCTACTCCATGAATCTTATTCTCCTTAAGCTCAGTCCAACACAACAGTGTACGAAATTTACGTCCATAGAATGCTTCATAAAGTGCCATCTTCAAACTCGTCTGATAGCTATTGTTATAGGCAAATTCAACCAAAGGTAGGTACTTTTCCCAACTACCTTGGAATTCTAGAACACAACATCTAAGCATATCTTCAAGTGTCTGAATTACTCTCTCGAATTGTCCATCGGTTTGTGGATGAAAAGCGGTACTAAAATTTAGCTTTGTACCCAAAGCATCTTGTAACTTCTTCCAAAACCGCGAAGTAAATCTCGGATCCCTATCCGAAATAATCGATAAAGGTACTCCATGAAGTCTCTCAATCTCAGAAATATACAATTCGGCTAACTTATCAAGTGAATAATTAACGCGTATCAGTATAAAATAAGCTGACTTAGTCAGTCTGTCAACCACTACCCATACGGCATCTTTATTTCTCGGTGTCAATAGTAAGCTTGTCACAAAGTCCATAGTAATTCTGTCCCATTTCCACTCGGGAACTAAGATAGGCTAAAGTATACCTGAAGGTACCTGATGTTCAGCCTTTACTTGTTGGAAAATCAAGCATCTCGACACAAATTCAGATATATCTCTTTTCATGCCATCCTACCAATACATTTTCTTTAAATCATTATACATTTTTGTGCTACCCCGGTGAGCTGACATACCTCCGTTATGAGCCTCATGCAAAATATTCTGAATCAACTCAGCAGCCTTCGAAACACAAATCCTTCCATGGAATCTCAGACAACCATCAGTATCTCTCTAAAAATATGATTCACTGCCCGACTCACACTGAGCTTTCTTGGCTTGTAACTCTTTATCAGCCTCCTGAGCGTCACAAATCTGTTGAAGAAACATTGGTCTAGCTTTTAAGTTGATACTTGATATTCGTCATAGTTTTTAAATATTTATAATGAATCGTTCTTGAAACTAACTATTATCACGATGAAGGCAAGTGTGCCTATCGAACAGTAGTATAGCTTTAGCAAGACTGGATTATCAAACCCAAAGGAACTAAAAGTACTAGTATTAAATTTCTTTTTTATTATCTAGCCTAAGAATAATGGGGTTTGTTTCAACTAACTAATTAACTAAACTAAGAATTCAGAGAAAATAGAATTGGGGAATTACTTTTGGAAAACTCGATTGATTGAGACAATACTTAAGGAAAAATCCACCTAGACTTCACTTGTTATTTGACTCTGAATTGGACGATTTATTCATTTGACTTGATCCGTAGAAATCCCTAAGTTACATCATTATCTCTCTCGAGAATAACAACTTCTAACCCTAGGTTGAACAATTGAAATCTCTTTCTAATTAACTCCCTAGGTTGCATTAACTCGATCTATGGATCCCTTTATTAGGTTTCACCCTAATCCGGCAAAATCTTGTCACCCTATCTCTAGGTGCGCAACCAACTCTGCTTAATTATGACAAATGTACTCTTAGACAGGGTCTATTCCTCCTCTGAATAAGAGCTTAACTTGAATCAATATCCTGGAATATCAAAACAAAAATTAAGAACACATAATTAAGAAGAAGTCAAATATTTATCATACAATTCGGATAATAATAACAAGATCTGTCTTAGGTTTCATTCCCCTTAGGTATTTAGGGGTTTTAGTTCATAAATAAAAAGGTAAACATCTCAGAAGAATAATGAACACAAAACATAAAGAAAAACCCAAAACTCCTAAAGGGAAATTGAGGGGAGATCTTCAGTTTTGATGATGAATCCGACTTCTGAGATGGATCAATCGGCTTTCCTTGAGCAGTTCCCTACTTTTCTCTCTGTGTGTCCTTTTTCCTCCTCCTTTAGGGTGTATTTATAAGCTTTGGAATGCCTAAGAACCCTCAAAATCGGCCTTTTTCGAATTGGACTAAACTTGGGCTCGGTAGGGACACGCCCGTGTACAATTACTTCAGGCTGTGGTCAAGCCTGTTAAAAAGGCACGGGTGTGTGGTCCACCCGTGTGAGTCGTGATTCGATTCTTCCAAATTGACACGACCGTTTGTTCTGCCCGTGTGAGGAGGTCCAGGCTGTGTTGATTTTGTACGTTGGCCTATTTTCTCTATTTTTAGCCGTTTCTCGTTCCTTTCACTCTCTTATGCTCACCTAAGTATAAAACATGAAATTAAGGCATTTGGAGCATCGAATTCACCAATTTTAAGGAAAAATCATCCATAAAATGTGCTAAGCATGGGATAGAAATATGTATAAATTACGGTTTATCATAACTCTACTAGAATAGCACCATCATGAGATAAGGCTAGCCGTGCATTCATAGCCCTCAAAGCAATTAAAAACCTTCTGCTTAGGGAATCAACAACTACATTTGCCTTACTAGGGTGATAATCTATAACAAGTTCTAATCTTTTAACAATTCAAGCCATCTTCGTTGCCTCAAGTTCAAGTCCTTTTGAGTCATCAGATATTTAAGAATTTTATGGTCTGAGTAGACATGGCATCTCTCCCCAAATAGGTAATGCTGCCAAATCTTCAAAGCAAATACAATAGAGGCTAATTCTAAATTGTGCGTAGGATAGTTCTTCTCATGGGGCTTTAGTTGTCTCGAAGAATAAGCTACCACCTTTCCTTCTTGCATAAGTACACAACCTAGTCCATTCAAAGACGCATCAATATAAATCACAAATTCTTCCTCTGATTCTGGTTGTACTAACATTGGGGCCTTGGTTAACACCGCTTTCAATTTCTCAAAACTCTGCAGGCATTTCTCTGTCCATTCGAACTTAACGTCCTTTTGCAGCAATCTCGTCATTGGGTGGCTATCATCGAGAATCCTTTCACAAACCGTCTATAATAACCAGCTAGACACAAAAAGCTCCTAACTTCAGTTACGTTCCTCGGTGGCTTCCATTCGACAATAGCAGAAATCTTACTGGGATCAACTCATATACCATTCCTGGAAATAATATGGCCTAAAAATCCAACCTCTCAAAGCCGAAACTCGCTTTTGCTAAACTTGGCATATAACTATTTATCCCTCAGAGTCTGTAAAATATTTCTCAAGTGCTCGGCATGCTCTGCCTCATCTTTAGAATAAATTAGAATATCATCGATAAATGCCACAACAAACTTATCTAAATATGGTTGAAAAATTCAGTTCATTAAATCCATAAACACGGCAAGAGCATTCGTTAACCCAAATGGCATAACAAGAAACTCATAGTGGCCATACCTCGTTCTAAAGGCAGTATTAGGCACATCAGACTCTTTCACTCGTAACTGGTAGTATCTGGACCTCAAGTCTATCTTAAAGAACCACGTCACTCCCTTCAATTGATCAAGCAAGTCATCAATTGTAACACCCCTCGCCCATATCCAAAGCTGGGACAGGGTTTGAGGTGTTACCAGACTTAAACTCAACCAACTACATAAAACCGGGCTGTAAAATTTTGATCAAGTTAAAAAATTTCATTTCACAGGCATTTTGTCCCTTGAACGAGCTCACAAGGCCCAAAACATGCATTAGAGACGGTTTGGGACTAAACCGAGAACTTAAGAAAAACTTGGAAGAATTTCATGCTTTAGGGCTCCACACGCCAGTGTGCTAGGGACATGCCCATATCCTAAACCCGTGTCTAAAAACCTGGACATTCTGCCTATTTGGTCATGAACAAATTGAAGCCACATGGCCAAGGCACACGCCCGTGTCCTATGACCATGTCCTTCACACGGCTAAGACACATGGCCGTGTCTCTTTCCCGTGTGTATACTACACTGCATACTGACTTGAAAAACTTAGGTGCAGGGGACACACGACTGGACAACATGCCCATGGGGGTGGACCATGTGACAACCCGAATTAGGGCCTAATCGGAATAGTGGTTTCGTGACCACAAATTCGAGATAGAAATAATTGTTTTATAATTATTTTGGGGTTTATGATATGATTGCATGATTGTGTGAAAATTTCGTGATGAAATTCTATGCCTAAAGTGCTTAAATTGAAAGTAGGGACTAAATCGAATAAGTTGCAAAATTTGCATCCCAGAAGTTTTTAGTATGAAATTGTTTTGGAATATTAATTAGGAGGTCTTGAATAGCAATTTGACCAATTTTAAGTTCATGGACAAAATTAGGACATGGAAGGAATTTTGAAAGTTTAGTAAGGAGGGCATTTTGGTCATTTGGATATTAAATGAAATAAAATGGGAAAAATAACACAAAATTGATCATCATCCTCCTTAGTTGCTGCCGAATTCTCCTCTCTCCATAGCTAGGGTTTCTTCAATTTTCAAGCTCCATAATCAAGAAAGACGCGAATTGATCTCGAGCAGGGAAGGAAAAAGTTTTGGACTAAATTGCAAAATTTCCACATTTTGCACCAAGGTAAGTTTGTATGTAAATATTACAATAATTTCATGTACATTCTTATATTTCAGCCTATTATATAAATATAGTAGCTGATGTTAAAATATAAATCGACTATTGGAAGAATGGAAATAAATATAGAGAGAGATCCGGTTGAACATTCGGAGAGATCGAATGAAATAGAGGGCGTAGCTAGGTCACATGTATGATGCTGAGTGCACATCATGTGTACAAGAAAGCTACGAGACACCTGTAGTAGCTAGGTCACATGTGTGATACGAGATGTATCCCATGTAGACAAGAGAGCTACGTGAAAGATAAATGTAGCTAGGTCGCATGCGTGATTCCAAGTGAAGGACACCATGTAGACAAGAGAGCTACGTGAAAGATAAATGTAGCTAGGTCGCATGCGTGATTCCAAGTGAAGGACACCATGTAGACAAGAGAGCTACGAGACAAATCGGTTGGGTCGCATGAGTGGTACTAAGTGTTCACCATGTGTACAAGAGAGCCGAACTAAACGAAGTATGATGGTGAAATTGTGTCTTGAAACCATTAAATATCGAGGATTGATCCGAATTGTTCAACGGGATGGTTTTGTGGTGATATTGTGGTTTGGACCTACATTTATAGTGAATGAAAAGTGGTGAAAATGATTTGTGGTATATACATATATAAGATAAAATGAGGTTAGCATAAAGAATGTGTGAAAGAGTGAAATTAGCATTAAAACTGTTTTTAGATGGTAGCAGTGACGTGATTTTGAAAATCACCAAAATAGGAGGAATATAATTAGAGGTTGAATGAGATGTGAAATTAAAGTTTAATGAGTCTACTTTCATATAAAAGAAACAGAGCAAGCAAAGGAATTCTATATTTTGAGATATTTACAATTGTATGTGACTTGCTCAGGATGAATACGTGATCCCTGTTCCAACTTTGAAAAATAATTAAAATTGTACAAAGAAAATTAAGAAATATAGTTTACATGCCTAAATTCCTTATTGAGACTAGTTTTAAATGAAACAGACTTCAGGGTTGTTTGAATTGTGTACTGAGAGAAATTCAATTTGTAGTGAACAGAGGTCATATCAGTCGAGCTGTGTAACAGGGGAAAATTTAACTAATAAACTGTACTAATCGGCTGAACCAAAATTATAGAAAACAATTAGCAAAAATCTTTATGAGTCTAGATTCAGGGAAATTTTACGGATTTGAATTTGAGTTTTGTAACTCGAGTTATGATTTATTTAGTGAATATGACGCAGCGAGACAGCTTAATCAAAGTGGAATGAATAGTGAAGTTAAAGTAGATATACTTGAATTGTTGTGTAAACATGTTAGATTTTTTTTAATTAGTATTTACATACTTACTTACTAAGCTATAAGCTTACTTTGTTTCTCTCTTTTGTCTTATAGTGTTCTTGACTTGCTCGGGAGTTAAGGATCGTGAAGATCTATCCGCATTATCATACTTTAGGGTATTTGAACTAAACGTTTTGAATTATGGCATGTATAGTAGGCTTAATTATTTTGTTACGTGTCATATTTGTCTAGGTTTAAAATATTAGTTACTGATACTCGACCAGCTAATTTGTACAAGCCACTAAAGTTGGCTAATATTGTTCAAGACATATATTATCGATGCACTATCAAATTGGATGACATATTTATATTTCGGTTATGTTTAATGGTATGTGTTATGTTACGGTAATACCTTGTATCTGTTAAGATGATAGAAGGTAAGGGTGTTACATTTAGTGGTATCGAGCTATGGTTTAGTCGGTTCTCGGACTAATAAAGTGTGTGTAAAAGTCTAGCTATACATGCCATAAAAATATTGTGATAGTGTGGTGACTCTGATTATTCTAAAGCGTGTTTTGTTTTAATATAGTAATGGATCTCAAGGAAGCTGCGGTGATGATCTTTGCTAGTAATGCGCCGGCTCCCGCACAAGGGACCGCTACTGTGGAAAGTAGACTGAGACATTGAGACAAGGAGATGAGGCTCGAATGCCTTTCTCCAAATGATGAACAATTGGTATCTTGAATTTATTCGAGCAAATCCAAATGCTCAACCTCCTCCACCCCTCCTATACCTCGGGCGATTCTGTAGCTACTCAAGGTATAGATTTGGTAAGAATGAACAAGCCTCCGGTTGACAAGATTCGAAAACAAGGGGTCAAGAGTTTAGAGCAAAGGTCGATGATGATCCCGAGAAAGCGGAATTCGGCTTGAAAATTCTACCCGTGTATTTGATGAGCTCCCATGTACACCCGAGGAATGCTTAAAGTGTCTTTGTATCACTTTTGAGAGATTCGACTTACCACCGGTGGAAGACTTTGGTTGCGATGGTGCCAAAAGAAAAAGTTACTTGGGATTTCTTCCGGGAAGAATTTAGAAAGAAATACATAAGTCAGCGATTTATTGATCAAAAACGGAAGGAGTTCCTTGAATTGAAGCGAGGGAAAATGTCGTAGAAAGAGTATAAACGCGAATTTGTAAGACTAAAGCAAGTATGCCTGTGGAATGTGTGTCCACCGAGGCCATTATGTGTAGAAGATTTGAAGATGGGCTGAATGAGGACATTAAAGTGCTTGTAGGAATTTTGGAGTTGAAAGAATTTGTAGTATTGGTTGATCGAGCTCTTAAAGTCAAGAATTGAACAAAGAAAGAAGAAAAGCTGCTATTGAGGCCCGAGATGTCGAAAAAGACAGATAAGCAAGCCATTTCAATCTCAACCAAAGAGGTCCAAAGAGACAAACCCTCGAATGACAGTTTCAATTGGGGATTCACAGAGATCGTGGTAGAGCATATTCGGGTCTAAAGCTCATGCTACTTGTGGCAAGTGTGGGTAATGTGCGACCTAGAAAGCCCGAGTGTCAACAATGTGGCGAGCAACATTATGGTGAGTGTTGGGGGACCGAGCGAGCTTGTTTCAGTCTTGGTTCTCATGAGCATTTTATTAGAGATTGTCCGGAGAAAGTTAAAGAAGAAGGATTTGAGTGCTAGATGAATACCACCGCTAGTAGAGGTAGACCACCGAGAAATCTGGAGGTGGGACTAGTAGTAAAACGGTGATGAAAGATTTAACGGCAAGATCGAAGCTAGAGCACCTGCTAGAGCTTATGCTATACGTGTCGAGAAGATGCATCATCTCCGATGTTATTCTTGGTACATTTTCTCTCTATGATACTATTGTTATTGCATTGATTGATCCGGGTCCACTCATTCCTATATTTGCATGAATTTAGTATCCAATAAAAAGTTGCTGTTGAATTTCTTGAGTTTACGATTAAAGTGTCGAACCCTTAGGCCAATATGTGCTAGTTGACAAGGTTTGCAATAATTGCCCATTAATGATTCAAGGTCCTTTTTTCCGCCAACTTGATCTTGTTACCATTTGGTGAGTTTGACGTTATCTTGGGAATGGACTGGTTAACATTGTATGATGCTAAGGTAGATTGTAAACAAAAGACACTAGAGTTGAAATGTGAAAATAGAGAAATTCTGTGGGTTGAAACAGAAGAATCAAATAAATTGCCTATGGTGATTTCGCACATGTCCGCGAAATACATGAGAAAGGGGTGTGAAGCTTATCGGCTTATGTAATGAATATTGAGTTGCCTCAATCGAAATTTGAATCGATCGATAGTCTGTGAGTTTCGGATGTATTTCCGAGGAATTGCCCGGGTTGCCTCGAACGAGAGAGATAGATGTTGCCATTGATTTGTTGCTTGCATCTTGCACCGATCTCGATTGCTCCATATAGAATGGCTCATTGAATTAAAAGAATTGAAGGCTCGATTGCAGGAGTTAACAGACAAGGGATTTGTGAGACCGAGTTTCTCTCCCTGGGGTGCTCCTGTATTATTCGTAAAGAAGAAGGATGGTTCAATGAGACTTTGCATTGATTACCGTCAGCTTAATAAGGTGACTATAAAGAACAAGTACCCGTTGCCGAGGATTGATGATTTATTCGATCAGTTAAAGGGGGCCACAGTGTTTTCAAAGATTGATTTGAGGTCTGGTTACTACCAGCTGAGAGTTAAGGAGTCAGATGTGCCGAAAACCGCCTTTAGGACAAGGTATGGACATTATGAGTTTCTTGTGATGCCTTTCGGCTTAACAAATGCTCCAGCTATATTTATGGACTTAATGAATCGAATCTTCCGACCATATTTGGATAAGTTTGTAGTAGTGTTTATAGATGACATTTTAATTTATTCTCGAGATGAGTCTGAACATGCCGAACACTTGAGAACTATATTGCAGATCTTGAGAGAAAAGAAACTGTTTGCCAAGTTTAGTAAAAGTGAGTTCTGGCTTCGTGAAGTCGGATTTTTGGGGCATATAGTCTCAGGTGATGGTATTCGGGTGGATCCAAGCAAGATTTCTGCGATCGTTGATTGGAAACCACCCAAGAATGTATCCGAGGTTAGAAGCTTTTTAGGCTTAGCCGGGTATTATAGACGTTTTGTTGAAGGATTTTCGATGATTGCCTCTCCTATGACTAAGTTGTTGCAAAAGAATGTTAAGTTTGAATGGACTGATAAATGTCAACAAAGTTTTGAAAAATTGAAAGCACAATTGACTGAAGCACCAATTTTAGTACAGCCTAGAGTCGGAAAGGAGTTCAGTAATTTATAGTGATGCATCATTGATGTGCCTTGGATGTGTGTTGATGCAAGAGGGTAAAGTGGTAGCTTATGCTTGAGACAGTTAAAACCGCATGAGAAGAACTATCCTACACATGATTTGGAACCGGCATTGTTGTTTTTGCCTTGAAGATTTGGCGACATTATTTGTACGGTGAAAATGCGAATTTTTCTTGAACACAAAAGTTTGAAGTACTTGATGAATCAAAAGGATCTGAATCGCAAGCAATGAAGATGGCTTGAATTATTAAAGGATTATGATTTAGTGATTGATTATCATCCGGAAAAGCAAATGTAAGTTCTTGACGCCTTGAGCAGAAATTTCCTTTTACTTTGAGAGCCATGAACACGGGTTAGCATTGTCGATGATGGGTCAATCTTAGCGAGATGAGAGCTAAACCGTTATTTCTCTAGTTGATTTGTGATGCTCAAAAGAATGATAGTGAGTTGCGGATCATGAGAATTCAATGCGAATCGAGTTACGACTCGATTTTCGAGTTGGACCGGATGACTATTTGATGTTTTGAGGCAGGATATGTGCTTGAAAAACGATAAATTGATTCGAAAATATTACATGAGGCGCACAATGGTCATTTATCGGTTCATCCTGGTAGCACAAAAATGTATAATGATTTAAAGAAGTCAGTATTGGTGGCGTGTATGAAAAGGACATTTCGAATTTGTAACCAAGTGTTTGATCTGTCAACAAGTAAAAGTGAACATCAAGTGCCTTCAGATTACTTCAACCGTAATGGTGCACGAGTGGAAATGGGACAAGATTACCATGGATTTTGTAACCGGTTTGCCTTTAACTCCTAAAAAGAAGGATCTTTGTTTGGGTAGTGGTTGATAGATTAACAAAGTCAGCCCACTTTATACCAAGACGCACCGATTACTCACTTGATAAATTAGCGAATTATATATTGCTGAAATTGTGAAGTTGCACGGAGTACCTATGTCTATAATATCGATAGAGATCCAAGATTTACCTCGAGATTTTGGAAAAAGTTACAAGAAGCTTTGGGTACAAAATTGAACTTTAGTACCGCATTTCATCCACAAACAGATGGTCAAACGGAAAGAGTAATCCGGTACTCGAAGATATGCTTAGATGTTGTGTTTTAGAATTTGGAGGTAGTTGGGAGAAATATCTATCTTTGATTGAGTTTGCCTACAATAACAGCTTATCAATCAAGTATACAAATGGCACCGTCTGAAGCCTTATATGGTCGTAAGTGTCGAACTCCTTTATATTGGACCGAGCTTAGTGAGAAGCAGATTCATGGAGTTGATCTAGTTAAAGAAACCAAGAGAAAATAAAAGTAATTCGGATTGCTTGAAAGTCGCTTCGGATCGACAAAAGTCATATCTGATTTAAAAAGAAAAGAGATTGAATTTCGGTGGGTGATAAAGTGTTCTTGAAGGTGTCACCATGGAAAAAGATTCGAGATTTAGTCGAAAAGGCAAGTTGAGTCCGCGTTTTATTGGGCGTCTGAGATTCTTGAGAGAATTGGACCGATGGCATATCGGTTGGCCTTACCGCAGAGAGTTAGAAAGAATTCATAACGTGTTTCATGTATCAATGTTGCGACGTTATCGTTCGATCCTTCACATGTGATTTCCCCAGAAATTGAGATTCGATCGGATATGACCTATGAGGAGAAACCAATAAAGATTTTGGCTCGAGAGGTTAAGCAGTTAAGAAATAAAAGTATAGCTTTAGTGAAAGTATTGTGGCATAGACATGGGATAGAAGAGGCTACGTGGGAACCCGAGGAAGCTATGAGGAAACAAGACCCAAACCTCTTTCTGGGTAAGATTTTGGGACGAAAATCTCAAAAGGGGGAGAATTGTGACAACCCGAATTAGGGCCTAATCGAATAGTGGTTTCGTGACCACAAATCGAGATAGAAATAATTGTTTTATAATTATTTTGGGGTTTATGATATGATTGCATGATTGTGTGAAAATTTCGTGATGAAATTCTATGCCTAAAGTGCTTAAATTGAAAGTAGGGACTAAATCGAATAAGTTGCAAAATTTGCATCCCGAAGTTTTAGTATGAAATTGTTTTGGAATATTAATTAGGAGGTCTTAAATAGCAATTTGACCAATTTTAAGTTCATGGACAAAATTAGGACATGGAAGGAATTTTGAAAGTTTAGTAAGGAGGGCATTTTGGTCATTTTGATATTAAATGAAATAAAATGGGAAAAATAACACAAAATTGATCATCATCCTCCTTAGTTGCTGCCAATTCTCCTCTCTCCATAGCTAGGGTTTCTTCAATTTTCAAGCTCCATAATCAAGAAAGACGCGAATTGATCTCGAGCGGGGAAGGAAAAAGTTTTGGACTAAATTGCAAAATTTCCACATTTTGCACCAAGGTAAGTTTGTATGTAAATATTACAATAATTTCATGTACATTCTTATATTTCACCTATTATATAAATATACTAGTGATGTTAAAATATAAATCGACTATTGGAAGAATGGAAATAAATATAGAGAGAGAGATCCGGTTGAACATTGAGAGATCGAATGAAATAGAGGGCGTAGCTAGGTCACATGTATGATGCTGAGTGCACATCATGTGTACAAGAAAGCTACTGAGACACCTGTAGTAGCTAGGTCACATGTGTGATACGAGATGTATCCCATGTAGACAAGAGAGCTACGTGAAAGATAAATGTAGCTAGGTCGCATGCGTGATTCCAAGTGAAGGACACCATGTAGACAAGAGAGCTACGAGACAAATCGGTTGGGTCGCATGAGTGGTACTAAGTGTTCACCATGTGTACAAGAGAGCCGAACTAAACGAAGTATGATGGTGGGGCTGTGTGCTGAAACCATTAAATATCGAGGATTGATCCGAATTGTTCAACGGGATGGTTTTGTGGTGATATTGTGGTTTGGACCTACATTTATAGTGAATGAAATGTGGTGAAAATGATTTGTGGTATATACATATATAAGATAAAATGAGGTTAGCATAAAGAATGTGTGAAAGAGTGAAATTAGCATTAAAACTGTTTTTAGATGGTAGCAGTGACGTGATTTTGAAAAATCACCAAAAATAGGAGGAATATAATTAGAGGTTGAATGAGATGTGAAATTAAATTTTAATGAGTCTACTTTCATATAAAAGAAACAGAGCAAGCAAAGGAATTCTATATTTTGAGATATTTACAATTGTATGTGACTTGCTCAGGATGAATACGTGATCCCCTGTTCCAACTTTGAAAAATAATTAAAAATTGTACAAAGAAAATTAAGAAATATAGTTTACATGTCTAAATTCCTTATTGAGACTAGTTATAAATGAAACAGACTTCAGGGTTGTTTGAATTGTGTACTGAGAGAAATTCAATTTGTAGTGAACAGAGGTCAGATCAGTCGAGCTGTGTAACAGGGGAAACTTTAACTAATAAACTGTACTAATCGGCTGAACCAAAAATTATAGAAAAAATTAGCAAAAAGCTTTATGAGTCTAGATTCAGGGAAATTTTACGGATTTGAATTTCGAGTTTTGTAACTCGAGTTATGATTTATTTAGTGAATATGACGCAGCAGAGACGGCTTAATCAAAGTGGAATGAATAGTGAAGTTAAAGTAGATATACTTGAATTGTTGTGTAAACATGTTAGATTTTTTTAATTAGTATTTACATACTTACTTACTAAGCTATAAGCTTACTTTGTTTCTCTCTTTTGTCTTATAGTGTTCTTCGGCTTGCTCAGGAGTTAAGGATCGTGAAGATCTATCCGCACTATCATACTTTAGGGTATTTGAACTAAACGTTTTGAATTATGGCATGTATAGTAGGCTTAATTATTTTGTTACGTGTCATATTTGTCTAGGTTTAAAATATTAGTTCTGATGACTCGACCAGCTAATTTGTACAAGCCATTAAAGTTGGCTAATATTGTTCAAGACATATATTATACGATGCACTATCAAATTGGATGACATATTTATATTTCGGTTATGTTTAATGGTATGTGTTATGTTCTGGTAATACCTTGTATCCTGTTCCGGCGACGGTAACGGGTAAGGGGTGTTAGACCATGTGTCACACACGGCCTAAACACATGCCCATGTGTCTACCCGTGCGGACAAATACAAGGCTACTTTCCAAGCCATTTTGTCACCCTCACAACACATGTACGAATACTTATAAAATAGCATACAACATGGAAAAATTATGTCATGACCATGACAATTTCACATGCAACCAATATCATAGATTTTACCTTCATCTTTACCACATTAATGTTATGGCTATCAACATGTCATCAAACCTCATTTTCATCACTAAGCATTCATGATCGCATCCACATACCATTCATACCAAGCCATTAAAGACTCTTAATAAATAAATAGGTTTACTAACCCCATAATCAAAATAAGCCAATACATTTGGCTAAAGCAATATCAGATACTCAAATATTTAAACTCCTATACATGCCATAGACTTAAAGTACTTGAAATCACTTACACCAATAGCTGTAGCTTGACAATGTGATAATATCTCCGATGAACTCCAACCCGAGCTAACCTAGCAACACTAGAGAACATGAGAAAGGAAGGGGGTAAGCTTTACACTTAGTAAGTTCATATGAAAACAATAAGCAACTCATTAACATGTTTTATCAATGTTCCCAACATATTCTCAAGTTCATGATAAGTTGTCCTCTTGTACAATAGTCAATGAAATATTTATATCTAGAGTTAAGAAACTCCAAATCAAGTTGCATTAATTTTAATTGAAACTAGACTCATGTACCTTTCTACCATAAAATTTTCAAAAGTTTTGGTTTAGCCAAATAGTACAGTTTATTCCTCAAAATTACCCCTGATTCACTGTTTGATAATTCTGACCCTTCTTCACTAAAGTTAAATTATCTCATATCACAGGAATCAAATAATGTTCTCCTCTATTTCTCTTGAAAACAGACTCATTAAGGATTCTAAAAATGTAAATTATAACTCTTAAATATTTTTGTACAATTTATAATGATTTTTTCAAATCAGAATAGGGGATTTCGAAGTCATTCTAACTCTATCTCACACAACTTCAAACATCTCATTATAGGAAATTCTTTTCCTTACACGGTTTCTTTTATAAGAAACTAGACTCAACAATATTTAACTCCATATTTTGTTCAGCCTCTAATTCACTTTCTACTATTTTTGTTGTATTTTCAAATTTACACCACTGCAGTAGCCCAAAACTGTCCAGGCTAATTTGCTCATTCACAATTATTGTTCACCAAATTAATACAACATCATATCATCTATCATGGCAAGAACACATAGCTATGCATCATAAGCATGGATCCATAATCTCAATGTCATCAAGTACCAAAGACTTATTCCAAATCATGCCATTTTCCTAGTATTCACCAATTACTATATACATCATGAACATAGACCCATAACAATAAGGTCATTACACAATCATTCTTATAAACATGACTTACTTATTTGCATCCTTACCAAGGGTGCATTATAGACCGAATCATTTCTCACGAGTTTTGCATACATACCAGTACTACTTTGTGACATAATCATTCCTTATCACAGCTTTGTTATAATCTTTAAATTTCTTGTTGAACTACTTAGAGTACTAAAGGATACTCGGGGAAATTCGTACACATAGTAAGATGTCAATGTCATATCCCAGATATGGTCTTACATGGATTCAGACATATCGATGCCAATGCCATGTCCTAGACATGGTCTTACATGGAATCTCATAGCGAAACTTTATCAAATGTCATCGAGACATCATGAATCCATTTCATAAATAAAAATACATGTACATATTTAAACATTAGACATATAATAATAACAGCACATTGCATTGTTTTCATACAACTTACCTCGACACCAAATTGGGAAAAAAGGCCTAAACATCAATTTCTCGTTTTTCCTCGTTCTAAGCTTGAATCTCGTTTTTCATCATCTATAACATCACATTTAACTTATTAAAACAATATACTAATCAAATTAGTCCAATGACACATTTTGGCAAAATTTTCAATTTTGCCCCTATTCTTTGCCAAAATTACCAAATTGCCCCTAAGCTCGAAAAATGATTTTTATCACATTTTCTTACTCATTAAACCTAGACAAACCATTTTCATAACTATAGTAACTCAAAAATTCAATTATTTCACACATTTAAAATTATTTCACACTGTTAAGGAGTTGAGAACAGTTAGGAAATTTCTAGATGTTTTTCCCGAGGAGCTACCTGGGTTGCCGAGAATCGATGATCTTTTCGATAGTTTAGGGGAGCGTCTATTTTATCGAAGATTGATCTGTGGTTGGGGTATCACCAATTGAGGGTTAAAGAGGTGGATGTTCATAAAACAGCTTTTAGAATTCGTTATGGGCACTACGAGTTCTTGGCGATGCCATTCGAGCTGACAAGTGCATCTGCCGCTTTCATGGATCTCATGAATCGGGTTTTCCAACCTTACTTGGATCGGTTCGTGGTTTTATAGATGACATCTTGCTGTACTTAAGGGATGAAGATGAGTATGATGCACACTTAAGAATTGTGTTGCATGCATCACTTAAGGATTGTGTTACAGACTTTGAAGGAGAAGCAGTTGTATGCCAAATTCAGCAAGTGCAAATTTTGGCTAAGGGAGGTTACTTTTCTAGGACATGTGGTGTCAGCTGAGGGGATTAAGGTGGATCCTCGAAAAATCGAGGCAGTGTTAGAATCGAAAACACCCAAGTCAATTTCAGAAATTAAAAGTTTTCTAGGCTTGGCAGGATACTATAGGCAGTTTGTTAAGGGCTTTTCAGTAATTGTTGCACCCTTAACTAAATTGTTGAGGAAGGGGATACAATTTTTTTGGACGGACAAGCAGCAAAAGAGTTTTGGAAAACTCAAGAAAGTTTTAACGGAGGCCCCTTTGTTGATTCAGCCAGTGCCTGGGAAGGAGTTTACGGTTTATAGTGATGCATCGTATGTGGGCTTAGGTTGTGTATTGATGCAAGAAAGAAAGGTGGTTGCGTATGCATCACAGCAAACTAAGACTTACAAGGTGAATCACCCAACCTTTGATTAGGAGCTAGCTGGGGTGGTTTTCGCACTGAAGATATGGAGGCATTACTTATACGGGGAGAAGTGCGTAATTTATTTGGACCACAAGAGTTTGAAGTACCTCTTTACCCAAAAGAAGCTAAACCTTAGGCAGCGTAAGTGGGTAGAATCATTGAAGGATTATGGTTGTACGATTGAATACCACCTTGGCAAAGCAAATGTGGTAGCCGACGCGTTGAGTCGTAGGGCTAAGTCAGACTTGAGAGCTATGCTTGTCCGTTTAAGCTTGTTGGATGATGGTAACTTGTTAGCTGAGCTTCAAGTAAAGTCGGTGTGGGTCGAGCAGATAAGGAGTAAGCAATTAGTGGATGAGACTTTGAGTGCCCGTTTTAAACAAGTGGAGGGTGGGGAGACATTAGACTTTGGGATAAATAGTGAAGGAGTATTATGTTTCCGTGGGAGAATGTGTATACCAAAGGACTATGATCTAAGGCAGTCCATTCTATGGGAAGCACATAACGGTCTTTATGCTATGTATCCTAGTGAAAACAAGATGTATCAGAATTTGTGTGAGCTTTATTGGTGGTCTGGACTTAAGCGCGAGGTTATTGTAACACCCCAAACTGGGCCCAGACGTTACGACCGAATCCGGCGTGTCACATTGAAGTGTTTTTCGAAAACCATGTTTTCATTGAAAACCCTTCTTGATGTTTAGAAACTTTTACCGTTTAAACTTGAATAAAACCTTAGCCTTATTTTTTTTTCCAACATGTGATTCATTGTAATAATCAAAGCATTGTTAACAACCTTGTAAAATCTTATGGGAAACTTTGAAAATTAGACTGCTTAAGTACCTAGCTCTTCCATGATCCAATCCTAGACATGCATACATCCATTGCCACACTTTAAGCTTGTTACTTGTCCACGAATAACAAATTAAGTTTAAGTCTATTTACAATATTTATTTCCTTTGAAAACATTTACGTTATGGAAGCTTTGCTCGATTATCGTGATATTTTAAAAATAAGTAACTTTTATAAAAGCAGCCTAGAGCTAACCAATTTAATAACCCAAAATATTAAAAATAATAAAAGAGCGACCTTATTACAACTTTAACGAATAAAAATAATCAAAATAATAAATGCAAAACTTATTTTAAAGAAAACAAAACTTAATCTTCGTTGCCACACTGAATCTCTTGACTCCAAGTCCATCGATCTAAGGCTCACCGCAAAGATGGGAAAAGGGGTGAGTTGGGAAAACTCAAGTGTGTAAAGTATCCCAACCGAGCCCAAATCGGTTCAAGCTTTCTTGGGCCTAAGCCCTATTCGAATTTAGTGTTAACGGGCCTTAGCCCATATCAATATTAATCTGGGCCATAGCCCTTACAAGACACAGAGTATCTTGGGCCTAGCCCATATCGGTATCAATCTGGCCGTAGCCCTATTACAAGTCGAGATATATTGGGCCTTGCCCATATTAACTGATTGGGCCATTTTAATACAGTTGGCCCATAATAAAACGATCTCATATGATTAATGCATGATAACCCTATCCAACCCTACACTTGCCTCCGTCCATCCTACACTTCTGTGGGGAATAAATCACCACGCCATCCCTACACTTACATCGTTAGCAGCCGATTGCGGCACTAACTATAATCCATGACAAAGTCGCTTATATCGTAATATGTGGCATGACCACCGTAAGCAGGTTCTTCCTCCATAACAAAACCCAACCCCATGCAATGATATACATGTCATGCATATAACAAATGTAATCGAATATCATGTATTTAGGTCAAAATTAACCCTAGGGGTATAACGGTCATTTAGCACCTAGGGGTAAAACGGTAATTTTCATACTTAGGGGTAGTTTAATAAAATTTACTATTCTAGAGTTTACATACATATTCTAACCATTAACACATTAACAGAAGCACTTACCGAGCGTTTTTACCGAATCAGGCCCGTTGGCCTACTAACCTATTTTCGGCCCATTAAGCCCAAATATACCGAAGTGCACGAAATTATGCACTCTGCAATCATACTACTTGCGATTATCAAAATTAACAACCAAACCACCTCACAAGCGCTCGCAAGTTCATAAATGCTGGCTTTTCGGCTTTTTGCCTTTTACCGATCTAGTTTATGAGTGGGTGTCGTTTACACACCTGATTTAGAACGATACGTTGGCGAGATCCACACACGAACTGCCTAAAATTGGATTACTACAACGTCAATCTAAATATCGAAAACAAACTACTTATTTAACCTCTTACCATACTCGTCCAACACAGCCTTAGATCCCAGAGTTTTTTTTACCTTTTTGCCGAAATATGGGTTAGATCTGAAGAGCCAACCGAATTAGTCTTCAAGCCCTTTGTTGTACGTCCTCTTGTCCACTTGTCTATGCTAACTCTTACACAATCAAAAGAAAAAGGAAAAAAAAAACCCTTAGACCAAAACGCTAGCCACCCTTAGGGGTTTCGGCTTTTCTTAATTCATGAATAACGAAAAAAAGATTCGAGCATTTACCAATACTGTTATGACACTACTCCCAATCGATTGTAGATCCAACTAACGCACAAGAAGGGAAAAATACTCAACCAAGGGTTCAGCCTTTGTAGTTCCTCAAAGTAGTAAGATTTCGGTTTTGAAAGAAAAGATACGAGGTTTGGCTTCAATGGAAATTCGGCTAACCAGTTTGTTGAGGATTTAAGAGAGAAAAGAAGAATATGAAGGATTTAGGTTCGGCAAAAAGATAGGATAAGAATTAAGAGGAGAAAGAAAAGAGAAGAGGGGAAGAGATGAGAGAAGGATAGAAAAGAATAAAAAATAGAAGAAGGAAAAAAAATAAATCCTAAGGCCTAAAATATTTGACACTCTTTAGCTATGGTCGAATGAGTGCATTTCGGCATAGGAATTCTTTTTAAATTTCAATTCCCTAATTTGCTCCTTGATTTTTGGCCAAGTTTGGAGTTTGAATTTCATTCAAACTCCCCAACCGATCGAGCAGCCTTATCCACCTACTTGCACCGCTTGACCTGCTGCTAGGAGTCTGGTCGACTCAACTCCTTCCCCATGCGTGCAGCAAAACCCACCACTCTCTGCGAGATGAGGCTCAAACTCAGGACCTCGTCGCCCATGCGCCCACACGAAGCTGGCCGCCTTTGCACCACGCTTCTCCTTTAGTAATATATGGTTACAATTAATTATAAACCTTACTGCTGAAGCTTGATTACTTACGAAATAAAAAGGAAATTTTGCTTCTTGTACATCTCGAACTGCGACCTCTTTAACACACACATCGTTGCTTGTCATCGCATACAGTGCTCTTCTTGTGTCAAACTTCATTCGTAACTTCCTTTAAGGCCTATTCAATCGCAACTCATATCTTGAAAAAAAGCCCAATTTGCACGCCATGCCTTGAACCTGTGTACTTCCCACGCCCTCCTAGCGTGCTTTGCCATTGGGCCAAATACTTGCTTCGACATGAATTAGCTTTGAACAATTAATAAGGCTTACCTGCGACAGCCTTTGGTTTTTCTAAAATAAAAACCCACAGTTGCAAACGCAAGGAATCGAACCCCTGCTCCCTTCTTACTGCTTAACACGCCTAACCACTAGGCAAATGAATGTTTTCGATGTGGTTCTCGGATCATTTTATTAGAGACGCCTGAGAGAGTCGAGAAAGAAAAAATTTGAATGTAAAAGCTAGTGGTGCGGACTCGAGGGAAGGTATCCAGAAAAGTGGAAATGAAACAAGCGAGAAGAATGCGACCGAGGATGCACCGTTAGACTGAAGGAAGGGCTCAGACTAGAACTTATGCTATTAAAGCGCGTGAAGATACTTCCTCACCGATGTGATTACCGTACATTTTCTCTCTATAATGTTAATGTTATTGCTTTGATTGATCCCGTTCTACTCATTCATATGTGTGCATGAAATTGGTGTCTAGTATGAATATACTGTTGGGAATCTGTAATTTATGATTAGAGTGTCGAATCCGTTAGGCAAATGTGTATTGTTGATAAAGTATGTAAGAAATGTCCTTTAATGATTCGGGATCATTACTTTCCTACCGACTTGATGTTGTTGCCGTTTGATGAGTTTGATGTTATTTTGGGTATGGATTGGTTGACATTGCATGATGCTAAAATAAATTGCAAAGAAAAGGTTATAGAATTAAAGTGTGAAAATGGTGAAACTCTGCAGTTGAATCGGATAAATCGAGGCATTGCCTAGTGTGATTTCTTCAATGTCGGCTCAAAGATATCGAGAAAGGGTTATGAAGCTTATTTGGCGTATGTAATTAATACAAAAGAAGTTGAAAAGAAAGTTGAATCGATTGCGGTTGTGTGTGAATTTGCGAACGTATTTCGGAAGAATTCTTTGGGTTTGCCTCAAATCGGGGAAGTAGAATTTGGTATTGATTTGATCTGGGAATAGCTCCGATTCGATTGCTCGTATAGAATGGCACCAGCAGAGTTGAAGGAATTAAAGTCGCAGATTGCAAGAGTTGGTGATAAAGGTTTTGTGAGACCGAAGTTTTTCACCTTGGGGTGCTCCGTGTTATTTGTGAAAAGAAAGATGGTTCTATGAGATTATGTGTTGATTATCGGCGATTAAACAAGGTGACAATCAAAAACAAGTATCCGCTTCGAGAATTGATGATTTGTTTGATCGCCTAAAAGGAGCGACATGGTTTTCAAAGATTGACTTGAGATCCGGTATTACCAAGCTGCGGGTAAAGGAGTCGGATGTACCTAAAAGCGCTTTTAGAACAAGGTATGGTCATTATGAATTTTAGTTATGCCATTCGGATTGACAAATGCTCTCATTGTGTTTATGGATTTAATGAACCGCATATTTTACCATACTTGGACAGATTTGTTGTGGTGTTTATAGATGATATTTTAATTTATTCAAAAGATGAGACGAGCATCTTGAGCATTTGAGGATAGTTTTGCAAACTTTGAGAGATAAACAATTTGTATGCTAAGTTTAGTAAAAGTGAATTTTGGCTACGGAAGTTGGATTTTGGGTCATATTGTTTGGTGATGGTATACGGGTTGATCCTAGTAAAATTTCAGCCATTGTTGATTGGAAACCACCGAAAAATGTAATTGAAGTTAGAAGTTTCTTGGGGCTAGTGGGTATTATCGGCGGTTTGTAAATGGATTTTCTATAATTGCTGCTCCTATAACTAGATTACTCAGAAAGGTTGTTAAATTTGAATGGACGGAAGAATGTCAATGAGTTTTGAAGAATTGAAAAGTTATTAACAGAGGCACCGGTGTTAGTACAGTTTTAATCGGGTAAAGAATTTGTGGTGTATAGTGATGCTTCTCTAAATGGTTTGGGGTGTGTGCTCATGCAAGAAGGAAAAGTGGTGGCATATGCTTCGAGGCGATTAAAACCTCATGAGAGGAATTATCCTACTCACGATTTGGAATTGGTCTGCGGTGGCGTTTGCTTTGAAAATTTGGCGACATTATTTGTATGGTGAAAATGTCGGTGTATACCGACCACAAAAGTCTTAAGTACTTGATGTCACAAAAGACTTGAATTTGAGACAACGAAGATGGTTGGAGTTGTTGAAAGATTACGAGCTTGTTATTGATTATCATCCGGGAAAAGCGAATGTGGTTTCTGATGCTTTGAGAAGAAAGTTGTTGTTTGCTTTGAGAGTTATGAACACTCAGTTGAAAGTGTCAGATGATGGTTCGATTCTAGCAGAGTTAAGAGCAAAACCAATGTTTTTACAAGAGATTTCTGAAACTCAGAAAAATGATCAAGATTTGCTAGCCAAAAGAAAACAGTGTGAAGCTAATACGAGATCAGATTTCAGAATTGGTTCTGATGGGTGCTTAATGTTTAAAGATCGGATTTGTGTACCGAAGAATGAGGAATTGATTCAAAAGATCCTACAGGAAGCACATAGTGGTTATTTCTCGATTCATCCGGGTAGTACGAAAATGTATAATGACTTGAAGAAAATGTATTGGTGGAATGGAATGAAAAGAGATATATCAGAGTTTGTGTCCAAAAGCTTAATTTGTCAACAGGTGAAAGCTGAACACCAAGTACCTTCAGGATTACTCCAGCCTATTATAGTTCCTGAATGGAAATGGGATCGGATTACTATGGATTTTGTTTCAAGATTGCCATTGACTCCAGGAAAGAAAAATGCCATCTGGGAAATAGTTGACAGATTAACTAAGTTGGCTCATTTTATCCCAGTACATACGAATTATTCTCTTAACAAGTTGGCTGAACTGTATATTAAAGAAATTGTTAGATTACACGGAATACCATTATCGATTATTTCAGATAGAGATCCAAGGTTTACCTCGCGGTTTTGGCAAAAGTTGCAAGACGCGTTAGGTACGGTTAAATTTTAGTCTTGCTTTTCATCCACAAACCGATGGACAATCGAGAGAGTAATTGATTCTTGAAGACATGCTCGGATGTTGTGTATTGGAATTTCAAGGAAGTTGGGAAAGATATTTGCGTTGGTAGAATTTGCTTACAACAATAGCTATCGACGAGCTTGAAAATGGAACCTTATGAAGCATTGTATGGTCGCAAGTGTCGAACGCCTTTGTATTGGACTGAACTCAAGGAAAATTAGATTTATGGAGTTGATTTAATAAAAGAAATCAAGAAAAGTGAAGATAATTCGAGATTGTTTGAAAGTCGCTCAGATAGGCGTAAATCTTATGCGACCTAAAGCGAAAGGACATTGAGTTTCAAGTTGGTGATAAGGTATTTTTGAAAGTGTCTCCATGGAAGAAAGTCCTTAGATTTGGACGAAAGGGCAAGTTAAGTCCGCGTTTTATTGGACCGTATGAAATAATTGAAAAGTTGGACGGTAGCATATCGGCTAGCGTTACCACCCAAATTAGAAAAGATTCATGATGTGTTTCACGTATCTATGTTACGTTGGTATCGTTCGGATTCTTCACATATAATTTCACCGACAGAAATTGAACTGCGACCGGATATGACTTATGAAGAAGAACCGATTAAGATTTTAGCTCGAGAAGTCAAACAACTAAGAAATAAAAGTGTTGCACTTGTGAAAGTGTTGTGGCAAAAGCATGGGGTAGAAGAGACTACATGGGAACTTGAAGAAACTATGAGAAACCAATACCCACACCTGTTTACCGGTAAGATTTTTGAGGACGAAAATCTTTAAAAGGGGGGGAGAGTTGTAATATCCTGAATTAGGGCTTAATCGGAATAGTGGTTTCGTGACCACAAATCCGAGATAGAAATAATTATTTTACAATGATTTTGATGTTTATGATATGATTGCATGATTGTGTGAAAATTTCGTGATGAAATTCTATGCCTAAAGTGCTTAAATTGAAAGTAGGGACTAAATCGAATAAGTTGAAAAACTTCCATTCTAGAAGTTTTAGTATGAAATTGTTTTGGAATATTAATGAGGAGGTCTTAAATAGAAATTTGACCAATTTTAAGTTCATGGACAAAATTAGGACATGGAAGGAATTTTGGAAAGTTTAGTAGTAAGGGTATTTTGGTCATTTAGTTATTAAAATGAATTAAAAACAAAATTAAAAGCCAATTTTGTCCATCTTCTTCATTAGGCCGAAATTTCAAGGGTTCTCCATAGCTAGGGTTTGTTTCAAGCTTCCAAGCTCCATAGTAAGTGATTCCAAGCCCCTTTTTAATGATTTTTACGTTTTTGAGATCGCGGTAACTCGATAAAGCTTATGTTAGCAATAATTTAACCTAGGGTTTATATTTGGAAAAATACCCATAGGTGAAATTTGTGTATTTTGATGTTTTATGATAGAATATGAAGTTTTAAATTATGTTAGACAACTTGTACTACTCGATTTTAAGCAAAAATGAGTAAAAGGGCTTAATTGGTAAAAATACCTAATAGTCACAAGTACATGTTAGAGTGAGAATTTGATGTTGCCATAGAAGAGAAAAGTGATCAGCATGTTGTAAAACATAATAATAAGGAATAAATTTTAATCCCGAGCCTAGGGGCAAAAATGTAAATATGCAAAAGTTTAGGGGTAAAATTATAATTTTGCCAAAATTTGAGTTAAGGATTAATTTTATAATGTGAGTATTAAATAAGCTAAATGTGTTATTTTAGATCAAGAAAGACGTGGAATCGACCTCAATCGAGGAAAAGAAAAGATTGTGGACTAAAGTGCAAAATCTTTGTATTTTGGTACCAAGGTAAGTTCATGTGTAAATAATGTAGCATAATGGTTATTTTTAAGTTATTGATGTTAATTATATGTTATGCTGAATTTTATTATGAAATGTATGCTTTGTGGTTAATTTCAAATAATATGTAAATTATGTGAACTACTTGTTAAATATAATTGTTACTGAGTATTGATTTGGCATTCTACGGAAGACAGCAAGGATAAGTGTTCGAGGAAAAGCCCGTTTGAACCTTAGGAATAGATTAGGATACAAGTGACATGTCACTAGGATGGTTGAGCATCCGAGCTCGTTGAGTTGAGTCCGACTTCATTTATGGATGCGAATGTCCGAACTCGTTGAGTTGAGTCCGAGTTCGTGAAATGTAACTAGGCATCCGAGCTCGTTGAGTTGAGTCCGAGTTCACTTATGGATGCGAACGCCCGAGCTCGTTAAGTTGAGTCCGAGTTCGCTTATGGGCGGGTTACATGATTGCTTGATTGTATATATGGCACTTATGTGCAAGTTATCCATGTATCCGAATTATATTCCGATGTGTTCAACGGGTAAAGTTCTACTCAAATGGAGGAAAATTTCGAGATGTAAAATGACGTATTGGTAAGTGATATGAAATGGATATTTTGGACAGGTATGTATTTAACCCTCGGGTTGAGTATTGATACAACCACGATAAGGTAATAAGATGATGAAGAATGATTAAAATGTGATATGTGTTTTAGTGATGTATGCTAATGTTGACCGGTATAACTGTTTGTTATGTTACTTATTATTTGCATATGAACTTACTAAGCATTTATGCTTACTCCTCCTTCTTACTCATTGTAGTTTTGGACAAGCCAGCTCAGAGTCGGGATAGGTCGAAGGCTCGACCACACTATCCGAAGACTTTTGGTAAATGGCTTGTAAATTTAAGTATGGCATG
Organism: Gossypium arboreum; assembly: GCF_025698485.1. NCBI lineage: Eukaryota > Viridiplantae > Streptophyta > Magnoliopsida > Malvales > Malvaceae > Gossypium > Gossypium arboreum. The sequence continues at coordinate 34,225,819 of NC_069082.1, forward strand.
TATAGCAATATACCCATTTTGTGTAAATGATCTTATGGTATGGTTGTGAAATGGTTGAGGAAATGCTTGATAATGATAAATTATGAAAATGGTTAGTTTAGATTATGTTTGATGTTAAGGAAAACTATTAAGATACTTAGTGCATAAAACTCATAAAAGGATGAAATTTACCATAAGCAGAATACGCAGCAACACTAACGCGAGTTTGAAAATTTACTAAAATCATAGAAATTGAATTTGGTGGTGAACTACATATCAAATTTAAGCTTATTATGTCTAGTTTCTCATGAAATAAATGAAACAAGTAAAGGAAGTATATGTTAGAAGATATTTGAATTTTAGTGAAACAGAGTCATAGCAGTTTCTGAATCCCCTGTTCCTACTTTAGAAATTCACCATAAATTTTAAAGATATAATTAGGTGGTGTATATTATATCCTCAGAATCCTTATTGAGTCTAGTTTTATTAGAAACAAACCTTATAGTCATATGAATTTGTTACAGCGAGAAATGTGGTTCGTAGTAAACAGAGGTCAGACCAGTGGAGTCCTGAAACAGGGGTAACTTTAACTAATAAACTGTACTAATTGGCCTAACAAAAAAATTCTAGAAAAAAATTAGTAGATAGGTATATGAGTCTAGATTCAGAAAAAATTTACGGATCTTAATTTTGAGTTTCGTAACTCGAGATATGATTTTTCTTGTGACTGTGACGCAAGTAGCTTAAAAGCTGTGAATGTAGAAACAAATAATCCAAAGTTCTAAAAATGTTAAACTAAGCTTAGTAACACCTCATACTCGACTCCGGCGATGGTCTCGGGTGTGGGGGCGTTACAGATTCGCACTAACTACTCATTGCAAAAGCTAGCTAGGCTATATGTTGCGGAGATTGTAAGATTGCATGGAGTGCCAGTATCTATAATATCTAATAGGGACCCACGTTTCACTTTGCGATTTTGGAAGAAGCTGCATGAGGCGTTGGGTACTAGGTTGAACTTCAGTACGGCTTTCCACCCTCAAACTGCTGGACAGTCAGAAAGGGTGATCCAAGTATTGGAAGATATGTTGAGGGAATCTGTGATTGAGTTCTGAGGTAGCCGGGAGGACTATTTACTATTAGTCGAATTCGCGTACAATAATAGTTATCAAGTAAGCATTGGGATGGCTCTATACGAAGCACTGCATGGGCGAAGGTGTCGAACTCCAACATGTTGGATGAAGTTGGGCGAACGAAGGGTTTTGGGCCCTGAGTTAGTAGCCGATACTGAGGATAAGGTGATATTGATCCAAGATTAGTTGAAGGAGGCCTCGGATAAGTAGAAGTCATATGCTGACCTTAAGTGTCGAGAAATAGAGTTTGCAGTGGGGGACTTAGTTTTCCTTAAGGTCTCTCCTTGGAAGAAGGTATTAAGGTTTGGACGGAAGGGTAAGCTAAGCCCAAGGTTCATTGGGCCATATTGGGTTATAAGGCGGATTGGGCAGTCGCTTATCAGCTAGAATTACCTCCTGAACTGAGCCAGATCTACGACATGTTCCATGTTTCCACGCTAAGATGGTATCGCTTGGATCCTTCACATGTCGTGGCGATTGAGGAAATCAAGTTCCGACCAGACCTAACTTTTGAGGAAGTGCCCATACAAATAATTGGTCAAGATGTCAAAGAACTAAGAAGGAAGTCTGTTCCATTAGTCAAAGTGCTTTAGCGGAATCATAAGGCTATGGAGACTACTTGGGAACCTGAGGAAGTGATGCAATGTCAATATCCTCAATTGTTTGAATCAGGTAAAATTTTGAGGACAAAATTTCTTTTAAGGGGTAAAGTTGTAACGCCCTAAAAATCCTAAAACCCCAAAATCCTGAAATCTTGAATTCTTTTTTTTCCTTTTATGCTTAGCAATTTCGGTTAAGTGTTAATTACGTGATAGTAGGTCTTGGTCAAGGTTTGAGTTCGAATTTAGGGGTAGAATAAATTATAGTTTAATAATTAAAAGGACTTTGTTGCCAAGTAGTTGGGCTTTTAAATAAAGATAAGGGAAAATGGCATCAAACAGCCTTGTGGAAGAGTGGCTAAGTGACACCACTTAGAGTGTAGAGAGGTCACGTTAGTAGCTAGCAAGGAGATCCAAGGTTTGAATCCTAGCTTAGTGTTTTTAGAAGTTTAATTTTGGCCTTCTAGAAGGTTGGAAGTGGCGTGAAGATGGACTCCAAAGGGAGTGTTCAGGAGAGAAAATTAAGGAAAGGATCAAGGGGTTATCAGGGAGAAAAACGAGGAGATGAGAAGGGGGAAGAGATGGAGCCGAATGGGGAATTGAAGGCCAAGCAATTCAGCTATAGGGGCTATAAATAAGTGCTGAAAGCAGGGTTGCCAGGCTAATGTCGAATTTCGTTCACCCTATTACCAGAAACCCTTTTCTCTAAAAGCCGAAAACCCTTTTATTTTACTCTCTTTTCTTTGTGCCGATTTCTATTCTTTCTCTACACAATTTTCTTTGTTTCGCTTAGATGATTCCTTCTTCTACTCTTCTTCTTTAATCTGTACCAAATAAACCTTATTCACCATACTAAGTTTAAAAGTCGAAAAGCTGAATCTTCCAAGGGCCAAATACTCTTCGATCGAATCTAATGTAAATGTTTGTTCTTCCAATCGGTTTTGTGAAGAACCTATTATGCTGTTCTTTCCTCACTCTTTCTAATCAACTATTGTCGGGAATTAGTATCGAATCTCAGATCTTAGCTCTCTGCTGAAATTGCTCTTTAGGTGTTTGCGATTTTGGTAAGTATTCCTCTCCCATTGGCTAAGGTGGCCGAATGGTCATAGTTAAGGTAAGGGGACTTGTGTTGGATATAAGTCACCTATTATTTTGGTTTTAATAGTTAAGATTGGTGCAGATCTAGGAGTTGACCGCTCAAGGTAAGGTTAAGGTGAGGTTTCAGTTTTAGTAAAGATATGTATTAAACATGCAATTAATTGAAGGGTGATATCGTTTGTAGGTTGGTACTAAGGGAATCATAGCATGCTTGCTTACCAGGTGTGTACATACACTGCACACACAAGTAGATCGACAGAAGCCAAAAATTTGAAAAGCCGAAATGCCAAAAAGCCGAAAGTTTGGCTGCGATAGTCTTACGAGTGCGCGAACACTTGCGCGGAGGACACCGATAAGTTGTTTGAGGCCCATGGGCGATTCCATGGACTTGAGTTGTGATCTGGCAAACCGTGCCAGAATAGGCTTAATGGGCCCGATGGGCTGTTGGGTCCATAATAGGCAAAATTTGATAATTGATGCTATGTGATAGAAACTTTGTGTGTGAGCATGAATATAAGGTGATTTGGGCCTAACGGGCCATATAAATGTGATTTGGGCCTAATGGGCCATATGAATATGAATTGGGCCTGATGGGCCATATGAATGTAAATTGGGCCTGATGGACCATATAAATGAGATTGGGCCAAGTGGGCCATATGCAAGTATGTAGGGGTTTTGGGCCTGGTATATGATAAACTACATAAAACTTAATTAATATATTGTGACCATTGACAAGTTATAGGGTTAAAGTGTGGCAACGGGTATATGCATGTCTAGGATTGGATATAGGGAGAGCTTGGTACTTAGGCGGTCTTAATGACTCACCTCCTCTTCTCTGGATCCTACTTGGTGCATAGTATTCGTTCATCTTAGCTCCAGGATTTGTTAACAGGCCGAGGTAAGTGGAAACCGTATTAAAGAGAAAATTACCAAAATGCCTCTAAGGGCAAAAATGACCATAATACCCCTAGGTGTTGAATGTAAAATTTATGGATGTAACACACATATCTGCTGCATACATTAGATATTCTGCTTAGGTTGCCTATGGGTTGGAAAGTATGGAACGGAGGAAGTATGTGAGGATCGCATGGTTGCTTGACAATCATGGATCCACCGACGGCTTTTAAGCCCAATATGTAAATAAAGGTAGTTCCGTAACCGGGCTACCATTGATATGTCGATTAGGTGGGTCGATATTTATATCACCACATGATATGACGGGGGACGGAGCTGGTGTGTAGCGGATGGATTATTGGGATGGGATTGCATTGCATGTTTGATGTATGATGATTCTTGAATGCTTGTTTTTTGTTGAGGGTTGTACACACTGAGTTTGCGAAAACTCACCCCTTCTTTTATTTTATTTTCAGGTGATGCTCAGTAGGAGGTTCGATGTTTGGAGGGATTCTGGGTTGCCAGCTGGCAAGATAATTTGGACTTGTTTTTTTTTTTCATTTTAAAGAATATGAGTCTCTGATTATTAAGTGATTACAAATTGGATTGTAATAAGGCCTTCCATTTTGTTATTATTTGGATTATTATTTTTATGTGACGTAATTATAAGAAATTGAACATGGTTTCTTAAACTATAGTATGTCATTTCTATGTTTCCACAACTAAAATTTTAGAGTGACTTATTTTCCTCAAATCACATGTTTTGAACAAGTGATTAAAACGAGTTTTTTTTTTATAATTAAGATTTTCTTTTATTTTAAGAAGGGTTTTCAATGAAAACATGGTTTTCGCTAAAACACTTCAATGTGACACGCTGTAACACCCTAAATTTGGGCCTAGAAGTTTTGGGCCTTGAGCATGGGAGTGGTTGAAGGCAGCTTATAATATTCAGTTGTGCGTGAAAATTTCGTTAATGAAGGCTTGTTTTAGTGGTTAAGTGTGCTGAGAAGTGTTGGAGAAGTCCTGGGTTCAAACCTGGACTCTAGCAAAAATTTTGGTTTAAGGTGAATCAAACCCTGGGTGTAGTATGTAGGCCTTAAGAATATTGTTGGAGAAATTGTGACACAAAAAGCCTTATGGCTTAGTGGTAAGTAACGTGTAGAGCATTTAACGGAGGCATGGGTTCGAATCCCATGGCAAGCAAAGAGCATTTATTTTGCTAACAGGGGGCGGCAAGAGTTGGTGTTGAATTTAAACTCTGGTGATGGAGGGATCCCACATCGGGAAGCTAACATAAGAGTGGATGCGAAGCTGGCTTTAAATAGAGAGAACCATGAGGAGAGTAAAGGTACCTTTCTTGGTTGATCCCTTTCGCTTTATTGCGTGCTCATTTGGGTTGGGCGTCTTGCTCGGAGCGCAGATTAACTCCAGTCTCCTATCAGGTGTGTATTTCTCGCTACTCTAGCTATAGGATGGCTATTTCGGGCCGCGATGGACCAAAAGGGGCCATGTGGGCCCAATGGGCCTACGGGCCCAATTGGATAAGTTGTTTGATTGTGTAGTAAATATTGGACTAGGCTAGGTGAATCTTATATCTGTGGCTAGATTTGGGCTAAAAGGGCCACACGAGCGTGTGGGCCCATTTGGGCCGAGAATAGGATTTAGGGCCATTTGTATTGTTATCCCTGTTTAGAATACTTTAGTTTACCAAATTACCAAAATACCCCTGGTTTGTAAAATTACCAAAACACCCTTAGTTTACAAAATTACCAAAATACCCTTGGTTTGTAAAATTACTAAAATACCCTTTGTTTATAAAATTACCAAAATACTCCTAGTTTGTAAAATTACCAAAATACCCCTGGTTTGTAAAATTATCAAAATACCCCTAGTTTGTAAAATTACCAAAATATCCCTGATTTGTGAAATTACTGAAATACCCTCGACCTATAAAATTATTGAAATACCCTCGACTTGTAAAATTACCAAAGTACCATTGATTTACAGAATTATCGTACTGATTTGATAAGGTCACAGGTGCGCCAAGACGATCGTGGACCGATCAATGGTGAAATCTTAGATCATATTTACCCGAGGCTATGTACCGACTATATTTCTGTCGCTGATGGCTATGTGTCAACCTACATATGGCTCTGTGCCAACCTGATTATGGCTGTGTGCCAATATATGGTTATTGACGACTCTGTGTCGATCACATTTACCTAAGGCTGTATACCGGTTATGTTACTCTAGTTGATGGCTATGTGCCTAACACAATGCAGTTATCGATGGCTTTGTGCCACATATTCTGTTAAGTGGCTTGCCACATTATCTGTTTCTGGTGGCTATGCCACAAATATCTGATACGGTGGCTCGCCACAATATCTCATGTCGATAATCGGCGACAATGCTACAAATTTGTGGAGTGTAGGAAATTTGGGTGGGTTGAGCTATTCCCCACATGGAGTGTAGGGCTAGTATAGGTGGAGTGTAGCGGTTGGTTATAGGTTGGGTTGGGATTGCATTCACATTCTAATTTTGATTACATTCGACATCGATTCGGTTTTGATTACATTACACGATACTAGTTACGATTCTAATTCGATTCTAGTTACGATAATGTTTCTTATTCTATAATGGGTTAAAGCCCATCTGTAATCTTGTCTGTTAAAATGGGCTAAGGTCCAATTGATCTTGAAAGCGTAAGTAGTGGTCAGCCAACTTTTAATTCTTTTATATGATTGTTCCTTTTATATAATAGGGATTTCACATTGAGTTTTCGTAAACTCACCCGTTTATTAACCTTTCGGTAATTTCCACCTTAGACGGATTGGGGCTACGAGGGCTGGAGGAAGCCACACACCTTGTTTATGTTATAGTTTTGATTATTGCTTTTAAATGTTTTTAAGTGAAATGTAGTAAAGCCGTTGTAATTTTCTAGATTTCAAATTTGGAATTTTAATTATTGTTCTTATAATTGCTAGTATTAGAACACGGTTTTCCAAAGCAACTGCTGTTGTTCAAAACATCACGTAACCGCAATTGTTTTTAAATTAAGCTTCTGCAACTACCAGGATTTTTTGCAAAGTTGTTAAGAATGTTATTCAGCTGAGGTTTTCTAATAAGCTTTAAAAAGGGTACAAGTTTTTAATTATTAAGAAGGGTTTTTAATGGAAACATGGTTTTCGAAAAACACTTCAATGTGACACGCTAGATTCGAGCCAAACTTCCAGGCCGGGTTTGGGGTGTTATACACGCCGAATCTGGCCATAATATCAGGGTCGAGATTGGGGTGTTACAATGACAATTCTTCAAATACTCGTATCGAGTTCTCTAACCGAAAATCCGCTCTTTCGGGGTCATCATTGGCATTTGCCCTAAATTCCTCAGCACCTTGTTTTCGAATTCTACCAATAGGTGTTCTATAAAATCTCATGACATCTATATGTTAAGGGATCGTAGGTGTGGGTTGAGGATTTGAGGGAGGTGAGGGAGGTTGAGCATTTGGTTTCCTTCGAACAAACTTCGTGTACCATGCGTTCATCATGTAGAGAAAGGCCTCTCTACCTCCTTCTCCTCTACTGGAAATTTTGGGCATATTTTCAGATGGAATCGGTCCTTCCATTGGAGTAGGCGTGTTACTTTCTACGTCATCTGACACTGCTCTGTCGGGATCCATTTACTATATGAAAACACATTTTAATATTGTCAAGAGTCGTTACACTATCATTACTTTTATATATATACGTATGGCATGTATAGCTAGACTCAAATACGCTAGGTTAGCCCGAGAATTGACTAAACCACAGCTCTGATACCACTAAATGTAACACCCCTTACTCGTACCCGAGATTGGGACAAGGTATGAGGCATTACCGTACATAGACAAGGCATTTTCAAAACACATGGGTCATCAAATTTCATTCCAAATTAAAACCAATCAAACAAAATCATATTGTCCTTATTATAGACCTACGAGGTCCAAAACATACATTAAAAACAATCCGAAACTAATCCGAGAACTTAAGAGAACTCGAAGAAAATTTCTAGGGTTGAGCCTTACACACCCGTGTGGAGGCAATGCACACGCTCGTGTGCTTTGGGACATGCATGTGTCCCTTACCCTTGTGGGATTTCTAAAAATTATTTTTCATTTTGAACCTACAAGGGTTTTCACACGGCTTATCACACGCCTATGTCCTTGGTCCGTGTCCCCAACACAGCCTAGACACGTCGGTGTCCTCCCCCGTGTCCAAAAACCAAGACATTCTGTTTATGACATCATCACACATTTAGGGGCACATGGCTATGGCACACGCTCATGTTCTAAGCCGTGTCCTTCACACGGTTGAGACACACGGCCGTGTCTCTACACGTGTGTTTACTACCATGCAAACTGTCTTAGAAATTTTAGGTGCAGGGGACACAAGGCTGAAGAACACGCCCAAGCGGTTGGCCATATGTCACACATGGCCTAGACACATGCCCGTGTGTCTACTTGTGTAGACCTTTTTGGAGGATATTTTCCAAGCTTTTGGTCACCCTCAATCACTCATACATCCAAAGACACTTTACAACATACAACATGACATATTTATACATTCTAGCATTCCACACCATGGCACTCTCACATATCCATAATGTCATCTTATTGCACCCTCATTTCTTATACCATTTAGAGGTATTCCACACCCATTTCATTCATTATTAAACTTGTTACCATAACCACAAATTGTGTATTCATGCATATAGTCATTTTATGTCATTAGGTCATCCTTGTTATAGTTGTGGTTCTTGAGATCACTTCATAAAAGATTGCCCAGAGTTAGCTAAGAAAGATAAGACTCAGAACATGAGGCTGAGTAACACTACAGCTAGAGGTAGACCACCGAGAAACACAGGAAATGCGATTGGTGGTAGATGTGTGACGCGAGACACTGTAGCAAGATCTGATGCTAGAGCACCTGCACGAGCTTATGCTATACAAGCACGATAAGAAGTGTCATCTCCAGATGTTATTATCGTACTTTTACTCTTTATGATACAAAAGTTATTGCATTGATAGATCCAGGGTCTACTCATTCGTATATATGTGTGAATTTAGTATCTAGTAAGACTTTGCCTATAGAGTCTACTGAAATAGTAATTAAAGTATCGAACCCCTTAGGCAAGTGTGTATTAGTTGATGAAGTGTGCAAGAATTGTCCATTGATGATTTAGGGCAATTTCTTTCTGGCCGATTTGATGTTGTTACCATTTGACGAGTTTGACATAATCCTGGGTATGGATTGTCTAATGACGCATGATGCTGTAGTGAATTGCAGACGGAAGATGGTTGATTTGAGATGTCTGATACGTGATATTCGTCACAGGTTTTAAATATTTATAATGAATCGTTCTTGAAACTAACTATTATCACGATGAAGGCAAGTGTACCTATCGAACAGTAGTATAGCTTTAGCAAGACTGGATTGTCAAACCCAAAGGAACTAAAAGTACTAGTAATGACTGTCTTTTTATTATCTAGCCTAAGAATAATGGGGTTTGTTTTAACTAACTAATTAAGTAAACTAAGAATTCACAGAAAATAGAATTGGGGAATTACTTTTGGAAAAACGATTGAATTAAGACAATACCTAAGGAAAAATCACCTAGACTTCACTTGTTATTGGACTATGAATCGGACGATTTATTCATTTGACTTGATCCATAGAAATCCCTAAGTTATATTATTATCCCTCTCAAGACTAACAACGTCTAACCCTAGGTTGAATAATTGAAATCTCTTTCTAATTAACTTCCTAGGGTTGCATTAACTCGATCTATGGATCCCCTTATTAGGTTTCACCCTAATCCGGCAAAATCTTGTCACCCTATCTCTAGCCGTGCAATCAACTCCGCTTAATTATGACAAATGTACTCTTAGACAGGGTCTATTCCTCCTCTAAATAAGAGCTTAACTTGAATCAATATCCTGGAATATCAAAATAAGAATTAAGAACACATAATTAAGAACAAGTCAAATATTTATCATACAATTAGGATAATAATAACAAGATCATCTTAGGTTTCATTCCCTTAGGTATTTAGGGGTTTTAGTTCATAACTAAAAGGTAAACATCTCAGAGGAATAATGAATACAAAACATAAAGAAAAACCCAAAACTCCTGAAAGGAAATTGAGGGGAGATCTTCAGTCTTGATGATGAATCCGGCTTCTGAGATAGATCAATCAGCTTTCCTTGAGCAGTTCCTTTCTTCCTCCTTTGTGTGTCCCCCTTTTCCTCCACCTATAGGGTGTATTTATAGGCTTTAGAATGCCTAAGAACCCTCAAAATTGGCCTTTTCCAAAATGGACTCAATTTGGGCTCGACAGGGACACACCCGTGTGCGATTACTTTAGGCCGTGGTCAAGCCTGTTAAATAGGCACGGGCGTATGGTCCACCCGTGTGAGTCGTGCTTCGATTCTGCCAAATTGACACGGTAGTGTGGTCTTCCCGTATGAGGAGTTCCAGGCTGTGTTGATTTCGTAGGTTGGCCCATTTTCTCCGTTTTTGGCTCGTTTCTAATTCTTTTCACTCTCCTATGCTCACCAAAGTATAAAATATGAAATTAAAGGATTAGGAGCATAGAATTAACCAATTCTAAGGAGAAATCGTCCATAAATACATTAAGCATGGGGTAAAAATATGTATAAATTATGGTTTATCAAATACCCCCACACTTAAGCATTTGCTTATCTCAAGCAAAACCCTCAACTCACAATCAAAATAAATTCTTCTTAACTTATAACTCCTATTAATAATATCTCATAATACTCCATAAGTAAACATACATTGAGTATTTGACTGAAAGAACATCAAAGTTTCAAACATTCCAAGTTGAGTATTTTATCATGAAAGCATAGGTGTCTCCCCTCATCTAAGTAATTACCTTCGACTCAAAATATCACAGATTTTCACATCCTCACTAAAGAGTCACTCAAATCACTCGAGGTGTTTAAGCATAATACATGAAGCACTCAATAGTCAATAATGAAAAGTTATTACCATATGCTTGCATGAAAATCAAATCTCCACCATTATATATTGAGATGAACATCAATCAAAAGGTCTTTAAAGGATTGTAACGTGGCTTTGGTTAGGGGTGTGGTCACAAGTTGAAAGAAAAGGTTAGGATCAAGGTTGAATTGAAAAATTACCTAACTAGAAAAATTAATTACACATCAATTGAGTACAAGTGAGCTTCTTCTCAGAAGATGGAATTTAGATACTGTGGCTCAACAATACTGAATTACTACTAATATGTAAGTATGAAATTTTTTTTTAAGAACAAGTCAAATATTTAGAAGAGCAAAACATAGCTAAGCAATTAGTTCAAATAAAATCTCGACAAAAATAGGGATCAAATTAGGGGATTTCAACAATAATGATATTGAGGGTAAATCAATTAATGGCTTGTTAGGCTCAAAGGGGTTCACTAAGGGTTAATTATGAAGGTAGGCTTTTGTGGAGTGAGTGGGTTAAACCTAAGTGCCTTTATCATTTTGACATCAACTCAAATGGTGTGGTCTTAACATGCATAATCAAGCAAGTTCTAGAATAACAATTCAATACTGACGCACTCAAAGCAACAATAAAAGTGAGCATGAAAGAAATGATAGATGCTCTAAAGGCTCAAAATCTCACAAAAATTATGGCTTTGTGATGTTTAAACCTGTGAATTTCAACTCAAGATAATACCTAAACTTGGGAAAAATAACCTAAAAGTTTTTAATTCTTCAAAAATCAACTTATCATGCTTGATTCCCTAATGTCTTAAAGTTTAAACACTCAATGCATAAATGCCTATGTTTTAATTCAAGACATATTAATAAAAATCATAAATTGATTAAAATTCATTCTAATAGTGATATAAATGATTTACATTAGAATAAGGCACAATTTGGGGATTTCTAATGATGATATTAAAGACCCCCCACATTTAAGATGTACATTGCCCTCAATGTACAAAGATAGATATAATGAAAAGGATAGATTCATAATCATAAGATAGGGAGAGAAATGAAACTTCCTGAATAATGAATGAATTCCTTGAACTGGAGTTTTGGAGGATAATTGGGGTGAGAGTGGAAGAAGATACTCCGGTGGTGGTAGTGGTTAATTAGTCCATAAGTCCTGCGCCAAAAGAATATTATATCTGGTGGTAGCTATGGTCATGGTCGAGTAGGACATGGCAGTCGTAGAGAACCTTTTCCTGGTAGAGTTTTTAGTTCCTATGCCAGGATGAGCTTTGGAGCTCTTTCTGACTGTGATCAAATCAGGAAATCTTTAAGAGGTATACTGAAGCATAATTATTCGTAGTGAAATAGCTGAAGAATAAAAATTGTAAAAAAACTCAGGATAAAATAGTATTAAAAGGAAATAAATAAAAAATAAAAAAATAATTTCAAAATATAGATATAAAAATAAAATAAATAATAGGTGTTTATAGAGAAATTGGGGCACACAGTCAAGGGGCACGCCTGTGTGCTCTAATCTCAGCCTGTGCGTTTTGTCGTTTTTGAAATTATGGGCATTGGTGTACACGGCCATGTTGCACGACTGTGTCGATCTCTATTCATTTCTCCCACGCCCATGTATGCAGGCGCATGCCCATGTTAAATTGACATGTTCACCCACGGTTTCAAAACACTGACGTATTGCATGCCCGTGTTATTTTGGCAGTTTCACCCACGACCATGTCGCACGACCGTGGCTACTTATTGTATCCTGTGTTTGGGAAGAAATTTTTGCCCTGTTTTCACACGACCGTATCACACGGCCGTGTTGCATCCCGTGGTATGTGCACGGCCTACGGCACGCCCGTGTGCCTGGTCGTGTGGTTCTAAAAAGCCTGTGTTCAATGATTTGGTTAGTATGTTATATTTTAAAAACTAAAATTTAAAGAAAGTAATATTGTGAGCGCTCGGGTTACCTTCGGAGAAGCGGTTATTTATAGTGTAAGCTCGAATTACCTCTCCATTGAATGGTCATGGTGGTTCGAGGAGTTTATACTCCTCATTCCTGCTGTGAATCTCATCAAAATAAGGTTTTAGGCGGGTATTGTTTACCTTAAAAGTGTCAAACTTGGGATAACTTACCTCGATTGTACTGAATGAGAAAATGCTAAGTATTGTAAGAGGGATTTCTTCATTCTGTTTGGTAGTGACAATGTAAGGATCTGCGGCATCTAATAAAACTTTATCTCCAACCTTAAGTTGATTTGTAAAGGAATTGAGCTTGTTCTGGCGTATTTTTGGTTTATCATGTGTTTTCAGTTTATGTGTCTGCACTTCATCTAGCTCCTTGATTTGTAGCCTACGTTCTTCATGAATAGGTCCTCTACTATTGCTGAAAATGCTCATGTACTTCCTTCAAACTTATTTCCTGGAAAATAGGTTGCACCATATTGTCAATTTTAGTAGAATGGTTTAGACAATCACCTTCAATTTTCGATGTGTTGCCAGAATTGCGAGCTTAAAGGGTGATTGTTTCGTCTCCCACACGAAGTGTGAGCTCACCTATGCCAACATCAATAATTGTTCTAGCAGTTGTTAAAAAGGGCCTTTCTAAAATTAAAGGAGTGTTGCTGTAATAGCCCAAAATTGGGTCTAGTTAGAATAGAGGTTTCAGGACCACAAAATCTGAGATATAAATAATTATTTTATGATTATTTTGAGGTCTATGATATGATTGCATGATTGTGTGAAAATTTCTTGAAGAAATTCTATGCATAAAGTGCTTAATTCGAAGTTAGGGACTAAATTGAAGAAGTTGCAAAACTTGCATTCTAGAAGTTTCTAGTATGAAATTGATTTGAAATATTAATTAGGGGGTCTTAAATAGCAATTTGACCAATTTCTAAGTTATGGAAAAAAATTGGACATGGATGGAATTTTTGGAAAGTTTAGTAGTAAGGGTATTTTGGTTATTTAGGGGTAAAATGAATTAAAATACAAAATTAAAAGCCAATTTTGCTCATCTTCTTCACCATGGACGTGTATACCAAGGGAGACTCCATGGCTAGGGTTTTCAAGCTTCCCAATCTCAATTGTAAGTCCGTTCTAACCCCGTTTTTTTCAAGTTCTTTACGTTTTTAGAGTCTCGGTAACTTGATTTAGCTTATGCTAGCAATAATTCAACCTAGGGTTCATATTTGGAAAAATACCCATAGGTAAAATTTGTGTATTCTGGTGTTTTATGATACAATATGAGGTTTTAAATTATGTTAGACAACTTGTGCTACTCGGTTTTAAGTGAAAACGAGCAAAAGGGCTTAATCGGTAAAAATACCTAATAGTCATAAGTATATGTTAGAGTGAGAATTTGATGTTGCCATAGAAGGAAAAGTGATCATCATGTCATAAAACATAAGAATAAGGGATGAAATTTAATTCCAGAGCCTAGGGGCAAAAGTGTAAATATGCAAAATTTAGGGCAAAATTGTAATTTTTCCAAAGTTTGAGTTAAGGACTGTTTTGAATAGTACATTAATTAAATAAGTAAAATATGATGTTTTAGATCCCGAAAATGAGATTGGAACCTAGAATGAGAGAAAAATCAAAATTGGGAAAGTTGGTAAAATGGCCGTTTTAATATCAAGGTAAGTTCATATGTATAATAAGCATTAATTTATGCATGTTTCAATGTAAAATTGATATATTTACTATGATCTCCGAGGTGTTGAAAGTATGTAAGTTGGTATGATAATAATACAACAATAATCTTGTAATTTATATTTGAAAGCTAAATTTAGTGAATTAATTGAATTATGTTAAATTAAATTATTATGGTGCCAAAAATAGTATAAATTGAATCAGAGACTGAATGAGATATAAAATTAAAGCTCAATGAGTCTATTTTCTTATAAAATAAACACTGAAAGCAAAGGAGTTCTATATTTTGAGATATTTATGTTTTCGTGAGACTGATTCAGAATGATTACGTGATCCCCTGTTTTGACTTTGGAAAATCACAAAAATTTGGAGAAAAATAATTAGAGGCTCAAAATTATATTTTTAAAATCCATAATGAGTCTATTTTCAAGATAAATCAACAAGAACATTATCCAAGTTCTGTACTGTGAGATAATTATTTTTTAGTGAAGAGAAGTCAGAACTGTAAAAAAGTGAAACAGGGGAAATTTTAATGAATAAACTGTACTAATTGGCTGAAGCAAAAATTATGAAAATTTTATGGTGGAACGATATGTGAGTCTAGTTTCAGGGGAAATTTAAAGATCTTAATTTGGAGCTCTGTAGCTCGAATTATAAATAATTAAGTGACTATGACTCGTGTGGATAGTTTGATGTGAACATTTATTAGTAAATTGTGAAATCGTACTTACAAGAATGCTATATACATTAAGGATGTGGAATGGAGAGGAGGAGGAAAATAAATATATGTGGAATACATGGAAACTATGGTATATGAAATATTAATATAATGAAATAAATGATATGTGTTTATAAGAAAACAAAAAGAGAATGTTATGTATCATGACATGTATATATATATATATATAAATATATATGACTAGTCTCAATGTAATGCTTGTTGGGCATGGAATTGAATTGAAATGTTTCAGGCAAACATGTTATTCTGCGCATCTGAATCGTGGTATTTTATAAAGATATGATCTAGCTTTAAATATGAATGCTTGATGATTAAGCTAAAGATATTTGGTAAGATGATAATCTTGGTATAAATGTATAAGTGGTACTATAATAAACAAGGTAAAATGAGTATGAGAGACACATGTATGATGACATACAAATGCTATGTTTGTGGTTTAATTGAGGATGTTTAATCATTAAATGAATACCATGTTATATGCTTTTGATTTTGTATAAGTGTGTAAGAGATCAAGGTTGACCAAAACTTGGAAAATAGCCTAGGTATATTCCACACAGGCAGAGACACGACCATGTGTCTCAACCGTGTATGGAACACGACTTTGGGACACGGGCGTGTGGAGCCTTAAAGCATGAAATTTACAAGATTTTTGTAAGTTCTCGGTTTAGTCCCAAACCCTTTCTAAAGTATGTTTTGGGCTCTGTAGACTCAAATAAAGGACTATGTGTAAGAGAATGAACGCTTTGAAATATGAATAAAATTTTATGGCTCGTATTTTAGTTTAATGTGTGTATGTTTGTCTGGTAACGCCTCGTACCTTAGCCCGGCCTCGGATACGGGTAAGGGGTGTTATAGTTGCTATCCTCCTCTATGTCTAGAACAACGAAGTCAACAGGAAATATAAATTTATCGATTTTAACTAGCACATATTCAATAATACCCCTAGCATTCAATAAATGGTAAATTAATATGTAATTTTTTAAAGAGTTTAAGGAATTTACCAAATTGTTCATCTGAGCGGTCTTTCCTTGTAGCATTGGGGTATGGCACACGAGGTCTATATTCTATGCTTACCAATTTTTGCTCATTTTGGCCTACCTCATTCTTACCTTTGCTTACCACCAGTTCTGGCCTTGGTTTTGCCACTAACCCTTCCTTATCTTGAATGGAAATTGAGTTGAGTTGCTCCAGTAGGTTAGATTCAGTGTTGCTTGGCAAGCTACCTTGTGGTCGTTCGGAAATCAATTGGGCGAGCTGTCCAATCTGAGTTTCGAGCCCCTGGATTGATGCTTGTTGATTTTTGAGTGCCGTCTCGGTATTCTAAAAACGAGTCTCTGACACCGAGATGAATTTGGTTAGCATCTCCTCAAGGTTTGGCTTCTTTTCTTACTGGTAAGGTGGTTGTTGAAAACGCAGAGGATGTTGTGGCCTTTGATTTCCTTGACTGCCCCACAAGAAATTGGGATTGTTTCTCCAACCTGCATTATAAATGTTACTATATGGGTTATTTTGGGATCTAGAGTTATTGTTACCCATATATTGGACTTATTCCTCCTTGATGCTAGGGTTGATATTCTGTGCATGCTCCTCCTCCATTCGAATCACACCTCATCACTGGATGTACCTGAGTAGAACCACACAAACCATCAATCTTTTTATTTAAGAGTTCTACTTGGTTAGATAGCATAGTAATCGTGTCGAGGTTGAAAACACTGGCTGCTTTCGTCGGCTTTGTTCTCATAACTTGCCACTGATAGTTATTCAGTGACATCTCCTCAATAAATTCGTAAGCTGCCTCAGGTGTCTTATTATTGATAGTTCCTCCAGCGGCTGCATCAATCATCTGCCGAATCGAAGGATTTAGGCCATTATGGAACATTTGAACCTGCAGCCAAAACGGTAACCCATGGTGAAGACACCTTCTCAAAAGGTCCTTGTATCTCTCGCATGCATAGTAAAGTGTTTCTAAATCCATCTGCACAAAAGAAGAGATATCAGTACGCAATTTGGCTATTTTAGCTTGTGGAAAATATTTTAATAAAAATTTTTCGGTCATTTGTTTCCAAGTAGTGATTGACCCTCGTGGTAACAAGCTCAACCATTGTTTAGCCTTATTCTTTAACAAAAAGGGAAACAACCGAAGACGTATGGCATCATTAGAAATGCCATTGATTTTAAATGTATCACAGAATTCCAATAAATTTGCCTAATGAGCGTTAGGATCCTCGTCCTGGAAACCATCAAACTGAACAAACTGTTATATCATTTGAATTGTGTTAGATTTCAGTTTAAAACTATTTGCAGCAATAGCAGGTCTAACTATACTTGACTCAATTCCTATTAAATTAGGTTTAGCATAATCATACATAGTGTGTGGAGCAGGATTTTGATTAATAGCAATTGCAAGAGGTAGCAAATTTTCTTGGTTTTCAGCCATCTCCTCGATTGTGGTTTGAATGTTGTCCTCTTGCTCGTTCTCTGTGTATCTTAAGCGTCGCCTTATTTCTATGTGGTTTCGCGAGGCATGCGATCGATCTCCTTTGTCAAAAGTAATGGATTACGAGGTTTCTTCTAGTCATAAACTATAAGAACCTGCCAGAAAAAGGGAAAAAGAAGAATTAGTAATAAAAATTAGATTAAAATTTAAATTGAAGTAAAAGTAAATGGATAAAGTAATAAAAATCAAGTGTTCCTAATATCTTAGTTCCTCAGCAATGGCGCCAAAAACTTGATACATAATATTTGTCATAGGTTTTAAATATTTATAATGAATCATTCTTGAAACTAACTATTATCACGATGAAGGCAAGTGTACCTATCGAACAGTAGTATAGCTTTAGCAAGATTGGATTGTCGAACCCAAAGGAACTAAAAGTAGTAGTAATGACCGTCTTTTTATTATCTAGCCTAAGAATAGTGGGGTTTGTTTTAACTAACTAATTAACTAAACTAAGAATTCACAGAAAATAGAATTGGGGAATTACTTTTGGAAAAATGATTGAATTAAGACAATACCCAAGGAAAAATTCACCTAGACTTCACTTGTTATTTGACTCTGAATCGGACGATTTATTCATTTGACTTGATCCGTAGAAATCCCTAAGTTATATTATTATCCCTCTCGAGACTAACAACGTCTAACCCTAGGTTGAATAAGTGAAATATCTTTCTAGTAAACTTTCTAGGGTTGCATTAATTCCATCTATGAATCCCCTAAAATCTTGTCACCCTAATCTGGTAAAATCTTGTCACCCTATCTCTAGGCGTGCAATCAACTCCGCTTAATTATGACAAATGTACTGTTAGACAAGGTCTATTCCTCCTCTAAATAAGAGCTTAACTTGAATCAATATCCTGGAATATCAAAACAAGAATTAAGAACACATAATTAAGAACAAGTCAAATATTTATCATACAATTCAGATAATAATAATAAGATTTGTCTTAGGTTTCATTCCCCTCAGGTATTTAGTGGTTTTATTTCATAACTAAAAAGGTAAACATCTCAGAAGAATAATGAATAAAAAACATAAAGAAAAACCCAAAACTCCTGAAGGGAAATTGAGGGGAGATCTTCAGTTTAGATGATGAATCCGGCTTCTGAGATAGATCAATCAGCTTTCCTTGA
This sequence comes from Gossypium arboreum, assembly GCF_025698485.1. Lineage (NCBI taxonomy): Eukaryota > Viridiplantae > Streptophyta > Magnoliopsida > Malvales > Malvaceae > Gossypium > Gossypium arboreum. The sequence goes on from NC_069082.1 coordinate 34,244,543, forward strand.
GCAGTTCCCTGCTTCCCCTCCTCTGTGTGTCCCCCTTTTCCTCCTCCTCTAGGGTGTATTTATAAGCTTTAGAATGCCTAAGACCCTCAAAATTAGCCTCTTCCGAATTGGACTCAATTTGGGCTCGATAGGGACACGCCTGTGTGCGATTACTTCAGGCTGTGGTCAAGCCTGTTAAATAGGCACGGGCGTATGGTCCACCCGTGTGAGTCCTGCTTCGATTCTGCCAAATTGGCATGGCCGTGTGGTCTTCCCGTGTGAGGAGGTTCAGGCCGTGTTGATTTTGTACGTTGGCATATTTTCTTCGTTTTTGGCCCGTTTCTCGTTCCTTTCACTCTCCTATGCTCACCTAAGTATAAAATATGAAATTAAAGGAATAGGAGTATCGAATTCACCAATTCTAAGGAGAAACCATCTATAAATGCATTAAGCATGAGGTAAAAATATGTATAAATTACAGTTTATCAATGTCAGAATAATGAGATTTTTTGTATGGAGTCAAATTATATCTTTGATGTTAGCTCAAAAATATGTTAGAAAAGTTATTTGCTTACAACAACAGTTTTCAATCAAGTATTAAGATGGCACCTTACGAGGCTTTGTACGGTCGTAAATGCCGTACACCATTGTTTTGGACCGAGCTCGGTGAAAGTAAATTTTTTGGAGTTGATTTGATTAAAGATGCTGAACAGAAAGTAAAAGTAATCCATGAAAGTCTGAAGGCAGCATCAGATCGTCAGAAATCGTACGCGGATTTAAAACGAAGAGATATTGAGTATCAAGTGGGAAACAAAGTGTTTCTTAAGATCTCACCTTGGAAAAAGATACTCAGATTTGGCCGTAAGGGCAAACTAAGTCTGAGGTTCATAGGGCCATATGAAGTATCCGAACGAATTGGTCCAGTTGCGTATCGATTGATTTTGCCCCCTGAACTTGAAAAGATTCACGACGTCTTTCATGTTTCAATGCTTCGACGTTATAGATCTGATCCATTGTACATAATTAGTCCATCAGAGGTTGAAATTCAAGCCAATATGAGTTATGAAGAAGAACCGATTCGTATCCTAGCTCGTGAAGTGAAAGAGTTACGAAACAAAAAGATTCCTTTAGTAAAAGTGTTATGGCTCAAACACAGGATGGAAAGAGCTACTTGGGAACCTGAGAACTCTATGAAAGAGCGATACCCAAACCTATTTACCGGTAAGATTTTCGGGGACGAAAATTTCTTAAGTGGGGGAGAGTTATGACAGCCCTAAATTGACCCTAGTCGGAAAGTGGTTTCGGGACCACTAAACCGAGTCATAAAAATAATTAGCCATCATAGTTGATGCTCATTATATGTACATATGCATGTGTGAAAATTTCATGTTTGAATTTTGTTAATTGTAAGTGAATTTTATCAAATAGGACTTATGTGAGAAAATTTAGAAATGTGCTAGGCAAATGTAAAGTGGCTTATTAATGCATGTTGTGAAAATGATAGGTTTGCATGTCAAATTTCCCAAAATTAAAGCATAGTGGCCGGCCATGCTATGGGTGGAAACATGTTGTAAACATGTTGTGTTAGTGTGTTATGTTAGAAAGAATACAAAAAGGGGTTAGGATTAAAGTAATGCAAAGGGAGGAGTGATGAAAAAAAAATTATCCCATTCATGCCCCCCCATTGCCGTGAATTGAAGAAAAGGAAAAAGTTTTCATGTTGTTCATCTTTGGCCGAAAATTCTAAGGAGAAAGGAAGAGGAAAGGTTGAAGAGGTTTGGCCATGCATGTAACTAGGCTAAGGTATGTTTGATGTTGCTCCATGAGATTCATGTATATTTTTAGTTGTTAGCTTGAGTTCTACCTAGCCCATGGTTTAAATCTTTGCTATGTGAGGGAGATGATACTCGGCCATGGGTGTTGTCTACTTGGTTGGTGTTTGATGTTGTGTTGATGTGGTATGAAGATGATAGAGTGTGTGTGAGAATTTGAAAAAGGTAGGTCTTAGCAACTTCATGAAGCATTCGGCCATGGTAGGAAGTAGAAGAGAAATATAGTTGTTGTTCATGTTAGATGAAGTGGAGAAGATGTGTGCTAAGGCCGAATATGACTTTGAATACTATTGAGTAATGTATGTGTTTTGAATTGATGGAATGGAGAGGATGCTTTAATTTTGTTATGAATAATTATATGTTAAATTAAGGATTGCTAAGTTAGCTATTAAGGTGAAGTGCAAATTTTAGTATTTGACTACTAGTGTATATATGTGTTTTAGCCGAACTTTGAACTTGAAACAAAATGGTAATTAGTCAATACAAGTGACCATATTTGTAGAATGTATTAAGTGTACAATCGGCCTCACCATAGACATGCATATTCGGCCACATGAATGAATTCATAGATTGATGTTGTACGTTCGGCTATAGGTAAGCATATTGATGGCTTTATCTTGACTTAGAAAATCGGCTAAAGGAGAATATTGGCTAGTAGGTTGAATTTGATTCATGATTTCATATGTATGTGACTTTAATGTCTAATGTATATATATGGGCTAAGTACCTTGAGTTCCTCTTTTCGATGCTCAAATGATTAAATCAATTTATTTGTTAAATTAAGCTCAAGAGCAAAGGGGAACTAAATCCGATAAAGGGAAGGAAAAAGTGGTCGAATAGCCATCAAAATCGTTCGACAACATCCGAGGTAAGTTTCCGAGTAACGAGACTTAGTTTACGATTTGATTAACTCATGACGTATGAGCATAACAAATATACGGTGATATGATGATTCTACTTGAATTATATGTTGAGTTAATTAGTCTATATGTATGACGGGTAGCCGTATGTGCATAGAGATTGTGTCATAAAGCAAACTAAACCATGCTGTTTGTATGTGGCTAGTGAGCCGAAAATGGGATTGCTTAATACGTGACTTGTGTTTGAACTCTAATTATGAAAATGAAATATAGATGTGTCATGATTTATTGATATGTGCATGAATATTTGGATGATAATCGGGCTAAGTCCCGAAGGCATTTTGCACTAGTGACTAGTTCCGGGCTAAGTCCCGAAGGCATTTGTGGGAGTTATTACATCCGGGCTAAGTCCCGAAGGCATTTGTGTGAGCTACTATATCCGAGCTAAGTCCCGAAGGAATTTGTACGAGCTACTATATCCGGGCTAAGTCCTGAAGGCATTTGTGCGAGCTACTATATCCGGGCTAAGTCCCGAAGGCATTGGTGCGAGTTACTATATCCGGGCTATGTCCCAAAGGCATTCGAGCGAGTAGCTATATCCGGTTAAATCCCGAAGGTACATGGCTTGGGAATGAGCGACCTTGCTGTAATAGTTTCAATTAATACGCTCGTAAAATCCCAACGATGAGGTATGTTTCGTATATGCATTGAATTAGTTGATCCCTTACAAATAGTATTCGCTCAGTCGATAAATGAGCTACCGGCCTTCGGCTAAGTTGATCTTTTGTGTATGAATATAAGGGTTGGTAATGTGAAGTAAGTATGATATTGAGAAATTGTGCATATGAAATTATCCGTTTAGCCATATGAATGTTACACTTTAGTTGTGTCAAATTTTATGGCTCAAAACTTACTAAGCATTAAATGCTTACTCCGTTTCTTTGAATCTCTTTTATAGATTTTGGTTCGTCACCTATCGGACTCGGGATTGTCGAAGTCAAGTCGTCCACACTATCAAAGCCCTTTTGGTACACTTTTGGTTGAACTTTGAAATGGCATGTATAGGACTACCCTTTTGTTGTGGGTCATGTACCCTTTGGTTTTGTATAAATTTGGATAGCAATGCGAAAATGGCTTATATACACTTTGAGCGTAGTATTATAATCGTTTTGTATGTTGTTCATTAAGAGGTATGGAAATGTTTGGAAACGATTAGCCATTGGAATGGTTAATCATGATCATATTTTGTGCCATATATGCTAAAAGGGCTAGTTGAATCATGGAAACTATGAAATAGGTAAAGTCTACCTTAAAGGCGGAATCTTTGACAAAGAAGGTGATGTAAATTTGAAAATCACTAAAATTAGTAGGAATGGAATTAAATAGTGAATAAATTATGTAATCGAACCTTGATTAATCTACTTTCATATGGAAGAAACGAAACGATCATATGAGTCATATGTTAAGAGATATTTAAGTTTTCGTGAAACTGAGCCAGAACGGTTTCTGGATTCCCTATTCCGACTTTGGAAATTCATTATAAATTAACCAGAGATAATTAGAAGTCATGCCATATATTTATAGACTCCTTTTCGAGTCTAGTTTCTATAGAAACAAACGGCATCAGTATTGAAGCCCTGTACAGGGAGATATCCAAGTCGTAGTGCGTGAAGGTTAGAGTAGTCAAACCCTGAAACAGGGGAGATTTTAACTAATAAACTGTACTAATTGGCTCAACCAAAAATTCTAGAATAAATTTGTAGATGGATATATGAGTCTAGTTTCAGGAAAAATTTACGAAACTGGTTTTCGAGTTTTGAAACTCAAGATATGATTTTTAACGCGACAGTGACGCGATAACGACTTGTCTCGGAAATTTTAAATGGATTTGTGAAAATAAGTGAATTTAGTCTGTGAACCCCTCGTGTCCGACTCCGGTAACGGTCTCGGGTATGGGGTGTTACAGTATGGCCTCTTATGTTGGCCTAAATGATATGTTTGATGGGCAATTCATATGATGCTTGTATATTGCATATGTGATGGAATAGTTATGAAATGTTGAAATGGATAATTTTGTTGTAACATCCTGATTTTCGGATTTATTCGCAGTTTTCAATATTTTGCAAAGATTTTAAAAATTTTGTATTTGGATGTGAAATTAATATTTTGAGTAGGTAAATGGGCTTATAGAAGGCCCATGTGTTGGCCAAAACCCGGTTGAATTTTTGAATTTTTTGGACTTAGGAGTTAGGGGTTCTGGCTGGATGGCCCTTGTATAGTGTTATGGGTAAATTGCATCACAAAAAGAGCCTTAGTAAAGTGGCAAGGGTGACACCACTAGGCTTCTAAAAAGGTGGCGTGTGGAGCATTGGGGAAAGAATGGGATCGATTCCCTGTGTTGACAAATAGATGCATTTATTTTTAAGTGCTGGAGGGGTAAGTGTTGGAGTCCAGGTGGATTCTGCTAAAGGAGAGTTTGAATCAGTTCAAACGCTTGGATTAAGGAGGGATAAGGGGAGATATTTAAGGGATTGGGAGAGAGGCTAGGAGTTGGCCAAATTTTGGGATTTGAAGAGGGAAAAATCGGCAGGGGGTTTGAGGTTAGTATTTCGGCACCTAGGGTATTGGGGGTGCCGTTCTCTTCTCTCTCGACATCACAAGGTTTTTCTTCTCTCTTTTCCTCTCTAGCAAAACTACCACTTTCCTATTCTTCTTTTCTATTTTTCTTCTCCAAAACCATTCATCAATTCTGCTGTTCATCAATACTTTTGTCGAATCCATAAAAGCTGAAATCTTGAACACACATTACTGGTACCGATTTCTTCAAAGCCAAACCCTTTAACATTGTGTTTCCATTAATCAACGATTATTCTTTCTAAACTCTAGAGACCTGTCGGCAATTCTACATCCAGGTTATAGTTCCACATTGTCATCTCCTTCATCACCCAAAACTCGAAAAACCATAGATTTGGGGGCTTATAGCCGAAACTTCAAAACTCCGGGAGTCGAGTTCGACCGTCGTTTGAAAGATAAATCTGCACCAGATTGCGTGGAGATCAAAAAGGAGTAAGGGGTAAGTGTTCATCATCTCAGATCTGGTCCTATTTTACAAAGTTAGGAAAAGCCGAAGTCCCTAAAATCTAGGGAGGCTGTCGATTTGGGCATGTGGCTCTAAGGGTTTCTAACTGACATTTTCTGTCAATGATTAGTGTCTTCTTAAGTGTTGGATTGAAGGCGTGGGTTGTTGGAGCAATCGGATTCGAGCTAGCTATCGATTTTGGCAAAAGGTAAGGTTTCAAAGGCTTTTAGGGACATGGTTTGAGCATGGATGAGTAAGTTTTGGGGTTTAGTGATTATGGTTTGTAAATAAGAACTGTGCTAATCAATTGTAGGACATCGAAACAGATCTCGATAGCGATCGTCATGAATCGGTGTGTCTAGAACACTCTTTCTTAGTTCAATTGGCAAAAGTTGAAATGCCAAATTTTGGCATTTCATGGGCTTGTGAGTATCGAATGCTCTCGAGACATAGAGTAATTGTTAGATCTAGCAGCGCAAGGTGGTAAGTAAGTTCGTGTGACATTTTAACGTACTTCGGAAAAAGGGTCTCGATGGGCCAAAAGCGGGCCCAATGGGCTTACTGGACCAATATGGGTAAGAGATGGGAAAATTAGCTCATTAGTTAGATGGTGGAACCAAAGCGCATAAAAGCTGTTGAAAATTCTGAAGTAGCTTGTGTAGTTGCTAAGTTACGAAAATTACCCCTAAAGAGCAAAATTACCGATATGCCCCTAGGGTTTAAATTGGCTAAACTGCATGATTGATTAATACTATATTTTACATGATATGCTTTTATTAATATCTGTTGCATGGGATTGAGGTATTGATGGAGGAAGTATTGAAAGTGGTTCATCCACGTCTTGGAGGCTTTGCCTCAACTTATCGATATTTGAGCGTGCGTTCTGCAAGCTGTGGAGTGTAAATTTGGGTGGGTTGAGATATTCCCACATGGAGTATAGGGTGGTGCAGGCGGTGTAGCGGTTGGTGGGTTGAGTAGTCTCCCAGATGGGTTTGCATGCATTACTACTATTGTTACCTATATTCTTGAACGGGCCTATGGGCCACCTTGTTATGTAAAAGGGCTAAGGCTTTGCTCTTGTATTACGAAAAGGGCTTGGTCCTTGTGTAATCGTTATCTAAATAGGGCTTAGGCCCAATGGGCTCGAGCTGATTTGGGCTTTGGATGGGTTTCTGTATACACTGAGTTTTCCCAAACTCACCATTTTTTTTTCTTCCATCCTTGCAGGTGAGCCTTAGTTGGTGGACTTGGAGTTGGGCGGGATTCGGAGTGGCCACACGTTTTCTGCAAATTCGTTTTCTTCTGGTGAACTAGATTTTCCATATTTTCGTTTATGGTTTTGGGTTTTTTTTTGTAATAAGGCCGCTTAATTATTTTTATGGTTTGGGTTGTTTCTTTATTATTTAATTCTATTATGATAAAACTGAACTATGATAACTAACGAGATGGATTAGCTCTAGGATGCATTTTCAAAAACATTAAGTGATTTCAAAATAACACGAATACAAGTAAGACTTCCGCTAAGCAAACGTTTTCAACCTTAATCATTTTCTTAAGATGGACATAACCAAACGGTTTTCTCAAAATTATACGAGATGTTAGAGTGTGGCAATGGCGGTGTGCATGTCTAGGATTGGATCCGAAGGGAGCTTGGTACTTAGCGATCCGCGGACTCACCTCCTCTTCTTCCTAGTTTCCTACCTGGTGCACAGCTTCCATTCACTTTAACCTACTTTTAAAAGTGTCTTTTACAACACCAACTAAGTTTTCCAAACTAAGTAATACGGAATGTTTTGAACGCTTCGATGTGGCGCATCAGATCCGGTCATAACGTCTCGGACGGGTTTGGGGTGTTACATTTTTGGTATAAGGTAATAGAGAAAGTCATAAGTTATGTATTTGAAATTTATCAAAGTTGATTTTAATACATTGTTTAGATATGTTTTGGTTGTGAAATTGAGTGGTGAGTTGGATAATATTTTGAATGGTTTGTATTATGATTGAATTGGTTGCCTATTAATGTATGGAATTGGTATGAAATGTGGTGTTTAGATATGCTTGAATAAGGATGAGAAGTGTGGCTTAAACCAAGCCTAACTTCACTCGACACGGCCGAGCACACGGGCGTGTGGCTCGACCGTGTGTGAGACATAGCCTTGGTACACGACCGTGTGACCCTGGGGTACCCTTTCAAATTAAGGCAGCATACCCTACAATTTTCACACTGGCGTGTGACTTGGTCGTGTGGGCAAGTCAGTATGTATGCCCTATATCCACACGGCCTAAGACACGGGCATGTCTGGTGGCCGTGTGAAGCACACGGCTTGTTCACACAATTGTGTGACATGTGTAGGTGAGAAAAATTTTCAAGAGTTCTATAGATTTTGAATGTTGGCGGTTTAGTCCCGAACCTCTTTTAAGTATGTTCTAAGGCTTAATATGGCCTTATAAGGGACAATGTAATTGTGATTGAATGAAATTTGATTATGAATGCATATACTTATGGATGTGTGTGCGAATGTTGTGTATGGTTCAGTAATACCTCGTAGCTCTATTCTAACGATGAATACGGGTTAAGGGTGTTACACTTTGAATGTCGAGTCCGGTCCTAATTTAGAGGTTTACTTGAAAAGTTAAACACTATTGGGGGTGACTATGAAAAGCTCAGTGTGAGTCGAACAATTATTTAAACTAACATAAATATCAAATACAGTGAAACATATTAGCTTTAACAGAAGAAAAACAGAACCATCATAGGAATTTCATATCATTACATAGCCATTATCAAATTGATGTTAAATGGTGTATGTGCATGGGACATCATTCATTCAAGTGAAAATCATTACTTTCGATACCATTTAATACAAAACATATCATAAATCAATAACACTCGAAAATGTCGTGACTGTGATGTAATTCAAAAAGGTTCTTGCCCATACCATCCACTACATACCACAAGCTCCCCAGAACCCGTCATCCGAACTCCAAAACATTATGGGCTTAAACCTGTTGTGGTTAAAACCACCGATAACAATATGTAAAAAACTCTGCCAGTAAAAATACAGATAAGTTGCAAGTAAAAATGCGATAAATCGTTATTCCCCTCAGTACTCCAGTTGTAGTGCACTGACTACGAATAATGTGGACTTAATATGCCGCTAGTACTCCACAGAACTCCTCTATCAACCACAAAATCTCAACCAAATGCATATGCAGTATGTCACACAATCTCATACCTAATCATATCTCAATACTTTTTACATTCATTTGACATGCTCAGCATCTCCTCAATAATCATATACTTTCAATAAATGGAAACAGTGTTTCGTGTTTCAAATTACCATTGTGTTGGTATTAATTAAATTTGTTCAATTTCACATACTTTACGGATTTTCATTATGCATAAATAGCATCCTTTTCAGTACACAATATAACAAATATCTTAAGCGTTTAAATCATACATAAGCTTAATATCTCAACACGTTATATCATTTAGTCAAACATTCTCATATCTCATAACTCAAATATGTAACTTCAAACTCAATCAAACATTCATACTATCAAACTAGTAATTTTGGCAACATGTCAATCTTTTAACGCTCGAAACATACCTGGTTCAGCCACTCACAAAATCAACAATTTGGCTATTAAGCCAATCCAATCAGCAAGCTAATTTATCAAATATAACATGATATTTAACATTTTCAAACAATTCTATGAGTTTATGACCCATACCTTATTTTTTGCTTCCTCGAAGCGCACTAGCGAATCTTCCAATTTCCTTTAATAATTCGTTAAACAAACCTAAACAAAAATTCAGTATAAATTCAATAAATTTACCATTAAACCAGCCTCCAAACACCTACTTATGAGTTCAAACCAATCGTTGAAATTGCAACTATTTTATAAATCCAACCTAGTTAGATTCCTTACATTGTATCGATGTGAACCGTACGTACAATCGTTCTTCTCCTTTATGGATGATTTGGGGCATTTGGGTCAGAACCTAATTCAATAATATACTGGAAAATTAGTAGCTAATAAATGATTAAATTCCTTCATTTAATCAATTCATAACATTTACCCAACAACTATGTTGAAATAACAAACTAGTTTACAATTAATCGCACTTACACTTCCTAAATTGTAAGATCCGAATGGCTAATTGATCAAGAACGTATTTCCCTAAGTAACATGTGATTAAATACTGATTAGGAGGATTCAATAACTCAATTTAATGCTGGAAAAATATGGGCAAGACCCAAGAAACAAAACAGTCCCCTTTCTTGCACATAGGCGCATGCATCACCACTTATGGTGGCCAAAACTGGGGTTGAATTTAAAACGGTTTGAGATCTCAATAAAATCTAAAAAAATAAAATTGAAATCATTTAAAATCCCCCAAATTCCAGATCTGGAAATTTTTGGTTTTTATTGACAAGATTAATCAGGAAATTGAAGAGAATAGAGATTTTACCCAAGCTAGTTGAGAGAAACGGCAATGACACTTTCGTGGCAATGTTTGGGATTGATCTTGGGGTTCAATATTTAAGATTTCGAGCTAATTTAAATAAGAATAAATATTAGCAATAGAGTACAGGATATGGTACACAATTTTGATGCAAAAAGAAGAAGAAAGATATGGTAAGATTGGAGGTGTAGTAGACAACAACAATGGGAGAAAGAAACAAAATTGAAGAGAACAGAGGAGAGGAAGAGGGTGAATGGCTAGGGTAGGTAAAATTTCAATTAAAGGCTGAAAAATACAATAAAAAGTTTTATTTCTACTTAGGGTTCAAGGATATGAATGGCACACACATTAAAAAAAACAAGGGATTTTGCAAAATTTAATTATTTTGCAACGAAAAGGAAATCGAACTTGGGACCTCATTTATTTTTCTTGTTTTCCCAATTATCAATTAACCATTAGGATATTTCCTTATTTTTTGAAATAATTTTATAATATTTATTTTTTTAAAAAAGGCACGTCACAGACTAGGACTTAAGGCAAAATTTGCAAAATAATAAAATGGTGAGAGAGAAGGGATTTGAGCTTGGGTTTCAAGAAACGTTTCACTAACACTTAACCAACAAACTAATAACTCATTTATTTCCTAAAAATGCATAGATAATATCCAAAAATTAAGGCATGACAACTCTCTCTCGATTTACAAACCCGATTCTACTAACCCCCGATTTTGGGATGTTACAACTGACTTCATGCCTCCGAATAAAGTCCTACACACTCATTGGACATGTTAGTATACCTTTAGGCCTCTCTTGGCCCACAACGTCATATAAATAACTGAAATTAATCATTTTATTATCTAAGAACTAAAAATGAAAACAAAACAAAAGCACAACTAAATTGCTCTCCTACGATCTCATTAAGTACATAAAATAGTTTAATCTGCTACAACGAATTGCGGTAGATCAATAACAACCATTCATTGGTAATCATTTTGTCTCCCACTAAGGAACCAATTAGTTCCAATCAAACCACCCAGAATTGGTTCTCAACCATGTCCAATTCCGTCATTAAGTTTTCCTGATTTTCAATAAAGGTCGCCAACTTATGGCTTATTTCAATTTAACCCTAAATGATTTTTTAATTTATGAACTTAAAATAAACTAGGTTTGACAAAAATTCCTAGAAAACAAGCTCATTAAGTCCCGAAAAATACTTAATATGCCAGTAAGATCTGTGCCAGATCAGTAATAGGGAGAATAATCCTCGTAAGGATGGAAAAGAGCATGTGAACGCAATTATTTTATGAATAGCTAAAATTCTTGACAACATTAGTGCTCCAATTAAAGTGGAGGAGGATTCATCGAAATCTGTTGAGGAATTGTTGGATGAATAAGCTCGAAGAGTTGAGTAAACAAGTAGCTGAGTGGTTCGTGACGAAATGTGGAAGTGTACACAATCATTATCAAGTAAAAAGTATGTAAAAAGAAGAATAATTAGAACATTGACTTAATTCATTTTTCATCATGCTTAACAATGTTCTGAAAAAATTCCATGGCAACTCGATCATTTGTTAACATGGAATCTAATATAGGTTCTATCGAAATCTTATACTTAGAAAAACATGTATATTTCTGTGTCCATATTTAACTAAGGATTCCATAAAATTTATTTCAAGTAATAGGGATGGATCAGGTTTGAAACAATTTAATTACACAAACCTAAAGTTCTATTAGGTAATAGAGCTCTCACGAGTTATTATGAACCTTTAATTTAATCGGATCAGTATCTAAATTAAGGAAGCACCTACCAACCATTAATTGTCATCTTGTAACACCCCTTACCCGTGGCGACGCCGGAACAGGGAACAAGGCATTACTGGACTTAATCGTTCACAAACATGCAAAAATCGGGCTACAAAATTTCATTTGTATCAAAACTTTTCATACACATGCATAATGTCCCATACACGTGCCTACGAAGCCCTACAAATGCGTTGAAAGTAGTTAGGGACTAAATCGAGAACCTTAGAATGTTTTAGGAAAACTTAAAATTTTTTTCCATGACACAAGGTCACACGCCCGTGTGGGCACAAGGACACGCCCATGTTCTCAGGCCGTGTAACTCTCTAACTATGATGTCAGCGAATAATTTGGACCACATGGCCAAGCCACACGCCCGTGTGCTAAGGGCGTGTCCCCCACACAGTTGAGACACATGGCCGTGTGGCCAACAGATAGGCTATTTTCCAAGCTTTTAAGTTACCCTTAATCCTTGACATCTTTATTTCCATATACACATTTAATTTATGGCCATGACCATTTAGATTGGTCATAAAACATTCATCATGCACATATTTCATAACACCAACCATATATGGCCAACAAGCATAATCAGATCACAAGCATTAGAACATAGTATAGATAGATAGGTTCACAAACCATAATCAATATGAGCCACCCTTCATGGTCATATACAAATAACTCAATATAGGCCAATACATTTGGCTAGTCATGTTAACACATATCATAAAAAAAAACACCAAGTCCCTATGCATGCCACTCACTTGAAGGTGCTTAGCATATATATATCAATATTCCAAAGGTGATGGTTTGATAGTGTGGTGCTGCCTCCGATGACCTCCAACCCCAAGCTAACCTATCAACATTAAAGAAAAGGAAAGGAAGGGTGTAAGCTTTATAGCTTAGTAAGACTGTATGAAATTAATAAGCAATTTATCAACTTGCTTCTCAAGGTAATACCACAATATTTGCGCTTTTGCTTATGTTCAAGTCAAGCTGTTTTCTCAAGTTATAGTTACTGAATTACTTATGGAGCTACAGAACTCCAAATTAAGATCCACTAATTTTCCCTGAAATTAGACTCACATATATTCTTACCATAAAATTTTTAGAATTTTTGGTCTAGCCAATAAGTACAGTTTATTCTTTAAAATCACCCCTGTTTCTGTTCGACAGTTCCGACCCCTCTTCACTAAAATTAATTATCTCCTAGTACGAAATCCAGATGATGTTCCCTTTTGAAAATAGACTCATTAAGGATTCTAAGAATATAAATTATAACCTATAATTATTTTTGTAAAATTTTTAAAGATTTCCCCAAATCGGAACAGGGGATTTCGAAATCATTCTAACTCCATCTCACAACAATTCAAATATCTCATAATATGAACTTCTTTTGCTACACCGTTTCTTCTATATGAAACTAGACTCAATAAGCTTTAATTTTATATTTTATTCAGCCTCTAATTAGATTTCCACAATTTTTGGTGGATTTTCAAAGTCGGATTGTTACTACTGTTCAAAACTGTTTCAATGCTAATTTTACCCTTTCATAATTATCTTTAAATAGGCTTTCATGCCAATCAATTTCTCTTTTGATATTCAATAGGCCACAAGGTGAAGGGATAAAAATATCATGTCCCAATTTAATTCGACCTAAAAACCTCACACATAATCATCCATCAAATTTACCACATAATTATACAACATAGGTATAGACCTAATATTTACAAGGGCGTCACAAAGTCATTCTCAAAGGTATGACTTACTCATTTACATTCTTACCAAAAGTCCAATATACATCAAGCTCATCACTCATGAATTTTTAGTACATACCTGTACCCTTTCAACATGATCATAAACATAGCTTACTCATTTTCATTCCTTACTAATCATACAACAAACATTGAGCACGCATTTCATGAATTTCATGTAAGTACCTGTATCACTCACATCATGATCATAACCTCTCTTATTCTGACATAAACCGTAAATGTGACAACCCGAATTAGGGCCTAATCGGAATAGTGGTTTCGTGACCACAAATCCGAGATAGAAATAATTGTTTTAAAATTATTTTGGGGTTTATGATATGATTGCATGATTGTGTGAAAATTTCGTGATGAAATTCTATGCCTAAAGTGCTTAAATTGAAAGTAGGGACTAAATCGAATAAGTTGCAAAATTTGCATCCCAGAAGTTTTTAGTATGAAATTGTTTTGGAATATTAATTAGGAGGTCTTAAATAGTAATTTGACCAATTTTAAGTTCATGGACAAAATTAGGACATGGAAGGAATTTTTGAAAGTTTAGTAAGGAGGGCATTTTGGTCATTTGGATATTAAATGAAATAAAATGGGAAAAATAACACAAAATTGGTCATCATCCTCCTTAGTTGCTGCGAATTCTCCCTCTCTCCATAGCTAGGGTTTCTTCAATTTTCAAGCTCCATAGTAAGTGATTCCAAGCCCCGCTTTTAATGTTCTTTACGTTTTGGAATCCGGAAGCTCGATTAAGCTTATGCTAGTAATAATTTAACCTAGGGTTCATATTTGGAAAAATACCCATAGGTGAAATTGTGTATTTTGATGTTTTATGATAGAATATGAGGTTTTAAATTATGTTAAATAACTTGTGCTACTCGGTTTTAAGTGAAAACGAGTAAAAGCAGCATAATCGGTAAAAATACCTATTGTTCATAACTATATGATAGAGTGAGAATTTGATGTGGCTGTAGAAGAGAAAAATGTTCAGCATATCATAAAACATAAGAATAAGGGCTGAAATTAATTCCCGAGCCTAGGGAAAAATGTAATTTTGTAAAAGTTAGGGGCAAAATGTAATTTTTCCATGATGTGATTTTTGGATTGAAATAAATAGTATGAGTATTAAATGAGCTAAATGTGTTATTATAGATCAAGAAAGACGCGGAATTGATCTCGAACGGGGGAAGGAAAAAGTTTTGGATTAAATTGCAAAATTTTCACATTTTGCACCAAGGTAAGTTTGTATGTAAATACTACAATAATTTCATGTACATTCTTATATTTCAGCATATTATATGTATATACTAGCTGATGTTGAAGTATAAATCGACTATTGGAAGAATGGAAATAAATAATAGAGAGAGATCCGGTTGAACATTCGGAAAAATCGAATAAAATAGATGGAGCGTAGCTAGGTCACATGTATGATGCCGAGTGCACATCATGTGTACAAGAAAGCTACGAGACACCTGTAGTAGCTAGGTCACATGTGTGATACGAGATGTATCCCATGTAGACAAGAGAGCTACGTGAAAGATAAATGTAGCTAGGTCGCATGCGTGATTCCAAGTGAAGGACACCATGTAGACAAGAGAGCTACGTGAAAGATAAATGTAGCTGGGTGCATGCGTGATTCCAAGTGACGGACACCATGTAGACAAGAGAGCTACGAGACAAATCGGCTAGGTCGCATGAGTGGTACTAAGTGTTCACCATGTGTACAAGAGAGCCGAACTAAACGAAGTATGATGGTGGGGGTGTGTTTGAAACCATTAAATATCGAGGATTGATCCGAATTGTTCAACGGGATGGTTTTGTGGTGACATTGTGGTTTGGACCTATACTTATGGTGAATGAAATATGGTGAAAATGATTTGTGGTATATACAAATATAAGATAAAATGAGGTTAGCATAAAGAATTTGTGAAAGAGTGAAATTAGCATTAAAACTGTTTTTAGATGGTAGCAGTGACGTGATTTTGAAAAATCACCAAAAATAGGAGGAATATAATTAGAGGTTGAATGAGATGTGAAATTAAATTTTAATGAGTCTACTTTCATATAAAAGAAACAGAGCAAGCAAAGGAATTCTATATTTTGAGATATTTACAATTGTATGTGACTTGCTCAGGATGAATACGTGATCCCTGTTCCAACTTTGAAAAATCATTAAAAATTGTACAAAGAAAATTAAGAAATATAGTTTACATGCCTAAATTCCTTATTGAGACTATTTTTAAATGAAACAGACTTCAGGGTTGTTTGAATTGTGTACTGAGAGAAATTCAATTTGTAGTGAACAGAGGTCAGATCAGTCGAGCTGTGTAACAGGGAAACTTTAACTAATAAACTGTACTAATCGGCTGAACCAAAATTATAGAAAAAATTAGCAAAAATCTTTATGAGTCTAGATTCAGGAAATTTTACGGATTTGAATTTCGAGTTTGGTAACTCGAGTTATGATTTATTTAGTGAATATGACGCAGCAGAGACAGCTTAATCAAAGTGGAATGAATAGTGAAGTTAAAGTAGATGTACTTGAATTGTTGTGTAAACATGTTAGATTTTTTTAATTAGTATTTACATACTTACTTACTAAGCTATAAGCTTACTTTGTTTCTCTCTTTTGTCTTATAGTGTTCTCCGGCTTGCTCGGGAGTTAAGGATCGTGAAGATCTATCCGCACTATCCTACTTTAGGGTATTTGAACTAAACGTTTTGAATTATGGCATGTATAGTAGGCTTAGTTATTTTGTTACGTGTCATATTTGTCTAGGTTTAAAATATTAGTTACAAGATTTCGACCAGCTAATTTGTACAAACCATTAAAGTTGGCTAATATTGTTCAAGACATATTTATATTTCGATTATGTTTAATGGTAGGTATTATGTTCTGGTAATACCTTGTATCCTGTTAAATGACGATAACGGGTAAGGGTGTTCTGATAAATTTCTCGTTGAACCATTTGGAATACTACAGGATATTCAATAAGCCTCAAGCATAGGGTAAGGTGCCGACGCCATGTCCTGGACATGGTCTTACACTGGCTCACACATCAAAGTCGATGCCATGTCCCAGACATAGTCTTACATTGACTTTCGTATATCGAGGCTGATGCCATGTCCCAGACATGGTCTTACGCTAGCTCTCATCTATCAGTGCCGATGCCATGTCCCAAACATGGTCTTACACTGACACATATCAAGCCAATGACATGTCCCAGAGATGGTCTTACACTAGCTCTCATATCTCGAGGCCAATGCCATGTCCTAGGCATGGTCTTACACTAGCTTTAATATCTCCCTAGCATCATGAAATGAATATCCAATCTATTCCTACGATTCAACCGAGAGTTTCCCGTATTAATCTCATCATACATTACTCATAGCCACATTCAAACATTTTATGCAAAATAAATCATTAAATGCATAATAATGATAAAGTTGTAATATTTACGCACATCTTACTAAATTTCAATGGAATATCATATTTCATCAAATTTCCAATGTATCCAATCATCACATAAATGTTATTAACATTTGGCATCACTTTCTCATACTCAATATCATCAACATATTTAGTCACACGGACTTACCTCGAATGCAAAAATGGCTAATTATTCCCTTTTTGTCCTAAACCACGTACTTTCTCGATTTAAGCCTGAATCTCAATTTTCTTGATCTAAAATAATAAATTTTACTCATTTAATCATCACATTAAATTAAGCGTTCCACAATTCATACTTTAGAAAAATGACCATTTTACCCTTAACTTTCACAAAAATTACGATTTTTCCCCTAGGCTCGTAAAACGATTTTTATCAAATTTCCTCATTAGCCAAGCCTAGCCCAACCTTTATTACTCTTGTAGAAACTAAAAATTCCAATTATTTCACACAATTCCCATCCATTTAACAAACTTTACAAAATGGTCCATATTAGGTGTTTTCATGAAAATCCTTTCATAAAAGTTGTTTGTTTAACATCCAAGATTCATTTTCTTCCATAAAAATTCAGCAAACAACATCAATACTCTCATGAAAAAACCCTATACTTTCAACCATTTTGCAAAATAGTCCCCTCACTACCTAGATTATGCTATAAGGGTCCCAAAAGTATAAAAATTATCAAGGAAGGCCATCAAAATCACTTACTTGTAAGGGGTATAAGTTGCTGATATTTTTGAGCCTTCAAAACCCCCTCTTTGCTGGTATTTTCAGAGGGGAAGAAGCAAGATTAAAGATGATACCTTTTTCTTTATTTTATTATATTACTAGTCAAATTAGTCACCAACATTTTACCTAACTTTGACCCTACAATATTTTTGTCTCCTTGATCAGCCGCTAACATACTTATGGTCTATTTACTCAATAAAGACCCCTAATTTAATGTTCTATAGCTATTTGACACCTTTAGCTAGTAGAATGAAACTTTCGCACTTTATGCGATTTGGTCCTTTTTCAAAATTAAGCAAGCAATCACTAAAATTATTTCACCAAAATTTTCATGCACTCATATAATCATGCTATAACACATAAAATAACATTAAAAATAATTTCTCCAGCCTTAGAATAGTGGTTCCAAAACCACTGTTCCAACTAGGCCCAAAATTAGAATGTTACACATTTGGTCAGTATTAATCAACAAATTCTAATGCATTCAAACATATTTTAATGCATGAAATACATAAATGATTTTAATTGGAAGAATGAAAAACTGAGGCATGAAACACCATAAACATGAGTTAAATGAACCTCATCACATTAATGCAATCATTCTAGCTAAAACAAAATTAAGTCATCATCATTAATGGAAAAAAAATTAAAAAATATGCAAACATGTTGAATAACTAATAACAAAATTAAAGAATAGGAAATAAGAAACTCTCGATGATTTCAATGATTCTCTGAAGACCGATTGTTGTGGCTTCCTCGAATTCTTGTGATTGCTTCTTTGTACACTGCTCTTCAAGGTGACTAGCCAAGAGTACTTTTCCTCAAGGAAAAATTCTAACTAAAAGAAATAAGGAAATGAGAAGGCTTATGCGTTGAAGGGAGAAAAGAAATGTTATGAAAGATGAATGAAAGGTAAGTGATGAGAAATGATTGAGAAGTGAAAAGAAGGTGGTAGTTATAGTAGAGGGATAGTGTGAGAGTTAGCTAAAAATAGCTTGGAAGTCCCTTAAATTGCTCCATTGCTTGCCCGGCCATGAATTCTGGTGAGTGGGCTGATTTTTTTATGATTCTTTCTTTATTTGTGGCATTGATTATACGACAATCAAGGGATAAGTTAGTGGCTGATTTGTGATTTCTTTGCATATGTAGGGACCTTCAAATTAATTGTCCCAAAGCTTATATGGACGAAACTCATCTTTTTCCCGAATTTGGGCCATTCTCCCCCCTTATTGGATGTTTTTGACAACCCAATTAGAGCAGACTTTATTCTTTTCAGTAACCATCTTGCAAGTTGGGTTGAATTGAATCTATGAGACCAATTGGTTAGCTTGTCGTCCACATGAAATAGAAATTAACTTGTGTTCATGTGTGATATTATTGACTCTCACATGAATTATTTAGTTGTCCAACTGTAGTAAGTTGAGTAAAAATTAACATGTAGCATAAAATAGCAAAATTATGTAAAATTAATACTAAATCCTATAGAATTACAAACTTCACTCAAATTATGTCTACTATCTTTATACGAATTAAAAATGACTCAATTGGCCACCCATATTATCAGAATTTGCATAAATTATGAGTAATAATATGCTAATAAAATATATAAAATTTAAATGTATCACACCCCCAAACTTAATACATTGCTTGTCCCGATTAGTGTTTCATGCAATGCAAAAATTAAGGCAATCTTGCATAATATTTACAAAGAATAAACTAGTCACATAATTATGCAACAACAAATTTATGCTCACAATCTCTTCTTGCTAATAAATCACTCACATGTAGATATTATTTCAAAATCTTATGTTAAATAAAAGAAAATGTTATCATTAGTCATAATTTGCATGCATTAAAAAGTCATATATAAAATTCACCATTCAACAAATTTTCCTTATCTAATTAGGAAAAACAATCCTAAAGTTTAATTACTGGTCTTCATATGTTGTATTTAGTAATTTCTCTCCACTAATGTAGTCAGCATAATTATCTAAATCAATAGGTCTTTTATAAGGTTGTAATGGGGCTAAGCTCAAGGTAAGGATAAAGAGAAGTGACTCTTAGGCTAAATCATCTTAACCCTAACATTGTCTTGGATCTTTTTAGGGTACTACCTTCTTACTAATGGGTTTTAATACCCCCAAACTTAATTTGAAACTTATGCTCAACAATACATCTCAATGCTTGAGTAGAGAGTTTTTTTCTCTTCTTCTTTTTCTTTTTTGTTCTTTTTATAATCAAAGTATGTATATCATTTTGAATTTTCCCCCCGAATTTTACTCACCAAGACAAGTATAGTTAAGAGTGGTGCAAGATAGGGTAAAACTTTAAAACATGATAATATGATAGCTTATCATGTAGGTAAATAACAATAATATAAGCTATATCGCTCAAACTAAGGTTTCAGGGGTTAAATTCATATGGTAGGCTTGAAAGGATCCAAAGAAAAATGTACCTAAATCATATTTAAATTCTTATGCCTACTAGGATTTCACCTCAAGAAAGTTACCAAGAAAATTCTAAAGACTTAAGCCTTCATGTTTGTCTATTTCTATGGATAGTAAGTTTTCATGGAAAAGGTTCTATACAACTACTGAAAAATATAAGCATATCATAACTAAGCTAACATTTAACAAGAAGTTAAATAAAACCAGAATTATACTTGCATATGAGCTAACTTATTAATAAAATTTGTTTCTAAGCATCATTTTATTTTAGCATACTTATGTGTGAAGATTCAAAAATTTTAAAAATCATACGAGATTGTCCCTTACCCCCCTTTAATAAGAAGCAGTGTCCTCATTGCTAAATAAAAAAGTAGTTAATGAAAACTGTACACCAGGTAGGACTCAAAAAGAGAGGTGAGTCATGAAGAATACTTAAGTACAAAGTCTTTCTTGAAAAATCTAATTCTTAGACATGTACATTCACATTGTCACACTATTACACTTTTCACGAGAGAACAAAAATTAATGGAAGAGCATTGACTTAGTTTATTCAAAAATTGAATCATCCTCCTTGTCTTGCTCCTTTGCATTCTCATTCTCACTCGTATTCACGTCTTATTCTTTCCATGACTTGAAGATACGATCTAGGAACTCAAGAATGAAAGTTTTAGAGATATTTTTGTAAGTATTCCTTAAGGAATCATCTCTAATTTTTGCATATTTCTAATAAGTTTGTTGTTGGTTATGCTTAAATTTCCACATATCCATCATAGTTGAAAATTTTGATTTATTCATAGTGTTTGAAGAAGTGGTTATTGGAATGGTCAACTCAAGATTAACACTTAGCACAACTGGTTTAGTAATATTTGGTTCCACTCTCTATTTAGGGTTGTTTGGTTCGCTTTTAGATATGCTTTTTCTATTTTGTTTACCGAGTCAGCTTCCGGTTCAAATTTGGTAGATGACTCATCAGATTCTAGTTTGTTCAGTTCATTCAGCTTGATTTGGTTCAACTGTTCATTATTGTCCACTAACCTTTCAAGATCATTTCTTATTATGCAACCTTGAACATACCGGCCCTTCAACTTTGCTTTTCATTTAACTTGGGCTTGCAAACACAGTGAAGTAATCAATGATGGAAAGTAGGCACTTCCTGCCTATTTCCTAGTACAATCTTGGATTTCTTTAAGAATAATTTTCCTAACATTAATAGACCTATCTATCATAATTGCATACAACAAAAGCATTCGTTCCATCAAGATGGTGGACCTAAGTGAGATAGGCATGAAGCCATATCGAACAAAGTAGAACCATAGCTTAGCCATTGGTTTTAGGCATTCCCTTTGGCAAGACTAACTACCGTATTTTCTTATAATTCATTGGGATCCTAGATTTGTAACGACATTAAGTACTTGTTGAAGAAAATCCCAATTGATATTTTTCGTCATGGCAGAGTACTCATCTTCTTCAACATTAGGAAGATTAAACAAATCATTAATGGACTCAGAAGTAAGGGGCACCGTCATTTTATGAACAAGAACTTCAGAAGCATCTAGCGTGGTAAGATTGGCATAGAACTCTAATACTAATTCTGCATCATGGGTTGATATTTGAAGATGGAATCAAATGTCTCACTTGCTTCATCATCTTGAATCATAATTGAATTTTTAAAAAAATTCTTTGAAGATCTCGTTCTCTTTCAGAGCATTTATTTTGCTAACAGGGGGCGGCAAGAGTTGGTGTTGAATTTAAACTCTGATGTTGGAGGGATCCCACATCGGGAAGCTAACATAAGAGTGGATGGGAAGTTGGCTTTAAATAGAGAGAACCATGAGGAGAGTAAAGGTACCTTTCTTGGCTGATCCCTTTCGCTTTATGGCGTGCTCGTTTGGGTTAGGCGTCGGCTAAGAGTGCTCGGAGCGTGGATTAACTCCAGTCTCCAATCAAGTGTGTATTTATCACTACTCTTGTTGTTGGATGGCTACTTCGGGCCGCGATGGGCCGAAAGGGGCCATGTGGGCCCAATGGGCCTACGGGCCCAATTGGATAAGTTGTTTGATTGTGTAGTAAATATTGGACTAGGCTAGGTGAATCGCATATCTGTGGCTAGGTTTGGGCTAAAAGGGCCACACGAGCGTGTGGGCCCATTTGGACCGAGAATAGGCTTTAGGCCCATTCGTATTGTTATCCATGTTTAGAATACTTTAGTTTACCAATTATTGAAATACCCTCGACTTGTAAAATTACCAAAGTACCCTTCGATTTACAGAATTACCGTTTTACCCTCGATTTTTAAAATTACCGTTTTACCCTCGATTTACAGAATTATAGTTTTACCCTCAGTTTACAGAATTACCGTTTTACCCTTGATTTACAGAATTACCGTTTTACCCTCGATTTACAAAATTACCGTTTTACCCTCGATTTTTAAAATTACCATTTTACCCTCGATTTACAGAATTACCATTTTACCCTCAGTTTACAGAATTACCATTTTACCCTCGATTTACAGAATTACCGTTTTACCTTTAGTTTATAGAATTACCGTTTTACCCTCGATTTACAGAATTACTATTTTACCCTCAGTTTACAGAATTACTGTTTTACCCTCGATTTATAGAATTACTGTTTTACCCTCGATTTGTAAAATTATCGTTTTACCCTCGATTTACAGAATTACCATTTTACCCTCAGTTTACAGAATTATCGTTTTACCCTCGATTTATAGAATTACCGTTTTACCCTCAGTTTATAGAATTACCATTTTACCCTCGATTTACAGCATTATCGTTTTACCCTCAGTTTACAGAATTACTTTTTTACCTTCGATTTATAGAATTACCGTTTTACCCTCGATTTGTAAAATTACCGTTTTACCCTCAGTTTATAGAATTACTATTTTACCATCGATTTACAGAATTACCGTTTTACCCTCGGTTCTGAAATTCTTGTTTTACCCTCGATTCTGTAATTACTGCTTTTACCTCGATTTGTAAAATTACTGTTTTACCCTTGATTTACAGAATTACTGGTTTACCCTCAGTTACAAAATTATCATTTTACCCTCAATTTATAGAATTACCGTTTTACCCTTGTGAAATTACTGAAATACCCCTGTAGGGTAGAATTTTTAAAATACCCCTATAGGGTAGAATTACTGAAATACCCTTATAGGATAGAATTACCAAAATACCCCTGTAGGGTAGAATTATCGAAATACCCTTGTAGGGTAGAAATATCGAAATACCCTTGTAGGGTAGAATTACCGAGATACCCTTGTGGGGTAAAATTACCATTTTGCCCCTAGGGTGTTAAATGACTGTTTTGCCCTTGTGGGCAAGTGGTAGCTTGGACTGTGTGTTTGTGGATTTGATTGTGAATATATGTTGGTGATATGAATGACTTGACTGTGATTGTTTGATTCAAATATGGGCATGACATTTTGCATACATGACATGTTGCATGGGTTGGGATTTTGTACGGAGGAAGCGTTCTGGTGGCTATGCCACAAATATCTGTTCTGGTGGCTCTGCCACAATATCTGTATTTGGTGAATCTGTCACAATATCTATTGACCGATCGATGGCTAAGTACCGATCACGCTACCGATGGTCGTGTTCCATTGTTGTGGGCTTCGTGCGATTATAGACCCGTTATTAATGGCTCGTGCCAACCTAAATATGGCTTTGTGCCATCTTGACTATGGCTTCGTGCCAAGCGTATTTACACGTAGCTATGTGCCTAACATATTTGTTGGCGACTACGTGTCGATCATATTTACCGAAGGTCGTGCGCCAGATTATATTACCGTCCATCGATGGCTATGTGCAAGTTCTTACGATTATCTATGGCTTTGTGCCACGTATTACGTTAGGTGGGTTTACCACACTATCGATTCGTGGCTCTACCACAATATCAGATCTGGTGACTCATCACGATATACATTCAGCGACCATCTTGCAAATTCTATAGTGTGTAGCGGATGGGTGGGTCGAGTTGTCTCCCACATGGTGTAAGGTTGGTGCGGGGTGTATACGGTGGATTGGGTTGGGATTGCATTCACATTCGATTTTGATTACATCACGTAATTCGATTACGATTACATTACTAGTAATCGATTCGATTCGATTACATTATTGATTCCGATTCGATTACGTCACCTAATTCGATTCGATTCGATTACATTACTAATATTGATTACGATTACGATTTTGTTCTTGATTCGCTTCGATTCTCATTTTGGTTCCAATTCGATAATGTTTCTTATACGTAATGGGCTAAGGTCCATCCTGTATCGTCTGTTGTAATGGGCTAAGACTCGATTGGTCTTGAAATTGTAAGTAAGGTGGGCAGACTTTTAATTCTTTTAGATGATTGATCGTTCCTTTTTATAGTAGGGATTTCACATCGAGTTTTCGTAAACTCACCCGTTTATTAACCTTCGGTAATTTCCAGCCTTAGATGGATCGGGGTTGCTAGGGGCTCGGAGGAAGCCACACACCTTATTTTATGTTACGCTTTTGATTATTACCTTTAAATTATTTTATGTGGGTTGTAGTAAAGCCATTGTAATTTTCTGGATTTCAAATTTGGAATTTTATTTATTGTTCTTATAATTGCTAGTATTAGAACACGATTTTCCAAAGTAACTCATCGTTATTTAAAACATCACGTAACGCAATTGTTTTTAAAGTAAGTTTCATAACTACCAAGATTTTTACAAAGTTGTTAAGAATGTTATTCAGTTGAGGTTTTCTAACAAGATTTAAAAAGGGTATAAGTTTTTAATTATTAAGAAGGGTTTTTAATGGAAACATGGTTTTCGAAAAACATTTCAATGTGACACGCCAAGTTCGAGCCAAACTTCCAGGCCGGGTTTGGGATGTTACATTTAGTGGTATCAGAGCCTGGGTTGCAACAACTCAGCTGTGGATTGGGTTTTTAAAGGTTGAATTTTAGAAAATTATTTTCAACCACGTGGTCTGTTTGAA
Source organism: Gossypium arboreum (assembly GCF_025698485.1). Taxonomy (NCBI): domain Eukaryota; kingdom Viridiplantae; phylum Streptophyta; class Magnoliopsida; order Malvales; family Malvaceae; genus Gossypium; species Gossypium arboreum. The sequence continues at coordinate 34,269,942 of NC_069082.1, forward strand.
GTATTTCTCTTAAAAAGTGTGGCACACCGAGTCTCCGGCGCCGAATCTGTAAGTCTTCTGAATACTTTTGTCTATTTAGAAATTGAAATACTATGGATTCCTTAGATATTGGTCTGAATTTAAATTTGGTATTTATTTTATGTGGATGTGATGTTTGGATATAGAAATTGTATATATGTGTGATAAATATGTGTCTACTTCAGTGAATAAGTGTTGTATGTATGAGATGTTTCAAGTTCTAGTTCAAGTGTGATAGTGATAGTAGGATCAGAGTGCGCAGCGGTAGCGTAGTAGGGTAGATGTTACACGACTACCCTGTTAGATGGAAATTTCGAGGATGAAATTTCTTTAAGGGAGGTAGAGTTGTAACACCCTGAATTTGGGCCTAGAAGTTTTGGGCCTTGAGCATGAGAGCGGTTGAAGGCAGCTTATAATATTCTGTTGTGCATGCAAAATTCGTTAATGAAGGCTTGTTTTAGTGGTTAAGTGTGTTGAGAAGTGTTGAAGAAGTCCGGGTTTAAACCTAGACTCTAGCAAAAATTTGGTTTAAGGTGAATCAAACCACAGGTGTAGTAGGTAGGCCTTAAGAATATTGTTGGAGAAATTGTGACACAAAAAACCTTATGGCTTAGTGGCAAGTGGCGTGTGGAGCATTTGAGGGAGGCATGGGTTCGAATCCCATAGCAAGCAAAGAGCATTTATTTTGCTAACAGGCAAGAGTTGGTGTTGAATTTAAACTCGATGTTGGAGGATCCCACATCGGAAGCTAACATAAGAGTGGATGGGAAGTCGGCTTTAAATAGAGAGAACCATGAGGAGAGTAAAGGTACCTTTCTTGGTCGATCCTTTCGCTTTATGGCGTGCTCGTTTGGGTTGGGCGTCGGCTAAGAGTGCTCGGGCGTGGATTAACTCCGGTCTCCAATCGGTGTGTATTTATCACTACTCTTGTTGTTGGATGGCTACTTGGTCGCGATGGTAGAAGGGGCCATATGGGCCCAATGGGCCTACTGAGCCCAATTGGATAAGTTGTTTGATTGTGTAGTAAATATTTGACTAGGCTAGGTGAATCGCATATCTGTGGCTAGGTTTGGGCTAAAAGGGCCTGCTGCGTGTGGGCCCATTTGGGCCGAGAATAGGCTTTAGGCCCATTCGTATTGTTATCCATGTTTAGAATACTTTAGTTTACCAATTACTGAAATGCCCTCGACTTGTAAAATTACCAAAGTACCCCTCGATTTACAAAATTACCGTTTTACCCTCGATTTTTAAAATTACCGTTTTACCCTCGATTACAGAATTATCGTTTTACCCTCGATTTACAGAATTACCGTTTTACCCTCGATTTTTAAAATTACCGTTTTACCATCGATTTACAGAATTATCGTTTTACCCTCAGTTTACAGAATTACCGTTTTACCCTCGATTTATAGAATTACCGTTTTACCCTCAGTTTACAGAATTACCGTTTTACCCTCGATTTACAGAATTACCGTTTTACCCTCAGTTTACAGAATTACTATTTTACCCTCGATTTATAGAATTACCGTTTTACCCTCGATTTGTAAAATTACCATTTTACCCTCGATTTACAGAATTACCGTTTTACCCTCGATTTACAGAATTATCGTTTTACCCTCGATTTACAGAATTACTGTTTTACCCTCAGTTTACAGAATTACCGTTTTACCCTTGATTTACAGCATTACCGTTTTACCCTCAGTTTATAGAATTACTTTTTTACCCTCGATTTATAGAATTACCGTTTTACCCTCAGTTTATAGAATTACTATTTTACCATCGATTTACAGAATTATCGTTTTACCCTCAGTTTACAGAATTACCGTTTTACCCTCAGTTTATAGAATTATCGTTTTACCCTCGATTTACAGAATTACCGTTTTACCCTCAGTTTACAGAATTACCGTTTTAACCTCGATTTACAGCATTACCGTTTTACCCTCAATTTATAGAATTACTTTTTTACCCTCGATTTATAGAATTACCGTTTTACCCTCGATTTGTAAAATTATCGTTTTACCCTCAGTTTACAAAATTATCGTTTTACCCTCAGTTTACAGAATTACTGTTTTACCCTCGATTTATAGAATTACCGTTTTACCCTCGATTTGTAAAATTACTGTTTTACCCTTGATTTCTGTAATTCTTGGTTTACCTCGGTTTACAAAATTATCGTTTTACCTCAATTTATAGAATTACCGTTTTACCCTTGATTGTGAAATTACTGAAATACCCCTGTAGGGTAGAATTTTGAAATACCCCTATAGGGTAGAATTACTGAAATACCCTTATAGGATAGAATTACCAAAATACCCCTGTAGGGTAGAATTATCGAAATACCCTTGTAGGGTAGAAATACCGAAATACCCCTGTAGGTTAGAATTACCGAGATACCCTTGTGGGGTAAAATTACCATTTTTGCCCCTAGGGTGTTAAATGACTGTTTTGCCCTTGTGGGCAAGTGACTGGCTTGGATTGTGTGTTTGACGGATTTGATTGTGAATATATGTTGGTGATATGAATGACTTGACTGTGATTGTTTGATTCAAATATGGGCATGACATTTTGCATACATGACATGTTGCATGGGTTGGGATTTTGTACGGAGGAAGCGTTCTGGTGGCTATGCCACAAATATCTGTTCTGGTGGCTCTGCCACAATATCTATATTTGGTGACTCTGTCACAATATCTGTTGACCGATCGATGGCTAAGTGCCGATCACGCTACCGAAGGCTGTGTGTCGTTGTTGTGGGCTTCATGCCGATTATAGACCCGTTATTAATGGCTCTGTGCCAACCTAAATATGGCTTTGTGCCATCTTGACTATGGCTTCGTGCCAAACGTATTTACCTGTAGCTATGTGCCTAACATATTTATTGGCGACTACGTGTCGATCATATTTACCGAAAAGGTTGGCGCCAGATTATATTACAAATCACGATGGCTATGTGCCGAAGTTATTATAGTTATCTATGGCTTTGTGCCACGTATTCTGTTAGGTGGGTTTACCACACTATCTGATTCTGGTGGCTCTGCCACAATATCTGTATCTGGTGACTCGTCACGTTATACTGCTCCGCGACCATGCTGCAAATTACGTAATTGTGTAGCGGATGGGTGGGTCGAGTTGTCTCCCACATGGTGTAAGGTTGATGCGGGGGTGTATACGGTGGATTGGGTTGGGATTGCATTCACATTCGATTCGATTACATCACGTAATTCGATTCGATTCTAATTACATTACTATCGATTCGATTTTGATTACATTCGATTCGATTCGATTACGTCACCTAATTCGATTACGATTACGATTACATTAATAATATTGATTACGATTCGATTACACATCGATTTTGATTCTCATTTTGGTTCCAATTACGATAATGTTTCTTATTCGTAATGGGCTAAGGTCCATCTGGTATTGTCTGTTGTAATGGGCTAAGACCCGATTAGTCTTGAAATTGTAAGTAAGGTTGGGGCGGACTTTTAATTCTTTTAGATGATGATTGTTCCTTTTTATAGTAGGCGATTTCACACTGAGTTTTCGTAAACTCACCCCGTTTATTAACCTTTCAGGTAATTTCCAGCCTTAGATGGATCGGGGTTGCTAGGGGCTCGGAGGAAGCCACACACACTGTTTATGTTACAGTTTTGATTATTACCTTTAAATTATTTTATATGGGTTGTAGTAAAGCCGTTGTAATTTTCTGGATTTCAAATTTGGAATTTTATTTATTGTTCTTATAATTGCTAGTATTATAGCACGATTTTCCAAAGCAACTACTGTTATTCAAAACATCACGTAACCGCAATTGTTTTTAAAGTAAGTTTCCGCAACTACCAAGATTTTTACAAAGTTGTTAAGAATGTTATTCAACTGAGGTTTTCTAACAAGATTTAAAAAGGGTATAAGTTTTTAATTATTAAGAAGGGTTTTTAATGGAAACATGGTTTTCGAAAAACACTTCAATGTGACACGCCAAGTTCGAGCCAAACTTTCAGGCCGGGTTTGGGGTGTTACATTCAGACTAGTCGATCCATATCGATGTTTTGACGTTCAAGGTAAGTTCATATGGAAATACATGCTTTTAAATTGAATTAGATATGTATTATTAGTCATTGAGTTTCAATGAATATGATCAAGCAACTATGAGCACGAAACGACAGAGTTACGACGTCCAGAAGTCCCGTACGAACCTTAGGAATGCTTAGGATGCAAATGTCATGACATTGGATTTATCGAGATGGGATTACATGTAAGACCATGTCTGGGACATTGGCATTGTATTATGATTACGTGTAAGACCAAGTCTGGGACATTGGCATCGTTATATGTTTTCGTGTAAGACCACGTCTGGGACATTGGCATTGATATATGATAACATGCTAGACCGTATCTGGAATATGGCATTGTATGAGCTTTATGAGATATCTTAGTATCCTTTACAATTCCAAATGGTTCAATGAGAAAAGTCAAGTCGAGAAAGAATGTGTGAATAAGTTAAATGACTCAGGTATGTACGAGACTTATACGAGTATCGAAAAGGGAAGTATTTGATGGATTTACTTATGACATTGAATATGTGTACAGAGGGAAAGGTTTAGGAAATTATATGTGCATATTTAAAGTTTGCCTATTGATAGAAATGATGTTGATTTATATGGTAACGTTATTTGTATATGACTTACTAAGCTTTATAGCTTACTTTGTGTTATTTTTCTATGTTTATAGTGATTCGGAGGCTCGATCGGGTTGGAAGTCATCGGAAATCTTATCACACTATTCAGCTATGGTTTGGTACTTATAAGTTTTGTGATATTGATTGTATGACATGTAGTTTTGTGGTTAATTTTTGAGTATAAGTCATGTTGGTGATTAATGCATATGTGCTTGATATGTATTTAGCCATGAGACTTGGCATGATAATGATGTATAGAATATGGTCTGTATAGAATATGGTCATTTTGGTATGGTTGTTAGATATGTATATGGTCATTTGAAATGGCTTAATAATGATTTTGATTGATGGCTATAATGTGATCTTATGATTTGGCACGGTTGGTATAAAATGTGTGGTTTGGCTTGAAATGCAAATGTGGTAACAATGTGGTTTAAGAAATGGCATGTATTGGTATGAAATTGAGATGTTGAATTGGTATGCTATTGAGGCTCAATTTTTATGGTATGTATTAGTAAAAAGATACATGTTTGATATAGATTAAAATTGTTGATAATATTATATTGTTTTAGTAAGTTTTGGATTATTATTTGATTAGTGAATTGGTTTAAGATGAAATGGCATGATTTGTATAGGAATTGGTATGTTTTGGTTGCTTATAAATTTATTAAAATGGTATGATATGAGCTTGTGTAGGTATGTACAAATAGGGTGGAAAATTGGCTTTGCAAATGGCCTATTTTTGTCCGCACGGCAGGGACACTGGCGTATGTCTCAGCCGTGTACGACACACGGTCAAGCTACACGGTCGTGTGTCCCCTGGTGTTGAAATTGAATTGATGTTAGTATACTCCACACGGTCTCACACATGGGCGTGTGACTGACTATGTGGTATAAGTCAGTATACCCCTAAATGGCACACGGCTTAGCAGAGGGGCATGTGAATTGGTCGTGTTCCATAAGTCAGTATACCCTACAAGATTGGCACAGTTTAGTACATGGTCTAGCACAAGGGCGTGTGTGGCCCTGTTTACACACGGCCTGTGACACGGGTGTGTGACCCTTATATCTTTGAAAATTTTTTAAGTTTTCCAAAGTTTTCCAATGTTATAGGTTTAGTCCCGAACTTCTTTTAAAGTATGTTTAAGGCCTCGTAGGCCCTCATAAGGGACAATATGATTGTGATGAATCATAATTGATTATGAATGCATATTGAATGTGTTATGATTGATAAATGATGTGTAAAGATCGGTAATGCCTCGTAGCCCTATTCTGGCGATGGATAATGGTAAGGGGTGTTACATTTATTGGTATCAGATGTACCGTTTAGTGGATTCTAGGACTAACGTAGCATATGTAAGTCTAGTTATACATGCCATATTTAACCTGTGATAGTGTGATATCTCCCGATTCTGACGAGAATTGTTTTAATTAGACAAATATGCTTTCCAAATGAGCTAATTTTGATAGTACAAAATGTTACACTCAAACGTTTGAGTGAAAATGTGTTGGCGATGAGTTGAAACTCATAAAGGTATGAATCAGAGTGCATGATATTCTGCTATTGATAAATGTTATAATTATATGAGTATATGAGTTGTGATATATGAGTATATGAGTTGTGATGTTTGGTCTATGATTTTTATGTGAATATTTTGATTGTGAATTAATGATTTGATTTAGCATATGAGCTATGTGTTAAGTACAAAAGTGATCATAAATAAATGATCGTTATGTGTTTTGAGAATGTGGAATTAGTAATGAACTGATCAATTATAATAGTATTTGTGATGTGCACGTTTACGTGAGAGTTAGAATTTTAGGCTTTACAACCCTCACCCCCTCTTCGGTAAGGTATTATAAGGAGATCTGTATTATATAGATTAAATAAGCTTACAAGTGTGGAATTACAGAGTTTTGTAATTGAAGGATTAGTACTATGATCGGATAAGAGAATGAGTATGCAAGTGAGGACAGTAACAAAAAAGATATTGGATCGTGTTAAAGGCCATTCGTAATAAGCAAAGTCACTATTAAAGAAGAAGTTGAATGCGATAAGGCGAAAGTATTCATGTATGATGTCTAAAGAATGTATTACCTGAAAATTCTTCTAAATTAATTTTTATTAGTGATAGGATAATAAGAAATCAGTGATGTCAGAAATAGACAGTGGAATAATATAAAGATAGCTAAGTAGAACGGTAAAATTCATATGATGCTAGTATTCCATTTCTACTTGTTATTGCTCTGTTGAATATACATGATGGTTATATTTCTTCTGTTATAGTTGATTTTAGTATTTATGAGTGATGTTTTTCCTTCTGGAAATTTCTTAGGATATCATCAAGATCTATATCATTCTATATGGGTTGTAATTTTTAGAAATTCTATATAACTCTACAATCTGAGATTTCGCTACCTCGATTTTACTATTATTCTATGTAATTAATTGCAATAGATATTCTTCTAACAGGGATAACTATATCTATTACAATTATAATTTCTAGTTGGATCACGGGAGTACAGTGGTACCGTCATCAGATTATAGAGATTATACAATAATTGTTACATGTAGCTCACGGTGGTAGCTTGTTTGTTCATTCGGGGAACAACAAGATGCAACAGCCTGATTTTGGGCCTAGTCAGGATAGTGGTTTTGAGACCACAAATCCAAGGTCATAAAAGTTATTTTAATATTCTTTTGAGGTCTACAGCATGAGAATATGATTGTGTAAAAATTTTGTTAAGAAATTTTACCGTTTGAATGCCTAAATTGTGAAAAAGGACTAAATCACGTAAGTTTTAAAGTTTTGTTCTATTAGTTAAATGTCTTAAATAGCTATAGAACTTAAAATTTGAGGTCCTTAATGAGCAATTAGGCCATTATATGTGTGGATGGCTGTACATGGAGTGTAATAAATGAAAAGTCAAAATTTGATGAAACTTAGTATTTGATGACAAAATCAAAGATTAATAAAATAAAACAAATGGCCATCTTTCTTCTCCATCTTTTCTCCACCGAAAACACAAGAGAAAATGGGGTTTTAAAGCTCAAATTTTCAGCAACTTAAATCCTTTGCATGTAAGTGAAATTTGTATTTGTTTTTGTTGATTTTTATGTTCTTGGAACCCTTGTAACTTAATCTAGCTAAATAGGGGACTAATTTGCAACATGGGTGGAAATCTAGAGTTTTTCCATGAGAGTATATTTTCTATTTTTGAAGTTTAATGGAAGAAATTGAAACCTTGTTGTGTATTGAACAACTTTTGTTAAGGGACTTTTGATGAAATGTGAAATAGAGATTAATTTGTGAATGTTAAATTTATGAGTTAAATGTGTGAAATTGTGAAATGTGTAACTGCTATAGGCATGAAAATGATTTGGCTATGCATGGGTAGTAAAGAATTACGAGCCAGGGGCAAAATTATAAATATGTCAAACTTTAGGGGCAAAAATGTAATTTTTCCACAGTATGATTTTTGGATCATATTGAATAATATGACTAATAAATAGGCTAAATTTGATTTTATAGATCAAAGAAAATGAGATTCGGGCCTAGAATGGGGAAAAAAGTGAAATTAACGGTTAGGTCCCTTTTTGCCATTTTGGTATTGAGGTAAGTTCATGCGTAAATAATGCAACCTTATGTTGTGTATTTACTATTTTGATATTGCATGAATTGTATACATTTTTTTTTATGAATTTGATTAATGAAGATTTTGAAAAAGTTTTGAGAAATGAGAAATCCCGATTTAACCTCAAGGGTAGAATACAAATGTCATGATATTGTACTATCGAGATTCCGCATAAGACCATATCTGGGATATGGCATTGGCATGTGGTTTCATATAAGACCATGTCAGGGACATGTCGTCGATATGATATTTCATGGAAGACCATACCCGAGGTATGGCATTGATACGGTACTAAGAGTATGAAAATGAAATTACTATGAGTAAACATGTATGTACGTAAGCCTATAATTGTAAATTCATGATTATTGTGAAAATAATTGTTTATTACCCATTGTGATTGATAGTGCACATACTTGTGATGCTGGATATATGATAAATAAAGATGATGATTATGTGTTAGGCTGTTGGGCCAAATTGAGATGTGATCTAATATGTTTATATGCTTGAACTGTATTTCAACGGGTATGTTAAGAACGAGAGTATGTGACTATATTACAAGTGGTACAGGTATGTACACAGAACTCATCTGAAGTGAATTTGATATGTGATGAATTCTTGGTGAGAATGTACATGAACAAGTTATGCTTGTGAAACATTGATAATCTTGTGACAAATGATCTACATTTATGATGAATGGATGCACGACAAGATTTAATAAATATCATGTGATAGGCTTAGGAGCCTAATTTATTACTAATATTTTACGGTTCATTTATTTAAATAGTGTTTTGTTGGATATGAGGAAAAGAAAGACGGGCATAATTTGTAACACCCCAAACCCAGCCCAGACGTTATGGCCGAATCTGACGTGCCACATTGGAGTTGAAAACCCACGTTCCGTTTTAGTGTTTTAAAAACCATATATTTTGTTGAGTTAACAAAGTGTATAGAAGCTGGGCACCAGGTAGGTATCCGAGATAGAGGAGGTGAGCCATGAAGGCTGCTTAAGTACCAAGCTCTTTGATTGGATCCAATCCTAGACATGCCCACAACCATAGCCACACTTTGCTATCTCGAGTTTAAATTTGTTTAAGTGGACGTCTTTGATAAATCAATTAATCGTGGCGTTGGGATATTTTAAAAACAAGTATCGTTTTGAAAATACGTCCTAAGTCTAGCCCATTTGAAATAATTAACAACCAGGTTTAAAGTTATTAAAATTAAATTAATCCCGAAAAGAAATAAAAGGAAAGTTAAAATGGCCTTATTACAACCCAAAAATAAATAATAATTAAAGGGAAACTAATGAAAACCAACGCTTATTTAAAAGTCCAAAGACAATCACCGTGGCTACTCTGAATCCCCTCCGGCCCAAGTCCCCACATCAACGCTCACCTGCAAGGTTAAGGAAAGGGGGTGAGTTTGGAAACTCAGTGTGCAACAAGCCCCTTTCAGAGCCCAAAACAATAACGGCCTGTTGGGTCTAAGCCCAAAACCAATCTCAAACATGTACTGGGCCATAGCCCTTTTCATATTTCATAATTCATAACACTGGGCCGAAGCCTTTTCATATTTCATATTACTGGCCCGAAGCCTTTACTGTAAACGTTGTGGCCCAAACGCCCATTTTTATAACACATGTAATGTCAATGAAAGAATGCAACCCATTTGGGGAGACTACTCAACCCACCTTCCGCTATTCTCCACCCGTACCAACCAGCACACCATGTGGGGATTAACTCGACCCACCCCGCCATAACTCTCCACTGGCAGCATAGCTGCTTTATCATATATCTGGAGGCCTAGCCTCTTTTAATAACTGGGGCATAAGCCCTTTTAATAACTGGGGCATAAGCCCTTTAATAACTGGGGCATAAGCCCTTTTGATAACTGGGGCATAAGCCCTTTAATAACTAGGGCATAAGCCCTTTTGCACTTCCTCCATCCATATAAAAACCCAACCCAATGCATTTATGAACATCTCATGTGCATATCATACATATCATGTGCATATCATACATGTCATGTGCATATCATACATATCATGTTTATCAAAATCCCATGCATTAAGTTCATATATAAACCCTAGGGGTATAATGGTCACTTTTACCTAGGGGCAAAATGGTCATTTTCATGTTATAGGGGTAATCTTGTAATTTTACCAAAAATTAGGGTTTCCATGTCCATTAATGGTTACAAACAAATCATAGGTGCAAACAGTGATCCTGGCCCATTTTTAGCGAAATCGAGTTATTGGGCCAAAAACCCCTAATGGGCCCTACTTAACCGATTTCATCATCTAGGCCCATTTAGCCTTTATCCATAACAAGATATAGTTTTAACATGCAATTTAACAGATTTCCATTTCCTACCAAATTTACCCAAATGGGCCCAAAAGCCTATTGGGCCCTAATTCAGCCCCTCGAGGCCCAACTTACCGTGAATGCCAAAAACACGCCCTTACCGTTTCCATTATTCCCGATCATCATCTCATCGATTCTAACTAACTAGTGAGCGTTCGCTTGCTCACAAGTCCTCGAAATGCCAGAATTTTGGCATTTCGGCATTTATCGCTTTAAGCTATGAAAAGGGTTCATTACACACCTGTTTGGCGATATTCCTCGACGAGATCTCCTACACGATTTCTCTTATAATCCATCGTTAATAATCAGCTTCCTATTAATTGAACCAAACCTCAAATCATCTAATACTAATACTTACACATTCGGCCACCATCCATAATGGCCTTAGGAATCTTACCTTTGTCGCGATTGATGACTAGGTCTAGCCACTCCGGTGATCCAAGCTACTCCAAGTCGACACTACACCTTGCTGCTCCTTCAATAAATAAACCAAAAATATTAAAAGAAGACCCCATAATGCCTACACCCACATTCGGCCACCTCCCTAAACTAGAGGGGTTTCGGCTTTTGGCCATAGTTACAATAGGAATTGTTTAGAGTTTGAACACTTACCATAGTCTTCCTCCTCTTGAATCCGGATGCCTAAAAGGTAAAGGAATTGAACGCCAACTATTGAAAAGGAAAGAAAAGGTTGCTGGTCACAAAGAATCGGCACCCACCTATCTTCACTGATTTCGGTTTTTTTTGCGGTATTTATGAAGTAAAGATTAAAGAAAGAAATAATAAATGAGTAGAGGACGATAATAGGCTGGATTTTGAAAAGAAAAGGAGAAAAGATGAGAGGAAGGATGGTAGATTGGCTAGGGAAGAAAAGAAGAGAAAACTAAAACAAAGGAGAAAAGCGGCATAGCTAAGACCCTAATGCGAAATTACTAACCTAATACCCTTACATGAATTCCCTCTCTAACCCCTTCCAAACGGCTAAGCTCTATCCTTCTCTCAAATCCCTAAAATCTCTCCCCTTATCCCTCCTTAATCCATGCGTTTGACTTGATCCAACTCTCCTCTTACAGAATCCACTTAGGTTCCAACACTTACCCTTCCTGCACATAAAAATAAATACCCCTATTTGCCAACACAAGGTATCGATCCCAGGTCTTCCCTTATGCTCCACACGCCACCTTTTTAGGAGCTTAGTGGCGTCACCCTTTCCACTCTACCAAAGCTCTTTTTGTGATACACTTTACCCACAACTTAACATAAGGGCACCTAGCCAGAACCCCTAACTCCTAAGTCCAAAATTTAAAAATTCAACCGGGTTTTGGCTAACTCATAAGCCTTCCATAAGCCCATTTACACACCCAAATTATGAATTCCATAATCACATACCAAATTTTAGAAAATTACTTAAAATATCAGGAATCGCGAAAAACCCGAAAATCAGGATGTTACAACTCTACCCTCCTTAAAGAAATTTCGGCCTCGAAATTTACCTAACCAAACAGTTGAGGGTACTGCTGACGCATTGCCTCTTCGGTCTCCCAAGTAGCTTCTTCCTTGCCATGGTTCCTCCAAAGTACCTTCACCAACGGGACTGACCTCCTTCTCAACACCTTGACATCACGATCAAGTATTTGCACAGGTTCCTCTTCAAAGGTCAAATCCGACCGTACCTCAACTTCTGCAACTGGCACGATATGAGTTGGGTCAGAATGATATCGCCTTAGCATGGACCCATGGAAGACATCGTGAATGCGATCCAGTTCTGGAGGTAACTCTAGCTGATAAGCCACAGGCCCTATCCGCTTAGTGATTCGATAAGGCCCAATAAACCGTGGGCTCAACTTACCCTTCTTACCAAATCTCAAAATCTTCTTCCAAGGCGAAACTTTCAAAAAGACCATGTCCCCTACCGCATATTCAATATCCTTACGCTTCAGATCGGCATAAGACTTTTGTCGATCCGCCGCCTCTTTAACCTCTTCACGATCACCCTAATCTTGTCTTGATGTCGCTACCAACTCGGTCCAAGTATTCTCCTTTCCCCAATTCGCCCAACAAGTAGGTGACGACACCTTCACCCATATAGTGCCTCATATGGAGCCATCTGAATACTTGCTTGGTAACTGTTGTTATACGTGAACTCCGCCAATGGAAAATGGTCCTCCCAGCTGCCTCTAAACTCAATAGCACAACCCCTCAACATATCCTCTAAAATCTGAATAACCCTCTCCGACTGCCCATCCGACTGAGGGTGAAAAGCCGTACTGAAATCCAATCGCGTTCCCAATGCCTCATGCAACTTCTGCCAAAACTGAGATGTAAACCTTGGGTCTCGGTCTAAAATTATCGATACTGGCACACCATGCAACCGTACTATTTCTGCTACATACAATCTGGCCAACTTCTGAAGTGAGTAATCGGTTCGGACAGGTATGAAATGGGCAGATTTCGTGAGTCTATCCACAATCACCCAAACCGAATCCTTCTTAGAAGGTGTCAATGGCAACCCACTCACAAAGTCCATAGTTACCCTTTCCCACTTCCAAAGTGGTATCTTTACCGGTTGTAACAATCCCGAAGGTAGTTGATGCTCGGCCTTCACTTGTTGACATGTCAAACATCTCCTACAAATTCGGTCACTTCTCGCTAAGCCAAAGCCACCAATATTGCTCTCGCAAGTCTCGATACAACTTACTCCCTCCTGGATGCATAGCACAAGTTCCATTATGTGCCTCTTTCAAAATCATCAATCTCAAGTCGGAGTCTTTCGGCATACAAATTCTTCCTCGAAAACAAAGAACTCCCTCACTATTTAACCCAAAGTCAGGATTCTCCCCCTTCTCAACTTGCTGAAATCGAGAAACCAACGACTCGTCCTCTCACTATTGCTTCTTAATCTGTTCTACCCAAGTCGGTCTTACTTGCAACTCCGCCAATAAACTTTCATCGTCATACAAACTTAGACGAGCAAACATCGCCTTTAATTCTGCCACAGCCCTTCGACTTAGCGCATCAGCCACGACATTCGCCTTACCTAGATGATACTCGATCGAACTGTCATAGTCCTTTAACAACTCTATCCACCTTCGCTGCCTAAGATTCAGCTCCTTTTGAGTCAGCAAGTACTTAAGACTCTTGTGATCCGTATAGATGATGCATTTCTCTCCATACAGGTAATGCCTCCATATCTTAAGTGCAAAGATTACCACTGCCAATTCCAAGTCATGTGTAGGGTAGTTCACCTCATGCGGCTTAAGCTGTCGTGAAGCATAAGCGACTACTTTACCCTCTTGCATCAACACGCAGCCCAAACCTACATGTGACGCATCGCTGTACACAGTGAAATCCTTACCAGACTCTGGCTGAATCAAAACTGGCGCTTCCGTCAAAACCTTCTTCAACCTCTCAAAAGCCTCTTGCTGCTTATTTGTCCAAACAAAAGGTGCTCCCTTCCTTATAAGTTTCGTTAACGGTGCTGCCAACACAGAAAATCCTTCCACGAATCTCCGATAATAACCTGCCAACCCCAGAAAACTTCGAATCTCTGTTACCGACTTCGGTGGCTTCCATTCCAAAATTGCTTCAATCTTTTGAGGGTCCACCTTGATCCCCTCGGCAGACACAACATGCCCTAAGAAGGTAACTTCCTTCAGCCAAAACTCGCACTTACTAAACTTTGCATAAAGTTGCTTCTCCCTTAACACTTGCAGCACTACACGAAGATGCTCATCATGCTTCTCTTCCGTTTCCGAATACACCAAGATATCGTCAATAAAAACAACTACGAACTGATCCAAGTATGGCTGGAATACCCGATTCATCAAATCCATGAATGCTGCCGGTGCATTAGTCAACCCAAAAGGCATTACCAGAAACTCGTAATGACCATATCGAGTCTTGAACGCCGTCTTATAAATATCCCCCTCTTTAACTCTTAATTGATGATATCCCGACCGAAGGTCAATCTTAGAAAACACCGAGGCTCCTTTTAATTGGTCGAACAGATCATCGATTCTTGGTAACGGATACTTGTTCTTGATAGTCAGTTTATTCAATTGCCGATAGTCAATACACATTCGCATAGTCCCATCTTTATTCTTTACGAACAGTACCGGTGCTCCCCACGGGGAAACACTTGGTCTTATAAACCCTCTATCCAACAGCTCTTGAATCTGAGCTTTCAATTCTACCAACTCCTTTGGTGCCATCCTATAAGGTGCAATGGACACAGGAGCTGTTCCAGGTAGTAAGTCGATTCCAAACTCGACTTCTCTGCTCGGGGGTAATCCAGGAAGTTTATCTGGGAATACATCCTGAAATTCCTTAATAGTCCTAACTGACTCTACCGTTATCTCCTCAAGTCCCGTTTGACTTATAAGGGCCAAGTACGCCTCACAACCTTTCCGAATCAACTTTTCGGCTCTTAAAGCCGAAACAACATTGGACAAATAGTCCCTTCGTTCCCCTATGACCATTATCTCCTCATCTTCGGCAGTTCTTAATTCCACCCTTTTTGCAGCACAATCCAATGTCACCTTGTGCTTAGTTAACCAGTCCATTCCCAAGATAAGATCAAAATCCCAAAATGGCAGCTCCATCAAATCTCCTTCAAAGATTTTATCTTGTGTCACTAACGGTACTGCCCTAAAAATTTTATCTACCTTAACCGAATGCCCCAATGGGCTTATCACTGATACCCCACTCACAGTCTTCTCAGGAAGAACATCCAAAGCCCCAGATACATCACAAGCAACATACGAGTGGGTGGAACCCACATCAATCAAAGCAGTGTAAGGCATGCTATGGATGAAGAACGTACCCGTTATAACATCAGGAGCGTCACCCTCCTCACGATGTCGTATAGCATAAACCAACGCCGGTTGTCAAGCTTCAGCGTGTCCAGCACCTCTGCCAGGTGCCCCACGTCCTCGTCCATTACCATTTCCACCTCTACCTTGCCCACGACCCCTCTGTGGTGGTGGTCCTCCTCGCCGTGGTTGGACATCCCTTTGCTCTGCCGCTAGCTCCCGAGCTATCCTCCGAGGACACTCTCTGAACTTATGCTCCTTAGAGCCACATCGAAAACATGCTCCAGTTCATTTCCAACACTCCCCCATATGCACCTTACCACAGTCCCTGCAAGCCTGCGGTCTATAAGTATTTACTGGAACTGCTCGAACTGGTTCCTCCATCCTTGCTCTTTTAAAATTTCGATTCGCGACACTTGAGGGTCTGAAATCCCTCTTGAACTTGGGTCGATCCTTCTCACGATTCTGTCGCTCAGTCAGCTTCACCTCCTCGGCTATTTTTGCCTTTTTTACCAATGCAGCAAAACCACGCTCCCTCTGTGGAGCTATTAATATCCTAAGCTCGTCGCAGAGACCATCCTCAAATCGGACACCGCACTCATATTCAGTTGCCACTATGCCACTAGCATATCGACTCAGCCTCAAAAATTCTGCCTCATACTTTGCTACAATCTTATCACCTTGAGTCAGATTCTAGAATTCCTTCCGACGAGCATCAACATAGCTTGCTCCAACATACCTCCCTTTAAAAGCCGTTTTGAACAATTCCCAGGTTACTTGCTTAATTGGGGTACTCTCCCTTACGGTGATCCACTAACGGTATGCCTCATCCCGTAGCAGCGACACAGCTCCTTTCAGCTTTTGCTCCACTGAGCTGTCTAGATCGTCCATGATCCGTTCTGTTGCCTCTAGCCAATATTCTGCCACATTTGGGGCTACTCCAGATACACCCCTAAATACTTCTACCCCGTTGGCCCGAAGTCGCTCCGATATAAACCCCTATTCATCGTCCCAGTACTAGCTCCAGCCACTCTTTCTAAAACCCTTAACATGGCTTGGGATAAAGCGTCATCCCCCGCAGCCCGATCATAAGACCCAGTCTCCGTTGCTTGTGGCACAGATGGCTCATCAGCTGGCCTATGCCCTGAGGATGAAGATTCAGCTTGCACACTTCCACGACCACGTCCGCGGCCTCGTCCACGAGCTCCTCTTCTACTCATATCGAATTTTCTATTTACGAGTTTTATGAAATTAGTATAACGTTCCACTATTTATTAAGAGAATGTCTTATGGAGATATAGCAGTTTAAGGATTGTTTTCGTATCATCGTAGCCTCGCTACAGTCTCATTCCTACCGTTTATAGCTCTACCCTAGCTAAAGTATCATAGTAGGGTCTCAATACTATTCATAATATCATATCATATATCATAAAGAAAATATACTTACAGACTTGGTGCCGGGGATTCAGTGCGCCACTTCTTTCTTTAATCCAGAACTTGAAAAACCATGTTTTTAATCACCAAAAATAGAAATTTAAAAACTTTGATTTGAAAACTCCCTTTGGGATATTCAGGTAGATCAAGAAGCTCTAAGCGACGCGGTCAAAAATCTTCCTCTCTGATGGTGACTAGTGTGGGGAGTGTAGATGATCAAAAACCAAAGTGTAAGAGCTACAACAAATTTCACTTTGGAGAGTGCCGAATGAAAAGCGGTGCATGTTTTAGATGTGGTTCTCTAGATCATTTTCTCAGAGGTTGCCTAGAACGAATTGAAAAAGAAGTGGAAATAGCCCCGAAGTTGAGTACTCCTATTGGCAGTCGAGTCGTGATGAAAGACACTACAAAATTAGAAGTTTGAGCCCCAGTAAGAACGTATGTGATACGTGCTCGAGAGGAAGCCTCTGCTCCCAATGTTATTACAAGTACTTTCTCTCTTTTTAATACAAGTGTTGTTTGTTTAATTGACCCGGGGTCAACGCATTCATATACCTGTATGAGATTGGCATCTAGTATGAACATATCTGTTGAACCTACAAAATTCATCATTAGAGTGTCGAACCCAATAGACAGATCTATCCTAGTTGATAAAGTCTATAAGAATTGTCCTTTGACGATTCAATGTCATTGTTTTCCGGCTAACTTTATGTTGTTACCATTTGACGAATTTGATGTAATACTTGGTATGGATTGGTTAGCCCTTCATGATGTAACTGTGAATTGTGGTAGCAAGTATATTAAGTTAAAATGCCCTGATAGTAATATTCTACGGGTCGAATAAAGAGAATTGGGTTCGCCACCGGTTTTAATTACTACAATGGTTGCTCAGAGATATATGAGGAAAGGATATGAAGCTTACCTTGCATTTGTGATGAACACTAAGGAAACTGAATTGAAGATTGAGTCGGTGCCGATAGTATGTGAGTATCCAGATGTGTTTCCAGAGGAATTACCCGGATTACCTCCTGAAAGGGAAATAGATTTTGGTATTGAATTGGTGCCAGAGACGACTCCCATTTCTATTGCCCCGTGCAGAATGGCACCTACCGAGCTGAAGGAGTTAAAAGCACAGTTGTAAGAGCTGACGGATAAAGGATTCGCAAGGCCAAGTTTTTCACCTTGGGGTGCCCCTGTGTTGTTCGTAAAGAAGAAAGATGGTTCGATGAGACTATGTATCGATTATCGGCAACTAAGCAAGGTGACTATCAAGAATAAGTATCATTTTCCAAGGATCGATAATTTGTTTGAACGGTTGACAGGAGCCACTGCATTCTCTAAGATAGACTTGAGGTCTGGCTATTATCAGCTACGAGTTAAAGACTTGGATGTACCCAAGACAGCTTTTAGAATGAGGTATGGCCATTATGAATTTCTTACTATACCGTTTGGGCTGACGAATGCACCGGCTGTGTTCATGGATCTAATGATTAGGATTTTTCGGCCATATTTGGATAAGTTCATCGTTGTGTTTATTAACGACATTTTGATCCACTCTAAAGATGAAACAGGGCATGCGAAGCACTTGAGAATTGTGTTGCAGACCTTGCGGGAAAAGCAACTGTATGCTAAGTTTAGCAAGAGTGAGTTTTGGCTCTAGGAAGTTGGATTTTTGGGTCATATAGTTTCGGCTGAAGGCATTCGAGTTGATCCAAGTAAGATTTCAGCAATTGTTGAATGGAAATCGCCTAAGAATGTAAACGACGTTAGAAGCTTTTTAGGTTTAGCTGGTTACTATCGAAGGTTTGTAAAAGGATTTTCCATGATAGCGACTCCGATGACGAAGCTGCTACAGAAAGATGTTAAGTTTGATTGGACAGAGAAGTGTCAGCAAAGTTTTGAAAAGTTAAAGACATTGCTGACTGAAGCTCCTGTTTTAGTGCTACCTGAACCGGAAAAGAATTTGTGGTCTACAGTGATGCATCCTTAAATGGATTGGATTGTGTGCTTATGCAAGATGGCAAGGTGATAGCCTATTCTTCACGGCAATTGAAGCCTCACGAGAAGAATTATCTGACCCACGACCTAAAGTTAGCTGCTATTGTTTTTGCCTTGAAAATTTGGAGGCATTATTTGTATGGTGAGACTTGCCGTATATTCACGGACCACAAGAGTTTGAAATACTTGATGACTCAGAAAGAATTAAATTTGAGATAGTGGAGATGGTTAGAATTAATTAAGGATTATGATTTGATTATTGGCTATCACTGGGGAAAGGCAAATATGGTAAACGATGCATTGAGTAGGAAATCCCTGTGTGCCTTGAGAGCTATGGATGCTTGTTTGACATTGCTTGATGATGGTTCAGTTTTGGCCGAGCTGGAGGCTAGGCCAACATTTCTACAAAAAATTCATGATGCTCAGCTTAAGAGTGATGACTTGCAAGCAAAAAGGGCTCAATGTGAGTCTAATGTTGAATCAGATTTTCGAATCAGTCCTGATGGATGCTTAATGTTTAGAGATAGAGTTTGTGTACCCAAAGACAATGAACTTATTTAGAAGATTTTGCAAGAAGCCCATAACAGTCGTTTGTCTGTTCACCCGGGAAGTACTAAGATGTACAACGATTTAAAGAAGATGTACTGGTGGAGCGGCAAGAAAAGAGATGTTTCCGAATTTGTATCGAAATGCCTAGTATGTCAGCAAGTTAAAGCTGAACATCAAGTGCCTTCAGGTTTGTTACAGCCTTTAATAGTCCTTGAATAGAAGTAGGACAGAGTTATTATGGATTTTGTGACAGGATTGCCATTAAATCTGAAAAAGAAAGATGCCATATGGGTTGTAGTGGATAAGTTGACGAAGTTGGCTCATTTTATCCTGGTAAGGACAGATTATTCCCTTGATAGATTGGCCGATTTGTACATTTCTGAGATAGTAAGATTACATGGAGTACCACTATCGATTATTTCGGACAGAGATCCGAGGTTCACTTCAAGATTTTGGAAGAAGTTGTAAGGAGCCTTGGGTACAAAGTTGAGCTTTAGCACAGCTTTTCACCCTCAGACCGACGGCCACTCTGAGCGGATGATTCAGATTCTTGAGGACATGTTGCGTTGTTGCATCCTCAAATTTCAAGGTAGCTGGGAAAAATACTTGCCATTTGTAGAATTTGCCTACAACAATAGTTTCCAAACAAGTTTGAAGATGGCGTCTTATGAGGCCTTGTATGGTAGGAGGTTTCGAACTCTATTGTACTGGAAAGAACTCAAAGAAAATCAGATACATGGAGTTGATATGATTAAAGAAACTGAAGAAAAAGTTAAAGCGATACGGGGTTGTTTAAAAGCGACATCAGATAGGCAAAAGTCTTATGCTGATCTGAAAAGAAAGGAAATTGAGTTTCAAGTTGGAGATAGAGTATTCTTGAAAGTATTTCCATGGAGAAAGGTATTGAGATTTGGTCGGAAAGGTAAACTGAGTCCACGATTTATCGGACCGTATGAGATTACCGAAAGAGTTGGACCGTTAGCCTATCGTTTCGCGTTGCCACCCGAACTAGAAAAGATTCATGACGTGTTCCATGTATCCATGTTAAGGAGATACTGATCAGACCCCTCTCATGTGAATTCACCGACTGAGATTGAAATTCGACCGGACATGACTTATGGAGAGGAACCGGCTAAGATATTGGCTCGTGAAGTTAAACAGTTGAGAAATAAAGATGTGGCTCTTGTAAAATTTCTATGTCATCGACATGGTGTAGAAGAGGCTACATGGGAGTCGAAAGAAACCCTGAGAGGTCAATATCCGAATCTGTTTTCTGGTAAGACTTTCGAGGACAAAAGTCCCTAAGGGGGAGAAATGTAACATCCTGAAATAGGGCTTAGTCGGATTAGTGGTTTCGGGACCATAAATCTGACATCAAAATATTTATTTTATGATTATTATGAGGCTTAGAATATGAATATATGCATGTGTTAAAGTTTCATGAAGAAATTCTAAGTATAAGATGTCCAATTGGAAATTAGGGACTAAATTGAATAAATTGTAAAACTTGATTTCTAGAAGCAATTTGTATGAAATTGCTTTAGATTATGAATTAGAAGGTCTTGAAGAGAATTTTTCCCAAATTCTAAATTTTTGGACAAAAAATGGGCTTGCATGGATGAAATTTTAAAGAAAGGGCATAAGGGCATTTTGGTCATTTGTCATTTTAATGAATTAAAATGGGAAAAATCATGCCAAAATCAGCCATTTTCTGCTTCACCCAGCCAAAAATTTGGGGTTCTCCATAGCTAGGGTTTCAAGCTTTCTAAGCTTAATAGTAAGTGCTCCTAAGCCCTGTTTTTCATGCTATTTGTATTTTGGAAATCCGGTAGCTTGCTCTCTCCATTTCTACCCATATTTCATGCTACGGTTCATGTTTAAAAATTTACCCATGCATGAGTTGCTTGTATTTTGATGGATTATGGAGGAATATGAAAGATGAATGTGTATTAAACATCTTTTCCTAGTTGATTTTCATGAAAAACCTTTGTAGGGACTATTTTGCAAAAGATGTAAATGTATGGTAGAAATGAGAAAATAATGGATAATGTGGGCTACCATAAGAAGGAAAAGTCTTCGGATAGGCTTGGGTAAGATAGAAAATGCATGTGTTTCATTACACGAGCCTAGGGACTAAATCGTAAAAGTGTGAAAGGTTAG
The DNA here is from genome assembly GCF_025698485.1 of Gossypium arboreum. Classification (NCBI taxonomy): domain Eukaryota; kingdom Viridiplantae; phylum Streptophyta; class Magnoliopsida; order Malvales; family Malvaceae; genus Gossypium; species Gossypium arboreum. The sequence goes on from NC_069082.1 coordinate 34,291,592, forward strand.
GGGCAAAATGGTCATTTGGACTGGGAGTAGATATTAAACTTGAAATACATAATGTATCGTATTAATAAGTTAATTTTTTTGATATATACCCCAAGGAACAAATTCTGGAGGTCTATCGTGGTAAACATAAGGTTTCGAAATAACCGAAACACAACTCCGAAAAGAATACCAGGTAAGTTCGGATAACTTAAAGTAAACCCCTAATATGCATAATTGTATTATTTATGAATGCTTGATGATTGCATTTGTTATTGGTATGAAATATCATAGAAATGCATATTGATGGTAACATGTGAAAAATATCTCAGTTGAGGTTGACAAAGGGAATTTGATGGATAAACCCTTATTGACATGTGAACTGAGATCCTGCTTGTGTTGCAGTAAGGATTTAGCCCGGACAAGTAATCTGAGATCTCAAGTATGAAAAGGAATCTAGCCCGGATGGGTGTTCCTTGAATGATCAAGCCTCTCGAAGAATATGTGTGCATGATGGATTCAACTCGGACGGGTAATCCGATTAGGGTCTGAATTTAGTCTGGACTGGTAATTCAGATCCGAGCTTATTAAGGGTGTTGTCGTTATAATGGATTTAGCCTGGACTGCTAATCCCAACATCACTTTATGAGGTTATATAATGGGGGATTTAGCCTGGACTAGTAATCCTGCCATATGATGTGAGGTTCGCGGGAGTGTGTATATGAAATGACCATTCGTATGAATAGACGGATAATGGGTATTCCATCAAGATTTCCTAGAAATTTAACGAGATTAGCGTCGTATATATATGTGGATGGAATGTTGAATGATGAAGTCATCTAGTTAAATTACATATACATGATTATGTGACTAACTCATTGATTGAGTGTATGTTATAGGAAATCATTTCATAATGGATGATTTCATGGTTTAAGTGTGGCTGTATGCTAATTACTCGGTAAGTTTACTTTTCGGTTATTCAACCTTACTAAGCATGAAAATGCTTACCCCCTTTCTTTTCCCTATTTTACAGAGCTCGAGGACTCATAAGGATTGGAAGATGGTTGGAGAAGCAACACACTATCAACTAGTCAAGCTTTCGTATAAAGACACTTCTATTTGTTAATGGCATGTATAGGGCTTTGAGCATTCCATCATATGTGTCATTTGAATTACCAAATGAATGCATGTAAAGATGTATTCATCTTTTTTGTATAAGGCCATGGAAATGGGCATGTTTGGAAGTAGGCTATAACCTGCCTTTATATGCATGTTTATGTTCTTATATGATGCGTTGCTACAAATGGCAATGAGTTCAAAAATGAGCCAAATTTTGAATGTGCTTTAATAAAATAAGAACCCATAGATACTAGAGGGGAAATAACCTTTTTGTATGAAACCAATAATATGAGGCTTCCATACAACTAACTTCATCAAAATCATTTACAAGTGTATAATCATGTTTTACTTTGAATTTGGTATCTATTAAGAAGAAGAAGTGGAAAGGGGTGACTAAAGGCATGGAAAATAGCCTATTAAGGTCCACATGGTTAGAAACACGAGCGTGTGTGACACACGGCCTATCCGCATAGGCTTTTGTATGGCCGTGTGTCCCCTGTACCTAAAACTTTAAGTTAAATTAGCACACGGGTAGGACACACGGGCGTGTGTCTGGGCCGTGTTAATTTAACAGAATGCTTAAGTTTTGGACATGGGGTGAGAGCACGGGCGTGTGTCTTGGCCGTGCCTAAAATTCAATGTTGCTCACGGGTTAAAGGCATGGACGTACCCTAGGCCACACGGGCGTGGGTGACCACACGGCCCATCATACATGGGCGTGTGACACTTCTAAATAAGGAAATTTTCTAAAGTTATTAAATGTTCCCGGTCCTATCCCGAACTATCTCTATGTATATTTAGGGCCTTGAAGACCCATTTAAGGGGCAATATGTGAATGTCTGAAAGTTTCAAATCTGAGCTAAACCTAGTGAGTCGATTCAGTATGTTTTAAATGTAAAGTTTCGGTAATACCTCGAATCCTATCCTGATAACAGATACGGGTGAGGGGTGTTACAATATGTGCATATTTAAAGTTTACCTATTGACAGAAATGATGTTGATTTATATGGTAACTTTATTTGTATATGGCTTACTAAGATTTATAGCTTACTTTGTGTCTTTTTTCTATGTTTATAGTGATTCAGAGGCTCGCTCGTGTTGGAAGTCATTAGAGATCTTATCACACTATCCAGCTATGGTTTGGTGCTTATAAGTTAGGTTTTGGGGTTAATTTTTGAGTATAAGTCATGTTGGTGATTATTGCATATGTGCTTGATATGTATTTAGCCATGAGACTTGGCATGATAATGATGTATAGAATATGGTCATTTTGGTATGGTTGTTAGATATGTATATGGTCATTTGAAATGGCATAATAATGATTTTGATTGATGGATATAATGTTATCTTATATTTTGGCATGGTTGGTATAAAATGTGTGGTTTAGCTTGGAATGCAAATATGGTAACAACATGGTTTAAGAATGGCATGCATTGGTATGAAATTAAGATGTTGAATTGGTATGGTATTGAGGCTCAAATTTTATGGTATGTATTTGTAAAAAGATACATGTTTGATATAGATTAAAATTGTTGGTAATGGTATATTGTTTTAGTAAGTTTTGGATTATGATTTGATTAGTGAATCGGTTGAAGATGAAATGACATGATTTGTATATGAATTGGTATGTTTTGGTTGCTTATAAGTGTATTAAAATGGTATGATATGAACTTGTTTTGGTATGTACAAATAGGGTGGAAAATTGGGTTTGCAAATGGCCTATTTTTGTCCACACAGGTAGGGACACGGGCGTGTGTCTCAGCCATTTGTGACACACGATCAAACTACAGGGTCATGTGTCCCCTGGTGTTGAAATTGAATTGATTTCAGTATACTCCACACAGTCTCACACACGGGCATGTGACTGGTAATGTGGCATAAGTTAGTATACCCCCTAAATGGAACACGGCCTAGCAGAAGGGCATGTGACTTTGTCGTGTTGCATAAGTTAGTATACCCTACAGGATTGGCACAGTCTAGTACTTGGTCTGGCAGATAGGCGTGTGTAACCACTTCGAAAGGCACACGAGCGTGTTGTCGGCTGTGTGACCCAAGTCAGTATGTATGCCCTGTTTTCACTTGGCCTGTGACACGGGCGTGCCTGAAACCATGAGAGGCATATGGGCTGTTCACACAGGCATGTAACCCTTATATCTTTGAAAAATTTCTAAGTTCTCCAAAGTTTTCAAATGTTATTGGTTTAGTCTCAAACTTCTTTTAAAGCATGTTTAAGGCCTCGTAAGCCCTCATAACGGACAATGTGATTGTGATGAATGATAATGTTTATGAATGCATATTGAATGTGTTATGATTGATAAATGATGTGTAAATATCGGTAATGCCTCATAGCCCTATTCCGACAACGGATACAAGTTAGGGGTGTTACATTTATTGCCTACCTTGCATTGTCATTAATGGAATTAGCTTATTATCCGTGATACCTTATTTCTTTTTTACATGTAACACCCCGAACCTGAGACCATTGCCGGTGTCGGACACGAGGGGTTAACAAGCCAAGTTCACATGGTTTGCCCACCAATTTGACATTTCCCGTCAGGCTGGAAGACTGCATCACCGTCGCCTTAAAAATCATATCTCGAGTTTCAAAACTCGAAAACTGGTTTCGTAAATTTTCCTGAATTTTGACTCATATATCCATCCATGGATTTATTTCTAGAATTTTGGATGGGCCAATTGGTACAGTTTATTAGTTAAAGTCACCCATGTTACAGGGATCGACTGCTCTGACCTTCGCGCGGTATAACTTGAATATCTCTCTGTACAGGGCTTTAATGCTGGTGTCGTTTGTTTCTAATGAAACTAGACTCAAAATGGAATCTGTACATATAAGGTATGTCGCCTAATTATTTCTGTATAATTTATAGTAAATTTTAAAGTTGCGACAGGGAACCCAGAAACCGTTCTGGCCCTGTCTCACAATAGCATTAATATCTCTTAACATGTAACTCCTATGACCATTTCGTTTCTTCCATATGAAAATAGACTCATCAAGGTTCATTTACATAGCTTATTCACTATTTAATTCCATTTCTACGAATTTTGGTGATTTTCACATTCACGTCACTGCAGCTGGCAGCATCTGTTTTAAGGTAGGTCTTACCTATTTGGTAGTCTCCATGAACCAACTAGTCTTTGCCATACATAGGTTCATATATGATCATTTTAACCATGCCAATGGCTGATCATATGACCAACATTCCCATTTCCAAGCCATAGCCACATCATGACACCAAATATATACATACAAACCACAATTATTCTAAGTTCATGTTCCTTTTCGAGCCATTTTCGCATGGCCGTACATACTTACATCACCACATATTTAACAAACAAAGGGTAGTCCTATACATGCCATTTCAAGTTCAACCAAGAATTTATACCAAAATGGGGCTTGATAGTGTGGATGACTTCGACTTCAACGATCCCGAATCCGATTGCTATCGAGCGAAATCTAGAAAAGCGAGAGCCAAAGCGGAGTAAGCATTTTTATGCTTAGTAAGTCTCAAGGAATATAATCAACTCTAATTACAGCAATACATTCACATAGTTAAATGCATCATTTCATTAATGCGCATTCACATAATCATACTTACTTTACCATCCCAACTCTTATGTTCATACACAAATAACGGCTTCATTAAGGCCGATAACTCGCTCCATCATAGGAGCGGATATTCATATCTCTTACTCCTAGCGCGCAAAGCACACACCGCACTTACCTTATCATTGGGAAATTTCACAAGTGCATTAGCTGAAATTTTCCAGCAAGCTCATAATTTTCAAATCACATACCTTCGGAGTTTATCCGGATGTCGGTACTCGTTCAATCGCCTTGGGACATAGCCCGTTATGGTAACCCGCACCAAGGCCAACGGGACTTTACCCGGATATCACGATTTGCACAAATGCCTTCGGTCTTAGCCCGGATTTAACAACTTGCACGAATGCCTTGGTCTTAGCCCGGATATAGCTACTAGCACAATTGCCTTCGGTCTTAACCGGATATAAATTTCAGCATAATTGTCTTGGGCTTAGCCGGATATCATTCAATTTCTCATGCACACATACATCAATAATCATTGGACATACATATTTCATTTTCGTTACTAAGGCTCAAACACAATTATAATCATTAGCATATTAGCCTTGGGACTTAGCCCGGTGGAATTCAAATACTCATACACACATGATCAATAATCATACACATCCATGTTTCATCTTACATAATTCAAGTAAGATCACTTCTTGAGGACTTACCTCGGATGTTGTCGAACGGCTTTTTCGCTATTCGATCACCTTTTCCTTCCCTTGTCCAATTGTGGCCCTCTTAGCTCTTGAGCTAATTCAAACAAATTCAATTTATTAAAACCTCATTGTGCTTGCTTATGGCGAATATGACAAGGATTTTAAATGGTCATATGGCCACTCTTTAGCTTGAATACACAATGGTCATGCACATTTTATACTACATCAAGCAATTCAATACAATTTATTTGAGCATCAAGGAAATGCTAAGGCCTTCAATAGGCTACCCAAGGCCGAATATTCATGTACATGTTGAGGCCAATTATGCACTTAATACCTCACAAAAACAGCATGCATTTTACTAGTTAATGCTTTGCATATTGTGGCTCAAAACTTATAATATAGCATCAAGCACTTATATGTGTGCTAGGCGAATTGTGCTTGAAATTTCACAATTATTCTTCAACATCTTCTTCTTTAAACCAACTTATTCATCACTTACTTCATAGCCAAAACATCATGTGCAAACATATATATACAATATGAGCATGGCCGAATTTTCAAGGTGTCCATAGCCATCCAAAATACAAATTTTAACTAACATGCAAGAAGCATGAACCATGCTCATGAATGGCGAATATGACAATCATGCTCCTTTTCAACTTCAATCATGATAAATCAAAAGAAGGCTCAAAATCTTGCTCAAGAGTAGACAATCCATCATTGCATGCATCATCATCAAGCTTCACACTTAGCATGCAATGGCTTTATCACCATAACAACTTTGGCCAAATACCATTTCCATGGCTTAACAAAGATTTGAGCCATGGCTAACATGCACATCAAGTTAGCAACCAAAACATGCATGAAACTCCTAACACAACCTCATACATACCTTAATCTTGATGCAAACTTGGCCAAATCTCCTTCTAGATCTCTTCCAAACCAAGCATGAAGCAAAAATCCTCCTTCTTCCTTAGTTTTGGCTCAAAGAAAGGATGAACAAAATTTTTTCTTTCCTTCTCTACAACTCACGGCAATGGGGGGATTACCACACTCACACACATTTTTTTTCATTTTTTATCACCCATACACCTTTGTTTATTATTTCACCCTAATGCACCAACAAAACATGTTTCATGACATGTTTAGCCCATCCTCCCTTGTCATGGCCGCCACCACCTATAAAAGGGGGAATTTGACATGCAAGTCCATTATTTTGCATGCATGCTTTAATTAGTCATCACACATTTCCCTATCATACTTTCAAAGTTCATTACTAAGTCCTTTCTTGTGGAATTCACCCTTATAACACTAAATCAATCATCATAAAACGTCATACATGAGCACACACATATTATAGGCATCAAAATAAATTTTTAATTATTTTTATGCCTCGGTTTTGTGGTCCCGAGACCACCTTCCGACTAGGGTCAATTTTGGGCTGTCACATTACATGTCCCACCTACGAAACATCATAGATTGGATAAATGTTCCTTTCTTTTACCCACTAAGATTCGATTTTCCCAGGATCAAATACTTGAGATTGGATCAAACTCTTCTGTGCCTCAATATATCCTTTTTCAGTATCTAATAACCTATGAGTACAAAAATGATTATTACCTTGAATATTTGCAATAGTCCACTCGATACCCTTCTCGTGCCTTTTCAAAACCATTAATTCTAACTCGAGTGGCTATTCTCTTGATGGGTTGGGTTGCATGTACTCATATGCTGATAGTTCTAATAATTCAAACTAAACTTTTGAACTAAATCCTTTCAAGTTAGCTTCCAACAAGGCCAAACATGTATCATTCTCATCTTGATGTGGAGAGTCAGATGAAATATCTTCCAATAGATCATTGAATTCTAATTTTGTAGGAACCAGTGGATTTGTCTTGGAGATAGCAAGACAATCTTTAACCTCATAAGGAGATCCTATGGCCCCAAGTACATTAAATGTCACCTATTTATCTTAAACTCGCATGGTGAGTTGAACTTTCTACACATGGATTATCATCTTGTTGGTTGCTAGGAAAGGCCTTCCTAAGATGTTTGGTACTTCTTTATCAGTTCTAAACTCTAAGATAATAAAGTAACTAGGAAAAATGAATTTATCAACACGTACCAATACATCCTCAATTTTTCCTTCCGGATGCGCTAAGATCTATCTACTAATTGGTGTGTAACAGTAGTCTGTCTACCTCACCAATACATAATCGTTTGAACATAGATATAGGCATAAAGTTGATACTCAAACCCAAATCGCACAAAGCCTTACCATAATAGGATTCTCTAATATTGCAAGGTATGGTGAAACTTCTTGGATCCTTCAACTTATGAAGCAACCTGTTCTGGTAAAATAAACTACATTCTGTAGTCAGGGCTATAGTTTTGAATTCTCCAAACCTTCCCTTCTTAGATAGAAATTCCTTCATAGCTCTTGCATAGTTTGACATTTGCTCCAAACATCCACCAATGGAATATTGATACTTAACTGTTTCAATACATCCAAAATTCTCTTAAATTGAGTATCTTCTTGTTGCGTATGTTGTTGGAGTCTTTAAGGACACAGGGGTGATGGAACCGTAGGTTGGATTGGACAACTTTTCTGAGATATTGTATCTAGATGTAACAAAGGGGTTAGCTTATCAAAATTCACTAGTTTAGATTTTACCACTTCAGAATTTGTAGCATCTGGCTTTTTTGGTTTAGGAATTTCAACTATTGGTTGACTTTCCTCTTTTTTGAAAGGTTTATCTTGAACCTCCACTCCATTGGGCTCCAAATTCCTTTCGTTTTGTAAAACAACTGCCTTGTAGTGTTCCTTACTCATATTCCTTGGATTTTCTATGTCTCTTGGCAAGGCTCATTGTGGTCTGTTACAAAGCTTTGTAGCTGACTGACCCATTTGGTTCTCTAAATTTTTCACTGTTGCTACTTGGATTTGGATTAAAGCATCATTTTTCGCCTTGTACGCCTTAAAAAATTCTCCAAACTGTTAGATGATTCAACTTGTGGTGGTTTCTGAATTTTTTTATTAAACCCTTGAGGTTGATTTGATCTATGTTGCATGCAATTGTTGTTCTGTAACAACACTTTTTTGGGTCAAATCAGAACATTGGTTTTAGGACTAGAAATTCGAAGTAGAAATATTTGTTTTATTATTTTCTTAAGGTCTACAGCATGATAGAATAATTATGTGAAAATTTTGTTAAGAAATTTTATCGACTGAGTGCTCAATTTGACTAGAAGGACTAAATTGTAATAGGTACAATATTTGAGTTATATAGGCTAAAGGAAGTAAATTTTTATGAAATTCTAAATTAGATGTCCTTAAATGGTAATTAAACCATTATGCTTTTGGATGGAAAAAAATGGACATGGAGTAGGTAAAATTTTAAAGCTTAAGTGAGGGGTAAATAGGTAATTTGGTAAATAAAGCCAAAATAACTAAATAAAAGATGTCATCATCTTCAATTTCATCCCCATACTCGAAAATTAAAATAGGAGACATAGCTAGGGTTTGGCCAAGCTTTCAAGCTTGATTGTAAGTCTGTTCTTGTCCCGTTTTTAACGATTTTTAGATTTTTGAGATCGTTGTAACTTGATTTAACTATTTCAAGGACTTATTTGAAAGAAAGTTAAAGTCTAAAATTTTACCCATGTTGAATATGCTTGTATTATGATGTTTGATGGTAGAAAATGCATGTTCGTTGTTAGTTAAACAATGTTTGTAGAGTGATTTTAGATAAAAAGTCAAATAGGGACTTATTTGTAAAAGTCTATAAAGTGTGTAGAAAAGTTTGAATAAATGAAAAATGTGGGTTGTTATGAGTACATATAATATTCGACTAGGCTTGCGTTGTGAAGAAATTGAATGAAATTCATTTTACGAGCCTAGGGACTAAATTGTAAAATATTGAAAAGTTAGAGGAAAAAATGTAAATTTTTCTATAATGTGTTTTTGGGCTGAATTGAATAATGTGATGATTAAATAAGTTAAATATGGTATTATAGATCAATAAAAACGAAATTTGGGTCTAGATTGGGGGAAAACCAAAGTAGTTGATGAATAGATCTCTTTAGCTGTTTTTGTAACCGAGATAAGTTTGTAAGTTAAATAAGTTTTACTTTAATTGTGTTTAAATGCTTTAATTTATGCATGATTTGTATAATCAACCTTACGGACACATTTGATGATGATTTGGCAAGCGAGAAATCCCAATCGAACCTTAGGAATAGATTAGGATACAAGTGACAGGTCACTAGGGTTTTATGTTATGTGATTCAGGCCGGTGGTGTGTCGCGTCTTCTTGGTGATGATTATACTGCCATATGTTGCGGTTACTTGACAGCTTGTGTGAGCAACACCGAGTAGCTATGTCTTGACAGAAAACTTGAGTGAGTGGGCTCGTTGTTGGCTCGAGAGCGAGTATATATGTGATGATATGAGATAGAGGTAGCAATGGCTAAATATGTGGCACCTTGTGCGCAAGGTTTCCTGAGTATCCAAATTTATTATTCCAAGTGGTTTATTGGGTATGTCAATGATGAGAATAAATATGAAGCTATTACAATATGGTACAGGTATGTACACACAGCTTATGTTTGGAAAATTTGTGGAATGATGATTTCAAGGTAAGTTGTAATGGAATGAATTATAGTCATGAGATTTTGGTAAATTACATTACCTTATGTTAAATTACTTGCTTGTTAATGTATGGTAAGGTTAGCTTATTTATCTCATACGAGCTTACTAAGCTATATAGCTTACTCCATTTTATTTTCCAGGTTTTATAGTATCACAAAGGTAGCTCGAATTGGAGATCGTCGGAGATCTCATCACACTATCAACTGTCATTTTGGGTATCAATGATCTTAACATTTTGAAAATATGACATGTGCAGAGACTTGGTCATTTTGCTATATTTTTCATTAAGAATTTGGCCAAATGTATTGGCTAGTAATTGTCAAGGCTTGATGTGGTATTTGGCCATGAAACTTGGCTTATTTTAGTTGAATTGGTTGTAAGCTTATATATATTTATACATGCATTCATGTGCAATTACTTCTTGTGTGATGTGATTTATAAATGCTTGATAAATGGTTGAATGTGGCCTAATGGTTTTGTTGTTGAACGGTTAAGATTGGCTCATTGATATGCTAGGAAAATTAAGTAAAATTATGTATGTTATTGGTAGCCATATTGAAACTTGTAGAATGTGAGTTGGTATGATTTAGTTTGACAAATTATGGTGTTGTAAATGTGTTGAGTGTGGATAATGAAACGACATGATTTGGCCTTGTTTTGTGGATGTTTGGTTGCCTAAGTATATCATGATTTATGCCATTGATCTTCTGTGTGCGTAGGTGGAAATGAGGGTGACAAATGGCTTGCTAAATAGCCTTTATTTTGTCTACATGGGTAGACAAACAGGCGTGTGTCTAGGCTTGTGTGACACACGGTCTACCCCATAGGCATGTGTTTCAGCCATGTGTCCTCTGCACTATAATTTTAAGAAATAGATTGCTTAAAATTGAGCACACGGGCAGAGACACGGGTCTCGACGTGTGAAGTCTAGCACACGGGCATGTGACTTAGCCGTGTGACCTCAATTTGTTCATGCTTTGCAAAATAGAGTGTAACACCCCGTTCCCGATACTGTCGCCGGAGTCGGACACGAGGGGTTCTCAGGCCAACTCTCATGTGTCACACAGACTATTTTTCACATTTCCAATCCAGCTGGCAAACTGCATCCCTGTCACCTTAAAAATCATATCTCGAGTTCCAGAACTCGAAAACCAGTTCCGTAAATTTTCCCCGAATTTAGACTCATATATCCATCCATGGATTTATTTATAAAATTTTTGGTCGGGCCAATTGGTACAGTTTATTTGTTAAAGTCACCCCTATTTTGGGGTTCGACTACACTGACCTTTGCACATTACGACCTGGATATCATCTCGTACAGAGCTCCAATGCTCCTACCGTTTATTTCTAATGAAACTAGACTCAAAGGGGAATCTATGCATATAAGGCATGACTTCTAATTGTTTCTGGATAATTTATGGTAAATTTTCAAAGTCAAAACATAGAATCCAGAAACCGTTCTGGCCCTGTCTCACGAAATCTTGAATATCTCTTAAAATACAGCTCATATGGTCGTTTCGTTTCATCCATATGAAGATAGACCCATCAAGCTTCGAGTACGTAATTTTTTTAGCAATTAATTCCACTTCTACTATTTTTAGTGATTTTTCGATCTCATATCACTACTGCTGTCCGCAACAGTTACTGCAGTAGACTATGCCAATTTCATGAATCCTTCCTTAGCCTTACTAATCATCCATCATACATGACACAAATTATGGCCACCTTATCAAAATTAAGGTTTCTAAGACTCGTGGCTATAGATTCTAGCATCCCACTCAAACGACCACATAGGCCATTTTCACATGGCTTAAAGTTTACAACCCAAAATTTAACAAAACAAAATAGCCCATACATGCCAAATGTTCTCCTAAGTTGACTAAGAAGACAATACCAAAAATTGCTCACGGGTGTGATGACTTCGTTGATTGGTTCCGAGCACCCAAAAGGAGACGAGTCCAAGAAACCTAAAATGGGTGACAAGAAAACACCGAGTGAGTTTATAACTCGAGAAGTCATAAGCATTCCACAACCATCCATTAATAAAATTATCATAAAATGAAATAATGAAACAAGGCCAAGTGTTCCAGCCATACCGAACTATACCATAGTTCCTTAGACCTTTTGGATCAATCTCATACCAAGTCATACATTTACATTTCATATACTATTCAATAGGATATTTGAAGCAATTTCCATACATCATTTCATTTCAGCAACAATCATGCAATCAAATGAACTTTCATCTATTCCACGATACCTTATTTACGGGAATGCAATTGAAATCATCACATAGATTTAAATCTTACCAACTCCACCCCGAGCATGAACATAGCATCTATTATCCATGAACTCAAGGTACTTACTCTTTCCGCTGTCCATACTCATCTCGATAAAGTCACACCTCCATATAAATATTCAATCGGAGATATGTGTAGAGTTCGCACACATAGTGCTTAATACTCAATCACGCACACTTAGTGCCATGTGATTCAAGCCCGCACACATAGTGCCATATAGTCCAAACTTGCACACTTAGTGCCATACATTACAAGCTCGCACACTCAGTGCCAATCTCGTCACCGTACACATCTATTTCTCGCACACTTAGTGTCGAAGCAAACTTCCTACACATTTCACTATCTCTTTTACGTTCAACAATATCATCTTTTCATACACATACATTTGTATATATTTCATCTCATTAAACACAATTGCATAGATATTACAATCATTTAAGCAATATCAAATATATGTTTAATGGCTTACCTTGTATTGGGTAAAATGGTTCCAACTCGGCTACTCGATGTTCTTTCCTTTGCCTTTGCTTGATTCTCCACCTCTAGCTTCTTGAGCTTAATCAATAAATTAACTAGTTTAACCGTCTTGCCACATATTTATACATGACATCAACTATACTATCATCATTAATTCATCAAATCACAAAATTTTATCTCATGAACATTTAACACTTAACATTTACCCCATCTAGGCCGACTTTGCTAGTACACAAGCCTTTGGCGAATGTCCTTGACCTATAGTCACCCAAAATTTCTTTGTTCTTTAAAATTCATCCAAGACCACATTTGGCACCTCCAACTAATAATTTAGATACTCTCAAGCTCATTCACAAGTACTATTATATATCACATTAAGCATTACTTATTTTGCAACATGGATTCTATAGCATGGCGAATACTCATGCACATACACATATAACAACAAGAACTCAATGGCACAAAAATCTCCTTTTATTAAACATTCATCTCACTTCTCTTCATGCTTCGCCACAACAACATTAAAATACCAACCAAGAAAGACAACCTCCATGGCGAACTTCATCTCCATCAAATAGCAAAGAAATCTAAGCCATGGGCTAGGTAGGTTTCAAACTAACAACTAAAACATGCATGAATCTTAAGGAATGACATCAAACATACCTCAATCTAGTTGCAAGTATGGCCAAGCTTCTCCAAACCCCCTCTCCCTCACTCACGGCAATACAAAAATTTGAGAAAGGATGAGCACTTTTTTTTGTTTTTCTTGTTCAATTCACGACAAATGGGGGGCATCCATGCTCATCATTTTTTTTCAATTCTTTAATGCTAGCTTTTATTTTATGGCTTCCTACATACACCACTAACCTAACATGTTGGAAACATGTTCCTTTGCCCATAATCTTGTCATGGTGGCCACTATCCTTAGGAAATGGACTATTTGACATGCAACTCCATCTATTTTACTTCACTCTTTTACTAACCTCTTAAAATTAGCCACATATATTTAAATCCTTTCACATGAGTCCTTTTTCTTTCAATTCACGCTCAATTTAACTAAATCAAAGAATTAAAAATTCACACATGCATTTTCACATATATTTGGCATGGAATAAGGTATTTAAATGTTTTTGTGACCCAGTTTTGTGGTCCCGAAACCACTTCCCGACTAGGGTTAAATTAGGGATGTCACATAGAGACTTACACGGGTTAGGGACACGAGCGTGTGTGACCACACGGCCTGCCCACATGGGCGTGTCCCAAACCATACGGGTGTGTGACTTTATGTTCTGTAATATTTTTGTAAGTGCTCGGTTTAGTCCCGAACCACTTCTGAAGCATGTTTTGCGTAGGCTCGCATTAGGGTCTTTATGTTTGAATGCAAATGGTTTTAATTTGGTAGGAAATTTATGACTCTGAATTGCATGTTTGCATGTGATGTAAGTCAGGTAATGCCTTGTATCCTATTTTGGCATTGAATACGTATAAGTTGTGTTATATTTAGTGGTATCAGAGCTACGATTTAGTTGATTCTCGGACTAACGTAGCGTGTGTCAGTCTAGCTATACATGCCTTATATAATTTGTGATAGTTTGACAACTTCTGACATTTGAAATTGTGTTTTCATCTAGTAAATGAATCCCGACCGAGAGATAGTAGATGATGTTGAAAGTAATGCATTGGCTCCTGCCCAATGGACAACGCCATCTGAAAGTAAACCAGTAATAGTTAGTCAAGGAGGAGAGGCTAGAGAAGCCTTCTTCCAAAGGATGAATGAGTGATTTGCTGAGTTTGTTTGAACAAATCCAGCTGGCCAACATCCTCCACCCCCACCTAACCCCCAACTGGTTCTCGTAGCTCCCCAAGGTTTGGAATTGTTAAGGTTGAACAAACCTCCAGTTGATAAGATTCGAAAACAAAGGGTTGAGGAATTTAGAGCCAACGTTGACGATGATCCCGAGAGGGCAGAGTTTCAGCTTGAGAACTATATCAGGGTATTTAATTAGCTTTCTTGCACATCGGATGAGTGCTTGAAATGTGCTATATCACTTCTGAGGGACTCAGCATACCAATGGTGAAATACTCTTGTATCTGTCGTACCGGAAGAAAATGTTACCTGGGAAGAAGAGTTTAGAAAGAAATATATCAGTCAACCATTCATTGATCAAAAACACAAAGAGTTTTTAGAGTTGAAACTGGGTCGTATGTCTATGCTTGAATATGAGTGAGAGTTTGTTAGGCTTAGTAAGTATGCTTGGGAATGTGTTTCCACCGAGGCTATCATGTGCAAGAGATTCAAAGATGGGTTGAATGAAGATGTTAGACTGCTAGTTGGGAATTTAGAGTTGAAAAAATTTGTCGTGCTGGTCGATCGAGCTTACAAGGCCGAAGAGCTGAGTAAAGAAAAGAGAAAAGCTAAGTTTGAGGCTAGAGATTCAAGAAAAGGACCGAAGAATAAGTCATTTTAGTCTTCGTCAATGAAATCGAGGGATTTGTATACTCGTTCGAATGTTTCAGTTGGATATCCCAACAGATATCCTGGGAAGCAGTATTCGGGTTCTAAGGTGATTATGCTAAACCTAAATTAACAGGAACTGAGTCAAGTATAGTTAGACCTGCTATTGCTGCAAATAATTTTGAACTGAAACCTAACACAATTCAAATGATACAACAGTTTGTTTTGTTTAATGGTTTGCAGGACGAGGATCCCAACGCTCATTTGGCAAATTTCCTAGAATTCTGCGATACATTTAAAATCAATGGCGTTTCTGATGATGCCATATGTCTTCGGTTGTTTCCCTTTTTGTTAAGGAATAAGGATAAACAATTTTTGAACCCGTTACCACGAGGGCCAATCACTACTTGGGAACAAATGACTAAATAATTCTTATTAAAATATTTTCCACCAGCTAAAACAGCCAAATTACGTAATGATATCTCTTCTTTTGTGCAGATGGATTTATAAACACTCTATGATGCATCAGAGAGATAAAAGGACCTTTTGAGAAGGTGCCCTCACCATGGGTTACCGCTTTGGCTACAGGTTCAAACGTTCCATAATGACCTAAATCCTTCGACTCGGCAGATGATTGATGCAGCCACTAGAGGAACTATCAATAATAAGACACCTGAGGCGACTTACGAATTTATTGAGGAGATGTCACTGAATAACTATCAGTGTCAAGTTATGATAACAAAGCCGACGAAAGCAGCCGATTTTTTCAACCTCGACGCACCAAGTAGAAATCTTAAATAAAAAGATTGACGGTTTGTGTAGTTCTACTCAGGTACATCCAGTGATGAGGTGCGATTCGAATGGAGGAGGAGCATGCACAGAATATTAACCCTTCAACCCTAGCATCAAGGAGGAACGAGTCCAATATATGTGTAATAATAAATCTAGATCCCAAAATAACCCATATAGTAACACTTATAATGCAGGTTGGAGGAACCATCCCAATTTCTTGTGGGGCAGTCAAGGAAATCAAAGGCCACAACATCCTCTGGGTTTTCAACAACCACCTTACCAGCAAGAAAAGAAGCCAAACCTTGAGGAAATGCTAACCAAATTCATCTCGGAGTTAGAGATTCATTTTTAGAATACTTAGACGGCACTCAAAAATCAACAAGCATCAATCTAGGGGCTCGACACTCAGATTGGACAGCTCGCCAAGTTGATTTCCAAACGACCACAAGGTAGCCTTCCAAGCAACATTGAATCTAACCCAATGGAGCAACTCAACGCAATTGCCATTCAAGATGAGGAAGGGTTAGTGGCAAAACCAAGGCCAGAACCGGTGGTAAGTGAAGGTAAGAATGAGGTAGGCCAAAACAAACAAAAATCAGTACGTACAGAATATAATCCTCGTGTGCCATACCCCAATGCGACAAGGAAAGACCGCTCAAATGAACAATTTGGTAAATTACTTAAACTCTTAAAAAAATTACATATTAATTTACCGTTTATTAAAGCTCTATCGTAGATGCCAAACGCAATGAAATTTTTAAAAGAGCTTTTAGCAAATAAGCGGAAGTTGGACGAGGCTTCACATGTGAAGCTAAACGCAGTTTGCTCAGCTATTCTACAGAATAAACTACCCAACAAATTGAAAAGATCCAGGGAGTTTTACAATTCCTTGCTTAATTGGTAGTTTAGATGTTAATAATGCATTAGCTAATTTAGGGGCTAGTATTAACATCATGCTGTACAAAATGTTTAAACAACTAGGTCTTGGGAAACCCAAACAGACTAGGATGAGCATTCAATTACCACATAAAACTATAAGATTTTCTAGAGATATTATTGAAGATGTGCTAGTTAAAATCGATAAATTTATATTTCCTGTTGACTTCGTTGTTCTAGACATAGAGGAGGATAGCAACACTCCTTTGATTTTAGGAAGGCCCTTTTTAGCAACTGCTAGAATGATTATTGATGTTGACACATGTGAGCTCACACTTCGTGTGGGAGACGAAATAATCACCCTTTAAGCTCGTAATTCCGGCAACACATCAAAAATTGAAGGTGATTGTCTAAACCATTCTACTAAAACTGACAATATGGTGCAACCTACTTTGTAGGAAATAAGTTTGAAGGAAGTACATGAGCCATCAAGCAATAGTAGAGGACCTATTCGTGAAGAACGAAGGCAAAAAATCGAGGAGCTAGATGAATGGCGGACACATAAACTGAGAACACACGATAAACTAAAACTACGCCAGAACAAGCTCAATACCTTTCCAAATCAACTTAAGGTTGGAGATAAAGTTTTATTAGATGCCGCAGATCCTCACATTGTCACTACCAAACCTAATGAAGAAATCCCTCTTACGGTACTTAGCATTTTCCCATTCGGTACAGACGAGGTAAGTCATCCCAAGTTTAGCACTTTTAAGGTAAACAATACCCGCCTAAAACTTTATTTTGATGAGATTCACAGCAGGAATGAAGAGTATAAACTCCTCGAACCACCATGACCATTCAATGGAGAGGTAAGTCGAGCTTAGACTATAAATAAGTGCTTCTCGGGAGGCAACCCGAGCACTAACAATATTACTTTCTTTAAATTTTAGTTTTTAAAATCTAACATACTAACCAAATCATTGAACACAGGCTTTTCAGAACCACACGGCCAAGCACACGGGCGTGCCGTAAGCCGTGCACATACCACGGGATGCAACATGGCCCTACGATACGGCCGTGTAAAAACAGGGCAAAAATTTCTTCCCAAACACGAGATGCAATAAGTAGCCACGGCCATGCGACATGGTCGTGGGTGAAACTGCCAAAATAACACCGGCATGCAGCACACCTGTGTTTTGAAACTGTGGGTTAACCTGTCAATTTAACACGGGCGTACGCCTACATACACGGGCTGTGCAACATGGCCGTGTACACCAATGCGCCTAATATCAAAAACTACGAAATGCACGGTCTGAGATTAGAGCACACGGGCGTGCCCCACGACCGTGTGCCCTAATTTCTCTATAAACACCTATATTTTGAAATTATTTATTTATTTTTATTTATTTATTTCCTTTTAATACTATTTTATCCTGAGTTTTTTACAATTTTTATTCTTCGGCTATTTCACTACGAGTAATTATGCTTCAGTATACCTCTTAAAGATTTCCTGATTTGATCATAGTTAGAAAGAGCTCCAAGCTCATCCTCGCATTGGAACTAAAAACTCCACCGGGAAAAGGTTCTCCACAACTGCCATTTCCTACTCGACCACGACCATAGCTACCACAAGATATAATATTCTTTTGGCGCAGAACTTCTGGACTAATAAAACTCTACCACCATTGGAGTATCATCCTCCAAAACTCTAGTTCAAGGAATTCATTCATCATTCAGGAAGTTTCACTTCTCTCCCTATCTTATGATTATGAATCTATTCTTTTCATCATATCTATCTTTGTACAATGAGGGCAATGTAAATCTTACGTGTGGGGGGGTCTTTAATATCATCATTAGAAATCCCTAAATTGTGTTTTATTCTCATGTAAATCATTTATATCACTATTAGAATGAATTTTAATTAATTTATGATTTTTATTGATATGTCTTGAATTAAAACATAGGCATTTATGCATTAAGTGTTGAAACTTTAAGACATTAGGGAACCAAGCATGATAAGTTGATTTTTGAAGAATTAAAAACTTTTAGGTTATTTTTCCCAAGTTTAGGTATTATCTTGAGTTGAAATTCACAAGTTTAAACATCAGAAAGTCATAATTTTTGTGAGATTTTGAGCCTTTAGAGCATCTATCATTTCTTTTATGCTAACTTTTATTGTTGATTTGAGTGCATCAGTATTGAATTGTTATTCTAGAACTTGCTTGATTTTTGAGTTGATATGTCAAAATGATAAAGGCCTTTAGGTTTAACCCACTCACTCCACAAAAGCCTATCTTCATAATTAACCCTTAGTGAACCCCTTTGAGCCTAACAAGCCATTAATTGATTTACCCTCAATATTAACCCATAAACCATTATTGTTGAAATCCCTTAATTTGATCCCTATTTTTTTCGAGATTTGATTTGAACTAATTGCTTAGCTATATTTTGCTCTTCTAAATATTTGACTTGTTCTTAAAAAAAGCATTCATACTTACATATTAGTAGTAATTTGGTTTTGTTGAGTCGCAGTATTTAAATTCCATCTTCTGAGAAGAAGCTCACTTGTACTCAATTGATGTTTAATTACTTTTTCTAGTTAGGTAATTTTTCAATTCAATCTCGGTTCTAACCTTTTTTTTCAGCTTGTGACCACACCCCCTAACCAAAGCCACGTTACAACCCTTTAAAGACCTTTTGATTGATGTTCATCTCAATATATAGTGGTGGAGATTTGATTTTCATGCAAGCATATGGTAATGACTTTTCATTATTGACTATTGAGTGCTTCATGTATTATCCTTAAACACCTCAAGTGATTTGAGTGAATCTTTAGTGAGGATGTGAAAATCTGTGATATTTTGAGTCAAAGGTAATTACTTAGATGAGGGGAGACACCTATGCTTTCATGATAAAATACTCAACTTGGAATGTTTGAAACTTTGATGTTCTTTTAGTCAAATTCTCAATGTATGATTACTTATGGAGTATTTTGAGATATTATTAATAGGAATTATAAGTTAATAAGAATTTATTTTGATTGTGAGTTGAGGGTTTTGCTTGAGGACAAGCAAATGCTTAAGTGTGGGGGTATTCAGCAATTGCAAGAGGTCGCAGATTTTCTTGGTTTTCAGCCATCTCCTCGGTTATGGTTTGAATATCATCCTCTTGCTCGTTCTCTGTGTATCTTAAGCTTCGCCTTATTTCTCTTTGGTTTCTGCAAACTGTGCGATCGATCTCACTACCAAAAAATAATGGTCCTGACGGGTTTCTTCTAGTCATAAACTATAATAACCTGCTAGAAAAAGGGAAAAAGAAGAATTAGTAATAAAAATTAGAATAAAATTTAAATTGAAGTAAAAGTGAATGGCTAAAGTAATAAAAATCGAGTGTTCCTATCGAACAGTAGTATAGCTTTAGCAAGACCGGATTGTCGAACCCAAAGGAACTAAAGTACTAGTAATGATTGTTTTTTTATTATTTAGCCTAAGAATAATAGGGTTTGTTTTAACTAACTAATTAACTAAACTAAGAATTCATGGAAAATAGAATTAGGGAATTACTTTTGGAAAAACGATTGAATTAAGATAATACCTAAGGAAAAATCCACCTAGAGTTTACTTGTTATTTGACTCTGAATCGGACGATTTATTCATTTGACTTGATTCGTAGAAATCCCTAAGTTATATTATTATCCCTCTCGAGACTAACAACGTCTAACCTTAGGTTGAATAATTGAAATCTCTTTCTAATTAACTTCCTAGCGTTTCCTTAACTCGATCTATGGATCCCCTTATTAGGTTTCACCCTAATCCGACAAAATCTTGTCACCCCATCTCTAGGCGCGTAATCAACTCCGCTTAATTATGACAAATGTACTTTTAGACAGGGTCTATTCCTCCTCTAAATAAGAGCTTAACTTGAATCAATATCCTGGATTGTCAAAACAAGAATTAAGAACACCTAATTAAGAACAAGTCAAATATTTATCATACAATTCAGATAATAATAACAAGATCTGTCTTTGGTTTCATTCCCCTTAGGTATTTAGGGGTTTTAGTTCATAACTAAAAAGGTAAATATCTTAGAAGAATAATGAATACAAAACATAAAGAAAAACCCAAAACTTCTGAAGGGAAATTGAGGGGAGATCTTCAGTCTTGATGATGAATCCGGCTTCTAAAATGGATTAATCGACTTTCCTTGAGCAGTTCCCTTCTTTCTCCCCTGTGTGTCCCCATTTTCCTCCTCCTCTAGGGTGTATTTATATGCTTTAGAATGCCTAAGAACCCTCAAAATTTGCCTTTTCTGAATTAGACTCAATTTGGGCTCGACAGGGACACGCCTGTGTGCAAGTACTTCAGGCTGTGGTCAAGCCTGTTAAATAGGCACAGGCGTGTGGTCCACCCGTGTGAGTCGTGCTTCGATTCTGCCAAATTGACACGGCAGTGTGGTCTGCCCGTGTGAGGAGGTCCAGGCTGTGTTGATTTCGTATGTTGGCCCATTTTCTCTATTTTTGGCCCGTTTCTCGTTCTTTTCACTCTCCTATGCTCACCTAAGTATAAAATATGAAATTAAAGGATTAGGAGCATCGAATTCACCAATTCTAAGGAGAAACCGTCCATAAATGTGTTAAGCATGGGGTAAAAATAAGTATAAATTACGATTTATCATCAGGCCTAAACTACGTTAATAGCAAGCATTGGTAACGCTAGGTCAAAAAGACCTAAATGTCAACACTGTGTTAGACGACATCCTGGTGAATGTAGGATGAATAACCAGGCTTGCTTTAAATATGTCTCCCAAGATCACTTTATTCAAGATTTCCCTAAAATGACTGAGAAAGATAATTTTCAGAATGCAAGGCCAAGCAACACTAGCACTAGAGGGAGGCCACTGAGAAACAAGGGAAATGGGAACAGTAGCAGAGGTGTAACGAAAGATTTAACTACGAGACCTAAGGTCAGAACACCTGCTAGAACTTACGCTATTCACGCTCGCGAAGATGCATCATCCCCTGATGTTATCACTGGTATACTTTCTCCCTGTGATACTAATGTAGTTGCATTGATTTATCCTAGATCGACTCATTCTTATAATTGTATGAATTTGGTATCTAGTAAGAATTTACTTGTTGAGTCTACTGAGTATGTGATTAAAGTGTCGAATCCCTTTGGCAAATATGTTCTAGTTGATAAAGTTTGCAAGAGTGGTCCTTTAATGACTCGGGGTCACTATTTTCCGACTGGCTTAATGCTTTTACAGTTTGATGAGTTTGATGTAAATCTTGGAATGGATTGGTTGACTCTACATGATGTCGTAGTGAATTGTAAACGAAAGATTATTGAATTGAAATGTCAAAATAATGAAATTCTTCGGATTGAACCAGTTGAGTCGGGTGAGTTGCCAATTATAATTTCATTGATGTCAGCTCAGAGGTATGTAAGAAAAGGTTGTGAAGCATATCTTGCATATGTATTAAATATGAAAGTGTCTGAATTGAAGATGGAATCAGTGCCGGTAGTTTATGAATACCCGGATGTGTTTCTAGAAGAGTTGCCGGTAGTTTGTTGAATTTACTATTGATTTGGTACCAGGAACTTCACTGATATCTATAGCTCCATATAGAATGGCTCCAACTAAATTGAAAGAGTTAAGTCTCAATTGCAAGAGTTGACAAATAAGAGTTTTGCGAGACCGAGTTGAGGCACTGGTGTTAGTGCAACCTGAGTCGGGAAAAAAGTTCGTGATTTTTAGTGATGCATCCTTGAACGGTCTTGGTTGTGTGTTGATGCAAGAGGCTAAAGTGATAGCTTATGCCTCAAGACAGTTGAAATAGCACGAGAAGAATTATTCCACGCACGACTTGGAATTAGTTGCTATTGTGTTTGCTATTAAAATCTAGAGACACCATTTATTCAGTGAGAAGTGTCGCATCTTTACCGATCAAAAGAGTTTAAAACACTTGACAAATAAGAAAGATTTGAATTTGCGATAACGGAGGTGGCTCGAACTGTTGAAAGATTATGAGTTAGCTATTGACTATTACCCAGGGAAAGCAAACATTGCTGTAGATGCTTTAAGTAGAAAGTCTTTGTTCGCTCTGAGAGCGATGAATACACGGTTAACCTTATCTGACGGTGTATCAATTCTGGCTGAGTTGAAAGCTAGACCGAAGCTTAGAAAGGTGATAATGAGTTGCAAGCTGAAAGATTTCAATGCGAATCGAATAGTGATTCAGAATATTGATACGTGATATTCGTGACAGGTTTTAAAGATTTATAATTAATCATTCTTGAAACTAACTATTATCACGATGAAGGCAAGTATACCTATCGAACAATAGTATAGCTTTAGCAAGACTGGATTGTCAAACCCAAAGGAACCAAGAGTACTAGTAATTACTTTCTTTTTATTATCTAGCCTAAAAATTAAGGGATTTGTTTATATAAACTAGTTAACTAAACTAAAGGTGCACAGAGAGAAAATTGGGAAAAAGCTTTTGGGAAAAATTCGATTGATTAAGATAATACCGAAGGAAAAATCCACCTAGACTTCACTTGTTATTTGATTCTGAATTAGACGATTTATTCATTTGACTTGATCCGTAGAAATCCCTAAGTTATATTATTATCTCTCTCGAGACTAATAGCGTCTAACCCTAGGTTAATTAATTGAAATCTCTTTCTAATTAACGCCTTAATGTTGCATTAACTCGATCTATGGATCCCCTTATTAGGTTTCACCCTAATCCGGCAAAATCTTATCACCCTATCTCTAGGCGTACAATCAATTCCGCTTAATTATGAAAAATTTACTCTTAGACAGGGTCTTTTTCTCCTCTGAATAAGAGCATTAACTTGAATCAATATCCTGGAATATTAAAACAAGAATTAAGAACACATAATTAAGAACAAGTCAAATATTTATCATACAATTTAGATAATAATAACATGATTCGTCTTAGGTTTCATTCCCCTTAGGTATTTAGGGGGTTTAGTTCATAATTATAAAATAAAACATCTCAGAATAATAATGAATACAAAACATAAAGAAAACCCAAAACCCCTGAATGGAAATTCAAGGGAGATCTTTAGTTTTGATGATGAATCTGAATTCTGAGATGGACCAATCGGCTTCCCTTGAGTAATTCCTTGCCTCCTACTCTGTGTGTCTATTCTAAGTGCCTCCCCAGGTGTTTAAATAGGCTTTAGAATGCTTAAGAGCCCTCAAAATTGGCCTTTTTCGAATAGGACTATACTTGGGCTCGGCAGGGACACGCCCATGTGACACACCCGTGTGAGATTACTCTAGCCCGTGGACAAGGCTGTTGAATAGGCATGGGCATGTAGTCTGTGACAGCCCTAAATTGACCCTAGTCGGAAAGTGGTTTCGGGACCACTAAACCGAGACATAAAAATAATTGACCGTTATAGTTGATGCTCATTATATGTACATATACATGTGTGAAAATTTCATGTTTGGATTTTGTTAATTGTAAGTGAATTTTATCAAATCGGACTTATGCGAGAAAATCTAGAAATGTGCTAGGCAAATGTAAAGTGGTCTATTAATGCATGATGTGAAAATGATGGGTTTGCATGTCAATTTTCCCAAAAGTTAAGCATGATGGCCAGCCATGCTATGAGTGGAAACATGTTGCAAACATGTTTAGTTAGTGGTTATGTTAGAAAGAATAAAATAATGAAAAAAAAAGAAATATGATGAAAACAAAGAAAAGAAAAAAAAATGTCCATCCTTTCATTTTTTCTTTGCTTGGCCGAATGTCCTAAGAAGAAGGGGGGGGAAAGAGCTTGAGAAAATCAGCCATGGTAGTTGCTAGACCAAGGTATGTTTGATGTTGTCCATGAGATTCATGCATGTTTTTAGTTGTTAGTTTGAATCCTATCTATCCCATGGTTGGATTTGGGGTTGTTGGAGAGTTGGGATTTGACAAAGAAGCTTAAAAATTTTAGTTGATACCTTGATGCTATTAACATGTTAGTTATATGGATGTGTTAAGTTGCTTGTTATGTTAGCATGAAAGTTGAAGTTGCTAAGTCATTTTGTTGGAGGTGCCGAATTTAGGACTAAGAAGAGAATGAGAATTCGGCTAACCTAGTTGAAAGGGGATGTTGCCGATTTGTAGATTTAGATTATGGGAGTGGCTATGATGGGCATTAAGATGTTGAACTTAAGAAATGTAGTCACATGTGGGTTTATATGATATTACAAATAGAGGTGAAGCTATGCTAAATTTGGAAAAAGTCGATCAAGTGTGCATAAGAAGAATTTAGGTGTCTAGATGATGTTATAGATGACATTGTACAAATATATGTATTCAGCCATTAAAGTGAGTATGTAGGTGATGTTGAATCAAATTTCTTTGGTGCACATTCGGTTATGTATATGTATATATATATATATATATACACACATAAGTATGCCCATTCGTGATGTACCTTTAATTATGTGTATAATCGACTAAATGGGTAATTAGTAAGAGTGGTTGCCGAATACACAAACATACATATGCATGTGTAATTGAATTATAAATGTTTAGCAAGATGATTTAACTAGTTAATTTATTTATTAAGCCGAGAAGTTAAAGAAGGGAATCAAGCAAGGGCAAAGCCAAGGACATCGAGTAGCAGGGTTGGAACCGTTATACCCAACACAAGGTAAGTCCTTAAGCATTTTTTTGTGAGAACTCCTTGGATAGATATTTTTTCAGAATGATTCTCCTACTTACTAATATGACCATATGTACAATTTGAGTTAAGTAAATTGCTTTACCATGATGAAACAACATAGGGCACTATGTGTGCAAAATTATGTGGCACTATGTGTGCCGATGGGGAGGTTGAAGCATGAGGAATCTCAAATGCACTATGTGTGCGATTTACTATGGCACTATGTGTGCGATTTACTATGGCACTATGTGTGCAATTACTATGGCACTATGTGTGCGAACATAATAAGCACTATGTGTGCAACATTCGGTTGTTGATATAAATTGTGCATGAGCGAGGTAAGTGATTGAGCCACTAACTAAATATCGAAATTGAGGTTGTGCGGTATATGCATAAATTTATCTAGTGCATCGTTGTTCCAAATTTGAGGAAATGGATCTAAATCGATTGGGCTGACTTGGCATTTGATTTGATTGAAGGACTTGGCATGAGATCGAACCAAAATTTTAAGAAATTGTAGCATAGTTTGTCATGGTTGGAAAAATCGATTTTGTATTATTTGTTTTTCACTTATGATTATTATTGTTGGACGGTAGAGTAGTGCTTAAGACTTACTGAGTTATGTACTCATTTGGTGTGCTCATTGTTGCTTATTTAGGTTCTTGATCCATTTTGTGTGCTCGGGACCGTCGTCGAAGTCATCACACCGGCTAGCAACTTTTGGTATTTTCTTCTTAGTTGGTTTAGGAGAACATTTCGGCATGTATAGGCTATTATGTTTTGTTGAAATTTGGTATGTAACTTTAGCCATGCGAAAATGGCATAATGTTCGGTTGGATTTGGTTCTATGATGTTTGGACACAAGCCTTGGTAATTCGGTTTTGGTTGAGTATTGGTTGAAGCCTACTCGATTATTATGTCATATGTCATGGCTGATTATTTTCGGTGTTAAATTCATGATTTGGTAATAGTGTAGTAGGGAGATGCTCGGTGATGATTAACCTTTGGCATGGCTAGTCATGGTCATAATTTCTAATATGTATGATGAATTATTGGTTAGATCAAGGAAAAACCATGAAATAGGCATAGTTTGCTTTAGTAATGATCTTGACAGCAGCATGATGTGAGATTGAAAAACCACTAAAACTAGTAGAAATGGAATTAAATTATGAATAGATTATGTAATAAAAGCTTGATGAGTCTATTTCCATATGGAAGAAACGAAACTACCATATGAGCTGTATGTTAAGACATATTTAGGTTTTCGTGAAACAGGGCCAGAACGGTTTCTGGATTCCCTATTCCGACTTTGGAAATTCATTATAAATTAACCAGAGATAATTAGGAGTCATTCCATATATTTATAGATTCCGCTTTGAGTCTAGTTTCTATAGAAACAAACCGCATCAGCATTGAAGCCCTGTACAGGGAGATATCCAAGTCGAAATGCGTGAAGGTCAGTGTAGTCGATCCCTGTAACATGGGAGATTTTAACTAATAAACTGTACTAATTGGCCTGACCAAAAATTCTAGAAAAAAATTTTTAGATGAATATATGAGTCTAGTTTCAGGGAAAAATCGCGAAACTGATTTTCGAGTTGTGTAACTCAAGATATGAATTTTAAGGTGACAGTGACACAGATAGCCAGCTGTCTGGAAATTTTTAAAATGAACTGTGCAAGTAAAGGAATTAAGTCGGTCAGCACCTAGTGTTCGACTCCGACAATGGTCTCAGGCACGGGGTGTTACATAGTCTACCTGTGTAAGTCATGCTTTGATCCTGCCAAATGGACACGGTCGTGTGACACGCTCGTGTGAGGAAGCCTAGGTAGTGTTGATTTCCCATGTGGGTCCATTTTCTCCGTTTTCGGCTCGTTTGTCACTCTTTTTACTCTCCTACGCTCACCTAAGTATAAAACATGGAATTAAAGAATTAGGAGCATCGAAGCCACCAAATCTAAGGAGAAATCATCCATAAATGTGCTAAGCATGGGATAAAAATATGTATAAATTACGGTTTATCAAATACCTCCACACTTAAGCGTTTGCTTGTCCTCAAGCAAAATCCTCAACTCACAATCAAAATAAATTCTTCTCAATTTATAATCCCTATCAATAATGTCTCAAAATAATCCATAAGTATTCATACATTGAAATTCAACTAAAAGTACATCAAAGTTTCAAACATTCCAAGTTGAGCATTTTATCACGAAAACATAGGTGTCTCCCCTCATCTTAAGTAATCACCCTTGATCAAAATATCACAGAGTTTAACATCCTCACTGAACATTCACTCAAATCACTCGAGGTGTTTAAGGACATCAAATAAAGCACTCATTAGTCAATATGCAAAGTTATTACCATAGGCTTGCATGAAAATCAAATCTCCACCACTATATATTGAGCTGATACATCAATCAAAAAGGTCTTTTAGAGGGTTATAATGTTGCTTTGGTTAGGGGGTGTGGTCACAAGATGAAAGAAAAGATTAGAATCGAGATTGAATTGAAGAAATCACCTAACTAGAAAAATAACTAACTATTAGTTGAATACAAGTGAGCTTCTTCTCAGAGTATGGAATTACACTCAAGCTTAAAAACAACAAATTACTACTAATATGTATGTAAGTATTGTTTTTTTAGAACAAGTCAAATAACATAGAATTTAATTATTGCAACAAAGAATAAAACATAGCTAAGCAATTAACTAAAATTAAATCTCGACAAAAATAGGGAATCAAATTAAGGGATTTCAACAATAATGGGTTATGGATTAATATTGAGGGTAAATCAATTAATGGCTTGTTAGGCTCAAAGAGGATCACTATGGGTTAATTATGAAGGTAGGCTTTTGTGGAGTGAGTGGGTTAAACCTAAGTGTCTTTATCATCTTGATATATCAACTCAAATGGTGTAGTCTTGACATGCATAATCAAGCAAGTTCTAGAATAACAAATCAATATTGATGCACTTATAATAAAAGTCAGCATGAAAGAAATAACATGGCTTTTTGATGTTTAAACTAGTGAATTTCAATTCAAAGTAATACCTAAACTTAGGGAAGTAACCTAAAAGTTTTTAATTCTTCAAAACTCAACTTATCATACTTGATTCCCTAATATATTAAAGTTTAAACAATCAATACATAAATGCGTATGTTTTAATTCAAGACATATCAATAAAAATCATAAAATTTATTCTAATAGTGATATGAGTGATTCACGTGAGACTAAGACAAAATTCATGGATTTCTAATGATGATATGAAAGAGCCCCCCCCCACATTTAAGATGTACATTGCCCTCAATGTACAAAGATAGATATATTGAAACATATAGATATATAATCATAAGATAGAGAGAGAAGTGAAACTTCCTGAATGATGAATGAACTCCTTGAATTGGAGTTATAGAGAATAATCGACCAAGGAAATGATGAGAGTGGAGGAGGATACTCCGGTGGTGGTAGAGGTTCATTAGTCCATAAGTCCCGTGCCAAAAGAATATTATACCTGGTAGTAGCTATGGTCGTGGTCGAGCAAGACATGGTAGTCGTGGAGAACCTTTTCCATTGGAGTTTTTAGTTCCTAAGTGATGATGAACTATGAAGCTCTTTATAACTATGATAAAATCAAGAAATCTTTAGGAAATATAAGGAAGCATAATTACTCATAATGAAATAGCCGAGATTATAAATTATTCAATAAAAATTATAAAACCTAAAATTAAAATAATATTAAAGGAAAATAAAATAAAAAGTACTTAAAGAGGATAAATAAAGATAAAAGTGAAAATAAAAATAATAAATAAAAAGTTTTTAAACATCTTCATTGCCGGATGGTTCGTGAGGTGGTGGTGGCGGCGATGAGATGTGAAGGTGCTGACAAATCTGGTGAAGTGTAGCATCAATGTGATCAAAACACTAAAAACACTGCTGCTCAAATCGAGTAAGGTGCTCAGAGATGTCAGAGTATGAAGCTGCCGCATGAACTGGACGATGGATGGGATGTGGAGGGACATCATCAGTAATGTCCCCTGGGTCTTCCTCCCCGATGGACTGGGCGAAGCGGTACTGAGGAGGGTAGGTGCCACGTCGTTTCTCGATCATCCTCATATGTAGCATGCTCGAGATGCCCTGGGGGGACATCTAGCCGATGAGAATGAGGGAGGATGATTGTGCTGCTGTGTTGAGCTGCCCAAAGTGCCGAGCCAATCGAGTCACATAGGGCCCGATAGAGATGACTCCTCTCATATGTCGCTCCGTCTGATGGCGGATGGCGAGGGCAATGAAGTAGGCAGGGTCGAAGATGTGCCCATTCGCCAGCTCCACAAGAAATAGGCGTCGTGAGTGTTGACGAAGCCTGTGCTCTCTCGCTGTCCTGTCTGTAATACCCCCTACCCGTATTCATTGCCAGAATAGGGTACGAGGTATTACCGAATTTTACGAGTTAAATTTTTTTAACTCAATATAATCCCTTTATAAATATCTAACATTCCCTACAATTTTAAACAAAAACCAATCCACATCAACCAAACCAATTCAACAAATTTTCAAGATAAATTCATGCATATTTATAAGATAACGTCATCATATACCCAAAACCAGGTTTGTTAACCATACCAATGGCTAACTTTACATTCATTTCACGTTAACATTTACTTTATTAGCTTATACATGCCATTGATTTCCAAAATAAAGTTTATTTACATACCGAAATCCTAAGGTTGATAGTGTGATGTGTCTCCGACCAAATCCGACCTCTGAGCTCTTAACACTACAAAACAGGGGAAAAGAAAACAGGGTAAGCACTTTGTGCTTAGTAAGCTCATGTAACAAGAATTATACCTACCTAATATTTTCAATATAATACAATAAACATTCATATATCCATTCAATGCATTATTACCCTAACATGTACAAACTCAACATTCAAGTTAGTATAATAATTTCCATGTACCAATAATATATACTATGATTGATGTGTTCATCAATACCATGATTTCCATTTCCTTGTTATTTTTCCATATTTATCCCATTGAATTTCTTGGAAATTTCGATGGATTTTCAAAGGTACACTTTTAGTGTATATTCTTGGGTCAGTCAATTTATATTCATGTGCGCATATTCCATTTCAGAGAGCACACTCCCGCGAACCTCATCCTTACAGCGGGATTACCAATCCAGGCTAAATCCCTTGTAACATAAACTCATAGAGTATTGTTGGGATTACCAGTCTAGGCTAAATCCCCTGCAATGACAATTACTCTAATGAGCTTGGATCTGAATTACCAATCCAGGCTAAATTTAGACCCTAATTCGGATTACCCGTCCGGGTTAAATCCGTTTTCCACATATTCTTCGGGAGGGCTATATCAGGATAGGATCATCCATTCGGGCTAGATCCTTTTTACCGTCGATTCCTTTTCAGAGATCCATCGAAATTTCCTTTCATTCAACCGAGATTTCTTCCCCTTTTTATCAAATATATCAATGTTTCATCAATTTTCATATAATGAACATTCAAATCATATTCACACCAATAACATACATTTCAAGCATTTAAGAATATAATTCAAGTTACACGAACTTACCTTGATACTTGTTCGTGTACAAAAATCTACTAATCCTGAACTTTTTTCCTTTCCTCGATCTAGCTTCGTATTTGAATCTTATGGGTCTAAATAAATAAATTTAATTATCAAATTAATACATTTCATGTTCATATGCAACAATTTCTATAATTTCATTATTATTATTTATAGTTTATTCAAAACTGTCTATTTGAGTCATAGTAACTAAATTATTTATAACTCGAGCTACGAAACTCTAAATTAAGATCCGTTAATTTTCCCTGAAACTAGACTCATATATCTTATTACCATGAACTTTTTAGAATTTTTAGTTTATCCAATAAGTACAGTTTATTCTTTAAAGTCACCCCTATTCTGCTATCTGACAGTTCTGACCCTTCTTCACTAAAAATTAATTATCTCTTCATACAGAATTTAGATGATGTTCCTGTTTATTTATCTTGAAAATAGACTCATTCGGGATTATAACATATAAATTTAATCCCAAATTATTTTTATTCAATTTTTTATGATTTTTCAAAGTTAGAACAGGGGAACTCGAATTCATTCTGCCCTTGTCTCATAAAATTCATTATATGTTATGATTTACAGATCCATTGCTTAGACCGTTTCTTCTATGAGAAACTAGGCTCAATAATCTTTAATGTCATATTTTGTTCATCTTCTAATTCTATTCCTACAATTTATGGTGATTTGTCAAATTTAGTCTATTGCTACTGTCCAATATTGTTTTAGTGCAAGCTGTTTATTACAATTTTTCCCTTAAGCTTTTAATAAATAACAATTTCGTCCCTACTCAATTAGCCTCTCAATTGAGCGGATTTTTCTCAATTAACACTTTATTCTATCACCTTAAATTAGTTTACAACCTTTAGGAATCAAAATTTAAGCAATCGACTTTAATTCCAAACATTTTCACAATTAGGTCCTAAAAATCAAATTTCTATTGAAATTACCTAATAAAATCATCTCATAAACAAATTAAAGCTTTAATTTCATTCTATTTCATCATAAACTGACAGCACTCAACCATGGTGACTTTCAATTTCATCAATGAAATAAAAAACTAATGAATTTAATAGTAGAAACTAGTTGTAAAAGTCTTAGAAACACAAAAATTACAAGAAAAAGGAAAGGATTAACTCACTTGGTGCAAAAATTATGGAATACCGGCTTAGAGAACCCTCCTATGGCATTTTTACCTGCTGGATTTGAAGAGAAATGAAGAGAAATCTAGATATTTCCTATTTAGTCCTAGCTTTATTTAGTTAATTTTGCAATATTCCAAATTTGCCCTTAATTTATCAATTTTCCTGCTGATTTCATGCCCTTGCCGTCCAGCCCAAATAAATTTTGGGTCTAATTGTCTTTTAAATCCTCTCTCATTAGACACTTAAGCTATTTAATCATCCTATCCACTTTTACACCTTTTTACAATTTAGTCCTTTTTATTTAATTAACTATCCAAACATTAAAATTTCCTAACGAAATTTTAATACCACATTACTAACATTTCATAAATATTTATAAAATTATTTTTGACTCGGTTTTACGAGATAGAGGTCCCGATACCTTATTTACCCAATTTCTTCAATAATTTCTTTTCCTAACTAACCACTAAATCGGTAAAATTTTTCTATCAATATTTTCATAAGATTTTCCTATCATATCAATTTTCATGCAAAAATATTGAAATAAATTTCTCTTTAAATTGGATTTGTGGTTACGAAACCACTATTCTGATAACCTTGAATTTAGGCCATTACACTGTCAAAGTGTGGGCCAAGATGGCATGTAGGTATCGCAGGGATGGGGCGAGGGCCGACGCCTTAGAGCAGTTAGGATCATAGGTGGCCGAGGCAGGGACGAGGTTCTTCCAGTACTTTGAGGGGGAGTAGTGGATGTGGCGATGGAGGGTGTCGAGTTCATTGTCGTCCATAAACTCTTCCGTGTATAGCCCTAGTGCAATTCCAAACTCCAGTACGCTCAACTGGTGCACTAGACCACCAAGGCAGAACTAGACCGTTCCAGGATCGTCGAAGTTTGTCATGATGACTTGGAGGTGGAAGGTTGAGCAGAGTTTCATCGTGAGCTCGAGGTATGTCGGCTTGATGATCTCAAAGAACAGCGGTCTTCATACCACGTGAGGTTGGCATTGTATACCTGGAATGAATAGTTGAAGTTAAATACTCCCCAAGAATGTACGCATGTTAAAACTGAATAAGAATATTTCATGGGGCTCACATACTAGACTAAAACAACCAAAGTAGATATATCAAGTCATTATCATGAGTAGGACTACGACAGTAAAGTAAACGGAAATATCTAGAAATTGAATGCATGTGAGTTTGATAATATGAAATATGATGTGGGTAAGCATTAAATCTATGGAAACACAAAAAGAAATGGATGAATGTATCTTAATGTATTGACTAAAATGGCAAAGTTCTATCATAATAACTATGATCATTTGCTCAAAATAAAATAAAATATCATGAAATAAGTAAAAGAATGAAGAAAATAGAGGGAAAAGATGAACAAACGCAAGATGGAGGAGCTTTGGATCGTCAAAAGTGGCATTGTATTCGGTGCACGGGCGTGGCAGGTAGGACGTGTGAAGTTACAGCAGCTAGGGTTAGGGATTTTGAGGAAGGGGATGATGAATAGTGAGGGGTTTATATAGATTTTGGGGCACACAGTTGTGCCCTAATTTTTGCCCGTGTCTTTCGCAATTTTTTAAATTTGGGCGCGTTTGGGACTCGTACACGCCCGTGCTCTTCGGACGTGTTGGTGCACACGGCCATGTCGTACGATCGTGTCCTACTTTGTTCGTTTCTCCTACGCTCGTGTTCCAATGTATACGCTCGTGTTGTTTTATTAGTTTTGAGCATGAGTGGTGGGCACGGGCTTGTCGCATGACCATGCTACATTCTCAGTGTCAACCACAGTTTATAGTCGCACGCCCGTGTTGGTTTGACAGACTCACCCACGGCCACGTCGCACGGCTGTGGCCACTTATCGCATCTCATGTTAAGGAAGAATTTTACCCTATTTTTACACGGCCGTATCGCACGGCCGTGTCTCCTCTCGTGGTGTGGGCACGGCCTAAGGTACGCCCATGTACCAGGTCATGTGGATTAGAAAACTTGTGTTTCAATGACTTAGTTAGTGATTAGATGTTAAAAACTAAAATTTTAAAAGGGTTAACATCATTAGTGCTCGGGTTGACTCCCAAGAAGCACTTATTTATAGTCTATGCTCGACTTACCTTTCTGGTGTATAGTCATGGTGGTGCGAGGAGTTTACGCTCCTCATTCCTGCTATCAATTTTATCAATATAAGGTTTAAGACTAGCACTGTTTACCTTAAAAGTGCCGAATTTAGGGTGAATTACCTCGACTGTACCATATGGGAAAATACTAAGTACCGTAAGAGGGATTGCTACGTTAGGTTCAGAAGTGGCAATACGAGGGTCTACTTCATCTAGTAGTACTTTGTCTCCAACCTTAAGTTAATTTGGTGCGATATTGAGCTCTTCATGGCATGGTTTTAGTTTATCATGTGTCCTCGGTTTAGGTGTCCACCATTCATCTAGTTTCTCAATTTGTAGCCTTCGTTCTTCATAGATAGGTCTTTTGTTGTTGCTTGAACATAGCTCGTATAGGTTCTTCGAACTTATTTCCTGCAAATTAGGTTGTACCACATGGTCAGTTTTAGTAGAATAATTTATACAACCACCTTCAATTTTCAATGTGTTACTCAAATTATGAGCTTGAAGGGTGATTGTTTCGTCTCTCACACGAAGTGTGAGTTCTCTTGTGCTAACATCAATTATTATTCTAGCAGTTGCTAAAAAGGGCATCCCTAAAATTAAAGGAACGTTACTATCCTCTTCTATGTCTAGAACAATGAAATCAACTGCGAATATAAATTTGTCAATTTTAACGAGTACATCTTCAATAATCCCCTTAGGAAATCTGATTGTTTTATCGGCTAATTGAATAGTCATCCTAGTTTGTTTGGGTTTCCCAAGACCTAGTTGCTTAAACATTTTGTAAGGCATGACATTGATACTAGCCCCTAAATCAG
The DNA here is from genome assembly GCF_025698485.1 of Gossypium arboreum. Taxonomy (NCBI): domain Eukaryota; kingdom Viridiplantae; phylum Streptophyta; class Magnoliopsida; order Malvales; family Malvaceae; genus Gossypium; species Gossypium arboreum. The sequence goes on from NC_069082.1 coordinate 34,326,878, forward strand.
CCAAAGCATTATTAACATCTAGGCTACCAATTAAACAGGGAATCTTAAAAGTCCTTGGATCTTTTAATTTGTTGGCCAGCTTATTCTGTAGTATGGCTGAGCAAACTGCATTTAGCTCCGCATGCGATGCCTCATCCAACTTTCTCTTATTTGTTCTGCATTTGGCATCTGTGAAAGAGCTTCAATAAATAGTAAGTTAATATGTAACTTCTTTAATAATTTAAGGAATTTACCCAATTGTTCGTCTGTGCGGTCTTTCCTTGTCGCGTAGGGGTATGGCACATGAGGTTTGTACTCTTTACTTACCGGTCTCTGGTCATTGTGGTCCACCTCGCCTTTACCTTTACTTACCACAGTTTCTTGCCTCGATTTTGGTTCAGGTGTAACTACCCCTTCCTCATCTTGAATGGTAATTGCATTGAGTTGCTCCCTTGGGTTAGATTCAGTGTTACTCAGCAGGCTACCTTATGGTCATTCAGATATCAATTTAGCGAGCTAACCTATCTTAGTTTCAAGCCCTTAGATCGATGCTTATTGATTCTTAAGTGCTATCTCGGTATTCTAAAAATGAGTTTCTGACACCGAGATGAATTTTGTTAGCATCTCCTCAAGGTTTGACTTTTTCTCTTGTTGGTAGAATGGTTGTTAGAAGCCTGGAGGTGGTGGTCTCTGATTCCCTTGGCCTCCCCATGAGAAATTTGGGTGGTTCCTCCAACCTGCATTGTAAGTATTACTATAACGATTATTTTGAGATCGAGGATTATTACCCATGTAATTTAACTGCTCGTTCTCCATGTTGTGGCCATAGGGTGGGTATTCTGAATTGCTTGATCCACCTTCACTTGCTTCCTACTGCATTACTGGGTGAATCTGTGAAGAACCAAGAAAACTGTCAATTTTTTATTCAAAAGTTCTACCTGGTTAGAGAGCATGGTGACTGAATCGACGTTAAAAACGCCGGTTGCTTTTGTTGGCTTTGTCCTCATGACTTGCCACTGATAATTATTCAGTGACATTTCTTCTATAAATTCATAAGCATCCTCAGGTGTCTTATTATTGATGGTTCCACCAGTAGCTACGTCAATTATTCGTCTAGTCAAAGGATTTAGGCCGTTGTGGAACATTTGAACCTGTAGTCAGAGTGGTAACCCATGGTGAGGGCACCTTCTCAAAAGATTTTTGTATCACTCCCATGCATCATAGAGTGTTTCTAAATCCATCTGCAGAAGAGAGGAGATATCATTACATAATTTGGCTGTTTTAGCTGGCAGAAAATATTTTAATAAAAACTTTTCGATTTGTTCCCAAGTAGTGATTAACCCTCGTGGTAACAAGTTCAACCATTGTTTAGCCTTATTCCTCAATGAAAAAGGGAATAACCGAAGGCGAATGGCGTTATTAGAAACACCATTAATTTTAAATGTATCACATAGTTCCAAAAAGTTTGCCAAGTGAGCGTTGGGATCTTCGTCCTGCAAACCATCAAACTGAACAAATTGCTGTATCATTTGAATTGTGTTAGGTTTCAGTTAAAAAGTATTTGCAGCAACAGCAGGCCTAACTATGCTCAATTCAGTTCCTGTTAAAGAAGGTTTAACATAATCATACATAGTGTGTGAAGCAGGATTCTGATTAGTAGCAATCGTAGGAGGTAGTGGATTTTCCTGGTTGTCGGCCATCTCCTCGGTTATGGCGAGAATATCATCCTCTTGCTCTTCCTCTATGTATCTTAGGCTTCGCCTTATTTCTCTTTGGTTTCTGTGAACTGTGCGGTCAATCTCACTGTCAAAAAGTAGTGGTCCTGACGGGCTTCTTCTTGTCATAAACTAGAAAGAACCTGTTAGAAGAAAAAAATGAAGAATTAGAAAAGAAAATAAAAATTTAAATTGCAATAAAAGTAGAATGGCTAAAGTAATAAAAATTGAGTGTTCCTAATATCCTAGTTCCCCGAAAATGGCGCCAAAAACTTGATACATGATATTCACGATAGGTTTTAAAGATTTATAATTAATCGTTCTTGAAACTAACTATTATCATGATGAAGGAAAGTGTACCTATCGAATAGTAATATAGCTTTTGTAAGACCGGATTGTCAAACCCAAAGGAACCAAGAGCACTAGTAATTACTTTCTTTTTATTATCTAGCCTAAAAATTAAGGGATTTGTTTATCTAAACTAATTAACTAAACTAAAAGTGCACAGAGAGAAAATTGGGAAAAAGCTTTTGGGAAAAATTCGATAGATTAAGACAATACCCAAGGAAAAATTCACCTAGACTTCACTTGTTATTTGACTCTGAATCAGACGATTTATTCATTTGACTTGATCTGTATAAATCCCTAAGGTATATTATTATCTCTCTCGAGACAAAGAACGTCTAACCCTAGGTTGATTAATTGAAATCTCTTTCTAATTAACGCCCTAGTGTTGCATTAACTCGATCTATGGATCCCCTTATTAGGTTTCACCCTAATCTAGCAAAATCTTACCACCCTATCTCTAGGCGTGCAATCAACTCCGCTTAATTATGAAAAATTTACTCTTAGACAGGGTCTTTTCCTCCTCTGAATAAGAGCATTAACTTTAATCAATATCCTGGAATATTAAAATAAGAATTAAGAACACATAATTAAAAACAAGTCAAATATTTATCATACAATTCAGATAATAATAACAAGATCCGTGTTACGTTTCATTCCCTTTAGGTATTTAGGGGGTTTAGTTCATAATTATATAAAAAAAAAACATCTCAGAAGAATAATGAATACAATTCATAAAGAAAGCCCAAAACCCTTGAGTGGAAATTGAAGGGAGATTTTCAGTCTTGATAATGAATCTGACTTCTGAGGTGGACCAATCGGCTTCCCTTGAGTAATTTCTTGCCACCTACTCCGTGTGTCTGTTCTAAGTGCTTCCTCAGGTGTTTAAATATGCTTTAGAATGCCTAAGAGCCCTCAAAATTGGCCTTTTTCCGAATAGGACTATACTTGGGCTCGGTAGGGACACGCCAGTGTGACACGCCCATGTGAGATTACTCCAGCCCGTGGTCAAGGCTATTGAATAGGCACGAGCATGTAGTCTACCCATGTAAGTCGTGCTTCGATCCTGCCAAATGGACATGCCCGTGTTAGGAAGTCCAGGCCGTGTTGATTTCCCATGTGGGTCCATTTTCTTTGTTTTCAGCCCGTTTGTCACTCTTTTTACTCTCCTATGATCACCTAAGTATAAAACATGAAATTAAAGAATTAGGAGCATAGAATTCACCAAATCTAAGGAGAAATCATCTATAAATGTGCTAAGCATGGGATAAAAATATGTATAAATTACGATTTATCAAATATCAGATTGGATTCAATGATTGTTTGAGGTTCTGAGGTAGGATTTATGTTCCAAGAGATACTGAACTGATTCAAAAATTTCTTCATGAGGCACATAATGGTTGTTTATCTGTTCATCCTGGGAGTACAATGTAATGATTTAAAGGAATTGTATTGGTGGTCAGGCATGAAACGAGACATTTCAGAGTTTGTAATGCGATGTTTGATTTGTCAGCAAGTGAAAGCCAAACATCAAGTGCCTTCGGGTTTACTTCAGCATGTCACTATTCCCGAGTGGAAATAAGATAGAGTTACGATGGATTTCGTAATGGGGTTACTTCTGACTTCGAAGAATAAAGATGTTGTATAGATCGTTATTGATAGATTGACAAAATTAGCTCATTTTATTCCTGTACGTACTGATTATTCACTTGATAAACTGGCTGAGTTGTACATTGTTGAGATTGTTAGATTGCACGGGGTGCCTACTTCTATTCTTTCAGATAGAGATTCGAGGTTTACATCGCAATTTTGGAAGAAATTGCAAGAAGCGTTAGGTACAAAGTTGAATTTTAGTACTGCGTTCCATCTGCAAACTGACAGACAATATGAGAGAGTGATTCAAATTCTCAAAGATATGCTTTGATGTTGTGTTTTAAAGTTTGAAGGTAGTTAGGAGAAATATCTACCTTTGGTCGAATTTGATTATAACAACAGTTTTCAATCGAGTGTTAACATGGCACCGTATGAAGCATTGTATGGTCGTAAGTGTCAAACTCCACTATAATGGATTGAGCTTAGTAAGAAACAGATTCACGGGGTTGATTTGGTTAGAGAAACTGAAGAGAAAGTGAAAGTAATTCATGATTGCTTGAAAACAGCTTCGCATCGATAGACATCGTACATGAATTTGAAACAGATGGATATTGAATTTAAGGTTAGTGATAAAGTGTTTCTGAAAGGATCACTGTGGAAGAAAATTCTTAGATTTGATTGCAAAGGCAAGTTGAGTCAGCGTTTCATTGGGCCGTATAAGATTGTTGAAAGAATAAGGCCAATGGCATATCAACTAGCTTTTCTGTCGGAGTTGGAAAGAATTCATAATGTGTTTCATGTGTCAAAGGATTCGACCCGACTTGACATATGGTGAAGAACCGATAAAAGTGTTAGCTCGAGAGGTTAAACAGTTGAGAAATAAAAGCATAGCTCTAGTGAAAGTTTTGTGGAAACAACGTAGGGTCGAAGAGGCTACGTAGGAACCCGAGGAAGTTATGAGAAAACAATACCCTAACCTCTTTTCTGGTAAGATTTTTGTGGACGAAAATCCCTAAAGGGGGAGAGTTATAACAGCCCATTTTTAGGTCAAATCAGAACAGTGGTTTTGGGACCACAAATCTGTAGTAGAAATATTTTTTTATTATTTCTTTAAGGTCTACAGCATGATAGAATAATTATGTGAAAATTTCGTTAAGAAATTTTATCGATTGAGTGCTCAATTTGACTAAAGGTGCAAAATTTGACTAAATTGCAATAGGTGCAAAATTTGAGTTCTATAGGCTAAAGGTAGTAAATTGTTGTGAAATTCTAAATTATAGGTCCTTAAATTGTAATTAGACCATTATACTTTAGGATAGACAAAAATGAACATGGAGTTGTAAAATTTCAAAGTTTAAGTGAGAGGTAAAAAGGTAATTTTGTAAATAAAGCCAAAATAACTAAATAAAAGATGTCATATTCTTCAATTTCATCCCTATAGCTGAAAATTAGAAGAGGAGACATAGCTAGGGTTTGGCCAAGCTTTCAAGCTCGATTATATGTCCGTTCTTATCCCTTTTTTAACGATTTTTATATTTTTGAGATCATTGTAACTTGATTTAACTATTTCAAGGACTAATTTGAAAGAAAGTTAAAGTCTAAAATTTTACCCATGTTGAATATGCTTGTATTTTGATGTTCCATGGTAGAAATGCATGTTCGTTGTTAGTAAACGTTTGTAAAGTGATATTCGATAAAAAGGTCAAATAAGGACTTATTTGTAAAAGTCTTTAAAATGTGAAGAAAAGAGAGAATAAATGAAAAATGTGGGATGTTATAAGTAAAAATAATATTCGGCTAGGCTTGGGTTGTGAATAAATTGAATTTTTTTTATGAGTCTAGGGACTAATTGTAAAATGTTGAAAAGTTAAGGGCAAAAATGTAAATTTTGTCATAATATGTTTTTGGGGTGAATTGACTGATGTGATGATTAAATAAGTTAAATGTGGTATTATAGATCAAGAAAAACGAAGTTTGGGTCTAGATCGAGGGAAAGCTAAAGTAGTTGACATATAGATCTCTTTAGCTGTTTTCGTAACCGAGGTAAGTTTGTATGTTAAATAAGGTTTACTTTAATTGTGTTTAAATGCTTTAGTTTATGCATGTAATCGACCTTACAGACACATTTGATGATGATTTGGCAAGTGAGAAATCCCAATCGAACCTAAGGAATAGATTAGCATACAAGTGACATGTCACTGGGGTTTTAAGTTATGTGATCCGGGTGTTGGTCCTGTACGTCCTACCAGTGACTGAGTATACCGGCATATGTTGCGGTTACTTGACAACTTGTGTGAGCAATACTGAGTAGCTACGCCTTGACTAACAACTTGTGTGAGCAGGCCCGTTGTTGACTCGAGAGCGAGTATATATGTGATGATATGAGATAGAGGTAGCAATGGCTACATATGTGGCACCTTGTGTGCAAGGTTTCTTAAGTATCCAAATTTATTATTCTGAGTGGTTCATTGGGTATGTCAATGATGAGAATAAATATGAAGCTCTTACGAGATGGTACAAGTATGTAGGCAAAACTTATGTTTGGAAAATTTGTGGAATGATGATTTCAAGGTAAGTTGTAATGGAATGAATTATGGTCATGAGATTTTGGCAAATTACATTACCTTATGTTAAATTACCTGCTTGTTAATATATGGCAAGGTTAGTGATAAACCGTAATTTATACATATTTCTATCCTATGCTTAGGTGAGCATATTTTATACTTAGGTGAGCATATTTTATATTTTATACTTAGGTGAGCATAGGAGAGTGAAAGGAATGAGAAACAGGTCAAAAACGGAGGAAGTGGGCCAACGTACGAAATCAACATGGCCTGGACCTCCTCACATGGGCAGACCACATGGCCGTGTCAATTTGGCAGAATCAAAGCACGACTCACAGGGTGGACCACACGCCCGTGCCTATTTACAGGCTTAACCACGGCCTGAAGTAATCGCACACGGGCGTGTCACACGGGTATGTCCTTATTGAGCCCTAGTTTAGTCCAATTCGGAAAAGGCTAATTTTGAGGGTTCTTAGGCATTCTAAAGCCTATAAATACACCCTAGAAGAAGAGGAAAAAGAACACATAGAGAAGGAAGTAGGGAATTGCTCAAGGAAAGTCGATTGATCCATCTCAAAAGCCAGATTTATCATCAAGACTGAAGATCTCCCCTCAATTTCCCTTCAGGAGTTTTGGGTTTTTCTTTATGTTTTGTATTCATTATTCTTCTGAGATGTTTACCTTTTTAGTTATGAACTAAAACCCCTAAATACCTAGGGGGATGAAACCTAAGAAAGATCTTGTTATTAATTATCTGAATTGTATGATAAATATTCGACTTGTTCTTAATTATGTGTTCTTAATTCTTGTCTTGATATTCCAGGATATTGATTAAAGTTAAGCTCTTATTCAGAGGAGGAATAGACCCTATCTAAGAGTACATTTGTCATAATTAAGCGGAGTTGATTCCGCGCCTAGAGATGGGGTGACAAGATTTTGCTAGATTAGGGTGAAACCTAATGAGGGGATCCATAGATTGAGTTAATGTAACCCTAGGGAGTTAATTAGAAAGAGATTTGAATTATTCAACCTAGGGTTAGACGTTGTTAGTCTCGAGAGGGATAATAATATAACTTAGGGATTTCTACGGATCAAGTCAAATGAATAAATAAATCGATTGAGTCAAATAACAAGTGAAGTCTAGGTGGATTTTTCCTTAGGTATTGTCTTAATTCAATCGTTTTTCCAAATGTAATTCCCCAATTCTATTTTCTTTGAATTCTTAGTTTAGTTAATTAGTTAGTTAAAACAAACCCCATTATTCTTAGGCTAGATAATAAAAAGATAGTCATTACTAGTACTTTTAGTTCCTTTGGGTTCGAATCCAGTCTTGCTAAAGCTATACTACTGTTCGATGGTACACTTGCCTTCATTGTGATAATAGTTAGTTTCAAGAATGATTCATTATAAATATTTAAAACCTGTCACGAATATCAGGTATCAAGTTTTTGGCATCGTTGACGGGGAACTAAGATATTAAGAACACTCGAATTTTATTACTTTAGCTATTTACTTTTACTTCAATTTAAAGTTTATTCTAATTTTTATTACTAATTCTTCTTTTTCCCTTTTTCTGACAGGTTATTATAGTTTATGACTAGAAGAAACCAGTCAGGACCATTACTTTTTGACAGTGAGATTGATCGCACAGTTCACAGAAACCAAAGAGAAATAAGGCGAAGCTTAAGATACATAGAGAACGAGCAAGAGGATGATATTCAAACCACAACCGAGGAGATGGCTAAAAACCAAGAAAGTCCTCTACCTCCTGTAATTGCTGTTAATCAAAATCCTACTCCGCATACTATGTATGATTATGCTAAACCTAATTTAACAGGAACTGAGTCAACTATTGTTAGACCTGCTATTGCTGCCAATAATTTTGAATGAAACCTAACACAATTCAAATGACACAACAGTTTGTTCAATTTGATGGTTTGCAGGACAAGGATCCCAACGCTCATTTGACGAATTTCCTGGAATTCTGCGATACGTTTAGAATCAATGACATTTCTGATGATGCCATATGTCTTCTGTTGTTTCCTTTTTCGTTAAGGAATAAGGCTAAACAATGGTTGAACTTGTTACCACGAGGGTCAATCACTACTTGGGAACAAATGACCGAAAAATTTTTATTAAAATATTTTCCACCGGCTAAAATAGCCAAATTATTTAATGATATCTCTTCTTTTGTGTAGATGGATTTAGAAACACTCTATGATACGGGGGAGAGATTTAAAGACCTTTTGAGAAGGTTCCCTCACCATGGGTTACCGCTTTGGCGACAAGCTCAAACGTTCCATAATGGCCTGAATCCTTCGACTCGGCAGATGATTGATGCAGCCGCTAGAGGAACTATCAATAATAAGACACCTGAGGAGGCTTACGAATTTATTGAGAAGATGTCACTAAATAACTATCAGTGGCAAGTTATGAGAACAAAGCCGACGAAAGCAGCCTGTGTTTTCAACCTTAACGCGGTTACTATGCTATCTAACCAAGTAGAAGTTTTAAATAAAAAGATAGAAGGTTTGTGTGGTTCTACTTAGGTACATCCAGTGATGAGGTACGATTCGAATGGAGGAGGAGCATGCACAGAATATCAACCCTCCAACCCTAGTATCGAGGAGGAACAAGTCCAATATATGGGTAACAATAACTTTAGATCCCAAAATAACCCATATAGTAACACTTATAATGCAGGTTGGAGGAACCAGCCTAATTTCTCGTGGGGCGGTCAAGGAAATCAAAGGCCATAACATCCTCCAGGTTTTCAACAACCATCTTACCAACAAGAAAAGAAGCCAAACCTTAAGGAGATGCTAACCAAAATCATCTCCGTGACAGAAACTCGTTTTCAGAATACTGAGACAACACTCAAAAATCAACAAGCATCAATCCAGGGGCTTGAAACTCAGATTGGACAGCTCGCTAAGTTAATTTCCAAATGACCACAAGGTAGCCTGCCAAGCAACACTGAATCTAACCCAAGGGAACAACTCAACGTGATTGCGATTCAAGATGATGAAGGGTTAGTTGCAAAACCAAGGCCAGAAACAGTGGTAAGCAAAGGTAAGGGTGAGGTAGACCATAATGAGCAGAAACCGGTAAGTACAGAATACAAACCTCGTGTGCCATACCCTAATACGATAAGTAAAGACCGCTCAGATGAACAATATGGTAAATTCCTTAAACTCTTAAAAAAATTACATATTAACTTACTGTTTATTGAAACTCTATCGCAGCTGCCAAACGCAATGAAATTTTTAAAGGAGCTCTTAGCAAATAAGCAGAAGTTGGACGAGGCTTTGCATGTGAAGCTAAACACAGTTTGCTCAGCTATTCTACAGAATAAACTACCCAACAAATTGAAAGATCCAGGGAGTTTTACAATTCCTTGCTTAATTGGTAGTTTAGATGTTAATAATGCATTAGCTGATTTAGGGGCTAGTATTAACATCATGCTTTACAAAATGTTTAAACAACTAGGTCTTGGGAAACCCAAAAAGACTAGGATGAGCATTCAATTAGCAGATAAAACTAAAAGATTTCCTAGGGGTATTATTGACGATGTGCTAGTTAAAATCGATAAATTTATATTTCCCGTTGACTTCGTTGTTCTAGACATAGAGGAGGATAGCAACACTCCTTTGATTTTAGGAAGGCCCTTTTTAGCAAGTGCTAGAACGATTATTGACGTTGGCACAGGTGAGCTCGTACTTCGTGTGGGAGATGAAACAATCACCCTTCAAGCTCGTAATTCTGACAACACATCGAAAATTGAAGGTGATTATCTAAACCATTCTACTAAAACTGACAATATGGTGCAACCTAGTTTGCAGGAAATGAGTTTGAAGGAAGTACATGAGCCATTTTCAAACAATAGTAAAGGACCTATTCATGAAGAACGAAGGCTACGAATCAAGGAGCTAGATGAATGGTGGACACATAAACCAAGAACACACAACAAACCAAAACTACGCCAGAACAAGCTCAATACCTTTCCAAATCAATTTAAGGTTGGAGATAAAGTTTTATTAGATGCCGCAGATCCTCACATTGTCACTACCAAACCGAATGAAGAAATCCTTCTTACTATACTTAGCATTTTCCCATTCGTACAGTCAAGGTAAGTCATCCCAAGTTCAGCACTTTTTAATGTTGTTTACATTTTTTATGTTCTTTACATTTTTGAAATCCTCGTAGCTCGGTCTACCTATTTCTACCATTATTTCGAGTGAGGGTTTATGTTTAAAATTTACCCATGAATGATCTGTATGTATTTTGGTGTTTTATGGTAGAATATGAATGTTTGAAGTTAGGAGAACAATCTTTTCTAAGCGATTTTTAGCGAAAACGAGCAAAACGGCATAATCGGTAAAAATACCTAATGTTCATAAGTACATGTTAGAGTGAGAATTTGTTGTTGCCATAGAAGAGAAAAATGTTCAGCATGTCATAAAACATAAGAATAAGGGCTGAAATTAAATTTTCGAGCCTAGGGACCAAATCATAATTTTGTAAAAGTTAGGGGGCAAAAACATAATTTTTCCATAATGTGATTTTTAGATTGAAATAGATAGTATGAGTGTTAAATGAGCTAAATGTGTTGTTATAGATCAAGAAAGGCGTGGAATCAACCTCGAACGGGGGAAGGAAAAGATTTTGGACTAAATTGCAAAATTTCTATATTTTGCACCGAGGTAAGTTTGTATGTAAATAATACATTATCTTTATTTATGTTTTTATATTTCAGCATATTTTATATATTGTAGCTGACTTTGAATATAATCGACTATTGGAAGAATGGAAATAAGTATTAGAAAGTGAAATACTTCCTGGTTGAACCTTCGGAATCAAAAGATACAGATGGTATGTAGCTAGGTCACATGTATGGTGCTAAGTGCACATCATGTGTACAAGAGAGCTATGAGATACTATGTGGTAGCTAGGTCACATGTGTGATACGGGGTGTATACCATGTAGACAAGAGAGCTACGGGATAAATGTAGCTAGGTCGCATGTGTGGTTCCAGGTGAAGGACACCATGTAGACAAGAGAGCTACGAGATAAAGTGGCTAGATCACATGGGTGGTACTAAGTGTTCATGTTCACCATGTGTACAAAAGAGCCGAACTATGTGATGAGTGAAACTACGTGCTGAAACCACCAAGCATCGGGGACTCGATTCGAAGTGTAAGTATATACATGTGTAACGTATGAGTAATAAGCTCGATATGTGATTGGAAGTTGGAAAAATTGTTAAGGATAAGCAATGAATGCAACTAAAGTGTGAAAGATCAAAATTGATAATAAAACTGTTTGGACAGTCGCAGTGACATGACTTTGAAAAATCACCAAAAATATTAGGAATTTAATTAGAGGCTGAATGAGATATGAAATTAAAGCTTAATGAGTCTATTTTCATGTAAAAGAAACATAGAAAGTAAAGGAATCCTATACTTTGAGATATTTATATTTTTGTGAGACTTGTTTAGAATGACTACGTGATCCCCTGTTCTGACTTTGAAAAATCATTAAATATTGTAAAACAATAATTAAGAAATATAGTTTATATACCTAGATTTCTTATTCAGTCTAGTTTTAAATGAAACAAATTTAATGGCTATTTAATCTTTTTACAGGGAGAAAATTAATTCGTAGTGAACAGAGGTTAGATCTGTCGAGATGTATAACAGGGGAAATTTTAACTAATAAACTGTACTAATTGGCTAGACCAAAATTTCTAGAAAAAAATTTAGTTAGAAGTTATATGAGTCTAGTTTCAGGAAAATTTTACAGATTTGAATTTCGAGTTTCGTAACTCGATTTATGATTTATTCAGTGAACATGACGCAGGGGGGACAACTTTATCAAATTGGAGTAAATGGTGAAATTAAAAATAGATATAATTGAGTTGTTTTGTAAACATATTAGATTCCTTATTTATTATTTATATACTTACTTACTAAGCTATAAGCTTATTTTATTTTGTCTTATAGTGTCATCCAACTAGCACAGGAGTTAGAGATCGTTGAAGATTTGCCCACACTATCAATACTTTTGGTATTTGAACTAAACATTTTGAATTATGGCATGTATAGTAGGCTTAGTTATTTTGTTACGTGTCATAATTGCCTAGGTTTAAAATATTGGTTATAGTATTTGACCGATTATTTTGTACAAAGCCATTGAAGTTGGCTAATATTGTTAAAGGCATATGTTATAATGATTCATGATCTAATTGGATGCCATATTTCTGTCTCGGTTTTATTAGATGGTATGTGTTATGTTCTGGTAATACCTCGTACCCTGTTTCGGTGTTGAACGCGGGTAAGGGGTGTTACACGTGTGCAAAATGTCAGACACGCCCAAATTCAAAATTTGCAAATCACACCAGCAAAAATTAGGGAACACGGGCATGTCCCCTGGCCGTGTGTCCCGAAATCTATAAATACCCTTCACTATTCATCATCCTTTTCACCCAAAATCCCTAACCCTAGCAACTGCAAGTCCACACGGCCTTCGTGCCACGCTCGTGTGATGCCTCCAACTCCATTTTCGATGCCCATTCTCATCTTTTTAACGTTTGTTTACTCTTTTTCTTTTATTTTACTTAGTTCTAATGCTAATTACCATGTTAATCTTCATTTATCCCATACTATTTCCATTTTTCTATCATTAAAATCCCATCTATTTCAGTGACATTTTTCTTTATTACTTCATGATTTCTCGAGCCCCATTTACGTATTCTAAGTCAATATTCACTTGCTTATTATTCTTTGCCATTATAATCCATGCATTGTGATACATTCATGATTTTTACATTTCCATCAAGCTCTTTGCCATTTTAGTTTTCATACTAATACCACAACATTATGCCATAAAATTTATTGTTTTGGTTAGGTTTGTTAGTGTTAGTAGTTGTGCCTGAAATTATATATAACCTTTTCCTTGTTGAATTTGTTTACATTTTACCTTAACCAATCATCAAAATGGAATAATGGTTTTGCTTGCAGGTATACCATGTCATCTTCACGAGGAAAGAAAGCCGTCGTCCCTGCTTCGAAGAAATGGAAGGGAGCGTTATCCTCTTCGGGTCCTACCACGAAAATTCATCACCATTTCATGTAGTTCCCCATTGGGCCCCAAGAAGAACTTTTCCAGATTCTACAGGCTCGACCCTTGGAAGTAGGCCGCTGCATAGATTGGGCTGCACTAGAACAAGTCCAACTCGCAGGTGCAATTCGGGCCATCCTCACCACCGGTCCTTGGGGGCTTTTCTTTGAGATTGTCGAGTCGACATATCTCGAACTCACTATGGAACTCTGCTCAATGTTCCATCTTCAGACCGTGATGGCCCGTTTTGATGACCTGGGAACAATCCAATTTTGCCTCAGCGGCCTAGTCCGCCAGTTGAACGTCCCAGAGTTCGGAACCGCACTGGGCCTTTACACTGTGGAGTTCATGGAGGAGAATGAACTCCACGCTCTCAATCGCTACATCCACCACTCTCCTTCACGGTGTTAGAACACCCTCACCCCCGGTGCTGCCTCTTACAATCCTAGCAGCTCCAAGGCCTCGACACTCCCTCTATATCTGAGGTACATACACGCCATTTTGGCTTACACATTAACAGGAAGGAGAGAGAGCACTGGCATCATCAACACTCACGACGCCTACTTTCTATGGTGTATGTCGGATGGGCATGTCAAAAACCTTGCTTATTTCATTGTCCTCGCCATTCAACATCAGACGAAGCAGCATAGGAAGTGGGTCATCTCCATTGGGCCCTATGTGACGCTGTTGGCTTGGCACTTCGGGCTCCTCAACATAGCAGCCCAATCATCCTCCCTCACTCTCATGGACCAGATGTCCCAACAGGGCATCTCAGGCATCCTAAGTATGAGGATGATAGAGAAACGATGTGGCACCTTCCCTCCTCAGTACCACCTTGCCCAATCCACCGAGGAGGAGGCCCCCGAGGACATTACTGATGATGTTCCTCCACGTCCCGAGGACCCATCATCTCAGCACCACCTGTAACACCCCTTACCTGTACCCGAGGCCGGGATAAGGTACGAGGTGTTACCGGACAAACATACAAACATTAAACTAAAATACAGGCCATTAAATTTCATTCATATTTCAAAACATTCATTCACTTACACATAGTCCCTTTTTTGAGTCTACGGAGCCCAAAACATACTTTAGAAAGGGTTCGGGACTAAACCGAGAACTTACGAAAATCTTGGAAATTTGATGCTTTAAGGTTCCATACGCCCGTGTCCCAAAGTCGTGTTCCACACACGGCTGAGACACATGGTCGTGTCTCTGCCTGTGTGGAATATACCTAGGCTATTTTCCAAGCTTTGGTCAACCTTAATCTCTTACACACTTATACATTTATACCAAGATTATCATCTTACCAAATATCTTCAGCTTAATCATCAAGTATTCATATTTAAAGCTAGATCATATCTTTATAATACCACAATTCAGATGCGCAGAATAACATGTTTGCCTGAAACATTTCAATTCAACTCCATACCCAACAAACATTACATTGAGACTAGTCATATATATATATATACATGTCATGATACATATCATTCTCGTTCTGTTTTCTTATAAACACATATCATTTATTTCATTATATCAATATTTCATAGACCATAGTTTCCATGTATTCCACATATATTTATTTTCCTCCTCCTCCTCTCCATTCCAGATCCTTAATGTATAAATAGCATTCTTGTAAGTACGATTTCACAATTTACTAATAAATGCTCACAACAAACTGTCCACACAGGTCATAGTCACTTACTTATTTATAATTCGAGTTACAGAGCTCCAAATTAAGATCCGTAAATTTCTCCTGAAACTACACTCATATATCTTTCCACCATAAAATTTTCATAATTTTTGGTTTAGCCAATTAGTACAGTTTATTCATTAAATTTTCCCATATTTCACTTTCTAACGGTTCTGACCTCTCTTCACTAAAAATTAATTTTCTCACAGTACAGAACTCGGATAATGTTCTTGTTGATTTATCTTTAAAATAAACTCATTAGGGATTTTAAAAATATAAGTTTGAGCCTCTAATTATTGTTTTCCAAATTTTTGTGATTTTCCAAACTCAAAACAGGGGATCACGTAGTCATTCTGAACCAGTCTCACAAAAACATAAATATCTCAAAATATAGAACTTATTTTCTTGCTCTGTTTCTTTTATATGAAAATATACTCATTTATTTTTAATGTGATATCTCATTCAGTCTCTGATTCAATTTCTACTATTTTTGGTGATTTTTAAAAATCACGTCACTGCTATTGTCCAAAACAGTTTTATTGCTAATTCACTTTTTCACACTTTCTTTGTATTAACCTCATTTTAACATACATATCACAAATCATTTTCACCACATTTCATACATCACAAGTATAGGCCCATGATTACAAGGTCACCATAAAATCATCCTCACGTATAATTTACTTGTTTATAACCTTACCACATCCTGGTAACTTAATGTACACATCATTCACATAACCAAGTTCCTGCACTTATTCATCGCAAAACTCACAAAGCAATACATAGAGAGTCTCCCGTTGAACACTTCGGATCAATCCTCGATACTTGGTGGTTTCAGCAAATAGCTCCACCCATCATATAGTTCGGCTCTCTTGTACACATGGTGAACACTTAGTACCACCCATGTGACCTAGCCAGTTTATCTCGTAGCTCTCTTGTCTCTGTGGTGTCCTTCACCGGAACCACGCATGCGACCTAGCTACATATATCCCGTAGCTCTCTTGTCTACATGGTGTACACATAGTATCACCCATGCGACCTAGCTACATCATAATGTCTTGTAGCTCTCTTGTACACTTGATGTGCACACAGCACCATACATGTGACCTAGCTACATACCATCAGTATCATCCAATCTTTCCGAAGGTTCAACCCGGATTTCTCTCTCTTTTCCAACAATTTCACCAATCAAGTAATTATCAACAAACATATTTCCAACATTATTATAAAATATCATAATACAAGTAAAATTGATGTATTACTTACATATAAACTTACATCTCATTTAATATCAAGGTAATAACATTAAATTACACATTGCCTTATTAAAATCGATGAACTTACAATTTCTCATAATATCCATAATCATAGAAATCACATTTATTTATGATAATTCAATGCACTTCATGTACCATAGAAATATTTTTAAATCAATTCATAAACTGGGCACTATAAACATTTAATTTAACATAATTCAATTAATTCACTAAATTTAACTTTCAAATATAAATTACAGCATTATTGCTGTATTATTATCACACCAACTTACATACTTTCAACACCTCAGCAATCATAGTAAATATATCAATTTTACATTGAAACATGCATAAATTAATGCTTATTATACATATGAACTTACCTCGATACTAAAACGGCCATTTTACCAACTTTCCCAATTTTCGATTTTTCTCTCATTCTAGGTTCAAATCTCGTTTTCCAAGATCTAAAACATCATATTTTACTTATTTAATTAATGTAATATTCAAAACAGTCCATAACTCAAACTTTGGAAAAATTACAATTTTGCCCCTAAACTTTTGCATATTTATACTTTTGCCCCTAGGCTCGGGAATTAAACTTCATCCCTTATTCTTATGTTTTATGACATGCTGATCACTTTTCCCTCCTATGGGAAACATCAAATTCTCACTCTAACATATACTTATGACTATTAGGTATTTTTATCGATTAAGTCATTTTACTCGTTTTCACTCAAAATCGAGTAGCACAAGTTGTCTAACATAATTCAAAATCTCATATTCTATCATAAAACATCAAAATAAACACATTTCACCTATGGGTATTTTTCCAAATATGAACCCTAGCTTAAATTATTGCTAGAATAAGCTTAATCAAATTACCGGAATTCCAAAAACGTAAAGAACTTGAAAAACGGGGTTAGAACGAACTTACTATTGAGCTTGGAAAGCTTGAAAACCCTAGCCATGGCTTCACCCATGCTAATTTCGGCCTCCATGAAAAAGATGAGTCAATTTTGGCTTTATTTTACCTTTTTTTTTCTTTTAATTACCAAATGACCAAAACGCCATTCCTTACTAAACTTTCAAAAATTCCATCCATGTCCAATTTTTGTCCATAACTTAGAAATTGGTCAAATTGCTATTTAAGACATCCTAATTAATATTTCAAAGCAATTTCATACTAGAAACTTCTAGAATGCAAGTTTTGCAACTTATTCAATTTAGTCCCTAACTTTAAATTGAGCACTTTATGCATAGAATTTCTTCACGAAATTTTCACAAAATCATGCAATCATATCATAGACCTAAAAATAATCATAAAATAATTATTTCTATCTCGGATTTTGTGGTCCCAAAACCTCTGTTCCAACTAGACCCAATTTTGGGCTATTACACCACCACCCTCTCGTCCAGTTCAAGCTGCGGCTTCATACGCTGACATCTCTGAGCGCCTAACTCGATTCGAGCAGTAGTGTTTTCAGTGCTTCGTTCACATTGATGCTACACTACACTAGATTTTTCAGGACTTGCACATCTCATCGCCACCCCCACCTCGCGAACCATCTAGCGCTGAAGATGTTTAAAACCTTTTATTTATTATTTTATGTTTTTACTTTTATTCTACTTTCAAACTACTTTTTCTTTTTCTTTAAGCTTGTTTTTATTAGGTTTTATAATTTTTATTTAACAATTTTTACTTTTGGCTATTTCATATCGTGTAATTATGCTTCCTTATATTTCCTAAAAAGTCCCTAATTCTGTCATAGTTATAAAGAGCTCCTAAGCTCATCATTGCATAGGAACTAAAAACTCCACCAGGAAAGGTTCTCCACGACTGTCATATCCTGCTCGACCACAACCATAGCTACTACCATATATAATATTCTTTTGGCGCAGGACTTATGGACTAATGAACCTCGACCACCACCGGAGTACCCTCCTCCACCCTCACGCCGATTACTCTTCAAAACTCCAGCTCGAGAAATTCATTCATCATTTAAGAAGTTTCACTTCTCTCCCTATTTATGGTTATATATCTATCTTTTTCAAATATCTATCTTTGTACATTGAGGGCAATGTACATCTTAAGTGTGGGGGGTCTTTTATATCAGAAAAATCCCTGAATTTTGTTTAAGTCTCATGCAATCTTCTCATATCATTATTAGAATGAATTCCAATTAGTCTATAATGTTTATTGATATATCTTGAATTAAAACATAGGCATTTATGCATTGATTGTTTAAACTTTAAGACATTAGGGAATCAAGCATGATAAGTTGATTTTTGAATAATTAAAAACTTGTAGGTTGTACCCCCAAGTTTAGGTATTGTTTTGAGTTGGAATTCTCAAGTTTAAACATCAAAAAGCCATAATTTTTGTGAGATCTTGAGCCTTTAGAGCATCTATTATTTCTTTCATGCTCACTTTTATTATGACTGCGTCAGTATTGAATTGTTATTCTAGAACTTGCTTGATTATGCATGTCAAGACCACACCATTTGATTTGATAGGTCAAAATGAGAAAGGCACTTAGGTTTAACCCACTCACTCTATAAAAGCCTACCTTCACATTTAACCCTTGTTGAACCCCCTTGAGCCTAACAACCCATTCATTGATGCACCCTCAATATTAACCCATAATTCATTATTGTTGAAATCCCCTAAATTAATTTGATCCATATTTTTGTCGAGATTTGAGTTTGAATAGTTTCTTAGCTATGTTTTATTCTATTTTGTAAATTGACTTGTTCTTAATATATATATATATATATAATACATGTATACATAGTAGCAGTAGTTATCTTCTGAGCTAAAGAGTTAAATTCTATATTCTGAGCAAAAGCTTTGTTGTACACAATTGATGACTAGTCATTTTTCTAGTTAGGCAAATTTTCAATTCAATCTCGATTCTAACCCTTTCTTTCAGTTTGTGACCACACCCTCTAACCAAAGCCACGTTACAACCCTCTAAAGACCTTTTGATGGATGTTTCATCTCAATTTATAATGGTGGAGATTTGATTTTCATGCAAGCCTATGGTAATGACTCTTCGTTATTGAGTATTGAGTGCTTTATTTATTTTCCTTAAACACCTCGAGTGATTTGAGTGAATCTTTAGTGAGGATGTGAAACTCTGTGATATTTTGAATCAAAGGTAATTACTTAGATGAGGGAAGACACCTATGTTTTCATGATAAAATGCTCAACTTGGAATGTTTGAAACTTTGATGTTCTTTCAATTGAATTTTCAATGTATGATTACCTATGGATTATTTTGAGATATTATCGATAGAAATTATAAGTTGAGAAGAATTTATTTTGATTATGAGTTGAGGCTTTTGCTTGAGGACAAGCAAATGCTTAAGTGTAGGGGTATTTGATAAATCGTAATTTATACATATTTCTATCCAATGCTTAGCATATTTTATGGATGATTTTTCCTTAAAATTGATGAATTTGATGCTCCTAATGCCTTAATTTCATATTTTATACTTAGGTAAGCATAGGAGAGTGAAAGGAACGAGAAACAGGCCAAAAACAGAGAAAATGGGCCAATGTACGAAATCAACACGGCCTAGACCTCCTAACACAGGCAGACCACACGGTCATGTCAATTTGTCAGAATCAAAGCACAACTCACACGGGTGGACCACACGCCCGTGCCTATTTAGCAGGCTTAACCACGGCCTGAAGTAATCGCACACGGGCGTGTCCCTACCAAGCCCAAGTTTAATGCAATTTGGAAAAAGCCAATTTTGAGGGTTCTTAGGCATTCTAAAGCCTATAAATACACCCTAGAGGATCAGAAAAAAGAACACACAGAGAAGGAAGCAGGGAATTGCCCAAGGAAAGCTGATTGATCCATCTCAGAAGTCGGATTCATCATCAAGACTGAAGATCTCCCCTTAATTTCCCTTCAGGAGTTTTGGGTTTTTCTTTATGTTTTATATTCATTATTCTTCTGAGATGTTTACCTTTTTAGTTATGAACTAAAACCCCTAAATATCTAAGGGGGATGAAACCTAATACGGATTATCTGAATTGTATGATAAATATTTGACTTGTTCTTAATTATGTGTTCTTAATTCTTATCTTGATATTCCAGGATATTTATTCAAGTTAAGCTCTTATTCAGAGGAGGAATTAACCTTGTCTAAGAGTACATTTTTCATAATTAAGCGGAGTTGATTGCGCGCCTAGTGATAATGTGACAAGATTTTGCCAGATTAGGGTGAAATCTAATAAGGGGATCCATAGATTGAGTTAATGCAACCCTAGGGAGTTAATTAGAAAGAGATTTCAATTATTCAACCTAGGTTAGACGTTGTTAGTCTTGAGAGGGATAATAATATAACTTAGGGATTTCTACGGATCAAGTCAAATGAGTAAATCGTCCGATTCAGAGTCAAATAACAAGTGAAGTCTATGTGGATTTTTCCTTAGGTATTGTCTTAATCCAATCGTTTTTCAAAAAGTAATTCCGCAATTCTATTTTCTATAAATTCTTAGTTTATTTAATTAGTTAGTTAAAAAAAACCCCATTATTCTTAGGCTAGATAATAAAAAGGCAGTCATTACTAGTACTTTTAGTTCCTTTGGGTTCGACAATCTTGTCTTGCTAAAGCTATACTACTGTTTGATAAGTACACTTGCATTCATCGTGATAATAGTTAGTTTCAAAAATGATTCATTATAAATATTTAAAACCTGTCACGAATATCACGTATCAGTTAGTTATTTATTCCATACGAGCTTATTAAGCTATATAGCTTACTCCGTTTTTGTCACCAAGCTAGCTCGGATTGGAAATCGTCGGAGATCGGATCACACTATCAACTGTCATTTTGGGTATTGATAATATTAACATTTTGAGAATATGGCATGTATAGGGACTTGGTCATTTTGTTATATGTGTTATTAAGCATTTGGCCAAATGTATAGGCTTGTAATTGTTAAGGTTTGATGTGGTACTTGGCCGTGAAACTTGGCTTATTTTGGTTGAGTTGGTTGTAAGCTTATATATATTTATATATGTAACACCCCTTACCCAAGTTCAACGTCGGAATAGGATATGAGGTGTTATCGTACTTAAACACATGCTTACAAACATTTTCGTGCCATAAATTTTTATCTCAAGTAAAACTTTTTGAAAACCTATCATAAAGTCCCTAATAAGAGCCCATGAGACCCAAGACACCTTCAAAAAAGATTTGGGACTTAACTGAGTACTTTAGAAAACTTTGAAACAAAATTTCAAGGTAAACAGGGCACATGCCCGTGTGTCATCTTAACATGATCGTACTGAAGGCCCGTGTAGCTCACATGGCTTGGGCATATCTGGACACGCCCGTGTCGCTAACCAGTGTGAATTTATCTTTTGATTCGAACCTATAGGGGTTTTTACACGGCCTGGCACACGCTTGTGTCTGTTGTCCGTGTCCCTCAGACGGCCATGACACGCCCTTGTCTCAGGCCGTGTACAAAAACCCTGGAATTCTGTTTCTGACGTCATCAAGCAATTAAGGGCACACGCCCGTGTGTTAGGAAGTATCCTCCACACGACTGAGACACACGGCCGTGTCTCTGCTTGTGTGTTTACTACCATGCATACTTACTTGTAAAATTGAGGTAAAAGGGACACACGGCCGGACTACACGCCCGTGTGTCTGCCCATGTGGACAAAAACAAGGCTATTTACAAAGCCTTTTTTCCACCTTTACTTGCACCAACCTATACAACATCAACCAAAACCAATCCAAGCATAACACATATAACCAAAACAACTACAACCATGAGAAATTTGCATCAAATGCATTTAATAATAATCAATATTAGCCAACATTAATGGCCTATACAAAATGAGTATCACATCCATCATATGAGCCAACTCTTGTGGCTAAACCAACAAGACACTAAAAAAAAGATTCAAATCACTATACATGCCAAAATCAAAATATTAAGCTAGCTATACCAAAGCTTCAGGTGATACTGTGATCGATGCCTTCGACATCCTTTGATCCCCTATATTAGCTTCGTGGCACTATAAGAAAATGGAAAGGAGAGGCAGTAAGCATAAAGCTTAGTAAGTTGCCTGTAAATAAATAACAACGTCAACCACTCATAGTTAAAACACATATCATATAACAAATCAACACAACATTCTTGAGTACACAAAGGTAGATATCACCACATACTTATACATCACAAATATAAGCCAAAGATTTCAAAATCATTTTCATAGGTAGAACTTACTCATGTTATTCTTACCATTGAGACATCCTAACTAGACTCATATGTCATGAGTTTCGAATAAGATCCTATACCACTCATAACATGATTATATCATTCCATATCATTGTCATAAGATTTAAAATAACCCATGAAACCATTCGGAATACTAAAGGATATCTGACAAGCTTTAGACAAGAGGATGAATTGCCGATGCCATGTCCCAAACATGGTCTTACACTAGCTCACATGTCAAGGCCGATGCCATGTCTCAGACATGGTCTTACACTAGCTCTCGTCTCAATACCGATGCCATGTCCTAGACATGGTCTTACGCTAGCACACACATCAATGCCGATGCCATGTCCCAGACATGGTCTTACACTAGCTCTCATTACATTGTCAATGCCATGTTCCAAACATGGTCTTACACAGGCTCTCATATCGTGGCTGATGCCATGTCCCAGACATGATCTTACACTAGCACACATATCACCCAAAGGTCATGGCATGGATATCCATTCTATTCCTAGGCTCAACCGGGAATTTACCATAGTAATTTCATCATGCATTATTAATAATCATATTCAACCATATTATGTAGAATCGATCATTCAACACATAATAGCGATAAAGTTGTCTTACTTACGTACAACTTACCTCGGTATACAAAAAGTGGGCGGCTAGTTGGATTTAATCTACTTGCTTGGCCTTCCCCCGGTCTAGGACTGAGTTTTGTATTTCTTGATATAAAATGATAAAAATTCACTAATTTAATCATCGTATTAATCAATGCATTTCATAATTCATATTTTGGCAAAATGACAATTTTGCCCTAAACTTTCACAAAAAATACAATTTTACCCCTAGGTTCGTAAATCGATTTTTATCGAATTTCCTAATTAACCAAGTTTAGACAAAACTACTTTAAGCCTAAACATCTCACAAATTCAATTATTTCACACATTTACCACATAATTTATAACTTTTGCAAAAAGGGTCCCTAGTTAGGGTTTTCACGAAAACTACTTCATAAAAGTTGTTTATTTAACAACCAAGATTCATTTTATTCCATAAAAATCAGAAAAAAATGAATATTCTTACGGAAAAACCCTATACTTTCAACCATTTTGCAAAATAGTCCCCTCATTAGCTAGATTATGCTACAAGGGTCCCAAAAGTAAAAAAAATTATCAAGAAAGGCCATTAAAATCACTTACTTGTAAGGGTAATGAGTGGCTTAAATTTTGAAGCTCCAAAACCCGTATTTTTCTGGTATTTTTTGATGGAGAGGAGGAAGATGAGATTTGATATGTTTTTCTCCTTATTTTATTTTATTTCTAGTCAAATTAGTCACCAACATTTTACCTAACTTTGACCCTACAATATTTTTGTCTCCTTTATCAGCCGCTAACATACTTATGGTCTATTTACTCAATAAAGACCCCTAATTTAATGTTCTATAGCTATTTGACACCTTTAGCTAATAGAACAAAACTTTCGCACTTTATGCGATTTAGTCCTTTTTTAAAATTAAGCATGCAATCGCTAAAATTATTTCACCAAAATTTTCATGCACTCATATAATCATGCTACAACACATAAAATAATATTAAAAATAATTTCTCCGACCTCGAGTTAGTGGTTTCAAAACCACTATTCCAACTAGGCCAACATCAGGCTATTACAATTCTCCCAACTTAGAGATTTTCGTCCCCAAAAATCTTACCGGTGAAAAGGTTAGGGTATTGATCTCTCATAGTTTCCTCGGGTTCCTATGTGGCCTCTTCAACCCCATGTCGACGCCACAGTACTTTCATGAGTGATATACTTTTATTTCTCAATTGCTTGACTTTTCGGGCTAAAATCTTAACCGGCTCTTTGCCATAAGTCATGTCTAATTGAATCTCAACCTCTGTTGGCGAAAGAACATGCGAAGGGTCAGAACGATAACAGCGTAACATCGACACATGGAAAACATTGTCAATCTTCTCTAACTTGGATGGCAAGGCTAGACAATAAGCTACTGGTCTAATTCTCTCAGTCACCTCATAAGGTCCAATAAAACATGGACTTAATTTTCCTTTCTTACCAAAGCTGAGGACTTTCTTCCACGGGGATACTTTCAAAAACACTTTATCACCAACTTAAAACTCAATTTCCTTTCATTTCAAATCAGCGTAGGATTTCTGTCCATCCGAAGTGGCCTTCAAACAATCAAGAATTACCATAACTTTCTCTTCGGTCTCTTTGACTAAGTCAACCCCGTGAATCTAATTTTCTCTGAGTTCAGTCCAAAACAAGGGCATTCGACACTTATGCCCATACAAAGACTCATAAGGCGCCATTCTCAAGCTCGACCAATAGCTATTGTTGTGGGCAAATTCTACAAGTGGTAAATGCAATTCCCAACTGCCTTGGAATTCAAGGATGCAACATCACAACATATCTTTAAGAATCTAAATTACTCTTTCCAACTAACCGTCGGTTGCTGATGGAAAGCCGTGCTAAAATTCAACTTTGTCCCCAAAGCTTCTTGTAACTTTTTCCAAAACTGTGAAGTAAACCTTGGATCCCTATCCAAAATAATCGATAAGGGCACTTCGTGAAGTCTCACAATTTCAGAAACATATAACTCGGCTAGTTTTTCAAGCGAGTAGTCGGTATGCACCACGATAAAATGAGCCAATTTCGTTAATCGGTCGACTACAACCCAAACCACATCTTTATTTCTCGGTGACAACGGCAATCCTGTCACAAATCTATGGTAATTAGATTCCATTTCCACTCAGGAACCATTACAAGCTGAAGTAAACCTGAAGGTGCTTGGTGTTTGGCTTTCACTTGTTGACAAATTAAGCATTTCAACACAAACTCTGAAATGTCTCTTTTCATACCCGGCCACCAATACAATCTCTTCAAGTCATTATACATCTTAGTACTACCTGGATGGATTGACATACAACTACTATGTGCCTCGTGAAGAATTTTCCCAATAAGCTCATCATCTTTAGGTGCATAGGCCTTATCTCGAAACATCAAACAACCGTAGGTACTAATCCGAAAATCTGATTCGTCAACTATTTCACACTGAGTCATCTTGGCTTGCAAATCTTTATCACTCTTCTGAGCTTTACAAATCACTTGAAGAAACATAGATCTAGCTCTCAACTCTGCTAGAATCGAGCCATCCTCGATTACAGACAACTGAGTATTCATAACTCTCAAGGAAAACAATGACTTCCTACTTAATGCATTAGTAACCACGTTCGCCTTTCCCGGGTGATAGTCAATTACTAACTCGTAATCTTTAATCAACTCCAGCCACCTTTGTTTCCGTAGATTCAAATCCTTTTGATTCATCAAGTATTTTAGGCTTTTATGGTCAGTGAATACTCGCCATTTCTTGCCATAAAGTGGTGTCTAAAAATTTTCAATGCGAACACTATGGGTGTTAACTCTAAGTCGTGTGTAGGATAATTTTTCTCTTGCGGTTTAAGCTGTCTCGAGGCATATGCTATTACCTTGCCTTCTTGTATGAGCACGCAACCTAATCCATTCAAGGATGCATCACTATGCACTATGAATTATTTTCCCAGTTTCGGTTTCACTAAAATTGGGGCTTTAGTCAACAACGTCTTAAGTTTCTTAAAACTCTGTTGGCATTTTTTTGTCCCCTCGAACTTGACATCTTTCTGTAGCAACCTCGTCATGGGAGTAGCTCCCAATCTCTGATACATTTCTCAGCGGTTTCCACTCAACAATAGCCGAGATCTTACTCGGGTTAACTCTAATTCCTTCACCTGACACAATGTGTCCTAAGAATTTGACCTCTCGGAGCCAAAACTCGCTTTTACTAAACTTTGCATACAACTGCTTATCTCTTAAAGTCTGCAAAACAGTTCTCAAATGCTCCGCGTGTTCACTCTCTTCACGAGAATAGATCAATATGTCATCTATAAAAACAACAACGAACTTATCCAAGTACGGTCAGAAAATACGGTTCATTAATTCCATAAACATTACAGGAGCATTCGTTAAGCCAAAGGGCATGAAAAGGAACTCATAATTCCCATATCTCATCCAAAACGTGGTTTTCGGCACATCTTGCTCCTTAACTCTTAGCTGGCAATAACCGTATCTCAAGTCTATATTAGAAAACACAGTGGCTCCCTTTAATTGATCAAACAAATTGTCGATCCTTGGAAAGGGATGCTTGTTCTTAACCATCACATTGTTAAGCTGTCTGTAGTCTATACATAACCTCATCGACTCGTCTTTCTTTTTCACAAAAAGTACCGGAACACCCCACGGGGAATAGCTCGGTCTCGCAAAACCCTTGTCCCTTAAATCTTTCAACTGTACTTTTAACTCCATTAGCTCTGTAGGAGCCATCCTATACGGAGCAATCGAGATAGTTGCCTTACCAGGGACTAACTCGATACCAAACCCAACTTCCCTAGTTGGAGGTACTCCGGGCAATTCTTCTGGAACCACATCCAAGTACTCACATACCACTGTTACAGACTCAATCTTTACTCCCGACTCTTGGGTATTCAACACAAATGCAAGATAGGACTCATACGCTTTTCTCATGTATTTCTCGCAGTCATAGAAGAAATTAGTATTGGTAAGCTGTCTGATTCACCTGATTCAACCCGAATAATATCCCTATTTTCACATCTCAATTCAATAAACTGACTACCACAGTTCACTAACACATTATGAACATT
Source organism: Gossypium arboreum (assembly GCF_025698485.1). Taxonomy (NCBI): domain Eukaryota; kingdom Viridiplantae; phylum Streptophyta; class Magnoliopsida; order Malvales; family Malvaceae; genus Gossypium; species Gossypium arboreum. The sequence continues at coordinate 34,354,113 of NC_069082.1, forward strand.
AGACAATCTATGCCAAGAATTAGGTCAAATTCATCAAACGGTAGTAGCATGAGGTTAGCCGGAAAACAGTGGCCTCTAATCATTAAAGGACAATTTCTACACACTTTGTCAACTATTACATGTTTACCTAACGGGTTGGACAATTTTACCATAAATTCAGTAGACTCCATTAGTATATTCATACTAGGTAGCAATTTCGTGCAAATATAAGAGTAGGCAGACCCGGGTCGATCAAAGCAACCATAGATATATCATATATAGAAAAGGTACCCGTAATCACATTGGGAGACGCAACATCTTTGCGAGCGTGAATGCTGTATGTCCTTGTAGGCGTTGTAACTCCCCTTACCCATACCCGAGGCCGAGATAAGGTACGAGGCGTTACTGAACAAACATACAAATATTAAACTAAAATACGGGCCATAAAATTTTATTATATTTTTCAAAATGTTCATTCACTTACACATAGTCCCTTATTTGAGTCTACGAAGCCCAAAACATACTTTAGAAAGGGTTCGGGACTAAACCGAGAACTTACAAAAATCTTGAAAATTTCATGCTTTAAGGCTCCACACGCCCGTGTCCCAAAGTTGTGTTCCATACACGGTTGAGAGACATGGTCGTGCGTCTGCCTGTGTGGAATATACCTAGGCTATTTTCCAGGCTTTGGTCAACCTTAATCTCTTACGCTTATACAAAATCAAAAGCATATAACATGGTATTCATTTAATGATTAAATATTCCCAATTAAACCACAAACATAGCATTTGTATGTCATCATACATGTGTATCTCATACTCATTTTACCTTGTTTATTATAGTACCACTTATACATTTATACCAAGATTATCATCTTACCAAATATCTTCAGCTTAATCATCAAGCATTCATATTTAAAGCTAGATCATATCTTTATAAAATACCACAATTCAGATACACAAAATAACATGTTTGCCTGAAACATTTCAATTCAACTCCATACCCAACAAGCATTACATTGAGACTAATCATATATATATACATGTCATGATACATATCATTCTCTTTCTGTTTTCTTATAAACACATATCATTTATTTCATTATATCAATATTTCATATACCATAGTTTCCATGTATTCCACATATATTTATTTTCCTCCTCCTCCTCTCCATTCCACATCCTTAATGTATATAGCATTCTTGTAAGTACGATTTCACAATTTACTAATAAATGCTCACATCAAACTCTCCACACGAGTCATAGTCACTTACTTATTTATAATTCGAGATAAAAAGCTCCAAATTAAGATCCGTAAATTTCCCCTGAAACTAGACTCACATATCTTTCCACCATAAAATTTTCATAATTTTTAGTTTAGCCAATTAGTACAATTTATTCATTAAAATTTCCCCTGTTTCACATTCTGACAGTTCTGACCTCTCTTCACTAAAAATTAATTATCTCATAGTACAGAACTCGGATAATGCTCTTGTTGATTTATCTTGAAAATATACTCATTAAGGATTTTAAAAATATAAGTTTAAGCCTCTAATTATTTTTATCCAAATTTTTGTGATTTTCCAAAGTCAGAACAGGGGATCACGTAATCATTCTGAACTAGTATCACAAAAACATAAATATCTCAAAATATAGAACTCCTTTTCTTTCTCTGGATCTTTTATATGAAAATAGACTCATTAAGATTTAATTTGATATCCATTTAGTCTCTGATTGAATTTCTAATATTTTTGGTGATTTTTCAAAATCACGTCACTGCTACTGTCCAAAACAGTTTTATTGCTAATTCACTCTTTCACACTTTCTTTGTATTAACCTCATTTTAACATACATATCACAAATCATTTTCACCACATTTCATACATCACAAGTATAGGCCCATGATCACAAGGTCACCATAAAATCATCCTCATGTATAACTTACTTGTTTATAACCTTACCACATCCTGGTTACTTAATGAACACATCATTCCTTATTCATCACAAAACTCACAAAGCAATACATAGAGAGTCTCCCGTTGAACACTTCGGATCGATCCTCGATACTTGGTGGTTTCAGTACATAGCTCCACCCATCATATAGTTCAGCTCTCTTGTACACATGGTGAACACTCAGTACCACCCATGTGACCTTCCCCTGGAACCAAGCATGCGACCTAGCTACATATATCCCATAGCTCTCTTGTCTACATGGTGTACACATAGTATCACCCATGCGACCTAGCTACATCATAATGTCTTGTAGCTCTCTTGTACACATGATGTGCACCCAGCACCATACATGTGACCTAGCTACATACTATCTGTATCATCCAATCTTTCCGAAGGTTCAACCGGGATTTCTCTCGCTTTTCCAACAATTTCACCAATCAAGTAATTATCCACAAACATATTTCCAATATTATTATAAAATATCATAATACAAGCAATATTGATGTATTACTTACATATAAACTTACATCTCATTTAATATCAAGGCAATAACATTAAATTACACATTCCTTATTAAAAATCATATGAACTTATAATTTCCCATAATATCCATAATCATAGAAACCACATTTATGTATGATAATTCAATGCACTTCATGTACCATAGACATATTTTTAAATCAATTCATAAACTTGGCACCATAATCATTTAATTTAACATAATTCAATTAATTCACTAAATTTAACTTTCAAATATAAATTACAGCATTATTGCTGTATTATTATCATACCAACTTACATACTTTCAACACCTCGGAAATTATAATAAATATATCAATTTTACATTGAAACATGCATAAATTAATGCTTATTATACATATGAACTTACCTCGATACTAAAACGGGCATTTTACCAACTTTCCCAACTTTCGATTTTTCTCTCATTCTAGGTTCAAATCTCATTTTCTGGGATTTAAAACATCATATTTTACTTATTTAATTAATGTAATATTGAAAACAGTCCTTAACTCAAACTTTGGAAAAATTACAATTTTGCCCCTAAACTTTTGCATATTTACGCTTTTCCCCCTAGGCTCGGGAATTAAACTTCATCCCATATTCTTATGTTTTATGACATGATGATCACTTTTCCCTTCTATGGCAACATCAAATTTTCACTCTAACATATACTTATGACTATTAGGTATTTTTATCGATTAAGCCCTTTTACTCGTTTTCACTCAAAACCGAGTAGCACAAGTTGTCTAACATAATTTAAAACCTCATATACTATCATAAAACAGCAAAATAAACACATTTCACCTATGGGTATTTTTCCAAATATGAACCCTAGCTTAAATTATTGCTAGAATAAGCTTAATCAAATTACCGGGATTCCAAAAACGTAAAGAACTTGAAAAACAGGGTTAGAACGGACTTACTATTGAGCTTGGAAAGCTTGAAAACCCTAGCCATGGCTTCCCCCATGCTAATTTCGGCTCCATGAAAAAGATGAGTCAAATTGGCTTTATTTTCCCTTTTTATTTCTTTTAATTACCAAATGACCAAAATGCCCTTCCTTACTAAACTTTCAAAAATTCCATCCATGTCCAATTTTTGTCCATCACTTAGAAATTGGTCAAATTTATATTTAAGACCTCCTAATTAATATTTCAAAGCAATTTCATACTAGAATCTTCTAGAATGTAAGTTTTGTAACTTATTCAATTTAGTCCCTAACTTCAAATTGACCACTTTATGTATAGAATTTCTTCACGAAATTTTCACACAATCATGCAATCATATCATAGACCTCAAAATAATCATAAAATAATTATTTCTATCTTGGATTTTGTGGTCCCGAAACCTCTTTTCCAACTAGACCCAATTTTGGGTTATTACAGGCGCTCTACCCTCGGACCTCACAGTAGAATCTCTAGGCGTACCTCTGCTGCCAGCCCCACTCCTAGGGTTCTTCTGTGGTCTACTCCTCAAGAGAGCATTACTCGCTCTCACATCTTCCTTTTTGTCTTTCTCTTCCATCTCAAGACAGTTTCGAATAAAGTGGTCTAGTGAACCACACTTGAAGCGGCCTCTATCATTACCTCAGCACTCACCGAAGTGTCGCCTACCACACTGCGAACACTCTGGTCTATTCGGTCGAGCACTACCAACACTCGGAATGGAACTGGGCTGAGCTTTAGATGCTGCATATTGCTTTTTCTTGTTTCAGCTCGAGAATCCTATCGAAGCATTTGTTTGAGTAGGAAACTCCCTCGATTTCTTGGATGAGGTCTGAAATGATCTTCCTTTTTGTCTTTTCTTTGAGCCACGTGACTCAATGTCAGCTCTCCTATTCTCTTTGGCCAATTCTTCGACCTTACATGCTCTCTCAACAAGTACTGCAAATTCTCTTAACTCCAAAATGCCAAGCAACAATCTAATTTCTTCGTTCAAACCATCTTCAAACCTCTTGCGCATAGTGGCTTCAGTAGATATGCACTCCCTAGCATATTTTTTGAGTCTCACGAACTCACACTCATACTCTGTTACTGTCATTCGGCCTTGCTTCAATTCTAGAATTTCTTTCATCTTCTGGTCTATAAACCTTTGACTAGTATACTTCTTTTGGAATTCCTCTTGGAAAAAATCTCATGTAATCCTTTCCCTTGGTACAACCGACACAAGGGTGTTCCACCATTGGTAGATCGAGTCTTGCAGGAGCAACACAACACACTTCATGCATTCCTCAGGGGTGCAAGATAATTCATCGAATATCCTAATAGTATTTTCCAACCAGAACTCTACTCTCTCTGGGTCATCATGTAACACCCCGAACCCGAGACCATCGCCGGTGTCGGACACGAGGGGTTAACAAGCCAAAACCACTTATGGCAGCCACCAATTGACATTTCCGGTCAGGCTGGAAAACTGCGTCACCGTCGCCTTAAAAATCATATCTCGAGTTTCAAAACTCGGAAACTGGTTTCGTAAATTTTCCCTGAATTTAGACTCATATATCCATCCATGAATTTATTTCTAGAATTTTTGGTCGGGCCAATTGGTACAGTTTATTAGTTAAAGTCACCCATGTTACAGGGATCGACTGCTCTGACCTCCGCGCGTTACAACTTGAATATCTCTCAGTACAGGGCTTTAATACTGGTGCCGTTTGTTTCTAATGAAACTAGACTCAAAATGGAATCTGTACATATAAGACATGACTCCTAATTATTTCTGGATAATTTATAGTAAATTTTTAAAGTTGCGACAGGGGACCCAGAAACCGTTCTGGCCCTGTCTCACAATAGCTTTAATATCTCTTAACATGTGACTCCTATGACCGTTTCGTTTCTTCCATATGAAAGTAGACTCATCAAGGTTCATTTACATAGCTTATTCACTATTTAATACCATTCCTACAAATTTTGGTGATTTTTCACATTCACGTCACTGCAGCTGGCAGCATCTGTTTTTAAGGTAGGTCTTACCTATTTTGTAGTCTCCATGAACCAACTAGTCTTGCCATACATAGGTTCACATATGATCATTTTAACCATACCAATGGCTGATCATGTGACCAACACTCCCATTTTCAATCCATAATCACATCATGACACAATATATATATATACAAACCGCAAATAGTCTAAGTTCGTACTTCACTTTTACGAGCCATTTTCGCATGGCCGTATACATATACATCACAACATATTTGAACCAACAAGGGTAGTCCTATACATGCCATTTCAAAGTTCAACCAAAATTTATACCAAAATGGAGGCTTTGATAGTGTAGATGACTTGACTTTAATGATCCCGAATCCGATTACTATCGAGCAAAATCTATAAAACAGAGAGCCAAAGCAACGGGGTAAGCATTTTTATGCTTAGTAAGTCTCAAGGAATAAAATCAGCTTTAATTATAGCAATACATTCACATAGCCAAATGCATCATTTCATTAATACACATTCACATAATCATTCTTACTTCACACTTCATCATTATATACTTTCACAAGGTATCAACCAATTCAATAGCTGAAATTCGTTAGTCGATTGAGCGAATGTTGCTCAAGCATGTCGACTTTTCCAATGCACATATAATCATACCTTATTCTTTGGGCTTTTTGAGCGTACTAATGGAATTTATTACAGCAGCCAACACTCACCTCCAGCCCAAGCTTCTTCGGAATACAACCGGATATAACCACGTGCACGAATGCCTTCGGGTCTTAGCCCGGATAGAACGACTCGCACGAATGCCTTCGGGTCTTAGCCCGGATGTAGCCACTAGCACAATTGCCTTCGGGTCTTAACCCGGATATAATTTCCAGCATAAATGTCGTCGGGACTTAGCCCGGATATCATTCAATTGCTCATGCACACATACATCAATAATCATTAGACATTCATGTTTCATTTTCGTTACTAAGGCTCAAACACAAATGTAATCACTAGCATAATCGCCCGGACGTAGCCGGTATCATTCAAATACTCATACACACATAAATCAATAATCATTACACATCCATATTTCGTTTCACATAATTCAAGTAGGGTCACTTCTTGAGGACTTACCTCGGATGTTGTCGAACGGCTTTTACGGCTATTCGATCACTTTTTCCTTCCCCTTGTCCAATTGTGGCCCTCTAAGCTCTTGAGCTAATTCAAACAAATTCAATTTATTAAAACCTCATTATGCTAGCTTATGGCCAAATATGACAAGGAGTTTAAATGGTCATATGGCCACCCTTTAGCTTGAATACACAATGGTCATGCACATTTTATACTACATCAAGCAATTCAATACAATTCATTCAAGCATCAAGGAAAAGCTAAGGCCATCAATAGGCTACCTAAGGCCGAATATACTTAGTCATACTTGCACCAATTCAACAATAAATTCCAAGATTTCCACATCATATGTGTACTAGGCGAATGTACTTGCAATTTCACAAGCATTCTTCAACATTTTCTTCTTTAAACAAACATATTCATCACTTACTTCATAACCAAAACATCATGTGCAAACATATATATACATATATGTGCATGGCAATTTCAAGGTGTCCCTAGCCATCCAAAACACAAATTTTAACTAACATGCAAGAAGCATGAACCATGCTCATAAATGCATCATGGCGAATACATCACAATCATGCCCTTTCAACTTCAATCATGGTTAAACAAAAGAAAACTCAATGTCTTACTCAAGATGGCTACAAAGAAATTTCAAGAGTAGACAATCCATCATTGCATGCATCATCATCAAGCTTCACACTTAGCATGCAATGGCTTTATCACAATATCAACTTTGACCAAATACCACTTCCATGGCATAACAAGGATTTGAACCATGGCTAACATGAACATCAAGTTGGCAACTAAAACATGCATGAATCTCATGACACAACCTCATACATACCTTAATCTTGGTGCAAGTTTAGCCAAATCTCCTTCTAGATCTCTTCTAAACAAATAAAATGAAGCAAAAATCTCTTCTTCCCCTTAGTTTTGGCTCAAAGAAAGGATGAACAAATTTTTTCTTTCTTCCTTTACAACTCACGGCAATGGGGAGATACCACACTCACACACACATTTTTTTTTCATTCTTTTCTTACCCATGCTTATTTGTTTATTATTTCTCCCTAATGCCCAACAAAACATGTTTCATGACATGTTTAGCCCATATTCTTTGTCATGGCCGCCACCACCTATAAAAGGGAATTTGACATGCAAGTCCATTGTTTTGCATGCATGCTTTAATTAGTCATCACACATTTCCCTATCGTACTTTCAAAGTTCACTACTAAGTCCTTTCTAGTGGAATTCACCTTTATAACACTAAATCAATCATCAAAAATGTCATACATGAGCATACACATATTATAGGCATCAAAATAAATTTTAAATTATTTTTATGCCTCGGTTTTGTGGTCCCGAAACCACATTCCGACTAGGGTCAATTTTGGGCTGTCACACATCATCAATTCTAGCCCAAAACTCCTTGGCTCCATGCTCATGAATTCTATCTACGAGAGGTTTTTCTCTCTTAACCATTTTTACTCCTTGGAGCTAGATGGGCAAGATGTGGAATCGGAGGAGGAGGAGGAGGCAAAGTGTTCGGATTTGCATGAATGAACTCCAAGTACCTAGCATCCATCATATAGAGGTAGGCTTCTTTAGCCCCTCCACCCTAACTCAATGTCACAGGCCCACTTTCGACTAGCGCGGTCCCTTCAGGGGGAGCTGGCGCATTACTTTCCACATCAAAAACCATAGCTCCGTCAGGATCCATTTACTATATGAAAACACAATTTAAATTTGTCAGGAGTCGTCACACTATCACAAAATATTTGTGGCATGTATAGCTAGACTCGTGCTCATGCTAGGTTAGTTTGAAAATTGACTAAACATAACTCTGATACCACTAAATGTAACACCTCTTACCCAAGTTCAATTCCAGAATTGGATATGAGGTGTTACCATACTTAAACACATGCTTATAAACATCTTTGTGCCATAAATTTTCGTCTAAAGTAAAACTTTTTGAAAACCTATCATAAAGTCCCTAATAAGAGCCCACGAAGGCCAAGACACACTACGAAAAAGATTCAAGACTTAACTGAGTACTTTAGAAAACTTTGTAAAAAAATATTTCAAGGTGAACAGGGTATACACCCATGTGGAAAAGTGACACGCCTGTGTGTCATCTTAACATGATCGTGCTGAAGGCCCGTGTAGCTCACACGACCTTGGCATATCTAGACACGCCCGTGTCCCTAACCTGTGTCAATTTATTTTTTAATTTGAACCTACAGGGGTTTTCACATGGCCTGGCACATGCCCGTGTCCATGGCTTGTGTCCCTCACACGGCCATGACACACCCGTGTTTCAGCCGTGTACAAAAACCCTGGCATTCTGTTTCTGATGTCATCAACCAATTAAAGGCACACGGGCAAGGCACCGCCCGTATGTTAGGACGTGTCCTTCACACGGCTGAGACACACGGTCATGCCTCTACCCGTGTGTTTACTATTATACATACTAACTTGTAAAATTAAGGTGCAGAGGGCACACGACCGGACTACACACCTATGGGGCAGACTGTGTGTCACACACGATTTAGACACACGCCCGTGTGTCTGCCCATGTGGATGAAAACAAGGCTATTTACCAAGCCTTTTTCCAACTTTACTTGTACGAACGTACACAACATCAACCAAAACAATTCCAAGCATAACACATATAACCAAAACAGCCACAACCCTGAGAAATTTGAATCAAATGCATTTAATAATAATCAATATTAACCAACATTAATGGCCTATACAAAATGAGTATGCAAAATGAGTATCACATCTATCATAGGAGCCTATACATGACACTAAACAGAAGATTCAAGTCCCTATTGTGACACCCCTAATGTGACCCTAGTCGGAAAGTGGTTTCGGGACCACAAAATCGAGTCACAAAAATAATTAGATGTTATATTCTGTGCTTATTGTATGTGGAATTTGTATGTGTGAATATTTTGTGCCTTGATTTTATCAATTAGGTGCTAATTTATAAGAAAGGACCCATGTGATAGGACTTGAAAATGTGATAGGTGAAATTTAAAGTGGCCAAATAATGCGTGAGTTATTGACATGAGGGACTTGCATGTCAAATAGACCACTTTTAATTTAGTGGCAGGTCATAATGATGGTTGATAGATATTATATGCATTTTATTTTAGCATGATAATAGTTAATGGCTTTATAGTATGGAAGAAAGAATAATTAAAAGAATGGAAGAGTGATAGAAACAAGGTATGTTCATCCTCTTTTTCCCCCATTGCCGTACCAAAAGAGAAGAAATTGAAGTTAAGGCATGGGTCACCTTTAAGGAAATAAAGGTAAGAGTGTTCATCTTCCTTACCTTCTTGCATAGCCGAAACAAAAAAAGGAAAGAGGAAGGAACTTGTCTAAGGCATTCGGCTATCTTGGAGGTTAAATAAGGTAGGAGTTCATGTTATTTCTATTGATTTTTATGAGAATCTAGGTAGTAGTCAAGCTCTTATTGCAACCCATATGTTGATTTTTCTTTAGTTTTGGTGACAAATTGTGCATACGGTATTATGGGGTAAATGCAAAAAAAGGATAGTGTTTTGGTGTTTTGGATAGAAATATTAGAAAGGGGAAAATATGAGCTACCTAAATAGATATATGTGAATTTAAAAGATGGTATGAACAAATGTGGAGTTTTGCTAGTTTAGGATTATTCGGCCAAGTGTTTGTGACAGCCTTAAAACGACCCTAGTCAGAATGTGGTTTCGGGACCACAAAAACTGAGGCATAAAAATAATTTGATATTTATTTTGATGCCTATAATATGTGTTAACTCATGTGTGACATTTTTTATGCTTTAATTTAGAGTTATAAATGTGAATTTCACTAGAAAGGACCTAGTAGAAAACTTTGAAAGTATGATGGGGAATGTGTGATGACTAATTAAAGCATGCATGCAAAACAATGGCCTTGCATGTCAAATACCCTCTTTTACAAGTGATGGCTGGCCATGACAAAGAAATATGGGCAAAACATGACATAGACATGTTTTGTTGGTGAATCATGGGTGAAAAAAATAAATTAATGAGCATGGGTAATAAAGAAATGGAAAAAGAAAAAAATGGTCTCATGCATGCCTCATTGCAGTGTATTGAGGAAGAGAAAAGAAAAAATTTGTTCATCCATTTTCATTCTCTCTTGACCGAAAATACTAGAGGGAAGGAGGAATTTTGCTTCATGCTTGGTTTGGAAGAGGATTAGGAAGAGGTTTGGCTATACTTGCATCAAGATTAAGGTATGTTTGAGGTTGTGCCATGAGATTCATGCATGTTTTTAGTTGATAGCTTGATGCTCTTGTTAGCCCATGGTTCAAACCTTTGTTATATCATGGGGATGGTATTTGGCCAAGGTGGATTTTGTGTTAATGCCATTGCATGTTAAATATGAAGCTTGCTAATGATATATGTGATGGTGGATTGATGGCTCTTGGACTTTCTTTTTAGTATTTTTGAGTAAGACATTAAGTTCTTTGTTTAATCATGACCAAAATTATGGTGTTGTGATGTATTCGCCATGGTACATCCAAAAGTGTGATTTATGCTCATTGCATGGAAAGTAAGATTTGTGTTTTGAAATTATGTTCATGTTTAGTTACAATCAACTTGAGATTCGGCTCTAGCATATATATATGTATATATGTTTGTACATGATGTATTGGTATGACATATATACTATTTCAAGGTGTATATTTGCTTGTGATGATGTTTGGTTATGAAGTAAATGAGAGATGTGTATTGAGCTACGATATGTAATCGTTAGTTAGTAAAATGTATGCTGTTTTGTGTGGTATTAAGTGTATAATTGGCCTCAACATGGACATGCATATTCGGCCACATGAGGGGAAATTGGTGTGCATGCATTCGGTTAGAGGCAAGCATATTGATGCCTATTCTTGGCTTAGAAAATTCGCTAAGAGGAATATTAACTAATGTGTTGAGTTCGATTCATGATTTCGTACACATGTGACTTTGATGCCTAATGAGTATATATATTGGCTAAGTACCTTGTATTCCTCTTCGATGCTCAAATGATTAAATCGATTTATTTGTTAAATTAAGCTCAAGAGCAAAGGGGAACTAGATCCGACAAAGGGAAGGAAAAAGTGGTCGAATAGCCATTGAAATCGTTCGACGATATCCTAGGTAAGTTCTTGAGTAATAGAGCTTAAATTCTGAATTGATTAGATCATGTTTAAAGCAAATTAAAATCATGCTCTTTGTGTGTGGCTATTGAGCCGAAATTGCAAGTGTGAAAAGTGCCTTGTGTTTGAGTTTTGCTAATGAAAATGAAATACGAATGTGTCATAATTTATTGATAATTGTGCTCGGTTATTCGAATGACGTCCGAGCTAAGTCCCGAAGGCTTTGTGCTAAGTGACTATATTCGGACTAGGATCCGAAGGCATTCGTGCGAGTTAATAAATCCGGGCTAAGCCCGAAGGCATTTGTGCAAGTTACTAAGCCCGGGTTAAGTCCCAAAGGCATTCGTGCGAGTCACTATAACCGGGCTTCGTCCCGAAGGCATTTGAGCGAGTCGTTATATCCGGTTAAATTTTGAAGGTACGTGATTCGAGAATGAGCGATCTTGCTGTAAAATTTTCAGTTAATACGCTTGAAAAATTCCAGCAATGAGGTATGTTCGTATGTGCTTGAATTAGTTGATTCCCTTCGAATAATATTCGCTCAGTCGAGTAATGAGTTTCCGGTATTTGGCTAAGATGATCCCTTATGTATGAACATAGGGGTTGGAATGTGAAATGAGTAGGATATTGAGAATTTGTGCTTATGAAATTATCCGTTAGCTTTATGAATGCTATGCTTTTGTTGTGCTGGAATTTCTTGCTCAAACTTACTAAGCATAAATTGCTTATTTCGATTTCTCTGTTTCTTTGTTTATAGATTTTGGCTCGTCAGCTATCGGACTCGGGATTTTTGGAAGTCGAAGTCTCCCACACTATCAAAGCCCCGATTTTGGTACAATTTTGGTTGAACTTTGAAATGGCATGTATAGGACTACCCTTTTGTTGAAGGTCATGTACCTTTCGGTTTTGTGTAAACTTGGATAGCCATGCGAAAATGGCTTATATAGGTTTTTAGCATAGTACCATAATCGTTTGTATGTTGATCATTATGAGGTATGGAATTCTTTTGAAACGATTAGCCATTGGAATGGTTAATCATGATCACACTTTGTGCTATGTATGCAAAAAGGGCCAATTGAATCATGGAAATCATGAAATAGGTAAAGCCTACCTTAAAGGCAGATGCTGATGGCAGCAGTGATGTGGATGTGAAAATCACTAAAAATAGTAGGAATGGTATTAAATAGTGAATAAATTATGTAAATGAACTTTGATGAATCTACTTTCATATGGAAGAAACGAAACGGTCATATGAGTTATATGTTAAGAGATATTAAAGTTCTCGTGAAACAGGGCCAGAACGGTTTCTGGATACCCTGTTCCGACTTTGGAAATTCATTGTAAATTAACCAGAGATAATTAGGAGTCATTCCATATATGTATAGATTACTCTATGAGTCTAGTTTCTATAGAAATAAACGGCATCAGTATTAAAGCCCTGTACAAGGAGGTATTCAATTTGTAACGCACGAAGGTCAGTGTAGTCCAACCCTGGAATAGGGAGACTTTAACTAATAAACTGTACTAATTGGCTCGACCAAAATTCTAGAAAAAATATGTAGATGTACATATGTGTCTAGTTTCAGGGAAAAATTACGAAACAAATTTTTGAGCTTTGAAACTCAAGATATGATTTTTAAGGCGACAGTGACGCAGTGACCAGCTAGTCTAGAAATTTCTAAATGGACTGTGAAAATAGTTAAGTCTGTGTGCACCTTGTGTCCGATTCCGGTAATGGAGTCGGGTACCGGGTGTTACAGTGAATAAATTATGTAAATGAACTTTGATGAATCTACTTTCATATGGAAGAAACGAAACGGTCATATGAGTTATATGTTAAGAGATATTAAAGTTCTCGTGAAACAGGGCCAGAACGGTTTCTGGATACCCTGTTCCGACTTTGGAAATTCATTGTAAATTAACCAGAGATAATTAGGAGTCATTCCATATATGTATAGATTACTCTCTGAGTCTAGTTTCTATAGAAATAAACGGCATCAGTATTAAAGCCCTGTACAAGGAGGTATTCAATTTGTAACGCACGAAGGTCGGTGTAGTCTAACCACGGAATAGGGAGACTTTAACTAATAAGTTGTACTAATTGGCTTGACCAAAATTCTAGAAAAAATATGTAGATGGACATATGAGTCTAGTTTCAGGAAAAATTACGAAACAAATTTCAAGCTTTGAAACTCAAGATATGATTTTTAAGGTGACAAGTGATGCGTTGACCACTAGTCGGAAATTTCTAAATGGATTGTGAAAATAGTTAAGTCTGTGTGCACCTTGTGTCCGATTCGATAATGAGACTAAAGTGCGGGTGTTACAATTTTATTGGTATCGAGCTACGGTTTAGTCGATTCTAGGACTACCGTAATACGTTTGGGTCTAGCTATACATGCCATTATGTGATTAATTGATAGTGTGGTGATTTCGACGTTTGAATTTGTGTTTAATTATAGTAATGGATCCCGATCCCAACCGAAGCGATAGTGATGATGTGGAGAGTGTGGCGCTGCTCTGCACAAGGGACAGCGGCGGACTCTCAACCTGTTGCTAGCAATCCGAATGATGAGGCTAGGCAAGCTTTTATAGCGTGATGAATGATTGGTTCAACCAATACATTCGAACTAACACTACTGTTCCACAACCTCCATTCCCGACTCATAGACCCCGCACCTACAATGCCTCCGTGAATCGACCAAATAAGGTCGAATAAGCCCCAGTTGATGAATCCGAAAACATGGGGCTCTGAATTTAAAGCTACGGATAGCGGCGATGCCGAGCAAGCTGAATTTTGGTTGGACAACACTATCCGGGTACTCGATGAGCTATCTTGTACACCCGTTGAATGCCTAAAGTGTACTATCTCCTTGCTACGTGATTCTGCCTACTATTGGTGGTGTACTCTGACTTCTGTTGTGCCCCGAGAGCAAGTAACTTGGGAGTTTTTCCAAACTGAGTTTCGGAAAAAGTATATCAGTCAGAGATTTATGGATCAAAAGCGGAAGGAATTTCTCGAACTTAAACAAGGTTCCATGTCGGTTACCGACTATGAACGAAAATTTGTGAGGCTCGGCCAGATGCGCGGAATGCATTTCTTGAAGGTGTGATGTGTAAACGCTTCAAGATGGATGAATGATGATATAAAGTCTGTATGTTGGCATTTTGGAAATCCGAGAGTTTGTGGCTCTTGTCGAGCGGCGTGCAAAGCCGAGGAGCTCGATATGGAGAAAAGAAAAGTGAAGTGGGAGCAAGGGAGTTTCATTAGAGGTCTTGGGAAGCCCTTCCACATCATCAAAGAAATTTAGAGATGGCTTAGGCGGTCTAGAGACACTTCGGGCTTTTCTAGACGAGATCGCGATCGACCTCCTGTGACCACACGAGTCACTTCGATCGCCGATGGTGGAAATGATCATCGAGAGAGAGCGAGTGCTAGTATTGTGGCAAATGTCATTCGAAGTTGTAGATTCCGTGACCGCTCTGTTACAAGTGCGGATCAGTTGACCACTTCATTAAAGATTGCCCGAGGTTATGCGAGAAGAATGTAGATCGAGTGGGAAGCAAAGTGCTACCATCGCCGAGGTAGACCGTCTAGAAATACGGGCAATGCTAGTGGTGGTCAGAGAGGATCTAGAGATGTTACGACCAGAACCGAGGCTCACGCTCCTGCTAGGGCTTATGCTATACGCGCACGCGAGGATGCTTCCTCTTCAGATGTTATTGCCGGTACTTTCACTCTCTTTGATACTAATGTGATTGCTTTGATTGACCCTGGTTCTACTCATTCTTATATATGCGAAACCTTAGCATCCAGTAAGACTTTACCTATTGAGTCTACTGAGTTCGTAATTCGGGTGTCAAATCCCTTGGGTCGTTACGTGCTAGTCGACAAAGTGTGTAAAAAATGTCCCCTAGTAATTCGAGGTTCCTATTTTCTAGCGGACTTGATGCTTTTGCCATTCGATGAATTTGATGTTATTCTTGGGTTGGATTGGTTGACCGTGCATGATGCGGTTGCGAATTGCAAAAGCAAGACTATTGATTTGAGGTGCATAAATAACGAGATGATCCGAGTTGAGTCTACGGACTTAAAGGGTTGCCATTGTAATATCATCAATGTTGGCCCAAAATATATAAGAAAGGGTGCGAAGCATACCTTGCGTATGTACTTGATGATAAGGAGTTAGAAATAAAACCGAATCTGTGCGGTGGTTTGTGATTACCGGATGTTTTCGAAGAATTATCGGGTTTGCCACTGTTCGGAGATAGAGTTTGGTATTGAGCTTGTCCCCAGGACCACACCAATTTCGATAGCTCGTATCGTATGGCACCAACGAATTAAAGGAGTTGAAAGCTCGATTGCAAGAGTTGGTGGATAGAAGTTTTGCTCGCTTGAAGTTTTTCACCTTGGGGTGCACCAATGTTGTTTGTGAAAAAGAAAGACGGAACCATGAGGTTGTGCATCGACTATCGTCAGCTTAATAAGGTGACAATAAAGAACAAATATCCGTTACCGCGTATCGATGATTTGTTCGATCAACTGAAGGGAGCCTTAATGTTCTCAAAAATAGATTTGAGGTCGGGCTATTATCAGTTGCGAATCCGAGATTCGGATATACCCAAAACTGCCTTCAGAACAAGATATGGTCACTACGAGTTCTTAGTGATGCCGTTTGGGCTCACTAATGCCCCTGCGGTATTTATGGATTTGATGAATCGGATCTTGGACCGTATTTGGATCGGTTCAGTAGTTGTGTTCATTGACGACATCTTGGTCTATTCAAGAGATGAGACCGAACATGCGAGCACACGAGATTAGTGTTGCAAATTTTACGGGATAAGCGACTATATGCTAAGTTCAACAAGTGTGAGTTACGGTTAGCGAGGTTAGCTTCTTGGGCCATGTGGTATCTGCATCGGGTATTCGAGTCGACCGAGTAAAATTTCAGCCATACTTAAGCTGGAAGCCTCAGAAATATTCTTGAGGTTCGGAGCTTTTTGGGACTTGCGGTTACTACCGACGGTTTGTAAAAGGATTCTTGATGATAGCCACACCCATGACTAAACCGCTTGTAAAGATGTCAAGTTTGAATGGACGGAAAAGTGTCGAAAAGTTTCGACCAATTGAAAACTCATTTGACGGAAGCTCCAAGACTAGTACGACCGAATCGGCAAAGAGTTTGTCATCTATAGTGACGCCTCCTACTTGGGTTAGGTTGCGTCTTGATGCAAGAAGGTCGAGTTGTGGCCTATCGTCGAGACAATTAAAGCCACATGAGAAAAATTATCCGACCCATGATCTCGAATTGGTCGCCATCGTATTCGCCTTAAAGATATGGCGACATTACTTATTTGGTGAGAAGTGCCATGTGTATTCGGATCACAAAGTCTCAATTATTTGATGACTCAAAGAGACTTAAATCTGCGACAAAGACGTTGGCTCGAGTTGTTAAAAGATTATGAGCTTGTCATTGATTATCACCCGGAAAGGCTAATGTGGTTGCGGACGCCTTGGTAGGAAATCACTTGTTGCTTTTACGAGCAATGAATGTACACTTGTCTATTCTACCCGACAATGTGTTAGTAGCCAATTAAAGGCCAAACCATTATTGACTCATCAAATTCGTGAAGCTCGAGAAAGTCGACGATGAGTTGGTTGCAAAAGCAAAGTGAGTGTGTTCGAACAAGGAATCGAGTTTCAAATTAATGATGACGATTGTTTGAGGTTCGAAGCGTCTGTGTGTTCCAAAGAATTGAACTTATTTCGATAATTCGAACAAAGCCCATTGTAGCCGAATGGCAATCCACCCGGGGAGTACGAAGATGTACAACGATTTGAAACGTCGATTTTGGTGGCATGGTATGAAACGAGACATCTCCGACTTTGTTTTGAGATGTTTAATATGTCAACAAGTGAAAGCGAAACATCAAGTGCCTTCAGGATTACTTCACCGATTACGATACCCGAGTGGAAATGGGATCGAGTCACAATGGACTTTGTGTCCGGACTGCCATTGTCAGCAAGTAAGAAGGATGCGATTTGGGTTGTTGTTGATAGACTGACTAAGTCGGCTCACTTTATCCCTGTGCGTATGGATTTTTCATTGGATAAACTAGCTGAATTGTACGTTTCTCAGATTGTGAGATTACACGGGGTACCGATTTACATTGTGTCGGATAGAGATCCGAGGTTCACCTCGCGATTTTGGAAGAAATTGCAAGAAGCTTTGGGTACCAAGTTGCATTTCAGCACTACCTTTCACCCTCAAACCGATGGTCAATCCGAGCGGATAATTCAGATACTTGAGGATATGTTGAGATGTTGCATCCTCAAATTCAGTGGTTCATGGAAGCGGTATCTACCTTTGATTGAATTAAGCACAACAATAGTTTTCAATCAAGTATTAAGATGGCGCCTTTACGAGGCTTTGTACGGGCGTAAATGTCGTACACCATTGTTTTGGACCGAGCTCGGTGAAAACAAAATTTTGAGTGGATTTGATTAAAGATCTGAGCAGAAGGTAAAGGTAATCCGTGAAAGTCCGAAGGCGCCACGGATCGTCGTAAATCGTGACGCGGATTTGAAACGAAAGGACATTGAGTATCGGTGGGAGATAAAGTGTTTCTTAAAGTTTCTCCTTGGAAAAGATACTCAGATTCAGTAGTAAGGGCAAGTTGAGCCGAGATTCATTGGGCGTCTGAAATCTCTGAACGAGTTGGCCCGATTGCGTATCGTTTGATTTTGCCCCCTGAACTCGAAAAGATTCACAACGTCTTCCATGTTTCAATGCTTCGACGCTATAGATCTGATCCATCGCACGTAATTAGTCCATCAGAGGTTGAAATTCAAGACGATATGAGTTATGAAGAAGAACCGATTCGTATCCTAGCTCGTGAAGTAAAAGAATTACGAAACAAAAGGGTTCCGCTAGTGAAAGTATTATGGCTCAAACACGGAATAGAAGAAGCTACTTGGGAACCCGAGAACTCTATGAAAGAGTGATACCCAAATCTATTTACCGGTAAGATTTTCGGGACGAAAATTTCTTAAGTGGGGGAGAGTTGTGACAGCCTTAAAACGACCCTAGTCGGAATGTGGTTTCAGGACCACAAAAACCGAGGCATAAAAATAATTTGATGTTTATTTTGATGCCTATAATATGTGTTAACTCATGTGTGACATTTTTGATGCTTTAATTTAGAGTTATAAATGTGAATTTCACTAGAAAGGACCTAGTAGAAAACTTTGAAAGTATGATGGGGAATGTGTGATGACTAATTAAAGCATGCATGCAAAAAATGGCCTTGCATGTCAAATACCCTCTTTTTACAAGTGATGGCGGCCATGACAAAGAAATATGGGCAAAACATGTCATAGACATGTTTTGTTGGTGAATCATGGGTGAAAAAATAAATTAATGAGCATGGGTAATAAAGAAATGGAAAAAGAAAAAATGGTCTCATGCATGCCCCATTCTTAGTGTATTGAGGAAGAGAAAAGAAAAAATTTGTTCATCCATTTTTCATTCTCTCTTGACCGAAAATACTAGAGAGGAAGGAGAATTTTGCTTCATGCTTGGTTTGGAAGAGGATTAGGAAGAGGTTTGGCTATACTTGCATCAAGATTAAGGTATGTTTGAGGTTGTGCCATGACATTCATGCATGTTTTAGTTGATAGCTTGATGCTCTTGTTAGCCCATGGTTCAAACCTTTGTTATATCATGGGGATGGTATTTGGCCAAGGTGGATTTTGTGTTAATGCCATTGCATGTTAAATATGAAGCTTGCTAATGATATATGTGATGGTGGATTGATGGCTCTTGGACTTTCTTTTTAGTATTTTTGAGTAAGACATTAAGTTCTTTGTTTAATCATGACCAAAATTATGGTGTTGTGATGTATTCGGCCATGGTACATCCAAAAGTGTGATTTATGCTCATTGCATGGAAAGTAAGATTTGTGTTTTGAAATTATGTTCATGTTTAGTTACAATCAACTTGAGATTCGGCTCTAGCATATATATATGTATATATGTTTGTACATGATGTATTGGTATGACATATATACTATTTCAAGGTGTATATTTGCTTGTGATGATGTTTGGTTATGAAGTAAATGAGAGATGTGTATTGAGCTACGATATGTAATCGTTAGTTAGTAAAATGTATGCTGTTTTTGTGTGGTATTAAGTGTATAATTGGCCTCAACATGGACATGCATATTCGGCCACATGAGGGAAATTGGTGTGCATGCATTCGGTTAGAGGCAAGCATATTGATGCCTATTCTTGGCTTAGAAAATTCGGCTAAGAGGAATATTAACTAATGTGTTGAGTTCGATTCATGATTTCGTACACATGTGACTTTGATGCCTAATG
Source organism: Gossypium arboreum (assembly GCF_025698485.1). Taxonomy (NCBI): domain Eukaryota; kingdom Viridiplantae; phylum Streptophyta; class Magnoliopsida; order Malvales; family Malvaceae; genus Gossypium; species Gossypium arboreum. The sequence continues at coordinate 34,374,177 of NC_069082.1, forward strand.
AGTATATATATTGGCTAAGTACCTTGTATTCCTCTTTCGATGCTCAAATGATTAAATCGATTTATTTGTTAAATTAAGCTCAAGAGCAAAGGGGAACTAGATCCGACAAAGGGAAGGAAAAAGTGGTCGAATAGCCATTGAAATCGTTCGACGATATCCTAGGTAAGTTCTTGAGTAATAGAGCTTAAATTTGAATTGATTAGATCATGTTTAAAGCAAATTAAAATCATGCTCTTTGTGTGTGGCTATTGAGCGAAATTGCAAGTGTGAAAAGTGCCTTGTGTTTGAGTTTTGCTAATGAAAATGAAATCTGAATGTGTCATAATTTATTGATAATTGTGCTTGGTTATTGAATGATGTCCGGGCTAAGTCCCGAAGGCTTTGTGCTAAGTGACTATATCCGGACTAGGATCCGAAGGCATTCGTTGCGAGTTAATAAATCTGGGCTAAGCTCAAGGCATTTGTGCAAGTTACTAAACCCGGGTTAAGTCCCAAAGGCATTCGTGCGAGTCACTATAACCGGCTTCGTCCGAAGGCATTTGAGCGAGTCGTTATATCCGGTTAAATTCAAGGTGCGTGATTCGAGAATGAGCGATCTTGCTGTAAAATTTTCAGTTAATACGCTTGAAAAATTCCAGCAATGAGGTATGTTCGTATGTGCTTGAATTAGTTGATTCCTTGAATAATATTCGCTCGATCGAGTAATGAGTTTCCGGTATTTGGCTAAGATGATCCCTTATGTATGAACATAGGGGTTGGAATGTGAAATGAGTAGGATATTGAGAATTTGTGCTTATGAAATTATCCGTTAGCTTTATGAATGCTATGCTTTTGTTGTGCTGGAATTTCTTGCTCAAACTTACTAAGCATAAATTGCTTATTTCGATTTCTCTGTTTCTTTGTTTATAGATTTTGGCTCGTCAGCTATCGGACTCGGATTTTTGGAAGTCGAAGTCTCCCACACTATCAAAGCCCGATTTTGGTACAATTTTGGTTGAACTTTGAAATGGCATGTATAGGACTACCCTTTTGTTGAAGGTCATGTACCTTTCGGTTTTGTGTAAACTTGGATAGCCATGCGAAAATGGCTTATATAGGTTTTTAGCATAGTACCATAATCGTTTGTATGTTGATCATTATGAGGTATGGAATTCTTTTGAAACGATTAGCCATTGGAATGGTTAATCATGATCACACTTTGTGCTATGTATGCAAAAAGGGCCAATTGAATCATGGAAATCATGAAATAGGTAAAGCCTACCTTAAAGGCAGATGCTGATGGCAGCAGTGATGTGGATGTGAAAATCACTAAAAATAGTAGGAATGGTATTAAATAGTGAATAAATTATGTAAATGAACTTTGATGAATCTACTTTCATATGGAAGAAACGAAACGGTCATATGAGTTATATGTTAAGAGATATTAAAGTTCTCGTGAAACAGGGCCAGAACGGTTTCTGGATACCCTGTTCCGTCTTTGGAAATTCATTGTAAATTAACCAGAGATAATTAGGAGTCATTCCATATATGTATAGATTACTCTCTGAGTCTAGTTTCTATAGAAATAAACGGCATCAGTATTAAAGCCCTGTACAAGGAGGTATTCAATTTGTAACGCACGAAGGTCAGTGTAGTCCAACCCTGGAATAGGGGAGACTTTAACTAATAAACTGTACTAATTGGCTCGACCAAAAATTCTAGAAAAAAATATGTAGATGTACATATGTGTCTAGTTTCAGGGAAAAATTACGAAACAAATTTTCGAGCTTTGAAACTCAAGATATGATTTTTAAGGCGACAGTGATGCAGTGACCAGCTAGTCTAGAAATTTCTAAATGGACTGTGAAAATAGTTAAGTCTGTGTGCACCTTGTGTCCGATTCCGGTAATGGAGTCGGGTACCGGGTGTTACAGTGTTTATGTGGTGGAAATTAAGTGTTAAATGAAATGAAAATGATATTATATGGGGGTATGTATATTCGGCCATATGAGTAAATATGATTGGCATAATTTGTGTTTTGGAGATGTGTTGTGATGTTGATTATATGATTCAAAAATGAGGTATGTTAATGATGAAATATAATCGGCCATGGAAGTAGCTCATTTTGGAAGTATGATTCGTGGATGTTTTAGAATTGGCCTAAGTGTTTTCGTCATTAACATATATATATATATAATGCCAAAGGTATGCCTGAGGAATTGGTTAAGTACATTGTTGTTAAATGCTTGTTGTTTTGTATAATTGTTGCCTAGCTACTAAATGAACTTAGGATATTATGGATAAGTTCAAGAGTGACAAAATTGAAATGAAGTAGGCTTGTGCCGAATGAGTTTGCTGGCTAACGAAAATTGTTAAGTGCTTAGTTAATGTGCATATAAGTAAGTGAAGTTATGTTATAATAGAACTAAGTATGGCTAGTAAAGCCTATTTAGTTTTCTTGCTATGTTTGACCATAAATATGATACATATTTAAATCTATTGTTCTAGATATAGATTAAATGATATGTGATTGCCAAATGTGATTGTTAAGTGAATAATATTAGTTAAGTACTTAAGCAAATCTATTGTTTTACTTAAGCTTAAGCGCAAAGAGGACCAAAGTTGGATAAGGAAAGGGAAAAAGTGATCGAATAGCCACGAGATCGTTCGACCACATCCGAGGTAAGTTTTAAGTGATTAAACGTTGAGTAAATTCAACCATAATAGGACATAATGAGTTGATTTAATAAGATATGATGTGGCCATGATATGTTTTAAACTCAAATGGTAAGTTCATAAGTGTTTGGACTTGGAAATTTAAGAGCAAATTGTAATAATTTGCTTAGGACAGCAGCAGTAACGTGATTTTAGAAAATCACCATAAATTGTTGGTGTGGAATTATAGGCTGAATAAAATATGTAATCAAAGCTTAATTAGTCTAGTTCCTTATAAAAGAGGCCGTGTGAGCAAAGAAATTTCCTATAAAGAGATATTTAAAGTTGTGTGAGACGGTGTCAGAATGACTCTGAAATCCCCTGTTCTGTTTTTAGAAAATCGTTATAATTTGCAAAAAAATGGTTATAAGGTAAAATTTATATGCTTAGACTCCTTAATGAGTCTAGTTTCAAATGAAATTGAATATAACACATTTTGAATTCTGTACAATGAGAAATCTGATTCGTAGTGAGGAGTGGTCAGATTAGTAGAACAGTGAAACAGGGGAAAACTTTAAGAAAAATCTGGTATTGATTGGCCACACCTAAAATTCTGAAAATTTTATGGATGAAGGATACATGAGTCTACATTCGGGGAAAATTAACGGCGATTGATTTTGAGTTTTGTAGCTCCAGTTATAAACAATTTAGTGACTGTTGCTCAGGAAAACTGCTTGTAGTGAATATGTGATTTTGTTGTAAACTTTGATGAAACTATTTGAGTTGCTTATAAGCTATTGCTGAAATTGATGTACAAGAAAAAAAAATATGAAATATGTATGAGATATATATATGTGATAAGGCCTAATGGCAGATGTGATGAATGTGAAAGTGTATATATATGTGATAAGGCCTAATGGCCGATGTGATGAATGTGAAAGTGTGTATATATGTGATAAGGCTTAATGGCCGATGTGATGAATGTGAAGGTGTATATATGTGATAAGGCCGAATGGCCAATGTGATGAATGTGAAAGTGTATATATGTGATAAGGCCGAATGGCCAATGTGATGAATGTGAAAGTGTATATATGTGATAGGGCCGAGTGGCCAACGTGATGGATGTGGAAGTGTATAAATGTGATAAGTCCCGAAGGGCATTTGTGTTAGTACTATATCCGGGTTAAAACCCCGCAGGCTTTATGCGAGAATATTATCACCGATTAATGACCGTAGGCCTCGTGCTCGTACTATATCCGAGCTCTAATGACCCGATGGCTACGTGTGGAGATTTTGTCTGGGTAAGCGCCGAACTAAAGGTTTTGCTGAAGATTCAAGTAAAGCGTAAGATTATACGACTTCACAGTGACAATTAGTAATAAATACGCTCAATGCATTAAATTGGTCAGGTATGTATTCTGAGATTATATTTAAGTTTGATTTAGACTAAATCACAAGGTCGTTATGTGATGTACATGTGAGTAAAGCAATAAGACTGTTCTATTATTATTGTGCATTTGGTCAATGTGGGAAGTGAGGTAAAAATATGTAATGTACCTGTGATCATAAGAGGTCACCATCAAGTGAGAATTTATCTGCCTATTACATATGATGAGATGTGCATATTCGGAAAAGGGGATGGTATGCCCGAAGGAAGAGTGAAATAAAATACGAACAACTATGTTATAATTTGATTGTTATCTGTTGACCTTGCTTAAAACTTACTAAGCATTGTAATGCTTACTCGTTTACTTTGTTCCTCTGTTTTATAGATCTCATTTGGAAGCTACTGGGCTCGGGATTGTCGTGACTAGTCACACTATCACTATCCACTGTTTGGTACTGCTACGTTTTGGAATATCTTATGGCATGTATAGAATAGACTAGTAGTGAGAGGATATTTTGGTTAATGTATAGGACTACCCCTTTGTTGTAGGTCATGTACCTTTCGGTTTTGTGTAAATTTGGATAGCCATGCGAAAATGGCTTAAGTATACTTGATCATAGCATTATAATCGTTTTGTATGTCGTCCGTCGAGAGGTATGGAAATGTTGGTAACGGTTAGTCATGGGAATGGTTATTCATGATCACCTTTGGTATATGTATGACAAACTCTAGTTGATCCATGGAGGATCATGAAATAGGTAAAGTTCACCTTAAAAATAGATGCTGGCAGCAGCAGTGATGTGGATGTGAAAAATCTCTAAAAATAGTAGGAATGGAATTAAATAGCGAAAAAATTATGTAACCGAACCTTGATGAATCTACTTTCATAGGAAAGTAACGATACGATCATATGAACAGTATGTTAAGAGATATTTAAGTTTTCGTTAGACAGGGCCAGAACAGTTTTTGGATTCCCTATTCCGACTATGGAAATTCATTATAAATTAACCAGAGATAATTAGAAGTCATGCCATATATGTACAGAATCCTTTTTGAGTCTAGTTTCCTTAGAAGCAAGCGGCATAAGCATTGAAGCCCTGTACAAGGAGTTATCTAAGTCGCATTGCAGGAAGGGCAGTGTAGTCGAACCCTGTAATAGGGGAGACTTTAACTAATAAACTGTACTAATTGGCCCGACCGAAAATTCTAGAAAAAAATTTGTAGATGCATATATGAGTCTAGTTTTAGGGAAAAATCACAAAACTGATTTTTGAGTTGTGGAACTCAAGATATGATTTTTAAGGTGACAGTGACGCAGTTAGCCAACTGCCTGGAAATTTTTAAAAAAAAAGTGGACTGTGTAAGTAAATGGATTAAGCCCGTTAACCCCTCGTGTCCGACTCCGGCGACGGTCTCGGGTACGGGGTGTTACACCTATACATGCCAAAATCAAAATATTAAACTAGGTATACCAAAGCTTCAAGTGATAGTGTGATCGATGCCTCTGATGTCCCTTAATCCCCTATACTAGCTTGGCAGCACTATAAGAAAATGGAAAGGAGAAGTAGTAAGCAAAAAGCTTAGTAAATTGCATGTAAATAAATAATAATGTCAACCACTCATAGTTAAAACACATAGCATATAATAGATCAACACAACATTCTTGAGTGCACAAAGGTAGATATCACCACATACTTATACATCACAAATATAAGCCAAAGATTTCAAAATCATTTTCATAGGTAGAACTGACTCATGTTATTCTTACCATTGAGACATCCTAACTAGACTCATATCTCACGAGTTTCGAATAAGAACCTGTACCACTCACAACATGATTATATCTTTCATATCATTGTCATAAGCTTTAAACTAACCCGTGAAATCATTTTGAATACTAAAGGATATCTGACAAGCTTTACACAAGAGGATGAATTGCTGATGCCATGTTCCAAACATGGTTTTACGTTGGCTCACATGTCGAGGCCGATGCCATGTCCCAAACATGGTCCTGATGCCATGTCCCAAACATGGTCTTACACTGGCTCTCATATTGTGGCCGATGACATGTCCTAGACATGGTCTTACACTAGCACACATATGACCCAAATGTCATGGCATGGATATCCAATCTATTCCTAGGCTCAACCGGGAATTTACTACATTAATTTCATCACGCATTATTCATAAATCATATTCAACTATATTATGCAGAATCGATCATTCAACACATAATAGCGACAAAGTTGTCTTACTTACATACAACTTACCTCGGTATACAAAAAGTGGGCGGCTAGTTGGATTTAATCTACTTGCTTGGCCTTCCCCTAGTCTAAGACCGAATTTTGTATTTCTTAACCTAAAATGATAAAATTTCACTAACTTAATCATCATATTAATCAATTCATTTCATAATTCATATTTTGGAAAAATGACCATTTTGCCCCTAGACTTTCACAAAAATTACGATTTTACCCCTAGGCTTGTAAATTGATTTTTATCGAATTTCCTCATTAATCAAGCTTAGAAAAAACTACTTTAAGCCTATAGCATCTCACAATTTCAATTATTTCATACATTTACCACATAATTTGTAACTTATGCAAAAAGGGTCCCTAGTTAGGGTTTTCAGGAAAGCTACTTCACAAAAGTTGTTTATTTAACAACCAAGATTCATTTTCTTCCATAAAATTTAGAAAACAACATGAATAATCTCATGGAAAAACCCTATACTTTCAACCATTTTGTAAAATAGTCTCCTCATTAGCTAGATTATGCTACAAGTGTCCCAAAAGTACAAAAATTATCAAGTAAGGCCATCAAAATCACTTACTTGTAACGGTAAAGAGTGGCTGAAATTTAGAAGCTCCAAAACACTTATTTTGCTGGTATTTTTTGGTGGAGAGGAGAAAGATGGGAGTTGATATCTTTTTCTCCTTATTTTATTTCTAGTCAAATTAGTCACCAACATTTTACCTAACTTTAACCCTACAATATTTTTGTCTCCTTGATCAGCCACTAACATATTTAAGGTATATTTACTCAAAAAAGACCCCTAATTTAATGTTCTATAGGTATTTGACACCTTCAGCTAGTAGAACAAAATTTTCACACTTTATGCTATTTAGTCCTTTTTCAAAACTAAGCATGCAATCGCGAAAAGTATTTCACCAAAATTTTCATGCACTCATATAATATTGTTACAACACATAAAATAACATTAAAAATAATTTCTTCAACCTCAATTTAGTGGTTTCGAAACTACTATTTCGACTAGGCCCAAAATCGGGTTGTTACAATATATGCATGCATATGCAATTACCTCTTATGTGATGTGATTTATAAATGCTTGGTAAATGGTTGACTGTGGCTTAATGGTTTTGTTGTTGAATGGTTAAGATTGGCGCATGGATATGCCAGGGAAATTAAGTAAAATTAAGTATGTTATTGGTAGCCATATTGAAACTTGTAGAATGTGAGTTGATATGATTTGGTTTAACAAATTATGGTATTGTAAATGTGTTGAGTGTGGATAATGAAATGTCATGATTTGGCCTTGTTTTGTGGATGTTTGGTTGCCTAAGTATATCATGATTTATGCCATTGAACTTTTTTGTGTGTAGGTGGAAATGAGGGTGACAAATGGCTTGGTAAATAGCCTTTATTTTGTCCACACGGGTGTGTGTCTAGGCCGTGTGTGACACACGGTCTACCTTATGGGCATGTGTTTCGATTGTGTGTCACCTACACCTTAATTTTGAGAAATAGAATGCTCAGAATTAAGCATATGGGCAAAGACATGGGCATGTGTCTCAGAAGTGTGAGGGACACGGCCTCAGGCACTAGCGTGTGTCTTGGGCGTGTGAAGTCTGTACCAATTTAATAAAAATTAAATTAACCACACGACCTAACACATGGGCATGTGACTTGGTCGTGTGACCTCAATTTGTTCATGCTTCGCAAAACAGAGAGTTACACGAGTTAGGGACACAGACGTGTGTGACCACACGGCCTACCCACACGAACGTGTCCTAAACCACACGTTCGTGGGTCCCCTATTCATGGCAAAAAATTTCTCTTTTTTGTAAAATTTTCCTAAATGCTTGGCTTAGTCCTGAACCACTTCCAAAGCATGTTTTGGGCCTCGTAGGCTTGCATTAGAGACTTTATGTTTGATTGTAAATGGTTTTAATTTATTCAGAAATTTATGACTCGGAATTACATGTTTGCTTGTGATGTAAGTCTGGTAATGCCTCGTATCCTATTCTGGTATTGAATATATGTAAGGGGTATTTCATGTTCGGTCCAGCTCTTTGGTTATTCCAAGAAAAGTTTGGATGGTTTTTCCATGAAGGATTATAAAAGTTGGATAGTTGTCCTAGTCTACATCTATTCTGGTTTTGATTCCCTACATAATAAACTGACTCGGGATTTGATGGACAATTCTCGAAAGAATGATTACCCTCACAATATACACAGGAAATAATGTCAAAGTGGCTCAATGGCTAATATGCAATAAGATTTAAACCGTTAGTAGCAAACTGTTTCAACATTGAAGAGATGGAAGATACTTGAGCTGAGAATGAAGTGAGGGCATCTACTTCATGCACTTTGGCTACTCGTCTTCCTAAAGCTGTTGGATTTGTCAGCCACTAGTAATTGTTACTTGTTATTCTCTCCATGATTTCTTAAGTCTCATTACAAGACTTAGTTAAGAGAGCTTCATTCGTAGAAACATCTACCACCAACCTTGTGTGTGCATTGAGATCATTATAAAATGTCTCTAGTTGTATGCAATATGGAATCTTGTGGTGAGGGCATTTGCGTAATAGCTCTTTGAATCTTTCCCATGCTCATATAGGGTTTCTTCATCCATTTGTTGAAAATTTGTGATCTCATTCTATAACAAAGCATATTTGTTAAGGAAATACTTTACCAAAAAGTGTTCTGCTAATTCTTGCCAAGTAGAATTGAATTGGGTAGAAATGAATTAAGTCATGCCTGTGCTTAATGTCATAACAAGTATGGAAACGACTTCAACCTCAATGTGTCTTCAGTTACACCTACTACATTGAAAGAATCGCTCACCTCCATGAACAACTGAAGGTGAATATGTGGATCTTTTGTGGGCATTCCACTAAATTGGTCCATTGTTTGAAGCATCTGAAACATCATAGGCTTTAGTTCAAACTACAGTGCCTCGATCTCCGATCTCCTAATTCTTAGATTAAGCTCACTAAGAAATGGCATACTGTACTGCCTTATAGCTCAATCCCTATCATCAGCAATAAGGGTTGGATTACAGGCATTAATGGCTCAATTCCCTTGAACATCATTTTGATTTCCACGGTCCATTTATGCAGCTTGTCTTTGAGTTAGTATTTCTCATCTTCTTTGTCCAAATGTCCTTTCGATTTTAGGGTCTAAAGGGAGTAAATCGACGAGTCGATCTATGTAACACCTGAAAAGATAATCACAAAAAAATAAAAATAAAAAAATAAAATTGCAAGATATAATTTAAAAAATAATGATTTAATTAAAAGTCCCCGAAAACAGCACCAAAAACTTGGTTCGTGACAGAATGTGAAAGTGTACATAGTCATCTTCAAGTAATAAGTGAGTAAAAAGAGTTATCGTATCCACAGGTTGGTTACGAAAAACACAATAATTTTGAGTGATAGGTGTGAAATTAAGTTAATTAACTTAATGCAAGTTAACCTAAATACAAATGAAATGAAATGCATGTGACAGCCCAAAATTTACCCTAGTCAGAATGTGGTTTCGGGACCACAAGACCGAGGCATAAAAATAATTTAAAATTTATTTTGATGCCTATGATATGTGTTAATTTGTGTGTGACATTTTGATGATTGATTTAGTGTTATAAAGGTGAATTTCACTAGAAAGGACTTAGTAGTGAACTTTGAAAGTATGAAGGGAAATGTGTGATGACTAATTAAAGCATGCATGCAAAACAATGGACTTGCATGTCAAATTCCCTTTTATAGGTGGTGGCGGCCATGACAAAGAATATGGGCTAAACATGTCATGAAACATGTTTTGTTGGGCATTAGGGAGAAATAATAAACAAATAAGCATGGGTAAGAAAAGAATGAAAAAAAAAAAGTGTGTGAGTGTGGTATCTCCCCCATTGCCGTGAGTTGTAAAGGAAGAAAGAAAAAAATTTGTTCATCCTTTCTTTGAGCCAAAACTAAGGAAGAAGGAGGGATTTTTGCTCCATTTTTTGGTTTGGAAGAGATCTAGAAGGAGATTTTGGCTATACTTGCATCAAGATTAAGGTATGTATGAGGTTGTGTCATGAGATTCATGCTTGTTTTGGTTGCTAACTTGATGTGCATGTTAGCCATGGTTCAAATCCTTGCTATGCCATGAAAAATGGAATTTGGCCAAGGTTGATATTGTGTTAAAGCCATTGCATGCTAAATGTGAAGCTTGCTAATGATGCATGCAATGATGGATTGACTACTCTTGAAATTTCTTTGTAGCAATCTTGAGTAAGACATTGAATTCTTTGTTTAACCATGACCAAAGTTGAAAGAGTATGGTTGTGATGTATTCGGCCATGGTGCATTCATGAGCATGATTTATGCTTGTTACTTGATTGGTAAAATTTGTGTTTGGATGGGTATGAACCCCTTGAGATTGACCTTGCACCTATATGTGTATACATGTTTGCACATGATGTATTGGCATGACATATGTACTATTTCAAGGTATATATTTGCTTGTGATGATGTTTCGGTTATGAAGTACATGAGAGATGTGTATTGAGCTACAATATGTAATGCGTTAGTTAGTAAAATACATGCTGTTTTTGTGTGGTATTAAGTGCATAATTGGCCTCAACATGGACATGCATATTCGGCCACATGAGGGGAAATTGGTGTGCATGCATTCGGTTAGAAGCAAGCATATTGATGCCTATTCTTGGCTTAGAAAATTCGGCTAAGAGGAATATTAACTAATGTGTTGAGTTCGATTCGTGATTTCGTACATATGTGACTTTGATGCCTAATGAGCATATATATTGGCTAGGTATCTTGAGTTCCTCTTTCAATGCTCAAATGATAAAACCAATTTATTTGTTAAATTAAGCTCAAGAGCAAAGGGGAGCTAAATTCGATAAGGGGAAGGAAAAAGTCGTCGAATAGCCGTCGAAATCGTTCGACCACGTCCGAGGTAAGTTTTCGAGTATCGAAACTTAGATTTTGATTCGATTGAATGAAGTAATAAGCAATCGAAATTGTGCCTTTGTATGTGGCCATTGAGCCGAAATGATATTTTTTCTAAGTGAATTGTGCATAAAAGTTGTGTTATGAAATTGAAACAAAGATGTGTATAAATGTTCGAGTGATATCCGGGCTAAGCCGAAGGCAATTGTGCAAATTGTGACATCGGGCTAAGCAGAAGGCAATTGTGCGAGTTATGATATCCGGCTAAGCCCGAAGGCAATTGTGCGAGTTGTGATATCCGGGTTAAGTCCCGAAGGCATTTGTGCGGGTTACCATAACCGGGCTATGTCCCGAAGGTGTTTGAACGAGTAGCTATATCCGGATAAACTCCGAAGGTATGTGATTCGAGAACTTTGAACTTGCTGTAAAATTTTCAGTTAATACGCTTGTGAAATTCCCAACAACAAGATGCGTTTAGTGTGTGCTTTGCACACTATGAGTAAGTGTATGTGCATATTCGCCCGATGATAAATGAGTTATCGCCTTGACTAAGCCGTTATTAGTGTATGAATATAAGAGTTGGGATTGTGAAGTAAGCGGTCTTTGAGAAATTGTGCATATGAATTATTGTTTAGCTACTTGAATGCTATGCTTTGGTTGTGTGTATATTATGGCTCGAAACTTACTAAGCATAAATTGCTTACTCCGTTTCTTTGTTTCTCTGTTTATAGATTTTGCTCGTTAGCGATCGGATTCGGGATCATAGAAGTTGAAGTCAACCACACTATCAAAGCCCTTTTGGTACTCTTTTAGTTGAGTTTTGGATATGGCATGTATAGGACTACCCTCGGTTGTTTTTAAGTACTTTGTGATGTATATGTGTGCGGCCATGCGAAAATGGTTCGTAAAAGTGGAGTATGGAATTTGACCATATGTGGTTTGTAATTATATTTGGTTTCATGATGTGATTATGGTTTGGAATGAGAGAGTTGGTCACATGATCAGCCATTAGAATGGCTAAATATGATCATATGTGGACCTAAGTATGACTAGACTATAGTTGGTCCATGGCAACTCGATCATTTATTAACTTGGAATCTAATATAAGTTCTTTCGAAATCTTATACTTAGAAAAACATGTATATTTTTATGTCCATATTGAGCTAAGGATTCCTTAGAATTTATGTAAAGTAACAGAGATGTATCAGGTTTGAAACAATTTAATCACAAAAACCTAAAGTTATGTAAGGTAATAGAGCTCTCCCGAGTTAGTACGAACCATTAATTTAATTGAATCAGGATCTAAATTCAGCAAGCACCTTCCAATTATCATGTCCATTAAGTATCATTTGATCAAGATTGATCAACTATTTCTAATGCATTCAAATATATTTTAATGCATGAAATACATAAATGATTTTAGTTGGAAGAATGAACAACCAAGGCACCAGACACCATAAACATGAATCAAATGAACTTCATCAAATTAATACAATTGCTCTAGCCAAAACAAAATTAAGTCATCATCATTAATGAAAAAACATTAAAACAATTTGCAAACATGTTGAATAACTAAGAAAAAAATTAAAGAGTAGGAAAAAGAAACTCTTGATGATTTCAGTGATTGTCCAAAAACCGATCGTGGTGGCTTCCTCCAATTCTCATGATTGCTCCTTGGAAACACAAAAATTTATATGCTTTTTCATACCCATTTTTACTTAAATTCATGCAAATCCGATTAAATTCTTGTCAAAAAATAATTAAATATTATAAAATAATTAAATTGTGTTAAGAATATGAACGTGGTGAATTTTAGTTAATTTTATACTTAATTTTGATTAATTTTGACTATTTTTGACAGATTCGCGCAAAGGGCAAAAATTGGCTCGACTGACACTGCTGAAAGCACAAAACCGACAAGAAATTTGAAGTATCGAGGCACATTATTTCCAGCCTAAGACAGTCCAAAAATGTGTATTAATTCATAACTTAATTAATTTTAATTTATTCCTCATTTAATTTGGGTCAAATAAATTATTTCTAATTAATTATGGAGAAAGGGTCCTGTTGAGCTGCACTGGTCGAACCAAATTGAGTGAACCAAACCAGCCAATAATTGGGCAGCCCAAAACCATCCATATGCTAACCCAAATCAGCATTTTAGCTGATTAAATATGCTTGCAAAAATGCCCTTGAAAGACTTCAAAATTGCATTCAAACCCCACCTTTAATTGTGGCTTTGTAGATTTGCCCCAGGCTATTAGCAAAGTTGAAAGTCTCAACTTTTTCCAAGTAGATGGCAGTGCATAGTGGGGCTATTTGGCTGCAGGAATTTTCTATTTTTAGCAGCCACAATCATCTATAAAAGCCACCCCTTTCTGATCATTCAAACCATCCCTCAATCCCACAACATTCTCTCATTCTCTCTTCTCCTCTCTCACTTTTCTCTCCATTTTTTTCCATCCCATTTCCCTTTTTGTTCGAGTTCCAATTTCTTCTCTTGGGAAAGATGCTCTCATCATCCATTTTTGAGCAGCAATTAGGTGTTTATAAGCTACCTTGATAGCTGAGGACCACGAAGAACGAAGAACGGAGCAACTAGTCAAGCCACGGAGAAACATTGGATTTGTTTCTTGTTCCCTATCTCTTTAATTTTTGTTGTTGTTTTGACGAACATGTTTATGAATATTTATGCTATTGAAATGGTTATTTTAATCAATTTAGCTTAAATTAAGTTTGTGTTGGGTTGATTATATTCAGCCTGCTTGAATTGTTAAAATGATGTTTATGCTGTTATAGGCCTCTGTAAATTGCTTGGTTAAGTAAAATCATGCCTAGTTATTTTTGCAATATAATTTTTAAATAACTAATGAATTAATTATTAAATTTTATTGAATTTATAATTAATAGACACAATTCTTAAACATGACGCGATTCTTAATCAGTGCATGTTTATTCTTCTAAGGTAGCTGAAGTTTAAATTAGCATTGTATTTGGCGATACATATGCCTTGCATGACTTGCAAGATTTTTGTGATTAAACTGTTTCAAGGTAGAAATACCCTGTTAGCTCACTTAACCTTTTATATGCTTTTGAAGATTAATTAACCACTTGTATTGACATTGAAAATTTTCAAGAGATTGATTAATTTAATAAGTATGTATGAGCAGTAGTTAGCAAATTACCGAGTTGTCGTGAATTTATTCGTAGCAATATAAACATAAGTTTAATAATTCTAAGTTAAAGAAATGTAATTAATCCAACACAAGTATGTTATTTGGATTAAATCTTATTTGAAATCGTGCATTAGAACTCCTTTGTTTTATTTTAATTATTTACTTAGTTTTTAAATAGTTTTGACCATATTTTAAAACCAAATTATTTTTACCTCGTCAAAGGGTTTTACAATTAATTTCATAAATAATTCTTTTTACAGTCTCTGTGGGTACGATAACTCAACATTTACCTGTCACTTTATTACTTGTTGTGATTGTGTACACTTTCACATTTTCCGTAGTTCCACTCCTTCGTAAACTACTCCTCAAGGTTACCAGCTAAGATTAGTTTTCTTTAAGGAAAAATGATAGTTAAAGGAAATGAGGATATGAGAAGGCTTATGCGTGCAAGGGAGAAAAGGAATGTTATGAAGTATGAATGAATGGTAAATGATAAAGGATGATTGAGAAGTAAAATGAAGGTGGTATTTATAGTAGAGGGATAGCATTGGAGTTAGCTAAAAATAGCTTAGAAATCCCTTAAATTGCTCCCTTTCTTGACTGGCCATGAATTGTGGAGAGTGGGCTGATTTTTTCATGATTTTTTGCTTGATTCTTGCTTGAGTTGTGTCATGGGTTGGAAAAAAATCAAGGTAGAATTTAGGGGCTGATTTGTAATTTCTTTGCACATGTAGGGATCTTCAAATTAATTCTTCCAAAGCTAATGTGGGTTGCTCTCATGCCTTTCCCAAATTTGGGCCATTCTCCCCCTTATTGGACGATTTTGACAACCCAATCTGAAGCAGACTTCATTCTTTTTAGTAACCATCTTGCAAGTTGGGTTGAATTTATAAGTCCAACTGGTGGGCTTGCTGTCCACATGAAGTAGAAATTAACTTGTGTTCATTTGTGATATTATTGATTCCTACATGAATTAATTTAGTGGTCCAAATATAGCAAGTTGAGTAAAAATTAACATGTAGCATAAAATAGAAAAATTATGTAAAATTGATACTAAATTGTATAAAATTACAAACTTCACTCAAATTATGTCTAATGTCTTAATAGGAATTAGAATGACTCAATTGGCTACCCACATGCTCAGAATTTGCATAAATTATGAGTAAAATGGTGCTAATAAAACCTATATATTTTAAATGTATCACTGAGTCAGTGATCTCAAACCCTGTGACCACCAAATTACCATTCCCGTCGATGATCAAGGATAAACGAAAGAGTGACAAAGCAAATTTTGTAAGTTTTCTGAACCTATTCAAGACCTTTAATGTTAATTTATCCCTTTTGGAATTAATTGATAAAATTTTGAAATATGCCAAATACTTAAAGGAAATCATGTCAAGGCACAAGAAGTTGAAAAAGGGTGAACAAATCATATAGTTGCCTCTTGTAGTGCTATCATTGCTAAGAAACTACCCCCGGAATTGAAAGATCTAGGTAGTTTTACAATTCCAATAGAGGTAAGGGACATATATTTCAGTAAGGCCCTTTTTTATTTAAAGGTAAACATTAATTTAATGCCCCTATCAATTTATAAAAAAAATTGAATTAGGGGAGTTGAAAAATACATCAGTAACACTATAATTAGCTTACAGGTCTTTAGTATGACCAAAAGGTGTACTTGAGGACGTATTACTTAAAGGTGAGTATTTTCATTGTCCCTACCAATTTTTTAGTCTTTGACTTCAAAGAAGATCAAGAGATCCCCATACTATTGTGTAGGTCATTTTTTGCCATGCCTAGATCAACCATCTATGAGTTAATAATGAAAATTCAAGGTGAGATAAAAGTGTTTAAATGTGGTCATGATTCCCAAGATACAGGATTTGAAAAATAAATAGGGAAAGAATGTTTTGCATTATTCTATAAAACCCCTAATAGCCTTGACCGAAAGTATTTTTTGAGTGTGATGTGTGCAGGAAAACATGGTCCAAATGAATGAAAAAAGTAGAAAGATTCAGGATTAATTAACATCAATTAGAAAGATTGCAATGTCAAAAAGAGACAAAAAAATGAAACTAGATAGTAATGGGTTATTGGACGAGTTTCGTAGCCATACTTGATTTAATCATCGAATTTTATTATGCCTATAAATATTGTAATTTTGTGTAGATTGCGAGGATTGTATTTTGGTATTTTTAATTTTAAGTAGGGTAAGAATTAGGTTAGCGTAGGGCTTAGCTGACCCTAGAAGTGTCTTAAATTGTTTAAGCACAACCCATGGAGTCCAACACACTTGAAAAACATCAATTTACATTTCCCAGTACATGTTGCGACACAGGAACCTTCACGTTGCTTCATGAAACTTCGACCCTAAATAATTTTAAAATCCCAGAGTGTGTCACGACATGGGTACCCCTGTGTTGTGACACACAACTTTGAAGCATAAAAATTTGAGAATACCAAGTCCTGTCGCGACACAGGGACCCCATGTCTTGACACCCTACTGTGAACCAAATTTTTAAAAAATTTTAGCCTTCTGTCGCTACAGGCCTAGACCCATGATGCGACACATCACTTCAAACCTAAATTCTGAGTAATTAGGGTAGTGTGCCACAACACACATTCCCCTATGTCGTGACATAACATTATTTTTCAGCAAATTCTGGCCCATCTTCGCATACAGCCCGTTGGCATTTTTATATAAATCGTACGGTTTCAAACCTAAAACATAACTTTCAAAACATCCAATAGAGCACCCAAGAGCATTAGGAAGCTAAACTTCTCCTCTATCTTCGTTATTTCAATTTCGAGCATCTAGGCCCACGTTTTCATTAGTAGTCTCTTCTTCCTTCACGTATCAATTCATTTTTCTAGTATTTTTTCTTCTTCTCTTTAATAGGCCACCTCATCAAAAATGAGCGAAAAACAATCCTGACGAGGTTAAAAATTTTAATCTTATTCTTTGTTATGCATTTTATTTTACTGTTATATTAGCTTGATTAAACATTGTTACATAGAACCTCGAAAAGCACGCCATACACAAGAAGCATCGATGAATTTCGACGCTACCTAGTTCGACAACTTGAAAGTCAAATGGTACTATTTATAAATGGATGGTTCACGTTCTGTAACACCCCTAACCCACATATGTCATCGGATTAAGGTTACAGAGCATTACAGGACAATCGAAAACATTTAAACTTAACTTCATTCAATAACATAAACAATTTATAAACCAATCATATATATACATACCGTCCTAAAATCGAGCCCTCGAGGCCCTAAAAATACCTTAAAAAAATGGGACCAATTTGAAATCATTTAAAAAGTCTAGAAAAATCATAAAATTTTGGAAATAGGGGTCACATGGCCATGTGCCTCACAGGGTTGAGACACTCACCTGTGTCTCTAGTCGTTTAACCTTCAAACTAGGGACACATGGCCATGTCCCAGCCCGTTTCCTCACCTGCGTAACTCTTTGAGTAGGGTCACACGGTCGTGTCAAAAGCCCATGTGCCAGGCCGTGTAACTCTCTAAGTTGCCCTACACGCCCATGTGCTAGGCCATTTTCTAGGCCATGTAACTCATTGAATTGCATACAAAAGAAATCTCAGATGACACACGACCATATCGCCAGGCTATGTGCCATACACGGCTGAGTCACACGCTCGTGTCTCAGGCCGTGTAGACCCAAATTTTCCTAAAATCAAGCTATTTCTAATGCCAATTCATGCATAAACATTTAGGTCTATTGTGCACATATTAAAGGCAACAAAACCCTATCAAAACATACATATAATTGCAATTCAAGAATCCTAATTCAACTAACCAATATGTCATTCAAAGGCACTTCAAATGCATTCATCAACACTTACCTAAACATGTCAATTCTACCAAATTTCAAATTTCAAATTCTAGTTTAATACTATCCAAATCATGCCATAATTTGACCATAATCATACCAATTTAAAACATACCATATGAGCCATTCAAAACATGCATCATAAGATAGCCAATATAAACAATCTAGCCATGCATCAAATAATACTAGCAAAGTTAACTTACACAACTTATACATGCCAATTCATTAACTAAACAGTAAACAAAATGGAATTACAATTAACCTTATACATGTCATTATAACCTTGGCCAAAACATTCAAAAACTACTGATATTTATGCTGAATAGTGTGATAGATCTCTGGCGAGCTTCCAAACCGATCAAGCTTATGATAATCTATGAAACATAGGAAAGAAACCATGTAAGAAATTAATGCTTAGTAGGTTCGTAGAAAATAAAACATAACTTACCATTTCATTTACATAACATATAGTATAAGCATAATATAACCCAAACCACAAGGTTGGCACAAGCCTATACATCATCATGAATACACAAGTTAGCACACTTGCATATAAGTCAAATGAATCAACCATAACATAACTTATTTTCCATATGAAGTACATTAATTAGATCATTGATAAACCGTAAATTATACATATTTTTACCCCATGTTTAAAGCATTTTATGGATGATTTCTCATTAGAATTAGTGAATTCGATGCTCCCAATGCTTTAATTTCATATTTTGTACTTAAGAGAGCATAGGAGAGCGAAAGGAACGAGAAACGGGCCAAAAACGGATAAAATGGGCCAAAGTACGAAATCAACACGGCCTGGACCTCCTCACACGGGTAGACCACACGGCCGTGTCAATTTGGTAGGCTCGAACAAGGCCTGAAGTAATCGAACATGGGAGTGTCACACGGGCGTGTCCCTGCCGAGCCCAAGTTGAGTCCAATTCGAAAAAGCCAATTTTGAGGGTTTTTAGATATTCCAGAGCCTATAAATAAGCACCAGTGGAGGAGAAAAGGGGAGACGGAGAAGAGGGGTAAGGAATTACCCTAAGGAAGTCGATTGATCCATCTCAGAAGCTGGATTCATTATCAAGACTGAAGATCTCTTCTCAATTTCCCTTCAGGAGTTTTGGGTTTTCTTTTTGTTTTGTATTCTTTATTCTTCTGAGATGTTTTCTTATTTAGTTATGAACTAAATCCCCTAAATACATAAGGGGAATGAAACCTACGACGAATCTTGTTATTATTTTCTGAATCGTATGATAAATATTTAACTTGTTCTTAATTATGTGTTCTTAATTCTTATTTTGATATCCCAAGATAGTAATTCAAGACACACTCTTATTCAGAGGAGGAATAGACCCTGTCTAAGAGTACATTTGCCATAATTAAGCGGAGTTGATTGCGTGCCTAGAAATAGGTGACAAGATTTTTCTGGATTAGGGTGAAACCTAATAAGGGGATCCATAGATCGAGCTAATGCAACCCTAGAGTGTTAATTAAAGAAAAGTCTCTGTTATTCAATCTAGGGATTAAACGTTATTAGTCTTGAATAGGGATAATAACATAACTTAGGGATCTCTACGGAACAAGTTGAATGAATAAATCATTCGATTCGGAGCCAGAATAACAAGTAAAGTCTAGGTGGATTTTTCCTTAGGTATTGTCTCAAGTCAATCGATTTTCCCAAAAGCAATTCCCCAATTCTTTTCTCTGTGCATTCTTAGTTTAAATAATTAGTTAATTAAAACAAACCCCTTTTATTCTTAGGCTAGATAATAAAAAGATAGTAATTACTAGTACTTTTGGTTCCCTTAGGTACGATATCCTGGTCTTGCCGTTACTATACTATTGTTCGATAGGTGCGCTTGCCTTTTCATCATGATAATAGTTAGTCTAAGTCTGATCTTCATTATAAATATTTATTACTTGTTACGAATCATTGCGATCAATTTTTTGGCGCCATTGCCGAGGAACTGAAATATTAGGAACACTAAATTTTTATTACTTTAGCCATTTATTTTTCTTGAAATTTAATTTAATTTAATTATTATTATTTATTAATTTACCTTTTCTTTCTCTTGATAGGTTTTTATAGTTTATGACTAGAAGAAACCCGTCAAGACCTTTACTTTTTGACGAAGAAATCGATCTAACAGTTCGTAGAAATCAAAGAGAAATAAGGCGTAGTTTATGATACACAGAAAATGAACAAGAAGACAATACTTAACCTCCAACCGATGAGATGGCTGAAAACCAAGACAATCAGCTGCCTCCAGCAATTGCAGCTAATCAAAATCTTGCTCCACGTACTATGTATGACTATGCTAAGCCCTCTTTAATAGGGACTGAATCAAGTATAGTTAGACCTGCTATTGCTATGAATAATCTTGAATTAAAACCTAACACTATTCAGATGATACAGCAGTTTGTTCAGTTTGATGGTTTGCAGGATGAAGATCCCAACACTCACTTAGCAAAATTCCTGGAATTTTGCGATACATTCAAAATCAATGGCGTTTCTGATGATACCATCCGGCTTCAGTTATTTCCCTTCTCATTGAGAAACAAAGCTAAACAGTGGTTAAACTCATTACCACGAGGGTCTATCACTACTTGGGAACAAATGACCAAGAAATTTTTACTAAAATATTTTTCGCCGGCTAAAACGGCTAAATTACGCAATGATATCTCTTCTTTTGTGCAGATGGACTTAGAAACACTTTACGATGCATGGGAGTGATACAAGGATCTATTGAGAAGGTACCCTCACCATGGGTTACCTCTATGGCTACAAGTTCAAATGTTCTACAATGGTGTCAATCCCTCGACAAGACAAATGATTGACGCAGCTACTGGCGGAACCATCAACAATAAAATACCGAAAGATGCCTATGAATTTATAGAGGAGATGTCACTGAATAACTATCAGTGGCAAGTTATGAGGACAAAGTCGACAAAAACAGCCGACGTTTATGACATCGATTCAGTCACCATGCTCTCTAATCAGGTAGAACTTCTCAATAAAAAGATTGATAGTTTTCTTGGTTCTACGCAGGTACATCCAGTAATGAGGTGTGACTCAAGCGGAGGAGGTGTGCATACAGAACACCAATCCTTCAATCCTAAAACTAAAGAAGAACAAGTCAACTATATGGGTAACAATAACTTTTGATCTCAAAATAGCCCATACAGTAATACCTATAATTTAGGTTGGAGGAACCACCCAAATTTTTCTTGGGGAGGTCAAGGGAATCAAAAGCCACAAAATCCTCAGGGTTTTCAATAGCCACCTTATCAACAAGAGAAGAAGTAGAACCTTGAAAAGATTCATTCAAAATTCATCTTGGTGTCAGAAACCCGTTTCCAAAATACCGAGATAGCACTTAAGAATCAACAAGCATTTATCAAGGGACTTGAAACTCAGATAGGCCAGCTATCCAAACTAATCTCCGAGCGACCACAAGGTAGCTTACCAAGTAATATGGAACCTAATTCTGCAATTAGTTCCCAAGATAAGGAAGGATTCATTGCACCTGAGCTAGAATTACAGCAAGACAAAGCGATGAACAGGTAAGTAAGAATTATGAACCTCGTGTGCCATATCCTAAAGCGATGGTGAAAGACAGAACAGAAGAACAATTCGATAAGTTTGTCATTACATATTAACTTACCCTTTTATTGAAGTTCTTTCGCAGATGCCCAACTCAGCAAAATTCTTAAAGGAACTTCTACCTAATAAAAGGAAATTAGACGCTACATTGCATGTGGAACTCAATGCAGTCTGCTCAGCTATTCTGAAGAGTAAGCTACCTAACAAATTGAAAGATCCAGGGAGTTTTACAATTCCTTGCTTTGTTGGTAGTTTATATGTGAATAATGCTTTAGCTGATCTAGGGGAAAGTATAAATGTTATGCTGTATAAAATGTTTAAATGACTAGGTCTCGGTAAACCCAAACTGACTAGGATGAGTATACAATTGGCTAACAAAACAGTTCAATTTCCTAAGGATATTATTGAAGATGTTCTCGTTAAAATTGATAAATTTATTTACCTAGTAGACTTTGTCGTCTTAGATATGGATGAGGATAATGAGGTACCTTTAATTTTAGGACGCCCTTTTTAGAAACTGCCAGAACCATTATTAATGTAGGCACAGGGGAGCTAACACTTCGTGCAGGTGACGACGCAGCAACACTCCAAGCATGCGACTCAGTCAAAACCCCTAAGACTCAGGATAATGCTATAAAACCTGTCAATGAAAAAACTAATATTCAATCATCCTTGCAGGAACCTTCTCAAACCAAGACAACAGAGACAGTGCGCTACTATCATGAAAAAAACAAAGACATCCATGAAGAATGAAGGCTACGGATAATGGATCTAGACGAATGGTGAGAACACAAACCGAGAACACATGATAAACCAAAACTATGCCAAAACAAGCCAGATACCTCTCCTAATCAACTTGAGGCAGGCGATAAAGTCTTACTAGATGCTGTTGATCCTCACATTGTCACTACCACACCGAATGAGGAAATCCCTCTTACGGTACTTAGTATTTTTCCATTCAGTACGGTTGAGGTGAGTCATCCCAAGTTCGGCACTTTTAAGGTAAACAACACCCGATTAAAACCTTATTTTAAAATTGACAACATGAATGAGGAGTATGAACTCCTCGAACCACCATGATCATTCAACGGAAAGGTAAGTCGAGCTTAGACATAAATAAGAGCTTCTCAGGAGGCAACCCGAGCACTAATATTATTAATTTCTTTAAATTCTGATATTTAACTCTTAACCTACTAATAGAAATTTTGAATACAGGTGTTTTCCACAAAGACACGGCCAATCACACAGGCGTGTTAAGGCCGTGTGAAAATAGGGCAAAAGATTTCCCCAACAAGGGCTACGATAAAACGCCACGGCCGTGCGACATGGCCGTGGTCGAGCCTACCAAAACAACACGGGCGTGCGACACCCCCGTGTGGAGGAACCATGGATGAACCTGTTAAAATAGCACCAGCGTGAGACATGCCCGTGTCTAACTCCTGTGGTTGAACCTGTCAAATTTCCACGGGCGTGGAAGAATTGAACGAAGCTAGACACAGTCATGCGACACGGCCGTGGGAACCAACACGTCCGATGCACATGGGCGTGTGTCATATTTCAGAAGCGCCAAAATAGGAAAAACGCGAAACACACAGGCTCACCTTCATACGTACACGGGTGTGGCCCTAGGCCGTGTGGCCCTCCCCTATATAAGCAAATCACTGGTCATTTTCTTCTTTCTTTCAAAAGACCTAGCTGAAATCTCCCCTTCTCCACTCCCTAATCCCTATTCTCAGCCACCACTACCCTCTCGTCCAGTTCATGTGGGAGCTTCATATGCTAACATCTCTGAGCACTTCATCCGATTCGAGCATCAATGTTTTCAACAATTTGACAACATTGATGCTACTCTACAGCAGAGTTGTCAACGCCTTCCCATCTCATCGCTAGTCCTGCCTCGCGAACCATCCAGCGATGAAGATGTTTAGAAATATTTATTTATTATTTTATGTTTTTACTTATTATTGAAACTATTTCTATTATTTTTATTAGATTTTAGAATTTTATTTTTATTCTTTATTTCGGTTATTTCTCTTCAAATCCTTTTACTTCCTAATATCTCTTAAAAAGTTCCTAATTTTCTCCCTGGTTTATAGAACTACTAAGCTCATCATCACATAGGAACACAACTCCACCAGGGAAGGTTCTCCACAACTACCATGTCCTGCTCGATCACGACCATAGGTACCACTAGATATAATATTCTTTTGGCACAGGACTTATGGCCTAATGAACCTCTACGACTGCTGGAGTATCCTCCTCCACTCTCAAACTGATCACTTTCCAAAACTCTAAGTTCGAGGAATTCATCATACAGGATGTTTCACTTCTCTCCCTAACTTATTTTTATTCTCTAACATCTATCATTTTACATTGAGGGCAATGTACATCTTAAGTGTGGGGGGTATTTATTTCACTATCAGAAAAAGATCCCTGAATAATCACCTTGTTCTTATGAAAAAACTCACATATCATATTTAGGATAAATTTTAATTGACTTATGATTTTGATTGATATATCTTGAATTAAAACATAGGGGATTATGCACTGATTATTTAAACTTTCAGACATTAGAGGATCAAGCATGATAAGTTGATTTTTAAGAAATTAAAATTATAGGTTGTTTCTCCAAGTCTAGGTATTACTTTGAATTAGAATTCATGAGTTCAAACATCAAAAAGCCATAATTTTTGTGAGATTTTTTAGCCTTTTGAGCATTTATTCATCCTTTCATGCTTACTTTTATTTTGCTTTGAGTGCGCCAGTATTGAACTGTTATTCTAGAACTTGCTTGATTATGCATGTCGAGACCACATTGTTTGATTTGATATGTCAAAATGATTAAGGCACTTAGGATTAACCCACTCATGCCTTGAAAAGCCTACCTCCACAATTAACCCCTAGTAAACCCCCTTGAGCCTAACAAGCCATTCATTATATTACCCTTAATATTAACCATTAACCCTTTATTGTTGAAATCTCCCAAATTAATTTGATCCCTATTTTTGTCGAGATCTGAGCTGGAAAAGTTGCTTAGCTATGTTTTTCTTCTTTATCTAACTCATTTTTTTAAAAAAAAAACTATGTATACATATTAGTAATTCCATATTCTGAGAAGAAGCTCTGTTGTACGCAAGTGAAGGTTAACTCTTTTTCTAGTTAGGCAATTTTTCAATTCAATCTCGAT
The DNA here is from genome assembly GCF_025698485.1 of Gossypium arboreum. Taxonomy (NCBI): domain Eukaryota; kingdom Viridiplantae; phylum Streptophyta; class Magnoliopsida; order Malvales; family Malvaceae; genus Gossypium; species Gossypium arboreum. Next base: position 34,399,223 of record NC_069082.1, read on the forward strand.
TCTAACCCTTTCTTTCAGCTTGTGACCACACCCCCCAACCAAGCCGCACTACAACCCTCTAAAGACCTTTTGATTGATGTATCATCTTAAATTATAATGGTGGAGATTTGATTTTCATGCAAGCCTATGGTAATGACTTTTCATTATTGACTATTGAGTGCTTCATTTATTATCCTTAAACACCTCGAGTGATTTGAGTGAATCTTTAGTGAGGATGTGAAACTCTGTGATATTCTGAATCAAAGGTAATTACTTAGATGGGAAGAGGCACCTATGTTTGCATGATTAAATACTCAACTTGGAATGTTTGAAACTTTTATGTTTTTTTAGTTGAACTCTCAATGTATGATTACCTATGGATTATTTTGAGATATTATCGATAAGAATTATAAGTTGAGAAGAATTTATTTTGATTATGAGTTGAAGATTTTGCTTGAGGACAAGCAAATGCTTAAGTGAGGGGGTATTTGATAAATTGTAAATTATACATATTTTTACCCCATGTTTAATGGACTTTATGGATGATTTCTCATTAGAATTAGTGAATTTGATGCTCTTAATGATTTAATTTCATATTTTGTACTTAGGAGAGCATAGGAGAGCGAAAGGAATAAGAAACGGGCCAAAAACGGATAAAATGGGCTAAAGTATGAAATCAACACGGCCTGGACCTCCTCACATGGGCAGACGACACGGTCATGTCAATTTGGCAGGCTCAAACAAGGCTTGAAGTAATTGAGCACAGGCGTCTCACACGGGTGTGTCCTTCCAGAGTCCAAGTTGAGTCCAATTCAGAAAAGGCCAATTTTGAGGGTTTTTAGGCATTCCAAAGCCTATAAATACTCTCTCCTCAATTTCCCTTCAGGAGTTTTGGGTTTTCTTTATGTTTTGTATTCTTTATTCTTCTGAGATGTTTTCTTATTTAGTTATGAACTAAATCCCCTAAATACCTAAGGGGAATGAAACCTAAGACGAATCTTGTTATTTTTTCTGAATCGTATGATAAATATTTTACTTGTTCTTAATTATGTGTTCTTAATTCTTGTTTTTATATCCCAGGATACTAATTCAAGACACGCTCTTATTTAGAGGAGGAATAGACCCTGTCTAAGAGTACATTTTCCATAATTAAGCGGAATTACTTGCGTGCCTAGAAATAGGGTAACAAGATTTTGCGGGATTAGGGTGAAACCTAATAAGAGGATCCATAGATCGAGTTAATATAACCCTAGAATGTTAATTAGAGAAAAGTCTCTGTTATTCAATCTAGGGATTAGACGTTATTAGTCTTGAATAGGGATAATAACATAACTTAGGGATCTCTACGGAACAAGTTGAATGAATAAATAGTCCAATTCGGAGCCAGAATAATAAGTAAAGCCTAGGTGGATTTTTCCTTAGGTATTGTCTCAAGTCAATCGATTTTCCCAAAAGCAATTCCCCAATTCTTTTCTCTGTGCATTCTTAGTTTAAATAATTAGTTAATTAAAACAAACCCCTTTTATTCTTAGGCTAGATAATAAAAAGATAGTTATTAGTAGTACTTTTGGTTCCCTTAGGTACGATATCTCGGTCTTGCCGTTACTATACTATTGTTCGGTAGGTGCGCTTGCCTTTTCGTCGTGATAATAGTTAGTCTAGGTCTGATCTTCATTATAAATATTTTTACTTGTTACGAATCACTACGATCAATCATGCGTTCTTTCCATAAGATCATGCTTGATTCCATCTGAATACTTACCTTTTCAATCCCTTTTCTTGCCTATTGAACCATCTAGAATTTCATCGAATACTTAGGAAAATTGACACAAAGTGTGCCTTTACATATAACTCTAACCTTTTCTTTACATCATTGCTCACACGAGCTATGAAATGTGCCTGCTCACACGAGCTATGGGTAGGAGTGTAAGTTACATAATGCTGCTCACACGAGTTGTGGAGTACTCGCAACAAATGCAAGACCTCAAACATCGGTAGGACATTCAAGACCAGCACCCAAAACATGAAATCCCTAATGACATGTCATTTGTATCCTAGAAATTCCTAAGTTTCAATCGGTTTTAAGGTTTAATACCATTTTAACCATTTTATTTCATTTAAGCTTAATTTACCCAATTACCATTTTAACCTTTAAAAACTTTAATAATTTAATCAAAACCATGTCCATAAACATCTGCTACCATCTCAATTGGTTTATTTACCATTCAAGTCCTTTAGTTTAAAATTTCATAACCATTTGACCTTTTAAGCTAATAGAACTCTATTTTTACACTTTTACGATTTAGTCCTTTTTACTTAATTAATCAGGCAAACATCAAAATTTCTTAATGAAATTTTAATACGACCTTACTATAATACCATTGAAATTAAAATAATAATTTACTTGTCAGATTTGTTGTTCTAAAATCATTGTTCTGATTTCACTAAAAATGAATTGTTACATGTTCATTCAAAAACGGGGTTTGACCCCAAGTTAACTAATTATGACACAATTCGGGAATTGGTGGATTTCCACCATTGGCGTAATTTATGCACAACCCCAATCAAACCAATAATCAACACCATTGTTTATGAATTTTACGCTTCGTTAAAAGATTAGAAAATTCACAAACCCTCGAATCATAAGCTACGCTATGTAACAGTTTGGGGTAAACAGGTACTTGTTATGCCCCAAGAGATTTGCTCTTATTATGATACTCTATATTATACTTATGATTTTCTAAAGTTTTTTTATTTAACTTTGTATTGTGGCATCGATATGGATGCAATTTTGAGATATCTGACACAAGGACGAGATGAGTGGACTCATCAAGCCGGTTCGATATCCCGGTCAAATTCAATTAGGCATTATGTTTCTGATTGCCAATATATGGATACAATTTATTTGCACCCGCATTTCCCCTACTGAATTCGAACGATTTTACTTGATTAAATTTTGTAGAAAAAGGAGTTCTGTGTGGGACATTGGATCTATCAGGCGGTGTTGCAATGCATCAGTGGCCAGAAGTAGGGAACGTACTTCCCCCATCTTATAACAGCATTGTGCGAACGAGCAAAGGTTCTTATGTCATCTACCAAGAATATCATCATTCCATCAAGGAGTGTACTCGAGAACATATGTATGGTCAATTCATTAACCTTCAACTGAAACAAGTGAAAGAATGGAATCAACATCGAAAAGAGAAGATTGATGTCCCAGCGCCATCTAAGCAAAAGAGCAAAACTGAGCCCCAGTTAATCAGCTTGACTGACATGTCGGATATAGAATGGGCATTAGATGTATGTAAGAGATGTCTCCAGTGGGCATCGATTATGCACAGAGTCATGGCATTCACGTGCCTAAGCCTCCACTGAACAAGTATGCGCTCGTTCCACACTCTGACGAGACCAAAAGGGGAGACGAAGAGCACAATGATGATGACAATGATAATGAAGAGGAGGATTGCAATGATGATGAGCCTTTCCAAGCCTTGAATTACGAGGTTATGTTTCATCTAGAACCCCCCCAATGAAAGGAATCGCATTCCGCAGCTCTAACAAAGCCCAGCCCAATCTTCATGTAGGAGGGCTACAAAAATAGTTGCGGGACAAGGCAAGGAAAAAGCAGTAATGTATGCAGAGACGGGCATAAATTTGATTAAATTTGAACAATTTTTAATTTTTATTTATTGGACTTGTACTTTTTATTTTTTGATGATTTTTATTTTTCTTTTTTTAGTTAGATTTTTATTACTGTATTTCTTTTTTATAGTTAATTTCTGTGTAAGAACCCCATATTTTTTTTTCTGTACAAACATTTTCGAGATGAACTGAGAAGGAAAAGACAACCCGACATAAAATGTGGGACTATCACGCCAAGTTGGGTAATTTCGATCCTTAATTTATTCTTGAGCACATTAGGGACAATCTACTAAATAAAGTGTAGGGGTGACATAAAATGTTTACGAATTTCTAATTTTTTCATTATTTTTCTTGTTATTCTTAGGAAACTTTAGAGTGAATTTTTTATATATTGTGTGTGTGTTTGAGCTTGTAGAAATACAAGTGATTGGTTAGGAGCATGTATCTAGGATGTTTGGTTAAACCGTAAATTTAGCATAAAAATAAACAATTTTAAGTTATTTGCATTTAGACTAGTTAGTTCAAAATTTTAAACGTAAATAGGAAAATGAAGTTAAATGTATCAAATGGAATAGGTATTTATGAGTAAGTATTTATGATTGATGAATAATAAATCAATTAAATTTGAATACTCAATCATTAAATCCATGGTTATTGAAATGGTATCGTATAATAAGTATAAAATCCTTACAAGTATGTTCCTTAAAATAAAATGAATGTGTGAACAAAAGAATTGTGAGGGTTTAAAGCAAAACAAGTTTGATAAAAGCATAGAACGGAAAAAAGTCAAGAGAGTGAGAGTGGTCACAATGATTAAATTAAAAAATATGAGAAATTGAGAAAAATCTCACTAATATTGGCAAGAATACTCGTAGTAGTAAAGGTACGATAAAAGACTACTATGAGATCCGAAGCGAGAGCACCTGCTAGAGCTTATGCTATTCGCTCTCGTGAAGATGCGTCATCACCAGATGTTATTATCGGTACATTTTCTCTTTATGAAACTAACGTTATTGCATTGATTGATCCTAGATCGACTTATTCATATGTATGTGAGAATTTAGTGTCTAGTAAGAAATTTCCTGTTGAGTCTACTGAATTTGTGATAAAAGTATCGAAACCCTTAGGCAAGTATGTATTAGTTGATAAAGTTTGCAAGAACTGTCCTTTAATGACTCGGGGTTACTGTTTTCCGGTGGACTTTGCATAACGTCGTTGCTACGTTTGATGTAATTCTGGGTATGGATTGGTTGACTTTGCATAACGTCATTGTGAATTATAGATGAAAGATCATTGAATTGAAATGCCAGAATAATGAAATTGTTTAGATAGAATCTGATGAGTCAAGTGGATTACCAATTGTGATATTGTCAATGTCAGCTCAAAGATATGTAAGAAAAGGTTCAAAGCTTATCTCGCTTATGTTTTAGATACCAAAGTGTCTGAATCAAAGATTGAATCAGTGCCAACAGTATGTGAGTTTCCAGATGTGTTTCCAGAAGAATTACCGGGGTTGCCACTAATCGGAGAGATTAAGTTTACTATTGAATTAGTACTGAGAACTTCACCGATATCTATAGCTCCGTACAGAAAGGCTCCAACTGAATTGAAAGAGCTGAAATCTTAGCTGCAAGAGTTAACAAATAAAGGTTTTCCATGACCGAATTTTTCTCCCTGGGGTGCTCCAGTATTGTTTGTAAAGAAGAAAGACGGGTCAATAAGAATGTGTATTGACTATAGACAGCTCAACAAGGTGACGATAAAGAACAAGTATCCGTTGCCGAGAATAGACGATTTGTTTGATCAGTTGAAAGGAGCAACAATTTTTTCGAACATTGATTTGAGGTCTATTTTTTATCAGTTGCGAGTAAAAGATTCAGATGTGCCGAAAACTACATTTAGAACGTGGTACGGACATTATGAATTCCTTGTTATGCCATTCAGATTAACTAATACTCCTGTAGCCTTTATGGATTTGATGAACCAGATATTTAGACCGTATTTAGACAGATTTTTTGTTGTGTTTATTGATGGCATTCTGATCTATTCTAGAGATGAGCCTGAGCATGCCGGGCATTTGAGGATTGTATTGTAAACTTTGAGAGATAATAAACTGTATGCTAAATTCAGTAAATGTGAGTTTTGACTAAGATAAGTCTGATTCTTAGGGCACATTGTTTCAGCGGAAGGTATTAGAGTTGATCCAAGCAAAATTTCAGCAGTTGTTGACTAGAAATCGCCAAGGTATGTATCCGAAGTTAGAAGCTTTTTTGGTTTACCTAGGTACTATCGATGTTTTGTAAAAGGGTTCTCGATGATTGCTAACCGATGACTAGATTGCTACAAAAAGATGTAAAATTTGAGTGGTCTGAAAACTGTTAATAGAGTTTCGAGCAGTTGAAAGCATTGCTAACCAAAGCACTAGGTTTGGTTCAACCTGAGTCGGGTAAAGAATTCGTGGTTTACAGCGATGCGTCATTGAGTGGTTTGGGTTGCATTTTGATGCAAGGAAAAATTATAGCTTATGTCTTGAGACAGTTGAAGCCGCATAAAAAGAATTATCCGAAGCACAATTTAGAGTTCGCCGCTATAGTTTTTGCATTGAAAATTTGGCGTCATCATTTGTACGGTGAAAAATATCACATCTTTACCGATCATAAAAGCTTAAAGTATATTATGACTCAGAAATATTTGAATTTATGACAACGAAGATGGCTCAAGCTACTAAAAAACTATGAGTTAGTAATAGATTTTCATCCTGGGAAAGCTAATGTAGTCACAGATGCTTTAAGTAGAAATTCTTTGTTTGCCTTGAGAGTACTCAATACACAATTGACATTATCTGATGATGGTTCGATTTTAGCTGAGTTAAAGGCTAAACCAGTATTTCTTCAGCAAATTTATGAAGCTCAGAAATGTGATAGTGAATTGCAAACTAAAAGAGTGTAATGCAAGTTGACTAGTGATTCAGAGTACCAAATCGGATCCAATGATTGTTTAATATTCTGAAACAGAATTTGTGTACCAAATATTTCTGAACTCATTCAGAAAATTTTGCATGAAGCACACAGTGGTTGTTTATCTATTCACCCAGGAAGTACTAAGATGTATAATGATTTGAAATAACTATATTGGTGGTTGGGAATGAAATGAGACATTTCTAAGTTTGTATCGAAGTGTTTCATTTGTCAACAAGTTAAAGCTGAACACCAAGTACCTTCAGGATTATTACAGCCTGTTATGGTACCAGAATGGAAATAGGATAGAGTTACAATGGATTTTGTATCGTCATTACCCCTATCTCTGAAGAAGAAAGATGCTATTTGGGTTGTTGTTGATCGATTGACTAAATCAAATTTTATTCTATAAATTTTATTCTACTATGTACTAACTATTCACTTAACAAATTGGCTAAATTGTATGTTTCTGAGATTGTTAGATTGCACAGGGTGCTAGTTTCAATTATTTCGGATAGAGATCTGAGGTTTATGTCGCAGTTTTGGAAGAAATTGCAAGAAAATTTGGGTACGAGATTGAATTTTAGTATAGCATTTCATCCACAAACTATTGGTCAATCTGAGAGAGTAATTCAGATTCTCAAAGATATGTTTCGTTGTTGTGTGTTGGAGTTTGAAGGCAACTAGGAAAGATATTGTCATTGGTTGAATTCATGTATAATAATAGTTTTCAATCGAGCATAAAAATGGTACCATACGAAGAATTGTATGGTCAAAAATGTCGAACTCCATTGTAATGGACTGAGCTGAGCGAGAAACAGATTCACGAGGTTGATTTGGTTAGAGAAACCGAAGAGAAAGTGAAACTAATTCGCGACTGTTTCAAAGCAGCTTCAAATCGATAGAAATTGTACACGGATTTAAAATGAAAAGACATTAAATTTCAAATTGGTGATCAAGTATTTCTGAAAGTATCTCCGTGGAAGAAAATCCTTCAATTTGGTCGTAAAGGTAAATTAAGTCCACGATTCATCGGGCCGTATGAGATGATTGAAAGAATAGGTCCAATGGCATATCGGCTAGCCTTACCAGCTGAGTTAAAGAAAATCCACAATGTGCTTCATGTGTCAATGTTGCATGATATAGATCGGATCCATCACATGTAATTTCTCCAGCAGAGATTGAAATTCAAACCGATATGACATATAATGAAAGACCAATCAGAATTTTAAGTCGAGGGGTTAAAGAGTTGAGAAATAAATGCATAGCGTTGGTGAAATTTTTGTGGCAACGACATGGTGTCAAAGAGGCTACGTGGGAGCCCGAGGAAGCTATGAGAAAATAGTACCCTAACCTATTCACTGGTAAGATTTTCGGGCACGAAATCCCTTAGGGAAGAGAGTTGTAACAGCCCATTTTGAGTTAAATCAGAACAGTGGTTTTAGGACCACAAATCTGAAGTTAAAATAATTATCTTATAATTATTTTAATGTTTACAACATGATTAAATGATTGTATCAAAGTTTCGTTTAGAAATTTTATCGTTTGATTAGTTAATTTGATAAAAAGGACTAAATCGCGTAAAGTGTAAAACTTGAGTTCTATTACCTAAAGGTGTTTAATGGATATAGAACTTTAAAGTGAAAGTTCTTAAGAGGTAATTAGCCCATTTATGAGATAATGGATGATAGTGGCTTGGTATTTCATGTAAATTTTAAAGTTTTTAAAGGTTATACTAGTAATTTGGTGATTTAATGATAATTAAAATTAGTAAAAACCATTCATCTTCTTCATTTTTCATCACCACACCACCGAAAATACATGGTTCCCCTAAGATAGGGTTCGGTTCAATCCTTACAATTTGGTATGCATTTTGTTCCATTTTTAATGATTTCTACATTTTGGAGATCGTTGCAGCTAGGTCTAGCTAGCCCAAGGACTATTTTTCAAAACTATTAAAGATTTTAAATGTTGGCATTGATGAATAAGCATGTATTTTGAAGTTTCATCATAGATTATGAATGTTGGTTGTGAGTTATACAAGTTTTATAAAGTGTTTTTTAGTGAAAATGTAAATTAGGGATTAAATTGTGAAATGTTGAAACTTTGTGGTTAAAATGTGAAATAAATGCAAAATATGAGCTGCTAGGGACTAATGTGTAAATCGGCTAGCATGGGTTAGCATTGAATTTCATTAATTTATTTTTTTACAAAATAAGGACTAAATTATAAAAGTTGTGAAAAATTAGGGGCAAAAGTGTAAATGTGCTTTAAAGTGTGTTTTGGACTAAATTGAATAGAGGGATAATTAAATGAGCTAAATTTGATATCATATAGATCAAGAAAAGTGAAACTCGGATCGAGATTGGGGGAAAAACAAAGTTCTTGACTAATTGATCAGTTTAGCTATTTTTTGCATCCAAGGTAAGTTCTATTTAAAAAGCATTGTTATAATTATGTTTTAAATGCTTTGATATTGCATAAATTGTGTATACTAGACTACAATCGTGTTTGACGATGATTCTGCTAATTATGGGTACTTAGTGTGCGAGATCAAGATAGCTTCGGCTATATATATATGGGCACTTAGTGTGCAAGATTGATACAGCTTCGGCTATTTATTTGGCACAAGTGTGTGAGTTTTTCGAGTATCCAAAAATATTTCGAATGATTTAATGGATATGTCAAAGATGTGAATGAGTATGAGTTAAATGCTAGAAGGTACAAGTATGTACAGGAACTGAGTAATACACTAAAATGATGAAAATTATGGAAATTACATCTATTTTAATGGATACAAATGTGGTAGGTTAGTGATTTATTATGAGATATGTTATGTTATGTTTTTGGTTTAATTTGAGTTTATATGATGAGTTGATATAAATGCTATACAAACTTACTAAGCTATAAAGCTTACTTTGTGTATTTCTCTGTGTTTTATAGTGATTTCAAAGCTAGCTCGGATTCAGGGATCGTCTGAGACATTGTCACACTATCCAACTATCAATTTGGTACTTTTGAGTTTATGTTTTGAGTATATGGCATGTATAGGAACTTTGTTCATATTGGTTATGTTTTGGTAATGAAATTTGCCAATTAAGTTAGCTTGTGATTTGTTATGTTTTTGGTTTATATATATATGGCCTTGAAACTTAGTTTAATTTGGTTGGTTGGATTATGTAAATATATGTGTATATATGGCTTGTATTGTAAGGTCATGGATAGATTTGAGTATGGTTTATATTATGAAGCTTATGGATGTAGTTATGGTAGATGCTAAAAGATTAAAATTATAGAATATATAGGTTTGCGAGATTGAGCACAATGATGTATAATTTGGAATATATAATTAGATGAATTGTATATGTGATTTTGGTATAAAGGGTATGGTATATTTTGTGACTTCTATGTATTGAAGATGATGGTATAGAATGAGCATGAATTAGGCTTAAATTGGTTGGGTTAATTGTCAAATTATGCTATGTTTTGTGCCAATTGGATTGGTGTAGGTATATGAAGATTTGGGTGGCAAAATGGCTTGGTAAATAGCCTATTTTTGTCGACAAGGGTAGAGACATATGGGTGTGTGTCACAGCCGTGTGTGACACATGGTTACATTACACAGCTGTGTGTCCCCTGGTGTTGAAATTAAAATCAAGTAGTATGCTCCACATGGCCTCACACATAGGCGTATGACTTGGCCGTATGGCATAAGTCAATATACCTTATAGGATTGGCACGACCTAGCAAACGGCTTGGCACACGGGCATGTATGGCCATTTTTAGGGCACACAGGCTAGTCACATGGGCATGTGTGTTAGCCGTGTGACCCAAGCCAGAGAGTTACACAGGGTCAAACATAGGCTGGGACACAGCTATGTACTCCAATTTTGAATGTCCACACGGCCTGTGACACGGGCGTGTCTGTTGGCCGTGTGAGACACACAGTCGGACCACACAGGCGTGTGTCCCCTACTTTGAGAAAAAATTTCAAGGTTTTGTGAAAGTTTCCAAAGTTATCAGTTTAGTCCCGAACTACTCCTAAAGTATGTTTAGGGCCTCGTCGGCTCGTTATAGGGACATTGTGCTTGAGTTTGATTAATGTTTGCGTAAATTGTGAAATTATATGTGAATTGAATGTTTATATGTGATGTAAGTCCAATAATGCTCGGTAACCCTATTCTGGTGTTAAATACGGGTGAGGGGTGTTACATTTCTTCATCATCAATCTCAGCTTTCTCAAAAGTAACAATTAATTTCCTTCATTTTATTTTCCTTTCACCTTTTTCCATACAACAATGGTTAGAAAACTATTAGAGGGAGGGGTTGAGGCCAAGATAACCAAAACGTCATCATGAGAAATCCATTCCCATTCAGACCTCAAGGTCCCAATGATACTCCACCACGCGTAGAGACATTTTCATATGAATGTAACACCATCTAGGATGAAATACACAGAGATTTAGGAACTCGAGGTAGTTTTCACCCAAATTTTGCTTACAATTTCAAATGGTCATAGAGGTGTCACCTAATAGAAATACACTAGGTTTTATTCTTCCCTTAGTTTTATTGGAGGTTGATTTTCATTTTCCAGTTCATCCATTCTTTTGCACGGTACTGAACGAGTATGGTATTGCTCTTGGACAACTATCAGCCTTGTCTTGGTGGACTTTGGTAGCCTAGTTCATAGATTGTTGCATGTGTAATGAACCACCACTTCTGGGTGTATTCCAAAAGTTTTATCATCTGGAAATAAAAAGACAAGGGATTGTAATTGGAATTGCCCATTTCAGCGTACGCCAGGGTTGTAAGCCTATTATACAAAAAAATATTTCAAACCTGCACTTAAGGAAGGACAAATTTATAAGAGTCATCTACAAGCTTGAAAATGGCTTTTGCTTTCCCACACATTGGTCCCTTCCTCAGGAATTTGTTTGTGCTTATTTTCAGTCAATTGATTCTCAACTGGCCTTGAAATAGTATAAATAATTGAAAAGGGGACGTGTACTTGAGCTGGTGGAACTTGTTGCAGTTAGGAATGTCTTCTCGTATTGCCTACAAGACTTGAGTCCAAAAGTTTTTTGAGCAACTGACCCTATAAATTGGTTCGGCAACTTTAATATCTCTTCAGCTTTAGAAGCTTGGCCTCATAATGTCTCTAGCAATTTAGCACAAGTCCTAATTGGGAGTATAGGTAGACCTTTCTTTTTCTAAGAAGTTTGTGCAATTTATTCTCGCAATTGGATTATCAAACCTCCTAGTACTCTTTCTTCTTCTTCTTTGAGTCGAGCTAATTCTCCTATTGATGATGCATGATCTTCTTCAATCTCTCACACAATATATGATCAAGCATAAGATATAGATATCACAGCTCTTTCTGGATAGGCTCGTGCAAAGGAAAGGGCTATTGCTGCTCATTCAAAGAAATCCAAAGTAAAAAAAAAAAAGAAAAATCAAAAGAAATCCTGAGTAGAAGAGAGTACTTAGGAAAATGAAGAGAGTGAACGCCTATAACTAAAGTGGCATAGACTTAGGAATGGGCTCCCTATACCAAAAGTTCCTTCTATTCCAATTCCAACACTTCTTTGAGTTCCTACAGTTCCAACAGAGTCTGCTAATTCTACAGACTCCTTAATTCACAATGTTGATCCTACTCTGGCGGAGGTCCCAATAGAAGCATTACGCCTAAAAAAACTATTGGTTCTTACAAGCTCTCTGGCGCAACAGTCCTCTTCTGATGCATCAAATAAGTTCTTCCCATGGCGTGTAATTACGTCAGGGCCATCTTTTATTTCCCTGAATTCTATCTTCCAAAATCAGAATAATATGATACCACCTCAGATGAAGTAGTCTCTCGCTCCTATCTTTCATTCAATCTACAATTGTCTCATTTTTCATAATGGCAAAATATTCACAAGTACTATCTATGGAGTATGGGTTACGGAGTGGGCTCCTCCAAGAAACCAGTAATTACCAAAAAGCCAAAGTTGCGAGCTTAAAGGAGGCAATCAAAGTTGGTGAATAGGCTATAGTTGAATTACAATGATCTGGTCATATTTATATTAACAAGATTGAACATCTTGATTCTTATATCATGGCCTGGAAAACTAAGTCTATGGACACGCAGACTAGATGCACCCAACTAGAAAGGGAGGTCAAATTATTAAAGGAGATAGAATCCTCATTAAAGAAGCAACTCAAGGCTTAAGAGCTTTGCCACAAGGCTGAGTTTTATAGTCTACACCAACCTAGTGAGGAAGCCTTTAGAAAGTATCAGGAAGACACCACAAGGAACTTAACTAAGGCCCTGCTTGAGTTAAGCTCTAACTTGGTTCTCTGTACTCAAGTGACTTTTGGCCCACTAAATCTAAGTCAAGTAGACTTCAATTTTCTTCAAGATATCTCTACTAAATCTCTGAGGTTTAATGTGTATCATCCTAAAGGAAAAGATTAAGAAGACTTTCAGAACAAGTAGAAACAAACTGCTAGTTTCTTCTTCCCCAATACGACTAAATTAGGGGATGGAGAATAAAATTTAGAAGGTTCTATTGACTTAGAAAAGGCTCTAGAGGATTGCCCACAAGTAGAAGAGGTCCCTACTAAAGCTTCAAACCATCACGCTAAGGAAGGAAACTAATTTTTAGTTATTTTGACTTCTATCTTTCTTTCTGTTACAATGTAATATTTTTCCAGACTTCATCAATGAATCAATCCTTTGTTTCCCTTTTGTCTTACTTATCACAACTTTACTTACTAACATAACAAACATCCTTCGCATAGACATAAGTTTCACATACTTAAGGGACTAAGCCAGGCTTGGTGTATTATGCATATAGGGTTAACTTACTTATTTTTTAGAGGATCGGCTAAATTAATAGCTCTGGTACCAACTTATAATGCCTTCAATCCAACTCGACTCACTAGGCCTAGATTTTGGGTTTTACTACCCATAACACTTAAGAAAATTTTCAAATAGCTGCCAATACTCATTACTTAAAATTTTTTTATCATTTCATTTATAGGCTTGATGTAAGATTCTGTAACACAGATATCACAACTCGACAACATGGAGCATGCAACTATAAGAGCTTACCTACATGTAGTTCGCATATATTGCTTGCCTACATAGAGCTCACATGCATTGCTCACAGCTATTATAACTTTCCAGCATGTAGCTCATAAATATCATAGCTCGCCAGCATGGAGCTCGCCTACATAGAGCTCGCATGCATTGCTCTCTTACATGGAGCTCGTAGCTATAACAGCTCACCAACATGAAGCTCGTAGCTATAACAGCTCACCTCCATGAAGCTCATATGTATTCCTCGTTTACATGGAGCTTACAACTATCATAGCTCACCAACATGAAGCTCACAGCTATAACAGCTCACCTACATAGAGCTCGAATGTATTGCTTGCCTACATGGAGCTCATACTTCACCACTCACATGCATAGCTCGCAGTTCACCACTCCCAGCTCTCCTATTTTGCACTTCATTAGCTCGCAAATCTCTGTTGGCAACTCGCACACATTGCAAGCCCTCTGTTTATAGCTTGCACACATGGAAGCACGCATTCCACAACTTGCAATGTCAGCTCGCCATATGTGTGAGCCGTTGTACAATTTGCCAACTTCAACACGCGTGAGAAAGATTCAGTCTACAGTCAAACTACGATAAGCAAAAATCAAGGAACCACTTCAACAGAAAAGGAAATCAATGAACCACTTCAACAAAAAAGTAAATCAAGGAACCACTTTAATAGAAGAGAAAATCAAGGAACCCCTACACGTAAAAATTGAAAAGTGAATGGCGGTCAAACAGTATTAATAGGGAGTGAATTTTAGCAAATGGGGTATCGAATTGGATATAGTGATCACATAGTGACTTACACACAACAAGCCACAGTAGTAAGTTGTGAAGAAAAGCACAGTGAAAAGGAGGAAAGCATTACGAGCTAGCTGCGGAGACGGCATTCAGCTAATCACCGTCACTTCCTCTATTATATTACTTTGTTTTATGTTTATAATTATGACTACAACTTACTTGTTTGTTTCCAAATTAATGATTATGGCTTAAATTTTTTATGCTAGAATAATATTGAATCTTAACATGAAATTATTGATGCTTGCTAATAATGTTTTGTGCAAATGGCGGTTTATTCATTCAAGTATTTTTCACGTATAACACTTGCTAGTGTGTAGCTAACATTAGTAAGTAATTGAGTTAATTATTCGATCTAAGAAGACAATAATTAACAGTCACACAACTCAAATGGTGTATGTTTAATTCTTCCAGTAATTAAAGTTGTAATGGTATAGACATATATTGCTACCTTGCATAATCCTTAGGAACGATGTTTGAAAATGTGATCTTGAGGTTGCTTGGCATAGATATATGTCAAAGTAATTAAAAAATTCAACGTAAGACTTCCAAAGAAGGTTACAACTTGTGAAAAGGTAGTGACTTCGAGAGAAGCCTACCGCATTCATGTGGATTCCGGATTAGTAGACTACCATATTGCCGCGACATCACCACAACATTGTTACAACATTGCTATCAATAATTGAATGTTTAGGGGGAATAATTGTTCTAGCCTTTTATGTCACTGTTAATTAACTTTTGTATCACTGTTTCAATCACTATTACTTTTCTTGTGTTACTATTTAATTTGTTTTGCATTTCTAGTTAGATTCAAGTAGCATACTTAGTTAAATTCACAGTTATCTTAATTCACTTTCAGTTAGCCATTTGTTAATTTCACAACTATTGATTTATATATAATTCTTGTGGAGACGATAATTTTTTACATACTACTTTATTACTTATTGACGGTTGTATATACTTGCACATATTATTTAAACTCGCGATAGCCTTGCACCCAACCACTTGTTAGTTTAGATAGTAAAATTTTGTTCTTTTAAATTCTAAAAAGAAAAAAACAAACAACTTTGGGGAAAAAAGGCTTCCTTGAGAAAGTTTGATGTTCTACTTATAAAATACAAAGTAACTTAATAATAAAGTTAAAACACACTTTAAAAAGAAACCAGATAATTTTGAAAGTAGGATGAAAGCCTTATAATTCTATCCCTTTATCCCCTAAAAGAACGATTGTCCTAAACAAGTCCCTCACATTAGACCCATTAGTTTATTCAATGCACCCCATGTTACAAAATTGTGTATTTAAACCATTGCTTAATAGAATTCCACCTTATTAATTGTCGATAAATGGCCTTGGCATGACAAGAGCTAACAATGTTTATCCTTATGCAAAAGGCTGCCGAATCTTTTATAAAGAAAGAAAAAGAAAAATGGGGCTTTTTTGTTATCAAAACACAGACTTGGAATTAAATCATAGGCTTTAATGGAGTTTCATCGATTAAACTCTTATTTCTTCCATTTTTTTCCCAATAACCATTGTCTTGCATTTCTATTCTTGTTAATGGAGACAAAGCTGGTAAATTATTCCAACCAACCCCTTTTACGAAAGCGAATAAAGAAGAGAAAGGTCAAAGCGATACGACCCTTATTCCAATTCAATAAGGGATGACCCCTAAGCAACGGAAATCCCCTCTTGTTCCAAAACCACTAGGCATCGAAACAGATATGAGAGAAATGCCCTGAAGAGAGAGGCCTAAGGGACTGCTATGAAACCTTCTTTGAAGTGCTTTTCTCGGTTGTCTTTTTTATATTTTCATCCTTTGCATAGACTTTGTCTCACTAAAGATTAAACATAACGTTGAGGGTCGAAATTGGAATGCTCTTAAGATCTCTCCATGAGGTCTCTTCATTTCGACCTATGTTATTTCCTTCAGTCACGTGGACATTAATTGCTGGAATTATTTGTTCAACTTTAAAGGTTTTTTTTAAAGGGTTTGAATAAAAATATTAAATTTAAAAAATAAGTTTGAATTAAAAAATTAATAATTTTTTAAAATATGGATTGAGCTCAAGTTTAATATTTAAAGTCCAAACCTAGTTCGTTCATGCTTATTTTCAAGTTTATATTTTTACTTTTTATTTTTGGTACTACGATATTCAAATCCAAGTTATTCCTAAAATAAATGAACACTCTGTCAATAGGCTACAAGTTGGGTTTTATAATTTTTAATTTATATATTATATAATTTATATCATATTAAAATTAAATATACTACACTATAATGTAGACATTAACAAATATGTTGTTTATGTTTAAAAATTAAATAAAAAACTGATTGAGTTTTAGCTTAGTTAGTACCGGTATCATTGTCGGTGCATAAATATGTAAGTTTAAGCGGCACTGAAGTGTGTTTATCCTCCTCTTTAAAAGTTGGGTAGGATTATGAGTAGTTTTAAACATTATATATAAAAAGGAATTAAATAAAAATATATAATGATAGTAAAAATATATGATTACTAAATATTAAATAAAACAAAATAGACAAATCTAAACTAGCTTGAGTTAGTAATATACAAATATAGATAGATATTGGTAAAACTTGATACTCATATAATGGGTTGAATCGAGATTAGACAAGTGCATATGGTATTAGTACCATAAGTTTAACACTTCTATTCACTAGTAGACCATTCCAAGGGTTGAATTTAGGACATTATATTTGGATACCATTTTATTCAATTTGACTCAAATTAAAATTGAATATTTTTAAAATTATTAAAATTTAATTATAAAATGAATGAATATTAATACAAAATAATTTTAAATATTTAATAATGTATAAACAAAGTATTAGACTTGGTGGACCTCGACATAATTTATTTTGTGAAATTAAGATATAGTTGGATGTGAGTCATAGGCATATCTAATCCTACGATTGTTTTCAGAAAAATTATATTGCATTGATGAGTCAAGTATGAAAGGGAAAAAAGAAACAATAAAAGAAGATGAAACTTAGAAGTTGGCAAAAACCTTGGTTTCCCCTATCTCGTAAATATCAATGGCAAGCTTTTAAGGTGGAAGATAAAATTAGTATCCTTTGCTACCAGAATTACCACACCCTCATAAACTGTCATTAATTATCTCAATTCTTAAGCACTAGCTTTTACATTATGTACCCCCCTATCCCTACCCACAATGAATTTTCCATAGACTTAGCAGGAATTAATTTAATGAAAACTAGCAATGTAATTAAATTAAACAGAAAATACTTCACCCTACCAATTAGCTACACTATCACCTAAATTATCCGCTTGGAGTTTCATTAAACTAAGTGCTAACATCGAGTAAGGTTTTTTTTTTTCTAATTGAATAATATAAAATATATAAAATCTAGTTTTTTAATACAGGTTGGTTTAATTTATTATCAATTTTAAAATAATTCCATACTCATTTAAAAACTTCATAACCAATTTGAATGTATTTATGAAAATTTTAAAATTAATATTAGTATTTTACATTTAAATAATAATAATTTAATATTATTTTGTACAGATTTAATATTGTATTATTACCTACAATGTTGAAGCATTATCAGGAAATATAATATTATAATCGGGGACTATTGTGACTCAATAGTATAACTTTTACATCGTAATAGTTGTAAAAAAAAAATTAATGGATTATCACATGATGGTCAAGGTATTCATAACCCTAAATAACATGTATTTGAATTACGTTAGTCGTGTTTGTTGTTCAAGTTTTGCACTAATCTTGTAGTCTAAAGAAAAAATATAATTAATTAAGATATATGGAGGAAAGAGAAATCAAAATGTAAAAGTATTTGCAGTAGTTTTTATTCCATTGCCACCAAATAGGTTACTGTAGAATAAAAATATTGAGAAAATGATTTTCTGTTATGGTAAAAAGTTTAAGATTTCTTATGTGAATATCATTATTTAAATATAGGTGATATGAACACTATATTTAATATTTTTATTTTCATTTAATTTTTTAAATTTTCCTTTCAGGGTTATAAGAAAAAAAATCTAGATTTAATTTCCATATATAATAATTATTATAGTTTTGGTAAAATATTAAGATCAATTAACTTTGTTAATATGAACGAAAATATGTATCAAATCCATATTTCCAAAAATTCAGCGTTGGAATGTATTAATTTGTGAAATATCTCTTACAAATTAGCACCACAATAATTTATCTTCAAAATAGGTGTTGCAAATTAAAATACATAAATCTATAAATTTTATTATAATTTAACACTCAATCAATCACAAATTTTTGTCATATTTTCAGTTATGAATGTAAAATTATATTTCATTGAAATGTTATAAAACTCGTAATTATAGGTAATATATTTTTATCTTGTAATTGTATTTTCTTTTGAAAATATCTTGTAATTATATTCAATTGATGAGTTAAGAAATAAAAAACCAACAATAATTAATTGATAATGATATATTGTATTAGTTGCAATTTTAAGCCATTTATACATTATTATCATATGATGTTCAATGCTAATGTTGAGTAATGAGAACATTTCTTTTTTAATAAAAGACTGATGAACTTCATTTAACTAAAGAAGAAAAAATTCATAAATACAAAAGTTTTGTTGTCACATTTCTATTGGCCCTCATGGACGGTATCCTATCCCTAAGAAAACTCGGAACTAGTAGAATTAAAAGAAAATAACTAAGAAACTTGAAACTAAAACCAGCAAAAAGAAAATAAAAACTCATGCAAAACCTAAAACAAAAAAAAAATACAGTTATGGCTTATGAATTTTCTTAGTTATTTTCCTTTAATTCACAATATTAAAAAATACAGATGTATGTTTTAATGAGAAACGTGGGCTGCTATGAGCATATTGTATGTTCGGCTAGGCTTGGGTAACAAAGAAAATGAACACATTTCATTTTATGGGCCTAGGGGCTAAATTGTAATTATGTGAAAGTTTAAGGGTAAAATTGTAATTTTTCCAAAGAATGATTTATGGACTGATTTGAACAATGTGATAATTTAAATAAGTGAAATTTGTTGTTATAGATAAAGAAAAATGGACTCTAGACCTAAATCGAGGGAAAAGCAAGGCTTTGGACTAAAACGTAAAGTTAGCAATATTTTGGTACTGAGGTAAGTTGTGTGTAAGTAATTCAACAATTTCATTGTTGTGTATTTAATGCTTGGTGTTATATGAAATATGTGTAAATGCTCTTATGGAATTTGACTTGAAATGATTCAATAATAATTTGATGGTAGCTTTGTATCTCGAAAATCCCAAGTGACCCTAAGGAATACGTAGGATTTGGATGTCATGACACCATGATTAACGAGATCTTGTGTAAGACCATGTCTGGGACATGGCATCAACATCGATACACGATCCCGTGTAAGACCATATCAGGGATTTGGCTTCGGCATTAATAAGTGATTTCGTATAAGACCATATTTGGAATATGGCATCGATATGAGGTCCCGTATAAGACCATGTCTGAGACATGGCGTCGGCACTAATTCGAGACTTCGTATAAGACCATATTTGGAATATGACATCGATGTGTAGTACCATGTAAGACCATGTCTGGGACATGGCTTTGGCACCCTATTTGGTGTATGATAATCCTGAACATCCTTCCGTATTCCAAGTGGTTCAATGGGCCATTCAAGATCAAGGTTAAAAGATGGAGAAATATGATTAAGCTATGAGTAGTACAGGTATGTACATAAACCTCATGAGTATGGAATTTGATTCATGGTGGAAAAATTTAGCATGAGTAAGAAAGAGTAAGATAAGTTGTGAAGTTTAATGACATTTATTGTTAAGTCTTATTATGTCCATTATGTGTAAATTGATAATGTGGTGGAAATTAGTAGCATGTTTAACTCATGAAATTGTATGATCTTTGTTGTTTATCAGTTACATACAACTTACTAAGCTTTGTGCTTACCCCCTCTCTCTTGTCCCTTTTTCTTAGCATCACCAAGCTAGCTCGAGGATCGTAGACGTCAGAGCTCAAGTCACACTATCAACAAATCTTTTGGGGTATATTTGGTTTAATACATTTAAGTGTGGCATGTATAGGGGACTTATTATTTTGATATGCGTGTCATATTGGTTGGCCAAAGTGATGGCATATTGGTATACTAATTCATTTTGTATATGGCCATGAAGTATGGCTCATATTGATTATTGGTTTGTTATCCTAGATATTGATTCATGCATGAGATGTGTTGAAGCCTTTGAGGTGTGTGATGAGTTGGTTGTTGACAATGAATGATAAAATATGGAATCTATGCTTGATGGATGATTGATGTCACTTGGTTAGGTTATAGCATGGTTTAAAGTAAGGAAATGTTTTGAATGATTCTAGTAAGTTATGGAGACCCAAATATGTATACTTTGGCATGTAATTGTCTTGCATGTGTTAAACTATTGATGTTTAAGTAAACCATTTATGCCATGATATTCACCATTGGCATATGAGAGTATGCATGTGTTAGTGAGGGTGACAAAAGGGCTTGGAAAATAGCCTTAAAGCAGTCCACACGGGTAGACACACGGGCATGTGTCTAGACCATGTGTGACACACGGTCAGCCCCTTGGGTGTGTTATCTGGCCGTGTGTCCCCTGCAACCTAGTTTTGTAAGTCAGTATGCATGGTAGTAAACACACGGGTAGAGACACGGCGTTGTGTCTCAACCGTGTGGAAGACACAGCCTCAAGACATGGGCGGGTGCCTAGGCCTTGTAAAGTCTACACCTTAAATGCGAAAATTAAATTTGCCACATGGCCTAGCACATGGGCGTGTGACTTGGCCATGTGACCTTTAATTAATGCTAACGTCATAAATAGAAAGTTACAAGGGTTAAGGACACGGGTGTATGAAATTCACACGGCCTACCCACACGGGCGTGTGACTCTCCCAACTTGGAAAATTTTTCCTAAGTGTTATAAAATTTTTAGAAACACCCAGTTTAGTCCAAACCACTTCTAATGCATGATTTGGGCCTTGTAGGCTCGTATTAGGGACATTATGATTGAATATGAAAAATGTATGAGAAGTTATGATTGTTTAATTGTTAAGTCTGGTAATGCTCCGTAACCCTGTTCCGATGATGGATATGGGTTAGGGATGTTACATTTATTGGTATTAGAGCTACAGTTTAGTCAGTTCTAGGACTATGTAGCGAGTATAAGAGTCTAGATATACATGCCATACGTATATTATGATAGTGTAACAACTCCTGACAACTCAAATTTTGTTTTATATATAGTAGATGGATCCTGAACGAGTAGTTGTTGACGATGTAGAGAGTAACATGCCAGCTCTGCTCAAGGAGCAGCGCCTTCCGATAGTAGACCCAAGACCATTAGTCCGGAAGGAGAGGCTAGAGAAGCCTTCCCAAAGATGATGAATGACTGGTACACCAAGTTTGTTCAGACAAACCCAGGTGTAAAACCTCCCCCACCCTCGCCTATTCCTCCGCCTACCCCCGTAGCTCCCCAAGTTGTTGAGATGGTGAGAATGGAAAGTGTAATGCCCCCGTACCTGAGACCATCGCCAGATTCAAGCACGAGGTGTTAACGGACTTAATTCATTAATTAAACAGCTCAAACAATTTATTTTTTAAAATTTCTAGACAAGCTGGGTAACTACGTCACAGTCGCTTAAAAATTCATATCTCGAGTTCCAAAACTCAAAATTAATATCCATAAATTTTTCCTTAAACTAGACTCATATATCTATCTACTAATTGTTTTTCTAGAATTTTTGGTCAGGCCAATTAGTACAGTTTATTAGTTAAAGTCTCCCCTGTTTCAGGGTTCTGCTACTCTAACCCCTGTGCACTACGAATCAAATTTCTTTCTGTAAAGAAATCCAATGTCTATCCCGTTTGTTTTACTTAAAAATAGACTAAACAAGGAATCCATACATATAAATTTTTAGTCCTAATTATTTTTACATAAATTATGGTGAATTTATAAAGTCATAATAAGGGATCCAGAAAATGCTCTGACCCTATTCCACCAAAACGTAAATATCTCATAAAATACAACTTTTTTACCCATTTTTCTTCTTCCCCATGAAAATATATTCATTAAAATTCAATTCCATATTTTATTCATCATCTAATTCTATCTCTAATATTTTTAGTGATTTTTCAAACTCACGTCACTGCTGCTGTGTGATTCTGTTTTATAGCCAATTTCACCATTTTATGGATTTCATAGATTAGTTAGCACATAAAGCATATGTGTTATCAAATATAATCTCGATTAGCTACTCCAATAGCTAACCATTCTCAAACATTTTCAAGCCATCCATGAGCTATATCATAAGATTATATACACAAAAGAATTATAATGCTATACATGCCATATTCCCAAAATATGCAAGCCACCATACCGAGATGGTCCGTTGAGAGTGTGAGCGTGCCTCCGACCGTCCTGATCTCCAAACCGGCTACAAGGAGTGGAAAGGAAGGAGTAAGCATAAATGCTTAGTAAGTTCACATGCAAATAACAAATAACTTAACAAAGCAATTATACCAACCAACATTAGCATAATATCACTGAAACATATATCACATTTCTATTCATCATTCATCGTCTTACTACATTATTGTTTTCGTATCAAGTCTCAACCCGAGGGCTAAGTACATACCTGTCCAAAGTGCCCATTCCATAACACTTACCAACATGTCACTTGCATCTTGAGTATTCTTCCATTTCACTAGAATTTTACCCGTTGAACACATCAGAATATAACTCGGATACATGGAAAGTTTGCACATAAGTGCCACATATGTAGCCAAGCTACCATGTAACCCGCCCATAAGTGAACTCGGACTCAACTCAACGAGCTCGGGCGTTCGCATCCATAAGTGAACTCAGACTCAACTCAACGAGTTCAGATGCCTAGTTACATCTCACGAACTCAGACTCAACTCAACGAGTTTAGGCATTCGCATCCATAATTGAACTCGGACTCAACTCAACGAGCTCGGATGCCTAGTTACATCTCACGAACTCGGACTCAACTCAACGAGTTCGAAACTCAACCATCCTAGTGACATGTCACTTGTGCCCTAATCTATTCCCAAGGTTCAAACGGGATTCTTTTCAATTACACATTTCGATCGCCTTCTTAGGAATATAGAAATCAATACTTGCTAACATCTCATACTTATCAAGTTGTTCACATAATTTGCATATCACCAAATAATAATTTACAAAACATCATATTTCATGATAATAAGTATCATGTCATATAAATAACATTAAATCACTTAAAATAAAAATTATGTTACCTTATTTACACATGAACTTACCTTGTATGCAAAAATGGTCATTTTTACCATTTTGTCCACAACTTGGTATTTTGCCAATTTTAGCCCGAATTTTGATTTTCCTTGCTCTGTCATTTCAAATATAGCCTAATTAGGACTTATATTATTCAAATCAACCCAAAATCATATTTTGGAAAAATTACAATTTTGCCCTTAAACATTCACATATTTACACTTTTGCCCCAAATCTCGTAAATTAAACTTCATCCTATTTTCTTATGTTTTATGATATGCTGATCATTTTTCCCTTCTACAAAAACATCCAATTCTCACTCTAACATGTACTTATGAACATTAGGTGTTTTTACCGATTATGTCATTTTAGTCGTTTTTACGTAAAATCACTTAGCAAAAGTTGTTTAACACAATCTCAACTTCATATTCTACCATAAAACATCAAAATTCATGCATATCATTCATGGGTAAATTTTAAATATAAACCCTAGCTCAAAATATTGGTAGAAAGCAATTAACCAAAGCTACGAGGATTTAAAAATGTAAAGAACATTAAAAGCAGGCATAGAAATCACTTACAATCAAGGCTTAAAAGTGTTGAAACCCTAGCTATGGTGGAGAGAAAAATTGGCAGCAACTTATGGAGAAGATGATCATTTTTGTGTTATTTTTCCCATTTTATTTCATTTGATATCAAAATGACCAAAATGCCCTTCTTTATTAAACTTTTAAAAATTCCATCCATGTCCAATTTTTGTCCATAAACTTAGAAATTGGTAAAATTGCTATTTAAGACCTCCTAATTAATATTTCAAAGCAATTTCATACTAGAAACTTCTAGAATGCAAATTTTGTAACTAATTCAATTTAGTCCCTAACTTCAAATTAAGCACTTTATGCATAGAATTTCTTCACGAAATTTTCACACAATCATGCAATCATATCATAGACCTCAAAATAATCATAAAATAATTATTTCTATCTCATTTTTGTGGTCCCGAAACCACTATTTTGATTAGGCCCTAATTCGAGATATCACAACTCTCCCCCCTTTAGGGATTTTCGTCCCCGAAAATCTTACCGGAAAAGTGGTCTTCATTTAGATTCCTCAATTTCATATTCAGTGCCGAAGAACTTTCACTCAGGTGGTGCCTCCAATATATCTCTTTAATTTCTCATATATTCTGACAGCCAACGGACTCATCTCTAAATTGTTCTTAAATTTTCAACTTTTCTCAGTTTCCATTGTCATCTGGACATAAAACCCAGATCTCAATTTGGTTAATGGAGACTAGAATTCCAAGAGATCTAACAATCAAAGGGACCTGCACTCTTCCACAATAATCGTACAAATTTTCATCATCGATAAATCACAATCCAATAACATCTGAATCAAATTACAGTACACGTCTTTACTCTCTGAATGAATAGGCAAATTTTCACTGTAAGCTTCATACAATTCTTTCTGTATAAGCCTCGGAATAATAATACCGTGAATTAGATCCAATCTGAAATTTAACATCAGAAGTTGATCCTCACTGTACTCTTTTAGTTTACTACTCACTATCACATTTTCCTCTTTCCGCTACGAAAATAATTCTGATATAGCCTCGAAAATAATCCTTTCTCATTTTCATCCTAATATCAATACTGGCAAAGATAACTCTAGTAGATCCTGATGCTCGGCTTTAACCCCATTAACAACTCAGATTTTCCGTGGCATCGAATGCTCTAAACTATTACATTACCTTACTGTCTTGAATTGAACAATCGAGTCGATCTTCATCACCAGTGAATGACATTTCAAGTAATCCTTTCTTCTAGTTACTAAACAATTCATCATGCAGCCCTTTACTATTCATTTCTTACGCTAATCAAAACCATCTCAATTGCATTAGCTCAAGTAACCAAATATCTCAATTGAAGTCATTAATTATAATTGACTTACTTGAGAGAAGTAATCCACCATACCGATTGAAACTCGCACTTTTATCTCTTATGCCTTTACTGTTGTCAAACCTTACACTAAAATTAGAAAAATCCCAATACTGAAATCACCACATTACCCAAATCAAATCAGAAGTATAGTCATACTTGACATGATTATAACGCGCTAAAGAACGCACTTCGAACATGAGTCATAATTGACAAATTACAGAATAAAGATAACAAGAAAACCGAATAAAGAAATCCAAGATAGAGAAACCCAGAATAAAGAAATCTAGAATAAGATACGATACTATGTCGGAAAATCGAAAACCAAACTCATAGGAAAATATAGAAGATCTCGAAAATTCCTTAGAAAGAAGAAGTCCAGAAGAAAACATCATTTAATCCCACTGGAATCAAATATAACAAGAACAATGTATCTTCCCATACATATATATCAAATGGAGTATTAAGTAAAAGAAACAGTATCATAATATAATACATATCCTCTCATCAATTCTTATCAGACGAAATGTAATAAAATGCCCGTGGAAATATAGTAATACAAATTATAAACCAGTCGGACTACCAATGCATCCATCTAACACCAGGATTAGAAAACATTCCCATATAACAAGAATTTCTTCAAAAGATCAACAGCCATAGAAATTTTTTTCTAAGAACGGATAAATACATAGAACATCTCAGAAGAAACTGTTAAATCTGTCCAGCCGTAACGTCACACTCAGATATTACACATTTCAAATATCATTTCCCACAACTAGTTCTGCCATCACAAATTTCATGTTAGACCTTTCACTAAAGAAGACCAATTCTGAATAAATTTTGATTTACACTTTTCTCGACCTTGTATCTGAGTAATTCAATTTACCAAAGTAAATTCATTCTTTAACTGGGACAGTGCATAGCTCCAATAATCTTTATATCAACTTAATACTTTTCTAGCTCTAACTTTATTTACCAACTCATTCATAGTCTCTAATCATGTTTATGATTATTCTATCACTGAACTCTTTGGTTTCTCAATCGAAAACTTATTCAGTACAAATCTCATGAAATTCCATTATAAGCTCCACTTCGATAAGGGGGAGGGGTTGTAGGGCCTCTGACTTGACTTTCTCATACATATACATATGACACAATTTCCATCATCATAACAACATCATCAAAATCATATCATTTATTCAGGCAATGCATCATTCATGTTGGTTTACACAAATTTTCTAGTTATCCATTTAGACAAGTATACTTATGCATGCATCCTATGTTTTCTGGATAGCTTGACTTATTCCATTTATCTACTCAAACAAATCATACTCATGACATCATATAAGGGTTAAACAAACATAGATATTTTCATCACAATCGCAACATTAATTTCGTGCATCATCATATACATATCATTACAATCATATAATTCAGTCCAAACAATTTAACATAGATAAATTCATTTCATTATAATCATTTATCTCATAAAAAATATCATTGACATTCATCAACATTCAACGTTCAATCAAGGCAATGACATTTTCATTCATATCATGATATTAGGAACCTTTACTCATACCTCTACAAATTTCTGTTTATCCTGTTCATCTTATCAAGTAAGCCAAGTGCACTACATCATATGAGCATGAAGCAAGTATGGATATTTATCACAACATGAACTTTGATCTCACGTGTTATCACATATATATATCATAAACTTTTGTTTCTACTTTTCTGAATCGAGACTCATCATAATAATAATTTTATTCAAACAACTTCGCATCACATTGAACATGGTCAGTGTAGCTCGGTTGGAGAGTACCTCTGTCTAAACAAGATGGTGCTCATACTCGTCGGGAGGCATCACACTATCATGGATCCGTGGCATGTATAGCTAGACTCTTACACATGCTAGGTTAGTCTGAGAACTGACTAAACCTGGCTCTGATCCACCAAATGTAATGCCCCTGTACCCGAGACCATCGCCGGAGTCGAGCACGAGGTGTTAACAGGCTTAATTCTTTAATTAAACAGCTCAAACAATTTATTTTTTAAAATTTCCAAACAAGCTGGCTAACTGCGTCACAGTCACTTAAAAATTCATATCTCGAGTTCCAAAACTTGAAATTAAGGTCCATAAATTTTTCCTAAAACTAGACTCATATATCTATCTACTAATTTCTTTTCTAGAATATTTGGTCTGGCCAATTAGTACAGTTTATTAGTTAAATTCTCCCCTATTTCAGGGTTCGGCTACTTTGACCCCTGTGCACTACGAATCAAATTTCTTTCTGTACAGAAATCCAATGACTATGCCGTTTGTTTCACTTACAAATATACTCAATAAGGAATCCATACATATAAATTGTGAGTCCTAGTTATTTTTACATAAATTATGGTGAATTTATAAAGTCAAAATAGGGGATCCAGAAATCGCTCTGACCCTGTTTCACCAAAACGTAAATATCTCATAAAATAAAACTTTTTTACCTATTTTGTTTCTTCCACATGAAAATAAATTCATTAAGATTCAATTCCATATTTTATTCATCATCTAATTCTATCTCTAATATTTTTACTTATTTTTCAAACTCACATCACTGCTGCTGTGTGATTCTATTTTATATTTCACCATTTGATGGATTTCATAGACTAGTCAGCACATAAAGCATACGTGTTATCAAATATAATCTCAATTAGCCACTCCAATAGCTAATCATTCTCAAACATTTTCATGCCATCCATGGGCTATATCATAAGATTATATACACAAAAGGATTATAATGCTATACATGCCATATTCCCAAAATATGCAAGCCACCATACCGAGATGGTCCGTTGATAGTGTGAGCGTGCCTCCGACCGTACTGATCTACAAACTGGCTTGTCAAAACTACAAGGAATGGAAGGGAAGGAGTAAGCATAAATGCTTAGTAAGTTCATATGCAAATAATAAATAACTTAACAAAGCAATTATACCAACCAACATTAGCATAATATCACCAAAACATATATCACATTTCTATTCATCATTCATCGTCTTACTACATTATTGTTGTCGTATCAAGTCTCAACCTGAGGGCTAAGTACATACCTGTCCAAAGTGCCTATTCCATAACACTTACCAATACGTCACTTGCATCTTGAGTATTCTTCCATTTCACTAGAATTTTACCCGTTGAACACATCAGAATATAACTCGGATACATGGAAAGTTTACACATAAGTGCCACATATATAGCCAAGCTACCATGTAACCCGCCCATAAGCGAACTCGAACTCAACTCAACGAGCTCGGGCGTTTGCATCCATAAGTGAACTCGGACTCAACTCAACGAGTTGGGATATTTGCATCCATAAGTGAACTCAGACTCAAGTTAACGAGTTCGGATGCCTAGTTACATCTCACGAAATCGGACTCAACTAAATGAGTTCGGGCATTCACATCCATAAGTGAACTCGGACTCAACTCAATGAGCACGGATGCCTAGTTACATCTCACGAACTCGGACTTAACTCAACGGGTTCGGAACTCAACCATCCTAGTGACATGTCACTTGTACCCTAATCTATTCCCAAGGTTCAAACTGGATTCTTTTCAATTACACATTTCAATCACCTTCTTTGGAATATAGAAATCGATACTTGCTAACATCTCATACTTATCAAGTTGTTCACATAATTTGCATATCACCAAATAATAATTTACAAAACATCATATTTCATGATAATAAGTATCATGTCATATAAATAACATTAAATCACTTAAAATAAAAATTATGTTACCTTATTTACACATGAACTTACCTCGTTTACGAAAATGGTCATTTTTACCATTTTGTCCACAACTTGGTATTTTGCCGCTTTTAGCTCGAATTTTGATTTTCCTTGCTCTATCATTTCAAATATAGCCTAATTAGGACTCATATTATTAAAATCAACCCAAAATCATATTTTGGAAAAATTACAATTTTGCCCCTAAACTTTCACATATTTACACTTTTTCCCCAAGTCTCGTAAATTAAACTTCATCCTATTTTCTTATGTTTTATGATATGCTGATTGTGACCGCCCAAAATTGACCCTAGTCGGAATGTGGTTTCGGGACCACAAAACCGAGGCATAAAAATAATTTAATGTTCATTTTGATGCTTATGATATGTGTTAATTCGTGTGTGACATTTTTGATGTTTGATTTAGAGTTATAAATGTGAATTTCACTAGAAAGGACCTAGTAGAAAACTTTGGAAGTATGATGGGGAAGTGTGTGATGACTAATTAAAGCATGCATGCAAAACAATGGCCTTGCATGTCAAATATCCCTCTTTTATAAGAGGTGGCGGCCATGACAAGGGAGGATGGGAAAAACATGTCATAGACATGTTTTGTTGGTGCATTAGGGAGAAACATTAAACTAAGGGGTATGGGTAATAAAAAATGAAAAAAAATTGTGTGTGAAGGCTTCTCCCTCCCCATTGCCGTGTATTGAAGAAAAGAAAAGAAAAAATTGTTCATCCATTTCATTCTCTCTTGACCGAAAATACTAAAGAGGAAGGAAGGAATTTTTGCTTCATGTTTGGTTTGGAAGGGATTAGGAAGAGATTTGGCTATACTTGCATCAAGATTAAGGTATGTTTGAGGTTGTGCCATGAGATTCATGCATGTTTTAGTTGCTAGCTTGATGTTCTTATTAGCCCATGGTTCAAATCTTTGCTATGTCATGGGAATGATATTCGCCAAAGTGGATGTGGTGTTAATGCCATTGCATGCTAAATATCAAGCTTGATAATGATACATGCGATGGGGATTGAGGACTCTTAGATTTTCTTTTAGCATTTTTGAATGAGATGCTAAGTTCTTTGTTAACCATGACCAAATTGAAGCGGTATGGTGTTGTGGTGTATTCGGCCATGGTATATCCATAAGTATGTTTCATGCATGTTGCATGGTAGGTAAGATTTGAGCTTTGGATATGTGTTTATATTTGGATATAAGCAACTTGAGATTCGCCCTTGCACCTACATGAATATATGTTTGCACATGATGTATTGGTATGACATATATACTATTTCAAGGTGTATATTTGCTTGTGATGATGTTTGGTTATGAAGTAAATGAGAGATGTGTATTGAGCTACAATATGTAATGTGTTAGTTAGTAAAATGTATGCTGTTTTTTTGTGTGGTATTAAGTGTATAATTGGCCTCAACATGGACATGCATATTCGGCCACATGAGGGAGTTGGTGTGCATGCATTCGGTTAGAGGCAAGCATATTGATGCCTATTCTTGGCTTGGAAAATTCAGCTAAGGAGAGTACTAACTAATGTGTTGAATTGATTAGTGATTTCGTGCACATGTGACTCTAATGTCTAATGTATATAAGGGCTAAGTACCTTGAGCTTCACTTTGATGTGTGAATGAATTGTATTGAATTGATTGTTGTGATTAAAAATGTGCATGACCGTTGTGTATTTGAGCTAAAGGATGGCCATATGACCATTTAAACTCCTTGTCATATTCGCCATAAGCTATCATAATGAGATTTTAATAAGTTAAATTTGTGTGAATTAGCTCAAGAGCTTAGAGGACCACAGTTGGATAAGGGAAAGGAAAAAGTGATCGAATAGCCGTCGAAATCGTTCGACAACATCCGAGGTAAGTCTTCGAGTAATGACCCTACTTGAATTATATTGAAATCATGCTCCTTGTGTGTGGCTATTGAGCGAAATTGTAAAGGTTTGATAAATATTTTGTGTTTGAGCCTTAGTAACGAAAATGAAATATGGATGTGTCGTGATTATTGATATATGTGTACATGAGCATTTGAATGATACCCGGGCTAAGTCCCAAAGGCATTTATGCTAGTGATTATATCCGGGCTAAGACCCGAAGGCATTCGTGCGAGTTGTTATATCCGGGTTAAGACCCGAAGGCAATTGTGAAAGTTACTAAATCCGGGTTAAGACCCGAAGGCAATTGTGCTTGTGGTTATATCCGGTTAAATCCCGAAGGTACGTGACTCGGAAATGAGCAATCTTGCTGTAAAAATTTCAGTTTATACACTTGTGAAAATTCCAGCAATGAGGTATGTTCGTATGTGCTTGAATTAGTTGAGTCCTTACAAGTAAGTATTCGTTCAGTTGATAAATGAGCTACCGGCCTTTGGCTAAGTTGTTCTTTTGTGTATGAACATAAGGGTCGGTAATGTGAAGTAAGTATGATTATGAGAATGTGTATTAATAAAGCGATTCATTTAGTTATGTAAATGTAATACTTTAGTCAAAGCTGATTTCATTACTTGAGACTTACTAAGCATTAAAATGCTTACCCCGTTGCTTTGGCTCTTTGTTTTATAGATTTTGCTCGTTAGCTATCGGATTTGGGATCATCGAAGTCGAAGTCATCCACACTATCAAAGCCCCCATTTTGGTACAATTTTGGTTGAACTTTGAAATGGCATGTATAGGACTACCCTTTTGTTGTAGGTCATGTACCTTTCGGTTTTGTGTAAACTTGGATAGCCATGCGAAAATGGCTTATATCGTTTTAGCATAGTACTATAATCGTTTGTATGTTGATCATTATGAGGTATGGAATGGTTTTGAAACGATTAGCCATTGGAATGGTTAATCATGATCACACTTTGTGCTATGTATGCAAAAAGGGCCAATTGAATCATGGAAATCATGAAATAGGTAAAGCCTACCTTAAAGGCAGATGCTGACAGCAGCAGTGATGTGGATGTGAAAAATCACTAAAAATAGTAGGAATGGTATTAAATAGTGGATAAATTATGCAAATGAACCTTGATGAATCTACTTTCGTATGGAAGAAACGAAATGGTCATATGAGTTATATGTTAAGAGATATTTAAGTTCTCGTGAAACAGGGCCAGAACGGTTTCTGGATCCCCTATTTCTACTTTGGAAATTCATTTTAAATTAACCAGAGATAATTAGGAGTCATGCCATATATGTGTAGATTCCTCTCTGAGTCTAGTTTCTATAGAAACAAACGGCATCAGTATTGAAGCCCTGTACAGGGAGATATCCAATTTGTAATGCGTGAAGGTCAGAGTAGTCGAACCCTGGATTAGGGGAGACTTTAACTAATAAACTGTACTAATTGGCCCGACCAAAAATTCTAGAAAAAAATATGTTGATGGACTTATGAGTCTAGTTTCAGGGAAAAATTACGAAACTGATTTTCGAGCTTTAAAACTCAAGATATGATTTTTAAGGCGACAGTGATGCAGTAACCAGCTAGTCTGGAAAATTTTTTTTTTATGGACTGTGAAAACAATTAAGTTAAGTCTGTGTGCACCTTGTGTTCGATTCCGGTAACGGACTCGGGTACGGGGTGTTACACTGATCATTTTTCCCTTTACCAACATCCAATTCCCACTCTAACATGTACTTATGAACATTAGGTATTTTTACCGATTATGTCATTTTAGTCGTTTTTACGTAAAATCACTTAGCAAAAGTTGTTTAACACAATCTCAAGCTTCATATTCTACCATAAAACATCAAAATTCATGCATATCATTCATGGGTAAATTTTTAAATATAAACCCTAGCTCAAAATATTCGTAGAAACAGGTAAACCGAGCTACGAGGATTTAAAAAATGTAAAGAACATTAAAAACGAGCATAGAAATCACTTACAATCAAGGCTTAAAAGTGTTGAAACCCTAGCTATGGTGGAGAGAAAAATTTCGCAGCAACTTATGGAGAAGATGATCATTTTTGTGTTATTTTTCCCATTTTATTTCATTTAATATCAAAATGACCAAAATGCCTTTCCTTATTAAACTTTCAAAAATTTCATCCATGTCCAATTTGTGTCCATAAACTTAGAAATTGGTCAAATTTCTATTTAAGACCTCCTAATTAATATTTCAAAGAAATTTCATACTAGAAACTTCTAGAATGCAAATTTTGTAACTTATTCAATTTAGTCTCTAATTTCAAATTAAGCACTTTATGCATAGAATTTCTTCACGAAATTTTCATACAATCATGCAATCATATCATAGACCTCAAAATAATCATAAAATAATTATTTCCATCTCAGATTTGTGGTCCCAAAACCACTATTCTGATTAGGCCCTAATTCGGGATATGACAGAAAGACTTTCGGTTGATCGAATTAGGAAGCAATAAGCAGAAGATTTTTGAGCTAATATCGGTGATCATCTAGAAAGAGCAAAATTTTGGCTCGAGAACACAATCTGAGTCTTTGATGAGTTGTTGTGCACCCCAAAAGAGTGTATGAAGTGCGTTGTATCACTTTTAAAAGACTCAGCCTATCAGTGGTGGAACACCCTCGTGTCATTTGTGCCAAGGGAGAAAGTGACTTGGGAGTTTTTCCAAGAAGAATTTTGCAAGAAGTACATCAGTCAAAGGTTTATGGACCAAAAGAGAAAGGAGTTCCTCAAGTTGAAACAGGGTAAGATGACAGTTATCGAATATGAGCATGAGTTTGTGAGGCTTAGCAAATACGCTCGATAATGTGTATCCACTGAGGCCATCATGTGTAAAAGATTTGAAGATGGGTTAAACAAAGATATCCGATTATTGGTTGGTATCCTTGAGCTAAAGGAGTTTTTGGTGCTGGTTGAGAGAGCATGCAAGGCCGAAGAATTGGCTAAAGAGAAGCGGAAAGCCGATTTGGAGTCCTGAGACTAGAGGAAGAGGCAACTGGGTAAATTTTTTCAATCTTCATCCAAAAATTAGAGAGAGTTCACTACTTGATCTAATGCTTCTGTTGGGTATTTGAGCAAGAATCGGGGTAAACAGTGCACGGTTTCGAAAGCTCAGGCCACTTCAATAGCTAGTGTTGGGAATGCTCGACCCAATAGACCAGAATGTCCCCAGTGCGGGAGACGTCACCCCGGGGAGTGCCAAGGAGGTGATAGGATTTGTTTTAAGTGCGGTTCCACTGACCACTTTATTAGGGATTGTCCCAAAAGGACAGAAAGAGGAAATTTTCAAGGAACAAGATCAGATAGCACTACTAATAAAGAGAAACCTTAGAAGAATTCGGGTAGTGGAACAAGTAGTAAAGGTGCACCTAGGGAGTCTACTGTGAAACCCGAGGGCAGGGCACCTGCAAGGACCTAGGCCATTCGCGCTTGCAAAGAGGCCTCGTCTCTTGATGTGGTTACGGGTACATTTTCTATCTATTATACTACTATCACTGCTTTGATTGATCTAGGGTCTACCCATTCGTATGTTTGCATGAAATTGGTGTCTGATATGAACTTGCTTGTTGAATCTATTGAATTCATGATAAAAGTGTCAAACCCGTTAGGCAAGTATGTGTTAGTTGAGAAAGTGTGTAAGAATTTCCCTTTGATGATTAGGGGTCATTGTTTTCTGGCTAATCTCATGCTATTACCGTTTGATGAATTTGATGTAATTCTTGGTATGGATTGGTTGACCGCTCATGATATGGTAGTGACTTGTGGAAGAAAATTTATTGAACTGAAATGTGAGAATGGTAATGTTCTTCGGGTTGAACTAGGTGAATTAAATAACATGCCTATAGTGATTTCTTCCATGTTTGCTCGGGGATGCATAAGGAAGGATTATGAAGCTTACCTTGCCTTTGTATTGAAAATTAAAGAGTCTGAGTCAAAGATTGAGTCGGTACCGATAGTATGTGAGTATCCGGATGTGTTTCTGGAAGAATTGCTTGGGTTACCTCCTATTAGGGAAGTACAGTTTGGCATCGATTTGCTTCCCGGCACTGCACCTATTTCGATTGCCCCGTATAGGATGGCCCTAACAAAATCAAAAGAGTTGAAAGTTCACTTATAGGAGTTGACTGACAAGGGTTTTACGAGACTGAGCTTTTCGCCTTAGGGTGCTCCTGTGTTATTTTTAAAGAAGAAAGATGGTTCGATGAGGTTATAGATTATCGATAGCTCAACAAGGTGACAATAGAGAACAAGTATTGGTTGCGAAGGATTGATGATCTGTTTGATTAGTTGAAGGGAGCCACGGTATTTTCAAAGATAGACCTGAGGTCCGGCTACTATCAGTTGTGGGTTAAGGAGTCAGATGTACCAAAAATTGCATTTTGGACGAGGTATGATCATTATGAGTTCCTTGTCATGCCTTTTGGGTTAACCAATGCTCCTGCCGTATTTATGGATTTAATGAACAAAATATTTCGACCTTATCTAGATAAATTTGTTGTGGTGTTTATTGATGACATATTGAATTATTCTCGTGATGAGACCAAACATGCTAAGCATTTAAGGACAGTTTTGCAAACTTTGAGAGATCAGCAGTTATATGCTAAGTTTAGTAAAAGTGAATTTTGGCTTCGTGAAGTTGGGTTTTTAGGACATATTGTTTCGGGGGGCGATATTAGAGTTAACCCGAGTAAGATTTTAGCCATTGTTAATTGGAAACCACCGAGGAATATGACAGCGGTCAGAAGCTTTTTAGGCTGTCTGGTTATTACTGTCGGTTTGTTAAAGGGTTTTCAATGATCGCAACTCCAATGACGAGGCTATTACAAAAGGATGCTAAGTTCGAGTGGACAGAAAAGTGCCAACAGAGTTTTGAGAAACTGAAAGCGTTGTTAACCAAGGCTCCAGTGCTAGTTCAACTTGAGCCGGGAAAGGAGTTTGTGATTTTTAGTGACACATCCTTAAATGGATTAGGGTGTGTACTTATGCAAGAAGGAAAACTGATAGCCTATGCATCTAGACAACTGAAATCGCATGAGAAAAATTACCCGACACATGACTTAGAACGAGCCGCCGTTGTGTTTGCACTGAAGATTTGGAGACACCATTTGTATAGTGAGACATGCCGAGTATTCATCGATCGCAAGAGTTTCAAATACTTGATGACTCAAATGGACTTAAATCTAAGGCAACGGAGATGGTTAGAGTTGATAAAAGATTATGAGTTAGTAATCGACTATCATCTGCGAAAGGCGAATGTGGTCGCTGATGCCCTAAGTGGAAAATCCTTATTTGCTTTGAGAGCCATGGGTTCGCGGATAGCTTTATCAGAGGATGGTGCGGTTGTAGCAGAGTTTAGAGCTAGGCCAATGTTTCTCCAAGAAATTCGTGAACTCAGAATAGTGATGAGGATTTACAAGCTAAGAGAGCCCAGTGCGAGTCAGGCATTTGATCTGATTTTTGAATTGGTTTTGATGGTTGCTTGATGTTCCGAGATAGGATTTGTGTTCCTAAAGATGCCGAGTTGATTCATAAGATTTTTCATGAGGCACACAATGGTCGTCTATCAGTACACCCCAGTAGTACTAAAATGTATAATGACCTGAAGAAAATATATTGGTGGAATGGTATGAAAAGGGATATTTCCAAGTTTGTTGCGAGATGCCTAATTTGTCAGCAAGTGAAAGCTGAGCTCCAGGTACCTTCAGGTTTACTTCAGCCTATTTTGGTTCCGGAATGGAAATGAGACCGAATTACTATGGATTTTGTGACAAGTCTACCAAGAAAGAAAGATGTCGTTTAGGTTATAGTTGATAGATTAACTAAATCGGCTCATTTTATACTGGTACGCACTGATTTTTTACTTGATAAGTTAGCTGAGTTGTATATTTCTAAAATTGTGAGACTTCATGGAGTACCCTTATCGATTATATCGGATAGAGATCCAAGGTTTACCTCTCAATTTTGGAGAAAATTGCAAGAAGCTTTGGGCACAAGACCAAATTTTAGTACCGCCTTTCACCCACAGGCCAACTGCTAATTCGAGAGAGTGATTCAATCTTTGGAAGACACGTTGAGATGTTGTGTTTTAGAATTCCAAGGTAGTTGGAAAAGTACTTACCTTTGGTTGAGTTTTCCTATAACAATAGTTTCTAGATGAGTTTAAAAATGGCACCTTATTAGGCATTGTATGGCCAGAAGTGTCGATCTCCCTTATATTGGAAAAAACTCAAGGAAAATCAAATTCATGGGGTCGACTTGGTCAAAGAAACCGAAGACGAGGTAAAAGTGATTAGAGATTGTTTGAGGGTGGCATCGGATAGGCAAAGGTCTTACGCGGATTTAAAAAGAAAAGAAATCAAATATCAAGTGGGCGATAATGTATTTTTGAAAGTATCCCCATGGAAAAAGGTTCTGAGATTCGACAGGAAAGGCAAGTTGGGTCCTTGTTTCATAGGACATTATGAAAGCACCGAAAGGATAGGATCGGTAGCTTATCAATTATTTGTGTCGTCTGAGTTGGAGAAGATCCATGATGTGTTCCATGTGTCTATGTTACGCCGTTATAGATTGGACCCCTCACATGTAATTTCACCGACAGAGGTTGAGATCCAACCGGATATGACTTATAGTGAAGAGCCGATCAAAATTTTGGCTCAGGAAGTTAAACAATTGAGAAACAAGAACATTACCTTCGTGAAAGTGTTATGGCGTAGACATGGGTTAGAAGAGGCTACATGGGAGCCCGAGGAGGCCATGAGAAACCAATACCTGTACTTGTTTACCAGTAAGATTTTCAAGGACAAAAATCCCCAAGAGGGAGAATTGTAACATCCCAATTCAAGGCCTAGTTGGAACAGTGGTTTTGAGACCACAAATTTGAGATAGAAATAATTATTTTATGATTATTATAAAGTCCA
Source organism: Gossypium arboreum (assembly GCF_025698485.1). Taxonomy (NCBI): domain Eukaryota; kingdom Viridiplantae; phylum Streptophyta; class Magnoliopsida; order Malvales; family Malvaceae; genus Gossypium; species Gossypium arboreum. The sequence goes on from NC_069082.1 coordinate 34,437,570, forward strand.
GGATATTTATGCATGTAACATCCTGAATTAGGGCCTAGTCGGAACAGTGGTTTTGAGACCACAAATCTGAGATAGAAATAATTATTTTATGATTCTTATGAGGTCTATGATATGAATGAATGCTTATGTGAAAGTTTCACGAAGAAATTCTATGCATAAAATGTCTAATTGAACTTTAAGGACCAAATTGAATAAGAAGCAAAACTTGCATTCTAGAAGCTTTTAGCATGAAATTGCTTTAGATTATAAATTAGAAGGTCCTAATTAAATTTGGCCAATTTCTAAAAGTTTGGACAAAAATGAACATGTATAAGAAAATTTTGAAGGAAAAGCATTAAGGGTATTTTGGTTATTTGGTAAATAAAAGAATAAAAAGGGAAAATAAGTCAAAATTGGTATCCATCTTCTTCTCTCATTTCTAAAAATTGCAAGACACCATAGCTAGGGTTTTGTTCAACATTTCAAGCTTGATTGTAAGTCAATCCTAGCCCCATTTTTAATATTCTTTGCATTTTTGAAAGGTTTGAAGCATGATCTATCCATTTCTAGCTATATTTTGAGCTAGGTTTCATGTATGAAATTTGACCAATGTGTAACTTGCATGTATTTTGTTGATTATTGGAGGAATATGACTGTTTGATGCATGATAAATATCTTTTACTAGGTGATTTTTAGTGAAAACACCTAAAAAGGGGACTTGTTTGTAAAAGTGTAAAAGTGGGTAGTAATAATGAAATAAAGGAAAATATGGGCTGATATGAGCATAGTAGTGGTTTGGCTAGGCTTGGGTAACCAAAAAAATGCATGCATTTCATTTTACGAGCCTAGGGACTAAATTATAAATAAGTGGAAAGGTAGGGGTAAAAAGGTAATTTTACCAAAGCATGAATTATGGATCGATTTGAGTACTGTGATTAATAAACAAGTTAAATTTGGCATTATAGATCAAGAAAAATGTGAACCAGGTCTTGATCGAGTAAAGAATAAAATATACGATGATTAAGTGTAACAGTCCGATTTAGACCCTAATCGGAACGGTGGTTTTGGGACCACGAATTCGAGTCAGAAAAGTATTTAAATATTATTATTCGTGTTTATTATATGTGAATTTTCATGTGTGAAAATTTCGTATGAAAATTTGATTGTTTGTGTTTTTAATTTGATAAAAGGACTTAATCGCGTAAGTTATAAAAGTTGCTAACTAATTATTAAAGTACCAAATTGATTTGTTCTTTTAATATGGGGTCTTTATGATGTAAATAAACCATATGAATTAGTGATGGATGGTTTTATACATAATCTATAATGGTTTTATATTTTATAACAAAGGTTAATTTTGTAAAATATGAAATAATGTTAAAATAATAAAACATAAAAATAAGTAAAAGCCATGCATTCATACTTTGTTATTTCCGAAAATAAAAGAAGAAAGAAAAGAAAAGGAAACAAGGTATTCCGCCATTGTTGATTCAATTTTAAGGTACGTTTTGTTTCGATTTTTGATGATTTTTACGTTTTTGAGATCGTTGCTTCAAATACTACCCGACCCATGCTTGTATTTTTTATTTTGGTGAATATTTTGTGTTATGCCATTGATGAATATTTGTGTTTTGTGATGTTTGATGATGAAATATCAAAAATATGTTTTAGTGTAACATGTTTAGTATTGGAGCTTTTGATGATTTTGAGTTAATAGGACTAAATTACAAAACTAATAAATTGAAGGACTAAAATGCAAAATAAATGAAATATATCGACTAGTATGAGTATGTTGAAAATTCAGCCCAACTATGTTGTTGTGAGATTTGGTGTATTTTGTGTTTTGTGCAATTAGGACTAAATTGTAAAAGTATGAAATATCAGGGGTAAATGGTAATTTTCCCATTTATGTTTTGTTGGATTAAATTGAATGAAATTGTATTTAAATAAGATTAATTTGAAATTATATAGATCAAGAACAAAGGAAATCAGACTTGGACCGGGGAAAAACAAAAATAGTTGAATAGCCGATTCGTAACATTCGTTGATATCCGAGGTAAGTGTTTAAGTAATTAAACAAGGTTTATTTTGAACATAGAATGATTTACTATGATGATTCAAATTTTATAATGTATTAGTATGTTAGCCGAATGAGAATTATCAATGAATTAATGTGATTGAGTTGTATTTGAATGATATCAAAATCTCTGAAAGTGTGTATGTGTTACATGGAATATTATATGATTCGATATATGAAATGTTGTGGAATGATTTTATGTTTGTGATATGCAGGCCTTGAGCCTAGCAAGCCTTATGCTGGTGACTCTGATCGGGCTTTGTGCCTAGCAGACATAGTGTCGGTGAATAAATATCAGACTTTGAGTCTAGCAGGCCTTGTGCCAGTGTGAAATTAAAGCTTATGCCTAGCAAGTTTTATACCGGTGATTTGCTTTCAAGTCCATGATTATAAGAGTTCAAGTTATTGTGGATATTGAGCAAGTGTAATTGAGCTAAATGACATTATATATGTTCGACTACATAGGTAAGTATATGTAAGCTTATATTGAACTTGATTATTCGATTACATGTGAATTATATTGAACTTATATATTCCATTTTATGTGAAGTTATTTTTAATGTGCATATTCGACCATTTGTGATGTTATATTAAAGTTGAACTATAGGTTACATGTGATGTTTTATTTAACTTCTATATTCGGCCATACATGTAAGTATCTATGTGATGATATATTTGATGTTGTATAATCGGTTATATAGGAAATATTTATGTGGTGATATGTATTTGATATTGAACATTCGGCCAAGGTATCTTATTGTGTAAAAGTATAATATTATTGATATAATTTGTTTAGTTTGAATGTTATGATTATTCATTGAGTTGTTTTATTTGCTTAAGGCTTACTAAGCTAAGTTAGCTTACTCTGTGTGTTTTTGTTACTCTGTCTTATAGATTTTGGTTGTAAGTTACGAGCTCAGGGATTGTTATCGAAGTCATCCACACTATCGTCAACTTTCAGTACTTTTAAAAGTTTATTTTCAAACTTTTGGCATGTAGAGGATAATACATATTTTGTTCGACCTTAAATATGTATAACTTTAGCCATGCGAAAATGGCTTAGTTTCCATGATAGATTCGTTCATACTTGGTTATGGTTTGAGTTTACTTGTAGTTGATGTGTTATAAATTATATGTGAATGAAGTATGTGATATATGTGGTATGTTTGAAAATGGTTTATTGATGTTAGTAAATTTGAAGGTGGATTGATGTAATGATCATCATATATATATAAATTTCATGATATAATTATTTGTTTCGGTTTAGGTTTTTGGTTTGGGTAAAATATATTTGGATAATGAGTTTAGAAAATGTAACTTATAAGATGTTTATACATGTTTTCATGTGCGAATGTATATTTGTTTGTGATGAATTAAAATTGAAAGGAAAATGATGATAGATGGAATTGGCTTTGGTTGGTCACTCAGTTTTGATATGTATAAATATAAATAAATATGGTTTGATTATTTAATGTTGATGTATGTTTATTCATTTATAAAAGTGAGCTCAGGTGTTATCATGTTTAATGTATATTAGAAATGCATGATATGAGGCATGCCTATATTCGATTATGCAAAGATTAGTTTAGTTTGGTTTGCATGGAAAAACGTATAAATACTATAATTAGTTATAAGTTTATTAATGGTGAATTATTGTGATTTTATTGTTTAATAATGCTTGTAAATGAGACATTGATAAATGACCATTTGAATAGTGATTTTATGTAATAGTACACCATGAACATTATATGCATTTTTGCAATATTGATAACTACGTGTACGTATATACAAGTACTTTGATTGTTAATTGAATGATGGTTTGGGTATATAATGAAAGTATATTTGTTTGTTTATATTTGTTAATGAAAATGTGATTATTTGAAAGGTATAGATTCGGTTGAATTTTGAGGTATGATTCATAAATGCAATATGATAAATAAAGTATGTTTAATATTTAAATAGCCATGTGCTTAATATGTATATATATGAATATGATTTGTATGAATATGTGAATGTTTGAAATTATGTTTTTCGTTCAGTAATGCCTCTTAACCCAAGTCTGGCGACGGATATGGGTTAGGGGTGTTACATTAGGCTTGATTACCATCATTTTTATACCAAGGTAAATACATGTGTAAATAATGTGACAATGTGGTATGCCATGTTGTGTTAACTTTATGTGATAATTATTTTATTGCTTATTATGTATGCTATGTCTAATGGTACAATTGTAAGCATGAATGATACTATGGTCGCTATCCACGAAGTCACGAGCAAGTGCAATAGATGTGCAATGTGTAAGTGAGAAAAACCCCGTTTGAACCTTAGGAATAGCTTAGGATACAAGTGACATGTCACTAGGAATTAAGAAGTCCGAACTCGTTCAGTGGTCCGGGTTTGTGATATATGTGGCATCCGAGTTCGTTGAGTGGTCCGACTTCATAATGGATGCGATACATGTGATTTAGTTTCTGGCAATGGTCTTCTGTGTCCTACCAGTGGCTAGGCAATCCTTGAGTGGTCGGATACCTGGTAGCTTTTGTGAGCAGCCGGTGTAGTTACAACTTAATCGATAGCTTATATGAGCAAGCCCGTGAGTAGCTCCATTCCGAGCGTTACATGATATAAGGTAGCTTCGGCTACATATGTTTATGTGGCACTTATGTGCAACATTCCATGTATCCAATAGTATTCCGAGTGTTCAACGAGTATTATAATGGATGTGCGATGAAAGTCCCAAGATGGGCATGGTAATGAAGGTAAAGTTATTTGGTATGCTACGGGTATGTACAGGTACGTACCTTATCCTCATGAGTGATGGCTTGTTAAAGGATGATAAGTGACGAGAAAGTACATTCATATATATATATATATATATATATATATGAATACTTGATAAATGAGCTAGAATTCTTGAATGATGAATAATCTTGGTGGTTATGTTATTATATCTATATGATTATGGTTTACTAATATTGCATATTATTTTCATGTGGACTTACTATGTAATAGCCCAAAATTGGGTCTAGTTGGAACAGAGATTTCGGGACCATAATATCCAAGATAGAAATAATTATTTTATGATTATTTTGAGGTCTATGATATGATTGCATGATTGTGTGAAAATTTCGTGAAGAAATTCTATGCATAAAGTGCTCAATTTGAAGTTAGGGACTAAATTGAATAAGTTGCAAAACTTGCATTCTAGAAGTTTCTAGTATGAAATTGCTTTGAAATATTAATTAGGAGGTCTTAAATAGCAATTTTACCAATTTCTAAGTGATGGACAAAAATTGGACATGGATGGAATTTTTGAAAGTTTAGTAAGGAAGGGCATTTTGGTCATTTGGTAATTAAAAGAAATAAGAAGGGAAAATAAAGCCAAAATTGACTCATCTTTTTCATGGAGGCCGAAATTAGCATGGGGGAAGCCATGGCTAGGATTTTCAAGCTTTCCAAGCTCAATAGTAAGTCTGTTCTAACCCCGATTTTCAAGTTCTTTACGTTTTTGGAATCCCGATAATTTGATTAAGCTTATTCTAGCAATAATTTAAGCTAGGGTTCATATTTGGAAAAATACCCATAGGTTAAATGTGTTTATTTTGTTGTTTTGTGATAGAATATGAGGTTTTAAATTATGTTAGACAACTTTTGCTACTCGGTTTTGAGTGAAAAAGAGTAAAAGGGCTTAATTAGTAAAAATACCTAATAGTCATAAGTATATGTTAGAGTGAGAATTTTATGTTTCCATAGAAGGAAAAAGTGATCAGCATGTCATAAAACATAAGAATAAGGGATGAAGTTTAATTCCCGAGCCTAGTGGCAAAAGTGTAAATATGCAAAAGTTTAGGGGCAAAATTGTAATTTTTCCAAAGTTTGAGTTAAGGACTGTTTTGAATATTACATTAATTAAATAAGTAAAATATGATGTTTTAGATCCCGGAAAACGAGATTTGAACCTAGAATGAGAGAAAAAGCAAAAATTGGGAAATTTGGTAAAATGGCCGTTTTGGTAAAATGCAAGAAGTTGGTAAAATAAGCATTAATTTATGCATGTTTCAATGTAAAATTGATATATTTATTATAATTTTGAGGTGTTAAAAGTATGTAAGCTGGTATGATAATAATACAACAATAATGTCTGTAATTTATATTTGAAAGTTGAATTTAGTGAATTAATTGAATTATATTAAATTAAATGATTATGGTGCCAAGTTTATGAATTGATTTAAAATATATCTATGGTACATGAAGTGCATTGAATTATCATACATAAATGTGATTTCTATGATTATGGATATTATGGGAAATTGTAAGTTCAGTATGATTTTTAATAAGGCAATGTGTAATTTAATGTTATTGCCTTGATATTAAATGAGATGTAAGTTTATATGTAAGTAATACATCAATATTACTTGTATTATGATATTTTATAATAATATTGGAAATATGTTTGTGGATAATTACTTGATTGGTGAAATTGTTGGAAAAGAGAGAAATCCCGATTGAACCTTGGAAAGATTGGATGATCTGAGATGGTATGTAGCTAGGTCACATGTATGGTCTTGAGTGCACATCATCTGTACAAGAGAGGTACAAGACATTATGATGTAGCTAGGTCGCATGGGTGATAGTATGTGTACACCATGTAGACAAGAGAGTTACGGGATATATGTAGCTAGGTCGCATGCATGGTTCCAGGTGAAGGACACCATGTAGACAAGAAAGCTACGAGATAAATTGGCTAGGTCACATGGGTGGTACTAAGTGTTCACCATGTGTACAAGAGAGCCGAACTATATGATGGGTGGAGCTATGTGCTGAAACCACCAAGTATCGAGGATTGATCCGAAGTGTTCAACGGGAGACTCTCTATGTATTGCTTTGTGAGTTTTGTGATGAATAAGTGCAGGAACTTGGTTACGTGAATGATGTGTTCATTAAGTGACCAAGATGTGGTAAGGTTATAAACAATTAAGTTATACATGAGGATGATTGTAATATCCTGATTTTGGGCCTAGTCGGAATAGCGGTTTCGTTACCACAAAATCCGAGATAGAAATAATTATTTTATGATTATTTTGAGGTCTATGATATGATTGCATGATTGTGTGAAAATTTCGTGAAGAAATTTTATGCATAAAGTGCTTAAATTGAAATTAGGGACTAAATCGAATAATTTGTAAAACTTGCATTCTAGAAGTTTCTAGTATGAAATTGTTTTGAAATATTAATTAGGAGGTCTTAAATAGCAATTTTATCAATTTCTAAGTCTGTGGACAAAAATTGGACATGGATGGAATTTTTGGAAAGTTTAGTAGTAAGGGCATTTTGGTCATTTAGGGGTAAAATGAATTAAAATACAAAATTAAAAGCCAATTTTGCTCATCTTCAGCCCCATGACCGAATATAGCAAGGAGAAACCATGGCTAGGGTTTTTCAAGCTTCCAAGCTCGATTGTAAATCCGTTCTAGCCTCGTTTTTAATGATTTTTACGTTTTTGGAGTCCCGGTAGCTCGATTAAGCTTATGCTAGCAATAATTCAACCTAGGGTTCATATTTGGAAAAATACCCATAGGTGAAATTTTTGTATTTTGGTGTTTTATGATAGAATATGAGGTTTTAAATTATGTTAGACAACTTGTACTACTCGGTTTTAAGTGAAAACGAGCAAAAGGGCTTAATCGGTAAAAATACCTAATAGTCATAAGTACATGTTAGAGTGAGAATTTGATGTTTCCATAGAAGGGAAAAATGATCAGCATGTCATAAAACATAAGAAAATAGGCTGAAGTTTAATTTACGAGCTTTGGGGCAAAATTGTAAATATGCAAAAGTTTAGGGGCAAAACTATAATTTTTCCAAAATATGATTTTGGGTCAATTTGAATAATGTGAGTCCTAATTAGACTATATTTTAAATGATAGAGCAAGGAAAACTGAAATTCAGGCTAAAATGGAAAAATACCAAGTTGTGGACGAAATGGTAAAAGTAGCAATTTTCGCATACGAGGTAAGTTCATGTGTAAATAATGTAGCATAATTGTTATTTTTAAGTTATTGATGTTAATTATATGATATGCTGATTTTTATCGTGAAATATTATGCTTTGTGGTTAATGTTGAGTAATATGCAAATTATGTTTACTACTTGATAAATATGAATTGCTACCGAGTATCGGTTCCGATATTCCATGGAAGACGGCAATGTGAGATCGAGGAAAAAAGCCTGTTTGAACCTTAGGAATAGATTAGGATACAAGTGACATGTCACTAGGATGGTTGAGCTTCCGAACTCGTTGAGTTGAGTCCGAGTTCACTTATGGATGCGAATGTCCGAACTCGTTGAGTTGAGTCCGAGTTCGTGAAATGTAACTAGGCATCCGAACTCGTTGAGTTGAGTCCGAGTTCACTTATGGATGCGAACGCCGAGCTCGTTGAGTTGAGTCCAAGTTCACTTAGGGCGGGTTACATGATTTCTTGATTACATATGAGGCACTTATGTGCAAATTATCCGTATCCGAGTTGTATTCGATGTGTTCAACGGGTGAAATTTCTAGTGAAATGAAAGAACACTTAAGATGCAAGCGATGTTTTGGTAAGTGTTGTGAAATGGACACTTTGGATAGGTATGTTCTTAACCCTCGGGTTGATAATAGATACAACAACGATAAGGTAGTAAGATGATGAATGATGTTTAGAAATATGATATATGTTTTGGTGATACCATGCTAAAGTTGTTTGGTATATTTGTATTGTTATGTTACTTGTTATTTACATATGAACTTACTAAGCATTTATGCTTACTCCCTCCTCTTTATTTACTATAGTTTTGAACAAGCCAGCTCGGGAATCGGACGGTCGAAGGTTCGATAACACTATTCAAAGGACTTTCATCCGGGTAAATGGCTTGTAAAACTTAAGTATGGCATGTATAGCAATATATTTATTTTGTGTAAATAATTTTATGATATGGCCATGATTGGTTGAGAAAATGTTTGATATTGATAAGTCATGGTGATGGTTAAATTTAGATCATGTTTGATATCATGGAAGTTTAATAGGTTATCTAGTTCATAACAACTCATGAAAAGATGAAATTTGCCTTAAAACAGAATATTGCTGCAGCAATGACATGAATTCGAAAAATCACTAAAAATAGTATAAATGGAATTAAATGATGAGCAAGTTATGAAATTGAAGCTTAATGAGTCTATTTTCATATGGATAAAAGAAAAAACAGGCATATAAATTATACTTTATGAGATATTTGAAACCTTGTGAAACAGGGTCAGAGTGATTTCTGGATCCTCTTTTCTGACTTTAAAAATTCGTAATAAATTGTAAAAAAATAGTTAGAAGTCATTATTTATATTTATAGATTCCTTATCGAGTCTAGTTTTAATAAAAACAAACCTTGTAGTCATTGAAATTCTGTATAGAGAGATATCTGATTCGTAATACACAGATGTCAGAGCAGTCGAACCCTGAAACAGGGGAGAATTTAACTAATAAACTGTACTAATTGGCCCAACCAAAAATTCTAGAAAAAAATTAGTAAATAGATACATGAGTCTAGATTTATGGAAAATTTACGGATCTTTATTTCGAGTTTTGTAACTCGAAATATGATTTTTCTTGTAACTATGACGCGAGTAGCTAGAAAGCTATGAATGTAGAAACAAAAGATTTGAAGTTCTTAATTTGATAAATTATGTTCGGTAACTCCTCAAGCTCGACTCCGGCGACGGTTTCGGGCGTGGGGGCGTTACAATGATTTTATGGTGACCTTGTGATCATGGGCCTATACTTGTGATGTATGAAATGTGGTGAAAATGATTTGTGATATGTATGTTAAAATGAGGTTAATACAAAGAAAGTGTGAAAGAGTGAATTAGCAATAAAATTGTTTTGGATAGTAGCAGTGACGTGATTTTTGAAAAATCACCAAAAATAGTAGAAATTGAATCAGAGACTGAATGAGATATTAAATTAAATCTTAGTGAGTCTATTTTCATATAAAAGAAAAAGATCAAGAAAAGGAGTTCTATATTTTGAGATATTTATGTTTTTGTGATACTGGTTCAGAATGATTACGTGATCCCCTATTCTGACTTTGGAAAATCATAAAAATTTGGATAAAAATAATTAGAGGCTTAAACTTATATTTTTAAAATCCCTAATAAGTCTATTTTCAAGATAAATCAACAAGAACATTATACGAGTTTTGTACTGTGAGATAATTAATTTTTAGTGAAGAGAGGTCAGAACTATCAGAAAGTGAAATAGGGGAAATTTTAATGAATAAACTGTACTAATTGGCTAAACAAAAAATTATGAAACTTTTATGGTGGAAAGGTATGTGAGTCTAGTTTCAGGGGAAATTTACAGATCTTAATTTGGAGCTCTATAGCTCAAATTATAATTAAGTAAGTGACTATGACTCGTGTGGACAGTTGATCTGAGCATTTATTAGTAAATTGTGAAATCGTACTTACAAGAATGCCATATACATTAAGGATGTGGAATGGAGATGAGGAGGAGGAAAATAAATATATGTGGAATACATGGAAACTATGGTATATGAAATATTGATATAATGAAATAAATGATATGTGTTTATAAGAAAACAGAAAGAGAATGATATGTATCATGACATGTATATATATATGACTAGTCTCAATGTAATGCTTGTTGGGTATAGAGTTGAATTGAAATGTTTCAGGAAAACAAGTTATTTTGCGCATCTGAATTGTGGTATTTTATAAAGATATGATCTAGTTTTAAATATGAATGCTTGATGATTAAGCTGAAGATATTTGGTAAGATGATAATCTTGGTATAAATGTATAAGTGGTACTATAATAAACAAGGTAAAATGAGTATGAGAGACACATGTATGATGACATTCAAATGCTATGTTTGTGGTTTAATTGAGAATATTTAATCATTAAATGAATACCATGTTATATGCTTTTGATTTTGTATAAGTGTGTAAGAGATTAAGGTTGACCAAAGCTTGGAAAATAGCCTAGGTATATTCCACACAGGCAGAGACACGACCATGTGTCTCAGCCGTGTATGGAACGCGACTTTAGGACACGGGCATGTGGAGCCTTAAAGCATGAAATTTCTAAGATTTTCGTAAGTTCTCAGTTTAGTCCCGAATCTTTTCTAAAGTATGTTTTGGGCGTCGTAGACTCAAATAAGGGACTATGTGTAAGTGAATGAACGTTTTGAAATATGAATGAAATTTTATGGCCCGTATTTTAGTTTAATGTTTCTATGTTTGTCCGGTAACGCCTCGTACCTTATCCCGTCCTCGGGTATGGGTAAGGGGTGTTACATACTAAGCTTAAATGCTTACTCCCCTATCTTTTCCATCATTTGTAGTTCCGCCAAGCTAGCTCGAGGATCGAAAGTTGTCGGAGCCTTCGATCGCACTATCAAAAGAATATTGGTTATAGTGAATTTGTTATTTTGAGTATGGTATGTATAGGGGACTTGGTTATTTTGTGATATGTCTCATGTTATTTTGGTCAAATTGTGAAGGCCAATGATGTTGATGATTCATTTTGTAATAGCCATATGATATGGCTTATGATTGATTCTTGGGTTGTAATATCTAATTGTTGATGCATGCATGTGTTGATGCCTTGATGATGTGCTATGTGGTTTGTGTGATGGATATATGATGAGATATTGTCTTGATGATACGGAATTTGATTGCTTGATGTGGAATATGATTGCTTGGTGAATGTATGAAGATGTATGAATTAAATACTAGGAGATAAGGAATGGTTTAATAACCTAATATGACAATAGTTATAAATGTGCAACTTGAAATTTTGATAATTAAGTTGATATGCATGAAGTTTGTATAGAATGCTTCCAGATGGTATGATTAAGGGAATGTGCAATAGGATGATATTATAAAGATGTAAAAGTGCTATGGTGTTGAATATTAAGTGTCTAATTATCTCATGTTGCATGCTATGAAATATGATTATTAAGGGTGGCATTTGGCTTCGAAAATAGCCTTCAAATTGTCCACATGGGTAGACACACGGGTATGTGTCTGGGCCGTGTGTGACACACGGTATGTCCTACGAACGTGTTGAATAGCCGTGTGTCCCCTTCACCCTAATTTTGCAAGTCAGTATGCTCAGTAGTAAACACATGGGCTAAGACATAGGCGTGTGTCTTAGCTGTGTGAGAGACACGGCCTATCCACATAGGCGTGTACGTGAAGTCTGCACCTTTTTGTAAAAATTTCATTTAATTTTAATTGACCACACGGTCTGGCCACACGGGCGTGTGATACGGCCGTGTGACCCTAAATTAGTGCTGACATCATAGTTAGAGACTTACACGGCTGGAGGACACGGGAGTGTCGAGAGCACACGGGCGTGTCCCCTGTCTCACACGGGCGTGTGGCTCTATATTAGGGAAATTTTTCCAAACTTTTCTAAAAGTTCCCGATTTAGTCTTGATCCTTTTCTGATGGCTGTTTTAGGCCTTGTAGGCCCATATTAGGGATAAATTGTGTATGTATGAATGAAATTGATTTGAAGAAAAATTTTGTAGCTTGATTTTGCATGAATGACTATGTATGTTTTCTGTAATGTCTCGTACTCTGTCCCAGCGTTGGACATGGGTTAAGGGTGTTACATTTAGTGGTATCAGAGCTATGGTTTAGTCGATTCTCGGACTAACCTAGCGTAATTGAGTCTAGCTCTAAATGACATACGTATATATATAATGATAGTGTGACGACTCCAGACAATATTAAAATGTGTTTTCATATAGCAAATGGATCCTGACAAAGTAATGGCAGATGATGTAAAAAGTAACATGTCTACACCAGCTGAAGGAGCGGTGCCATCCGAGAGTAGACCCAAAACTGTCAGTAGAGGAGAATGAGGCAGAGAAGCATGTCTCCACATAATGAATGCAAGGTATATGGAGTTTGTTTGAATGAACCCGAACGCTCAACCTCCTCTACCTCCCCAAATCCTCAACCCGCACCCGTAATGCCTCAAGGTATAGATTTTATGAGATTCTCTAGAATAGCTGTTGATAAGATTCGGAAGCATGGCATGAGGAGTTTAGGGCGAATGCTAATGATGACCCTGAGAAAGTAGAATTCTGGTTAGAGAACTCGACACAGGTATTTGATGAATTATCCTGTACACCCGAGGAATGCTTAAAATGTGCCATATCCTTCTTGGGAGATGCAACATATCACTGGTGGAGAACGCTGAGTTCTGTGGTACCTCTGGAAAAAGGTTACTTGGGAATTCTTTCAAGAGGAATTCCAAAAGAAGTACAGTAGTGAATAGTTTATTGATCAGAAGCACAAGGAATTTTTGGATTTGAAAAAGGGCCGTATGACGGTTAATGAGTACGAGAGAGAATTCGTTAGACTCCGTAAATACACTCGAGAATGTGTATCTTCTTGGCTAAGACGTGTAGAAGATTTGAATATGGACCTAATAAGGACATAAAGATGTTAGTGGGTATTCTTGACTTGAAGGAATTTGTGGTACTTGTTGAACGGGCTTGTAAAGCCGAAGAACTAATTAAAGAAAAGAGGAAAGCTGAGTTTGAGGCTAGCGACACAAGGAAGAGGCATACAAGTAAGTCGTTTCCATCCCAGTTTAAGAATTCTAGAGGTATGTACTCTTGTTCGTATGTGTTAGCTGAACATTCATACGGGAACCGAAGAAAGCAGAATTCTGGCTTTAGATTTCAAGCCATATCTATGGCTGGGTAACGCTAAACCTTCAAAGGCCAAATGCCAGCAATGTGGTAGACGTCATTCTGGCAACTATAAGGTGAGTGAAGGATCTTGTTTTATATGTGGTTCTGTAAACTACTTTATTAAGGATTGTCCTGAGATGATGGAGAAAGAAAGATTTTAGAGTCTAAGACCGAGTGGTGCAGCTTCCAGGGGAAAACCCTCGAGAAATGCTGAGAATGAGTCCGGTAGTAAGAATGTGTCACGAGATACAACAGTGAGATTTGAAGCTAGGGCTTCGGCTAGAGCCTATGCCATATGCGCATGTGAAGATGCAACTTCTCCTGATGTGATCACTGGTAATTTTTCTCTCTATGATACTAATGTTATTGCTTTGATAGACCCTGGCTCTACTTATTCATATGTGTGTATGAAATTGGTATCTAGTATGAATATACTTGTTGAGTCTTCAGAATTTATAATTAAGGTATCAAACTCGTTAGGAAAGCATGTGATAGTTGATAAAGTATGTAAGAAATGCCCTTTGGTGGTTAGAGATCATTGTTTTCCGGCCGACTTGATGTTGTTATCATTTGATGAATTTGATGTCATACTGGGTATGGATTGATTGGCACCACATGATGCTATAGTGAATTGTAGGCAGAAAGTTATGGAAATGAAATGTGAAATTGGTGAGGTTCTTTTGGTTGAATCAGATAATGCAGATAAGTCGCCAAATGTAATTTCTTCGATGACTGCTGAAAAGTGTTTGAGAAAGGGGTATGAAGCTTACTTGGCATACATATTGAATACAAAGGAATCTTAATTGAAAATTGAATTAGTTCCAGTTGTATGTGAGTATGAGGATGTATTTCCAGAGAAGTTACGAGGTTTGCCTCCGATTAGAGAAGTGGAGTTTGGTATTAAACTGATACCAAGGACGACACCTATTTCTGTTGCTCCATATAGGACGGCCCTGACTGAGTTGAAAGAATTGAAGTTACAATTGCAAGAGTTGACTAACAAAGGTTTTACAAGACCAAGCTTCTTGCCGTGGGGGTGCTCCAGTGTTATTCGTGAAAAAGAAAGACGGTTCCATGAGATTATGCATTGACTACGACAGCTCAATAAGGTGACAATTAAAAATAAGTATCCTCTTCCAAGGATTGATGACTTGTTCAACTAGTTAAAAGGAGTGGCATGGCTCTCTAAGATAGACTTAAGGTCCAGATATTACCAATTACGAGTTAAAGAGTCGAATGTGCCAAAAAATGCCTTTAGAACGAGGTATGGCCACTATGAGTTTCTTGTTACGACATTTGGTTTAACGAATGCTCCTGTCGTGTATATGGATTTAATGAACCGAATCTTTCGGCCATATTTGGATAAGTTTAAAGAGTCTAATATGCCAAAAACTGCCTTTAGAACGGGGTATGGCCACTATGAGTTTCTTGTTATGACATTTGGTTTAACGAATGCTCCTGTCGTGTATATGGATTTAATGAATCGAATCTTTCGGCCATATTTGGATAAGTTTGTTGTGGTGTTCATCAATGATATTTTGATTTCTTCTAAAAATGATGCAGAACATGCCGAGCACTTGAGAATAGTGTTACAGACTTTGAGGGATAAACAGTTATAAGCCAAGTTTAGTAAAAGCGAGTTTTGGCTTTGAGAGGTTGGAGTTTTAGGCCACATTGTTTCAGGAGATGGTATACGGGTTGATCCCAGTAGGATTTATACTATTGTTGAATGGAAACCGCCAAAGAATGTACCTGAAGTTATAAGCTTTTTGGGTTTGGTTAGTTACTACAGACAATTTGTGAAAGGATTCTCCATGATAGCCACTCTTATGATGAGATTACTTCAAAAAGATGTCAAGTTTGAATGGTCAGAAAATGTTAGCAAAGCTTTGAGAAATTGAAAATGTTATTGACTGAGGCACCAGTGTTAGTACACTCAGAATCAGGGAAATAATTTGTGATTTATAGTGATGCGTCCTTGACTGGACTAGGTTATGTGCTTATGCAAGAAGGCAAGGTAGTAGTTTATGCCTTGAGAGAACTAAAGCCCCATGAGAAGAACTATCCTACACATGATCTAGAGTTGGCTGCCATTATATTTGCTTTGAAGATTTGGCGACATTACCTATTCAGAGAGAAATGCCATGTTTATACAGATCATAAAAGTCTTAAGTATCTGATGACCCAAAAGGATTTGAATTTGAGGCAACGAAGATGGCTTGAATTGTTAGAAGACTATGAGCTTGTGATAGATTATCACCCTGGTAAGGCAAATGTGGTCATTGATGCCTTGAGTAGGAAGTCTTTATTTGCATTGAGAGATATGAATACACGGCTGACCTTGTCTTATGATGGTGCAATTCTAGCAGAGTTGAGAGCTAGGCCAACTTTTTTACAACAGATTTGTGATGCTCAGAAAGCTAATAAAGAGTTACAGGCAAAGAAAGCTCAGTGTGAGTTGAGTAATGAATCAGATTTTCAGACAGACTCTGATGGTTGTTTGAGATTTTGTAGTAAAACTTGTGTTTCGAAGAATACTGAGTTGATTCAAAATATTTTTTGTGGCACGAAAATGTACAATGATTTAAAGAAAATGTATTGGTGGAACGGTATAAAAAGAGATATATCTGAGTCTGTATCGAGATGCTTGATTTGTCAACAAGTAAAGGCTGAACACTAGGTACCCTCAGGTTTACTTCAGCCCATTTTAGTTCCGGAATGGAAATAGGATCGAATTACTATGGATTTTGTGATAGGCTTACCATTGACACCAAGAGAGAAAGATGCCGTATGGGTTGTGGTCGAAAAATTGACTAAATCTGCTCATTTTATACTGGTGTGCACTGATTATTCACTGATAAGTTACCTAAGTTGTATGTTTTCGAGATTGTGAGACTTTATCGAGTACCTTTGTCGATTATTTCAGATAGAGACCCGAGGTTCACTTCACAGTTTTTGAAGAAGTTGCAAGGAGCTTTGGGTATGAAGCTGAATTTTGGTACTTTTTCACCCACAGATTGATGGACAATCCGAGAGAGCAATTCAGACACTTGAAGATATGCTCAGATGTTGTGTTCTTGAGTTTTAGGGTAGTTGGGAAAAATACCTACCGCTGATTGAATTTGCCTACAACAACAGTTTTCAGTCGAGCGGGAAAATGACACCTTATGAAGCATTGTATGGACGTAAATGTCGTACACCTTTGTACTGGACTGAACTTAAGGAGAATAAGATTCATGGAATTGCTTTGATTAAGGAAACTAAAGAAAAGGTGAAAGTAATTCGTGATTGTTTGAAAGCAGCCTCGGATAGACAAAAGTCCTATGTGGATTTGAAAAGAAACAAAATTAAGACTTGGATAGACAAAAGTTGTATGCGAATTTGAAAAGAAAAGAAATTAAGTATCAAATCAGTGATAAAGTATTCTTGAAAGTATCTCCACGGATTTGGTAAAAAGGGCAAGTTAAGTCCTTATTTTATTGGACCGTATGAGACTACTGAAAGGATAGGACCGGTAGCATATCAGTTAGCTTTGCCGTCTAAGTTGGAAAAGATTCACAATGTGTTTCATGTGTCCATGTTGCGCCAATATAGATCCGATCCTTCTCATGTGATTGCACCTACAGAGGTTGAAATCAGACCAGCTATGACTTATGGTGAGGAATAAGTTAAGATCTTGGCTCGAAAAGTCAAGCAGTTGAGAAATAAAAGTGTTACTCTTGTGAAAGTTCTATGGCAAAGACATGGGGTTGAAGAAGCTACATGGGAGCCTGAAGAGGCCATAAGGAGACAATACCCAAACCTTTTTACCAGTAAGATTTTTGGGACGAAAATCCTTAAAGAGGGAGAGTTGTAACAACCCGAATTAGGGCCTAGTCAGAACAGTGGTTTTGAGACCACAAATCTGAGATAGAAATAAGTATTTTATGATTCTTATGAGGTCTATGATATGAATGCATGCTTGTGTGAAAGTTTCACGAAGAAATTCTATGCATAAAATTTCTAATTGAATTTTGAGGACAAAATTTAATACGATGCAAAACTTCCATTCTAGAAGCTTTTAGCATGAAATTGCTTTAGATTATGAATTAGAAGGTCCTAATTAGCAATTTGACCAATTTCTAAAAGTTTGGACAAAAATGGACATGTATAAGAAAATTTTGAAGGAAAAGCATGAAGGGTATTTTGGTCATTTGGTAAATAAAAAAATAAAAAGGGAAAATAAGTCAAAATTGGTGTCCATCTTCTTCTCTCATTGCCGAAAGTTGCATGACACCATAGCTAGGGTTTTGTTCAACATTTAAAGCTTGATTGTAAGTCAATCCTAGACCCGTTTTTAATATTCTTTGCATTTTTGAAATGTTTGAAGCATGATCTATCCATTTCTAGCTATATTTTGAGCTAGGGTGTAATGCCCTGAGTTTTGGGCCTAGAAGTATTAGGTCTTGAGCATGGGAACAGTTAGGAGGCTGCACATAAATGTTTAGTTGTGCAAGAAAGAGACACAAATACATGTTTGCTTCAGTGGTTAAGTTTCTTGGGAAGAGTCTGAGAAGTCTTGGGTTCAAGCCTTGGCTTGTGCAAAAAGTTTTGTTTTATATGGATAAACACCAGTCTCTAGTCAGTAGGCTTTTAAATAAATGTGGTATTTTATGTCAGAAAGGGCCTGTTGGTCTAGGGGATAAGTGGCGTGTTATAGTTACCTGAGGTTTGAGGTTCGAGTCCTGGTTAGAGCAATGGCGTGTTTTATTTTGCTGCTAAGGTCGTGGGGGAGTTTCAGTCAACCCAAACTACTGAAGAGTTGTAGTGGAACTTGAATTAAGTGGTTGAGGAAGGAGTGGTCAGTTTTGAGTGATTTGGGGAGGAAATTGTGGGATTTTGAAACGAGTGGGAGAGTAGTGCCGAATTTGAACTCTTGGCTTTGGAGATTTCGGCTTTGGGTTGGTTTCTCTTTTCACTTTCGGTTTCTATCAACATTTTTGGCTCGTTTCTCTTCTTGGAGGCCGAATAGTTTTGGGATTCATTCGAGTATTTTTCTTTCTCTGCTTTTCGACTTTGTTCTCCCTTTCGGCTATCTTTCCCTTGTTAGCCGGTTCCCTTTTCTTCCTCTACTCTTCTACCAAGCGTGCTCTCCCTTTTTCCTTTGGCCAAGTACCCTTCTTCCTTCTCACTTAATTCTTTTCTCTTTTCATCTTGCATGTTTCTTGGCCAAATATTGATAGGTAAGTCTCTGTTTTACTTTTGTCCCCTTGTGGCTTTATGCTTTCCCTTTTTGATGCTTTCCTTTATCGCTACTGTTCTTTTCTCTCTTTTCTCTGGTGCTGCCGTTTCGGCTATTGAATGTTTCTCATCTTAGTTCATCATTTTTCAGTTGTTCAAGACAAGGAGTGCATTCCTCCTTCGCTGGTTATACGTCGATAAGTGAAGGGTAGGTTGTAATGATTTGGGGTAGTTGTTCTTAGTGATAAACCATTTCTTTTTATTTCTTGTGTTTCCATTAGTGACTACGCTTTCCAGCAGCAAATCGTGTGGATTGAGACCCTTCCTATACCTCTTCATAAACAAACAGAGTTGAGGCGTTAGGGGTATGTTTCGATCGTTCGTAAATTGAGTAAAGTTGTTGGGTTGGTTTTATTTCGACCATTAATGTGATTAATGGGGTGTGTATTGATCAAACTTTAGGTTCGGGATTCTTCTAAAATAATTACAAGCCGTAGTCGACACAGGTGTGTAAACTCAATTCTGAAATCATAAATCGGCAAAAAGCCAAAAAGTACGATTAGTCGACACCACACGGTGTGTAGCTACTAGTGTGGTAGCCTATGTGACTAAACATGGGCGTATAGTCGACATGGCCAATGATCGCGTGATTCGTAACAAGTAATAAATATTTATAATGAAGATCAAACCTAGACTAACTATTATCATGACGAAAACGCAAGCGCACCTATCGAACAATAGTATAGTAACGGTAAGATCGGGATATCGTACCTAAGGGAACCAAAAGTACTAGTAATAACTATCTTTTTATTATCTAGCCTAAGAATAAAAGGGTTAGTTTATTAAACTAATTATTTAAACTAATTAACGGATTTAATTCAAGCAAAGAGAAAATTTGGAAAAAGACTTGAAGAAAACCAATTGATAAAGACGACACCCAAGAAGAAATCCACCTAGATTTCACTTGTTATCTGACTCTAAACCGAACGATTTATTCACTTGACTTGTTCTGTAGAGATCCCTAAGTTAAGTTATTATCCCTATTCAAGACTAATAACGTCTAATCCCTAGATTGAATAATTGAGACTTTTCTCTAATTAACACTCTAGGGTGGCATTAACTCGATCTATGGATCCCCTTATTAGGTTTCACACTAATTCGGCAAAATCTCGTAACCCTATTTCTAGGCGTTCGATCAACTCCGCTTAATTATGCCAAATCTACTCTTAGGGAGTGTAACACCCCGTACCCGAGTCCGTTACCGGAATCAGACACAAGGTGCACACAGACTTAACTATTTTCACAGTCCATTTAGAAATTTCCAGACTAGCTGGTCACTGCATCACTGTCGTCTTAAAAATCATATCTTGAGTTTCAAAGCTCGAAAATTAGTTTCCTAATTTTTCCCTGAAACTAGACTCATATGTCCATCTACAGATTTTTTTCTAGAATTTTTGGTCGAGCCAATTAGTACAGTTTATTAGTTAAAGTCTCCCCTATTCCAGAGTTCGACTACACTGACCTTCGTGCGTTACGAATTAAATATCTCCTTGTAAAGGGCTTTAATACTGATGCCGTTTGTTTCTATAGAAACTAGACTCAGAGAGGAATCTATACATATATGGTATGACTCCTAATTATCTCTGGTTAATTTACAATGAATTTCCAAAGTCGGAATAGGGGATCCAGAAACCGTTCTGGCCCTGTTTCACGAGAACTTTAATATCTCTTAACATATAACTCATATGACCGTTTTGTTTCTTCCATATGAAATTAGATTCATCAAAGTTAATTTACATAATTTATTCACTATTTAATACCATTCCTACTATTTTTAGTGATTTTTCACATCCACATCACTGCTGCTGTCAGCATCTGCCTTTAAGGTAGGCTTTACCTATTTCATGATTTCCATGATTCAACTGGCCCTTTTTGCATACATAGCACAAAGTGTGATCATGATTAACCATTCCAACGGCTAATCGTTTCAAAACAATTCCATACCTCATAATGATCAACATACAAACGATTATGGTACTATGCTAAAAACGTATATAAGCCATTTTCGCATGGCTATCCAAGTTTACACAAAACCGAAAGGTATATGACCTTCAACAAAAGGGTAGTCCTATACATTAACCAAAATATCCTCTCACTACTAGTCTATTCTACACATGCCATAAGATATTCCAAAACATAGCAGTACCAAACAGTGGATAGTGATAGTGTGACTAGTTGCTGACGATCCCCGAGCCCAGTAGCTTCAGAATGAGACCTATGAGGCGAGGAAACAGAGTAAGCGAGTAAGCATTACAATGCTTAGTAAGTTTTAAGCAGTGTCAACAGATAACAATCAAATTATAACATAGTTGTTCGTATTTTTATTTCACTCTTCCTTCGGGCATACCATCCCTTTACCGAATATAGACATCTCATCATATACAATAGGCAGATAAACTCTCACATAAAAGTGAGTTCATGTGACATAGATATATCGTAGATTTCACATAACCTCTCACACAAATCCGATGTCACATAATCATAGGAATAGTCCCGTAGATTGCTCTCGTATGCATCATATATAAACTTGGAGTACATACCTGTTTAACCTTTCGCATTGCGTATATTTATAAGCAATTCTTATTACGAAGTCTTACCCGGACATAATCTCCACACGTAGTCATCGGGTCGTGCCCAGACATAATCTCCACACGTAGTCATCGGGTCTCACCCGGAACATATTTCCAAGTTTCATGTACACTTAATCACATGTTACAACATTCACGTTAGCCATTCGGCTTTACCACATATATATATACACTTTCACATTCATCACGTCGGCCATTAGGCCTTATCACATATATATACATTTTCACATTCATCACATCAGCCATTAGGCCTTATCACATATATATACACTTTCACATTCATCACATCGGCCATTAAGCCTTATCACATATATATACACTTTCACAAATTTTGATATCAAAGATCCATCTAACACTCATGTATCATTTTACAATATCACAATTTAGAATTCAAGTATGGGATCAATCAATAGCTTATGGGCAACTAAAACAAGTTTTTATCCATGTTTACAACAAAATCACATATTCGCTCTGAGCTGTTTTCCTGAGCAATGGTCACTAAATTATTTATACCGGAGCTACAAGACTGCAAATCACTTGCCGTTAATTTTCTCAGAATATAGACTCATATATCTTCCATCCATGAAATTTTCAGAATTTTGGTTTGGCCAATCAATACCAGATTTTTCTTAAAGTTTCCCTGTTTCACTGTTTGACTAATCTGACCACTCTTCGCTCTGAATCAAATTTTTCATTGTACAGAATTCATAATGTGTTCTATTTGGTTCCATTTGAAACTAGACTCATTAAGGAGTCTAAGCATATAAATCTTATCTTATAACCATTTTGTACAAATCATAATGATTTTACAAAAACAGAACAGGGATTTCGAGTCATTCCGACACTGTCCCGCACAACTTTAAATATCTCTTTATAGGACATTTCTTTGCTTCCACGGTCTCTTTTATAAGAAACTAGACCAACTAAGCTTTGATTACATATTTTATTCAGCCTATAATTCTACACCAACAATTTATAGTGATTTTCTAAAATCACATTACTGCTGCTGTCCAAGCAAATTATTACAATTTGCTCTTAAATTTCCAAGTCCAAACACTTATGAACTTACCATTTGGGTTTAAGACATATCATGGCCACATCATATCTTATTAAATCAACTCATTTTGTCCTATTATGATTGAATTTAATCAACGTTTAATCACTTAAAACTTACCTCGGGAGTGGTCGACGACTAGATATCCACGGCTATTCGTTTACTTTCTCTTTTCCCCTATCCGACTTTGAGCCTCTTTGCTCTTAAGCTTGGATTACACAAATTTAACTTATTGTTAATCAACTAATCAAGCATTGTATCATGAGCATATTCGGCTTTCACACATTTTAAACATAGTAATAATCATGCACATTAAAATCAAAATGCAATCCCATACACAAAAATATAGGACACTTCACTTCCATCTACTTATATACACGTATCACATAAGAGTATTTCATACTTTCTATCACCTAAACAAACAACAAATTTTCCAATTAATTTCTTGAGTCCACATTCGGCATCTATATCCACAAAACAAATTAGCCAATTACTATAAATCATCTAAACATCTTTCACTTAAATCACACATACATATCATGCTAGCACATAACACCATGATTTTGTCCTAATTTGGACAGCCAATAATTTAAGTATTACAGCAGCATATTAATTAGTAATAAACTATCTTAAGTTCAATTTTAACTCCCTCATGCAGCAACCACACAGCATGCAAGTTAACTTCAATATTCGGTCAAAGCATTTAAATAAAAGAATATGCATGCTAAATTTCCAGCATTTGGACAACATTTCAACTTGAAATTTTCCAGCCTTTCACCTTCAATATTTCAATATTCAAAAGCAAAAAGAAGAGTACAACTAATCAATTAAATTTTTTGAACATAATTCAAGGTATATGTTCAACTAAATATTCATGTTAACTCATAATCAATAAGATATTAAGTAGAAAATAAAAACATTATTAGCATGCATGCTATCTACATACAACAACCATTCGACTTCCATCTATTATCAATCCTCAATACACAAAACATCAAAACCCACATCAAAGAAATATAAACATCTATGACCAAATGTCATCTTCATGACATAGCAAAGATTTGAACCATGGGCTAGCTAGAACTCAAGCTAACAACTAAAACATGCATGAATCTCATGGCACAACATCAAACATACCTCAATCTAGTTACATGCATGGCGAACCTCTTCGACCTTTCTTCTTCCTTCCTCTTTAAAATTTTCAGCCAAGGATGAACCAAAGGATGAACACTTTTTTTGTTTTTCTTTCTTCCATTCACGGCAAAAGGGGGGCATGGATGAGACCATTTTTTTCATCACTCCTCCATTTCATTATTTAATTACCATGCTCTTTATTTTATTTTTCCTAACATACATCACTAACCTAACATGTTTGTGACATGTTTCCACCCATAGCATGGCCAGCCACTATGCCATAATTTGGCTAATTTGACATGCAAGGACAATCACTTTCCCACATATATTAATAGGCCACTTGAACACTTGCCTAGCATATTTCTAAATTGTCTCACATAAGTCCCTACTAATAAATTTCACATACATGACCAAATTAAAGTATGGAACTATCACACAAGCATTTACGCACATCATAAACACAGAATATAATCTTTAATTATTTATAAGACTCGGTTTCGTGGTCCCGAAACCACTCTCCGACTAGGGTCAATTTAGGGCTATCACAACTCTCCCCCACTTAAGAAATTTTCGTCCCCGAAAATCTTACCGGTAAATAGGTTTGGGTACTGTCCTCTTATTGAATTATATTCATATAAACATTAGCTCATCGATAGCAATTGTAATTCACTATTGATTTCGCATCGACCTATAGAATCGTTTTCTTATCTTAAAACAAATACATAAACATTTCTACAAGTATGCACATATATCTCATTTTCTTGATTTCATAAGCAATAATCACTTAATTTAATTCACAAATGCATTTCAAGCACATATTAAGCACATATTAACATGTATAATTCACATCATCAACCCACATATTTGTAACCCATATTTTCATTCATGTATAAGCTGTAACCTGACCGAAAGTACACATATACTCAAACATCCCAATAAATATCCTTTATAATTCCATCATATCTCACTATTCACTTAACCTCTTTCCAATGTAAAATCAACTTTCACATACCGAACATTGAATTCATTTAGCACATTCAATCACCGTTAACGATACCCGTTGAATCATTCGGAATCATTACGGATACTCATTAAGCACATATAGCCCTTACAATGCCATATCCTAGATATGGTCTTATATATTCTCACATATCGAGCCGATGCCATGTCCCAGACATGGTCTTACACACTATCTCAAATCAATGCCTTCGTCCCAGACGAGGTCTTACATGAATTCCATTTCACACACTTAGTGCCCACTGACCGATCTCGCACTCATAGTGCTCGGTTAAAGGAATTCGCACACACACAGTGCCTCTAATCATTCACACACATAGTGCTCTTATTCATTCGTTATTACACATAGAAATGACTTAACCAAGTCTATAAACATCATGTATGTACACTTTTAAACATATCATCTCATTTAAGTTTGAATTCGTATAGTAATGAACACTTAGACTTTGCTCAAATTACCGGCACGAAGCCTACTAGGCACGGAGGCCCGAATACACATCACCAGCATGATTGCTCTTCGGGACCTAGCCCGGATATAACACCAGCACGAATGCTCTTCGGGGTTTAGCACGGATATATCACTAGCACGAATGCTCTTCGGAACTTAGCCCGGATACATCACTAGCACGAATGCTCTTCAGAACTTATCCCGGATACATCACTAGCACGAATGCTCTTCGGAACTTATCCCAGATACATCACTAGCACGAATGCTCTTCGGAATTTAGTCCGGATATATCATTAGCACGAATGCTCTTCGGAATTTAGCCCGGATATATCATTAGCACAAATGCTCTTCGGAACTTAGTCCGGATATATCATTAGCACGAATGCTCTTCGGAATTTAGTCCGGATACATCATTAGCATGAATGCTCTTCGGAACTTAGTCCGGATACATCATTATCAATTCTCATGTACATATACACATATAGCAATACACATTAGTATATCATTTACATTACTTGAATACAAACACAACATGCTTATCGACCATTCAACTTCCAGTTCCATAGCCACATACAAAAATCACATTTATAGTCATAACACTCTTTAGAAATTGCATCACTCATATCCTTAATTCAATCCGAATCTAAATTCAAATACGAGTACATGATACGTACCTAATCAACTTAATAATTTAGGCATATCTAAGTGAAGTTATATCGCAAATTCTCATAGTCAGAAGCTTGCTACAGCTCGATCGGGATCAAGATCCATTTCAATACAGCAACCACCTTTTAATAGTCAAAAATCATCACACTATCATTTTATCACTTTATGGCATGTATAAATAGACTAACGCGTGCTACGTTAGTCCTAGAATCGACTAAACCGTAGCTCTGATACCAATAAAATTGTAACACCCCGTACCCGAGTCCGTTACCGGAATCGGACACAAGGTGCACACAGACTTAACTATTTTCACAGTCCATTTAGAAATTTCCAGACTAGCTGGTCACTGCGTCACTCTCGCCTTAAAAATCATATCTTGAGTTTCAAAGCTCAAAAATTAGTTTCGTAATTTTTCCCCGAAACTAGACTCATATTTCCATCTACAGATTTTTTTCTAGAATTTTTGGTCGAGCCAATTAGTACAGTTTATTAGTTAAAGTCTCCCCTATTCCAGGGTTCGACTACACTGACCTTCGTGCGTTACTAATTAAATATCTCCTTGTACAGGGCTTTAATACTGATGCCGTTTGTTTCTATAGAAACTAGACTCAGAGAGAAATCTATACATATACGGCATGACTCCTAATTATCTCTGGTTAATTTACAATGAATTTCCAAAGTCGGAACAGGGGATCCAGAAACCATTCTGGCCCTGTTTCACGAGAACTTTAATATCTCTTAACATATAACTCATATGACCGTTTTGTTTCTTCCATATGAAAGTAGATTCATCAAATTTCATTTACATAATTTATTCACTATTTAATACCATTCCTACTATTTTTAGTGATTTTTCACATCCACATCACTGCTGCTGTCAGCATCTGCCTTTAAGGTAGGCTTTACCTATTTCATGATTTCCATGATTCAATTGGCCCTTTTGCATACATAGCAAAAGTGTGATCATGATTAACCATTCCAACGGCTAATCGTTTCAAAACAATTCCATACCTCATAATGATCAACATACAAACGATTATGGTACTATGCTAAAAGCGTATATAAGCCATTTTCGCATGGCTATCCAAGTTTACACAAACCGAAAGGTACATGACCTTCAACAAAAGGGTAGTCCTATACATTAACCAAAATATCCTCTCACTACTAGTCTATTCTACACATGCCATAAGATATTCCAAAACATAGCAGTACCAAATAGTGGATAGTGATAGTGTGACTAGTTGCTGACGATCCCCGAGCCTGTAGCTTCGCAATGAGACCTATGAGGCAGAGGAAACAGAGTAAACGGAGAAAGCATTACAATGCTTAGTAAGTTTTAAGCAGTGTCAATAGATAACAATCAAATTATAACATAATTGTTCGTATTTTTATTTCACTCTTCCTTCAGGCATACCATCCCTTTACCGAATATAGACATCTCATCATATACAATAGGCAGATAAACTCTCACATAATAGTGAGCTCATGTGACATAGATATATCGTAGATTTCACATAACCTCTCACACAAATCCGATGTCACATAATCATAGGAATAGTCCCATAGATTTCTCTCGTATGCATCATATATAAACTTGGAGTACATACCTGTTTAACCTTTCGCATTGCGTATATTTATAAGCAATTCTTATTACGAAGTCTTACCGGACATAATCTCCACACGTAGTCATCGGGTCGTGCCTGACATAATCTCCACACGTAGTCATCGGGTCTCACCGGAACATATTTCAAGTTTCATGTACACTTAATCACATGTTACAACATTCACGTTAGCCATTCGGCTTTACCACACATATATATACACTTTCACATTCATCACGCCGGCCATTAGGCCTTATCACATATATATACATTTTCACATTCATCACATCGGCCATGAGGCCTTATCACATATATATACCTTTTCACATTCATCACATCGGCCATTAGGCCTTATCACATATATATACACTTTCACATTCATCACATCGCCATTAAGCCTTATCACATATATATACACTTTCACAAATTTTGATATCAAAGATCCATCTAACACTCATGTATCATTTTACAATATCACAATTTAGAATTCAAGTATGGGATCAATCAATAGCTTATGGGCAACTAAAACAAGTTTTTATCCATGTTTACAACAAAATCACATATTCGCTACGAGCTGTTTTCCTGAGCAATGGTCACTAAATTATTTATACCCGGAGCTACAAGACTGCAAATCACTTGCCGTTAATTTTCTCAGAATATAAACTCATATATCTTCCATCCATGAAATTTTCAGAATTTTTGGTTTGGCCAATCAATACCAGATTTTTCTTAAAGTTTCCCCTGTTTCACTGTTTGACTAATCTGACCACTCTTCGCTACGAATCAAATTTTTCATTGTACAGAATTCATAATGTGTTCTATTTGGTTCCATTTGAAACTAGACTCATTAAGGAGTCTAAGCATATAAATCTTATCTTATAACCATTTTTGTACAAATCATAATGATTTTACAAAAACAGAACAGGGGATTTCGGAGTCATTCCGACACTGTCCCGCACAACTTTAAATATCTCTTTATAGGACATTTCTTTGCTTCCACGGTCTCTTTTATAAGAAACTAGACCAACTAAGCTTTGATTACATATTTTATTCAGCCTATAATTCTACACCAACAATTTATAGTGATTTTCTAAAATCACATTACTGCTGCTGTCCAAGCAAATTATTACAATTTGCTCTTAAATTTCCAAGTCCAAACACTTATGAACTTACCATTTGGGTTTAAGACATATCATGGCCACATCATATCTTATTAAATCAACTCATTATGTCCTATTATGATTGAATTTAATCAACGTTTAATCACTTAAAACTTACCTCGGAGTGGTCGACGACTAGATATCCACGGCTATTCGCTTACTTTCTCTTTTCCCTATCCGACTTTGAGCCTCTTTGCTCTTAAGCTTGGATTACACAAATTTAACTTATTGTTAATCAACTAATCAAGCATTGTATCATGAGCATATTCGCTTTCACACATTTTAAACATAGTAATAATCATGCACATTAAAATCAAAATGCAATTAATCCCATACACAAAAATATAGGACACTTCACTTCCATCTACTTATATACACGTATCACATAAGACTATTTCATACTTTCTATCACCTAAACAAACAACAAATTTTCCAATTAATTTCTTGAGTCCACATTCGGCATCTATATCCACAAAACAAATTAGCCAATTACTATAAATCATCTAAACATCTTTCACTTAAATCACACATACATATCATGCTTGCACATAACACCATGATTTTGTCCTAATTTGGACAGCCAATAATTTAAGTATTACAGCAGCATATTAATTAGTAATAAACTATCTTAAGTTCAATTTTAACTCCCTCATGCAGCAACCACACAGCATGCAAGTTAACTTCCAACATTCGGTCAAAGCATTTAAATAAAAGAATATGCGTGCTAAATTTCCAGCATTTGGACAACATTTCAACTTGAAATTTTCCAGCCTTTCACCTTCAATATTTCGAATATTCAAAAGTAAAAAGAAGAGTACAACTAATCAATTAAATTTTTTTGAACATAATTCAAGGTATATGTTCAACTAAATATTCATGTTAACTCATAATCAATAAGATATTAAGTAGAAAATAAAAACATTATTAGCATGCATGCTATCTACATACAACAACCATTCGACTTCCATCTATTATCAATCCTCAATACACAAAACATCAAAACCCACATCAAAGAAATATAAACATCTATGACCAAATGTCATCTTCATGACATAGCAAAGATTTGAACCATGGGCTAGCTAGAACTCAAGCTAACAACTAAAACATGCATGAATCTCATGGCACAACATCAAACATACCTCAATCTAGTTACATGCATGGCCGAACCTCTTCGACCTTTCTTCTTCCTTCCTCCTTAAAATTTTCAGCCAAGGATGAACCAAAGGATGAACACTTTTTTTGTTTTCTTTCTTCCATTCACGGCAAAAAGGGGGGGGCATGGATGAGACCATTTTTTTTTCATCACTCCTCCATTTCATTATTTAATTACCATGCTCTTTATTTTATTTTTCCTAACATACATCACTAACCTAACATGTTTGTGACATGTTTCCACCCATAGCATGACCAGCCACTATGCCATAATTTGGCTAATTCGACATGCGAAGACAATCACTTTCCCACATATATTAATAGGCCACTTGAACACTTGCCTAGCATATTTCTAAATTGTCTCACATAAGTCCCTACTAATAAATTTCACATACACTGACCAAATTAAAGTATGGAACTATCACACAAGCATTTACGCACATCATAAACACAGAATATAATCTTTAATTATTTATAAGACTCGGTTTTGTGGTCCCGAAACTACTCTCCGACTAGGGTCAATTTAGGGCTGTCACAGGGAGGGTCTATTCCTCCTTTGCAAAAGCACATCAAATCATGAATTAATACCCGGAACATTAACTCATGCATTAAGAACACATAATTAAGAACAAATCAAGTATTTATCATATAGTTCAGATAATAATAGCAAGATCCATCATAGGTTTTATCCCCCTTAGGTATCTAAGGGGTTTAGTTCATAATAAAATAAGTGTACATCTCAAAAGTATAAAAATAGCAAAACATGAATAAAACTCTAAAACCCCTAAAGGAATTCTGAGAGAGATCTTCAGTCTTGGAGTAGCTCCGGCTTTTGAGATGGATCGTCTGGCTTCCTTCAAGTAATTCCCGGCGTGTGGTACTGTATTCCAGAAAAGTTCTGGAAAGAGCGGCCTCTTTCTAGGTCACACTTAGGGTGTTTATATAGGCATTGGATTGGTTTTCTTCCTCTCTAAGTACCCTTTTCCGTGTAAAATACAACTCTTTAAAAAAGGGACACACCCGTGTGCCACGGCTGTGTGACATGATTACCAGTCTGTGTTCGATCCATTAAATTGTACATGGCCATGTGGGCTCAATGGCCAGGTCGTGTAAATCGTGAAAACCTTGGTCGACACCCCCGAAGGCCATGGGTGTGTGAGATGCCCGTGTGGCAAGGCTTAGGGCGTATCATCTTCTCAATTTGTTCTTTTTTTTTCCTTTTTAGCTCATTTTTGCTCCTTTCGACTCTTGGTGCTTTCCTGAGTACAAACCATGAAATAACCGGATTAAGAGCACCAAAATCCACAAATCTAGTAATAAACATCCATAAATATGCTAAGTATTTGGGGTGTAGATATGTATAATTTGGCGTTTATCAAATACCCCCACACTTAAGCATTTGCTTTCCTCAAGCAAATTTCTCATTTACTGCTAGAATTCATTCCTCTCGAACACATAATCATTACTGATAATGTTACAAGTTATTCCACAGAAAATTATACCGTGAGAATTCAACTATAGGGGCATTAAAAGCCTCAAACAATCTAAATCTAATACTTTGACAACAAAATTATTAGTAATCTCCTTCCTTCAAGTAATTAACTTTAGTCCTAAATATACAAGAGATGGTATCCTCACTAAAGATTCACTCAAATCACTCAAAGTGTTTAAGGTTCAAGATTAGGCACTCGATTGTCTAACATGAAAAGTTATTACCATAGGCTTGCATGAAAATCAAATCTCCACCACTTGTAAATGATATGATACACTAATCAAAAGGTCTTTGCGTGGTTGTAACGGGGTTTAGGTTACAGGTATGGATCAAGCTGAAGAGACAATGGTTAGAATTGAGATAATTTCAATATATTACCCCACTATCAAAAACTTAATTACTGAACCACAAACAAATATCTAGAACTAGTTTACATGAGTTCATGACAACTTTAGCTTGCTAAGAATTACAATATAATACTGAGTTTTTTTTTTAAGAACAAATCAAGTCGATACAATATAGAAATTATACTTCATGATTTAGTAACAAAAAAAAATGGTGAACATAGCGAGGTAACAATATTAAATTCAATCTCGACAAAAATGGTCAAATTCAGGAGGAGGATTTCAACAATAATGGGTTAATGATGAGGGTTAATCAATGAAAAAGGGTTAGTAGGCTCAAGGGGTTTCACTAAGGGTTTAATTATGTGGGAAGGCTTTTTATGGAGTAAACGGGTTAAATCCTAAGTGCCTTTATCATCTCAGTATATCAAATCATACGTGTGATCTCGATATGTATAATCGAAGCAAATTCTAGAATAACAGTTCAATGTTGACACATTCAAACAATAAAAGAAGTGAGCAAGAAAGAAAGCTATATGCTCAAAAGGCTCAAAAATCTCACAAAAAATTTGGGTTTTTGATGTCATTCCTGTATACTTAAGATTTCAAGATAATACCTCAATTTAAGAAAATAATCTAAAAAAAATTTAGTTCTCAAAATATCAACTTATCATGCTTGATTCTTTAAGGTCCTATAATCAAATAATCATGCATAATTCCCTTGGTCTAATTCACAACATATCAACAATAATTGTAGATCAATCAGAATTCATTTTATCAATATTATAATAAAATCACTTAAGCACAAGACTAAATTCAGGGATTTGAGAATAATGCAAAAAGTTAGGTTTCATGTTTACCCCCCCACACTTAAGATGTACATTGCCCTCAATGTACAAAGATATATCATTCAAAATAAAGAAAATCATAAGAAGAAAAGAGGTGAAACTCCCTGTTATATGGATGTGGAGCTTGATTCTGAGGATGGAGTGTTCGAGGAAAGTGGTGGCTGCCATTGTTCTTGGCTAGATGAAGAAATTGGGTCGTTGAGCATGGCACTCATGAGGTATTGTTTCCCTTTTGTTTCCTCATTCTGTAAAATATTCCTAGCAGCTTTGCTTGAAAGTCTGTAGAATCTTGAAGAGTTGATTAAGAGTTGGTGTGGAAGAGAGTGTACTGGAATTACTTGTTAGAAATACCAGAAAATGGAAAAAGTAAAATTTACTAATATAGATATGTATTTCAAAATAAAATAATAAAATTAAAATGAAAATAAAAATCAAAAGAAAAATAAAAATAAAACTAAATAAAAAATAGGAGGATTCAATGATCCTCGTCGGTGGGGCCCGCAGGTGGTGGTGCTGGAGTGGTGATGTGGAAGTGTCGGCACAGCTGCTGCATCATGGCCTGCATATCATCCATCTATCGGTTCCATTGTCGATCTCGCTCATGGATCATCTCGAACTGTGTAGTGCAATATTGCTTGAAATGGGCGAGTCGGTCGGAAAGGTATGCCAATGAAGTAGCCGCATGAGCTGGTCGTTCCCTAGGAGGCACGGTAGAAGGCTCCTCATGTTGTGGGGGAACATCATCAGAGATGTCCTCAAGATCCTCCTCATCAATGGCATACGAGAGACGGTACTGAGGAGGATTAGTCCCATATCGGAGCTCAATCATCCTCATGTATAACATAGTTGTGATGCCCTGTAGGGACATCTAACCTATCAGGATAAGCGCTGATGACTGGGCCACGGTGTTGAGGAGGCCGAAGCGTCTGGCAAGACGCGTCATGTAGGGGCCGATGGAGATCACTCCCTTCTTATGCCGCTCGGTCTGATGGCGAATGGCGAAAGTAATGAAGTAGGCCAAGTCAGTCACATGTGCATTCGCCATGCACCATAAATAGTAGCCGTCGTGGGTGTTGACGACGCTGGTGCTCTCTCTCCTTCCAGTCAAGGTGTATGCCAATATGGCATAGAGATATCGTAGGGAAGGGGGAGAGCTGAGGCCTTCGAGCGGCTGGGATCGTATGTGGAAGAGAGTGGTGCCAAAGCCTTCCAGCACAAGGAGGGGGAGCAGTGGATATTGCGTGGTAGTGCATTCATGTCCTCCTCCTCCATAAACTCATCAGTGTAAAGTCCCAGAGCAACTCCAAACTCTAGGACACTCATCGAACAAACTAGACTGCCTAATCAGAAGTGAATGGTGCATGGGTTGTCATTGTCCATCATCACCACCTGTAAATGAAAAGTAGAGCATAATTCTAAAGTTAGCTCTAAATAAGTGGGCTCGATAATAGTGAAGAACCATTCCCATGGGTCTGTGGACAGGATGGCGCGGATGGCGTCAGCGAGCTAGACTTGCTCTACGACAACCCAGTCGATGCAGTGACCTGTGGTGATGGGTCGTGCGCGTAGTATTTGAAATAGCTCCCCCAGCAAAGCTTGTGGAAAGTCAAGGAACGGGTGTCGAACTTCGGTTGTAGCATGCACTGAGGAAGAACCCGGTGCCCTACGCCTCTTTAAGGATGGGACCGCGGCCTTCTTTCCTCTCGATGACGACATAATGTACCTAAAAATATATGAGCAGTGATAGAATCCTCGATACATCAGTAGTTAAGCAAGAGGCCCAAAAGTAGTATATGCTATTTAATGGCTTAAATAATTCAAATATAGAAAATTTTAAAGTAAATTCCTATCTTGTCTAAAGCAAAATAGTATAATATCTATTTAAAGCATGTAGAATACTAATGTAGCAATACAAAGAAAATGAACTAAAGGCTGTTGTAGGGCGACGCACGGGCTTGTTGATGTCGAGCACGGGCGTGTGACGCGGGGGTATAGCCATGTGGAGGAAAAATGGACTGTATAGAGAGGGGAAAGTGGGGATTCATGCAAGGGGAATGGATTTCAGGGTGGTTTGAGGGTTGGGGAAGTAAGAATCGTGGGAATGGTGGCCGGAATAAGGATTAGGGAGTGGGGAGGAGAAGTTTTTGGCTAGGGTTTTGAAAGGGCGAAGAAGATGAACAGTGGTTTGTTTATATAGGGGAGGGTCACACGGCCTAGGGCCATGCCCGTGTGCTTTGAGTGTGAGCCCGTGTTTTTCGAAATTTTCAATTTAGGTTGTGCCCGGCTACTGTCCCACGCCCGTGTGTCTTAGACGTGTGTGGCACACGGCCATGTCACAAGGTCGTGCCTAGCTTTTTTCGCTTCTCCCACACCCGTGTGTTATGGTAGCACGCCCGTGTATTGTTGTACACGGTTGAATGGCACAGGCGTGTTGCACGCCCGTGTACACGCTCGTGTCGAAGAAACAGAATCAATCCTTGTCCCTGGCACGCCTGTGGGTTTTCATTCCCATGCCCGTGTGTTCCTATCAAGTTCACCCACGGCCATGTAGCACAGCCGTGGGGATTTAATGCACCCCGTGTTTTGGGGAAATCATGTCCTGCTTCAACACGGCCGTGTCGCTTCCCCTGTTTGGCCACAATTTTAGGCATGCCCGTGCTCCTGGCCGTGTGTGCTAAAAACTTTACAATTCAAAGATTAAGTTAATTGATTTAAAGCGTAAGAAAATAAAAATAAAGAAATCAAAATATGTTAGTTCTCGGGTTGCCTCTCGAGAAGTGCTTATTTATAGTCTAAGCTCGACTTACCTCTCCGTTGATTTATCATGGTGGTTTGAGGAGTTCATACTCCTCGTTCCTGCTGTCAATTTTAAAATAAGGTTTTAAAAGGGTGTTCTTTACCTTAAAAGTGCCGAACTTGGGATGACTCACCTCCACTGTACCGAATGGAAAAATACTAAGTACCGTAAGAGGGATTTCCTCATTTGGTGTGGTAGTGACAATGTGAGGATCAACAGCATCTAGTAAGATTGTATCGCCGACCGGAAGTTGATTAGGAGAGGTATCGGGCTTGTGTTTACGTAGTTTTAGTTTATCATGTGTTCTCCGTTTGTGTTCTCGCCATTCGTCTAGCTCCTCTATCCGTAGTCTTCGTTCTTCATGGACGTCTTTGTTCTCTTCATGATAGTAGCGGACTATCTCTGTTGTCTTGGTTCGAGGAATTTCTTGCAAGAATAATTGAATATTAGTTTTGTCATTAACAGGTTTTATAGCATTAGCTTGAGTCTTAGAGGTTTTGACTGAGTCGCGTGCTTGGAGTGTTACTGTGTCGTCACCTGCATGAAGTGTTAGCTCTCCTGTGCCTACATTAATAATGGTTTTGGTAGTTGCTAAAAATGGTCGTCCTAAAATTAAAGGTACCTCATTATCCTCATCTATATCTAAGACAACGAAGTCTACTAGGTAAATAAATTTATCAATTTTAATGAGAACGTCTTCAATAATACCTTTAGGAAATGTAACTGTTTTGTCAGCCAATTGTATGCTCATCCTAGTCTATTTGGGTTTACCGAGACCTAGTCGTTTAAACATTTTATATGGCATAACATTTATACTTGCCCCTAGATCAGCTAAAGCATTATTCACAGATAGACTACCAATTAAACAAGGAATTGTAAAACTCCCTGGATCTTTCAATTTGTTAGGTAGCTCATTCTTTAGAATAGCTGAGCAGACTGCATTGAGTTCCACATGTGATGTAGCATCTAATTTCCTTTTATTGCTCAGAAGTTCCTTTCAGAATTTTACTGAGTTGGGCATCTGCGAAAGAACTTCAATAAAGGGTAAGTTAATATGTAATTTCTTTAAGAGTTTGACAAACTTACCGAATTGTTCTTCTGTTCTTTCTTTCGTCATTGCTTTAGGATATGGCACACGAGGTTCATGATTTGTACTTACCTGTTTGGGATCATTATTGTTTACCTCTTCTCATCCTTTGTTCATCATGTTGTCTTGCTATAATTCTGGTTCAGGTGCAATGAATCCTTCCTTATCTTGAGTGCTAATTGCATTGAAGTGTTCCCTCGGATTAGGTTCAGAATTACTTGGTAGGCTACCTTATGGTCATTCGGAGATTAGTTTGGACAGCTGGCCTATTTGAGTTTCGAGTCCTTGGATCGATGCTTGTTGATTCTTAAGTGCTGGTTTGATATTTTGGAAACAGGTTTTTGACACCAAGATGAATTTAGAAAGCATCTCTTCAAGGTTTGGTTTTTTCTCCTGTTGATAAGGTGCCCTGAGGATTTTATGGCTTTTGATTTCCTTGACCACCCTAGGAGAAATTTGGGTGGTTCCTTCAACCTGCATTATAAGTATTACTGTATGGGTTATTTTGAGATCTAAAGTTATTGTTACCTATATAGTTGACTTGTTCCTCTTCAGTTGTAAGATTGAAGGATTGGTATTCTGTATGTACACCTCCTCCACTTGAGTCACACCTCATTACTGGATGTACCTGCATAGAACCAAGAAAACTATCAATCTTTTTATTGAGAAGTTCTACCTGATTAGAGAGCATGGTGACTGAATCGATGTTATAGACGCCAGCTGTTTTCGTTGGCTTTGTCCTCATAACTTGCCACTGATAGTTGTTCAGTGACATCTCCTCTATGAATTCATAGGCATCTTCCGGTGTTTTATTGTTGATGGTTCTGCCAGTAGCTGCGCCAATCATTTGTCTTGTCGAGGGATTCACACCATTGTAGAACGTTTGAACTTGCAGCCAAAGTGGTAACCCAAGGTGAGGGCACATTCTCAGTAAGTCCTTGTATCTCTCCCATGCATCGTAAAGTGTTTCTAAATCCATCTGCATAAAAGAAGAGATATCATTACGCAATTTAGCCGTTTTAGCTGGCGGAAAATATTTTAGTAAAAATTTCTCAGTCATTTGTTCCCAAGTAGTGATAGACCCTCGTGGTAACGAGTTCAACAATTTTTTAGTTTTGTTTCTCAGTGAAAAGGAAAATAATCGAAGATGAATGGCATCATCAGAAATGCCATTAATTTTGAATGTATCGCAAAATTTAAGAAAATTCGCCAAGTGCGTGTTGGGATCCTCATCCTGCAAACGATCAAATTGAACAAACTGCTGTATCATCTGAATTGTGTTAGGTTTTAGTTTGAAATTATTCGCAGCAATATCAAGTCTAACTATACTAGACTCAGTTCCTGTTAAAAAAGGTTTAGCATAATCATACATAGTACGTGGAGCAGGATTTTAATTAGCTGCAATTGCAGGAGGCAGCTGATCGCCTGGGTTTTCAGCCATCTCGTCGGTTGGGGTTTGAGTATCGTCTTCTCGCTCATTCTCTGTGTAACGTAAACTGCGCCTTATTTCTCTTTGATTTTTGCGAATTGTACGATCAATTTCTTCGTCAAAAAGTATTGGTCCTGATAGGTTTCTTCTAGTCATAAACTATAAAAACCTGCCAAGAGAGAGAAAATGTAAATTAATAAATAATAAAATAAAATAAAATTGCAAGAAAAAAATGGCTAAAGTAATAAAAATTTAGTGTTCCTAATATTTCGATCCCCGGCAACAGCGCCAAAAACTTAATCGTGTGATTCGTAACAAGTAATAAATATTTATAATGAAGATCAAACCTAGACTAACTATTATCACGATGAAAAGGCAAGTGCACCTATCAAACAATAGTATAGTAACGGCAAGACTGGGATATCGTACCCAAGGGAACAAAAAGTACTAGCAATAGCTATCTTTTTATTATCTAGCCTAAGAATAAAAGGGTTTGTTTATTAAACTAATTATTTAAACTAATTAACAGATTTAATTAAAGCAAAGAGAAAATTTGGAAAAAGACTTGAAGAATAGCAATTGATAAAGACGACACCCAATGAGGAATCCACCTAGATTTCACTTGTTATCTGACTTTGAACCGGACGTTTTATTCACTTGACTTGTTCTGTAGAGATCCCTAAGTTAAGCTATTATCCCTATTCAAGACTAATAACGTCTAATCCCTAGATTGAATAACCGAGATTTTTCTCTAATTAACACTCTAGGGTTGCATTAACTCGATCTATGGATCCCCTTATTAGGTTTCAGCCTAATTTGGCAAAATCTCGTAACTCTATTTCTAGGCGTTCGATCAACTCCGCTTAATTATGCCAAATCTACTCTTAGGTAGGGTCTATTCCTCCTTTACAAAAGCACATCAAATCATGAACTAATACCCAGAATATTAACTCAAGCATTAAGAACACATAATTAAGAACAAATCAAGTATTTATCATACAGTTCAGTTAATAATAACAAGATCCATCATAGGTTTTATCCCTCTTAGGTATTTAAGGGGTTTAGTTCATAACAAAATAAGAGTAAATCTCAAAAGTATAAAAATAGCAAGACGTGAATAAAACTCTAAAACCCCTGAAGGAATTCTGAGAGAGATCTTCAGTCTTGGAGTAGCTCAGGCTTTTGAGATGGATCATCTGGCTTCCTTCAAGTAATTCCCGGCATGTGGTATTGTATTCCAGAAAAGTTCTGGAAAGAGCAGCCTCTTTCTAGGTCACACTTAGGGTGTTTATATAGGTTTTGGATTGGATTTCTTCCTCCCTAAGTACCTTTTGTCGTGTAATACAACTCTTTGAAAAAGGGACACGCCCGTGTGCCATGGCCGTATGACGTGATTACTAGGCCATCTTCGATCCGTTGAATTGCACACGACCATGTGGGCTCAATGGCTAGGCCGCGTGAATCGTGAAAACCTTGGTCGACACCCCCGAAGGCCATAGGCGTGTGAGATGCCCATGTGGCAAGGCTTAGGCCGTGTCATGTTCTCGATTTAGCCCGTTTTGGTCCCTTTTTAGCTCGTTTTTGCTCCTTTTAACTCTTGGTGCTTTCTTGAGTACAAAACATGAAATAACCAGATTAAGAGCACCAAAATCCACAAATCTAGTAATAAACATCCATAAATATGCTAAGTATTTGGCGTGTAGATATGTATAATTTGGCGTTTATCTGCCAGCCATGAGCGATCTCATCGACTGAGGCCATTTTGAGTCATATTGGGCTGAATTGGACCGTGTGGGCCCCATAGGCTTGTGGTCCTCACATAGGTAAACCACACAGACGTGTGGAATTTATTGGGCCAGGCTGTGTAATACACACGGCCAAGGCCATTATGGGCTGTGTGGGCCACACAGGCATATGGGCCCCCATGGGCTCGTAATATGGGCCATGGGCCCATTTTCACTGTTTGACTGTTAACGTTGCACGGGTAGCCCAAGGCGACTGTGAACCTACTGTTCGGTCAGTAAGTGTACCTAGACCCCTATTTGATAAAATGATTGTTTTGCCCCTACATGATAATATGACTATTTTGCCCCTACATGATAAAATAATTATTTTGCCCCTATGTGATTTATGACTGTATTTAGCATTCTATTTTAACTGTATTGAGTACGTGCATAATATTATGACAAGACATGACATGATGCATGATGTGTTGCATGGGGATGGGCTTTAATATGATTGGAGGAAGTGTACTGAACTGGTAGCTCTGCTGCAAATACTGTTTAGTGCCGCAACTGGTATTATTTGTAGTGTAGGCATGGTTGGGTTGATTATATCCCCACATGGAGTGTAGGGTCGGACGGAGATGGAGTGTAGAGGCTGGTTAGGTAAGATTTCTTGATTGCATATATGTACTGTTACTGTTATTGAGATGGGCTCAGGCCCAAACTGATACTGATACTGTAATGGGCTAAGGCCTTAACTGAAACTGAACCATTATTGAAATGGGCTTCGGCCCAGACTGTATTTGGTTACTGTATGGTTGTTTGATTTGGGATTATACACTGAGTTTTTGTAAACTCACCCATCTGTTTATCTATGCAGGTAATCCCCAGACTTATGTGGATCGGTGTAGCGGGGGACTCATAGGTGGCCACACAACTGCTATTATTTTCACATATGATTTTAATTATAAGTATTATTAGTTGGGGTATTTTTATTGTAATAAGGCCTCTTTGGATTTTACTTTTAATTTTGGATTTTTATTGGTTTTTGATTTAATACTGCTAGTAGTAGGAAAAGACGCGGGTTTTCAAAAAGATAAATGCTTTTCAAAGATACCACGAACACACAACTGGTTTTAAGAGCTTCCACAAGAAATAACATTTTAAAATAAAATATATTAACAACATTTTAATGTGAATAAATTTTTGACAATGACTCACGTTTGGAAAATGAACGACACGTCTTAAAATCATCTTTAAGATCACACAAGTTATTAAATAGAAAAGGGGTTTTCAACGACATCACACTTTAAGAAAAACACTTAAATGTGACATCGCCAGATTTGGCAATAACGTCCAGGCTAGGTTTGGAGTCTTACATAGGGTTCATGTATGAAATTTGACCCATGTGTAACATGCATGTATTTTGTTGATTAATGGAGGAATATGAATGTTTGATGCATGATAAACATTTTTTACTAGGTGATTTTTAGTGAAAACACTTAAAAAGGTGACTCATTTGTAGAAGTGTAAAAGCGGGTACTAATAATGTGAAATAAAGGAAATTATGGGCTGATATGAGCACAGTAGAGGTTCAGATAGGCTTGGGTAACCAAGAAAATGCATGCATTTCATTTTACGAGCCAAGGGACTAAATCATAAATAAGTGGAAAGATAGGGGTAAAAAGGTAATTTTACCAAAGTATGAATTATGGATCGATTTGAGTAATGTGATTAATAAACAAGTTAAATTTGATATTATAGATCAAGAAAAACATAGACCGGGTCTTGATCAAGGGAAAAATGAAGTATACGACGATTAGGTTTGATTACCATTATTTTTGTACCAAGGTAAGTACATATGTAAATAATGTGACAATGTGGTATGCCATGTTGTTTTAACATTATCTGATAATTATTTTATTGTTTATTATGTATGCTATGTCAAATGGTACTATTGTAAGCATGAATGATACTATGGTCGCTATCCACGACGTCACGATTAAGTTCAATAGAGGTGCAATGTGCAAGTGAGAAAAACCCCATTTGAGCCTTAGGAATAGTTTAGGATACAAGTGACATGACACTAGGAATTAAGAAGTGTGAACTCGTTGAGTGGTCCAAGTTCGTGATATATGTGGCATCCGAGCTTATTGAGTGGTCCGAGTTCGTGATGGATGCGATACATGTGATTTAGTTTCGGGAAATGGTCTTCTGTGTCCTACCGGTGGCTAGGCAATCCTTGAGTGGTCAGATACTTGGTAGCTTTTGTGAGCAACCCGTGTAGTTACACCTTAATCGATAGCTTACATGAGCAAGCCCGTGAGTAGCTCTATTCTGAGCGTTTCATGATATGAGGTAGCTTAGGCTACATATTTTTATGTGGCACTTATGTGAAAGTTTTCATGTATCAAATAGTATTTCGAGTGTTCAATGAGTATTATAATGGATGTGTGATGAAAGTCCTAAGATGGGCATGGTAATGAAGGTAAAGTTATTTGGTATGCTACGGGTATGTATAGGTACGTATGTTATACTCATGAGTGATGCCTTGTTAAATGATGATATATGACGAGAAAGTACATTCATATATATATATATATATATGAATACTTGATAAATGAGCTAGAATGCTTGAATGATGAATAATCTTGGTGGTTATGGTATTATATCTGTATGGTTATGGTTTACTAATATTGCATATTATTTGCATGTGGACTTACTAAGCTTAAATGCTTAGTCCCCTCTCTTTTCCATCCTTTGTAGTTCCACCAAGCTAGCTTGGGGATCGAAAGTTGTCGGAGCATTCGATCACACTATCAAAAGAATATTGGGTATTGTGAATTTGTTATCTTGAGTATGGCATGTATATGGGACTTGGTTATTTTGTGATATGTGTCATGTTATTTTCGTCAAATTGTGAAAGCCTATGATGTTGATGATTCATTTTGTAATAGCCATGTGATATGGCTCAGGATTGATTCTTGGGTTGTAATATCTAATTGCTTATGCATGCATGTGTTGATGCCTTGATGATGTGCTATGTGGTTTGTGTGATGGATATATAATGAGATATTGTCTTGATGACGTGGAATATGATTGCTTGGTGAATGTATGAAGCTATATGGATTAAATACTAGGAGATAAGGAATGGTTTAATAACTTAAGATGACAATAGTTATAAACATACAACTTGAAATTTTGATAATTAAGTTGATATGCATGAAGTTTCTATAGAATGCTTCCAAATCGTGAGATTAAGGGAATGTGCAATAGGATGATATTATAAAGATGTGAAAGTGCTATGGTGTTGAATATTAAGTGTCTAAGTATGTCATGTTGCATGCTATGAAATATGCTTATTAAGGGTGGAAATTGGCTTGGAAAATAGCCTTCAAATTGTCCACACAGGTAGACCCTAATTTTGCAAGTCAGTATGCTTAGTAGTAAACACATGGGCTAAGACTTGGGCATGTGTCTTGGCCGTGTGAGAGACACAGCCTACCCACATGGGTGTGTACTCCGACCGTGTAAAGTCTACACTTTTTTGTGAAAAATTTATTTAATTTTAATTGACCACATGGTCTGGCCACACGGTCGTGTG
Organism: Gossypium arboreum; assembly: GCF_025698485.1. Taxonomy (NCBI): domain Eukaryota; kingdom Viridiplantae; phylum Streptophyta; class Magnoliopsida; order Malvales; family Malvaceae; genus Gossypium; species Gossypium arboreum. The sequence goes on from NC_069082.1 coordinate 34,480,812, forward strand.
ATACGGCCGTGTGACCCTAAATTAGTGCTAACGTCATAGTCAGAGAGTTACACAGCTGGAGGACACGGGGGTGTTGAGAGTACACGGGCGTGTCCCTTGTCTCACACAGACATGTGGATCTGTATTAGGGAAAATTTTCCCAAACTACTCTTAAAGTTCCTGATTTAGTCTCGATCCTTTTTCAATGGGTATTTTGGGCCTCGTAGCCCATATTAGAGATAAATTGTGTATGTATGAATGAAATTGATTTGAAGAAAAAATTTATAGCTCAATATTGCATGAATGACTATGTATGTTTTCGGTAATGCCTCGTACTCTATCCTGGCGTCAGACACAAGTAAGGGGTGTTACAATGCATGCTTGTGTGAAAATTTCATGCAGAAATTCTATGCATAAAATGTCCAGTTGAAATCTAGGGACCAAAGTGAATAAGATGCAAAAATTGTGTTCTAGAAGCTTTTAGCATGGAATTGCTTTAGTTTATAAATTAGAAGGTCCTAATTAGCAACTTGATCAATTTCTATAATTTTGGACAAAAATGGACATACATAGGAAAAATTTGAAAGAAAGGCCTTAAGGGCATTTTAGTCATTTGGTAATTAAAAGAATAAAAAGGGAAAAATCAAAGCAAAATTTCCTCATGTTCTTCAAGCTAAGGCCGAAACTTTGAAGCTCTCTATAGCTAGGGTTTCTTCACTTTCAAAGCTTGATTGTAAGTCAATCCTAGCCCCGTTTTTAATGTTCTTTATATTTTTTAAGTTGTCATCAATTTCTACCATTGTTTTGAGCTAGGGTTCATGTTCAAAAACAAAACCCATGTGTGTCATGCATGTATTTTGATGTTTAATAGAGGAATATGAAAGTTTGATGTGTGTTTAACATGTTTTACTAAGTGATTTTCTATGGAAATGCATAGAAAGGACCTATTTGTAAAAGATGCAAAATGAGTAGTAAGATGTATGTTTTAATGAGAAATCTTGGCTGCTATGAGCATGTTATAAGTTTGACAAGGCTTGGGTAACAAAGAAAATGAACACATTTCATTTTATGAGTCTAGGGGCTAAATTGTAATTTTGTGAAAGTTTAGGGGCAAAATTATAATTTTTCCAAAGAATGATTTATGGACTGATTTGAACAATGTAATAATTAAATAAGTGAAATTTGTTGTTATAGATCAAGAAAAACGGAGTCCAGATCTAAACTGAGGGAAAGCAAGGTTTTGGACTAAAATGTAAAGTTAGCAATATTTTGGGACCGAGGTAAGTTGTGTGTAAGTAATTCAAAAATTTTATTATCGTGTATTTAATGCTTGGTGTTATATGAAATATGAGTAAATGCTCTTATGGAATTTGACTTGAAATGATTCAATAATATTTTGATGATAGCTTTTATATCTCGGAAATCCTGGGTGACCTTAAGGAATACTTAGGATTTGGATGTCATGACACCATGATTAACGAGATCTCGTGTAAGACCATGCCTAGGGCATGGCATCGGCATCGATACATGATCCCGTGTAAGACCATATTAGGGATATGGCTTTGGTATTGATAAGTGATTTTGTATAACACCATATTTGGAAGATGGCATCGATATGAGGTCTCGTAGAAGACCATGTTTGGGACATGGCGTCGACACTAATTAGGGACTTCATATAAGACCATATTTGGAATATGGCATCGATGTGTGGTCCCATGTAAGACCATGTTTGGGACATGGATTTGGCACCCTATTTGGTGTATGATAATCTCGAACGTCCTTTAGTATTCCAAGTGGTTTAACGGGCCATTCAAGATCAAGGTTAAGAGATTGAGAAATATGAATAAGCTATGAGTAGTATAGGTATGTACGTAAACCTTATGAGTATGAAATTTCATTCATGTGGAAAATTTTAGCATGAGTAAGATAAGTTGGGAAGTTCAATGACATTTATTATCAACTCTTATTATGTCTATTGTGTGTAAATTGATAATGTTGTGGTAATTAGTAACATGTTTAACTCATGAAATTGTATGATCTATGTTGTTTATCAGTTACATACAACTTACTAAGCTTTATGCTTACCCCCTCTCTCTTTTCCCGTTTTCTTAGCATCGCCAAGCTAGCTCGAGGATCGTGGATGTCGGAGCTGAAGTCACACTATCAACAAATCTTTTGGGGTACATTTGGTATAATACATTTAAGTATGGCATGTATAAGGGACTTAATTTTTTTTATGCGTGTCATTTTGGTTGGCCAAAGTGATGGCCCATATTGGTATACCAATTCATTTTGTATATGGCCCTGAAGTATGGCTCATATTGATTATTGGTTTGTAATCCTAGATATTGATGCATGCATGAGATGTGTTGAAGCCTTTGAGTTGTGTGATGAGTTGGTTGTTGACAATGAATGATAAAATATGGAATCTATGCTTGATGGATGATTGATATAACTTGGTTAGGTAATAGCATGGTCTAAAGTAAGGAAATGTTTTGAATGATTCTAGTAAGTTATGGAGACCCAAATATGTATACTTTGGCATGTAATAGTCATGCATGTGTTAAACTATGGATGTTTAAGTAAACCATTTATGCCATGATATTCAGCATTGGCATATGAGAGTGTGCATGTATTAGTGAGGGTGACAAAAAGGCTTGGAACATAGCCTCAAAGCTGTCCATACGGGTAGACACACGAGCATGTGTCTAGACCATGTGTGACACACGGTCAGTGTAACACCCCTCACCCGTATCCGTTATTAGGATAGTGTTCGAGGTATTATCGAAACTTTACATTTAAAACATACTGAATTGACTTACCAAGTTTAGCTCAGATTTGAAACTTTTAGGCATTCACATCTTGTCCCTTAAATGGGCCTTCAAGGCCCTAAATATACATAGAGATAGTTCGGGATAGGACCAGGAACATTTAATAACTTTAGAAAATTTCCTTACTTAGAAGTGTCACACGCCCGTGTATGATGGGCCGTGTGGTCACCTACGCCCGTGTGGCCTAGGGCACGTCCATGCCTCTAACCCGTGGGCAACATTGACTTTTAGGCACGGCCAAGACACACGCCCATGGGCTCACCCCGTGTCCAAAACTTGAGCATTCTGTTAAATTAACATGGCCAAGACACACGCCCATGTGTCCTACCCGTGTGCCAATTTGACTTAAAGTTTTAGGTGCAGGGGACACGGGGCCATACCACACGCCCATGGGGATGGACCGTGTGTCACACACGGCCTAGACACACGCCCGTGTGTCTAACTATGTGGACCTTAATAGGCTATTTTCCAAGCCTTTAGTCACCCTTTTATACTTCTTCTTCTTAATAGATACCAAATTCAAAGTAAAAGATGATTATGCACTTGTAAATGATCTTGATGAAGTTAGTTGTATGGAAACCTCATATCATTGGTTTCATATAAAAAGGTTATTTCCCATCTAGTATTTATGGGTTCTTATGTTATTATAGCACATTCAAAATTTGGCTCGTTTTTTAACTCATTGCCAATTATAGTAACCCATCATTTTAGAACATAAACATGCTTATAAATGCAGGTCATAGCCTACTTTCAAATATGCCAATTTCTATGGCCTTGTACAAAAAGATGAATACATCTTTACATGCCTTCATTTGGCAATTCAAATGAAACATATGAAAAAATGCTCAAAGCCATATACATGCCATTAACAAAATAAAAGTGTCTTTATACCAAAGCTTGACTAGTTGATAGTGTGTTGCTTCTCCAATCGTCTTCCAATTCTTGTGAGTCCTCGAGCTCTGTAAAACAGGGAAAAAAGAGGGGGTAAGCATTTTCATGCCTAGTAAGCTCGAATAACCGGAAAGTAAACTTATCGAGTAATTAGCATACATCCACACTTAAATCATGAAATCATAAATTATGAAGTGATTTCCTATCACATGCACTCAATCAATGAGTTAGTCAGATAATAAAGCATCATGTAATTTATGTAGATGAGCTCATCATTCATCATCTTATTGGCATACATCATATTAATCCCGTTGAGTTTCTAGGAAATCTCGATGGAATACCCATTATCCGTCAATTCTTACGAATGATCATTTCACATATATGCACTCCCGCGAACCTCACATCTCATGGCAGGATTACCAGTCCAGGCTAAATCCCCCATATCATGAACTCATAAGGTGATGTCGGGATTACCAGTCCAGGCTAAATCCCTTAAAGTAATAAACACCCTTAAAGAACTCGGATCTGAATTACTAGTCCAGGCTAAATTCAGACCCTAATAGGATTACCTATCCAGGCTAAATCCTCAATGCACATATATTCTTCGGGAGGCTCGATCATTCAAGGAACACTCGTCCGAGCTAGATCCTTTCCATACTCGACATCATGGATTACCCGTCTGGGCTAAATCCTTACCGCAACACATGCAGCATCTCTTTACACATATCAAAGAGGGTTTATCCATCGAATTCCCTTTGTCAACCTCATCCAAGACATTTTTCACATGTTACCATCAAATATGCATTTCCATGATTTTTCATGCTAATAATAAATGCAATCATCATGCATTCATAAATCATTCAATTACGCATATTAGGGGTTTACTTTAAGTTATCCAAACTTACCTGGTATTCGTTTCAGAGATATGTTTCGGTTATTCCGAAACCTTGCGTTTACCACGATCGACCTTCAAAATTTGTTCTTCGGGGTCTATAACAGCAAAATTAACTCATTAATACCCCCACATTATACATTTCAAGTTTAATATCTACCCCCGATCCAAATGATCGTTTTTCCCCTAACCCTTCACATTTTTATGATTTAGTCCCTAGGCTTGTATAATGAAACACATGCACTTTTTATCTTACCCAAGCCTAGCTGAACACCTTTCCTTCTTACGGTAGCCCACATTATCCATTATTTTCTCATTTCTACCACACATTTACATCTTTTGCAAAATAGTCCCTATAAGGGTTTCTCATGAAAATCAACTAGGAAAAGATGTTTAACACACATTAATCTTTCATATTCCTCCATAATCTATCAAAATAGAAGCAACTCATGCATGGGTAAATTTTTAAATATGAACCCTAGCATGAAATATGGGTAGAAACGGAGAGAGCAAGCTACTGGGAGTTCAAAAATACAAATAACATTAAAAACGAGGCTTGGGAGCACTTATTATTGAGCTTGGAAAGCTTGAAACCCTAGCTATGGTGACAAGAGAATTTCGGCAGCTATGGGGAAGAAAATGGCTGATTTTGGCTTTATTTTTCCCATTTTATTTCATTAAAAAGCCAAATAACCAAAATGCCCTCATGCCCTTTCTTTAAAATTTTAACCATGCAAGTTGATTTTTGTCGCAAAATTTAGAATTTGAGAAAATTGCTCTCTAAGACCTTCTAGTTCATAATTTAAAGCAATTTCGTTCAAATTGCTTCTAGAAGACAAGTTTTGTAATTTATTCAATTTAGTCCCTAATTTCTAATTGGACATCGTATACTAGAATTTCTTCATGAAACTTTAACACATGCATATATTCATATTCTAGGCCTCATAATAATCATAAAATAAATATTTTGATGTTGGATTTGTGGTCCCGAAACCACTATTTTGACTAAGCCCTATTTCGGGATGTTATATTTCTCCCCCTCTTAGGGACTTTCGTCATCGAAAGTCTTACCAGAAAATAGATTCAGATATTGGCTTCTCATGGTTTCTTTCGGCTCCCATGTAGCTTCTTCAACACCATGTCGATGCCATAAAACTTTTACTAGATCCATATCTTTATTTCTCAACTGTTTAACCTCGTGAGCCAATATCTTAACCAGTTTCTCTCCAGAAGTCATGTCTGGTCGAATTTCAATCTCAGTTGGTGAAATCACATGAGAGGGGTCTGATCGGTATCTCCTTAACATGGATACATGGAACACATCATGAATCTTTTCCAGTTCGGGTGGCAACACCAAACGATAGGCTAACGATGTAACGCCCCAATTTTTGAGATTTCTGTAATTTTTAATGAATTTTAGAAATATTGTGTTTCGACTGTTTGGTGTGGGTCTTAGTATGTTGGTGGTCCTTTAAAAGGCCCAAGAGTAAGTTTAATTCGAGGCAATTCCTGAATTTTTAAATTTTGGAGAGAGAGGGTTCTGGCGATATGGGCTTTTAAAATTGAGGTGGTAAAATAGGACTCAAAAAGATCTGTGGTAAAGTGGCATGTGGCGCCACCTAGGTGTTTGGAGAGTGATGTGTGGATGTTTAGGGGGAGCCAGAGTTCAAGTCCCAAGGTAAGCATGTTGTTACTTTTATTTTTGTGTGCATGTGCCGGGCATGTGATAGAGCTTAAGTGAAAATTCGGCTAGGGCTTTAGGAAGGTTGGGTCGTGGGTCTAAATGGCCATTAGGGCAAGCTTTATTTTCTTTTTGTTTTGCCGAATTCGGGTTAGCCACCTAGAGCCTTCACTTTCATTCTATTATCTTCTTAGTATCGCAAAAAAGCCGAAAAACGCAAAGTTAGATCTCCTGAGTGCCAAATTCTTCCTTCTCTTCTCATCTCTTCTTCTATTTTCTTTTCTCCTTCTTTTCTTCTCTGGCCGAAACATTCCTACCATTATACTCATCTCCTCTTTCATTCCCATTCTTTTCTAAACCTCTATAGCCGATTACCATAAAAGCCAAAATCCCGAAAGTTGTTTCTTGTGTCGATTTATTCTAGTCAAAATCCTCCTATTTTCTTCATCTCTTTTGGCTGATTTTCACATCCTCTAAACCTCAACCTCTGTCGGCAATACCATTGCAAAAACCACCATACCAAATTATCTTCCTCTTCACAGTTCCAAAAGCTGAAAACACCATAGTTTTTAGGGACATATAGCCGAATCTTTAGATCTCTAAGATTCGATTTCTGCTAATGTTTAAGGGCTGGATCTGCATCAGATCTGAGTAGAAACTGAAGTGGAATCGTTTTGGTTGAAAGAACCTAAGGTAGGTACTCAAATCTATTCTTTATTTTGGGTTTTAGAAAAGCTGAAATCCCTAAAGGCATAGGGAGGCTGTCGATTGGAGCTTAAGGCTCTAAGGGTTCTAATAATTGATTTGTTTTGGTGTTAGTGTGATCTAGAGGCTGTTGATCGAAGGCTTGAACAAGTGGAGCAACTAGATCTAGATCTAGTCTTTAGTTTTGGCAGAGGTAGGATCTCAAGAGCCATAGGTATTGATGGCCGATTATGGTAAGTAAGTTTATGATGGTTGCCATTGTTTTCTGGATCTGATATGTCTAGTGACGATTGTAGGATACCGTGGGAGATTTCGGTATCAGTTGTCGCAAATTAGGTGTGTAAACGACACTCACTAGTAGACTAGATCGGTAAAAGCCAAAAAGCTGAAATGCCGAAAAGCTGGCATTTCGGGAACTTGCGAGCATGCGAACGCTCGTGGGATTGTTTGTATTGATAATCTTGGTAATTTCAATGGTAAGATTGCAAAGTGCGCAATTTCGTGCACCTTAGTGAATTTGAGCTTCGATGAGCCGAAATTGGGTAATGGGCTAACGGGCCCATTTTGGTAAAAACGTCCGGTAAGTATTCTGAAGACACGTTAATAACTATAATGAGCATGAAACCCTAAAAAGACTGATAAAATTACTGAAATACCTTTGTAAGGTAGAATTACCGTAATACCCCTAAAGGAGTAAGTTTACGATTACGCCCCTCGAGGGTAAATAACTGTTCTTACGCTATAATCTGACTGCCTTTCTGAAGCATGCCTTGTTAATTATATATATTCTGCATACATGTCATATTGTATAGGGTTGGGTTTTATTATGGAGGAAGAACCCGTTCTGGTGGCTATGCCACATATTCTGATATAAGCAGCTTTGCTGCAGATTATATTTAGTGCCACAACGGTGCTAACACTGTAAGTGTAGGGATGGCGTGGGTGATTTATTCCCCACGGGAAGTGTAGGGATGGAAGGAGGCAAGTGCAGGGTTGGATCGGGTTATCATGCATTAATCATATGAGACTATTTTCTTATGGGCCAACTGTATTAAAATGGGCCCAACTGTGTTAATATGGGCAAGGCCCAATATATCTCGACTTGTAATAGGGCTACGGCCCAGATTGATACTGATATGGGCTAGGCCCAGTATACTCTGATACTGTAAGGGGCTATGGCCCAAATTAATATTGATATGGGCTAAGGCCTAGTTAACTCTGATTTCTGAATAGGGTTTAGGCCCAGTAAAGCTTCAATTGATTTGGGCTCTGGTTGGGATACTTTACACACTGAGTTCTCCAAACTCACCCCCTTTTTCCCATCTTTGCAGGTGAGCCTTAGATCGGTGGACTTGGAGCTGGAAGGATCCAGAGTGGCCATGTGGACTGTTTAAGATAAGTGTTTATGCCTTCACTTTTATTCTAGATTATTTCCTTTATGTTTTCGGGTTTTAATTTGTAATAAGGCCACTTTAATTATTTTTAATTGTTTTTAGTATGTTTTGTTAGCTTAGATATGATATTGTTTTAACTATTTGAAATTGAATAGCTCTAGGGCGCGTTTTAAAAAGGTTACTTGATTTCAAAATATCCCGATAATAAGGCAAAGCTTCCGCAATGAAAACGTTTTCAAAATTAATAACCTTTTCAAATGGTTTTAAACGAATTGGTTTTCCCTGAACAATCACTCAGTTAAAGTGTGGCAATGGTTGTGTGCATGTCTAGGATTGGATCCGTGAAGAGCTGGGTACTTAAGCAGTCTAATTGACTCACCTTGTAACACCCCGAACCTGAGACCATCGCCGGTGTCGGACACGAGGGGTTAGCAAGCCAAGTTCACTTGTTTTGCCCATCCATTGGACCAAGATGTCATCAATGAACACGACTACGAATCGATCCAAATATGGTCTAAAAATCCGATTCATGAAATCCATAAATACCGCAGGGGCATTAGTGAGCCCAAACGGCATCACTAGGAACTCATAGTGACCATATCTCGTTCTGAAGGCAGTCTTGGGTACGTCCGAATCTTGGATTCGCAATTGATAATAGCCCGATCTCAAATCTATTTTCGAGAACACTGAGGCTCCCTTTAGTTGATCGAACAAGTCATCGATACGTGGCAATGGATATTTGTTCTTTATTGTCGCTTTATTAAGTCGACGATAATCGATGCTGCAACCGCATGGTTCCATCCTTCTTTTCACGAACAACACCGGCGCACCCCAAGGCGAAAAACTCGGCGAGTAAAACCTCTATCCACCAATTCTTGCAATCGAGCTTCCAACTCCTTTAATTCCGTTGGTGCCACACGATACGGAGCTATCAAAATTGAGTGGTACCGGTACCAATTCGATGCCAAATTCTATTTCCGAACAGTGGTAAACCCGGCAATTCTTGTGGAAAACATCCGGTATTCACAAACCACGGCGCAGATTCGGGTTTCTTTTCGATTCCTTGTCATCGAAAGCACGACGCAAGGTACGCCGCACTCTTTTCTTACATATTTTCGGGCCAACATTGCGATATTACGGTGGCAACCCTTTTAAGTCCGTAGACTTAACCCGAATTATCTCGTTATTCGTGCACCTCAAATCGATAGTCTTGCTTTTGCAATTTACGACCGCATCGTGCATGGTCAACCCATCCAAACCAAGAATAACGTCGAATTCATCGAACGGCAAAAGCATCAAGTCCATTGGGAAACAAGAACCTCGGAACACTAGGGGACTTTTCTTGCACACTTTGTTGACAAGCACGTAATGACCCAAGAGGTTTGACACCGAATTACAAACTCAAGAGACTCAATAGGCAAAGTCTTCTTTGGATGCTAAGGTTTCACATATATAAGATTGAGTAGAACCGGGTCAATCAAAGCAATCACATTAGTATTGAAAAGAGTGAAAGCACCGGTAATGACATCCGGAGAGGCAAGATCCTCGCGGCGTGCGTATGGCATAAGTCCTCGCAGAGCACGAGCCTCGGATCTGATGGTAGCATCTCTAGATCCTCTCGACCGCCACCGACATTGCCCATATTTCTAGGTGGCCTACCTCGGCGATGGTAGCACCCGAGTTTCCATTCGACTCACATTCTGCTCAAGCATCCTCGGGCAATCCTTCCTAAAGTGGTCGGCCGATCCACACTTATAGCGAGAGCAATCACGAAACCAACAGCTCCCGAATGCCATTTGCCACAATGTTGACACTCCGCCTCTCTCGGCGATCATTTCCACCATCTGGCGATCAAGTGACTCGTGTGGTCACAGGGGTCGATCGCGTCCTCGTCTAGAAAAGCCCAAAGCACCTCTAGACCGGTTCACATCATCTCGAAATCTCTTGATTGCTGTTGAAGAGACTTTCCGAGGACCTCTTCGAATTCTCCAGTTCCCACATCAGCTTTTTGTTTCTCCTTTCTAAGCTCTTCGACTTTACAAGCTCGCTCAACAAGTACTACGATCTCTCGTATTTCGAGAATGCCAACGAACATCCTTATATCATCATTCAGCCCATCCTCGAAGCGTTTACACATAATAGCTTGCAGACGAAATGCATTCTCGCACAGTCGGCTAAGCCTCACAAATTTCGTTCATAGTCTGTGAACCGACATAGAACCTTGCTTAAGATCAAGAAATTCCTTCGCTTTTGGTCGATGAATCTCGATCGATATATTTTTTTTTTTTTTTGAACTTGGTTTGAAAGAATTTCCAAGTCACTTGCTCTCTAGGTACCACGAAGTCGAGTACTCCACCAATAGTAGGTGGAATCACGTAGCAAGGAGATGGTACACTTTAAGAACTCATCGGTGTACAAGATAGCTCATCGAGCACCGGATAGTGTTGTCCAACCAAAATTCAGCTCGTTTGGCATCATCATCATCCGTAGCTTTAAATTCAGTGGCCCCATGTTTTGAATCCTATCGATTGGGGCTTACTTGACCTTATTTGGTCGATTCTGGAAGTATTGTAGGTGCGGGGTTGCATTTGTCGAGAATGGAGGTTGTGGGACAGTAGTGTTAGTTCGAATGTATTGATTAAACCATTCGTTCATCACACTATAAAAGGCTTGCCTAGCCTCATCATTCGGATTGCTGGCCATAGGTTGAGAGTCCCGGTGCTGTCCCTTGTGCGGAGCAGCGCCACACTCTCCACATCATCAGCTATTGCTCGGTTGGGATCGGGATCCATTGCTATAAACAAACTCAAAGTCAAATTGTCGAAATCACCACACTATCGATTCATCATTTAATGGCATGTATAGCTAGACCCCAAACACCTCACGGTAGTCCTAGAATCGACTAAACCGTGGCTCGATACCAATAAAATTGTAACACCCGAACCCGAGACCATCGCCGGTGTCGGACACGAGGGGTTAGCAAGCCAAGTTCACTTGTTTTGCCCATCCATTGGACATTTCCAGTCAGGCTGGAAAAACTGCATCACTGTCACCTTAAAAATCATATCTCGAGTTTCAAAACTCGGAAACTGGTTTTGTAAATTTTCCCTGAATTTAGACTCATATATCCATCCATGGATTTATTTCTAGAATTTTTGGACTGGCCAATTGGTACAGTTTATTAGTTAAAGTCATCCATGTTACAGGGATCGGCTGCTCTGACCTTCGCGCGGTATAACTTGAATATCTCTCTGTACAGGGCTTTAATGCTGGTGCCGTTTGTTTCTAATGAAACTAGACTCAAAATGGAATCTGTACGTATAAGGTATGTCTCCTAATTCTTTCTGGATAATTTATAGTAAATTTTTAAAGTTGCGACAGGGAACCCAGAAACCGTTCTGGCCCTGTCTCACAATAGCTTTAATATCTCTTAACATGTAACTCCTATGACCATTTCGTTTCTTCCATATGAAAATAGACTCATCAATGTTCATTTACATAGCTGATTCACTATTTAATACCATTCCTACAAATTTTGGTGATTTTTCACATTCACGTTACTGCAGCTGGCAGCATCTGTTTTAAGGTAGGTCTCACCTATTTTGTAGTCTCCATGAACCAACTAGTCTTGCCTTACATAGGTCCACATATGATCATTTTAACCATGCCAATGGCTGATCATGTGACCAACATTCCCATTTCCAATTCATAGTCACATCATGACACCATATATATATATACAAACCGCAAATAGTTTAAGTTGATACTTCACTATTACGAGCCATTTTCGCATGGTCGTACACATATACATCATAACATATTTAAACCAACAAGGGTAGTCCTATACATGCCATTTCAAGTTCAACCAAGAATTTATACCAAAATGGGGGCTTGATAGTGTGGATGACTTTGACTTCAACGATCCCGAATCCGATTGCTATCGAGTAAATCTAGAAAACCGAGAGCCAAAGCAATGAGTAAGCATTTTTATGCTTAGTAAGTCTCAAGGAATATAATCAACTCTAATTACAGCAATACATTCACATAGTTAAATGCATCATTTCATTAATGCACATTCACATAATCATACTTACTTCACCATCCCAACTCTTATGTTCATACACAAATAACGGCTTCATTAAGGCCGATAACTCGTTCCATCATAGGAGCGGATATTCACACGCTCTTACTCTTAGCGCATAAAGCACACACCGCACTTACCTTGTCATTGGAAAATTTCACAAGTGCATTAGCTGAAATTTTCCAGCAAGCTTATAATTTTCAAATCACATACCTTCGAGTTTAACCGGATGTCGCTACTCGATCAATCGTCTTGGGACATAGCCCGGTTATGGTAACCCGCACCAAGGCCTCACGGACTTAACCCGGATATCACGATTTGCACAAATGCCTTGGTCTTAGCCAGATAGAATGACTCGCACGAATGCTTCTTGGTCTTAGCCCGGATGTAGCCACTAGCACAATTGCCTTCGGTCTTAACCCGGTTATAATTTCCAGCATAATTGTCTTGGGGCTTAGCCGGATATCATTCAATTTCTCATGCACACATACATCAATAATCATTGGACATACATATTTATTTTCGTTACTAAGGCTCAAACACAATTATAATCACTAACATAATCGCCTTGGGACTTAGCCCGGGTATCATTCAATACTCATACACACATAAATCAATAATCAATACATCTATATTTCATTCCACATAATTCAAGTAAGGTCACTTCTTGAGGACTTACCTCGGATGTTGTCGAACGGCTTTTACGGCTATTCGATTACTTTTCCTTCCCTTGTCCAATTGTGGCCCTCTTAGCTCTTGAGCTAATTCAAACAAATTCAATTTATCAAAACCTCATTGTGCTAGCTTATGGCGAATATGACAAGGAATTTAAATGGTCATATGGCCACCCTTTAGCTTGAATACACAATGGTCATGCACATTTTATACTACATCAAGCAATTCAATACAATTTATTCGAGCATCAAGGAAAAGCTAAGGCCTTCAATAGGCTACCCAAGGCCGAATATACTTGTCCATGTTGAGGCCAATTATGCACTTAATACCACACAAAACAGCATGCATTTTACTAGTTAATGCTTTGCATATTGTAGCTCAAAACTTAAAATATAGCATCAAGCACTCATATGTGTGCTAGGCGAATGTGCTTACAATTTCACAATTATTCTTCAACATCTTCTTCTTTAAACAAACTTATTCATCACTTCCTTCATAACCAAAACATCATGTGCAAACATATATATACATATATGAGCATGGCGAATTTCAAGGTGTCCATAGCCATCCAAAACACAAATTTTAACTAACATGCAAGAAGCATGAACCATGCTCATGAATGCATCATGGCGAATATGACAATCATGCTCCTTTTCAACTTCAATCATGATAAAACAAAAAGAAAGCTCAAAATCTTACTCAAGAGTAGACAATCCATCATTGCATGCATCATCATCAAGCTTCACACTTAGCATGCAATGGCTTTATCACCAGAACAACTTTGGCCAAATACCATTTCCATGGCTTAACAAAGATTTGAGCCATGGCTAACATGCACATCAAGTTAGCAACCAAAACATGCATGAAACTCCTAACACAACCTCATACATACCTTAATCTTGATGCAAACTTTGCCAAATCTCCTTCTAGATCTCTTCCAAACCAAGCATGAAGCAAAAATCCTCCTTCTTCCTTAGTTTTGGCTCAAAGAAAGTATGAACAAAATTTTTTTCTTTCCTTCTCTACAACTCACGACAATGGGGGGGGGGATTACCACACTCACACACATTTTTTTTTTCATTTTTTTATCACCCATACACCTTTGTTTATTATTTCACCCTAATGCACCAACAAAACATGTTTCATGACATGTTTAGCCCATCCTCCCTTGTCATGGCCGGCCACCACCTATAAAAGGGGGAATTTGACATGCAAGTCCATTATTTTGCATGATGCTTTAATTAGTCATCACACATTTCCCTATCATACTTTCAAAGTTCATTACTAAGTCCTTTCTTGTGGAATTCACCCTTATAACACTAAATCAATCATCATAAAATGTCATACATGAGCACACACATATTATAGGCATCAAAATAAATTTTTAATTATTTTTATGCCTCGGTTTTGTGGTCCCGAGACCACCTTCCGACTAGGGTCAATTTTGGGCTGTCACACACCTCCTCTTTTCTAGCATCCTACTTGGTGCACAGCTTCCATTCACTTTAATCTTTAATGAAGATATTCTTCAAAGACTAAGAAAGACTTTAGATAAAACATGAATTTTCTAGTAACGCTTCAATGTGACATGCCGGATCCGGTCGTAACGTCTGGGCCAGGTTTGGGGTGTTACAAACGGTCCAACTCTTTTGGTAATCTCGTACGGTCTGATAAATGATGGACTCAGTTTACCTTTTCGACCAAATCTCAATACCTTTTTCCGTGGAGATACTTTCAAGAGTACCCTATCACCAACTTGAAATTCAATTTCCTTTCTTTTCAAATCAGCATAAGACTTTTTCCTATCTGATGCCGCTTTTAAACAACCCCCTATCACTTTAACTTTTTCTACAGTTTCTTTAATCAGATCAACTCTATGAATCTGATTTTCTTTGAGTTCTGTCCAGTACAATGGAGTTTGGCACTTCCTACCATACAAGGCCTCATAAGGCGCCATCTTCAAACTTGTTTGGAAACTATTGTTCTAGGCAAATTCTACCAATGGCAGGAATTTTTCCCAACTACCTTGAAATTCGAGGATGCAACAATGCAACATGTCCTCAAGAATCTGAATCATTCACTCAAACTGACCATCGGTCTGAGGGTGAAAAGCTATGCTAAAGCTCAACTTTGTACCTAAGGCTTCTTGTAACTTCTTCCAATATCTCGAAGTGAACCTCGGGTCTCTGTCTGAAATAATCGACAGTGGTACTCCGTGTAATCTTACTATCTCAGAAATGTACAAATCGACTAATCTATCAAGAGAATAATCTGTCCTTAACGGAATGAAATGAGCCGACTTTGTCAATTTGTCCACTATAACCCATATAGAATCTTTTTCTTTTCGGAGTCATAGGTAGTCCTGTCACAAAATCCATAGTAACTCTGTCCCACTTCCATTCAGGGACCATTACAGGATGTAGCAAACCTAAAGGCACTTGATGTTCAGCTTTAACTTGCTGACATACCAGGCATTTCGATACAAATTCGAAAATAACTCTTTTCATGTCGCTCTACCAGTACAGCTTCTTTAAATCGTTGTACAACTTAGTACTTCCTGGGTGAATAGACAAACGACTGTTATGTGCTTCTAGCAAAATCTTTTGAATAAGTTCATTGTCTTTGGGTACACAAACCCTATCTCTGAACATCAAACATCCATCAGGACTAATTCAGAAATCTGACTCAACACCAGGCTCACATTGAGCTCTTTTTCCTTGCAAGTCATCAGCATTAAACTGAGCATCATGAATTTCCTGCAGAAATGTTGGCCTAGCCTCCAGCTCGACCAAAACTAAACCATCATCAAGCAATGTCAAACAAGCATCCATATCTCTCAAGGCATACAAGGATTTTCTACTCAATGCATCGGTGACCACATTCGCCTTTCCCGGGTGATAGTCGATATTCAGATCATAATCCTTAATTAATTCTAACCATCTCCTTTGTCTCAAATTTAATTCTTTCTGAGTCACCAAGTATTTCAAACTCTTGTGGTCCGTGAATATACGACAAGTGTCGCCATACAAATAATGCCTCCAAATTTTTAAGGTGGAAACAATAGCAGCTAGTTCTAGGTCATGGGTCGGATAATTCTTCTCGTGGGGCTTCAATTGCCGTGAAGCATAGGCTATCACCTTGCCATCTTGCATAAGCACACAACCCAATCCATTTAAGGATGCATCACTGTAGACCAAAAATTCTTTTCTCGGTTTAGGTAGCACTAAAATAGGAGCTTTGGTCAGCAATGTCTTTAACTTCTCAAAACCTCACTGACACTTCTCTGTCCATTCAAACTTAACGTCTTTCTGTAGCAGCTTCGTCATCAGAGTCGCTATCATGGAAAATCCTTTTACAAACCTTCGATAGTAACCAGCTAAGCCCAAAAAGCTTTTAACCTTGATTACATTCTTAGGCGATTTCCATTCAACAATTGCAGAAATCTTACTTGGATCAACTCGGATACCTTCACACGAAACTATATGACCCAAAAATCGAACTTCCTGGAGCCAAAAATCACTCTTGCTAAACTTAGCATACAGTTGCTTTTCCCACAAGATCTGCAACACAATTCTCAAGTGTTTCGCATGCTCTGTCTCATCTTTAGAGTAGATCAAAATGTCGTCAATAAACACTACGACAAACTTATCCAAATATGGCCGAAATATTCTATTCATTAGATCCATAAATACAGCCGGTGCATTCGTCAACCCAAACGGCATGACAAGAAATTCATAATGGCAATACCTCGTTCTGAAAGCTGTCTTGGGTACAGCCGAGTCTTTAACTCGCAGCTGATAATAGCCAGACCTCAAGTCTATCTTGGAGAATACGGTGGCTCCTCTCAACTGGTCAAACAAATCATCGATCCTTGGCAAAGGATACTTATTCTTGATAGTTACCCTGTTCAATTTCTGATAATCAATACATAACCTCATCGAACCATCTTTCTTCTTTATGAACAACACAGGGGCACCCCAAGGTGAAAAACTTGGCCTAGCAAATCCTTTATCTGTCAGCTTTTGCAACTGTACTTTTAACTACTTCAGCTCTGTAGGTGCCATTCTGTACGGGGCAATAGAAATGGGAGTCGTCCCTAGCACCAACTCAATACCAAACTCTATCTCCCTTTCAGGAGGTAACTCTAGTAATTCCTCCGGAAACACATTTGCGTACTCACAAACTATCGGTACAGACTCAATCTTCAATTCAGTTTCCTTAGCGTTCATCACAAATGCAAGGTCGGCTTCGTATCTTTTCCTCATATATCTCTGAGCAATAATCGCCATGATTACAATCGGAGATGAACCCAATTTTCTTGGTTCAACCCGTAGAGTCTTACAATCTAGGAATTTCAACTTAATGTGCTTACTACCATAATTCACCATTATATCATGAAGGGCTAACCAATCCATACCAAGTATTACATCAAATTCATCAAATGGTAACAACATAAGGTTAGCCGGAAAACAACGACCTTGAATCGTCAAAGGACAATTCTTACAGACTTTACCAACTAGGACTAATCTGCCTAGTGGGTTAGACACTCTAATAATATCTTCCGTATGTTCAACAGGTATGTTCATACTAGACGCCAATCTCATGTAGATATATGAATGTGTCGACCCTGAATCGATTAAAGCAACATCACTTGTATTAAAAAGAGAGAAAGTACCCATAATGACATCAGGAGCAGCGGCTTCCTCTGGGGCACGTATTGAATATGTTCTTGCCGGGGCTCGAACTTCTGATTTTGCAGCATCTTTAGTCACGACTCAACTGGCACTAGCATTCCCAGGGTATCTCGGAGGTCTACCTCATGGAATGGGAGCACTCGACTTCGGAGTTATTTCCTCATCTTTTTTAGCTCGTTCCGGGCAGTCTCTGAGAAAGAGATCAAGAGAACCACATCTGAAACACACGCCGCTCTTCATTCGACACTCTCGGAAGTGAAATTTGTTGTAGCTCTTACACTTCGGTTTTTGATCATCTACACTCCCTACACTAGTCACCATCAGGGAGGAAGACTTTTGACCTCGTCGTTTAGAGCTTCTTGATCTACCCAAATATCCCACTGACGAAGTGGTGCATTCATGTAGGCTCCTGGCCTTCTTCATGGAGAACGAGAGTGTTTTACCACTAGACCTCTTGCTCGCAACTCGAGCCTCTCTCTTAGCTTGTTTTCTTTCATTATTAAGTTCCTCAGCCTTCTTGGCTCGATCGGCCAATATGGAAAACTCCCGTGTTTCTAAGATCCCAATCAACAATTTGATGTCCTCATTCAGGCCTTCCTCGAAGCGTTTACAAATTTTTGATTGAGTTTGGACCCATTCAGTTGCGTACTAACTTAATCGTACGAACTCTCTCTCGTATTCTACTACAGTCTTGTTCCCTTGTTTGAGTTCTAGGAACTCCTTTCACTTCGAGTCCAAAAACCGTTGGCTAATGTATTTGTTCCTAAACTCTGCTTGGAAGAAATCCCAAGTAATATTTTCCTTCAGCACTACCGAAGATACGGTCTTCTATCAATTGTATGCAGTGTCCTTCAAAAGGGACACAGCACACTTCAAACATTCCTCGGGTGTGTATGACAAATCATCTAGCACCCGTTTAGTGTTCTCGAGCCAGAACTCAGCTCTTTCAGCGTCATCATCAACTTTCGCTCTAAATTCCTCAGCCTTATACTTTCTAAGCTTATTTACCTGGGCTTTACTGATTCTCACCGGTGCCATACCTCGTGGCACATACTCATCAGGTTGGTTAGGGGGCAGGGGAGGTCTTGGTATATTAGGGCGATTTCTCAGATAATCCCAAAACCATTCATCCATCATATCAAAGAAGGCAGCTCGGGCCTCTTCTCGGCCTTCTGACATCAGCATTCTAGTACTACTAGATACAGCTCATTGTACGGATGCTGGAGCATGGCTCTCGGCTCCCTCGGACTCATCCTGTGCTTGATTGGAAGACATTTACTATCTTCAAAACATTCAAATAATGGTATGTATAGCAAACTTTAACATCCTCTACGGTAGTCCTAGAATCGACTAAACTATAGCTCTGATATTAATAAATGTAACACCCCTCACCCGTATCCGTTATCAGGATAGGGTTCGAGGTATTACCAGAACTTTATATTTAAAACATACTGAATCGACTTACCAGGTTTAGCTCAGATTTGAAACTTTCAGGCATTCACATCTTGTCCCTCAAATGGGCCTTCAAGGCCCTAAATATACATAGAGATAGTTCGGGATACGACTGGAAACATTTAATAACTTTAGAAAATTTCCTTACTTAGAAGTGTCACACATCCGTGTATGATGGGCTGTGTGGTCACCCATGCCCATGTGGCCTAGGGCACGTCCATGCCTCTAACCCATGGGCAACACTAAATTTTAGGCACGGCCAAGACACACGCCCGTAGGCTCACTCAGTGTCCAAAACTTGAGCATTCTGTTAAATTAAAATGGCCAAGACACATGCCTGTGTGTCCTACCCGTGTGCTAATTTGACTTAAAGTTTTAGGTGCAGGGGACACACAACCATACCACACGCCCATGCGGATGAACCGTGTGTCACACATGGCCTAGACACACGCCCGTGTGTCTAACCATGTGGACCTTAATAGGTTATTTTCCAAGCCTTTAGTCACCCCTTTCTACTTCTTCTTCTTAATAGATACCAAATTCAAAGTAAAACATGATTATGCACTTGTAAATTATCTTGATGAAGTTAGTTGAATGGATACTTCATATCATTGGTTTCATACAAAAAGGTTATTTCCTATCTAGTATTTATGGGTTCTTATGTTATTGTAGCACATTCAAAATTTGGCTCGTTTTTGAACTCATTGCTAATTGTAGCAACCCATCATATAAGAACATAAACATGCATATAAAGGCAGGTCATAGCCTACTTTCAAATATGCCAATTTCCATGGCCTTGTACAAAAAGATGAATACATCTTTACATGCATTCATTTGGCAATTCAAATGACACATATGACAAAATACTCAAAGCCCCATACATGCCATTAACAATATAGAAGTGCCTTTATACCAAAGCTTGACTAGTTGATAGTGTGTTGCTTCTCCAACCGTCTTCCAATTCTTATGAGTCCTCGAGGTCTATAAAATAGGGAAAAGAGAGGGGGTAAGCATTTTCATGCTTAATAAGCTCGAATAAACGGAAAGTAAACTTACCAAGTAATTAGCATACATCCACACTTAAATAATGAAATCATCAATTATGAAGTGATTTCTGATCACATGCACCCAATCAATGAGTTAGTCACATAACAAAGCATCATGTAATTTATGTAGATGAGCTCATCATTCATCATCTTATTGATATACATCATATTAATCCCATTGCGTTTCTAGGAAATCTCGATGGAATACCCATTATCCGTCAATTCTTACGAATGATCATTTCACATATATGCACTCCCACGAACCTCACATCTCATGGTAGGATTACCAGTCTAGGCTAAATCCCCCATATCAAAAACTCATAAGGTGATGTCGGGATTACCAGTCTAGGCTAAATCCCTTATAGCGACAAACACCCTTAATGAACTCGGATCTAAATTACCAGTCCAAGCTAAATTCAGACCCTAATAGGATTACCTGTCTGGGCTAAATCCTGAATGCACATATATTCTTCGGGAGGCTTGATCATTCAAAGAACACCCGTTTGGGCTAGATCCTTTCCATACTCGAGATCACGAATTACCCGTCCGGGCTAAATCCTTACTGCAACACATGCAGGATCACTTTACACATATCAATGAGGGTTTATCCATCGAATTCCCTTCGTCAACCTCATCCGAGACATTTTTCATGTGTTACCATCAAATATGCATTTCCATGATATTACATGCTAATAATAAATGCAATAATCATACATTCATAAATCATTCAATTACGCATATTAGGGGTTTACTTTAAGTTATCCGAACTTACCTGGTATTCATTTCAATGATATGTTTCGATTATTTCGAAACCTTGCATTTACCACGATTGACCTCTGAAATTTGTTCTTTGGGGTCTATAATAGCAAAATTAACTCATTAATACCCCACATTATAAATTTCAAGTTTAATATCTACCCTGGTCCAAATGACTATTTTGCCCCTAACCCTTCACATTTTTACGATTTAGTCCCTAGGCTCGTATAATGAAACACATGCACTTTTTATCTTACCCAAGCCTAGTTGAACACCTTTCCTTCTTATGGTAGCCCACATTATCCATTATTTTCTCATTTCTACCACACATTTACATCTTTTGCAAAATAGTCCCTATAAGGGTTTCTCATGAAAATCAACTAGGAAAATATGTTTAACACACATTAATCTTTCATATTCCTCTATAATCTATCAAAATACAAGCAACTCATGCATGGGTAAATTTTAAACATGAACCCTAGCATGAAATATGGGTAGAAATGGAGAGAGCAAGCTATTGGGATTTCAAAAATACAAAGAACATTAAAAATGGGGCTTGGGAACACTTACTATTGAGCTTAGAAAGCTTGAAACCCTAGCTATGGTGAAAAGAGAATTTCAGCAGCTATGGGGAAGAAAATGGCTGATTTTGGCTTGATTTTTCCCATTTTATTTCATTAAAAAGCTAAATGACCAAAATGCCCTCATGCCCTTTCTTCAAAATTTCAACCATGCAAGTTGATTTTTGTCCAAAAATTTAGAATTTGAGAAAATTGCTCTCCAAGACCTTCTAATTCATAATTTAAAGCAATTTCGTACAAATTGCTTCTAGAAATCAAGTTTTACAATTTATTCAATTTAGTCTTTAATTTCCAATTGGACATCTTATACTAGAATTTCTTCATGAAAATTTAACACATGCATATATTCATATTCTAGGCCTTAAAATAATCATAAAATAAATATTTTGGTGTCTGATTTATGATCCCAAAACCACTATTCTGACTAAGCCCTATTTCGAGATGTTACAGTCAGCCCCTTTGGTGTGTTGTCCAGCCGTGTGTCCCCTGCACCCTAGTTTTGTAAGTCAGTATGCATGGTAGTAAACATACAGGTAGAGACACAGCTATGTGTCTCATCTGTGTGAAGACACTACCTCAGGACATGGGCGTGTGCCCGGACCGTGTGAAGTCTACACCTTAAATGCGAAAATTAAATTCGCCACATGGCCTAGCACACGGGCATATGACTTGGCCGTGTGACCTTTAATTAATGTTGATGTCATAAACAGAGAGTTACACGGGTTGAGGACACGGGTGTGTCCTAGCCATATGAGCGTGTGAAATCCACAGGACCTACCTACACGGGCATGTGAAATCTACACGGCCTACCCATACAGGCCTGTGACTCTCCCAACTTGGAAAATTTTTCTTAAGTGTTGTAAAATTTTTAGAAACACCTAGTTTAGTCTGAAGCACTTCTATTGCATGATTTGGTCCTTGTAGGCTCGTATTAGGGACATTATGATTGAATATGAAAAATGTATGAGAAGTTATGATTGTTTATTTGTTAAGTCTGGTAATGCTCCGTAACCCTATTCCAGTGATGGATACGGGTTAGGGGTGTTACAGTGATGTTTTCTAAACTGTAGATTTTCTGTATTATAACATTTAATGAAGGTTATTAATCCATGCATAGTTTGCCCTGCGCTTTCATGGTAACATTTATTCATATTATACCAGAAAGCCCAAAATGTAATGGCTATCCATCTACACTTTATTTGACTACTTTTGTTGAATTCTTCTACTAACCATAGCTTCCAATTGGTTTCTTCATTCTTTGGGTAAGAGCATTGTCTCCACTCTCTATAGAATTTACCTTGTAAACATATAATCTCGAAACATGTGGCCCACTGACTCTACCTCAGATTGACATATAGGACAACAATTTTACACTACTATCCGCCTCCTCTATAAAATTATCTAATGTAGGGAGAATGTTTTTAGCTAACTTTTATTTTACTCTCAATGTGAAAATTCCCAATCTTTTTATATAAGGACTATAATATCCTTTCATGCTTTGTTGTCTTATCCCCCATCATGCCCAAACCCCCTATTAGCAACCTTTTGTACCCACTTTTAGTCGTATGTGTCCTTGTACTATACCCCTCCAAATTATTTCATCATGTTGTTCAATGGTAGAAAGTGGGATTGACATTATTCATCTCACTTTTTCATCATTAAACAGTCTCTGAGCACTTTTGATCTCCAAGTAGCATTACTCAACTCAATAAGATCAAAAACATTTGTATAATTTATGTGTATATTCTAAACCTTTACTCTACCTTGACCAGGACTCAATAACCATGAATCATTACAGATATTGATCATCACTCCATTTATCACTCTTTAGTTGGTGCCTTGTTCCAATAATCCTCGTACACTCTAAATACTTCGTCAGGTATAAGATGGGTGAGGTCCTAAACTTGAATTCATGAAATCTCCATTTGGATAGTATCTAGCTTTCATGACTCGTGCAAACAAACACTCTGGCTTTGACAACAAACGCCAACCTTCTTTTGTTAAAATGGCTACATTAAACTTCGCTAAGTCCCTAAATCCTAATCCTCCTTGTGATTTAGGTTTGCAAATCACCCCCAATGACACTGATGTATACCTTTTTTTCATTTTATGATTATGCCACCAAAGCCTACTTATTATTCTTTTAAGTTCAGGCATAACGTGTAGGCAACACAAAGCATTGCATTGCTTAAATTAATATTGCTTATAAAATGGAATTAATAAATATCTCCTTTCCTCCCAAAGATAGCTGTCGCACACCCTAATTCTCAATTCATTTAATGAATCTATCTTTAAAATTAGCAGCAGCCTCTTTTTTCCTCCGTCCAATCATTGTTGGCAACCCAAGATATTTCTCCAGATTATTTGAGCTTCACACTCCTAAAACATTTATGATTTGTTCCTACACTTCTTCAACCGCAATACTACTGAAATATATTAGGGATAAGTTAAAATTTATTAACTATCCCAACACTCCCTCATATTTTGTAATAATCCCTTTTATGTTATAGCACCCTCCACCGTAGCCTCTCCAAAAATGATACTATCATCTACAAAGAACAAATGAGTTAGTGATAGAATGTTCCTTCCTATACGTGTGTAACATCCAAAATTTTTGGTTAAAATTTTGTAAAATTATTTCAAGAATTATCTATCAGCTTAATGGTTAAGGGAAAATAAGGTGAGAGTGCAATTGTCTTAAAAACCCGAGTTTAAATCGCTGCCCTTTCAAACTGGCAATTTTTGCTATTTTTGCTCACACTACCCTAGTTTCATTCTACCCAACCTAGTAAACCCTAGGTATTTATGCTATTTTCTTTCATTTTTTAGCTTTTCCTATTTTCATTTGTTTCTCTTGTCGTCCCTTTCATCTCCCTCTTCCTTCTTCAAATTTTTTTCTTCTTTCTTCAGTGATTTCACCATAGTCGTGCTGCCTCCCTTGTTTAATATTTTTCTATTTTTTTTCCAACCATCTTGGTAGTTGTTTAACCTCTTAAACTAGCCACTTTTCTACCTTAAAACTCACTTCTGTGTCACCTAATTCAACTCTATTTGCTGTTCATTGTCTCCATCTCTCCTCTATTCATAGTGGTGTCGATAAGCTATCTTTTCCTTCTCTTTTGCTCTCCCTTTTCTACCAACTTTTGGCTACTATTTTTACTTCCGATAAACCATTGTTCCAACCCTTAAAATCATTCCTTTTTCTTTCCAAAGATTCCTCTTTGTGCTACCCAAGTCAGCTATTTCCTATCTTTGCTTGTGGTGTTACCGCCCCTTGGAACACCACTATTTTGGACTACAGGTTTCTATTTAATTTCCATCAATTTACAATAGAAAGATTTGATTTCTCCTCTATTTATATCATAACTAAATGTTCTTAATGATGGGGTATCCAAATATGTTCATATGACTACTCAAATCTGGTTATCAGGTAGCGTAAGCGTAGATCTATGCAAGATCTTACATTGTTTCAAATTTGCTACTGGTTGTTGCTTTAGTCGAATATTCTAAGTTCTTAACTTGATTCTCGGTTACTAATTTTTAAGTATTATTGGATCTAAAAATTGGTTGATGTAACACTGATTTTGCTGAACCCTTAGGAGGTGTTTCAAGGTTGGTTGTAATAGTATTTTAATGCATTAAATATTGTAATTTGGTTTTAGGTACATATAAGGCATTAGTGCAAAAACGTTTATTTTTACGGCTCAGTGTTGTGAAGTGCATAATAAGGTGT
This sequence comes from Gossypium arboreum, assembly GCF_025698485.1. NCBI lineage: Eukaryota > Viridiplantae > Streptophyta > Magnoliopsida > Malvales > Malvaceae > Gossypium > Gossypium arboreum. The sequence continues at coordinate 34,506,203 of NC_069082.1, forward strand.
GGGTCCTAACTTCATGTAATCAATTGTTAATTATTATTATAATTTATAAATTATTATAAAATGCTTGCTTGTTGGGCATGGTTGAATGGCCTAATAGGCATATTAAAAGTAGTCAAATAAGGTACATGACTTTAAAATTAATGATTGAGTGGTTAAGCCTTTATCGGGATTAGTTGTATGTGTAATTGTGGTACTTGATTGTCTGATTGATTGTTAATGTTATCGATTGATCTTTTCTGATTGTGACATGCTTTGAAATGATGTATATTGTGTTCACTAATTATGAAGTGCATGTGTAACGTTTGACGTACAATGCATTTGTTCCAACTACATACCAAGTATGACTAGATTGTATCGCATGTTACATACCAGTGAAACTGTTGACTTGATTGAATGACTGAACATAAATCTAAAATCAAACATGTACTGGAAGCATACTTTAATGCAATGATGTTAATAGATGAAAAGTATGCCAAGCATAAACCGACATTGATTTTTGATACACATATTAAGCATGCCATTGTGCTAAGACTGATATTGAAAGCACGAATTTCTCACTAATTGTACGCCATTCTCCATTTGCATGGGGTGGGTTATTCTGGTTGACAAAGGAGTTTAGTGGAGTACCAACGGTAGTTAAATTCTGCATTATTTTTGTCAGTGCATTGCATTAGGAGTACTAAGGAGATTGGCAATTTTAGCGCATTATTGGAAGTTGAATTGCACTTAGCATTATTGGTGGCTTGACCATGATATTGGTAACTTGTCTGCATATTTTTTGATAGTATATCTACACTATTGTACTGGTAGTTTATCAATAATGAGCTTTGGCTTGCATTGTTTGGTGTTAGGCAAACAGGTTTTGGAAAACTCGTGATATGTAGCGGATGAATGGGTAAGAACCTTTTTATTTTGCATCATACTCATGTGTTATTGAAATATGCCATGTATCATATTCTAATGAAATTGTTGATATTTTACCTTGTTTTTTACCCACACTGAGCTATTTTATGCTTAACCCCTAGTATTAACTTCTTAGATAATGATCAAGATTAGGATCAAACTCAGCATGTGGACGTATCATGGACTTTGAATTATTTTTACATTAAATATGTAACACCCCGCGCCCGAGACCGTTGCCGGAGTCGAACACGAGGTGTTAACGAACTTAATTCATTTATTTACACAGTTCATTTTAAAATTTCCAGACAAGCTGGCTAACTGCGTCACTGTCACCTTAAAAATCATATCTCGAGTTCCAAAACTCAAAAACTGATTCCGTGAATTTTCCCTGAAACTAGACTCATATATCCATCTACATATTTGTTTCTAGAATTTTTGGTCAGGCCAATTAGTACAGTTTATTAGTTAAAGTCTCCCCTGTTTCAGGGTTCGACTACTCTGACCTTCATGCATTACGACTTAGATATCTCCCTGTAAAGAGCTTCAATACTTATTCCATTTGTTTCTAATGAAACTAGACTCAAAAAGGAATCTATAAATATAAATCATGACTTATAATTATCTATGGTTAATTTATGGTAAATTTTCAAATTCAGAACAGGGGATCCAGAAAACGCTCTGGCCCTGTTTCACGAAAACTTAAACATGTCATAAAATACGGCTTATATGGTCATTTCGTTTCTTTCATATGAAAATAGACTCATCAAGATTCGATTGCATAATTTATTCACTATTTAATTCCATTCCTACTATTTTTAGTGATTTTTCCAACTTACATCACTGTTGCTGTCGGCATCTATTTTAAGGTAAATTTTACCTATTTCATAATTTTCCATAAATCAAATAGCAAATTGACATACATTATTATCAAAGGTAATCCCGATTAGCCATGACGTACGTAGCACCAATAGGACCATGATTGGCCATTCCAATGGCTAGTCATTACCAAACATTTCCACACCACTTAATAACCATATCACAAGACCATAATGTTATACTTCGAAATATACGAGCCATTTTTCGCATGGCTATACGAATACACATTACCAAAGGGTACTTAATTAACAACAAGGGTCAGCCCTATACATGCCATTTTCAAAATTGAACTAAAAGAGTACCAAAAAGTGGCTTAGATAGTGTGGATGACTTCGACTTTGACACTCCCAAGTCCGATAGCTGATGAACAAAATCTATAAAACAGAAAATCAAGTAACAGAGTAAGCATTTTAATGCTTAGTAAGTTCAAGTAATGAAATTATTTATGACTAAAGTATAGCGTTCATATGACTAAATGAATAATTGCATATATGCATGTTCTCAAAAATCATACTTACTTCACGCTTCAACCATTATATTCATGCACAGGGAATCAAACCTAACTAGAGGTCGGAAGTTCGTTAATCAATTGAGCGAATACTATTTAAAAGGAATCAACCTTTCCGATGCATATACGAAACATACCTTATCGCTTGGATTTTTGAGCGTATTAATTGAAATTATTACAGCAAGATCGCTCACTTCCAAACTCAACCGCCTTGATTTAGCCGGATATAGCAACTCATACATGATGCCTTGGTCTTAGCCGATATAGTCAATAGCACAAAAGCCTTGGGACTTAGCCGGATATAATCACTAGCACAAATGCCTTCGGACTTAGCCGGATATAATCAATAGCACAAATGGCGGGACTTAGCCCGGATATAATCACTAGCATAAATGCCCTCGGGACTTAACCAGATATCATTCAATACTCATGCACATATATCAATAAATCATGACACATCCATATTTCATTTTCATTACTAAAGCTCAAACACAAGACACTTATCAAACCTTACCAATTTCGGCTCAATAGCCACATACAAAGAGCATGATTTTGAGTGGCTTTCTAACATGATCTCTATACACATTCGCCACCGGTCATAAGTATAAACTAATCACCTCAATATATAATTCAAGTGGAATCATTATATCTCCGCTTATTCGTTATGCTTATATGACATGACTTAATCAAATCATAAACTAAGTTTCATTACTCAAGACTTACCTCGGACGTTGTCGAACGACTTCAACGGCTATTCGATTACTTTTTCCTTTCCCTTATCTGAAATTGCCCCCCTATGCTCTTGAGCTTAAGTTCAACAAATTTTAAACTAGTCATTAATCGACTATTCAAGTATTACTTTCAGAATGTAATACATATAGATTCGACTTTCACACATATAGATTATAGTAAGCTTTATAAAAAATCAATAAATAATTCATTAGCAAATTTTCATTAATGTTTACAATATAATTACAATTTCCTATAAGTGACTTCCCGAGCAGCAATCCTCGGAGCTACGAAACTCCAAATCAATTGTCGTAAATTTTTCTTGACAGAAGACTCATTTATCTATTATCCATAAAATTTTCAAAATTTTTAGTTCAGCCCAACAATACCAGATTTTTCTTAAAGTTCACCTTGTTTCACTGTTTGACTAAACTGACTACTCTTCACTACGAATCAAATTTCTCACTGTACAGAATTCAAAATATGTTCTCTTTTCTTTCATTTGAAACTAGACTCATTAAGGAGTCTAAGCATATAAATTTTATCTTAGGGCCATTTTTGTACAATTTATACTGATTTTGTAAAAACAGAACAGGGAATCTAGTAGTCATTTTGACTCAGCCCCACAATACTTCAAATATCTCAAGATCGGTAACTCTTTTGTTTTTATAGTTTCTTTTGTAAGAAACTAGACTCTTCAAGCTTTAATGACATGATTTATTCAGCTTCTAACTCAACTCCTACAAATTATGGCGAGTTTCCAAAATCACCTTACTGCTGCTGTCCCCAAGCAGATTATTACCAAATCAAATACTAACATTTGCATTTCACCTTAATAGCTAGCTTAGCAAACCTTAATTTAACATATAATTGTTCATAACACAATTAAAGCATCCTCTCCATTCCATCAATTCAGAACACATACATTACCCAATAATATCCAAAATCATATTCGGCCTTAGTACACAACTTGTTAGCCGATTTTTCTCCATTTAGCAACTAATGCACATATGTGCTCATTTGTTAGACACTACTTCACCTAACTACCATTTTCTTTTTCATCCAAATAACATGAACAACAACCATTTCTTGAACATTTTCTCTTCAACAATTCTTCATAAAACATAAAGACTATAACCCAATCTCATCCTTTAATAACTAAAACCGAATGCTCAAGACACCACACCATTTCAAATTTTGGTCATGGGTTAAGCAAAGAACTTAAGAACTAACTCAAAATATACTAAAATTTCAAGAATTAGCATGAACTACTCACCTTATTTTAAGTTCAAGATCACCGAATGCTCTTGTTCTTTTCTTTCTTTAGAATCAGCTAGGAAGAAACATGGATGAAGACTTTGTTTCTTTCACCCATTTTCTTCCTTTAAGTATCATTTCTTTATTTTATTACATCATCCATACTAATATGGCATCTAGCTAATTAAAGTTAATAGAAAATTCACATTTGATTATATAATTTGTAGCATGGCCGGCCACTACCTATAGTTTGGCTAATTTGACATGCAAGTACAAGCACTTTCCCACATACATTAATAGGCCACTTTAGCATTTGCCTAGCACATTTCTAAATTGTCTCACATAAGTCCCTACTAGTAAATTTCACATATACTGACCAAATTAAAGTATGAAACTTCCACACATTCATATTCACATATAATAAGCGTCAAATATGAAGGTTAATTATTTTTATGACTCAGTTTTGTGGTCCCGAAACCACTTTCTGACTAGGGTCACATTAGGGCTGTCACAAAATAAATATCTCATAATTATTTATTCAAATTTTGGACTATAAGACTTTATTTTGGATTATGGTTTGTGGTTTCTTTTTGGGTTTAGGTTTTATGCAAACATTATTCAACACATTGGAAATATATGTTAACCAAAAAATGCATGTTACTCTATGTAACTAAAATCTAACATGAATAGTATTTTTTGCTACATTAAAAGATAACAAAATTTTGCAAAATAAAGTGACAAACAACGAGTTTAACAATGTGCCCAATGAAGTCTTTATATCTTGTTATTGTTTGTTGTAGTAAGCATAGTTTTGAGTAAGTAAAGTATTAGTTATGACCAAGTATAAGACTTCATGTATGCGTCGATTGGTAAATTTTGTGTTTTGGCAAGATCTGTGACTTGGCAGATTCTTCTGTTAGGTATACGCAACCCCAGATGTCTTGATGAAGTCATTAAATTTGTAGTTTAATATATTTGTTTATTAGTTTTGTAAGAATATTTAGTTAGTCTAGTGAAAATTGGTTAGAATCAAACTATGATACTGCAGCTGATAAGACTTAAAATTATGGTAATCGCACTTAATCACGAGAATAAGGGGTGTTAGTAGAATAATCTGATTCTTCCGCTAAACCTTATCTCTGTACTTATGTATATAAAGGTATCGGTGTCTTCATTAATAAATTTTTCATTTTCTTCGTATTCATCTTCTTTTTTATTTTCTCTGTACTTTCTTTTAAAAGCTTAAATCCATAAATCTTTCTGAAGTTGGGTTTACTGTACTCAACCAACTCCAACATTCAGTTTAACTCTCTAGTAAATATTGATGAACCTTAGGTTATTTTCATACTTATATACTTGTTGTTAGTTCTGCATGCAGAAGTGTTAGATTTATATGTAAGAAAGAAAACTTCCTGATTTTGGGTTTTGTGTGAATGTTTCATGCATGCATGTTTGGATTCAATAGTGTAATGATCATTAGTTTAATTGTCCATATTTTAGCTCAAGATGTTATTGAAGGTCTGAGTAACAAAGGAAAAAGTCCTACCATCTAGACTTTATTGTATTTCTGGTGAGATCCTTCTTACTTCTATGTATGTAATATTCTTGTTTTAAATTTCGTGTAAGGTAAGTACTCATACTCTGTAAAGGTGAAATGTATATATGGAAAATGGGTGTTCAGAGCTGTCAGTTTGAGTCTATTATGTTTGTGTTATAGTGTAAGAATCATTCTTCATGCTTAAGCCACAACCTTCTAGTTTTGACAAGAATGATATGGATTGATTCATGGAAATGATGTTAAAGTAGTATATTCATGGTGTTGCCTTCGATGGAATGTACATTGACCTAGCAGATCGCAATACATGAAAATGGTTCCGTAGCCTCTGGTAGGGAAAATGTATGCTGCAAACTAGATTGATAAATCACGATAAAGGATATAAACCAAAGGAATTTGAATGGAAAGAATGATATAAATTTGCCTATGGATCTAGGCACATGGCTAACATGAAGAAGGTTTCTCTAGATGGTCATATGGGCGTATTGTATACGGCAAAGGAAAAATAAATCGGCATACAGTGTGTCTGGGTATGGTACTCACTATCTAGCGAATTGTCTAATTGTGCTTAAAGCCTTGAAAGGATCTAATCAAAATATTAGTAACTATTGACACACTTTCTTATGGAACTCACTAATTTATTTTGAACTTACTTAATTACCTTCCATTCTTATGTTCGCTGTTAAAGAAAAGGAAATTATGTTAAACTACACCAGAGGACATCAGTTGTTGCAAGACTTCTATTGTTTTGTATTATGCTTGACATGTGGGGGTGATGTCAAGATATTTGATGAACTATGTTTCTAATGAAGTTACAATAAAGTATCGATGGTTTTAAAGTGTATTTTTTATTATCTCTTGAACGCCAAAGGGCTTATACTTTATTTCTTTTATTGTAACAAAGATAATTCAAAAAATGGTTTTATAAGGTTTACATTAGAAACAGTTAGGATAATGATTTCTAAGTGACATAGGATAATGATTTCTAATTGACATACTCTAGTCCTCCTAAAGGATTAGGTTTAGTGTGTTACAACGGGTTTTCTAAAAGTGTCACTGTCAATAATAACAATGAGACTTAAGAAGAGACGACTTAATAATTGTACATTTTCCGAACATACTCAAGTGCAACTGCGATATTTTCCAAAGTGAGTCAAATTAGGGTTACTTAGACATTTTAGTGACTAATGTAGGCTTCATGATATGGCCATAAGGTCTAGGCCTAGTTGGGGTGTTACATTTAGTGGTATCAGAGTCAAATTCAAAATCTTGGACTAATTATTTTGTTTTAAAATAGTTTTGCATTCATGCATTGAAAAAGGACATTTTGGGAAAAATAAACCACAAAAAGTTTGAAAAATTATTTTACAAAGGAAATCACGAAGTCTAAATGTAACACCCCTTACCCGAGACTGTCATCGGAGTCGAGCACGAGGCGTTACCTGACTTAACTTACTAATTCAGGGCATAAAATTTGCTTTTAAAATTAATTTATTTACATTCATTCAATATGTCCCTAAAAAGGGCCCTCAAAACCCTAAAACATGCAATTGAAATGGTTCGGGACTAAATCGGGAACATTAAAAATTTTCCGAATACTTAGACAAATCAAAACAATTTATTTCATTATTCCTTATAAAACTGCCCTCCTACGTCATAGTCACTAAATAAATCATAACTCGAGTCACAAAACTCAAAATTTAAATTTGTTAATTTTCCCTGAAACTAGACTCATATATCTTCTTAAAAAAAATTTTCCAGAATTTTTGGTCTACCCAATTAGTACAGTTTATTAGTTAAAATTTCCCCTGTTGCACTGTTCAACTACTTTGACCTCTCCTTACTACAAATCAATTTTCTCCCCGTACAGAATTCAAATAACCATGCCGTTTGTTTCTCTTGAAATTAGATTCACTAAGGAAACTATAAATATAAAATATAACTCCTAATTCTTTTTGTACTATTTTTAGTAAATTTATAGATTCAAAATAGGGATTCAGAAATTGCTCGACCTGTCTCACTAAAATTCAAATATCTCTTAATATACACTTCTTTTGCTTACTCTATTTCTTTCATATGAAAATAGACTCAATAATATTTAATTCTATTTCTTATTCATTACCTAATTAAATTTATACTATTCTTGGTGATTTTTCAAGGTCACCTCACTGCTGCTGTTCAATATTGTTTTAATGCTAATTTCACTTTTTCATGATTTCTTTGTATTAACTACCATTTAGGCATACATAACAGCGAAACATGTTCTTCATTAGCCATTTCAATAGTTAATCATTATCAAATATTTACATACCATTCATTAGCCATATCATAAAGACATACACATAAAATGGCTAAGTCCCTCTACATGCCATAAACTAGAACGTTTGTAAACGAAAATACCCATTTGGTAACATGATAGTCGATAGTGTGAAGTGATCTCTGACAACCTCTAACCCGAGCTTGCTTTTAAGTACTCTAAAACATGGGAAAGTGAAAGAAGTAAGCTTATAAAGCTTAGTAAGTTCACATGTAAAATAATAAGCATTAGCATTCAATTTAGCTTACTACTATGCTGTCATAATTTTCTTAAATAATGTTTAGTTCTTACTTTCCCTTCTTACTCATCGGTAACCTTACCGAAAGGCTCAGAATACAAAAGAAATCTTAATTAATAGCTTGCTTACATACCTGCAACATCTCACTTAACACATGAGTACTCTTTCATAATATAGGCATATTTCCAATCATGTCATAAAGTGTCACAAGTATAACTGAAAACTCATCACTTACATAATACTTGATAATCTCAATTACTTACAATCTCAATATTAAATAAGCCTTAAATGCATACCTGTACTCTTTCTTCATGTTCTCACCTTGTCGTTTCTTTGACTTACACTTTGGATTACTAGGGAACCTTTTCCTTTATGAACTTACCATTGCCATATCTTGACATGGTCTTACGTGGTATCCTTGCCTTATGAAATCACCAATGCCATGCCTTGGCATGGTCTTATATGGGACCTTTGCCTTATAGTAACTCATCAACGCCATGTCTTGACATGGTCTTACATGATTTCTTTACCTTATAGAACTTATCAATGCCATGCCTTGGCATGGTCTTACATGATATCCTTATCTTACCAAATGCCATGTTCCAAACATGGTCTTACATGGTATCCTTGTCTTAGTGCCAATGCCACATCTAGATGTGGTCTTACATGGAGTCCTTAATCAATGCCGATGCCATGTCTTGACATTGTCTTACACGAGATCCTTGCCTTACCAATGCCATGTCTTGACATGGTCTTACATGGTATCCTTAACCGTCAGTTCCACCTTATTTACCATGTTATGAACATGGAATTTTCCGTCAATTCTTCCTTAATTGCCATGGTACAACCATGGAATTTGAGTTATCAATGCATTGTCAAGTCATAGCTGAAACATGCATGCTCAAATTCTCAAGGTTAGTCACATAACTCAATAATAACAATACTAATAACAATAATTGCATAATAATAAAATGCTACTCAACTTACTTACTTACATTCTCAATCTCATTATATCATCAACTTAACTTATCCTCATCAAACTATGCTAGTCAATACTTTCTTGTTATCATACAAAGCCATAAGAAAAAATATGGTCTTACATATAAATTATGCAAGTTCTCTTTCCAATATCGATTTATTATTGAAAATTAATCATTATATCTGAAAATCAATACTTATTTATGGCCAAAATATCAATCTATCATTCAAATATGCATAATTAAATGCTTATTAAGCATATGAACTTACCTCAATACCAAAACGACCATTTTACCAACTTTCCTGATTTTTGAATTTTCTCCCATTCTAGGTCCAATTCTCACTTTCCAGGATCTAAAACATCATATTTCACTTATTTAATTAATGTACTATTAAAACATTCCCTACTCAAACTTTGGCAAAATTACAATTTTACCCCTAGGCTCGAAAATTAAAATTTATCCATTTTTCTTATGTTTTATGACATGGTGAACATTTTTCCCTTCTATGGCAACATCAAATTCCCATTCTATCATGTATTTATGAACTTTAGGTATTTTTACCGATTATGTCGTTTTACACGTTTTCACTTAAAATCACTTAGCAAAAGTTATTTAACATAATTTCAAGCTTCATATTCTACCATAAAACATCAAAATAAACACATTTAAACTATGGGTATTTTTCCAAATATGAACCCTAGCATGAATTATTGCCAGAATAAGCTAAATCAAGTTATCGGGACTCTAAAAACATAAAGAACATTAAAACAAGGCTAGAACGGACTTACTATTGAGCTTGGAAAGTTTGGAAACCCTAACCATGGCTTCCCCCATGCTATATTCGGCCTCCATGAAGAAGATGGACCAATTTTGGCTTTATTTTCCCTTTTTAATTCTTTTAATTACTAAATGACGAAAATGCCCTTAAAGGCTTTTCTTTCAAATTTGTCCTATTCTTGCCCATTTTTGTCCAAACTTAAATATAATGGTCTAACTACTAAATACGGACCTCCACTTTAAGAACCCATTCAATTAAATCCCCTTTATTATCTAGAACACACATTTTGCTAATTTTACAATTTAGTCCTAATTATCAAATTAGGCACTTATACATAAAATTTCTTCACGAAATTTTCACACAATTATTTAATCAATGAATAAACCTTAAAACTTAATCGGAATAAATTTTTTTGACCTCAAATTCATGGTTTCGCAACACTATTCCATTTAGGTCCTATTTCGAGATGTTACATTTTTCCCCCCTTTAGGGATTTTCGTCCCCGAAAATCTTACCTACAAATGGATTTGAAATTGATTTCCAGCAACACTTTCAAATTCTCATTCAGCCTTGGCATACCGAACATTTTACTTCTTAAACTAAGGCTCTGAACTAGAATACCTATTGATAAGTAACTAATACTCTCTGATGAAACGCAGCTAACTTTTCTTTTCTTACCAAAATGGAAATTCTCTTCCACTAAGGTACTTTAAAAAAAATACTTGTTTCTCTTTTGAGTGTCAATATTCTTACCTTTCGATTCTGTATACAATTTTTGATATAATCTGTCTCTGATTTTTGTAATTAATTTTCACTTTCCTCTAATCCTTTCTGCTCAATTTAATTCTGCAAATTTCTCTTCTTCAATTCAATTATTAGTAAAAAGGTGACATGTAGTACCATTTAGCAATCTCATGGTCAAAACTTACTGTAGCTTTCTTCTGAAGTCACAGTGCAACCCTAGATTTCCAACTATAACAACTAAAATTTACACTCTAAATGAATTGACAACCTCAAATTGAATAACTCAGATAATCCTTCAGTAGAAAAACTTATTCGTTCGTATTGAGAAGAATACACGAACTTCTTCGAGCAATCAACCATAGCTCATTTAACCTTTCGGTGATAATGCTAATTCTGTTGCACAATTCTTCGAAATACCATCACATTTTCACACAAACATCAATACTAACTGTAATAGCTTCTAAGATACTTGAAAATCAACTTTAACTCTCTAAAAGTTCAAGTATCAGATTCAAAGTCTGGTACATAACATTTCATACTCCTACTAGTATAACTAAATCAAGTTATCATCCATCTCTGTACTTTTCAAATAATCAAATAATTATCACTGTGCTAGGCATCATAATTGTTGCAAAATCTCTTGATTTCTCATTAACACATTTCTAGAAACCATAAACTCTTTATTCAAACCAAGCTGAATCATAATGGATACTTCAATTGTCAATATCTTCAACTGTTTATACTTTATTAGCATGAATTCAAGCGAAACTAAACTTCATACAATGAGAACTTTAACAATCAGAAAACTTGGATTTGCAACAATATACCTCTGATGCAACCATTCTGATATGCGTATACAACTCTGTACCATAACCTCTAGAATATGTACTATTTACTTGGGTCATTTATCTATTTATACATGAAAAATCAGCATTTACCTCTGAAGCCATGAATAATTCAAACATATATATAACTCAATCAGCTACTCAACTGAATCAGTCTCAACTAAAAGACAATAACTTTTTAAAAACTGTTCTTCTCTATGCTGTCATGATATCTCAAACATACTTGCTGTCGTGATTTCTTCACAGAGCTAATCACAAATCATTATTACTGCATAACGCGAAAGAACATAGCATTCGGTCTCTAACTCATTGATATATATATATATCAAGATTATGCAAAAAATGAAAATCAATACACATGTCTGAACTGAACTACACTGAGGCTACAATACTCATACTACTCAAAAATCATAATGCCATAATAAGACTGACTTCTCAATTACTTTAGTAAATAATGTCCCAGGTGAAAATAAAACATCCTGATCATCTGAAAGATTTAAACACAAATTTCAATAACAACTAATGCAAAAGTAGAATCTTTATACCTCTGATAACTAGACCTCTGTACTTTCATTATCAGGCCCGAACTCGTAATCATCATAAACATACTCATAATAAGAAGAAACCATTTTCATCAATAGAGCATTTTCTGCTTATGTCTTATGCTGATACTTTGAACAATAATGTATTAATAAAATCGAGATAATAAAATCTTAGAACATGGAGCTACACAGAATTCCTGGTAACCGTATCTCATGTAGAACAATTAAGGTTTCAATAACATCTCAAAAAATTTCCAAAAGGAAAGGATAATATTCACAAGCACTGGGAACAACTATGACAGAAGCCATAAAATTTTCCTTTAGTTTCATTAAGCAATAGCTAACAATACAGATCACTAACATCATACAGATCTTACTGTCAACCTTCCATCTGCACGTTGAAGTAGAAAACTGGAATAGATAGAGCAATATCAATCATAGCTCAAACAAACTATAATGCTTTCATCTGTCTGTAAATTTAACTTAAATTCTCATACTGCAGGAATTGCATCTATGATCTTGCATATATTTATATATATCTCTGTAAGTGAATGTACACATTTAATAGTCGGAAAACATTTTTCTATACTTTCTCAACTATAAACTCTACATTCAACTATTAATACGGCTCAATTATTATTCCTCTGTCTAATTCTTTCATTACTGAATTCACATTATCCCATTCACAGTTGGAATTTATTCGGAAGAAAATCTAGCAATCATATACCTTACACATCATACTTGAATGAGTGCATTAGCTGAGCCTGACCTTTCTTTTACTGTGACATTTCAATTATCCGGATGATTTTATTATTAACATGGCATCCTTTCTGCAACTATGTTCATTTGCTAAATCATTCTTGACTCTGATTACATCGTCAATAAATCTGTCACTAAACTCTTTAGTTTTCCACTTTAGCTTATTAAATCTGAATTTCATGAAATCTCATTCTGAATTACTTGCTGATAAGGGAGGTGAGGTTGTAACACCTCTGACTTACCTCTTACATACTCATGCATATATAACTTAACACTCATCATATTAAAATATTATCACAATTATACAATTTGCTTCAAGCAACTTAACATGCACGTTCATAATACAATGACTTCATGATCATCTTATACAAATTAGTGCACTTATACAGGCATTCATAAATCTCGAGTGAAATTACTCATAGCATTCACTTAACTTCTATAGTTATACATATATCATCATACAAATGTCAATTTAACATGAACACTTATCTCAATATAAACTTTCTTTTCATCTTATCTCATCTTTCATATTTCTCGAACAATTCTTATTCACAATTTATTCATTATCACATAAACATTATGAAACATTAGTCTTACATTTTATAAGCCTCAACTCATTATAAACATAATGTCTGTACTATCAAACTTAGCTCGATTGGAATGCGCATCTGCTTGACAAAACATTTTATATCTGGGTCGGGAGTCGTCACACTATCATAGTTCAATATGGCATGCATAGCTAGACTCTTACTCATAATGAATATTTTGAGAACCGATTAAACCTTTTCTCTGATACCAATAAATGTAACACCCCTTACCCGAGACCGTCGTCAGAGTCGAGCAGAGGCGTTACCTAACTTAACTTACTAATTCAGGGCATAAAATTTGCTTTTAAAATTAATTTATTTACATTCATTCAATATGTCCCTAAAAAGGGCCCTCGAGACCCTAAAAAATTCAATTAAAATGGTTCAGGACCAAGCCGGGAACATTAAAAATTTTCCGAATACTTAGACAAATCAAAATAATTTATTTTATTATTCCTTATAAAACTGCCCACCTGCATCATAGTCACTAAATAAATCATAACTCGAGTCACAAAACTGAAAATTTAAATTCGTGGAAAACTAGACTCATATATCTTCTTACTATTTTTTTTCAGAATTTTTGGTCTAGCCAATCTGTACAGCTTATTAGTTAAAGTTTTCCCTGTTGACCTCCTCACTACGAATCAATTTTCTTCCTGTACAGAATTCAAATAACCATGCCGTTTATTTCTCTTGAAATTAGATTCACTAAGGAATGTAGAAATATAAAATATAACTCCTAATTCTTTTTGTACAATTTTTAGTGAATTTATAAAGTCAGAACAAGGGATTCAGAAATTGCTTTAACCCTATCTCACTAAAATTCAAATATCTCTTAATATACAATTCTTTTGCTTACTCTATTTCTTTCATATAAAAATAGACTCAATAAGCTTTAATTCTATATCTCATTCATTACCTAATTAAATTTCTACTATTCTTGGTGATTGTTCAAGATCACATCACTGCTACTGTTCAATACTGTTTTAATGCTAATTTCACTTTTTCATGATTTCTTTGTATTAACTACCATTTAGGCATACATAACACCGAAACATGTTCCTCATTAGCCATTTCAATAGCTAATCATTATCAAATATTTACATGCCATTCTTTATCCATATCAAAAGGACATACACACAAAATGGCTCAGTCCCTCTACATGCCATAAACTAGAACGTTTGTAAACGAAGATACCCATTTGGTAACTTGATAATCGATAGTGTGAAGTGATCTCCAACGACCTCTAACCCGAACTTGCTTTTAAGTACTCTGAAACATGGGAAAGTGAAAGAAGTAAGCTTATAAAGCTTAGTAAGTTCACATGTAAAATAATAAGCATTAGCATTCAATTTAGCTTACTACTATGCTGTCATAATTTGCTTAAATAATTTTAGTTCTTACTTTCCCATCTTACTCATCGGTAACCTTACCAAAAGGCTCAGAATACGAAAGGCACCTTACTTAATAGCTTGCTTATATACCTGCAACATCTCACTTAACACATGAGTACTCTTTCATAATATAGGCATATTGCCAATCATGTCATAAAGTGTCACAAGCATAACTGAAAAATCATCACTTACATAATACTTGATAATCTCAATTACTTACAATCTCAATATTAAATAAGGCTTATGTGCAGACCTGTACTCTTTCTTCATGTTCTCAGCTTGTCGTTTCTTTGACTTACACTGTGGATTACTAGGGAACCTTTTCCTTCTTGAATTTACCATTGCCATGTCTTGACATGGTCTTACGTGATATCCTTTCCTTATGAACTCACCAAAGCCATGCCTTGGCATGGTCTTACATGGGACCTTTGCCTTATAATAACTCATCAATGCCATGTCTTGACATGGTCTTACATGATTTCCTTGCCTTATAAAACTTATCAATGCCATGCCTTGGCATGGTCTTACATGATATCCTTATCTTACCAAATGCCATGTTCCAAACATGGTCTTACATGGTATCCTTTTCTTAGTGCCAATGCCACATCTTGATGTGGTCTTACATGGAGTCCTTAATCAATGTCGATGCCATGCCTTGACATGGTTTTACACGGGATCCCTGCCTTACTAATGCCATGTCTTGACATGGTCTTACATGGTATCCTTGACTGTCAGTTCCTCCTTAAATGCCATGTTATGAACATTGAGTTTTTTGTCAATTATTCCTTAATTGCCATGGTACAACCATGGACTTTGAGATATCAATGCATTGTCAAGTCATAGCTGAAACATACTCGCTCAAATTCTCAAGGTTAGTCCCATAACTCAATAATAACAATACTAATAACAATACTTGCATAATAATAAAATGCTACTCAACTTACATACTTACATTCTCGATCTCATCATATCATCAACTTAACTCATTCTCATCAAACTATGCTAGTCAATACTTTCTTGTTATCATGCAAAGCCATAATACAAAATATGGTCTTACATATAAATTATACAAGTTCTCTTTCCAATATCGAATTATTATTGAACATTAATCATTATATTTGAAACTCAATACTAAAGTATTTATGGCCAAAATATCAATCTATCATTCAAATATGCATAATTAAATGCTTATAAAACATATGAACTTACCTCGATACCAAAACGACCATTTTACCAACTTTCTCAATTTTTGATTTTTCTCTCATTCTACGTCCAAATCTCACTTTCTGGGATCTAAAACATCATATTTCACTTATTTAATTAATGTACTATTAAAAACATTCCCTAATTCAAACTTTGGAAAAATTACAATTTTGCCCTCAAACCTTTGCAGAATTACGATTTTGCCCCTAGGCTCAGAAATTAAAATTTATCCATTTTTCTTATGTTTTATGACACGCTGAACATTTTTACCTTCTATGGCAACATCAAATTCCCACTCTATCATGTACTATGAACATTAGGTATTTTTACCGATTATGTCGTTTTACTCGTTTTCACTTAAAATCGCTTAGAAAAAGTTGTTTAACATAATTTCAAGCTTCATATTCTACCATAAAACATAAAAACAAAAATGTAACCTATGGGTATTTTCCAAATATGAACCCTAGCATGAATTATTTCTAGAATAAGCTAAATCAGGTTACCGGGACTCCAAAAACGTAAAGAACATTAAAACGAGGCTAGAACAAACTTACTATTGAGCTTGGAAAGCTTGGAAACCCTAACCATGGCTTCCCCCATGCTATATTTGGCCTCCATGAAGAAGATGGACCAATTTTGGCTTTATTTTCCCTTTTTAATTCTTTTAGTTACTAAATGACGAAAATGCCCTTAAAGGCTTTTCTTTCAAATTTGTCCTATTCTTGCCCCTTTTTGTCCAAACTTAAATATAATGGTCTAATTACTAAATAAGGACCTCCAATTTAAGAACCCATTTCAATTAAATCCCTTTTATTATCTAGAACACACATTTTGCTAATTTTACAATTTAGTCCTAATTATCAAATTAGGCACTTATACATAAAATTTCTTCACAAAATTTTCAAAAAATCATTCAATCAATGAATAAACCTTAAAACTTAATCAGAATAATTTTTTTGACCTCAGATTCATGGTTTCACAACCACTATTCCGTTTAAGCCCTATTTCAAGATGTTACACTAAATCTCCGATGCCGGTGACCATAGAAACGATACTAGGAAATTAAGCATGTGGACCCGAAAAGAAGGATAAACAAAAAGTTCAACCTAATAGAGAGGTGGGCTCTGCTAGCCTAAATTTGTGTCCTGTTAAGCAGGCCAAAAAGGTCAGGCCATAGTAGAATACAGTAGTAGCACGTTCCAGGGATTGTCAGGTTTAAGCATGTCAGTATTGTGAGAGGTGACATTCGAGAGAATGTTGGAAAAGGCTGGGTGCCTGTTTGGGTTGTGGTTCGATGGAACATAGCAGAATATGATAGCAACAGGTCCTAGGGATGGTTAGGTTTAAGCATGTCAGTATTGTGAGAGGTGACATTCAGGAGAATGTTGGAAAAGGCTAGGTGCCTGTTTGGGTTGTGGTTCAATGGAACACAGAGTTAAGGATTATCCTCATCAGGTTGTTCAAATGCAAGCTTCAATTCAGAATCAGGGGCCAAAATTAGAGGATAAAGAGCACCAGGTCAGGGTATAAATTGGGCTAAAACTAGGTAGCTTACATTAGTTTAAACGATTAGACGTCGAGAGGACAGAGATGTGGCTAATGTTATTAAAGGTACCTTTGCTATCTGTTTGGTACCTTGGTTTGCATTAATAGATATAGGATCTATGTTTTCTTATATTGCATGCAATATGGCTGTAAACTAGGGATTGGGGTAGAGAAAATTAATAGTCAACCTTTTAGCTAATCTATATTTGTAGATAAAATTTATCAGAAATGTCCTTTAGAAATTCAAGGGGAAATTTTCCCTGTCAACTTGATGGATCTGTCTTTGAGTAAGTTTGATCTAATTTTGGGGATAGATTGGTGGAGCACTAAGTTAGTCTAAACTGTGCTTTAAAGAGAACAACATTAAAGACAGAGTCTAAAAAGGAAATTATTATGGTCTGAGAGTGCTGAAACTATCTGTCCAATGTGATCTCTGTTATGGTAGAGGAGAAATTGGTCTAAAAAGGGTGTAAGGTGTTTCTAGCCTATGTCTAAGGTGCGAGAGAAATTGAATCTTCATGGATAGTATTCACACAGTAAGGGAATTTTTGGATGTCTTTCCTAAGGAACTGCCAGGGTTACCTCCAAATCGGGAAGTTGAATTTTGTATTGAGTTGCTACTGGGTACAACACCGATGTTCATTGCTCCTTACCGCATGTCACCTAAAGAGCTAAAAGAGTTAAAAGTCCGCTTGCAAGAAATTTTGGACTGATGATTTATAAAACCCAGTGTTTCGCCTCGGGGCGCACTGATATTGTTTGTTAAGAAGAAAGATGTGACACTCTGGTTATGTATCAATTATAGACAACTAAATAAGATGGTCATAAAGAATAAGTATCCTTTGCTAAGGATCAATAATCTGTTTGATCAGTTCAAGGGTACGACCATCTTCTTTAAGATTGACTTGTGATCTAGGTACTACCAGCTTAAGGTGAAAGAATTTGATGTACCCAAGACTGCATTTAGAGCTCGTCATGGTCATTACGAGTTCCTAGTTATGTCATTTGAATCAACTAATGCATCAGTCGAATTTATGGATCTCATAAACCATATATTTCAACCTTTCCTTGACCAGTTAATTGTTTTCTTCATTAACGACATATTGGTATATTTTAAGTCAAAATCTGAGCATGATGAGCATTTGAGGGTAGTTCTGCAGATTCTCCGTGAAATGAAGCCTTTTGCTAAGCTTAGTAAGTACGACTTCTAGTTGAAAGAAGTTGTGTTTTAGGACATGTAGTACCTGCTGAGGGTTTTCATATGGATATGAAAAAGGTTGAAGCTATCTTGGATTGGAAGCAACTGAAGAATGTATTTGAGATTTAGAGTTTTCTTGGTTTGGCCAATTACTATTAGAGATTTGTTGAGGGTTTTTCCTTAATTATAGCCCCCTTGATTATGTCGTTACAGAAGAATGCTCATTTTAAATGGTCAGATGAACAACAAGCAAGTTTTGAGAAGTTTAAATCTGTATTGACTGAGGCTCCCATTTTGATACAGCCGAAAACTGGTAAAGACTACGTAGTATATAGTGATGCTCCGTATGTTGGGTCTGGGTGTGTTCTAATACAGGATGATAAAGTGGTAGTTTATGCCTCGAGACAACTTAATCTGTATGAGTGCAATTATCCAACCCATGATTTGGATACATTATTTGTATGGTGAGAAGTGTATTATTTACATGAGTCACAAGAGTCTCAAATATCTCCTTACCCAGAAAAAGCTTAATTTGAGGCAACATAGATGGCTTGAGCTGCTAAAGGATTATGATTACACGATTAAGTATCATCCTAAGAAGGCTAATGTAGTGGTTGATGCCTTAAGCAAAAGGGCATTGTCTGAGCTTTGGGCTATGTTTGCCCATTTAAGTATGTTTGATGATGGGGAAAATAAGGTGAGAGTGCAATTAGCTTAGAGATCTGAGTTCGAACCCATTCCTTTGCAAATTGGTAATTTTTGCTCCCACTCCCCTAGTTTTGTGTCGCCCAACCTAGTAAACACTATTTATTTATTCTATTTTCTTTCAATTTTTTAGCTTTTCCTATGATCATCTTGATAAATCGTAATTTGTACATATTTTTACCCCATGCCTAACGCATTTATGGATGGTTTCTCCTTAGATTTGGTGAATTCGATGCTCCTAATCCTTTAATTTCATGTTTTATACTTAAGAGAGTATAGGAGAGTATAAAGAGCGAGAAACGGGCCGAAAACGGAGAAAATGGACCGACATGGAAAAATAACACGGCCTGGACTTCCTCACACGAGCGTGTCAATTTGGCAGGATCGAAGCACGACTTACACGGGTGGATCACACGCCCATGCCCATTTAACAGCCTTGACCACGGCCTTCAGTAATCGCACACGAGCATGTCACACAGACGTGTCCCTGCCGAACCCAAGTTTAATCCAATTCGGAAAAGGCCAATTTTGAGGGCTCTTAGGCATTCCAAAGCCTATTTAAACATTTGATGAGGCACTTAGGAAGGGGGATGCAGAGTAGGAAGCAGGGAATTACTCAAGGAAAGTCGATTCACCCATCTCAAGAGCCGGATTCATCATCAAGATTGGAGATCTCCTATCAAGTTCCTTCTGGAGTTTTGGGTTTTCTTATGTTTTGTTATCTTTATGCTTTTGAGATGTTTTCTTTCATAAGTATGAACTAAACCCATAAATACCTAAGGGGAATGAAACCTAAGATAGATCTTGTTATTATTATCTGAATTGTATGATAAATATTTGACTTGTTCGTAAATATGTGTTCTTAATTCTTGTTTTGATATTCTAGGATATTGATTCAAGTTAAGCTCTTATTCAGAGGAGGAATAGACCTTGTCTAAGAGTAAATTTGCCATAATTAAGCGGAGTTGATTGCGCTTTTAGTGATAGGGTGACAAGATTTTGCCGGATTAGGGTGAAACCTAATAAGGGAATCCATAGATCGAGTTAATGCAATTCTAGGGTGTTAATTAGAAAGAAATTTCAATTATTCAACCTAGGGTTAGACGTTATTAGTCTCGAGAGAGATAATAATATAACTTAGGTATTTCTAGGGATCAAGACAAATGAATAAATCGTCTGATTCAGAGTCAAATAACAAGTGAAGTCTAGGTGGATTTGTCCTTAGATATTGTCTCAATCAATCGAATTTTCCCAAAAGTATTTTCCCAAGGTTATCTTTCTATGCATTCTTAGTTAGTAATTAGTTTAGACAACCAAACCTCTTAAATTTTAGGCTAGATAATAAAAAGGAAGTAAATACTAGTACTCGTAGTTCTTTTGGGTTCGACAATCCGATCTTGCTGAACTAGACTACTGTTCGATAGGTACACTTGCCTTAATCATGATAATAAGTTAGTCTGAAGAATGTTTCATTTATAAATCGTTAAAACTTGTTATGTATATCACGCATAAAGTTTTTGACGTCGTTATCGGGGAACTAAGATACTAGGAAAACTCAATTTTTATTACTTTAGCCACTTTACTTTTATTACAATTTAAATTTTTATTTTCTTTTCTAGTTTATGACCAGAAGAAACCCGTCAGGACCACTACTTTTTGATGGTGAGATTGACCGCACAGTTTACAAAAACCGGAGAGAAATAAGGTGAAGCCTAAGATATACAGAGGACGAGCAAAAGAACAATACTTCAACCACATCCAAGGAGATGGCTGAAAACCATGAAAATCCGCTACCTCTTGTGATTGCTGTTAATCAGAATCTTGCTCCACGCACTATGTATGATTATGGTAAACCTTCTTTAACAGGAACTGAATCGAGCATAGTTAGACTGGCTGTAGCCGCAAATACTTTTGAACTAAAACCTAACACAATTCAAATGATACAATAGTTTGTTCAATTTGATGGTTTGCAAGACGAGGATCCCAACGCTCACTTGGCCAACTTTTTGGAACTATGTGATACATTTAAAATTAATGGTGTTTTTGATAACTCCATTCATCTTCGGTTATTCCCTTTTTTCATTGAGAAACAAAGCTAAACAGTGCTTGAACTCGTTGCCACAGGGGTCAATCACTACTTGGGAACAAATGACCGAAAAGTTTTTATTAAAATAGTTTTTGCCGTCTAAAACAGCTAAATTACGTAATGATATTTCTTCTTTTGTGCAGATGGATTTAGAAACACTTTACAATGCATGGGAGAGATACAAGGACCTCTTGAGAAGATCCCCTTACCATGGGTTACCGTTTTGGCTACAGGTTCAAACCTTTCATAATGGCCTGAATCCTTCGACTCGACAAATGGTTGACACAGCTACTGGCGGAACCATCAATAATAAGACACCTGAAGATGCCTATGAATTTATAGAAGAGATGTCACTGAATAACTATCAGTGGCAAGTCATGGGTCAAAGCCAACGAAAACAGCTGGCATTTATAATGCCGATACGGTCACCATGCTCTCTAATCAGGTAAAACTCTTGAATAAGAAAATTGATGGTTTCCTTAGTTCTTCACAGGTTCACCCAGTAATGCAATGCGAAGCAAGTGGAGGCGGATCAAGTAGTCCAGAATACCCACCTTATGGCCACAACATGGAGAACGAACAGTTAAATTACATGGGTAACAATCCTTGATCTCAAAGTAATCCCTATAGCAATACTTACAATGCAAATTGGGGGAACCACCCTAATTTTTCATGGGGAGGCCAAGGGAATCAGAGACCACCACCTCCAGGCTTCCAACAACCACCCTACCAACAAGAGAAAAAAATCAACCTTGAGGAGATGCTAACAAAATTCATCTCAGTGTCAGAAACTCATTTTCAGAATACCGAGACCGCACTCAAAAATCAACAAGCACCAATCCACGGGCTCGAAACTCAAATTGGACAGCTCGCCAAGTTGATTTCTGAATGACCACAAGGTAGCCTGCCAAACAACACTAAATCCAACACAAGGGAGCAACACAACGCGATTGAGGAAGGGCTAGTTGCAGAACCAATGCCAGAAACGGTGGTAAGCATAGGTAAGGATGAGGTAGGCAGCAATGAGCCAAAGCCAGTAATTACAGAATATAAACCTCGCGTGCCATACCCTAATGCGACAAGGAAAGACCGCTCAGATGAACAATTTGGTAAATTCCTTAAGCTTCTAAAAAAACTACATATTAACTTACCGTTTATTGAAGCCCTTTCACAGATGCCAAACGCAGTCAAGTTTTTAAAGGAGCTTTTAGCAAATAAACAGAAATTAGATGAAGCATCGCATGTGGAGCTGAACGCGGTCTGCTCAGCCATTCTACAAAATAAGCTGCCTAACAAACTAAAAGATCCAGGGAGTTTTACAATACCTTGTTTAATTGGTAGTTTAGATGTTAATAATGTGTTGGCTGATTTAGGGGCTATTATCAATGTTATGCCTTACAAATTATTTAAACAACTAGGTCTAGGGAAACCCAAACAAACTAGGATGAGCATTCAATTAGTAGATAAAACTATCAGATTTCCTAGGGGTATTATTGAAGATGTACTCGTTAAAATTGACAAATTAATATTCCCAGTTGATTTCATTATTCTAGACAAAAAGGAGGATAGCAACGTCCCCTTAATTTTAGGAAGGCCCTTTTTAGCAACCGCTAGAACAATTATTGACTTTGGCACAGGTGAACTCACAGTTCGTGTGGGAGACAAAACTATCACCCTCCAAGCCCGTAATTCGAATAACACATCAAAAATCGAAGGTGATTGTACAAATCATTTGACTAAAACTAACCATATAGTGCAACCTTCTTTGCAGAAAATAGGTTCGAAGAACATACATAAGCCAAGCAACAACAGAGAAACTATCCATGAAGAACGAGGGTTACAAATTGAGGAGCTAGATGAATGGCGGACACATAAACTGAGAAAACACGATAAACCAAACCACACCATGAGGAGCTTAATTCCTCCAAAAATCAACTTAAAGCTGGAGACAAAGTACTACTCGATACCGTAGATCCTCGAATCACCACTTCTAAACCAAATAAAGAAACCCCTCTTACAGTAATTAGTATTATTCCATACGGTACGTCGAGGTAAACCACTCCAAATTTGGCACGTTCAAGGTAAATGGTACTTGTTTTAAACCTTATGTTAATAAAATTGATAGCAGGGATGAGGAGTGTAAACTCCTCGATTCACCATGATCGTGCACCAGAGAAGTAAGTCGAGCTTAGACTATAAATAATCGTTTCTCGGGAGGTAACCCGAGTACTAACAGTACTAATTTCTTTAAATTTGAGTTTTTAACATCTAACGTACTAACTAAATCATGGTACACAGACTCTCTAAATACCACACAGCTAGGCACACGGGTGTGCCTTAGGCCATGCAAAAATAGGGCAATTTTTTTCCAACACAGGAAGCGATAAAGTCGCCACGGTCGTGGGACATGGTCATGGGTGAACCTGCCAAAACAACACGGGCATTTGACACACCCGTGCCTTGAAACCATAGGCAAACTTGTCAAACTAGCACGGGTGTGCGGCATGCCCGTGCCTATCATCCGTGGGTGAACCTGTCAAGTTAACACAGGCGTGGGAGAAGCAAACGAAGTGAGACATGGCTGTGTGACACGGCCGTGTGCACTCATACGCCCGAGCAACATGGGCGTGGGCCGAATGTTAGACGTGCCCAAATTTAAAATTTGTGAAACACACGGGCAAAAATACACGCCCGTGTGCCCCAAAATCTATAAAAAACCCCTCACTATTCATCATCTCCCTCCCCAAAAATCCCTAACCCTAGCCACTGCAACTCTACACGCCCTACCCCCATGCTCATGCGTCGCCTACAACACCAATTTCGACGCCCCAAGTTCCTTCTTTTTACGTTTGTTTACTTTTTTCACTCTATCTCCTTTGAATATTTTGTTTATTTCATGATTTCTCTGCTCTATTTTCCTATTTTAAATGAATTCTCATAGTTATAACAATAGAATAGTTTTGCTTGTTTATAAGAAATTTGTCATTTTAGTTACTCCATTATGCTCTACTTTTTCATTTTTCCTAGTTTCATGAAATTTATGCTTCCCATATACATTCATTCATATTCCTGTTACATTATTCCAATAATACTATAACTTGATACATTTAGTAGTTTTGTTTACTTTATCCACTACGTAAGTCTCATAAAATCTTTATATTTAGTTTTGTGCTTCTATGCTATTTTTGGGACGTATTGGTTGAGTTTCGATTTTTCAACGCAGGTACGATGTCATCATCACGTAGTAAGAAGACTGATGTTCTCACCTCAAAGAAGCAGAAAGGAGCAGCGTCATCCTCGGGTCCCATCTCGAAAAATCGACACCCCTTCATCCAGTTTCCACTAGGAAATCAGGAGGAACTTTTTCAGATACTTCGGGCCCGACCTTTAGGTGTGGGCTGCTGCATTGACTGGACCGCCCTTGAACAAGTTCAGTTGGCTGATGATATCTGAGCCCTCCTAAAAATCGATCCATGGGAACTCTTCTTTGCGATCATCGAGCCGATGTACCTTGAGCTTGCACTTGAACTTTGCTCGACCTTTCATGTTCAAGATTCATGACCAAGTTTAATGACCCTGGAACGGTCCAATTCTGTCTTGGCAGTTTAGTCCACTAGTTAAGTGTGCCCGAGTTCGGTATCGCTTTGGGCCTTTATACGGAGGAGTTCATGAAAGACAACGAGCTCAACACCCTTCATCGCCACAACCACTACTCCCCTTCAAAGTATTGGGATGCTTTGGTCCCCAGTTCGACTTCCTACGATCCCAGCCATGTAACACCCCTTACCCGTTACCGTCGCCGGAACAGGGTACAAGGTATTACCAGAACATAACACATACCATTAAACATAACCGAAATATAAATATGTCATCCACTTTGATAGTGCATCGTATAATATATGTCTTGAACAATATTAGCCAACTTTAATGGCTTGTACAAATTAGCTGGTCGAGTACTGTAACTAATATTTTAAACCTAGACAAATATGACACGTAACAAAATAATTAAGCCTACTATACATGCCATAATTCAAAACGTTTAGTTCAAATACCCTAAAGTATGATAGTGCGGATAGATCTTCACGATCCTTAACTCCCGAGCAAGTCAAGAACACTATAGGACAAAAGAGAGAAACAAAGTAAGCTTATAGCTTAGTAAGTAAGTATGTAAATACTAATTAAAAAAAATCTAACATGTTTACACAACAATTCAAGTATATCTACTTTAACTTCACTATTCATTCCACTTTGATTAAGCTATCTCTGCTGTGTCATATTCACTAAATAAATCATAACTCGAGTTACAAAACTCGAAATTCAAGTCCGTAAAATTTCCCTGAATCTAGACTCATAAAGCTTTTTGCTAATTTTTTTCTATAATTTTTGGTTCAGCCGATTAGTACAGTTTATTAGTTAAAGTTTCCCCTGTTACACAACTCGACTGATCTGACCTCTGTTCACTACAAATTGAATTTCTCTCAGTACACAATTCAAACAACCCTGAAGTCTATTTCATTTAAAACTAGTCTCAATAAGGAATTTAGGCATGTAAACTATATTTCTTAATTTGCTTTGTACAATTTTTAATGATTTTTCAAAGTTGGAACAGGGGATCACGTATTCATCCTGAGCAAGTCACATACAATTGTAAATATCTCAAAATATAGAATTCCTTTGCTTGCTCTGTTTCTTTTATATGAAAGTAGACTCATTAAACTTTAATTTCACATCTCATTCAACCTCTAATTATATTCCTCCTATTTTTGGTGATTTTTCAAAATCACGTCACTGCTACCATCTAAAAACAGTTTTAATGCTAATTTCACTCTTTCACACATTCTTTATGCTAACCTCATTTTATCTTATATATGTATATACCACAAATCATTTTCACCACATTTCATTCACCATAAGTGTAGGTCCAAACCACAATATCACCACAAAACCATCCCGTTCAACAGGGATCTCTCTCTCTATATTTATTTCCATTCTTCCAATAGTCGATTTATATTTTAACATCACCTAGTATATTTATATAATAGGCTGAAATATAAGAATGTACATGAAATTATTGTAATATTTACATACAAACTTACCTTGGTGCAAAATGTGGAAATTTTGCAATTTAGTCCAAAACTTTTTCCTTCCCCCGTTCGAGATCAATTCCGCGTCTTTCTTGATTATGGAGCTTGAAAATTGAAGAAACCCTAGCTATGGAGAGAGGGAGAATTCGGCAGCAACTAAGGAGGATGATGATCAATTTTGTGTTATTTTTCCCATTTTATTTCATTTAATATCCAAATGACCAAAATGCCCTCCTTACTAAACTTTCAAAATTCCTTCCATGTCCTAATTTTGTCCATGAACTTAAAATTGGTCAAATTGCTATTTAAGACCTCCTAATTAATATTCCAAAACAATTTCATACTAAAAACTTCTGGGATGCAAATTTTGCAACTTATTCGATTTAGTCCCTACTTTCAATTTAAGCACTTTAGGCATAGAATTTCATCACGAAATTTTCACACAATCATGCAATCATATCATAAACCCCAAAATAATTATAAAACAATTATTTCTATCTCGGATTTGTGGTCACGAAACCACTATTCGATTAGGCCCTAATTCGGGTTGTCACAATTCTCCCCTTTTGAGATTTTCGTCCCGAAAATCTTACCGTAAAGAGGTTTGGGTCTGTTTCCTCATAGCTTCCTCAGGTTCCCACGTAGCCTCTTCTATCCCATGTTTGTGCCACAATACTTTCACTAAAGCTATACTTTTATTTCTTAACTGTTTAACCTCTCGAGCCAAAATCTTTATTGGTTTCTCCTCATAGGTCATATCCGATCGAATCTCAATTTCGTGGGGAAATCACATGTGAAGGATCGAATGATAACGTCGCAACATTGATACATGAAACACGTTAGGAATTCTTTCTAACTCTGCCGGTAAGGCCAACCGATATGCCATTGGTCCAATTCTCTCAGTAATCTCGTACGGCCCAATAAAACACGGACTCAACTTGCCTTTTCGACTAAATCTCGAATCTTTTTCCATGGTGACACCTTCAAGAACACTTTATCACCCACCGAAATTCAATCTCTTTTCTTTTAAATCGCATATGACTTTTGTCGATCTGAAGCAGCTTTCAAGCAATCCCGAATTACTTTTATTTTCTCTTCGGTTTCTTTAACTAGATCAACTCCATGAATTTGTTTCTCACTAAGCTCGGTCCAATATAAAGGAGTTCGACACTTACGACCATACAAGGCTTCGTACGGTGCCATTTGTATACTTGATTGATAACTGTTATTGTAGGCAAACTCAATCAAAGATAGATATTTCTCCCAACTACCTCCAAATTCTAAAACACAGCATCTAAGCATATCTTCGAGTACCTGGATTACTCTTTCCGTTTGACCATCTGTTTGTGGATGAAATGCGGTACTAAAGTTCAATTTTGTACCCAAAGCTTCTTGTAACTTTTTCCAAAATCTCGAGGTAAATCTTGGATCTCTATCGATATTATAGACATAGGTACTCGTGCAACTTCACAATTTCAGCAATATATAATTGGCTAATTTATCAAGTGAGTAATCGGTGCGTCTTGGTATAAAGTGGGCTGACTTTGTTAATCTATCAACCACTACCCAAATAGCATCCTTCTTTTAGGAGTTAAAGGCAAACCGGTTACAAAATCCATGGTAATCTTGTCCCATTTCCACTCGGGCACCATTACCGGTTGAAGTAATCTCGAAGGCACTTGATGTTCAGCTTTTACTTGTTGATGATCAAACACTTGGTTACAAATTCGAAATGTCCTTTTCATACCGCCACCAATACTGACTTCTTTAAATCATTATACATTTTGTGCTACCAGGATGAACCGATAAATGACCATTGTGCGCCTCATGTAATATTTTCGAATCAATTTATCGTTTTTCGCACACATATCCCGTCTCGAAACATCAAGCAGTCATCCGGTCCAACTCGAAAATCGAGTCGTAACTCGATTCGCATTGAGTTCTCATGATCCGCAACTCACTATCATTCTTTTGAGCATCACAAATCAACTGGAGAAATAACGGTTTAGCTTTCATCTCTCGCTAAGATTGACCCATCATCAGACAATGCTAACCCCGTGTTCATGGCTCTCAAAGTAAAAAGAAATTTCCTACTCAAGGCGCCAAGAATCTGCATTTGCTTTTCCGGATGATAATCAATCACTAAATCATAATCTTTTAATAATTCAAGCCATCTTCATTGTCGCAGATTCAGATCCTTTTGATTCATCAAGTACTTCAAACTTTTGTGATAAGTAAAATTCGGCATTTTCACCGTACAAATAATGTCGCCAAATCTTCAAGGCAAAAACAACAATGCCGCCCAAATCATGTGTAGGATAGTTCTTCTCATGCGGTTTTAACTGTCTCAAGCATAAGCTACCACTTTACCCTCTTGCATCAACACACATCCAAGGCACATCAATGATGCATCACTATAAATTACGAACTCCTTTCCGACTCGGGTCGTACTAAAATTGGTGCTTCATCAATCGTGCTTTCAATTTTTCAAAACTTTGTTGACATTTATCAGTCCATTCAAACTTAACATTCTTTTGCAACAACTTAGTCATAGGAGAGGCAATCATCGAAAATCCTTCAACAAAACGTCTATAATACCGGCTAAGCCTAAAAGCTTCTAACCTCGGATACATTCTTGGGTGGTTTCCAATCAACGATCGCAGAAATCTTGCTTGGATCCACCCGAATACCATCACCTGAGACTATATGCCCCAAAAATCCGACTTCACGAAGCCAGAACTCACTTTTACTAAACTTGGCAAACAGTTTCTTTTCTCTCAAGATCTGCAATATAGTTCTCAAGTGTTCGGCATGTTCAGACTCATCTCGAGAATAAATTAAAATATCATCTATAAACACTACTACAAACTTATCCAAATATGGTCGGAAGATCCGATTCATTAAGTCCATAAATATAGTGGAGCATTTGTTGTCGAAAGGCATCACAAGAAACTCATAATGTCCATACCTTGTCCTAAAGGCGGTTTTCGCACATCGACTCCTTAACTCTCATTGGTAGTAACCGGACCTCAAATAAATCTTTGAAAACACTGTGGGCCCCTTTAACCGATCGAATAAATCATCAATCCTCGAGAACGGTACTTGTTCTTTATAGTCACCTTATTGTCGACGGTAATCAATGCAAAGTCTCATTGAACCATCCTTCTTCTTTACGAATAATACAGAGCACCCAGGAGAGAAACTCGGTCTCACAAATCCCTTGTCGTTAACTCCTGAATCGAGCCTTCAATTCTTTTAATTCAATGAGCCATTCTATATGGAGCAATCGAGATCGGTGCAAGATGCCGGCAACAAATCAATGGCAAAATCTATCTCTCGTTCGGAGGCAACCGTGCAATTCCTCAGAAATACATCCGAAACTCACAGACTATCGATGATCGATTCAAATTTCAGTTGAGGCAACTCAATATTCATTACATAAGCGGATAAGCTTCACACCTTTTCTCATGTATTTCGTGCGGACATGTGCGAAATCACCATAGGCAATTTATTTGACTCATCTGTTTCAACCCACGAATTTCTCCATTTTCACATTTCAACTCTAGTGTCTTTTGTTTACAATCTACCTTAGCATCATACAATGTTAACGGTCCATTCCCAAGATAACGTCAAACTCACCAAATGGTAACAGACATCAAGTTGGCGGAAAACGGTGACCTTGAATCATTAATGGGCAATTCTTGCAAACCTTGTCAACTAGCACATATTGGCCTAAGGGTTCGACACTTTAATCGTAAACTCAATAAATTCAACAGGCAACTTTTTATTGGATACTAAATTCATGCAAATATAGGAATGAGTGGACCCGGGATCAATCAATGCAATAACAATAGTATCATAGAGAGAAAATGTACCAGTAATAACATTGGGAGATGATGCATCTTCTCGGGCACGTATAGCATAAGCTCTAGCAGGTGCTCTAGCTTCTGATCTTGCCGTTAAATCTTTCATCACCGTTTACTACTAGTCCCACCTCCAGATTTCTCGGTGGTCTACCTCTACTAGCGGTGGTATTCATCTAGCACTCAAATCTTTCTTCTTTAACTTTCTCCGGACAATCTCTAATAAAATGCTCGCGAGAAACAAGACTGAAACAAGCTCGCTCGGTCCCCAACACTCACCATAATGTTGCTCGCCACATTGTCGACACTCGGGCTTTCTAGGTCGCACATTACCCACACTTGCCATCAAGTAGCTTGAGCTTTAGACCCGAATATGCTCTACCACGATCTCTATGTGAATCCCCAATTGAAACCTGTCATTCGAGGGTTTGTCTCTTTGGACCTCTTTGGTTGAGATTGAAATGGCTTGCTTATCTGTCTTTTTCGACATCTCGGGCCTCAATAGCAGCTTTTCTTCTTTCTTTGTTCAATTCTTGACTTTAAGAGCTCGATCAACCAATACTACAAATTCTTTCAACTCCAAAATTCCTACAAGCACTTTAATGTCCTCATTCAGCCCATCTTCAAATCTTCTACACATAATGGCCTCGGTGGACACACATTCTCAGGCATACTTGTCGAGTCTTACAAATTCGCATTCATACTGCTATGAGACATTTTCCCGCTTCAATTCAAGGAACTCCTTCCGTTTTGATCAATAAATCGCTGACTTATGTATTTCTTTCTAAATTCTTCTGGAAGAAATCCCAAGTAACTTTTCTTTTGGCACCACTGCAACCAAAGTCTTCCACCGTGGTAAGTCAATCTCTCAAAAGTGATACAAGACACTTTAAGCATTCCTCGGGTGTACATGAGAGCTCATCAAATACACGGGTAGAATTTTCAAGCCGAATTCCGCTTTCTCGGGATCATCATCGACCTTTGCTCTAAACTCTTTCGCCTTGTTTTCGAATCTTGTCAACCGGAGGCTTGTTCATTCTTACCAAATCTATACCTTGAGCAGCTACTGAGAATCGCCCGAGGTATAGGAGGGGTGGAGGAGGTTGAGCATTTGGATTTGCTCGAATAAATTCAGTATACCAATTGTTCATCATTTGGAGAAAGGCATCCGAGCCTCATCTCCTTGTCTCAATGTCTCAGTCTATTTTCCACAGCGGTCCCTTGTGCGGGAGCCGGCGATTACTAGCAAAGATCATCACCGCAGTTCCTTCAGGATCCATTACTATATTAAAACAAAACACGTTTAGAATAATCGAGTCACCACACTATCACAATATTTTTATGGCATGTATAGCTAGACTTTTAAACACACTTTATTAGTCCGAGAACCGACTAAATGTAACACCCCTTACCCGTTACCGTCGCCGGAACAGGGTACAAGGTATTACCAGAACATAACACATACCATTAAACATAACCGAAATATAAATATGTCATCCAATTTGATAGTGCATCGTATAATATATGTCTTGAACAATATTAGCCAACTTTAATGGCTTGTACAAATTAGCTGGTCGAAATCAGTAACTAATATTTTAAACCTAGACAAATATGACACGTAACAAAATAATTAAGCCTACTATACATGCCATAATTCAAAACGTTTAGTTCAAATACCCTAAAGTATGATAGTGCGGATAGATCTTCACGATCCTTAACTCCTAAGCAAGCCGAAGAACACTATAGGACAAAAGGAGAAACAAAGTAAGCTTATAGCTTAGTAAGTAAGTATGTAAATACTAATTAAAAAAAATCTAACATGTTTACACAACAATTCAAGTATATCTACTTTAACTTCACTATTCATTCCACTTTGATTAAGCTGTCTCTGCTGCGTCATATTCACTAAATAAATCATAACTCGAGTTACAAAACTCGAAATTCAAGTCCGTAAAATTTCCTGAATCTAGACTCATAAAGCTTTTTGCTAATTTTTTTCTATAATTTTGGTTCAGCCGATTAGTACAGTTTATTAGTTAAAGTTTCCCTGTTACACAGCTCGACTGATCTGACCTCTGTTCACTACAAATTGAATTTCTCTCAGTACACAATTCAAACAACCCTGAAGTCTATTTCATTTAAAACTAGTCTCAATAAGGAATTTAGGCATGTAAACTATATTTCTTAATTTGCTTTGTACAATTTTTAATGATTTTTCAAAGTTGGAACAGGGATCACGTATTCATCCTGAGCAAGTCACATACAATTGTAAATATCTCAAAATATAGAATTCCTTTGCTTGCTCTGTTTCTTTTATATGAAAGTAGACTCATTAAACTTTAATTTCACATCTCATTCAACCTCTAATTATATTCCTCTTATTTTTGGTGATTTTTCAAAATCACGTCACTGCTACCATCTAAAAACAGTTTTAATGCTAATTTCACTCTTTCACAC
The DNA here is from genome assembly GCF_025698485.1 of Gossypium arboreum. Lineage (NCBI taxonomy): Eukaryota > Viridiplantae > Streptophyta > Magnoliopsida > Malvales > Malvaceae > Gossypium > Gossypium arboreum. The sequence continues at coordinate 34,539,356 of NC_069082.1, forward strand.
ATTCTTTATGCTAACCTCATTTTATCTTATATATGTATATACCACAAATCATTTTCACCACATTTCATTCACCATAAGTGTAGGTCCAAACCACAATATCACCACAAAACCATCCCGTTGAACAATTCGGATCAATCCTCGATATTTAATGGTTTCAGCACACAGCCCCACCATCATACTTTGTTTAGTTCGGCTCTCTTGTACACATGGTGAACACTTAGTACCACTCATGCGACCCAACCGATTTGTCTCGTAGCTCTCTTGTCTACATGGTGTCCTTCACTTGGAATCACGCATGCGACCTAGCTACATTTATCTTTCACGTAGCTCTCTTGTCTACATGGGATACATCTCGTATCACACATGTGACCTAGCTACTACTGAGGTGTCTCGTAGCTTTCTTGTACACATGATGTGCACTCAGCATCATACATGTGACCTAGCTACGCTCCCTCTATTTCATTCGATCTCTTGAATGTTCAACAGGATCTCTCTCTATATTTATTTCCATTCTTCCAATAGTCGATTTATATTTTAACATCACCTAGTATATTTATATAATAGGCTGAAATATAAGAATGTACATGAAATTATTGTAATATTTACATACAAACTTACCTTGGTGCAAAATGTGGAAATTTTGCAATTTAGTCCAAAACTTTTTCCTTCCCCGCTCGAGATCAATTCGCGTCTTTCTTGATTATGGAGCTTGAAAATTGAAGAAACCCTAGCTATGGAGAGAGGGAGAATTCGGCAGCAACTAAGGAGGATGATGATCAATTTTGTGTTATTTTTCCCATTTTATTTCATTTAATATCCAAATGACCAAAATGCCCTCCTTACTAAACTTTCAAAAATTCCTTCCATGTCCTAATTTTGTCCATGAACTTAAAATTGGTCAAATTGCTATTTAAGACCTCCTAATTAATATTCCAAAACAATTTCATACTAAAACTTCGGGATGCAAATTTTGCAACTTATTCGATTTAGTCCCTACTTTCAATTTAAGCACTTTAGGCATAGAATTTCATCACGAAATTTTCACACAATCATGCAATCATATCATAAACCCCAAAATAATTATAAAACAATTATTTCTATCTCGGATTTGTGGTCACGAAACCACTATTCCGATTAGGCCCTAATTCGGGTTGTCACAAGCCACTCCAAGGCATCGGCTCTCTCTCCCTCCTTGAGGTACCTACACGCCATCTTGGCACACACTTTGACAGACCGGTGAGAGAGCACAGGCGTCGTGAACACTCACAACGCTTACTTTCTATGGAGTATGGCGAATGGGCACATCTTCAACCTCGCCTACTTCATTGCCCTTGCCATTCGCCACCAGACTGAGCAGCATCGGAGGGGGGTCATCTCTATTGGCCCCTACGTAACTCGGTTGGCTCGATACTTCGGGCTCCTTAACATAGCGGCCCAATCATCCTCCCTCACTCTCATCGGCCAGATGTCTCCACAGGGCATCTCGAGCATGTTACATATGAGGATGATCGAGAAGCGCCGAGGAACCCACCCTCCTCAGTACTGCCTCGCCCAGTCCACCGAGGAGGAAGACCCCGAGGACATTACTGATGATGTCCCTCCACGTCATGAGGACCCACCATCTCAGCCACCACCTCCTCATCGTCCGGTACATGCGACGGCTTCATACACTGACATCTCTAAGCGCGTTACTCGATTCGAGGAGTAGTGTTTTCGGCGCTTCGATAACATTGATGCTACTCTATAGTAGATTTGTCAACACTTCCACATCTCATCGCCACCCCCACCCCGCGAACCATCTGGCGATGAAGATGTTTAAAAACTTTTATTTATTATTTTATGTTGTTCCTTTTATTTTCATTTAAGACTACTTTTTATTTTTCTTTCACCTTATTTTTATTAGGTTTTATAATTATTATTTTACAATTTTTAATTTCGACTAATTCATTACGAGTACTTATTCTTCCTTATATATTTCCTAAAAAAGTTCTTGATTCTATCATAGTTATAAAGAGCTCCAAAGCTCACTATTACTCAGGAACTTGAAACTCCACTGAGAAAGGTTCTCCACGACTGTCATACCCTGCTCAACCACGACCATAGCTAACTTGAGATATAATATTCTTTTGGCGCAGCATTTTTGGAAACCAACCTCTACCACCACCGAAGTATCCTCCTTCACCCTCATCATTGCTTTGGCTGATTATTCTCTATAACCCTAATTCAATGAGTTCATTCATCATTCAGGAAGTTTCATTTCTATCCCTATCTTATGATTATCAATTTATCTTTTTCAATTTATCTATCTTTTTACATTGAGGGCAATGTACATCTTAAGTGTGGGAGGGGTCTTTCATATCATCATTAGAAATCCCTGAATTGTGTCTTATTCTCATGTGATCTTCTCATGCCATGATTAGAATGAATTTTGATTAATTTATGATTTTTATTGATATGTCTTGAATTAATACTTAGGCATTCATGCATTGATTGTTTAAACTTTAAGATATTAAAGAATCAAGCATGATAAGTTGACTTTTGAATTTAAAATTTTATAGGTTGTTCCTCCCAAGTTTAGGTATTATCTTGAGTTGAAATTCACAGGTTTAAACATCGAAAACTATAAATTTTGTGATATTTTGAGCCTTTAGAGCACCTACTATTTCTTTCATGCTCACTTTTATTGTTGCTTTGAGTGCGTCAGTAATGAATTGTTATTCTAGAACTTGCTTGACTATGCATGTCAAGACCACACCATTTGATTTGATATGTCAAAATGATAAAGGCACTTAGGTTTAACCCACTCACTCCACAAAAGCCTACCTGCATAATTAACCCTTAGTAAACCCCTTTGAGCCTAACAAGCCATTAATTAATTTACCCTCAATATTAACCCATAAACCATTATTATTGAAATCCCCTAATTTGATCTCTATTTTTGTCGAGATTTGATTTGAACTAATTACTTAGCTATGCCTTGCTCTTCTATGTATTTGACTTGCTCTTAAAAAGAAAACTCATACTTACATATTAGTAGTAATTCGGTATTGTTGAGCCGCAGTATCTAAATTCCATCTTCTGAGAAGAAGCTCACTTGTACTCAATTGATGTTTAATTACTTTTTCTAGTTAGGAAAATTTTCCAATTAAATCTTGATTCTAACCTTTTCTTTCAGCTTCTGACCACACCCCCTAACCAAAGCCACGTTACAACCCTTTAAAGACCTTTTGATTGATGTTCATTTCAATATATAGTGGTAGAGATTTGATATTCATGCAAGCCTATGGTAATGACTTTTCATTACTAACTATTGAGTGCTTCATGTATTGTCCTTAAACACCTCGAGTCATTTGAGTGAATCTTTAGTGAGGATGTGAAACTTTGTTATATTTTGAGTTGAAGGTAATTACTTAGATGAGGGGAGACACTTATGCTTGCATGATAAAATACTCAACTCAGAATGTTTTGGAACTTTGATGTTCTTTTAGTCAAATTCTCAATGTGTGATTACTTATGGATTATTTTGATATATTATTAATAGGAATTATAAGTTAAAAAGAATTTATTTTGATTGTGAGTTGAGGGTTTTGCTTGAGGACAAGCAAATGCTTAAGTGTGGGGGTATTTGATAAACCGTAATTTATACATATTTTTACCCCATGCCTAATGTATTTATGGATGGTTTCTCCTTAGATTTGTTCAATTCGATGCTCCTAATCCTTTAATTTCATGTTTTATACTTAAGAGAGCATAGAAGAGTAAAAAGAGCGAGAAATGGGCCGAAAACGGAGAAAATAGACCCACATGGGAAAACAACATGGCCTGGACTTCCTCACGCGGGCGTGTCACACAGCCGTGTCAATTTGGCAGGATCGAAGCATGACTTACACGGGTGGATCACACGTCCGTGCCCATTTAACAGCCTTGACCACGACCGTCAGTAATCGCACACGGGCGTGTCCCACGGGTGTGTCCCTGCCAAACCCAAGTTTAGTTTAATTCAGAAAAAGGGCATTCCAAAGCCTATTTAAACACTTGGGGAGGCACTTAGGAAGGGGGATGCAGAGTAGGAAGCAGGGAATTACTCAAGAAAAGTCGATTCACCCATCTCAAGAGCCGGATTCATCATCAAGATTAGAGATCTCCTATCAAGTTCCTTCTGGAGTTTTGGGTTTTCTTATGTTTTGTTATCTTTATGCTTTTGAGATGTTTTCTTTCATAAGTATGAACTAAACCCCTAAATACCTAAGGGGAATGAAACCTAAGATAGATCTTGTTATTATTATCTGAATTGTATGATAAATATTTGACTTGTTCTTAAATATGTGTTCTTAATTCTTGTTTTGATATTCTAGGATATTGATTCAAGTTAAGCTCTTATTCAGAGGAGGAATAGACCTTGTCTAAGAGTAAATTTGCCATAATTAAGTGGAGTCGATTGTGCTCCTAGAGATAGGGCGACAAGATTTTGCCGGATTAGGGTGAAACCTAATAAGGGAATCCATAGATCGAGTTAATGCAATTCTAGGGTGTTAATTAGAAAGATATTTCAATTATTTAACCTAAGGTTAGACGTTATTAGTCTCGAGAGAGATAATAATATAACTTACGGATTTTTACGGATCAAGTCAAATGAATAAATCGTCTGATTCAGAGTCAAATAACAAGTGAAGTCTAGGTGGATTTGTCCTTAGGTATTGTCTCAATCAATCCAATTTTCCCAAAAGTATTTTCTCAGGTTTTTCTTTCTGTGCATTCTTAGTTAGTAATTAGTTTAGACAACCAAACCTCTTAAATTTTAGGCTAGATAATAAAAAGGAAGTAAATACTAGTAATTCTTAGTTTCTTTGGTTTCGATAATCCGGTCTTGTTGAACTAGACTACTATTCGATAGGTACACTTGCCTTAATCGTGATAATAAGTTAGTCTCAAGAACGTTTCATTTATAAATCTTTAAAACCTATTATGAATATCACACATAACATCTATTTCTTTACCATCCTACCCATATTCCTCTTCCTTCTTTAACAATTTTTTCTTCTTTCTTTTGTGATTTCACTATATTTGTGTTGACCTCCTTGCCTAGTGCTATTTTTTTCAGCAACCTTGCTGTTTGTTTAACCTCCTAAACTAGCCCTTTAACTACCTTAAAACTCACCACTGTTCCATCCTATTTAGCCCCATTTTTTTTTATTACCACCCCTTTCCTCTGTTCGTAGTGGTGTCGGTAAGTTATCTTTTCCTTCTCTTTTGCTCTCCCATTTGTGTCAATTTTTGGATGTTGTTTTTACAACCAATAAACCATTTTTCTAGCTCTAAAAATTATTCATTTTTATTTCCAAACATCCCTCTTTGTTCCGCTTAAGCTAACCTTTTTCGGCCATTGCTTGTAGTGTTTCCTCCCCTTGGAACACCACTATTTTGGACTGCTAATTTCTTTTCTATTTCCTCCCCTTTACAGAACAAATTTTTGATTTATCCTCTATTTATATTAAACCTAAATGTTTCTAACAAGTGGGGTATCCAAATACATTCATCCGACAACTTAGATCTAGTTATCAGCTAGTGTAAGTGCAGATCTATGCAAGATCTTGCATTGTTTCAATTTTGCTAATCATTGTTGCTTTGGCCAAATATTCTAAGTCCTTAACTTGATTTTTGGTTACTGATTTTTAAGTATTATTTCAATCTTAGATGCTAATTTGAACGTCTCAAATCAGTAGTGAAGTTGGATTTCATTCACGCTCTCGTCTCGCGTCAAATCAATGTAAGTTACCTTGTAGAATTAGATCTGAAAATTGGTTGACGTAACACTAATTTGACCGAACCCTTAGGGGGTGTTTTAGGGTTGGTTTAGTAGTATTTTAACATGTTAAATTTTGTAATTTGGTTTTAGTCACGTTTAACGCATTACTTTGAAAACACAAATTTTTACGGCTTAGTGTTGCAAACTACGTAATAAGATGTGGGTCCAAACTTTGTGTAACCAATTGTTAATTCTTATTATAAGTTATAAATTTTTATTAAATTATTGTTGGTTTGGCATGGTTGAATGGCCTAATAAGCGTATTAAAAGTTTTCAAATAAGGTACATGACTTTAAAATTATTGATTGAGTGGTTAAGCCTTTACCGGGATTGTCTGTATTCATAATTGTGGTACTTGATTGTCTGGTTGATTGCCAATGTTATTGATTGATGTTTGCTAATTGTAACATGCTTTGAAATGATGTATATTGTGTTCACTGATTATGGGGTGCATGTGTAATGTTTGACGTACAATGCCATTGTTCGAACTACATACTAAGTATGACTAGATTGTATCGAATGTTACATACCAGTGAAACTGTTGACTTGATTGACTGAATGAATGTAGAGCAAAAATCAAACATGTATTGGGAGCATAATTGAATTCCAATGATATTGATAGATGAAAAGTATGTCAAGTATAAATTGACACTGATTATTAATACGCATGTTAAACATGCCATTGTACCAAGACTGATATTGATAGCATGAATTGCTAACTGATTGTATGTCATTTTGCATTTGTATGGGGTGGGTTATTGTGGTTGACGAAGTAGTTTCATGGAGTACCAATGGCTGTTAAAGTCTGCATTATTGTTGTCAGTGCATTGCACCGAGAATGCCGATAAGATTGGCAATTTTATCATATTCTTGGCAATTTAACTGCACTTACCGTTATTGGTCGCTTGACCACGATATTGGTAGCTTTTCTGTATATTTATTGGTAGTATATCTGCACTATTGTACTGGTGGTTTACTCACATCGAACTTCGGCTCGTATTGTTTGGTGTTAGGCAAACAGGTTTTGGGGAACTCATGGTGTGTAAAGGATGGATGGGTAAGAACCTTTTCGCATTGCATCATACTCATGGCATACTCATGCATTATTGAAATATGCCATGTACTGTATTGTAATGAAATTGTTCATTGTTTACATTGTTTTTGACATACACAGAGCTATATTATTCTCACCCCCTAGTCTTAACTTCTTAGGTAATAATCGAGACTAGGATCAGACCTGGCATGCGAACGTACCGTGGACTTTAGATTATTTTTACATAAAATAAATTTTCCATAAGTAAATTATTCGATTTTTGGACTATAAGACTTTATTTTGGACTATGGTTTGTGGTTTCTTTTTGGTTTTGGGTTTTACACATGCATTATTCAACACATTGGAAATACATGTTAACCGAAAATTTCATGTTACTCGACCTAACTAAAATCTGACATGAATAGTATTATTAATTGCATTCAAAGATAACAAAATTTTGGAAAATAAAGCAACAAACAACGGGTTTTCTAAAAACATCATTGTCAATAATAACAACAAGGCTTAAGAAGAGGCGGCTTAATAATTGTATGTTTTCCAAACTAGCTCAAGTACAACCGTGATTTTTTTCCGAACTGAGTCTAATTAGGGTTACTTAGTCATTTCGGTGACTGATGTAACACTCCTTACCCGTGCCCAACACCTGGGCAGGATACGAGGCGTTATTGGACTGAAACATACACTACTATGTAAAATCGAGCCATGAAATTTTGTTCAAATTTAAAATTTATTCAAAAACATGCATATCGTCCCTTACATGGGTCTACAAGACCCAAAATATGCATCGAGGGCGGTTTAGGACTAAACCATGAAATTTAGAAAAATTTTCATAAAACAGGGTCACACGCCCGTGTGGACACAAAGACATGCCCATGTGCCCTTGACACGCCCGTGTCTCCAGGCCGTGTAACTCTCTGTTTATGACTATGCTAATTGGTATCATTTATCCATCAAGCATGAGTTTCACCTTTTATCATTCATTGTTAGCAACCAATTTAGCACACACCACATGAGTAATAACACATCCCATGCATGTATCAATATTTAGAAATTTTAACCCAATAATCAAAATGAGCCATGTTTCATGGCCATATACAAAAGGGAATAATATACTAAAAGGAACCATCACTTTGGCAAACAAATATGACACAAGTAACAAAATGCTAACTCCCCTATACATGCCAAACTTAAAAGCATTAAACTAAATATACCCCAAAGGATTTGTTGATAGTGTGACTCGAGCTCTAACTTCCACGATCCCCGAGCTAGCTTAGTGATGCTAAAAGAAAAGGGAAAAGAGAGAAGGGTAAGCATAAACTTAGTAAGTTGCATGTAAATAATAAACAAAATAAGTCAAGATAATCATGGGTTAAACATGTTATCAATTATCACCACAATATCATATTGCACACATGAACGTAGTCAAAATTGACATTAAATGTCATTAAACATCATGCTTATCTTACTCCTTTCTACTCATGCTAAACTTCCCATCATGAATCGATTTCAATATTCATGGGATTTACGTACATACCTGTACCATGCATTCTTACTCACATCACTCCACTTCTTAACCCAAAATATTGAATGGCCCATTAAACCACACAGAATACTAACGGACACTCGAGATTATCATCACTAAATAAAGTCCAATGCCATGTCCCCGACATGGTCTTACATGAATCCACATATCATCACCGATGCCATGTCCCAAACATTGTCTTACACTGGCACATATATCATCTGTAACACCCCGTACTCGTACCCGAGACCGGGGACAAACACGAGGCATTACTGGACACATATGCGAGCATAAACGGAAAATACAGGTTATAAAATTTCGTTTCAACTCAAAACAAATCCACTAACATTGTAGTGTCCCAATTTTGGGCCTACAAGGTCCTAAAAAAACATTGAGAAAGGTTTGAGACCAAAATAAAGATCTGAGGAAAACTTATAGGTTAATACTGTAACACCCCTATCCCGTAACCGTCGCCGGAATAGGATGAGACGTTACCAGAAATTAGGAATCGAATCAGAACAGTAAAATTTTGAACCCTTTCTTAAATAAAAGATCATTTATTTATATAACTAATAGACACAAACAAAGATCGAATTTAAAACTTATAAAAGTAAACTTCCATAAGATGCCATATTCGCATGGCTTATATACAATAGTCAAAATATCATTCTACTTATAGTCTATCCTATACATGCCATAAGCTAAGTCCAAATTACATGATTACTACAATAGTAGATAGTGTGACGAAGTGCTGACGATCCCCGAGCTAATAGTAAGAGTCAACGATCTACAAAAATAAACAGAGAAACATAACATTCAAAGTAAGCTTTCATAAGCTTAGTAAATCTTAAGCAATTTAAACAGTTGAACTTAAAAACAAACCAAATGTTCGAAATCACATAACATTTTCTGAGTACAATACTATTTGGCTGATTATGCACAAACACATATCATTTTACTCCGTTTATACTCAAACTCATATAAACATAGTATTTACAAGCTTTCGGATTAACTTTAATTCTTTCAAATTTCACTAGTGTATCATTTCTTACCCACACTTACATTTAACATTCATAGTTAAATGGCATATCGAAAACTATCTTGTAACTTTGCATAATAACTGAATGCACACATATACAAATATACATATGAATTTACAACATCTTTTCATATGCTTCTCATTACACATTCTTAATTCCCGTCAGATCAATCTCACATATAATATATATATATATATATCACATACCAGAATCACTTAATGTGTAATACGAGTTCAATTTATCATCTTAGCATAGGATCTCGTAGTCATATACTTTATCAAATTCACTAACACTTGGCCTGCAAGGTATAAAACCCGAACATAACACCAGCACGAAGCCTACGGGACTTTAAACTCAGATATAATACAAGCACTAGGCCTGCGGGATTTAACCCGGATATAATACCAGCACGAAGCCTGCCGGATTTAACCCGGATATAATTCCAGCATATAGCCTGCAGGTCTTTAAGCCCGGATACACATCAAATATCATGCATATTTAATCATATATTAACACATCTCATTCAACATATCACATTAGTAGTCATTTGCTACATTCGGATATAAGCTTCATATGAACACTATCATTTACATTTCGATTCACACCAATCATCAAATTCATTTAATTCACATGTACTTAATTAGGTTGTTCGTACCTGAATAATTTACTTTACGGAACGAATCCACATATCGTATTAGCCCATAGTCTTATAGCACTACAGTCTTAATAGTTTACCTCATCGAAGTTCACATTTAATCACTTTAGTGCCAAGCCATATTCGGCTACCACAAAGGACTAATAATAATAATTTTATACACATCACGGTTTCCTTTAGATATTTAATAATCACAAATCGTGATATCTCTACCAGCACATATACGGCATAGTTTATTCATTGTAACACTCATTTAGTACATCAAATTTCCAAATCCAATTCAACTTAAGCATAATAGTCATAATCGGCTTATAGCCTTAAATCATTACATATTCGGCACATTAACCAAATAAAATTTACATTCTCCTTGCCATATTAATTTAAATCTTAGGCATATAAAAGGGAATCAAGCTTAAACACTTAAGAACTTACCTTGAAGGTTGCCGAACGATTACAACGGCTATTCGATTACTTTCTCTTTTCCCTTATCCGAATTTGCCCCTCTATGCTCTTGAGCTTCAATTAAAAGATTTTAAACTAGTCATTATTCGACTATTCAAGCATCACTATCAAAATATAATATATATATATATATATATATACATTCGACTTTCACACATACTGATCCTAGTAAGCTTATAAGAAATCAATAAGCAACTCATTAACAATTTTTTTTTTGTCAATGTTTACCACATAATCATAATTCCACTGCAAGCTGTCTTCCTAACCAACAGTCACTAAATCATTTATAACTGGAGCTACGAAAATCCAAATCAAGTGCCGTTAATTTTATCTGAAACTAAACTCATATATCTTTTATCCATAAAATTTTCAGAATTTTTGGTTTGGCGAATCAATACCAGATTTTTCTTAAAGTTTCCCTGTTTCACTGTCTGACTAATCTGATCACTCTTCACTATGAATCAAATTTCTCATTGTACAGAAATCAAAATATGTTCTCGTTTATTTCATTTGAAACTAGACTCATTAAGGAGTCTAAGAATATAAATTTTATCTTAGGACCATTTTTTTACAATTTATAATGATTTCATAAAAACAGAACAGAGGATCTAGAAGTCATTCTTACCCTGTCCCACATCACTTCAAATATCTCATTATCAGAAATACTTTTGTTTACACGGTTTATTTTATAAGAAACTAGACTCATTAAGATTTAATTACATAATTTATTATGCTTCTAACTCATCTCCCACAATTTATGGTGATTTTCCAAAATCACGTTACTGCTGCTGTCCCAAGCAGATTTATTACCAAATCACTCTTTCACACATACCTTGCATGCATGTTATTTAAACATGCATATCACAAATCCATCATCACATACCTATAATTTCACTTAAGCATAAACTCCATTTCATCATTTTAAAGCACAAACATTACTCAATATTATCCAAGTTCACACACAACATGTTAGCCGATTTTCCCCCTTAGCATCTAAGGCACATGCATGCTCATTTGCTTGGCTCAACTTCACCTATCTTCCATTATTCATCAAAAGAACATGAAACAACAACCATTTCCCTTATTTCAATTCATGACCGAATGCTCACAACACAACCAAAAATCAAAAATATGCTTCATGAGTTAAGGTATAATCAAGAAGAACCCATGAACATCAAAATAGAAGCAAAGTACCAAGAACTTACCTTCAATTTTCCTCCTCCTAGTGACCGAATATTCAAGGGTTTCCTCCCCTATTTGCTCTCTCAATTTTCGGCTATGAAGAACCAAGAATAAACAAAAACCTTCATTTACTTCCCTTTTGTTATTCTTATTATTCTTTATTCCTAAACATTTTATGACACAAAATGGCATATATTAATTTGTTCCATACCTATGCCATAACTTCAATAAAAAAAAAATTTGCACATGTTGTTCATCATGACCATCATCCATTATAACTATTATAATGCTAAAATACATATATTATCTAATACCCATCACCTTGGCTGGCCACTACACATAAAATGGGAGGTTTGACATGCAAATCCTCCTATTTTGCACTACTATTTATTTGGCCACTACAAATTAGCCTATAGCATTTTTAGAAATTTTCACATAAGTCCTATTTCATAATTTCACTCACAAATGACAAAATCAAAGCATGAAATTTTCAAACATGCACTTTCACATGTAATAATCACAGAATATAACATTTAATTATTTTTGTGACTCAATTTTGTGGTCCCGAAACCACTTCCCGACTAGGGTCAAATTAGGGCTGTCACAAATACCTCACACGCCCGTGTTCCCAACCCGTGTGAAATTTGTCAAATTTATTTTCTAATTCAAACATACAAGGGTTTTCACACGGCAAAGGCACACGCCCGTCTCCTTAACCCGTGTCCTTCACACAGCCTAAACACTCCCGTGTGGTCACCCCGTGTCCAAAACTTGAGCATTCTGTTAGATTCACATGGCCAAGACAAACGCTCGTGTGTCTAGCCCGTCTTCGACACTAACTTAAAATTTTAGGTGCAGAGGACACACGGCCATACCAAACGCCCAAAGGTGATCTGTGTATCTCACACGGCCTAGACACACGCCTGTGTGTCTACCAGTGTGGACCTTATTAGGCTACTTTTGAAGCCTTTGGTCACCCTCAATTGCCCACTCTCATCTATAGCTTCAACTGATATCTAACATTACCTAATTACACTCAAGTTCTATCATAATTGTTAATTGCATGTAAACCTCATATCATTGGTTTTGCACATGCTAGGTTACCCTTTTTGTATTAAGGATTATAGTCTCATTAATGACAATATTGGATTTGGCTCTTCTTTTAACTCATCACCAACTGTGATCCTCCCAATATCAAATGAATTGGTCACATTTATCGTATCCATTCATAATATACCATGTAATCATTTCAAAAAGTAAAATTGCATGATGAGAAAGATAGCAACCTACACCAATACAGGCCATATATCAAGGCCAACACAAAATGAATAGACATAACATTCAAGCCTTTACATTGCTAGCCAAATGACACATATTACAAAATGACCCAAAAATACCTATACATGCCACTGAACAAAATAAAGTATCTATGTACCAAAGCTGGACTAGTTGATAGTGTGTTGACTCTCCAACCGTCTTCCAACCTTTACGAGTCCTCGAGCTCTAAAAGACTGGGAAAAGAGAGGGGTAAGCATTTTCATGCTTAGTAAGCTCAGATAACTAGGAAGTAAACTTACCGATAATTAACATACTACCATAATAAGCAATAAAATCGACTAGAATGAAATGGTTTCCCTAGCACTTGCATTCAATCCACAAGTTAGTCACAATCATAATACATCATGTAATTTATCATTAGATGAGCTCATCATTCACCATTTCATCTTTACATTCCATATTAATCCCGTTGAGTTTCTAGGAAATCTCGATGGACTATCCTTTTACCGTCAATTCTTAGGAATGATCGTTTCAGACATGTACTCCCGTGAACCATACATTTTACGGCGAGATTACCAGTCCAGGCTAAATCCCCTGTATCGTAAACTCATAAGGTAATTTCAGGATTACCAGTCCAGGCTAAATCCCTTATAATGACAAACATCCTTAATGAGCTTGGATCTGAATTACCAGTCCAGGCTAAATTCAGACCCTAATCGGATTACCCGTCCGGACTAACTCCTTATGCACATATATTCCTTGAGAGGCTCGATCACTCAAGAAACACCCGTCCGGGTTGGATCCTTTCTATCATCGAGATCAACGGATTACCAGCCCGGGCTAAATCCTTTTTGCAACACATGTAGGATCTCAAAATCACATGAAACAAGGTTCATCCATCGAACTTCCTTTTCAACCTCAACCGGGACATTTGTCACATGTCATTATTAAAAATACATTTCATAGGTTTCTCATTCCACCATCAAATATAATATTCATACATCCATAAATTATACAATTAAGTATATTATGATTTTACTATTAGTTATTCGAACTTACCTGGTACTCATTCTGTATCGTGCTCCGGTTATTCCAAAAGCTTTCGTTTTCCTCGATTGACCTTCGAAATTTGTTCCTCCAGGTCTATAACAATAAAAATAGATCATTAACACATCACATTATACTTTTCAAGTCTAAATTTCACCCCTGGTCCAAATGACCATTTTGCCCCTAGCCTTTAACATTTTTTACGATTTAGTCCCTAGGTTCGTATAATGAAATGCATGCAATTTCTACCTTACCCAAGCCTAGCCAAATATTTTTTCCTCTTATGCCAGCCCACATTTTTCATTATTTCTCATTTCTACCACATATTTTACACCTTTTGTAAAAAGGTCCTTTTAGGGGTTTTTCATGAAAACCCCCTAGAAAAAGATGTTTAACACTCACCCAACTTTCATATTCCCCCATAAACCATCAAAATACAAGTAACTCATGCATGGGTAAATTTTTAAACATGAACCTTAGCATGAAATATGGGTAATAATAGAGAGAATAAGCTACCGAGATTTCAAAAATACGAAGAACATTAAAAACTGGTCTTGGGAGCACTTACTATTTAGCTTGAAAATGTTGAAAACCCTAGCTATGGTGTTCCTTCAATTTTTGGCATCCATGGAGAAGAAAATGGTTGATTTTTGCCATCTTTTTCCCATTTTATTTCATTAAAATGTCAAATGACCAAAATGCCCATAAGCCCTTTCTTAAAATTTCATCCATACAAACCCATTTTTGTCCAAAAACTTAGAAATTGGGTAAATTGCTCCTTAAGACCTTCTAATTTATAATCTAAAGCAATTTCATACAAATTTCTTCTAGAATCCAAATTTTTTAATTTATTCAATTTAGTCCCTAATTTCCAATTGGGCACTTATTCATAAAATTTCTTCATGAAACTTTAACAGATACCTATACTCATATTCTATTCCTCATAATAATCATAAAATAAATATTTTGATGTCAGATTTGTGGTCCCAAAACCACTACTCCGACTAAGCCCTATTTTAGGATGTATATTTCTCCGCCCTTAGGGATTTTCGTCCTCGAAAGTCTTACCAGTAAACAGATTAGGATATTGGCTTCTCATGGTTTCTTTTGTCTCCCATGTAGCCTCTTCCACACCATGCCAGTGCCATAAGACTTTTACCGAAGCCACATCCTTATTTCTCAGCCATTTAACCTCACGAGCCAAAATCTTGACCTGTTCTTCACCATCAGTCATGTCCGGTCTAATTTCAATCTCAGTCGATGAAATTACATGAGAGGGGTCTGATCGATATCGCCTTAAGATGGATACATGAAACACGTCGTGAATCTTTTCCAGTCCAAGTGGCAATGCCAATCGATAAGCTAATGGTCCAACTCTTTCAATGATCTCGTATGGTCTAATAAACCGCGGACTCAGCTTGACTTTCCGGCCAAATCTCAATACCTTTTTCCATGGGGATACTTTCAAGAATACTTTATCTCTGACTTGAAATTCAATCTCTTTTCTTTTTAAATTAGCATATGACTTTTTCCTATCCGATGTCGCTTTTAAACAGTCACAAATCACTTTAACCTTTTCTTCAGTTTCCTTGATCAGGTCAATTCTATGAATCTGACTCTCTTTGAGTTCAGTCCAATACAATGGAGTTCGGCACTTCCTGCCATACAAGGCTTCATATGGTGCCATCTTCAAACTCGTTTGAAAGCTATTATTATAGGCCAACTCTACCAATGGCAAGCACTTTTCCCAGCTACCTTGAAATTCGAGGATGCAACATCGCAACATATCCTCAAGGACTTGTGTCATCCACTCAGACTGACCATCAGTCTGGGGGTGAAAAGCTGTACTAAAATTTAGTTTTGTACCCAAAGCTTCTTGCAACTTTTTCCAAAATCTCGAAGTGAATCTTGGGTCTCTATCTGAAATTATCAATAGCGGTACAGCGTGTAATCTCACAATCTCAGATACATACAAGTTGACCAACTTATCAAGTGAGAAATCTATCCTTATCGGAATAAAATGAGCAGACTTTGTCAATTTATCCACCACAACCCATATAACATCTTTCTTTTAGGGGTCAATGGTAATCCTATCACGAAATCCATAGCAACTATGACCCATTTCCATTTGGGAACTGTTACGGGTTGTAGCAATCCTGAAGGTACTTGATGTTCGGCTTTGACTAGCTGACATATTAGGCACTTCGATACAAACTCGGAGATGTCTCTTTTCATGCCTTTCCACTAGTACATTTTCTTCAAATCATTGTACATCTTAGTACTTCCTAGATGGATAGACAAATGGCTATCATGTGCTTCTCGCAATATTTTCCGAATAAGCTCATCATTTTTGGGCATGCAAACCCTATCTCTGAACATTGAACATCAATCGGAACTAACCCAAAAATCTGACTGGATATCCGACTCACTCTGAACTCTTTTAGCTTGCAAGTCACTATCATTAGTCTGGGAATCACAAATTTCCTGAAGAAATGTCTGTCTGGCCTCAAGCTCTGCCAAAACTAAACCATCATTGAGAATGCCAATCGAGCATCCATGGCTCTCAATGCAAACAAGGACTTTCTGCTTAATGCGTCGGTGACGACATTCGCCTTCACCAGGTGATAATCGATGATCAACTCATAATCCTTAATCGATTCTAACCATCTTTGCTATCTCAAATTTAATTCTTTTTAAGTCATCAAATACTTCAAACTCTTATGGTCTGAAAATATACGACAAGTCTCACTGTATAAATAATGCCTCCATATTTTCAAGGAAAAAACAATAGCGACAAGTTCTAAGTCATGTGTCGGATAATTCTTTTCATGTGGTTTTAACTGCCGCGAAGCATAGGCTATCACCTTACCATCTTGCATGAGTACACAACCCAGTCCATTCAAGGATGTATCATTGTAGACCACAAACTCTTTTCCCGGCTCAGGTAATACTAAGACTAGAGCTTCAGTCAACAATGTTTTCAACTTCTCAAAACTTTGCTGACACTTATCTATCCATTCAAACTTAACATCTTTCTGTAGCAACCTTGTCATTAGAGTTGCTATCATGGAGAACCCTTTCACAAATCTTCAACAGTAACCAGTTAAGCCTAAAAAGCTTCTAACTTCGGTTACAATTTTAAGCAGTTTCCAATCGACAATAGAAAAGATTATGCTTGGATCAACTCGGATGCCTTCACCCGAAACAATGTGACCCAAAAATCCTACCTCTCGGTGCCAAAATTCACTCTTGCTAAACTTAGCATATAATTGTTTCTCCCGTAAGGTTTGCAACATAGTTCTCAGATGCTTCGCATGTTCTGTCTCATCCTTGGAATAAATCGAAATGTCGTCAATGAACACAACGACAAACTTATCCAAGTATGGCCGAAAGATTCTATTCTAGATCTATAAATATGGTCGGTGCATTCGTCAACCCAAACAGCATGACAAGAAATTCATAGTGACCATACCTTATTCTAAAAGCTGTCTTAGGCACATCAATTCTCTAACTCACAACTGATAATAGCCGGACCTCAGGTCTATCTTAGAAAATATAGTGGCTCCGCTCAATTGGTCGAATAAATCGTCGATCCTTGGCAAAGGATACTTATTCTTGATGGTTACCTTGTTCAATTACTGATAGTCTATACATAGCCTCATTGAACCATCTTTCTTCCTTACAAATAATACAGGAGCACCCCAAGGTGAAAAGCTCGGCCTTGCAAAACCTTTATCCGTCAGCTATTGCAACTGTGCTTTCAACTCTCTCAGCTCAGTTGGTGCCATCCTATAGGAGCAATTGAAATAGGAGCTGTCCCTGGTATCAATTTAATGCCAAACTCTATTTCTCTTTCAGGGGGTAGTCTGGGTAATTCCTCTAGAAACACATCTAAATATTCACACACTACCGGCACAGACTTAATCTTCAATTTCATTTCTTTAGTGTTCAGTACAAAAGTAAGATAGGCTTCGCACCCTTTTGTCATATATCTTTGAGTAACCATCGAGGTAATTACAACCGGTGACGTATCTAATTCTCTAGAATCAACTTTTAAGGTCCCACCATTTGGGTACTTCAATACGATATACTTACTACCACAGTTTACAATCACATCATGCAGGGCTAACCAATCCATGCCAAGTATTACGTCAAACTCATCAAAAGGTAACAACATACGGTCAGCAGGAAAACAATGACCCTGAATCGTCAAAGGACAGTTTTTGCAGACTTACCTAATGGATTCGACACTCTGATGATAAATTTCATAGGTTCAATAGATGTATTCATACTGGACACCAACCTCATGCAAATGTATGAATGTGTCGACCCCGGATCAATTAAGGCAATAACACATGTATTAAAAAGAGAAAAGTACCCGTGATGACATCGGGAGCAGAGGCTTCCTCTGGAGCGCGTATTGTATATGTTCTTGCTAGGGCTCGAACCTCTAATTTTGCAGCATTTTTAGCCACGACTCGACTGGCACTAGCACTTCCAAGATACCTAGGAGGTCTAGCTCGAGTAATGGGAGTACTCGACCTCGGAGTCACTTCCACTTCTTTTTCATTTTGTTTTGGGTAGTCTTTGAGAAAGTGATCAAGAAAACCACATCTGAAACATGAAACGCTCTTTATTCGGCACTCTTCAGAGTGAAATTTGTTACAACTTTTACACCTCAGCTTTTGGTCATCTACACTCCCTACACTAGTCACCATCGGGGAGGAAGACCTCTGATTTCGTCGTTTGGAGCCTCTCGCTTTACTCGAATATCCTACTGATGAAGTGGAGCATTCATGCTGGCTCTTTGATTTCTTCATAGGAAATGAGAGCATCTTACCGCTAGACCTCTTGCTCGAAACTCAAGCTTCTCTCTTAGCTTGCTTTCTTTCGTTATTAAGCTCTTCGGCCTTCTTGGCCCGATCAGCTAATGTAGCGAACTCTTGTATCCCAAGAATCCTGATCAAAAATTTGATTTCCTTATTCAGATCTTCCTCGAAGCGTTTACACAGTTTTGGCTCAGTTTGGACCCATTCAGTTGCATATTGACTTAGCCTTACGAACTCCTTTTCGTATTCTGCTACAGTCTTATTTCCTTGTTTGAGTTCCAGGAACTCCTTTCGCTTTGAGTCTAAGAACCTCTGACTGATGTATTTCTCTTTAAACTCTGCTTGGAAAAATTCCCAAGTAATGTTTTCCTTCAGTACCACGGAAGATACAGTCTTCCACCAGTGGTATGCAGTATCCTCGGGTGTGCACGACAATTCATCTAATACTCGTGCAGTATCCTCAAGCCAGAACTCGCTCTTTCGGCATCATCATCAATATTAGCTCTAAATTCTTCAGCCCCATACTTTCTAAGCTTGTCTACAAGAGCTTTTCGAACTCTCATAGGTACCATACCTCGTGGTACTTCCTTATTAGGTTGGTTAGGGGGCGGGGGAGGTCGTGGTATGTTGGGGAAATTCCTCAAGTAATCCCCAAACCACTCATCCATCATTTCGAAGAAGGCGGCCCTGGCCTCTTCCCGGCCTTCAGACATAGACCTTCTACTACTAGAAACAGTTTGATCTACGGAAGCTGGAGCATAGCTCTCGACTCTCTAGGACTCATCTTGTGGTTGAATGGAAGACATTTATAATATTCAAAAACAATTTAAACGGTTAGGAGATGTCACACTATCAACGTTCAAATAATGGCATGTATACTGAAATCCAATACTCTCTACGGTAGTCCTAGAACCGACTAAACTGTAGCTCTGATACCACTAAATGTAACAACTCTTACCCGTACCCGAGATCGGGGACAAGCACGAGGCGTTACTGGACATATATGCGAGCATAAACAGAAATTACGGATTATAAAATTTTGTTTCAACTCAAAACAAATCCACTAACATTGTAGTTTCCCAATTTCGGGCCTACGAGGCCTTAAACAAACATTGAGAAAGGTTCGAGACCAAACTAAAGATCTGAGGAAAACTTATAGGTTAATAATACCTCACACGCTAGCGTTGAGATCATACACACGCTTGTGTGCATTGGGACACACCCGTGTTCCCAACCCATGTAAAATTTGTTAAATTTATTTTCTAATTCGAACATACAGGGGTTTTCACACGGCAAAGGCACACGCCTATTTCCTTAGCCCGTGTCCTTCACACGGCCTAAACACACTCGTGTCCTTCACACAGCCGAAACACGCCCGTGTGGTCACCCCGTGTCCAAAACTTGAGCATTCTGTAGATTCACACGGCCAAGACAAACGCTCGTGTGTCTAGCCTGTGTTCGACACTAACTTAAAATTTTAGGTGCAGGGGACACATGGCCATACCAAACGCCCAAGAGTGATCTGTGTGTCTCACATGGCCTGGACACACGCCCGTGTGTCTATTCGTGTGGACCTTATTAAGCTACTTTTGAAGCCTTTGGTCACCCTCAATTGCCCACTCTCATCTATAGCTTCAACTGATATCTAACATCACCTAATTACACTTAAGTTCTATCATAATTGTCAATTGCATGTAAACCTCATATCATTGGTTTTGCACATGCTAGGTTACCCTTTTTGTATTAAGGATTATAGTCTCATTAATGACAATATCGGATTTGGCTCTTCTTTTATCTAATTGCCAACTGTGATCCTCCCAATTTCAAATGAATTGGTTACATTTATCGTATACATTCATAATATACTATGTAATCATTTCAAAAAGTAAAACTGCATGATTAGTAGGATAGCAACCTACACCAATACAGGCCATATATCAAGGCCATACACAAAAAGAATAGACATAACATTCAAGCCTTTACATTGCTAGCCAAATGACACATATTACAAAATGACCCAAAAATACCTATACATGCCACTGAACAAAATAAAGTATCTATGTACCAAAGCTGGACTAGTTGATAGTGTGTTGACTCTCCAACCGTCTTCCAACCTTTACGAGTCCTCGAGCTCTAAAAGATAGGGAAAAGAGAGGGGTAAGCATTTTCATGCTTAGTAAGCTCAGATAACTAGGAAGTAAACTTACCGATAATTAACATACTACCATAATAAGCAATAAAATTGACTAGAATGAAATGGTTTCCCTAGCACTTGCATTCAATCCACAAGTTAGTCACAATCATAATACATCATGTAATTTATCATTAGATGAGCTCATCATTCACCATTTCATCTTTACATTCCATATTAATCCCGTTGAGTTTCTAGGAAATCTCAATGGACTATCCTTTTACCGTCAATTCTTAGGAATGATGGTTTCAGAACTGCACTACCGTGAACGATACATTCTACGGCGAGATTACCAATCCAGGCTAAATCCCCCGTATCGTAAACTCATAAGGTAATGCCGAGATTAGCAGTCCAGGCTAAATCGCCCTTATCGTAAACTTATAAGGTAATGTTGAGATTACCAGTCCAGGCTAAATCCCTTATAGTGACAAACATCTTTAATGAGCTCGGATCTGAATTACCAGTCTAGGCTAAATTCAGACCCTAATCAAATTACCCGTCCGGGCTAAATCCTTTATGCACATATTCCTCGGAGGCTCAATCACTCAAGGAACACCCGTCCAGGCTAGATCCTTTCTATCATCGAGATCAACGAATTACCCGCCCAGGCTAAATCCTTTCTGTAACACATGAAACATGGTTCATCCATCGAACTTCCTTTTCAACCTCAACCGCGACATTTGTAACATGTCATTACCAAAAATACATTTCATAGGTTTCTAATTCCACAATCAAATATAATATTCGTATATCCATAAATCATACAATTAAGTATATTATGAGTTTACTTTTAGCTATTCAAACTTACCTAGTACTCGTTCTGTAGCGTGTTCCGGTTATTCCGAAACCTTTCGTTTTCCTCGATCGACCTCCGGAATTTGTTCCTCGAGGTCTATAACAATAAAAATAGATCATTAACACCTCACATTATACTTTTTAAGTCTAAATTTCACCCCCGGTACAAATGACCATTTTGCCCCTAGCCTTTAACATTTTTTTATGATTTAGTCCCTAGGTTCGTATAATGAAATGCATGCAATTTCTACGTTACACAAGCCTACCCAAATGTTTTTCCCTCTTATGGCAGCCCACATTTTCCATTATTTCTCATTTCTACAACATATTTTACACCTTTTGCAAAAAGGTCCTTTTAGGGGTTTTTCATGAAAACCACCTAGGAAAATATGTTTAACACTCACCCAACTTTCATATTCCTCCATAAACCATCAAAATACAAGTAACTCATGCATGGGTAAATTTTTAAACATGAACTCTAGCATGAAATATGGATAAAAATAGAGAGAATAAGCTACCGAGATTTTAAAAATACGAAGAACATTAAAAACGGGGCTTGGGAGCACTTACTATTAAGCTTGAAAATGTTGAAAACCCTAGGTATGGTGTCCCTTCAATTTTCGGCAGCTATGGAGAAGAAAATGGTTGATTTTTGCCTTCTTTTTCCCATTTTATTTCATCAAAATGTCAAATGATCAAAATGCCCATAAGCCCTTTCTTTAAAATTTCATCCATACAAACCCATTTTTGTCCAAAAACTTAGAAATTGGGCAAATTGCTCCTCAAGACCTTCTAATTTATAATCTAAAGCAATTTCCAATTGGGCACTAATTCATAAAATCTCTTCATGAAACTTTAACACATACCTATACTTATATTCTAGATCTCATAATAATCATAAAATAAATATTTTGTGTGACACCCCGAATGTGACCCTAGTCGGAGAGTGGTTTCGGGACCACGAAACCGAGTCACAAGAATAATTAAATGTTATATTCCGTACTTATTGTATGTGGAATTGGTATGCGTAAATATTTCGTGTCTCGATTTTTATTAATTAGGTGCTAATTTATAAGAAAGGACTTAGTAGTGAACTTTGAAAGTACGATAGGAAATATGTGATGACTAATTAAAGCATGCATGCAAAATAATGGACTTGCATGTCAAATTCCCCTTTTACAAGTAATGGCCGCCATGACAAAGAAATATGGGTTAAACATGTCATGAAACATGTTTTGTTGGGCATTAGGGAGAAATAGTAAACAAATAAGCATGGGTAAGAAAAGAATGAAAAAAAATGTGTGTGAGAGAGTGGCATACCCCATTGCCGTGCAACCAAGAAGAGAAAAACAAAAAATTTGTTCATGCTTGCTCTCTCCCTTTTGGCCGAAAATACTAAGAGGAAGAAGGGATTTTGCTTCATTTCCTTTGTTTTGAAGAGATCTAGAAGGTGATTTGGCTAAATTTGCATCAAGATTAAGGTATGTATGAGGTTGTGTTGGGAGTTTCATGCATGTTTTGGTCGCTAACTTGATGTGCATGTTAGCCATGGCTCAAATCTTTGGTATGCCATGGAAATGGTATTTGGCCAAAGTTGTTATAGTGATAAAGCCATTGCATGCTAAGTGTGAAGCTTGATGATGATGCATGCAATGATGGATTTTCTACTCATGAGTAAGATTTTGAGTTTTCTTTGTTTTATCATGATTAAAGTTGAAAAGGAGCATGATTGTCATACTTGGCCATGATGCATTCTTGAGCATGATTCATGCTTCTTGCATGTTAGTTAAAAGTTTGTGTTTTGGATGGCTATGGACACCTTGATAATTCGTCCATGCTCATATATGCATATATATGATTGCACATTATGTTTGGTTATGAACTAAGTGATGAATATATTGATTTAAAGGAGAAAATGTGGAAGAATGCTTGTGAAATTGCAAGCACAATTGCCTAACACACATATAAGTGCTTGATGCTATATTATAAGTTTTGGGCCACAATGTGCAAAGCATCAATTAGTAGATTGCATGCTGTTTTTGTGAGGTATTAAGTGCAAAATTGACCTCAACATGTACATGAATATTCGGCCTTGGGTAGCCTATTGAAGGCCTTAGCATTTCCTTGATGCTCAAATAAATTGTATTGAATTGCTTGATGTAGTATAAAATGTGCATGACCATTGTGTATTCAAGCTAAAGAGTGGCCATATGACCATTTAAAATCCTTGTCATATTCGCCATAAGCAAGCACAATGAGGTTTTAATAAATTGAATTTGTTTGAATTAGCTCAAGAGCTAAGAGGGCCACAATTGGACAAGGGAAGGAAAAGGTGATCGAATAGCGAAAAGCCGTTCGACAACATCCGAGGTAAGTCCTCAAGAAGTGACCTTACTTGAATTGTGTGAGATGAAATATGGATGTGTATGATTATTGATTATGTGTGTATGAGTATTTGAATTCTACCGGGCTAAGTCCCGAAGGCAAATATGCTAATGATTATATTTGTGTTTGAGCCTTAGTAACGAAAATGAAATATGTATGTCCAATGATTATTGATGTATGTGTGCATGAGAAATTGAATGATGTCGGGCTAAGCCCAAGACAACTATGCTGGAAATGATATCCGGTTAAGACCGAAGGCAATTGTGCTAGTGGCTATATCGGGCTAAGGCCCAAGGCATTCGTATGAGTTAATCTATCCGGCTAAGACCAAGGCATTTGTGCACGTGATTAAATCCGGTTATATTCCGAAGAATCTTGGGCTGGAGGTGAGTGTTGGTTGCTGAAATGAATTTAATTAGTACACTCGGAAAGCCCAAAGGATAAGGTACGTTATATGTGCATTGGAAAGTCGACGTGTGTGAGCAACATTCGCTCAATCGACTATTGAATTTCAGTTATTGAATTGATTGATGCTTTGCGAACTTATATAATGATGAAGTATGATGTAAGAATGTGTATTAATGAAATGATGCATTTGGCTATGTGAATGTATTGCTGTAAATTATAGTTCATTATTTTCCTTGAGACTTACTAAGCATAAAAATGCTTACCCCGTTGCTTTGGCTCTTAGTTTTCTAGATTTCGCTCGAGGCAATCGGATTTGGGATCGTTGAAGTCGAAGTCATCCACACTATCAAGCCTCCATTTTGGTATAAATTTTGGGTTGAACTTGAGATGGCATGTATAGGACTACCCCTTGTTTGTTAAATATGTTGTAATGTAAGTATGTACGGCCGTGCGAAAATGGCTCGAAAAGGGAAGTATGAACTTAGACTAATTGTGGGTTGTATGTATATATTTTGTGTCATGATGTGGCTATGGCTTGGAAATGAGAATGTTGGTCATATGATCAGCCATTGGCATGGTTAAAATGATCATATATGAACCTATGTATGGTAAGGCTAGTTGAATCATGGAGACCACCAAATAGGTGAGTCCTATCTTAAAACAGATGCTGCCAGCTGCAGTGGCATGAATGTGAAAAATCACCAAAATTCATAGGAATGGAATTAGATAGTGAATAAGCTATGTAAATGAACCTTGATGAGTCTATTTTCATATGGAAGAAACTAAACGGTCATAGGAGTTACAGGTTAAGAGATATTAAAGCTATTGTGAGACAGGGCCAGAATGGTTTCTGGGTTCCCTGTCGCAACTTTAAAATTCACTATAAATTATCCAAAAGAATTAGGAGATATACCTTATATGTACAGATTCCATTTTGAGTCTAGTTTTATTAGAAACAAACGACACCAGCATTAAAGCTCTGTACAGAGAAATATTCAAGTTATACCACGCGAAGGTCAGAGCAGTCGATCCCTGTAACAGGGGTAACTTTAACTAATAAACTGTACCAATTGGCCCGACCAAAAATCCTAGAAAAAAATCCATGGATGGATATATGAGTCTAAATTCAGGGAAAATTTACGAAACCAGTTTCCGAGTTTTGAAACTCGAGATATGATTTTTAAGGCGACAGTGATGCAGTTTTCCAGCCTGACTGGAAATGTCAAATTGGTGGGCAAAAAAACATGTGAACTTGGTTTGTTAACCCTCGGGTCCGACACCGGCGATGGTCTCGGGTTTGGGGTGTTAGATTTTGATGTCGGATTTGTGGTCCGAAACCACTGTTTTGACTAGGCCCTATTTTGGGATGTTGCATCATTGCCAATGCCATGTCCCAGACATGGTCTTACACTGGCATACATATTATCACTGATGCCATGTCCCAGACATGGTCTTACACAGGCACATATCTCGGATTCTGATGCCATGTTCCAGACATTGTTTTACACGGAATCTCATTTAGCACAGTGTCACGACATCCAAGTCCTAAGCATTCCTTTGGGTCACCCGGGGCTTCTGAGATACGAAGCTATCACTAAACTTCCATTAGACCATCACAAGTCAATTTCATTAGAGTATACATACATGTATCATATAATGGCAAATATTAAATACGTAACATTGGAGTTATTGAATTACTTACACACAACTTATCTCGGTGCAAAATATAACAATTTACGATTTAGTCCACAACCTTGCCTTTTCCTCGGTCAAGGTCTATCCTTCATCCCTCTTAATCTATAATAGCACATTTAGCTCATTTAATACACACACTATTCAATTCAGTCCAAAAATCACGATATGGCAAAATTATAATTTTGCCCCTAAAATTTCAAAAAATCATGAAATTGGCCCTAGGTCTCCTAAAATGACAAGTATCCCATTTTCAAATAACCCAAGCCTAGCTGAATCATTTATTCTCTTTTACCATCCCAACATTTTCATTTATTCACACATTTACACATAGATTTTACAACTTTTACAATTAGGTCATTTATATCAATTTCACCAAAAACCACCTAGTAAAAGTTGTTTATCACTCCTCAAACCTCCATATTCTTCCATCAGACATCAAAGTACAAGCATGTCATTCATGGGTATATTTTTGAACATGAACCCTAGCTCAAATTAAGGGTAGAAATAACTAAATCGAGCTACGAGGATTTCAAAAATATAAAGAACATTAAAAACGGGACTAAGATGCACTTACTTTGAGCTTGAAAGATGAAAGAAACCTTAGCTATGGCTCCTTATGAAATTTGGCAAAGGATGGAGAAGATGGACTCAATTTTTGAATATTTTCCCTTTTAATTCTTTTAAATACTAATGGACCAAAATGCGCTTCCATTAAAACTTTAATATATTATCCCTCCTATGTCCATTTTTGTCCATAATGACATATAATGCCCTATTTACTAAATAAGGATTTCAAATTTCAAATCCCATCACATTTAAGTCCTTAAACCAACTAGAACATATATTTTTCATTTACTACAATTTAGTCCTAATGATTCAATTAGACACCTTTCGGTAAAATTTCTCATCGATATTTTCACACAGTTATTTAATCACACAGTAGACCTTAAAACTTTATCGATATAAATATTTTTACCTCAAATTTGTGATTTCAAAACCACTATTCTGTTTAGGCCCTAATTTGGGATGTTACAATTCTCACCCCTTAGGGATTTTCGTCCCAGAAAATCTTACCGATAAACAGATGCAGATATTGGTTTCTCATGGCCTCCTCGAGATACCACATAGCCTTCTCTAACCCATGTCTATGCCATAACACTTTTACTAATGCGATATGTTTCTCAACTATTTGACTTCTCAAGCCAGGACCTTGATCGGTTCTTTGCCACAAGTCATGTCCGACTGAATCTCAACCACTGTTGGTGAAATTACATGTGTCCGATCTATAACGGCACAACATAGACACATGAAATACATCATGGATATTTTCCAATTCTGGAGGTAAAGTCAATATATAAGCTACTGGTTCTATCTGTAACACCCCGTACCCGAGACCGTCGCCGGAGTCGGACACGAGGGGTTAACGGGCTTAATCCATTGACTTACACAGTCCACTTTTTAAAAATTTCCAGGCAGTTGGCTAACTGCGTCACTGTCACCTTAAAAATCATATCTTGAGTTCCACAACTCGAAAATCAGTTTCGTGATTTTTCCCTGAAACTAGACTCATATATGCATCTACAAATTTTTTTCTAGAATTTTCGGTCAGGCCAATTAGTACATTTTATTAGTTAAAGTCTCCCTTGTTACAGGGTTCGACTACACTGACCTTCCTGCCATGCGACTTAGATAACTCCTTGTACAGGGCTTCAATGCTTATGCCGCTTGCTTCTAAGAAAACTAGACTCAAAAAGGATTCTGTACATATATGGCATGACTTCTAATTATCTCTTGTTAATTTATAATGAATTTCCAAAGTCGGAACCGGGAATCCAGAAACCGTTCTGGCCCTATCTCACGAAAACTTAAATATCTCTTAACATACTGTTCATATGATCGTTTCGTTACTTTCCTATGAAAATAGATTCATCAAGGTTCGGTTGCATAATTTATTCTCTATTTAATTCCATTCCTACTATTTTTAGAGATTTTTCACATCCACATCACTGCTGCTGCCAGCATCTATTTTTAAGGTAAACTTTACCTCTTTCATGATCCTCCATGGATCAACTAAAGTTTGTCATACATATACCAAAGGTGATCATGAATAACCATTCCCATGACTAACCGTTACCAACATTTCCATACCTCTCGACGGACGACATACAAAACGATTATAATGCTATGATCAAGTATACTTAAGCCATTTTCGCATGGCTATCCAAATTTACACAAAACCGAAAGGTACATGACCTACAACAAAAGGGTAGTCCTATACATTGACCAAAATATCCTCTCACTACTAGTCTATTCTATACATGCCATAAGATATTCCAAAATGTAGTAGTACCAAACAGTGGGTAGTGATAGTGTGACTAGTTGCTGACGATCCCCGAGCCTGTAGCTTCCAAATGAGATCTATAAAACAGAGGAAACAAAGTAAACGGAGTAAGCATTACAATGCTTAGTAAGTTTTAAGCAGTGTCAACAGATAACAACCAAATTATAACATAGTTGTTCGTATTTTTGTTTCACTCTTCCTTCGGGCATACCATCCCCTTTACCGAATATGCACGTCTCATCATATGTAATAGGAAGATAAATTCTCACTTGATGGTGACCTCTTATGATCATAGGTACATTACATATTTTTACCTGACTTCCCACATTGACCAAATACACAATAATCATAGAACAGTGTTATTGCTTTACTCACATGTGCATCACATAACGACCTTGTGATTTAGTCTAAATCAAACTTAAATATAATCTCAAATACATACCTGACCAACTTAACGCATTGAACGTATTTATTACTAATTGTCACTGTGAAGTCGCATAATCTTACGCTTTACTTGAATCTTCAGCAAAACCTTTAGTTCGGGGCTTACCCGGACAAAATCTCCACATGTAGTCATCGGGTCATTAGAGCTCGGATATAGTGCGAGCACGAAGCCTCTGGTCATTAATCGATAATAATATTCTCGCATAAAGCTGCAGGTTTTAACCCGGATATAATCTTCGACACAAATGCCTTCGGGACTTATCACATTTATACACTTTCACATCCATCACGTTGGCCACTCGGCCCTATCACATATATACACTTTCACATTCATCACATCGGCCATTAGGCCTTATCACATATGTATACGCTTTCACATTCATCACATCGACCATTAGGCCTTATCACATATGTATACGCTTTCACATTCATCACATCGGCCAATAGGCCTTATCACATATATACACGCTTTCACATTCATCACATCGGCCATTAGGCCTTATCACATATGTATATGCTTTCACATTCATCACATCGGCCATTAGGCCTTATCACATATATACACGCTTTCACATTCATCATATCGGCCATTAGGCCTTATCACATATATATACACTTTCACATTCATCGCGTAGAATCTTAAATCAAAATATAAATTTTCATGTATTCACATCACAATTATTCAAATATACTTCACATACCACATATACTATCATGTACAGACTTGGTCTTGGCCGAATCTACATCAATCATTTTCCAATGAATAATTCAATTTCACGCCATACTATCATTCCATATTCGAATACTCATAACTTACAATTTCACAAATTTTAATATCAAAGATCCATTTAACACTCATATATCATTTTACAATATCACGATTTAGAATTCAAGTATGGGTTTAATCAATAGCTTATGAGCAACTAAAACAAGTTTTATCCATGTTTACAACAAAATCGCATATTCACTACGAGCTGTTTTCTTGAGCAATGGTCACTAAATTATTTATAACCGGAGCTACAAGACTCCAAATCACTTGCCGTTAATTTTCTATGAATATAGACTCATATCTCTTCCATCCATAAAATTTTCAGAATTTTTGGTTTGGCCAATCAATACCAGATTTTTCTTAAAGTCTCCCCTGTTTCACTGTTTGACTAATCTGACCACTCCTCACAATGAATCAAATTTTTCATTGTACAGAATTCATAATGTGTTCTATTTGATTTCATTTGAAACTAGACTCATTAAGGAGTCTAAGCATATAAATCTTATCTTATAACCATTTTTGTACAAATTATAATGATTTTCCAAAAAACAAAACAGGGAATTTCAGAGTCAATCCGACACTGTCTCACAAAACTTTAAATATACCTTTATAGGAAATTCCTTTGCTTACACAGTTTCTTTTATAAGACACTAGACTCAATAAGCTTCATTTTCATATTTTATTCAACTTCTAACTCGCCTTCTACAATTTTTGGTGTATTTTCAAAGTTACAATACTGCAGTAACTCAAATCTGTCAAGACTAGTTCGGCACTTAAACTATATAAATTCATCCTTCTCGCTACTAAGTTTATATAATCTTTAAGCATACTAAAGTAAAGTTCAAACACTTAAGAACTTACCTCGGATACTGTTGAACAATTACAAAACGGCTATTCAATTATATTCGCCTTCCCGCTATACAAGATTGATTCCTTGAGCTCGTGAACTAAATCAACCAATTTAACAACTCAATTTACATTCGGCAATGTCATCACATACGTAACAAAATTAGATTCATTTCTTAAACCATCCATGGCAAATCACCTTCCAAGAACCTTAATTTACTTTAAGCTAAACCACTTCATGGTATACATATACACATTCGGCTAATATAAAACAAGGTTAGCACTTAGCCGAAATAATTTCTTTAACATTTTAAATTTCGTTCGGTCTAATCTCCATATCAACTACTAATTCACAATAAGAATCAAATCCAAAATCAGCTACTATAATATATATCTAAATGCAATGTAGCTACTTAGTTGATTATCAATTATCACTTAATTCACATATTAACACATAACATCTCACATTAGCAATTCATTTGTATTATTCGAATACAAGCTCAACATGCAACCTCATCCCTTTAGTTTTTTTTTTTATCAAAATAAGAATTCAAGCTAAAATCACTAAAATCTCTAAGCTCACAAATCAACTTGCATTATAAATCATCAACCACAAAGTCCTCACGCCAAGACAACCATGGCCAAAAGAGCTATCCCAACAATTTATAAAATTCAAACCATAGGCTAATTAAAATACTAGATAACCACTTAAAAGTATATGAATTTCCCAAAAAAATAAAAATCAAACATACCTTATTAAAGCATTTGTAAGTGCCGATTGTTCATGAATTCTCTTCTTCTTTTTACTAAATGAATTCGGCAAGTGGGAAAGAAAGACCCCTCTCTTTGTTTTTATCACCCATTTCTTTTAATATAAGTTCACATTTCATATTATTTATTCATTATTTCCTTTTTGTAATATAAATTATTAACATATAATAGATATAATATGGTTTAACCCATAACATGGCCGGCAACCATCATGAAAAATGGGGACTTTGACATGCAAGTCCCCATATTTAATCCTCGCAACAATTTGGCCATTTAAAATTAACCAACACATTTTCAATGTTTCTCACATAAGCCCTTTTTGATCAAATTCGCATTCAATCGTCAAAATCAGAGTATCAAAAATTCACACACAAATTGTAACATAATATATACATGAAATTTAATAATCAATTATTTGTGTGACTCGGTTTTGTGGTCTCGAAACCACTTCCCGACTAGGGTCAAATTAGGGATGTCACACTATCCTTTTGGTGATCCCGTAAGGTCCTATGAAATGAGGACTCAACTTGCCTTTCCTACCAAATCTCAGAACCTTTCTCCATAGCGATACTTTCAAAAATACTTTATCGCCCACTTGATACTCAATTTCTTTTCTTTTTAAATCTGTATAAGACTTTTGTCTATCTAGTGCCGCTCTTAAACAATATTTAATTACTTTTATTTTGTCCTCAGTTTCCTTAACCAAGTTAGCCCCGTGCAATTTACTTTCCTTGAGTTCTGTCTAATATAAGGGAGTTCTACACTTTCAGCCATACAACGCTTTATAGGGTGCCATTTTTAATCTTGTCTGAAAACTATTGTTATAAACAAATTCAACCAAGGGTAAGTACTTTTCCCAACTACCTTGGAATTCTAGAACACAACATCTCAACATGTCTTTCAAGGTTTGAATCACACTCTCGGATTGGCCGTCGGTTTGTGAATGGAAAGTGGTACTAAAATTCAACCTCATGCCCAAGGCTTCTTGCAACCTTTTCGAAAATCCTGAGGTAAACCTCGGATCTCTATCCAATATGATGGATAACGGTATCCCGTGAAGTCTCACAATTTCAGAAATATATAACTCAACCAATTTATCAATCGAGTAGTTGGTATGTACTGGGATGAAATAAGCTGACTTCGTCAATCGATCAACAACGACCCATACCGCATCTTTCTTACTCAGTGTCAAAGGTAAGCCCGATACAAAATCCATGGTAATTCGGTCCCATTTCCACTCAGGAACCATGATAGGCTATAGTAATCCTAAGGGCACTTGGTGCTCAACTTTTACTTTTTGACAAATTAAGCATCTCGCAACAAATTCGGAAATATCTCTCTTCATACCATTCCACCAATTTTTTTTCTTCCAGTCGTTGTACATTTTCGTCCTCCCAGGGTGTATTGACAGTTGACCATTGTGTGCCTCTTTCAAAATCTTATTAATCAACTCGGTATCTTTAGGAATATAAATCCCATCTGGGAACATCAAGCGACCATCAGAATCAACCCAAAAATCAGATTCAGAACCCGACTCACACTGAGTTCTCTTGGCTTGCAATTCATTGTCGTTACTCTAAGCTTCACAAATTTCTTGAAGAAACATCAGCCTAGCTCTCAACTCCGCTATGACAGCACCATCATCTGATAAAGCTAACCGAGCATCCATGGCTCTCAAAGAAAACAAAGATTTTCTACTTAGGGCATCGACGACCACATTTGCCTTTCTCGGATGATAGTCGATTAATAACTCATAAACTTTTATCAACTCTAATCATCTCCGTTGCCTAAGATTTAAATCCTTATGAGTTATCAGATATTTCAAACTCTTGTGGTCGGTGAATATTCGACAAGTTTCACCATACAAATGGTGTGACAGCCTTAAAACGACCCTAGTCGGAATGTGGTTTCGGGACCACAAAACCGAGGCATAAAAATAATTTAATATTTATTTTATTGCCTATAATATGTGTTAACTCATGTGTGACATTTTTGATGTTTTAATTTAGAGTTATAAATGTGAATTTCACTAGAAAGGACCTAGTAGAAAACTTTGAAAGTATGATGGGGAAATGTGTGATGACTAATTTAAAGCATGCATGCAAAACAATGGACTTGCATGTCAAATTTCCCCCCCTAATAGCTAGTGGCCGGCCATGACAAGGAAATATGGGCAAGACATGTCATGAAACATGTTTTGTAAGTGCATTATGTAAGGAGAAATAAAATAAGATGCATGGGTAATAAAAAATAAAAAAAATTGTGTGTGAAGGCTCTCCCCCTCCCCATTGCCGTGAGTAGAGGAAAAGAGAAGAAAAAAATTGTTGTTCATCTTTTTTTCATTTTCTTGGAGCTGAAATTCTAAGGAAGAAGGAAGGGGTTCTTGCTTCATGCTTGGTTTGGAGGGGGATTAGGAGGAAGCTTGGCCATACTTGTGTTAAGATTAAGGTATGTTTGAGGTTGTGCCATGGGATTCATGCATGTTTTTAGTTGCTAGCTTGATGTTTTATTAGCCCATGGTTCAAATCTTTGCTATGTCATGGAATGATATTCGCCAAAGTGGATGTGGTGTTAATGCCATTGCATGCTAAATATCAAGCTTGATAATGATACATGTGATGGGGGATTGAGGACTCTTAGATTTTCTTTTAGCATTTTTGAATGAGATACTAAGTTCTTTGTTTAACCATGACCAAATTGAAACGGTATGGTGTGGTGGTGTATTCGGCCATGGTATATCCATAAATACGATTCATGCATGTTGCATGGTAAGTAAGATTTGAGCTTTGGATATGTGTTTATATTTGGATATAAGCAACTTGAGATTCGCCCTTGCACCTACATGAATATATGTTTGCACATGATGTATTGGTATGACATGTATACTATTTCAAGGTGTATATTTGCTTGTGATGATGTTTCGGTTATGAAGGAAATGATAGATGTGTATTGAATTACAATATGGAATGCGTTAGTTAGTAAAATGTATGCTGTTTTTTTGTGTGGTATTAAGTGTATAATTGGCCTCAACATGGACATGCATATTCGCCACATGAGGGAAATGGTGTGCATGCATTCGGTTAGAGGCAAGCATATTGATGCCTATTCTTGGCTTAGAAAATCCGGCTAAGGAGAGTACTAACTAATGTGTTGAGTTGATTCATGATTTCGTACATATGTGACTTTAATGTCTAATGAAAATATGTGGGCTAAGTACCTTGAATTCCTCTTCGATGCTCAAATGATAAAACCAATTTATTTGTTAAATTAAGCTCAAGAGCAAAGGGAGCTAAATCCGATAAGGGAAGGAAAAGTCGTCGAATAGCCGTCAAATCGTTCGACCACGTCCGAGGTAAGTTCTCGAGTAATGGAACTTAGATTATGATTTGATTAGATCATGCTCTTTGTGTGTGGCTATTGAGCCGAAATTGCAAATGTGATAAGTGACTTGTGTCTGAATTTTGCTAATGAGAATGAAATACTGTAACACCCCTAACTCGTGACCGACGCCGGTGTCGGACACGAGGGGTTAACGAGACAAATCCTCTTAAAGTACCGACCAATTTGGCATTTCTGGACAGGCTGGAAAACTGCGTCACCGTCGCCTTAAAAATCATATCTCGAGTTCCAAAACTCGGAAACTGGTTTCGTAAATTTTCCCTGAATTTAGACTCATATATCCATCCATGGATTTATTTTTAGAATTTTTGGTTGGGCCAATTGGTACAGTTTATTAGTTAAAGTCACCCATGTTACAGGGATCGACTGCTCTGACCTCCGCGCGTTACAACTTGAATATCTTTCTGTACAGGGCTTTAATACTGGTGCCGTTTGTTTCTAATGAAACTAGACTCAAAATGGAATCTGTACATATAAGGCATGACTCCTAATTCTTTCTGGATAATTTATGGTAAATTTTCAAAGTCACGACAGGGGACCCAGAAATCGTTCTGGCCCTGTCTCACGAGAACTTTAATATCTCCCAGTATACTGCTCATATGGTCGTTTCGTTTCGTCCATATAAAATAGATTCATCAAGGATCAGTTCCATAATTTACTCACTATTTAATTCTACTTATACTATTTTAGTGATTTTTCAATCTCATCTCACTGCTGCTGTCCGCAACAGTTACTGCAGTAGACTATGCCAATTTCATGAATTTTTCCTTGGCCTTAATCATCCATCATACATGACACAAATTATGGCCACCTTAACAAAATTTGAGTTTCTAAGACTCGTGGCTATAGGTTCTAGCATCCCACTCGACGACCACATAGGCCATTTTCACATGGCTTAAAGTTTACAATCCCACAAATCGACAAAATATAATAGCCTATACATGCCAAATGTTCTTCAACAACAAAAAAAAGTAATACCACAAGATTTCAGCCGGTGTGATGACTTCAACGACGGTTCCGAGCACACAACAAGACGAGTCCCAGTGACCTAAAATGGGTGACAAGAAAACACTGAGTGAGTTTACAACTCAGTAAGTCATAAGCATTCGTCAATCCATCGATAAAATTACTACTACATGTACAACAAATGAAACTAGGTACTCGTCCATATCGAATCCATACCATAATACCTCGAACCTTTCGGTCCAATCTCGTACCAATTCATACATCCACATTTCATATTCTACACAACAAGATAATCAAGCATTTTTACACATTAACTCATTTTCCAGCACAACCATACAATTTCAATCATCACATAGATTTAAGGCTTACCAATTCAACCCCAAGCATGGACGTATTTTCTATTCATCATGAGCTCGAGGTACTTACCCGATCCGCTGTCCGTGATCAACTCGATAATATCGCACACTCAGTGCCAATAGTGATGCAAAAGCATATAATAAGTCCGCACACTTAGTGCTATATAATCAGCTCGCACACATAGTGCTATATAATCAAATTCGCACACTTAGTGCTGTACAAATTTTAAATCCGACACTTAGTGCCAATCTTGTCACCGTGTCCATTTATACCCGCACACTTAGTGCCAAGACCAATACGTTATGCATTTTACTACCTTTATACATTCAACAATGGCATCATTCCATACACACACATTTCCACTTACACATCAATTCATTAAACACAATTGCATATATATATTATGATCATTTAAATCAATGCCAAATATATGCTTTATGACTTACCTTATATTGATGAAACGATTTCCAATCGACTACTCGATTATCTTTCCTTTGCCTTTGCTTGATTCTCCACCTCTAGCTTCTTGAGCTAAATTTAACAAATAAATTGGTTTTATCATTTGAGCATCGGAAGAGGAATTCAAGATGCCTAGCCAATATATAAATATCTACTCATTAGGCATCAAAGTCGCATATGTACAAAATCATGAATCGAACTCAACACCTTAGTTAGTATTCCTCTTAGTCAATTTTCTAAGCCAAGAATAGGCATCAATATGCTTGCCTCTAACCGAATGCATGCACACCAATTTCCCTCATGTGGCCGAATATGCATGCCCATGTTGAGGCCGATTATGCACTTAATACCACACAAAACAGCATGCATTTTACTAACTAACGCATTACATATTGTAGCTCAATACACATCTCTCATGTACTACATAACCGAAAACATCATCCCAAGCAAATATATACCTTGAAATAGTATATATGTCATACTAATTCATCATGTGCAAACACATATTCAAAGCTCAAATCTTACCTACCATGCAACATGCATGAATCATACTTGTGGATATACCATGACCGAATACATCACAACACCATCATTTTGGTCATGATTAAGCAAAGAACTTAATGTCTCACTCAAAATACTAAAAAGAAAGTCCAAGAGCCATCAATCCCCATCACATACACCATTAACAAGCTTCATATTTAACATGCAATGGCATTAACACAAAATCCACCTTGGCCAAATACCATTTCCATGGCATAACAAGGATTTGAACCATGGCTAACATGCACATCAAGTTAGCAACCAAAACAAGCATGAATCTCATGACACAACCTCAAACATACCTTAATCTTGATGCAAGTATAGCCAAATCTCCTTCTAGTTCTCTTCTAAACCAAGCATGAAGCAAAAATCCTCCCTTTTCCTTAGTATTTTCGGCCAAAGAAGAGAAAATGGATGAACAAAATTTTCTTTTCTCTTCCACAATGCACGGCAAGGGGGGTTTCACTCACACACACACATTTTTTTTTTCTTTCTTTATTACCCATACTCATTTGTTTATTGTTTCTCCCTAGTGCACCAACAAAACATGTTTCATGACATGTTTAGCCCATGATTCCTTGTCATGGCGGCCACTTCATGTTAAGGGGAAATTTGACATGCAAATCCCTTATTTTTGCATGCATTATCAACTAGTCATCCCACATTTCCCCATCATACTTTCAATGTTTACTACTAGGCCCTTTCTAGTGAAATTCACATTTATAACTCTAAATCGAAACATCAAAATGTCACACATGAATTAACACATATTATAGGCATCAAAATAAATTATAAATTATTTTATGCCTCGCTTTTGTGGTCCCGAAACCACATCCCGACTAGGGTCAATTTTGGGATGTCACAACTCTCCCCACTTAAGAAATTTTCGCCCCAAAATCTTACCAGTAAATAGGCTCGGTATCGCTCTTTCATAGAGTCCTCAAGTTCCCAAGTGGCTTCTTCAATTCCGTGTTTATGCCATAACACCTTCACTAACGGGATTTTCTTATTGCGTAACTCCTTTACTTCACGCATCATAATGCGAACCGGTTCCTCTTCATAGCTCAAATTAGGTGAATCTCAATCTCGGATGGAGCAATTACGTGTGATGGATCGACCAGATCGTCAAGCATCGAGACATGAAAACGTTGTAGAATCCTTTCGAGCTCGGGGCAAAATTAATCGATATGCGATCGCCCAACTCGTTCGGATACTTCATATGGCCCGATAAACCTCGGACTCAATTTGCCCTTACGACCAAATCTAAGCACCTTCTTCCAAGGTGAAACTTTGAGAAAGACCTTGTCTCCAACCCGATATTCAATATCTTTTCTTTTCAAATCCGCATACGACTTTTGGCGATCCGGCGCTTTCAAACTTTCACGAATTACTCGAACTTTTTGCTCGGCATCCTTAACCAAATCAACCTCAAGAATTTACCTTCACTAAGTTCAGTCAGAATAATGGGTACGGCATTTACGATCGTATAAAGCCTCGTAAGGCGCCATCTTAATGCTTGATTGAAAGCTATTGTTGTAGGCGAATTCAATCAAAGGTAAATACCGCTCCCATGAACCACTAAACTCAAGGATGCAACATCTCAACATATCCTCGAGTATTTGAATTATCCGTTCGGATTGACCATCGGTTTGGGGATGAAAAGCGGTGCTAAAATGCAGCTTGGTACCCAAAGCATCTTGCAATTTCTTCCAAAATCGCGACGTAAATCTTGGGTCTCTATCCGACACGATAGAAATAGGCACCCGTGTAATCTCACAATCGAGAGAAACGTACAATTCCGCTAATTTGTCCATTGAAAAATCC
The DNA here is from genome assembly GCF_025698485.1 of Gossypium arboreum. Taxonomy (NCBI): domain Eukaryota; kingdom Viridiplantae; phylum Streptophyta; class Magnoliopsida; order Malvales; family Malvaceae; genus Gossypium; species Gossypium arboreum. The sequence continues at coordinate 34,578,418 of NC_069082.1, forward strand.
GACGCACGGGGATAAAGTGAGCCGACTTAGTTAGTCTATCGACAACGACCCAAATCGCATCCTTCTTACTCACCGACAATGGCGGTCCGGATACAAAGTCCATTGTGACTCGATCCCATTTCCATTCGGTATCATGATCGGTGAAGTAATCCCGATGGCACTTGATGTTCCGCTTTCACTTGTTGACATATCGACACCTTGAAACAAATTGAAATGTCTCGTTTCATACCGGCCACCAAAATTGGCGTTTGGTCATTGTACATTTTAGTACTACGGGTGGATTGACATTCGACTACAATGGGCTTCATTTAGAATTATCGAAATAAGTTCAATTCTTTGGAACACATGACGACTTCGAACCTCAAACAATCGTCATCATCAATTTGAAACTCGATTCCTTGTTCGAACACACTCAAACCCGTTTTGCAAGCAACTCCTCATCAACTTTCGAGCTTCCCGAATTTGATGAGCCAACAATGGTTTGGCCTTCAATTCGCTACTAACACATTGTCGGGTAGAATAGACAAGTGTACATTCATCGTCATAAAGCAAATAGTGATTTCGGCTTAAGGCATCCGCAACCACATTAGCCCTTCCCGGTGATAATCAATGACGAGCTCATAATCCTTTAACAACTCGAGCCATCGCCTTTGTCGCAGTTCAAGTCTCTTTGGGTCATCAAATATTTGAGACTTTTGTGATCCGAATACACATGGCACTTCTCACGGATAAGTAATGTCGCCATATCTTTAAGGCGAATACGATGGCGACCAATTCGAGATCATGGGTCGGATAATTTTTCTCATGTGGCTTTAGTTGCCTCGCGCGATAGGCCACAACTCGCCCTTCTTGCATCAATACGCAACCCAACCCAAGTAGGGATGCGTCACTATAAATGACAAACTCTTTGCCCGATTCGGGTTGCACTAGAATTGGGGCTTCAGTCAAATAAGCTTTCAGTTGATCGAAACTTTTCTGACATTTCTCCGTCCATTCAAACTTAACATCCTTTTGGAGTAGCTTTGTCATTGGCGTGGCTATTGTCGAGAAACCTTTTACAAATCGTCGGTAATAACCGGCAAGCCCCAAAAAGCTCCTAACTTCGGTAACATTCCTTGGTGGTTTCCAATCGACTATGGCCAGAATTTTGTTCGGGTCCACCCTGACACCCGATGCGGACACCACGTGCCCCAAAAAGCTAACCTCTTTCAACCAAAATTCACATTTACTGAACTTTGCGTATAACTGCTTATCTCGTAAGATTTGCAACACTAGCCTCGGTGTTCAAGATGCTCGGTTTCATCTCGAATAGACCGAATGTCATCGATAAATACAACTACGAACCGATCCAAGTATGGCTGAAAATTCTATTCATTAAATCCATAAACACCGTGAGGGCATTAGTGAGCCCAAACGGCATCACCAAGAATTCAGTAGTGACCATACCTCGTTCTAAAAGCGGTTTTGGGTATGTCCGATTCTCGGACCTCAACCGATAGTACCCGACCTCAAATCTATCTTTGAAAACACCGAGGCTCCCTTTAATTGATCAAACAAATCGTCAATTCGTGGCAATGGATATTTATTCTTTATCGTCACTTTATTGAGTTGACGATAGTCGATGCACAACCTCATGGTTCCGTCCTTCTTCTTCACAAACAATACAAAGTCGCCCCATGGAGAAAAACTCGATTCGAGCGAAACCTCTATCCGTCGGTTCTTGCAATTGAACCTTCAATTCCTTTAATTCAAGTTAATGCCATACGACACGGGGCTATTGAAATCGGCGTAGTACCCGGTACAACCGATGCGAATTCCACTTCTCGAACCGTGGCAATCCGTAACTCCTCGGGAAAAACATCTGAATACTCACAAACCATCGGTACCGATTCGAGTTTCCTTTCCGTCTCTTTACTTCCAAACACATACGCAAGGTATGTTTCACACCCTTTTCACGTACCTCGGCGGTCATAGAAGATATCATCATGGCGCTCCTTTTAAATCGATGAGACTCGACTCGGACTACCTCATTATTTGTACTCCTCAAATCAATGGTTTTCCTTTTGCGATCCACCACGCATCATGTACGGTCACCAATCCATACCAAGAATAACATCGAATTCATTAAATGGTAAAAGCATCGATCGGCGGAAAACAGATTCTCGAATTATTAGGGGCATCTCTTGCACACTTTATCAACGAGTGCGTATTGACCCAAAGGGTTTGACACTGAATTACGAACTCGATGAGACTCAACAGTAGAGTCTTCTTGGATGCTAAAGTTTCACATACATATGAATGAGTAGAGCGGGGTCAATCAATGCAATCACACTAGTATCAAAGAGAGTAAAAGTACCGGTGATAACGTCGGGGAGGATGCCTCCTCTCGTCTTGCGGATGGCATATGCTCTAGCAGAGCTCGGGTCTCGGATCGAACAGCCGTATCGGTGGCTCCCCTCGATTACCGCCCCTACCTCCCGAAACCCTCGGGGTCTACCTCTAGTCGTCGCCCCACTAGATCTCGCACCTTGCATCTTATTCTTCTCATCTAGCTCCGTGCAATCCCTAATGAAGTGGTCCTTGAACCGCATCCATAACAGCCCTATTAACAGACTTACCCCAACATTCACCTAGGTGTCGTCTTCCACATTGGGGCATTCAGGTCTCTCTTGACGATTATTGCCCACACTAGCTCTTCAAGTAGCTCGAGTCCGTCGATGGTCGGGTTCTAATGGAAATTCCATGATGTTCTCGACTTCATGGTGTCCTCCACGAACCTCTTTGTAGCCGAGAACGGAGCTTTACTCGTCGATCTTTTACGGTAATCTCTTGCTTCAAATTCAGCCTTCTTCTTCTCCTTCCCAAGTTCTTCCGCCTTGCGTGCTCGTTCGACTAGTGTCACGAACTCCTTTATCTCCAAAATTCCCACTAGTAACTTTAACTCTTCATTCAATCCTTCTTCAAATCTTTTGCACATCGCAACCTCATCAGCCACACACTCCGAGCATACCGACTAAGTCTTACGAACTCATGTTCGATTCGAGATCTGATCATCCGGCCTTGCTTGAGTTCCAAGAATTCCTTACGCTTCGATCGATGAACCGTTGACTAATGTATTTCTTTCGAAATTGGATTGGAAGAAATCCCAAGTAACTCGTTCATTTGGGACTATGGAAATTAAAGTCCTCCACCAATAGTAAGTGAGTCTCATAACAAGGATATAGCACACTTAAGACATTCGTCGGGGTGCATGACAGTTCATCTAACACTCTAATGGTGTTATCGAGCGAACTTCGGCCTTTTCGGCATCATCAAGAACTATGGCCTTGAACTCCTCGGCCCCACGCTTCCTAATCAAGTCCACGGTGGTTTACTCAGCCTCACGGGATCGAAGAATCGGAGGCATTGCGGGCTCTTGGGGTGGAGTGTTTAAATTCGGAATGGTTGGACAGCCGGGTTGGTTCGGGCATATTATGCGACCCACTCATTCATCATAGTGAAGAAGGCTTGTTTCGCCCTTCATTTTGATTATTCGCGGATGGTGAGGCTCAACAGCGGTGTCCCTTGCGCAGGAGCAGCCGCTACACTTTCAACGTCATCCGCCAAGGGTCTCTCTACCCCGGGTTCCATCGCTAATTAAAACAAAAATTTCAACCGTCAGAAGTCATCACATTATTAAGCACTATCAATTTGGCATGTATAGCTAGACTCACACGCGCTATGGTAGTCCTAGAACCGACTAAACCATAGCTCTGATACCAATAAAATTGTAACACCCCTAACTCGTGACCGACGCCGGTGTCGGACACGAGGGGTTAACGAGACAAATCCTCTTAAAGTACCGACCAATTTGGCATTTCTGGACAGGCTGGAAAACTGCGTCACCGTCGCCTTAAAAATCATATCTCGAGTTCCAAAACTCGGAAACTGGTTTCGTAAATTTTCCCTGAATTTAGACTCATATATCCATCCATGGATTTATTTTTAGAATTTTGGTTGGGCCAATTGGTACAGTTTATTAGTTAAAGTCACCCATGTTACAGGGATCGACTGCTCTGACCTCCGCGCGTTACAACTTGAATATCTTTCTGTACAGGGCTTTAATACTGGTGCCGTTTGTTTCTAATGAAACTAGACTCAAAATGGAATCTGTACATATAAGGCATGACTCCTAATTCTTTCTGGATAATTTATGGTAAATTTTCAAAGTCACGACAGGGGACCCAGAAATCGTTCTGGCCCTGTCTCACGAGAACTTTAATATCTCCCAGTATACTGCTCATATGGTCGTTTCGTTTCGTCCATATAAAAATAGATTCATCAAGGATCAGTTCCATAATTTACTCACTATTTAATTCTACTTATACTATTTTTAGTGATTTTTCAATCTCATCTCACTGCTGCTGTCCGCAACAGTTACTGCAGTAGACTATGCCAATTTCATGAATTTTTCCTTGGCCTTAATCATCCATCATACATGACACAAATTATGGCCACCTTAACAAAATTTGAGTTTCTAAGACTCGTGGCTATAGGTTCTAGCATCCCACTCGACGACCACATAGGCCATTTTCACATGGCTTAAAGTTTACAATCCCACAAATCGACAAAATATAATAGCCTATACATGCCAAATGTTCTTCAACAACAAAAAAAAGTAATACCACAAGATTTCAGCCGGTGTGATGACTTCAACGACGGTTCCGAGCACACAACAAGACGAGTCCCGGTGACCTAAAATGGGTGACAAGAAAACACTGAGTGAGTTTACAACTCAGTAAGTCATAAGCATTCGTCAATCCATCGATAAAATTACTACTACATGTACAACAAATGAAACTAGGTACTCGTCCATATCGAATCCATACCATAATACCTCGAACCTTTCGGTCCAATCTCGTACCAATTCATACATCCACATTTCATATTCTACACAACAAGATAATCAAGCATTTTTACACATTAACTCATTTTCCAGCACAACCATACAATTTCAATCATCACATAGATTTAAGGCTTACCAATTCAACCCCAAGCATGGACGTATTTTCTATTCATCATGAGCTCGAGGTACTTACCCGATCCGCTGTCCGTGATCAACTCGATAATATCGCACACTCAGTGCCAATAGTGATGCAAAAGCATATAATAAGTCCGCACACTTAGTGCTATATAATCAGCTCGCACACATAGTGCTATATAATCAAATTCGCACACTTAGTGCTGTACAAATTTTAAATCCGACACTTAGTGCCAATCTTGTCACCGTGTCCATTTATACCCGCACACTTAGTGCCAAGACCAATACGTTATGCATTTTACTACCTTTATACATTCAACAATGGCATCATTCCATACACACATTTCCACTTACACATCAATTCATTAAACACAATTGCATATATATATTATGATCATTTAAATCAATGCCAAATATATGCTTTATGACTTACCTTATATTGGATGAAACGATTTCCAATCGACTACTCGATTATCTTTCCTTTGCCTTTGCTTGATTCTCCACCTCTAGCTTCTTGAGCTAAATTTAACAAATAAATTGGTTTTATCATTTGAGCATCGGAAGAGGAATTCAAGATGCCTAGCCAATATATAAATATCTACTCATTAGGCATCAAAGTCGCATATGTACAAAATCATGAATCGAACTCAACACCTTAGTTAGTATTCCTCTTAGCGAATTTTCTAAGCCAAGAATAGGCATCAATATGCTTGCCTCTAACCGAATGCATGCACACCAATTTCCCTCATGTGGCGAATATGCATGCCCATGTTGAGGCCGATTATGCACTTAATACCACACAAAACAGCATGCATTTTACTAACTAACGCATTACATATTGTAGCTCAATACACATCTCTCATGTACTACATAACCGAAAACATCATCCCAAGCAAATATATACCTTGAAATAGTATATATGTCATACCAATTCATCATGTGCAAACACATATTCAAAGCTCAAATCTTACCTACCATGCAACATGCATGAATCATACTTGTGGATATACCATGACCGAATACATCACAACACCATCATTTTGGTCATGATTAAGCAAAGAACTTAATGTCTCACTCAAAAATACTAAAAAGAAAGTCCAAGAGCCATCAATCCCCATCACATACACCATTAACAAGCTTCATATTTAACATGCAATGGCATTAACACAAAATCCACCTTGGCCAAATACCATTTCCATGGCATAACAAGGATTTGAACCATGGCTAACATGCACATCAAGTTAGCAACCAAAACAAGCATGAATCTCATGACACAACCTCAAACATACCTTAATCTTGATGCAAGTATAGCCAAATCTCCTTCTAGTTCTCTTCTAAACCAAGCATGAAGCAAAAATCCTCCCTTTTTCCTTAGTATTTTCGGCCAAAGAAGAGAAAATGGATGAACAAAATTTTCTTTTCTCTTCCACAATGCACGGCAAGGGGGGTTTCACTCACACACACACATTTTTTTTTCTTTCTTTATTACCCATACTCATTTGTTTATTGTTTCTCCCTAGTGCACCAACAAAACATGTTTCATGACATGTTTAGCCCATGATTCCTTGTCATGGCGGCCACTTCATGTTAAGGGGAAATTTGACATGCAAATCCCTTATTTTTGCATGCATTATCAACTAGTCATCCCACATTTCCCCATCATACTTTCAATGTTTACTACTAGGCCCTTTCTAGTGAAATTCACATTTATAACTCTAAATCGAAACATCAAAATGTCACACATGAATTAACACATATTATAGGCATCAAAATAAATTATAAATTATTTTTATGCCTCGGTTTTAATGGTCCCGAAACCACATCCCGACTAGGGTCAATTTTGGGATGTCACAAATACGAATGTGTCATGATTTATTGATAATTGTGCTTGGCTATTTGAATGATGTCCGGGCTAAGTCCCAAGGCTTTGTGTTAAGTGACCATATCCGAACTAAGATCCGAAGGCGTTAAATGCGAGTTAATAAATCCGGGTTAAGCCCGAAGGCATTTGTGCGAGTTAATAAATCCGGGTTAAGCCCGAAGGCATTTGTGCGAGTTACTAAACCCGGGTTAAGTCCCGAAGGCATTCGTGCGAGTTACTATAACCGGGGTTTGTCCCAAGGCATTTTAGCTAGTCGTTATATCCGGTTAAATTCGAAGGTACGTGATTCGAGAACGAGCGTTCTTGCTGTAAAATTTCAGTTAATACGCTTGAAAAATTCCAGCAATGAGGTATGTTCGTATGTGCTTGAAATTAGTTGATTCCCTTCGAATGATATTCGCTCAGTCGAGTAATGAGCTTCCGGTATTTGGCTAAGATGATCCCTTATGTATGAATATAGGGGTTGGAATGTGAAATAAGTATGACATTGAGAATTTGTGCATACGAAATTATCCGTTAGCTATATGATTGCTATGCTTTTGTTGTGCTGGAATCCCTTGCTCAATCTTACTAAGCATAAATTGCTTACTCCGTTTCTCTGTTTCTCTGTTTTATAGATTTTGCTCGTTAGCTATCGGATTCGGGATCATCAAGTCAAGTCATCCACACTATCAAAGCCCTTTTGGTATTCTTTTAGTTGAACTCCGGATATGGCATGTATAGGACTACCCTTTGCTATTTTTCAAATCGTTTTGTGATGTATGTGTGTGACCATGCGAAAATGGCTCGTAAAAGTGGGGTATGGCATTAGACTATTTGTGTTTATGTATATATGTATGGTTTCATGATGTGAGCATGGACTGGAATGGAAGTGTTAGGCAAATGATCAGCCATTGGAATGGCTAAATATGAGTATATGTGGACCTATGTATGACAAAACTCTAGTTGGTCCATGGAAACCACGAAATAGGTAAAGTTTACCTTGAAAACAGATACGGACAGCAGCAGTGGTGAGCATTTGAAAAATCACTAAAATTTGTAGGAATGGAATTAAATAGTGAATAAATTATGTAAATTAACCTTGATGAATCTACTTTCATATGGAAGAAACAAAACGGTCATATGAGTTATATGTTAAGAGATATTAAAGTTCTTGTGAAACAGGGCCAGAACAGTTTCTGGATCCCCTGTTCCGACTTTGGAAATTCATTTTAAATTAACCAGAGATGATTAGGAGTCATGCCATATATGTATAGATTCCTATTTTAGTCTAGTTTCTAAGGAAATAAACAGCATCAGTATTGAAGACCTGTACAGGAAGATATCCAATTCGTAATACATAAAGGTCTGTGTAGTTGAACCTTGGAATAGGGGAGACTTTAACTAATAAACTGTACTAATTGGCTTGACCAAAAATTCTAGAAAAAAATCTGTAGATGGACATATGAGTTTAGTTTCGAGGAAAAATTACGAAACTTATTTTCGAGTTTTGAAACTCAAGATATGATTTTTAAGGCGACAGTGATGCAGTAACCAGCTTGTCTGGAAATTTTTAAATTGACAGTGAAAATGATTAAGTTAAGTTTGTGTGCACCTTGTGTTCGACTCCGGTAACGGACTCGGGCACGGGGTGTTACAATTTTATTGGTATCAGAGCTATGGTTTAGTCGATTCTAGGACTACCGTAATGCGTTTGGGTCTAGCTATACATGCCATTTTATGTGATTATTTGATAGTGTGGTGATTTCTGACGTTTGAATTTGTGTTTATTTATAGTAATGGATCCCGATCCCAACCGAGCGATAGCTGATGATGTGGAGAGTGTGGCGCCTGCTCCCGCACAAGGGACAGCGCCGGCGGACTCTCAACCTATTGCTAGCAATCCGAATGATGAGGCTAGGCAAGCCTTTTATAGCGTGATGAATGATTGGTTTAACCAATACATTCGAACTAACACGGCTGTTCCACAACCTCCATTCCCGACTAATACAACCCCCGCACCTACGATGCCTCCGGTAACTGACCAAATAAGGTCGAATAAGCCCCCAGTTGATAGAATCCGAAAACATGGGGCTACTGAATTTAAAGCTACAGATAGCGATGATGCCGAGCAAGCTGAATTTTGGTTGGACAACACTATCCGGGTACTCGATGAGCTATCTTGTACGCCCGATGAATGTCTAAAGTGTACTATCTCCTTGCTACGTGATTCTGCCTACTATTGGTGGAGTACTCTGACTTCTGTTGTGCCCCGAGAGCAAGTAACTTGGGAGTTTTCCAAACCGAGTTTGGAAAAAGTATATCGATCGAGATTCATGGATCAAAACGGAAGGAATTTCTTGAACTTAAACAAGGTTCCATGTCGATTACCGACTATGAACGAAAGTTTGTGAGGCTTAATGGTATGCAGCGAGAATGCATTTCTTCGAAGTCGTGATGTAAACGCTCAAGATGGATGAATGATGATATAAAGCTGTATGTTGGCCCGAAATATGTAAGAAAAGGGTGCGAAGCATACCTTGCGTATGTACTTGATGATAAGGAGTTAGAAATAAAACCCGAATCTGCGGTGGTTTGTGAATACCGGATGTTTTTCAGAAGAATTACGGGTTTGCCACTGTTCGGAGGTAGAGTTTGGTATTGAGCTTATACGGGACCACACCGATTTCGATAGCTCCGTATCGTATGGCACCAACGAATTAAAGGAGTTGAAAGCTCGGTTGCAAGAGTTGGTGGATAGAGGTTTTGCTCGCCGAGTTTTTCACCTTGGGGTGCACCGGTGTTGTTTGTGAAAAGAAGGACGGAACCATGAGGTTGTGCATCGACTATCGTCGACTTAATAAAGTGACAATAAAGAACAAATATCATTATCGCAGATCGATGATTTGTTCGATCAAGCTGAAGGAGCCTCGGTGTTCTCAAAATAGATTTGAGATCGGGCTATTATCGATTCATGAATCCGAGATTCGGATATACCCAAACTGCCTTCAGAACGAGATATGGTCACTACGAGTTCTTAGTGATGCCGTTTGGGCTCACTAATGCCCCTGCGGTATTTATGGATTTGATGAATCGGATCTTTAGACCGTACTTGGATCGGTTCGTAGTTGTGTTCATTGAAGACATCTTGGTCTATTCAAGAGATGAGACCGAACATGCGGAGCACCTGAGATTAGTGTTGCAAATATTACGGGATAAGCAGTTATATGCTAAGTTCGGCAAGTGTGAGTTCTGGTTAAGAGAGGTTAGCTTCTTGGGTCATGTGGTATCTGCATCGGGTATTCGAGTCGACCAGAGTAAAATTTCAGCCATACTTAACTGGAAGCCTCAGAAATATTAATGAGGTTCAAGCTTTTGGGACTTGGTTACTACCGACGGTTTGTAAAAGGATTCTCGATGATAGCCACACCCATGATGAAACCGCTGAGAAAGATGTCAAGTTTGAATGGACGGAAAAGTGTCGAAAAGTTTCGATCAATTGAAAACTCATTTGACGGAAGCTCGATATTAGTGCGGCCGAATCGGCAAAGAGTTTGTCATCTATAGTGATGCCTCCCTACTTGGGTTAGGTTGTGTATTGATGCAAGAAGGTCGAGTTGTGGCCTATCGTCGAGACACTTAAAGCCACATGAGAAAAATTATCGACCCATGATCTCGAGTTGGTCGCCATCGTATTCGCCTTAAAGATATGGCGACATTACTTATTTGGTGAGAAGTGCCATGTGTATTCGGATCACAAAAGTCTCAAATATTTGATGACTCAAAGAGACTTAAATCTGCGACAAAGACGTTGGCTCGAGTTGTTAAAAGATTATGAGCTTGTCATTGATTATCACCGGGAAAGGCTAATGTGGTTGCGGACGCCTTAAGCCGAAATCACTTTTTTGCTTCTGACGATGAATGTACACTTGTCTATTCTACCCGACAATGTGTTAGTAGCAATTAAAGGCCAAACCATCATTGATTAGTCAAATTCGTGAAGCTCGTAAAGTCGACGATAAGTTGGTTGCAAGACGGGCTGAATGTGTTCGAAGGTGGAATCGAGTTTCAAGTTGATGATGACGATTGTTTGAGGTTCGAAATCGTTTGTGTATTCCAAGAAATTGAACTTATTTCGATAATTCGAACGAAGCCCATTGTAGCCGAATGGCAATCCACAGGAAGTACGAAGATGTACAACGATTTGAAACGTCGGTTTTGGTGGCATGGTATGAAACGAGACGTCTCGACTTTGTTTGAGATGTTTAATATGTCAACAAGTGAAAGCGGAACATCAAGTGCCTTCAGGATTACTTCAGCCGATTACGATACCCGAGTGGAAATGGGATCGAGTCACAATGGACTTTGTGTCCGGACTGCCATTGTCAACAAGTAAAAAGGATGCGATTTGGGTTGTTGTTGATAGACTGACTAAGTCGGCTCACTTTATCCCCGTACGTACGGACTCTTCATTGGATAAACTTGCTGAATTGTATGTTTCTCGGTTGTGAGATTACACGGGTACCTATTTCTATTGTATCGGATAGAGATCCGAGATTCACCTCGCGATTTTGGAAGAAATTGCAAGAAGCCTTGGGCACCAAGTTGCATTTAGCACCGCTTTTCACCCCAAACCGATGGTCAATCCGAGCGGATAATTCAGATACTTGAGGATATGTTGAGATGTTGCATCCTCGAGTTCGATGGTTCATGGGAACGGTATTTACCTTTGATTGAATTCGCACAACAATAGTTTTCAATCAAGTATTAAAATGGCGCTTACGAGGCCTTGTGCGGCGTAAATGCCGTACACCATTGTTTTGGACCGAGCTCGATGAAAGCAAAATTTCGAGTGGATTTGATTAAAGATGCTGAACAGAAAGTAAAAGTAATCCGTGAAAGTCGAAGATAGCCTCCGATCGTCGAAGTCGACGCAGATCTCAAACGAAAAGACATTGAGTATCGTGGGAGATAAAGTGTTTCTTAAAGTTTCATACGGAAAAAGATACTCGATTTGGTAGTAAAGGCAAATTGAGTCCGAGGTTCATCGGGCCATATGAGATATCCGAACGAGTCGGTCCAGTTGCATATCGCTTGATTTTGCCTCCTGAACTTGAAAAGATTCACGACGTCTTTCATGTTTCAATGCTTCGACGCTATAGATCTGATCCGTCGCACGTAATTAGTCCATCAGAGGTTGAAATTCAAGCCAATATGAGTTATGAAGAAGAACCGATTCGTATCCTAGCACGTGAAGTGAAAGAGTTGCGAAACAAGAGGGTTCCGCTAGTGAAAGTGTTATGGCTCAAACACGGGATAGAAGAAGCTACTTGGGAACCCGAGAACTCTATGAAAGAGCGATACCCAAACCTATTTATCGGTAAGATTTTTGGGGACGAAAATTTCTTAAGTGGGGGAGAGTTGTGACAGCCTTAAAACAACCCTAGTCGGAATGTGGTTTCGGGACCACAAAACCGAGGCATAAAAATAATTTAATATTTATTTTATTGCCTATAATATGTGTTAACTCATGTGTGACATTTTTGATGTTTTAATTTAGAGTTATAAATGTGAATTTCACTAGAAAGGACCTAGTAGAAAACTTTGAAAGTATGACGGAAATGTGTGATGACTAATTTAAAGCATGCATGCAAAACAATGGACTTGCATGTCAAATTCCCCTAATAGCTAGTGGCCGGCCATGACAAGGAAATATGGGAAAGACATGTCATGAAACATGTTTTGTAAGTGCATTATGTAAGGAGAAATAAAATAAGATGCATGGGTAATAAAAAATAAAAAAATTGTGTGTGAAGGCTCTCCCTCCCCATTGCCGTGAGTAGAGGAAAAGAGAAGAAAAAATTGTTGTTCATCTTTTTTCATTTTCTTGGAGCTGAAATTCTAAGGAAGAAGGAAGGGTTCTTGCTTCATGCTTGGTTTGGAGGGGATTAGGAGGAAGTTTGGCCATACTTGTGTTAAGATTAAGGTATGTTTGAGGTTGTGCCATGGGATTCATGCATGTTTTAGTTGCTAGCTTGATGTTTTATTAGCCCATGGTTCAAATCTTTGCTATGTCATGGAATGATATTCGCCAAAGTGGATGTGGTGTTAATGCCATTGCATGCTAAATATCAAGCTTGATAATGATACATGTGATGGGGATTGAGGACTCTTAGATTTTCTTTTAGCATTTTGAATGAGATACTAAGTTCTTTGTTTAACCATGACCAAATTGAAACGGTATGGTGTGGTGGTGTATTCGGCCATGGTATATCCATAAGTCGATTCATGCATGTTGCATGGTAAGTAAGATTTGAGCTTTGGATATGTGTTTATATTTGGATATAAGCAACTTGAGATTCGCCCTTGCACCTACATGAATATATGTTTGCACATGATGTATTGGTATGACATGTATACTATTTCAAGGTGTATATTTGCTTGTGATGATGTTTTGGTTATGAAGGAAATGATAGATGTGTATTGAATTACAATATGGAATCGTTAGTTAGTAAAATGTATGCTGTTTTTTTGTGTGGTATTAAGTGTATAATTGGCCTCAACATGGACATGCATATTCGCCACATGAGGGAAATGGTGTGCATGCATTTGGTTAGAGGCAAGCATATTGATGCCTATTCTTGGCTTAGAAAATCCGGCTAAGGAGAGTACTAACTAATGTGTTGAGTTGATTCATGATTTCCGTACATATGTGACTTTAATGTCTAATGAAAATATGTGGGCTAAGTACCTTGAATTCCTCTTCGATGCTCAAATGATAAAACCAATTTATTTGTTAAATTAAGCTCAAGAGCAAAGGGAGCTAAATCCGATAAGGGGAAGGAAAAAGTCGTCGAATAGCCGTCGAAATCGTTCGACCACGTCCGAGGTAAGTTCTCGAGTAATGGAACTTAGATTATGATTTGATTAGATCATGCTCTTTGTGTGTGGCTATTGAGCCGAAATTGCAAATGTGATAAGTGACTTGTGTTTGAATTTTGCTAATGAGAATGAAATACGAATGTGTCATGATTTATTGATAATTGTGCTTGGCTATTTGAATGATGTCCGGGCTAAGTCCCGAAGGCTTTGTGTTAAGTGACCATATCCGAACTAAGATCCGAAGGCGTTCGTGCGAGTTAATAAATCCGGGTTAAGCCCGAAGACATTTGTGCGAGTGAATAAATCCGGGTTAAGCCCGAAGGCATTTGTGCGAGTTACTAAACCCGGGTTAAGTCCCGAAGGCATTCGTGCGAGTTACTATAACCGGGGTTTGTCCCGAAGGCATTTGAGCTAGTCGTTATATCCAGTTAAATTCCGAAGGTACGTGATTCGAGAACGAGCGTTCTTGCTATAAAAATTTCAGTTAATACGCTTGAAAAATTCCAGCAATGAGGTATGTTCGTATGTGCTTGAAATTAGTTGATTCCCTTCGAATGATATTCGCTCAGTCGAGTAATGAGCTTCCGGTATTTGGCTAAGATGATCCCTTATGTATGAATATAGGGGCTGGAATGTGAAATAAGTATGACATTGAGAATTTGTGCATACGAAATTATCCGTTAGCTATATGATTGCTATGCTTTTGTTGTGCTGGAATCCCTTGCTCAAACTTACTAAGCATAAATTGCTTACTCCGTTTCTCTGTTTCTCTGTTTTATAGATTTTGCTCGTTAGCTATCGGATTCGGGATCATCGAAGTCGAAGTCATTCACACTATCAAAGCCCTTTTGGTATTCTTTTAGTTGAACTCCGGATATGGCATGTATAGGACTACCTTTTGCTGTTTTTCAAATACGTTTTGTGATGTATGTGTGTATAGCCATGCGAAAATGGCTCGTAAAAGTGGGGTATGGCATTAGACTATTTGTGTTTATGTATATATGTATGGTTTCATGATGTGAGCATGGACTGGAATGGAAGTGTTAGGCAAATGATCAGCCATTGGAATGGCTAAATATGGGTATATGTGGACCTATGTATGACAAAACTCTAGTTGGTCCATGGAAACCACGAAATAGGTAAAGTTTACCTTGAAAACAGATACGGACAGCAGCAGTGGTGAGCATTTGAAAAATCACTAAAATTTGTAAGAATGGAATTAAATAGTGAATAAATTATGTAAATGAACCTTGATGAATCTACTTTCATATGGAAGAAACGAAATGATCATATGAGTTATATGTTAAGAGATATTAAAGTTCTCATGAAACAGGGCCAGAACAGTTTCTGGATCCCCTGTTCCGACTTTGGAAATTCATTGTAAATTAACCAGAGATGATTAGGAGTCATGTCATATATGTATAGATTCCTATTTTAGTCTAGTTTCTAAAGAAACAAACAGCATCAGTATTGAAGACCTGTACCGGAAGATATCCAATTCGTAATGCATAAAGGTCTGTGTAGTCGAACCTTGGAATAGGGGAGACTTTAAATAATAAACTGTACTAATTGGCTCAACCAAAAATTCTAGAAAAAAATCTGTAGATGGACATATGAGTCTAGTTTCGGAGAAAAATTACAAAACTGATTTTCGAGTTTTGAAACTCAAGATATGATTTTTAAGGAGACAGTGACGCAGTAACCAGCTTGTCTGGAAATTTTTAAATGGACAGTGAAAATGATTAAGTTAAGTTTGTGTGCACCTTGTGTTCGACTCCGGTAACGGACTCGGGCACGGGGTGTTACGAATAGTGTCTCCAAATCTTTAATGCAAACACAATGGCGGCTAGCTCTAAATCATTTGTTAGGTAATTTTTCTCATGAGGTTTGAATTGTCTAGATGCATAGGCTATCACTTTGCCTTCTTGCATAAGCACACATCCCAAACCATTCAAGGATGCATCACTAAAGATCATGAACTCCTTTCCCGGCTCAGGTTAAACTAACACTAGAGCTTCAGTCAACAACGCTTTCAGTTTCTCAAAACTCTGTTGGCATTTCTCTGTCCATTCAAACTTAACATCCTTTTGTAACAACCTCGTCATTGGAGTGGCGATCATAAAAAATCCTTTAACAAACTGTCTGTAATAGCCAGCCAAGTCTAAAAATCTTCTAATCTCTGTCACATTCTTCGGCGGTTTCCAGTCAACAATGTCTGAAATTTTACTTGGGTCAACTCTAATACCATCTCTCGAAACAATGCGTCCTAAAAACCCGACTTCACGAAGCCAAAATTTGCTTTACTAAACTTGGCATATAACTATTTGTCCCTCAAAGTCTGCAAAACAGTTCTCAAGTGCCTGACATGCTCTGCCTCATCTCTTGAATAAATCAAAATATCATCGATGAACACCACAAAAAATTTATCCAAATAAGGCTGAAATATTCTATTCATTAAATCCGTAAACACAGCAGGAGCATTTGTTAACCCAAATGGCATAACGAGGAATTCGTAGTAGCCATACCTCGTTCTAAAGGCAGTCTTAGGCACATCTGATTCTTCAACCCGCAAATAATAGTAACTGGACCTTAGGTCTATATTTGAAAATACTGTGGCTCCCTTCAATTGATCAAATAGGTCATCAATCCTTGGCGAAGGATACTTGTTCTTGATTGTCACCTTGGAGAGCTAACGATAATCTATACATAGCCTCATCGGACCATCCTTCTTTTTCACAAATAATACAGGAGTGCCCCAAGGTGAAAAGCTCAACCGCGCAAAACCCTTGTCAGTCAACTCCTGCAACTGAACATTCAACTCCTTCAATTCCGTTGGGCCATCCTATATGGAGCAATTGAAATAGGCGTAGTATCAGGAGTTAAATCAATGCCAAACTCTACTTCCCTATCAGGAGGTAACCTAGGCAATTCCTCCGAGAACACGTCTGAATACTCACTTACTAGTGGTACAGATTCAATATTTAATTTAGACCTTTTCGTGTTCAACACAAAGGCAAGGTAAGCTTATCCACTAATTCATCTGATTCAACCCGAAGAACATTACCATTCTCACATTTCAGTTCAATAAACTTTCTTCCATAATTCACTACCACATCATCAGTGGTCAACCAATCTATACCAAGAATTACATCAACTTCATCAAATGGTAATAGCATAAGATTAGCTGGGAAACAATGACCCCAAATCAACAAAGGGTAGTTCTTACGCACCTTATCCACTAACACATACTTGCCTAACGGGTTTGACACTTTTATTACGAATTCAATAGATTCAACGGGTAAGTTCATATCAGACACCAATTTCATGCAAACATACAAATTGGTAGACCCTGAATCAATCAAAACAACAACAGTAGTATCATAGATAGAAAATGTACCCGTGATCACATCAGGAGATGAGGTCTCTTCACGAGCGCGAATGGCGTAGGTCCTCGCAGGTGCCCTACCCTTGAATCTTACAGTTGGCTCCCTAGGCACTTCATGCACTTCATGCACTCCTTTGGTGTGCATGACAGCTCATCAAAGACTCGAATGGTGTTCTCGAGCCAAAACTCCTCTCTTTTTGGATCATCATCAATGTTAGCTCAGAACTCTTCAGCTTCTTGCTTTCTAATTTGATCAACCGGAGGCCTTTCCCTTGTTACCATCTCAACAACTTGGGGAGATATAGGGGTAGGATGAGGAATAGGAGGGGGGAGGTTGAACGCCCGGGTTTGCCCGAACAAACTTGATGTATAAATTATTCATCATGTGGAGAAAGGCTTCTCTGCCTCCTTCTCCTCTAATAAGTATCTCGGGTCTACTATCAAATGGCACTACTCCTTCAGTGGGAGCAGGCGCATTACTTTCTACATCGTTAGCAACTGCTCGTTTAGGATCCATTTACTATATAAAACACAATTTAAATTGTCAGAAGCTGTCACAATATCATCATATACGTGTGGCATGTATAGCTAGACTTTCACACTAGCTACGTAGTCATAGAACCAACTAAACTGTAGCTCTGATACCACTAAATGTAACACTCCTTACCCGTGTACAACGCCTGGATAGGATACAAGGCATTACCGAGCTTGAACATACACTACTATGTAAAATCGGGCCATGAAATTTTGTTCAAATTTAAAATTTATTCAAAAACATGCATATTGTCCCTTACATGGGTCTACGAGACCCAAAGCATGCATCGAGGGCGGTTCGGGACTAAACTGTGAACTTTAGAAAAATTTTCATAAAACAGGGTCGCACGCTTGTGTGGACACAATGACACATCCGTGTGCCCTTGACATGCCCGTGTCTCTAGGCCGTGTAACTCTCTATTTATGACATCAGCATCAATTAAGGGTCACACGGCCAAGTCACATGCTCATGTGCTAGGCCGTGTGACAAATTTAATTTTTGCATTGAAGGTGCAAACTTCACATAGCCTGGGCACACGCCCATGTCCTAAGGTCGTGTCCTCCACACAGCTGAGACAAACGGCCGTGTCTCTTCCCGTGTGTTTACTACCATGCATACTAACTTGAAAAGTTAGCGTACAGGAGACACACGGCTAGACAACACACCTATGGGACTGGCCGTGTGTCACACACGGTCCAAACATATGCCCGTGTGTCTACATGTGGAAAAATTTACCAAGTCCTCTTGTCACCCATAACAACACAAACACATTCACATGTCAATGGTGATAGATTAGGCAATGGTTGGGTTACTTAGACCTCCAAAACTTTACGTCATACATGACATTCACATATCATGGTATACATGTTTAAAACTCCTCACTTGACAAGTTCAGTCATTTCATTTCTTTACCTTTGTTCATATTATGACTATGCTAATTCGTATCATTTATCCGTCAAGCATGAGTTCCACCTTTTATCATTCACTGTTAGCAACCAATTTAGCACACACCACACGAGTAATAACACATCCCATGCATGTACCAATATTTAGAAATTTTAACCCAATAATCAAAATGAACCATGTTTCTTGGCCATAAACAAAAGGGAATAATATACCAAAAGGAGCCATCACTTTGGCTAACAAATATGACACAAGTAACAAAATGCTAAGCCCCCTCTACATGTCATACTTAAAAGTATTAAACCAAATATACCCTAAAGCATTTGTTGATAGTGTAACTCGAGCTTCGACTTCCATGATCCCCGAGCTAGCTTGGCGATGATAAAAGAAAAGGGAAAAGAGAGAAGGGTAAGCATAAACTTAGTAAGTTACATGTAAAATAATAAACAACATAAGTCAAGTTAATCATGGGTTAAACATGTTATCAATTATCACCACAATATCATATTACACACATGAACATAATCAAAATTGACATTAAATGTCATTAAACATCATGTTTATCTTATTCCTTTCTACTCATGCTAAACTTCCCATCATGAATCGAGTTCAATATTCATGGGATTTACGTACATACCTATACCATACATTCTTACTCATGTCACTCCACTTCTTAACCCAAAATCTTGAATGGCCCATTGAACCACCCAAAATACTAAAGGACACTTAAGATTATCATACACCAAATAAAGTACCAATGCCATGTCCCCGACATTGTCTTACATGAATCCACATATCATCGTCGATGCCATGTCTTAGACATTGTCTTACACTAGCACATATATCATCGCTGATGCCATGTCCCAGACATGGTCTTACACTGGCATACATATTATCGTTGATGCTATGTCCCAGACATGGTCTTACACAAGCACATATCTCGGATGCCAATGCCATGTCCCAGACATGGTCTTACACGAAAACTCATTTAGCACGGTGTCACGACATCCAAGTACTAAGTATTCCTTTGGGTCACCCAGGGCTTACGAGATACGAGGCTATCGCTAAACTTCCATTAGACCATCACAAATCAATTTCTTTAAAGTATACATACATGTATCATATAATGTCAAATATTAAATACGTAACATTGGAGTTATTGAATTACTTACACACAACTTACCTCGGTGCAAAATATGACAATTTGCGATTTAATCTATGACCTTGTCTTTTCCTCGGTCAAGGTTTATCCCTCGTCCCTCTTGGTCTATAATAGCACATTTAGCTCATTTAATACACTCACTATTCAATTCAGTCCAAAAATCATGATATGAAAAAATTACAATTTTGCCCCTAAAATTTCACAAAATTATGAAATTGCTCCTAGACTCGTAAAATGAAAAGTATCCCATTTTCTCATTACCCAAGCCTAGCCGAATAATTTATTCTCTTATACCATCCCAAACATTTTCATTTATTCACACATTTACACATAGTTTTTACAACTTTTACAATTAGGTCATTTATATCAATTTCACCAAAAACCACCTAGTAAAAGTTATTTATCACACCTCAAACCTCCATATTCTTCCATTAGACATCAAAGCACAAGCATGTCATTCATGGTTATATTTTTGAACATGAATCCTAACTCAAATTAAG
The DNA here is from genome assembly GCF_025698485.1 of Gossypium arboreum. Taxonomy (NCBI): domain Eukaryota; kingdom Viridiplantae; phylum Streptophyta; class Magnoliopsida; order Malvales; family Malvaceae; genus Gossypium; species Gossypium arboreum. The sequence goes on from NC_069082.1 coordinate 34,598,666, forward strand.
GGTAGAAATAACTAAATCGTGCTATGAGGATTTCAAAAATATAAAGAACATTAAAAATGGGGCTAGGATACACTTACTTTGAGCTTGAAAGATGAAAGAAACCCTAGCTATGTCCCCTTATGAAATTCGACTAAGATGGAGAAGATGGACTCAAATTTTGACTATTTTTCCCTTTTAATTCTTTTAAATACCAATAGACCAAAATGCCCTTCCATTAAAACTTTGATATATTATCCCTCTTATGTCCATTTTTGTCCAAAATGACATATAATGGCCTGTTTACTAAATACGAACTTCAAATTTCAAATCCCATCACATTTGAGTCCTTAAATCAACTAGAACAAATATTTTTCTCTTATTGCAATTTAGTCCTAATGATTCAATTAGACACCTTATAGGTAATATTTCTCATAAATATTTTCACACAGTTATTTAATCACACAGTAGACCTTAAAACTTTATCGATATAAATATTTCTACCTCAGATTTGTGGTTTTGAAACCATTGTTCCATTTAGGCCCTAATTTAGGATGTTACACATAACGTCTAGGCTGGGTTAGGGAGGTTACAACATGCCCCTCTAATATTCCCCTCGTGTTTGGCCATCGTAAGTAATGTCGAAAAACCTTCTACACAAATTAGAAATGAATATGGGCTCAAGGGGTTGCCTTGTCTCAATCCTCGGGAAGGTCAAAAAACCTCTCCCTGAATCCCGTTAAAGATCATCGAGTATAAAATAGTTACCACACAATAAATTACCAAAGAAATCCATTCATTACAGAATCCTAATCACTTCATCATATTTTCCACAAAACTCCACTACACTCTGCCATAAGCCTTGGTCATATCTAACTTTAGAACAAAATCTCGCTTATGTACATCTCGCTTCTACTTGAAGGAATGTAGTACCTCATAAGTAATGAATATATTATCTGTGATTTGTCTACTTGGATCAAATGTCACTTGTGATTCATCAATACAACTGTCTAGTGTAACATCCCTAACCCGTATCTGTCGCTGGAATAGGGTTACGATTCATTACTGGATAATACACATCATTCACAAACTTTTATGCATTCATAATCTAAATCCACTCAACTCATTCACGTTGCCCCTCATAAGGTCCTACGAGACCTTAAAACATGCTTAAAAGATGTTTGGGACTAAACCGATAACAATAAAAAAACTTTGGGAAAAATAGAAAGATTTCATGCATTCAGGGGTCACATGCCCTTGTAAACAGGCCGTGTGCCTCACACGACCACCAAACATGCCCGTGTCACAGGTCGTGTGAAAACAAGGCATACATACTGACTTGCACCATACGGTTGAAAACACGTCCGTGTGCCAGGCCATGTGAAATCTAGAGGGGTTACTGACTTGGCTCACATGGCCGACCACACGCCCATGTGCCACACACGGCTAGAAGACATACCCATATGTCTAGGCCGTGTCAAACCTATATGGTATACTGACTTAATTCCCCAAGTGTAACACCCTTTACCCGTATCCAACGTCGGGACAGGATTCGAGGCATTACCAGACTTAAACATACACATTCGCATGAAACTGGGCCATAAAATTTCGTCCAAATTAAAAAAATTCATACACAAACATATTGTCCTTTATTCGGGCCTACGAGGCCAAATACATACATCGGAAGCGGTTCGGGACTAAACTGAATACTTTAGAAAACTTTGGGATAACTCAAAAATTTTCCTACTTTGGAGAGTTACACGTCCGTGTAGAATGGGCCGTGTGTTCGCACACGCCCATGTGGCTTGGGACACGCCTGTGTCCTCAGCCCGTGTAACTCTCTGACTATGACGTCATCAACTAAATAAGGTCACACAACCAAGTTACACGCCCATGTGCTTAGGCCATGTGGCGAACTAAATTCCAAAATTAATTGCAAACTTCACACGGCCTGGGCACACACCCATGTCCTAAGACTGTGTCCTTCACACGGCTGAGACATACGGCCATGTCTCTACCCGTGTGTTTACTACTGGGCATTTTGTTTTGCATAATTAGGGTGCGGGGGACACACAGCTGGATCACACGCCTATGGGACAAACCGTGTGTCACACATGCCCTTGTGTCTAACCATGTGGACAATTTCTAGGCTATTTTCCAAGCCATTTGCCACCCTTAAACACTCACATACTTACACATACTTCATAGCATGCAACATGGCACATTTGATTACTCAAGCATTTACATTCATGGTTAAATTATGACTTGTTAATGTCAACATATCACCTATTCAAACTATCATGCTTTCCTATGGCATTCCACACAAATTTCATATTTGTCCATCATCTTTACTAACCTACTTTCAAGTTACATACTTACATCACCTTTATTGTCATACACATTAACCATATTTCATACACCAAACATACATGCCATCCATCACACTCATTAACCATAAGCAACCATAACCACATTAAAGCATAAGCACATTTTCATGCATGCACCAATAATTAGGGCTACAACCCAAAAAATCAATATGAGCCACCTCTCATGCCCATATACAAAATAATCACAACACTTTCATGAGCCAACTCATTTGGCTAATCAATATAACACATAAGAAAAATACCAAGTCCCTATACATGCGATACTCTAAATAATGAGACTAGCTATACCCAAATATTCAATTGATAGTGTGATCGAAAACTTTAGCATCATTCGATCCCTGAGCTAGCTTGGTGACACTACAAGAGATGGAAAGGAAAAGGGGTCAGCATTAAAGCTTAGTAAGTTCACATGCCAATAAGATGCAACTTAAACAAGCATTAATCATACATTTAACATAATTAACATAATCTTGCACTTTATCAAATCTCTTAAACTCATTCTTCATATATATATATTCTCACCACAAGTTCATCATATCTCATTTCATCCTCATGAGTTCGATGTACATACCTGTGCTCACTTGTACATAATAACTTACTTTCTCATCTTTGACGTGTTCATCAAGATTATCCATTAATTTCTGTTAGAGCAACCCATTGAACACTTGGAATACTATCGGATACAACAAAATCTTGCATCTAAGTGCCTCATATGTAGCCAATGCTACCTCATATCACATATCACATGTTGCTCGCTTTCAAGCTACTCACGGGTTTCCTCGCACAAGTTAACGGTCAAAATGTAGCTACACAGCTGCTCACACAAGCTGTCAGGTATCCGCAACACATGCCAGACTACCCGGCCACTGGTAGAACTTACAAGACCAATACCCGAAATGCCAAAACATGTGTCACATGTATCATGAACTCAGACCACAACTCAATGAGTTCAGATGTCGCATATATCATAAACTCATACCATAACTCATGAGTTCAGGTCGCATAGTTCCTAGTGACATGTCACTTGTATCCTAAACTATTCCTAAGGTTCAAATAGGATTCTTTGATACCATATTTCTGTAGAACTTGCTCGTAACGTCGATTTCAATGCTCATAGCACCAATCACATACTCATGGAATAATTAAAGCATAATTCATAATAAAAATTTAGGCAATAAACATATGATACAACATCACATTAAATATGTATGTACTTACCATACATGTAATATTGAAGCATTTAAAGTATGCTACATGTTGCATTATTTGCAAATGAACTTACCTCGGTACAAAATGATAGAAATGGGCCTAATCCTCGTAAACTTTATTTTTCCCCCAATCAAGACTCGAATCACGTTTTTTCTTGATCTATAATGCCAAATTTAACTTGTCCAATACACACATTGCTCATATCGACCCATAATACATCCTTTGGTAAAATTACCTTTTTACCTCTAACTTTTTTCTTATTTACACTTTAGTCCCTAGGCTCGTAAAATGAAATGCATGCATTTTCTTTGTTACCCAAACCTAGCAGAACCTACACCATGGTCATATCAGCCCACATTTTCCTTTATTTCACATTTTACTACTCATTTTTACACCTTTTACAAACAAGTTCCTTTTTAGGTGTTTTCACTAAAAATCACTTAGTACAAGATGTTTATCATACATCAAACTTTCATATTCCTCCATTAAACATCAAAATACAACCATGTCACACATGGGTCAAATTTCATACATGAACCCTAGCTCAAAATATGGTTAGAAATAGCTAGATCATGCTTCAAGGATCTCAAAAACATAAAGATCATTAGCACTGATCTAGGGAGTACTTACAATCAAGCTTGAAATGTTCAAAACCCTAGCTATGGATAGCATGAAATTTTTGGCACCCGTTGGAGAAGATGGACACCATTTTTTACTTGAATTTCCCATTTTATTCTTTTATTAACCAAATGATAAAAATGCCCTTAAGGCCTTTCTTTCTAATTTTTCCTATTCATGCCCATTTTGGTCCAAAATTTTAGAACTTAGTCAAATTGCTATTTAAGGACCTCTAATTAATGATCCAATGCAATTTCATGCTTAAAGCTTTTAGAACACAGGTTTTGCAACTTATTCAATTTAGTCCCTAAAGTCAAATTGGACATCTTAGGCATAGAATTTCTTCATGAAAATTTCACATAAACATGCAATCATATCATGGATCATCAAATAATCATAAAATAATTATTTTTATTTCAGAATTGTTTTCCCGAAACCACTATTTTGACTTGACTAGACCCTAATTTGGGATGTTACACTAGGGGAAGCACGGCCGTGTAGCATGACCGTGTGTCACATACACCTGTGTCTCTTCCCATGTGGACAAAAATAGGTCATTTGTAAGGCCAATTTGCCACCCTTTTCTCATGCTCACTGAAACAAGTAAATAAACAATTCGTACCATATCCATTTCAAACAAATTCCATAATCAATTCAAGCCAAATGTCTATTCAAAAACTTTTATCAACATTCATTCACAAGCATATATCTTTTGAATTTATCAACTTTAATCATACTATATAAATCCTTTACTAAACTCAAAACATTATGATTTGACAACTATGAAATCTTAGCCACATTATTACCAAAACATACCCAACTAAGCCTTCACACATGGCTATCTATACAAATCAAAACACATACATTATAAGCCAAATCTCATGGCTATATTCACAACCAAAGTAACATAACTAGCCTATACATGCCATATACCATATTTACAAGGCTTCAAAAGTACGAACAATGTAATCAATAGTGTTATGATGTTTCCTGACGATCCCCGAGTTCGAGCTAGCTTTGATTATCTATAAAACATAGACAAATATCACACAGTAAGCTTCATAGCTTAGTAAGTTCGTAAGTGATTAATTCAATTCATCAAATAATTGTAATTCAACTATTAACACATTACAAAATCAAAATCATATTAACCACAAACCTTTCTCATGTCTCAAACATGATTAAATATCATCTTATTGAACTTTCTCAATATAATGCTCATGTAGGTTCCGTACATACCTGTATCACCTCGTACTAACCTCTTTCTCAACCACATCATTTCTTTTCCCATTGAACCATTCGGAATAAAAATCAAATACCATTCGGAATAAAAATCAAATACTCAAGGATTTCAATTGATAAGTACCTATACCATGGCCGTAGCCAAATCAAGGTAACTTATCCCAGAGTACCTATACCATGTCCCGTAGCCAAATCAAGGTAACTCCTCTCTGAATACCTATACCATGGCCCGTAGCCAAATCAAGGTATTATTGGCACCAGAAGTACTAATATCATGGCCTGAAGCCAATACATTAACCTAATGACATGTCATTAACATCCTAACTATTCCTAAGGTTCAACAAGGAAGGTTCACTTGTCGATTTCATCGTCGAACACATCTGTATAGTTGTATTCACCATTAAAAAATTATTCATAATCTTGTAATCACATTTTATGCAATACCAAAGCATATAACATACATTGATAATGAAATTACAACATACGAACTTACCTCGTACTCGAAATTGACGAATCGGATCAATTACTCGATAACTTTCGATTTCCCCCGATCTATATCCGAATTCTTTCTTTCTTGATCTATATGTATTCAAAATTAACCCATTTAGTCAACTAGTCATTCAATTTAATCCTTAAACACATATTTGGAAATTTTTACACTTTAGCCCTAAACTTTCACATTTCTTACAATTTAGTCCCTATTTCACAAATACACAAAATTCATCAACCTTTTTTAAACCCAAGCCTAGCCGAATTTCACATAGGCCCCTAGCAGCCCAAAACTTTCATTTATTTCACATTTCATCCCTTCAATTTGTAAATTTCACAATTTAATCCTTATTTGACATTTTTGTCAAAAATCACTTTACAAAACATTAAAATTTATCAACAATTATTCATTTTTCATCATCATCTATCAAAAAGATCAAGTATTCATCAATGGCACTTTACAAAATCATCAACAAATTCAAAAATTAGGGCACGAGCTAACTAGTATTCAAAAATTAAGCTCGAAGCATGCTTCAATCAAAGCTTCAAAGCGTCGAACCCTAAAACATATTCTAAGCTTTTCTTTCTTTTGATTTTCGGTGAAGATGATGATAATTTAGGCTTTTTTTAACTTTGTTTTATTCAATATTAACTTAATAACCTAATTACCATTTTAACCTTAATATAAAACATTTAATATCATTAATTTAATGCCCAACTATCAATGGTCTAATTACAACATAATGACCTTTCATTTAATAAGTCATGGCAATTAAGCACTTTAACAATTAGAATGCAACTTTTTCATTTTACACTATTAAGTCCTTTTTCTCAAATTGAGCTATTAAACGATAAAATTAGCTCGTGAAATTTTCACACATATATAATCACATGCTGTAAACACAAAAAATAATATTAAAAATAAATTTTTGATCTCAGATTTATGGTTCTAAAACAGCTGTTTCAATTTAAGCTAAAATCAGGTTGTACAACTCTCCCTCTTAGGGATTTTCGTCCCCAAAAATCTAACTAGTGAATAGGTTCGGGTATTTCTTTCTAATAGCATCCTCGGGTTCCCACGTAGCTTCTTCAATCCTGTGTTGTAACACCCCAAACCCAGCCTAGACATTATAGCTAAATCTGGTGATGTCACATTGAAGTGTTTTTTGCAAAGTACGATATTGTAAAACCCATTACCAACTAATCCTCTTTGTGTGTTCTTATAGAGGTTCGTTTAGTTTAAAACTCAAGTCGTTTAGAAAAATGCTAATCATATTAAAATTGTTATTACTTTTTAAAACATTGTCTGTTACGGAAGCTTTTAAAATATGTTGCGTAAACGTGGTGTTTTGGGAAAAAAACATTTATCTTTTTGAAAACATGCGTCTTTTCCTACTGCTAGCAATTATAAACAAAAGAAAATAAAAAAATCCAAATTTAAGGTAAAATCCATAGAGGATTTATTACATAAACAAATACCCAAATTAAATTACTTATAAATTAAAAACAATAAGAAAGCAAGTGCAGTTGTGTGGCCATCATTGAGTCCCTCGCAGCACCGATTCGCCTAAGGCTGGGGATTACTGTATTGTTAAACAGATGGGTGAGTTTACGAAAACTCAGTGTGTAATCCCATATAAGAAACAGTCTGAAAACAAGCACAGTCTGGGCCAAGCCCTTTTTAGTAATAGTGACAATATCATTTTGGGCTTTAGCCCATCTCAATACAAAAATAGTCATGTGTTCGGGCCTTGGCCCATTGCAGTAACAGTACATAGTGCAGTAACAGTAAACAGTATGCAAGTCTTACCCATCCAGCCTCTACACTCCATCTCTGTCTAACCTACACTCCATGTGGGGATAAAATCAACCCACCCATCCCTACACTCTAGAATTAGCACCGGTTGCGGCACTAAACAGTATTTGCAGTAAAGCTGCCAGTATAATAGGCTTAGAGCCATCAGTAATTTGCAACAGAGCTGCCAGTACAATACACTTCCTCCAATCATATAAAAACCCCATCCCATGTCATAATATTATACATGTATTCAATATAGTTACAATAGTATGCTAAAATATAAACATACATCACATAGGGGTAAAACAGTCATCTTACAATAAAAGGGCAAAACAATCATTTTACCACATAAGGGCAAAACAGCCATTTTACCTCATAAGGGCAAAACAGTCATTTTACCCCATAAGGGCAAAACAATTATTTTACCCCATAAAGGCAAAATAGTCATTTTACCCCACAAGGGTAAAACAGTCATTTTACCCCATAAAGGCAAAATAATTATTTTATCGATTAAAGGTCCAGGTACGCTTATTGACCCAATAGAAGGTCCACAGTTGTCTCGGGCAACCCATGCAACCTTAACAGTTAAACAGTAAAATGGGCCCAAGGCACATATTGCGGGCGCCCATACGCCCGTGTGGTCCACATAGCCCAGAAATGGCCTTAGCCATGTGAACTACGCAGCTTGGCTCAATATTCACCAAACTTTTGTGTGGTTTACCCGTGTGGGGTCCACACAGCCCATTTCGGCCCAACATGGCCCAAATCAGACTCGGCCTATGAAATTGCTCATGGCTGGCCTCAATGATCTTACGCCCACATCTAGTCATTCAGACTACCACACGAGCGAGCGCACACCCGTGTGATGTTGTCAGCATTTATTTCGGCTTTTGTCGATTTATGAAGGAGCAGTGTTTTTACACACACCTGATTGTGAAAGTGTGCACACCCCTCTTGAGTACTCCAACCTAGATTCAATAACAACACAACATTAGTCTCTACACGATAGGGTTAAAATGACCCCTCTAAAAATATTTATCCAAAAGATCAACACCACTTGCCTTAGACAATCGATTTAGGCTTGCACCCTTCAATCGTTGCAAAACCGATAACTAGCCCTTAAAGGACACCTGCATTCCAACAGAATCCTATTAACCTTAACCAATATCGATACATCAATAGTTTTATCCAAACACGTATCAACTTACCAAAAGAGCGAATCTCAGAATAGAGGAAAGATACAACCGGCCCACCCCTAAACCATAGCCATAGGCACGTGATACATCGAGGTAAAAGGTAGCACAATCACACCCCTAGTAAAACAGCAGTAAAAAAATATGTTAGATACAAGATCAGCATGGAAGAGAGAAAAAGTGAGCGCGAGCAACCATACACTTAATCTGATTGATCAAAAGACAACGCTGAAACTGAAAAACAGCAAGAGGAGAGATGATGTATTCGGCTAATCCTTGAGTGAGGGAGTGAAGAGTACAGAATCGTCCAAGGTAAAACTGATTGAGAGGGAAGAAGAAGGAAGCAATCGGTCAAGGAATCAAGAATAAAAAGTCAAAATAAATGAAAAAGAGGAAGAGAAGCAATATTCGACCAAAGCAATATGTTGCAAAAGAAGAGAAATTGTTTAGACCTAAAAGAGTAGAGAGGGGAACAGAGGAAACATTCGGCCAAGGAGAATAACAACACTAGGAAGAAGTACAACACGAAAAATGAAAGATATCATTTCCAAGAACAATTCTGTCTCTACAGAAAAGAGAAGAATCAAATGTTGACAATTACCTGAACAATGAAGAGCAATTTGCAAATCCCCAAAACCGAATGCATGAGTGCCTACAATCCCACTTCGGCACCAACACTCCCTCAACTTCAAATCCCCTTGATTTTCTCCTAAAATCCTGCCTCAAATCACTTCTCCAATCTCTCAACCATCCAATTTGAATTCCCCTCAACCACTTTAGTGATTCGGTCAACCCACAACTCTCCCACGGCATAAGAGCAAAATAAAACACTCCACTATGCCTGCCAGGATTTGAACCTCAGTCCTCTGGCATAGATAACACGTCACTTACCACTAGACAAGTAGGCCCTTTCTGTCATGTTTTACCCATATTTATTTAAAAGCCTACTGCCTAGAGACAGTGCTTACTCCTTTAAAAAAAATGTTTTGCACCTACCCAGGCTTGAACCTAAAACTTCTGAGGCACTTCCCAAAACACTTAACCACTGAAGTAGATACATAGTTGTGTCACTTTCTTGCACCACTAAACATTAATGAACAGCCTCCTAACTATTCCCATGCTCAACACCTAATACTTCTAGGCCTAAATTCATGGCGTTACAATTCAACCCTCCTTACAGAAATTTCACCCCTAAAATTTCCAACTATCAGATCAGTCACATATCATAGACTACACCACGACGCTCCCGCTGCACACTCTAGTTCCAAAACACTACCACCTTTAATATTGAGTGTTTTCAGTACAATCTATAGATAAACTAGGACAATGCGTCGTCCTCAGCCGCACGATCATGAGACTCAGTCTCAATCTCAGGTGAAACCAGTGTCTCCCTAGCTTTAACACTATACATGTGGCCAGATGATAAGACCCAGCTCGAGAACCTCCACAGCCTCCATCGCGGCCTCTTGTACCCCTTCTACGAGTACCTCTGGTGTTTATTATTGAATTACGCTTTATCTTGTTAACAAATTTATGCATCACAGTTCCAGTGTTTATTAACAGATATTTTATGGAGACAGTATCAAAAGTATAGAGTTTTATTGGTGTCTACCAGTTTCTCTACAGTTTCAGTATACGCTACTAAAGAGTTTACAGTACAACATACTACTTACATTAGTCTTAGTAATCCTACCTATGGCAGTCTCAGTCGAAATCAAGAAACAGTTTTCAGAGAGAACTTACAAGATCGGCACGGAGACTTAGAGTACCACACCCATGCTCAAGACCTAATACTTTTAGGCCCAAATTCAGGGCGTTACACGTGTTGGTGCCAGAATACTTCCACTAATGCAATTTTCTTATTTCTCAGTTCTTTGATCTCACGAGCTAGAATTCGAATTGGTTCTTCACTGTAGGAAAAATTTGATTGAATTTCAACCTCAGTTGGGGAAATAACATGTGACAGATCGGATCGGTATTGTCAAAGCATTGGTACATGAAACACATTATGCATTTTCTATAATTCAAATGGCAATGTTAGCCAATAAGCCACTGGTCCAACTCGCTCGATAATCTCATACGGTCTGATGAATCGCGGACTCAATTTTCCTTTTCTACCAAACTGTAATATCTTTTTCCATGGTGATACTTTCAGAAACACTCTATCTCTGATTTGAAACTCAATATCTTTTCGTTTAAGTCTGCGTATGATTTTTGTCAATCAGACGCTGCTTTCAAACTACCATGAATTACTTTCACTTTCTCTTCTGTCTCTTTGACCAGATCAACCCCGTGAATCTTATTCTCGCTAAGTTTAGTCTAATACAATGGTGTTCAGAATTTACGACCGTATAAAGCTTCGTACGATGCCATTTTAATACTCGATTGAAAACTATTGTTATATGAAAATTCAATCAACGGCAAATACGTTTCCCACGTACCTTCGAACTCAAGAATACAACATCTGAACATATCCTCGAGTATCTGTATAACTCACTCGAATTAACCATCTATCTGTGGGTGAAATACGGTACTAAAATGTAGTTTTGAACCCAATGCATCTTGCAGTTTCTTCCAAAACCTCAATGTGAATCTCAGATCTCTATCCAAAACAATAGAAATAGGTACTCCGTGTAATCTCACAACCTCAGAGATATACAACTTAGCTAACTTTTGAAGTGAATAGTCTATTTGTACCAGAATGAAATGATCCAATTTTGTCAATCTATAAACTGTAACCCGGATCGTATCTTTCTTTTTTGAAGATAAGGGCAATCCCGAGACAAAATCCATAGTTACTCCATCCTATTTCCACTCAGGAATCATATCGGCTGCAATAAACGAGACGATACCTTATGCTCAGCTTTAACTTGCTGACAAATCAATTTAGAAATGAACTTTGAGATACCCTATTTCATATGCCACGCCACCAATAAAGCTATTTCAAATCATTATGCATTTTCGTGCTTCCTAGATGAACAGATAAACGACTACTATGTGCTTCATTCAAAATCATCTGAATCAATTTTGAATTTCTCAGAACACATATTCGGCCTCTGAATCTCAAACAATCATCAACGTCAACTTGAAATTTTGAATCAGGGTTCAAACCACATTAAGCTTGTTTTGCTAACATTTCATTAACAAACTTTTGAGCCTCACAAATCTGCTATAAAAACAAAGGTCTCAATTTCATCTCGGCTACAATTGAACCAACATTACACAAAGCTATTTGAGTGTTCATCGCACTTAGAGAAAATAGGGAGTTTCAGCTCAAAGCATTAGCAGTGACATTGGGCTTTCCCGGGTGATAATCAATCACTAGCTCGTAATCTTTTAGCAATTCTAGTCATTTGCTATCGTAAATTAAAATCTTTCTGAGTAATCAGATATTTCAAACTTTTGTAATCAGAATAAACATGGCATTTCTCACCAAATAGATAATGGCGCCAAATCTTCAATGCAAACACAATGGCTGTTAACTCTAAATCGTGCATCAGATAATTCTTTTCATGCAGCTTTAACTATTTTAAGGAATAAGCTATGACCTTGCCTTCTTGCATCAAATCGTAGCCTAGACCATTCATAGATGCATCACTATAGATGACAAATTCTTTACTCGATTCTGGCTGTACTAACACTGGAGCTTCAATCAAAAGAGCTTTCAACTGATCAAAACTATTTTGACATTTCTCAGACCATTCAAACTTTACATCTTTCTGAAGCAATTTCGTCAATGGAGTCGTACTCATTGAAAATCCTTTCACAAATCATCTATAATATCCTACTAGTCCCAAAAAACTGTGGACCTCAGAAACATTTCTCGGAGGCTTCCAATCTATAATCGCAAATATCTTGCTCGGATCGACTCGAATACTTGATGCTGAAACAATATGCCCCAGAAAACCAATCTCGCGCAACCAAAATTCATATTTGCTGAACTTTGCAAATAACTGCTTATCTCGTAAAGTCTGTAATACAATTCTCAGATGCTCAGCATGCTCGGCTTCATTTCGCGAATATATCAATATGTCATCAATAACACAACAACAAATCAATCCAGGTATGGTCTAAAAATTTGGTTCATTAAATCCATAAAGATTGCAGGAGCATTCGTTAGTCCGAAAGGCATAACAAAAAATTCATAATGTTTGTACCTCGTTCGAAAAGCTGTCTTTGGCACCTCAGAGTCTCTAACTCGCAACTGGTAATAACCCGATCTCAAATCTATCTTTGAAAACACTGAAGCCCCTTTTAATTGATAAAAAAATCATCTATTATGGGCAAAGGTTATTTATTCTTAATCGTCACTTTGTTAAACTGTCGGTAGTCTATACACATTCTCATAGTGCCATATTTCTTTTTCACAAACAACACGGGAGCACCCCAGGGCCAGAAACTCGGTCTTGCAAACCCTGTGTTGGTTAATTCTAGCAACTGAGCTTTTAATTATTTTAATTCTGTCGGTGCCATTCTGTACGGAGCTATCAAAATCAGCGTTGTTCATGGCACTATCTCAATGCCAAACTCAACCTCTCGGATCGGTGGTAAACCTAGTAACTTTTCGGGAAACACATCTGGATACTCACACACAACTGGCACTGATTCAATCTTCTTTTCAGTCACTTTCATATCAAGCAAATAAGCCAAGTAAGATTCGAAACCCTTTTTCATATAATTCTGAGCCACGTCAATGAACGCAAGCCATTCAGAACATCTGACTCAATCCGGATAATCTCATTGTTCTGACATCTCAAATCTATCATCTTTCGTTTACAATTCACAATAGTATCATGCAACATTAGCCAATCTATACCCAAGATTATATAAAATTCATCAAATGGTAACAACATTAGATTGGCCAAAAAACAGAAACAGCGAATCATCAATAGATAGTTCTTGCACACTTTATCAACCAACACACACTTGCCTAAGGGGTTTGATACTCTAATCACAAATTCAATAGACTCTACAGGAAAAGTCTTACTGGATACTAAATTCACACATATATACAAATGAGTTGATCTTGGATCTATCAATGCAATAACTTTAGTATCATAGAGAATGAAAATACCAGTTATAACGTCTGGTGAGGATGCTTCCTCTGATGCACGGATAGCATAAACTGGGGTGGGTGCTCATGCCTCAGATCTCACAACAGAATCTTTCGGAACACTTTGGTTACCATTCGTATTTTTAGTGTTTCAGGGTGGTCTCCCTTTAGCAGTAGTATTATTTGATCTCACATTCTGAACTTTGTCTTTCTCATCTAACTCCGGGCAATCTCGGATAAAGTGTTCTAACAAACCACATTTGTAACAAGCTTTATTACTTTTATTCCAACATTCTCCAAAATGTCATTGTCACAGTGCTGACATTTGAGTTTATTGTCTCTTACACTGCCGACACTAGCTACTGATGTAGCTTGAGCTTTGGAACTGGAATATTGTTTAGCACAATCCTTGTTCAGATATCCAATCAAAGCATTCGGGTGGGTATACAAATCTCTGAATTTCTTTGATAAAGATTGATACAGTTTACTCATCGATCTTTTTCTAGTGTCTCTAGCCTCTAATTCTGCTTTCCTCTTTTCTTTGCTGAGATCTTTGGCTTTACAAGCCCTTTCAACTAAAATGACAAATTCTTTGATTTCGAGAATCCCAACTAGAAGTTTTATATCTTCATTCAAGCCATCAACAAACCACTTGCACATAATCTGAAGTAGAAACATATTCTCGAGCATATTTGCTCAATCATACAAATTTTCTTTTGTACTCAGTCACAGTTATTCGACCTTGTTTCAATTCTAAAAACTCTTTATGTTTTTGATTAAGAAACCGCTGACATATGTACTTCTTTCAAAATTTAGATTGGAAGAACTCCCAGGTGACCCGTTCCCTCGGAACTACAGATATCAACATTTTCCACCAATGGTATGCATTATCTCTACGTAAAGATACCACACATTTGATACATTCATCAGGAGTACAAGACAATTCATCAAATACTCGGATTGTGTTCTCGAGCCAGAACTCAACTCTCTCAGCATCATCATCAACGGTAGCCCGGAACTCCTCAACCCCGTGTTTACTATCTTATCCATTGGTGGCTTGTTCAACTGTATCAGATCTATAACTTGGGGACTAATAGGGTTTTGTTGAGGAACAAGTGGGGGTGGAGGTTGTTGAGCAGCCGGATTCATTTGAACGAACTCCGTGAACCACTCTCTCATCATCTGGAAGAAGGCTTGCTTAGCCTCTCCCCCTTGACTACTTGAAATCAGCCTAAAATTAGTCGACACTGCCCCTTGAGCGGGAGCGGGCGCATTACTTTCCACATCATCAGCTATTGCTCGTTCAGGATCCATTTCTATACTAAAGCACAATTTAAACTATCAGGAATCATGACACTATCACAGAGTATATATATGGCATGTATAGTTAAACTCTCACATACTACATTAGTTCTAAAATCGACTAAACTTGGCTCTGATACCAATAAATGTAATACCTCGTAATCCTATTTTAGTGACAAATATGGGTTAGGGGCGTTACATCTAGTTAACCACCACCCTTTGAGATTATCTTATAAATCACATTACATAATCTTATTGGACAAAACAATGTAATATTTTGCAGCGCGCTAACTTTTGGAATGAGCACAATATTAATTCGATTAATTATTCTCATATCTCTTCTTTTATTAAGAACATCAATACAATATTGAGTTACATCCCCCCAATACTGTGCCAATACTTTTGATAAAAATGAGCAAGAAATCCGTCCATACCTGAAGCTTTTAAAGGCATCATGCTTTTTACTACCTCTATTATCTCTTCTGCTTGAAATTTCACTTTAAGTTCCTGTTCATATTCTCCAATTTACACGATTTAATACCAGATAAAACATTTCACAATCTGTAACAGCCTGATTTTGGGCGTAGTCGGAACAGTGGTTTTGGGACCACAAATCTGACATGGTAAAATTTATTTTTATTATATTTTTATGGTCTAAAATTTCACAAAATGATTTTGTGAAAATTTTATTTGAAAATTTTTACGTTTGGGCACTCAATTTATTCAAAAGAACTAAATTGTAAAAAGTGCAAAACTTGAGTTCTAGAAGCTAGAGGTGTCAAATTGCTATGAAATTTTAAATTGGAGGTCCTTAAAAGGTAATTATACCATTGGATAATTTGTTGGATAAAAATGGACATTAAATAGGTGAAATAGAATATTTTTAAGTTAGGGGCATTTTGGTCATTTAGTAATTAAATGACTTAATAAACAAAATAAAAGCCAAAATTTCTTGTCCATCTTCTTCCTTGGTTGACTTTTACATGAATAAACCATGGCTAGGATTTTCCAAGCTTCCAAGCTCCATTGTAAGTCTGTTCTAGTCTCGTTTTTTAATGATTTTTACATTTTTGAAATCCTTACAACATGATCTATATATGTCTACCATTAATTTGAGTTATGGTTAAAGTCTAGGGTTTTGACCCATGATGAAAATGTGTGTATTTTGATGATTAATGGTAGAAAATGCATGTTTATGGTTAGAGAAACAACTTTTACTAAGTGATTTAAGTGATTTTCGGTAAAAATGCATAAAAGGACTAATTTGTAAAAGTTATAAAATATGTAGCTAAAGTGTGTTTTAATAGAAATTGTGGATGTTATAGTTATGAAAATGGTTCAGATACAAAAAAATTGAGTGAAAATCATTTTACGAGCTTAGGGGCAAAAGTGTAAATATGATAAAGTTTAAGGGTAAAAATGTAATTTTTTCCAAATATGTTTTTTCGGGCTGAATTTATTAGTATAATGATTAAATAAGTTAAATGTGATGTTTTAGATCAAGAAAAAACAAAGTTCAAGTCTAGATCAAGGGAAAAACAAATATTGGACAAATAGGTCCTTTTCGCCATTGTCACATTCAAGGTAAGTTTGTATGTGAATAATGCAAAACTGCATTTATGTTTTAAATTGATTTAATATTATATGATTTATATGATTGATATTATGAGTAAGTTCGATAATGCCAAGATAACAGAGAAGTCTCAGTTGAACCTTAGGAATAGATAAGATACAAATGTCATGATATTAGGGTTATGTGTGATCCCATGTAAGACCATGTCTGGGACATGGCATTGGCATCAATATATGTAATCCCATGTAAGACCATGTCTGGGACATGGCATTGGGATTGATATATGTGATCCCATGTAAGACTATGTCTGGGACATGGCATTGGCATGGATATATGTGATCCCATGTAACACCATGTCTGGGACATGGCATTGGCATCGATATATGTGATCCCATGTAAGACCATATCTGGGATATGGCATTGGCATCGATATATTATTTCATTTAAGACCATGTCTAGGACATGGCATCAATATGAGACATCGTGTAAGAACATAGTTGGGCTATTGGCTTCTATTTGTGATCCCATGTAAGACAAATCTAAGATATGGCATTGGCATCTTACTATGTGTATGAGAATTCCCGAGCATCCTTTAGTATTCCAAGTGGTTCAACAAATTCAAAGAATTTGCAAAAGTTGACAAAATAAAGGATTATGATACGAGTTGGTATAGGTATGTACGTAAAGTAAGGATTGGCTTCATGATATTATGAATTCAGGATTATTATGAAGGTAACTTTAAGTTAACCATGTGAGTATTGGTTTATGTGTATGATGAATAAATACATGGTAAAGTTGTAACACCCCTTACCCGTATCCAAGGCCGAAATAGGGTTGGAGGCATTACCAGACTTAACCATACACATAGACGAAAACCGAGCCATAAAATTTCATTTAATTCAAAACTTTTCGAAAACACATGCATAGACTCATATTTAAAGACATATAACGTGGCATAAATGAGCACTTACACATCCATAATCATGCGAAAACAAACAAAGCTAACTATATCATCACATCAAAACATAGGACATGGCATGATTAATTAAACTTACAAACCATAACGGATAAGAATCACATGTCATGATCATATACGATAACTCAATGAAGACCGATACATATGGTCAAAGTCATAATAATAATACATATCACAAACCAACTTCCTATACATGTCACTCACTTGATATTTCTAATATTTGAATTAATTCTCCCAAAAATGATAGCTTGATAGTGTGATTTTGCCTCCGACGATCTCCAACCCCAAGCCGACCTGCCAAAACTAAAGAAGTAGAGAGGAGGGGAAAGCTTTACGCTTAGTAAGTCCATATGAAGTTAATAAGCAATTACCCGCATGTTTTTTTTTAAAGGTAAAACATCATAATTGTACAATTTACTCTTGTTCAGGTTAAGTACCTGGTTACAGTTACTAATTCATTTATATCTGGAGCTACGAGACTCCAAATTAAGTTTCATTAATTTTCCTTGAAACTAGACACATATACCTTTCTCCCAAAAAATTTGGCTTAGCCAATTAGTACAGTTTATTCATTAAAGCTTCCCCTGTTTTGCTATCCAACAGTTCTAACCTCTCTTCACTAAAAATTATTTTTCTCATAGTAAAAAATTTAGATAATGCTCTCATCTATCTTTCTAGAAAATATACTCATTAGGGATTTTAATAATATAAATTACAACCCATAATTATTTTTATATAATTTTTAATGATTTTCTCAATTCAAAACAAGGGATCACGAAGTCATTCAGACTCTGTCTCACAACAATTTAAATATCTCACAATATAAATTTTGATTACATATACCGTTTCTTCTACGTGAAACAAAACTCATTTGGCTTTAACCTCATATTTTATTCAGCCCCTAATTCAATTTCCACAATTTATGGTGAATTTCCAAAGTTGTACCACTACAGTAACCCAAAACTGCCAAGGCTAAATTTACTCATTCATTACTATTATTCAACAAATCCATGCAATATCATTTCATTCATAATAGTAAGAACATATAATTATGCTTCATAAGCATAAATCCATAATCTCAATGTCATCAAGTATCAAGGACTTATTCCAAATCATGTCATTTTCATAATATTCACCAAATACTATATACATCATAGATCATCACATGTCAAGGCATCACACATAAGTTTAGTGTACATACCTGTACAACTTGTAACATAACTCGAAGACATACTCACCAATGGCTTATCTCATTGGGATCATCAACGAATACTTCACCAAATTACCCGTTAAACACTCGGAATATAATCAGATACATGGAATGCATGCACATAAGTGCCATGTCCACAGCTAGACAAACTCAATAGCCTGCGGAATATATGTGTAGCCAAGCTACCATGTAACCCACCCATAAGTGAACTCGGACTCAAGTCAACGAGCTCGGGTGTTCACATCCATAAGTGAACTTGGACTCAACTCAACGAGTTCTGCTGCCTAGTTACATCTCACTAACTCGGACTCAACTCAATGAGCTCAGGCGTTCATATCTATAAGTAAACTCGGACTCAACTCAACGAGTTTGGATGCCTAGTTACATCTCACGAACTCGAACTCAACTCAACGAGTTCGGAACTCAAATATCCTAGTGACATGTCACGTGTATCCTAATCTATTCCCAAGGTTCAAATGGGATTTTCCTCAATCACACATCTTTGCCGTCTTCACGGAATGTCGGAACCGATACTTGGTAGCATTTCATATTTATCAAATAGCTCACATAATTTGCATATTACTAATAATAATCCACAAAGCATAATATTTCATAATAATAATCATCATATCATATAAATAACATTAGATTACTTAAAATGACAATTATGTTACTACATTTAGACATGAACTTACATCTCATTCAATATCAAGGCAATAACATTAAATTACACATTGCATTATTAAAAATCATATGAACTTACCTCGTATGCGAAAATGGCCATTTTTACCATTTTGTCCACAACCTGATATTTTCCAATTTTACCCGAATTTTGATTTTTCCTTGATCTATCATTTCAAATATAGCCTAATTAGGACTCACACTATTCAAATTAACCCAAAATCATATTTTTGAAAAATTACAATTTTTCCCCTAAACTTTGTCAAAATTACATTTGTGCCCCTAGGCTCGTTAAATAAACTTCATCCTATTTCATTATGTTTTTTTGACATGCTGATCATTTTTCCTTTCTATAGCAACCTCAAATTCGCACGCTAACATGTACTTATGAACATTAGGTATTTTTACCGATTATGTCGTTTTACTTGTTTTCACGTAAAATCGCTTAGTAAAAGTTGTTTAACACAATTTCAAGCTTCATATTCTACCATAAAACATTAAAATAAAAACATTTCACCTATGGTTATTTTTCCAAATATAAACCCTAGGTTAAATTATTGCTAGAATAAGCTTAACCAAGTTACCGGGATTTCAAAAATGTAAAGAACTTTAAAAACGGGGCTAGGGAGCACTTACAATCAGGCTTGGGAGTTTGAACAAACCTTACCCATGGCTGCTGCTGGTAGAAATGGTTGAATGAAGAAGATGATAGCTAATTTGGCTTATTTCCCTTTTTAATTCTTTTAATTATTAGTTTACCAAAATACCCCTAACTTAAAAATATTTTATTACACCCATTTCATGTCTATTTTTGTCCAGCAATTAACGAATGGTCTAATTACCATTTAAGGACCCTTAATTTAAAATTTCATAACAATTGGACACCTCTAGTATGTAGAACTCAACTTTTGCACTTTTTACAATTTAGTCCTTTTGACTAAATTAAGTGCCTGAACGTCAAATTTTTCGAACGAAATTTTCACGAAATTATTTCGTGAAATCATAGACCATAAAAATATAAGAAAAAATAAAATTTTCATCGTCGAATTTGTGGTCCCAAAACCACTATTCCGACTAGGCCCAAAATCAGGGTGTTACAACTCTCCCCCCTTTAGGGATTTTCGTCCACGAAAATCTTACCGGAAAAGTGGTCTTCACTTAGATTCCTCAATCTCATACTCGATACCAAAGTACCTTCGCTCAGGCGGTGCCTCCAATACATCTCTTTAATTTCTCATATGATCTGAAAGCTTACGGGCTCAACTCCTAATTGTTCTTAAATTTTCAAAGGCTTCTCAGTTTCCCATGATATCATGACATAAAACTCGGATCTCAATTTGGTTTATGGAGACAAGAATTCGAAGAAATCCAACAATGAATGGGACCTGCACTCTTCTGAAATAATCATACAGATTTTCATCATTGATAAATCACAGTCCAATAATATCTGAATCAAATTACAATACATGTCATTACTCTCTGAATGAATAGGCAAATTTTCACTATGAGCTTCGTACAGTTCTTTCTGTATAAGCCTCAGAATAATAATACCATGAATCAGATCCAATCTGAAATTCAACATTAGAAGTCGATCCTCACTGTACTCTTTTAGTTTATTACTCACTATCACATTGTCCTCTTTCCGCTACGGAAATAATTATGATATAGCCTCGAAAATAATCCTTCTCATTCTCATCCTAATATCAATACTGGCAGAGATAATTCTAGTAGATCCTGATGCTCGGCTTTAATCCCATCAGCAATTCAAATTTTCTGTGACATCAAATGCTCCAAACTATCACATTTCCTTATTTTCTTGAAACACATCACCCTTCATACAAAATTGCATTATTAAAAATTAGGAAATCTTTACTCAATGCAGATTAGTCCAGTTCAGACGCTTTGGTTAGCAATATTCTCATCTGTCCAAACCTTGCTAACATGTAATAAACTTTTCAGCTTTCGTAAGATGAAAACTTTATCATTCTTAGTAGCTTTAACTCATATCAAAATTTTCTAAGAGATATACACTTCTCGTTCAGACTATTTGCCTTTTACCCGTAAAGAAATGAAATTCTATTATCAGACTTGGGAAAAATGATCCTGGCATAATTGTCATATGAAATCTTTCAAATAAATAATTCACACAGATTAAACACTTGAGCCGATCTAAACACCGTTGAATGACATTTCAAGTAATCCTTTCTTCTAGTTACTAAACAATTCATCATGCAGTCCTTTACTATTCATTCCTTATGCTAATCAAAACCATCGCAATTGCATTAGCTCAAGTAACCAAAATATCTCAATTGAAGTCATTAATTATAATTGACTTACTTGAGAGAAGTAATCCACCATACCGATTGAAACTCGCGCTTTTAGCACTTATGCCTTTACTATTGTCAAATCTTTACACGGAAATTTGAGAAATTCCAATACTAAAATCACCACATTACCAAGATAAAATTGGAAGTATAGTCATACTTATCATGATTATCACGAGCTGAAGAACGCACTTCGAACATAAGTCATAATTGACAAATTGGAATAAAGATAACAGGAAAACCAAATAAAGAAATCCAAGATACGATACTATGCCAGAAAATCGAAAACCAAACTCATAGGAAAATATGGAAGATCTTGAAAATTCCTCAGAGAAAAGAAGTCTAGAAGAAAACATCATTTAATCCCACTGGAATCAAATATAACAAGAACAATGTATCTTCCCATACATATATATCAAATGGAGCATCAAGTAGAAGAAACAGTATCATAATATCATATATATCCTCTCATCAATTCTTATCAGACGAAATGTAATAAAATGCCTGAGGAAATACAACAATACAAATTATAAACCAGTCAGACAACCAATGGTTCTATCTAACACTAGGATTAGAAAACATTCCCATATAACAAGAATTTCTTCAAAAAATCAACAGCCATAGAAATTTTTCTGAGAACAGATAAATACATAGAACATCTCAGAAGAAACTGTTAAATATGTTCAGCCGTAACTGTCACACTCAAATATTACACATTTCAAATATCATTTCCCACAACTAGTTCTGCCATCACAAATTTCATGTTAGACCTTTCACTAAAGAAGACCAGTTCTGAATAAATTATGATTTACACTTTTCTCGACCTTGTAGCTGAGTAATTCAATTTACCAAAGTAAATTCATTCTCTAACTGGAACAGTGCATAGCTCCAATAATTTTTATCTCAACCTGATACTTTTCTAGCTCTAACTTTAATTATCAAGTCATTCTCAATCTCTAATCATACTTATAATTATTCTATCATTGAACTCTTTGGTTTTTCAACCGGGAACTTATTCAGTACAAATCTCATGAAATTCCATTATAAGCACCACTTCGATAAGGGGGAGGGGTTGTAGGGCCTCTAACTCGACTTCCTTATACATATACATATGACACAACTTTCATCATCATAGCAACATCATCAAAATCATGTCATTCATTTCAGGCAACGTAACATTCATGTTGGTTTACACCAATTTTCCAATTATCCCATTTAGACAAGTATACTTATGCATGCATATTATGTTTTCTGGATAGCTTTACTTATACATTCATTTAATCAAAATAAGTCATGCTCATGACATCACATAAGGGCCAAACAAACATGAATATTTACATCAAAATCGCAACTTTCACTTTGTGTATCATCATATACATATCATTACAATCATATAATTTAGTCCAAACAATTTAACATAGATAAGTTCATTTCGTTATAATTCTTTATCTCATAAAAATATCATTAACATTCATCAACATTCAATGTCCAATCAAGACAATAACATTTCCATTCGTATCATGGTATTATGAACCCTTACTCATACCTCTACGAATTTCTATTTGTCCCATTCAACTTGTCAAGTAAGCCAAGTGCACTACATCATATGAGCATTAAACATATATAGATATTTATCACAACATAAACTTTCATATCACGTGTTATCACATATATATATCACAAACATTTATTCACACTTTTCTGAACCGAGACTTATCATAATCATAATTTTACTCAAATACCTTCAATCACCTTGAACATGGTCGGTGCAGCTTAGTTGGAGAGTACCTTTGTCTAAATAAGACCACCTCTTACGTGTTAGGAGACATCACACAATCACGGATCCGTGGCATGTATAACTAGACTTTTACACATGCTAGGTTAGTCTGAAAACTGACAAAACCATAGCTCTGATACCACTAAATGTAACACCTTTTACCCGTATCCATGGCCGGAATAGGGTACGAGGCATTACCAGACTTAACCATACACATAGACGAAAATCGGGCCATAAAATTTCATTTAATTCAAAATTTTTCGAACACATGCATAGACTCATATTCAAAGACATATAACGTGGCATAAATGAGCACTTACACATCCATAATCATGCAATAACAAACAAAGCTAACTATATCATCACATCAAAACATAGGACATGGCATTATTAATTAAACTTACAAACCATAATGGATAAGGACCACCTCTCATGATCATATACGATAACTCAATGAAGACCGATACGTATTGTCAAAGTCATAATAATAATACATATCACAAACCAACTTCCTATACATGCCAGTCACTTGATATTTCTAATATTTGAATTAATTCTCCCAAAAATGATAGCTTGATAGTGTGATTTTGTCTCCGACAATCTCCAATCCCGAGCCGACCTGTCAAAACTGAAGAAGTAGAGAGGAGGGGTAAGCTTTACGCTTAGTAAGTCCATGTGAAGTTACTAAGCAATTACCCGCATGTTTGTTTTTTTTTTTAAGGTAAAACATCTTAATTGTACAATTTACTCTTGTTCAAGTTAAGTTATTTTACCGAGTTACAATTATTAATTCATTTATATCAGGAGCTACGAGACTCCAAATTAAGTTTCGTTAATTTTCCTTGAAACTAGACTAATATACCTTTCTCTTATAAAATTTCTAGAATTTTTTATTTATCAAATTAGTACAGTTTATTCATTAAAGTTTCCCCTATTTTTCTGCCCAACAGTTTTGACCTCTCTTCACTAAAAATTATTTTTCTTATAGTACAAAATCCGGATAATGCTCTCATCTATCTTTCAAGAAAATAGACTCATTAAGGATTTTAATAATAAAAATTACAACACATATTTACTTTTTTTTTATAATTTTTAATGATTTTCTCAAATCAAAACAGGGGATCACGAAGTCATTCAGACTCTGTATCACAACAATTTAAATATCTCACAATATAAATTTCGATTGCATATACCATTTCTTCTATGTGAAACTAAACTCATTGGGATTTAGCCTCATATTTTATTCAGCCCCTAATTCAATTTCCAAAATTTATGGTGACTTTCCAAAGTTGCACCACTGCAGTAACCCAAAACTGCCAAGGCTAAACTTACTCATTCATTACTATTATTCACGAAATCCATACAATATCATTTCATTCATAAATGTAAGAACACATAATTATGCTTCATAAGCATAAATCCATAATCTCAATGTCATTAAGTATCAAGGACTTATTCCAAATCATGTCATTTTCATAATATTCACCAAATATTATATACAACATAGATCATCACATGTCAAGGCATCACACATAAGTTTAGTGTACATACCTGTACAACTTGTAACATAGCTCAAAGACATACTCACCAATGGCTTATCTTATTGGGATCATCAACGAATACTTTGCCAAATTACCTGTTGAACACTCAAAATATAATCGGATACACGGAATGCATGCACATAAGTGCCATGCCCACAGTTAGACAAACTCAATAACCTGCAGAATATATGTGTAGCCAAGCTACCATGTAACCCACCCATAAGTGAACTCGGATTCAACTCAACGAGCTCGGGTGTTTGCATCCATAAGTGAACTCGGACTCAACTCAACGAGTTCAGATGCCTAGTTATATCTCACGAACTCAGACTTAACTCAACGAGCTCAGGCGTTCGCATCCATAAGTGAACTCGGACTCAACTCAAAAAGTTTGGATGCCTAGTTACATCTCACGAACTCGGACTCAACTCATCGAGTTCGTAACTCAAATATCCTAGTGACATGTTACTTGTATCTTAATCTATTCCCAAGGTTTAAACGGGATTTTGCTCAATCAAACATCTTTGCCGTCTTCCACGCAATGTCGGAACCGATACTTGGTAGCATTTCATATTTATCAAATAGCTCGCATAATTTTCATATTACTAAATAATAATCCACAAAGCATAATATTTCATAATAATAATCATCATATCATATAAATAACATTAAATTGCTTAAATTTCCAATTATGTTACTACATTTAGACATGAACTTACATCTCACTTAATATTAAGGCAATAACATTAAATTACACATTGCATTATTAAAAATCATATGAACTTACCTCGTATGCGAAAATAGCCATTTTTAACATTTTGTCCACAACTTGATATTTTCCAATTTTAGCCCGAATTTTGATTTTTCCTTGATCTATCATTTCAAATATAGCCTAATTAGGACTCACATTATTCAAAGTAACCCAAAATCATATTTTGGAAAAATTACAATTTTGCCCTTAAACTTTGTCAAAATTACATTTTTTCCCCTAGGCTCATAAATTAAACTTCATCCTATTTCCTTATGTTTTTTCACATGCTGATCATTTTTCCCTTCTATAGTAACCTCAAACTCACACTCTAACATGTACTTATGAACATTATGTATTTTTACCTATTGTGTCGTTTTACTCGTTTTCACGTAAAATCGCTTAGTAAAAGTTGTTTAATACAATTTCAAGCTTCATATTATACCATAAAATATCAAAATAAACACATTTCACCTATGGGTATTTTTCCAAATATAAATCCTAGGTTAAATTATTGCTAGAATAAGCTTAACCAAGTTACCAGGATTTTAAAAATGTAAAAAACATTAAAAACGGGGCTAGGGAGCACTTAAAATCGAGCTTGGGAGTTTTAACAAACCTTAACCATGGCTGCTGCTGGTAGAAATGGTTGAATGAAGAAGATGATAGCTAATTTGGCTTATTTCCCTTTTTAATTCTTTTAATTATTAGTTTACCAAAATACCCCTAACTTAAAAATATTTTATTACATCCATTTCATGTCTTTTTGTAACACCCCAAACCCGGCCTAGAAGTTTGGCTCGAATCTGGCGTGTCACATTGAAGTGTCTTTCGGAAACCATGTTTCCATTAAAAACCCTTCTTAATAATTAAAAACCTGTATCATTTTTAAACCTGTTAGAAAACCTCAAATTGAATAACATTCTTAACAACTTTGTAAAAAATCACGGCGATTCTGGAAGCTTAATTTAAAAAGCGATTCTTGATTACGTGATGTTTTGAACAACGATGAGTTGCTTTGGAAAACCGTGTTCTAATACTAGCAATTATAAGAACAATAAATAAAATTCCAAATTTGAAATCCAGAAAATTGCAGTGGCTTTACTACAACCCACATAAAACATTTAAAAGTAATAATCAAAATTGTAACATAAACAGCGTGTGTGGCTTCCTCCGAGCCCCTCGCAGCTCCGATCCGTCTAAGTCTGGAAATTACCTGAAAGGTTAATAAACGGGGTGAGTTTACGAAAACTCAGTGTGAAATTCCCTACTATAAATAGGAACAGTCAGTCATATAAAAGAATTAAAAGTCTGGCCCCAGCCTTACTTACAGTTTCAATATCAATTAGGCCTTAGCCCGCTATAACAGATAGTATCAGATGGGCTTTAACCCATTACAGAATAAGAAACATTATCATAACTAGAATTAGAATCAGAATCAGAATCAAGTGACAGAATCAAAATCGTAACCGTAATCGAATTAGGTAATGTAATCGAATCGAGATCGAATGTAATCAAAATCGTAACCGAATCGTAATTAGGTAATGTAATCGAATCGATGTCAATGTAATCGTAATCGAATGTGAATGCAATCCCAACCCAATCCAGCCGTATACACCCCCGTACCAACCTTACACTATGTGGGGAGACTACTCGACCCACCAACCACTACACACCATAAAAATTGCAGCGAGGCTGCCAGATATTGTGACGAAGTCCCCAGAACAGATATATGTGGCGAAGCCACCAGATTGCAGCGAGGCTGCTAGATATTGTGACGAAGTCACCAGAACAGATATATGTGGCGAAGCCACTAGATTGCAGCGAGGCTGCCAGAACGCTTCCTCCATCAATATAACCCATATCCCATGCAACAGATATACATGTCATCGCATACAACATACGTAATCGAATATCATGTCCATATTTGAATCAAACAATCACATCAAATCATTCATATCACCAACATATATTCACAATCAAATCACAACCACACAAATCCAAGTCACCACTTGCCCACAAGGGCAAAAGCAGTCATTTAACACCTTAGGGGCAAAATGGTAATTTTACCCCACAAGGTATCTCGATAATTCCACCCTACAGGGGTATTTTAGTAATTCTACCCTACAGGGGTATTTCGGTAATTCTACCCTATAGGGGTATTACGATAATTCTACCCTACAGGGGTATTTTGGTAATTCTACCCTACAGGGGTATTTCAGTAATTCTACCCTAAAGGGGTATTTCGGTAATTCTACCTTACGTGGGTATTTGGTAATTCTACCCTATAGGGGTATTTCAAGAATTCTACCCTCTGTGGGTATTTGGTAATTCTACCCTACAGGGTATTCGGTAATTCTACCTTACTAGGGTATTTTAGTAATTCTACCTACAAGGGTATTTTGGTAATTTTACAAACTAGGGGTGTTTTGGTAATTCTACCTATAGGGTATTTTAGTAATTTCACAATCGAGGTAAAAGCGGTAATTTTGTAAATCAAGGGTAAAACAAGAATTACGTAAATCGAGGGTAAAACAATAATTCTATAAAGCAATGGTACTTTGGTAATTTTTACCAGTCGAGGGTATTTCAGTAATTTTACAAATCAGGGGGTATTTTAGTAATTTTACAAACCAGGGGTATTTTAGTAATTTTCTAAATCGAGGGTAAAATGGTAATTCTATAAATCGAGGGAGAACGGTAATTCTGTAAATCGAGGGTAAAATAGTAATTTTGTAATTCAAGGGTAAAATAGTAACTCTGTAAATCGAGGGTAAAATAGTAATTTTGTAAATCGAGGGTAAAACAGTAATTCTGTAAATCGAGGGTAAAATGGTAATTTTGTAAATCGAGAGTACTTTGATAATTTTACATGTCGAGGGTATTTCAGTAATTTTACAAACTGAGGGTATTTCGATAATTTTACAAATCGAGGATATTTGGGTAATGTTATAAACCGAGGGTACTTTGGTAATTTTACAACTGAGGATATTTCAGTAATTTGGTAAACTAAAGTATTCTAAACAGGGATAACAATACGAATGGGCCTAAAGCCCTTCTCAGCCCAAATGGGCCCACACGCTTGTGTGGCCCTTTTAGCCCAAATCTAGCCACAGATATGAGATTCACCTAGCCTAGTCCAATATTTACTACACAATCAAACAACTTAACCAATTGGGCTCGTAGGCCCATTGGGCCCACATGACCCCTTTCGGCCCATCGCGGCCCGAAGTAGCCATCCTACAGCTAGAGTAGCGAGAAAATACACACCTGATTGGAGACTGGAGTTAATCTACGCTCCGAGCACTCTTAGCCGACGCCCGACCCAAACGAGCACGCCATAAAGCGAAAGGGATCAGCCAAGAAAGGTACCTTTACTCTCCTCATGGTTCTCTATATTTAAAGCCAACTTCGCATCCACTCTTATGTTAGCTTCCCGATGTGGGATCCCTCCATTATCAGAGTTTAAATTCAACACCAACTCTTGCCGCCCCCTGTTAACAAAATAAATGCTCTTTGCTTGCCATGGAGTCGAACCCATGCCTCCCTCGATGCTCCACACGCTACTTGCCACTAAGCCACAAGGCTTTTGTGTCACAATTTCTCCAACAATATTCTTAAGGCCTACCTACTACACCCAGGGTTGATTCACCTTAAACCAAAATTTTTGCTAGAGTCCAGGTTTGAACCCAGGACTTCTCCAACACTTCTCAACACACTTAACCACTAAAACAAGCCTTCATTAACGAAATTTTCACGCTGTGATGTATATTATAAGTCGCCTTCAACCGCTCCCATGCTCAAGGCCCAAAACTTCTGGGCCCAAATTCAGGGTGTTACACTTTTTTTGTACAAAAATTAACCAATGGTCTAATTTCCATTTAAGGACCCTCAATTTAAAATTTCATAACAATTGGACACCTCTAGTATGTAGAACTCAACTTTTGCACTTTTTACGATTTAATCCTTTTGACTAAATTAAATGCTCGAACGTCAAAATTTTTGAACGAAATTTTCACGAAATTATTTCGTGAAATCGTAGACCATAAAAATATAATAAAAAAAAATTTCATCGTCAGATTTGTGGTCCCGAAACCACTGTTCTGACTAGGCCCAAAATTAGGGTGTTATAAAAGTTTGATTGATACTTATGAAAAAGGGCCTTTAGGCCAAATGGAATTGAGATATGAAATGTTTTATTTCCTTGATTGTGACTCAATGAACATGAAATGAAAGAAAGATTGATATTAATGTCTATTAAAAATATTTATGAAATCTTGTGATTACGTGTTTATGTTTATGATGTGTAAATTCATGTTAAATTCAGTTTAGAGTCATAGGTTAGGCTTTTGAGCCATATCAAATTGAGAGATAAGATGTTTATTTCACTTGATTTGTGATTCATTGAATATGTGTGAAAAAAAAAGATTTGCAAAATTTCCTATTGAAATGGTTATGAAAGTATGAGAGGTTAAGAGTTTAAATCATTGAAAGATGTTAAGCTCTGGGCTTGAAAATATGAATATGCATAATTAATGTACATGTTACTATAAGGCTTGAAATGATTTCTTAATGATTAGTATGGTATTTTATACTGGAGAGATTATGAATGTTTGACAAATGTATTGCCATTGTTGCTTATTATTTGGGTACGAACTTACAAAGCTTTGTAGCTTACTTCTCCTTCCTTTCTCATATCTTATAGGGTTTTATGCTAGCTCAAGTTGGAGATCACCAGAGATGCTATCACACTATCAAGCTATCATGTTGGGTATAAGTGAATGCAAACCCCTTTGAGTTTATGGCATGTATAGGGGCTTAGTCATTTATTGTATGAGTCATTATGATTTGGCTAAATACATTAGCTTGTGATGGTTAAAGGTTGGATAAAATTTGTAGCCATGCAAATTGGCTTATATTGGCTAAATGGTTGTAAGCCCATATACGTATGTATGTGCCTATGTCAATGTTTTTCGATATAGTTCATATTGATCATTTGGTTGTAAACCTATTCATATATGCATACATGTGCCAAGGTCATACATGATGTGGTTAAAATTGTTTGGCATAGATGGATTGTGGATGTGACTATGGCTGTAACACCCCAAATTTTGGGCCTAGAAGTATTAGGTTTTGAGCAAGGGAATAGTTAGGAGGCAGCACATAAATGTTTAGTTGTGTAAGTAAGTGACACAAATCTATATCTGTTTTAGTGGTTAAGTGTTCTGGGAAGTGTCTGAGAAGTCTTGGGTTCAAGCCTAGGCATGTGCAAAAATTTTGTTTTTTTAAGAAGTAAACCCTGTCTCTAGTCAATAGGCTTTTAAATAAAAATGGGTGAAGCATGACCTAAATAGCCTACTGGACTAGGGGGTAAGTGGCGTTTTACCTATGCCAGAAGGCTGAGGTTCGAATCTTGGTAAAGTTAGTGGAGTGTTTTATTTTGTTGCTCTTTTCGTGTGAGTAGTTGAGACCAAAACTCTACTAATCTGGGTGGAGTTTGAATTGGTGATTGAGGAGATATTTGAGGAGGGATTTTAGGAGAGAATTATGAGAGATTGAGGTGAGAGGGAGTAGTGTGCCAGTTTTGAATTGCGGCACTCAAGACTTTCGATTTTGGTGAGTTTAGCCACTCTATTTTCGGTTGCTATGATCATTTTGGCTCTCTTCTTTTCCTCTAGAGGCTGAATAGTGCTAGGGAGGTTTGGGAATATCATTCTTTTTTTCTGATTTCGATTTTCACTTCTCTTCAGGATCCTCATTCATCATTTTGCTCTTCTTTTCCCCCTCTTTAACCGAATTCTCTCACTCCCCTCTCTCAACTCTTTTGAGATTGTCAACCCTCATCTTTGGCATCTTGTGCTTAGATAGATTGTTCTCCTTCTCTGTAACACCCCGTACCCGAGACCGTCGCCGGAGTCGAACACGAGGTGTTAATAGACTTAATTCATTACTTAAACAACTCAAACAATTTATTTTTAAAATTTCCAGACAAGCTGGCTAACTGCATCACATTCGCTTTAAAAATCATATCTTGAGTTCCGAAACTCGAAATCCAATTCTGTAAATTTTTCCTGAAACTAGACTCATATATCTATCTAGTAATTTTTTTCTAGAATTTTTGGTCTGGCCAATTAGTACAGTTTATTAGTTAAAGTCTCCCTTGTTTCAGGGTTAGACTACTCTGACCTCTGTGTATTACAAATCAGATATCTACCTGTACAGAGCTTCAATGACTATTCTGTTTGCTCTAATAAAACTAGACTCAATAATGAATCTGTAAATATAAAGCATGACTTCTAATTATATTTGTAAAATTTATGGTGAATTTCCAAAGTCAGAATAGGGGATCTAGAAATCGCTCTGGCCCTATTTCACAAAAATTTAAACATCTCATAAAATATAGCTCATATACCTGTTTCGTTTCTTCCATATGAAAATAGACTCATCATGATTCGATTCCATAACTTATTCATTATTTAATTCCATTTATACTATTTTTAGTGATTTTTCAAATTCATGTCATTGCTGCAGCAATATTCTGTTTTAAGGCAAATTTCATCTTTTCATGAGTTGTTATGAACTAGATAACCTATTAAACTTCCATGATATCAAACATGATCTAAATTTAACCATCACCATGACTTATCAATATCAAACATTTTCTCAACCAATCATATCCATATCATAAAATTATTTACACAAAATAAATATATTGCTATACATGCCATACTTAAGTTTTACAAGCCATTTACCACGATGAAAGTCCTTTGGATAGTGTGATTGAACCTTGACCGTCCGATTCCCGAAATGGCTTGTTCAAAACTACAAGGAATGAAAAGGAGGAGTAAGCATAAATGCTTAGTAAGTTCACATGCAAATAGCAAGTAACATAACTATATAAGCAAACATAACACATCATTTGCATAATCATCACCGAGACATTCATATCACATTTTCATTTATCATCTTACCATATTGTTGTTATATCGAGTTTTCAACCCGAGGGTTAAGTACATACCTGTTCAAAGTATTCATTTCACAACACTTACCAATACGTCCCTTTCATCTTGAGTATTCCTCCATTTCAGTAGAACTTTACCCGTTGAACACATCGGAATATAATTCGGATACATGGAAAGTTTGCACATAAGTGCCACATATGTAGCCAGGCTACCATGTAACACACCCATAAGCGAACTCGGACTCAACTTAATGAGCTCGGGCGTTCACATCCATAAGTGAACTCGAACTCAACTCAACGAGCTCGGATGCCTAGTTACATCTCTCGAACTCGGACTCAACTCAGCGAGTTCGGATGCCCAAACATTCTAGTGACATGTCACTTGTATCCTAATCCATTCCTAAGGTTCAACGGGACCTTTTTCCCAATCATGTGTCTCAACCATCTCCTACGGAATGTCGATACCGATACTCGGTAGTATTTCACAATTCATTTTCCAAGTATATCACATAATTTGACATATTATCAAACAATTGTCACAAGTATGATATTTCATAATAATTATCATATCATTTAAATAACATAAAAACATTTAAAATAATAACTATGTTACCAACATTTACATATGAACTTACCTCGTATGCGAAAATGGCTACTTTTACCATTTCGTCCACAACTTGGTATTTTCCCCATTTTAGCCCAAATTTTAGTTTTCCTTGCTCTATAATTTAAAATATAGTCTAATTAGGACTCACATTATTCAAATTGACCCAAAATCATATTTTGGAAAAATTATAGTTTTGCCCCTAAACTTTTGCATATTTACACTTTTACCCCAAAGCTCGTAAATTAAACTTCAGCCTATTTTATTATGTTTTATGACATTCTGATCATTTTTCTCTTCTATGGCAACATCAAATTCTCACTCTAACATGTACTTATGACTATTAGGTATTTTTACCGATTAAGCCCTTTTGCTGGTTTTCGCTTAAACCCGAGTAGCACAAGTTGTCTAACATAATTTAAAACCTCATATTCTATCATAAAACACCAAAATACACAAATTTCACATATGGGTATTTTTCCAAATATGAACCCTAGGTTGAATTATTGCTAGCATAAGCTTAATCGAGCTACCGGGACTCCAAAAACATAAAGAACTTGAAAAACGGGGCTAGAATGGACTTACAATCGAGCTTGGAAGCTTGAAAAACCCTAGCCATGGTTTCTCCTTGTTATATTCGGCCATGGGGTTGAAGATGAGCAAAATTGGCTTTTAATTTTGTATTTTAATTTATTTTACCCCTAAATGACCAAAATGCCCTTACTACTAAACTTTCCAAAAATTCCTTCCATGTCCTAATTTTGTCCATGAACTTAAAATTGGTCAAATTGCTATTTAAGATCTCCTAATTAATATTTCAATGCAATTTCATAATAAAAACTTCTAGAATGCAAATTTTGCAACTTATTCGATTTAGTCCCTACTTTCAATTTAAGCACTTTATGCATAAAATTTCTTCACGAAATTTTCACACAATCATGCAATCATATCATAGACCTCAAAATAATCATAAAATAATTATTTCTATCTCAGATTTTGTGGTCACGAAACCACTATTCTGACTAGGCCCAAAATCAGGATATTACATTCTCTGTCTCTCTCAATCAGTTACTTCTTGATCGGTTTCCCCTTCCTTTCTTGCTCTCACAATTGGTTATTTTTGATCGAATTCTACCCCTTTCTTTTACCCTCATTGTGTCGATCTTCTTTTCACTACTCTTTGTCGATTTTGGGGTAGTTACAAGTTTCCAGGGCGGTGTATCGATAAGACTAACTCTTGGTTTGGTTCAAACTATGTTTTTGATTAGGCATTAATAGGAGGTTGGTTGATTTACAAGTTGTAACTGAGCCGACTGTGGACCTACTGTTAGGTCAGTAAGTGTGCTTAGACCCCTAATTGATAAAATGACTGTTTTGTCCTTATGTGGTAAAATGACTGTTTTGAGCTTATGTAGTAAAATGATTGTTTTTCCTTTATGTGGTAAAATGACTGTTTCGCCCTTATTTGGTAAACTGACTATTTTGCCCCTATGTGATATATGTTTATATTTTAGCATGCTATTGTAACTTTGTTGAGTACATGTATAATATTATAATATGACATGACATGTGGCATGATGCATTGCATAAAGGTGGGTTTTTATATGATTGGAGGAAGTGTACTGTACTGGCAGCTTTGCTGCAAATCACTGATGGCTCTAAGCCTATTATTCCGGCAGCTCTACTACAAATGCTGTTTAGTTCCGTAACCAGTGCTAATTCCGGAGTGTAAGGATGGGTGGGTTGATTTTATCCCCACATAGAGTGTAGGGTTAGACGGAGATGGAGTGTAGAGGTTGGAGGGGTAGGGCTTGCATACTGTTTATTGTTACTGCTCTGTTTACTGTTACTGCAATGGGCCAAGGCCTGAACACATATCACAAATCAATCATCACATACCTATAACTCCACTTAAGCATAATCTTCCTTTCATCATTTTAAGCACAACATTACTCAATATTATCCAAGTTCACATTCGGCCATAATACACACAACATGTTAGCCGATTTTCCCCCCTTAGCATCTAAGGCACATGAATGCTCATTTGTTTGGCTCAACTTCATCTATTCTCCATTTTTTATCAAAAGAACATGAAACAACAATCATTTCTCTCATTTCCATTCATGACCGAATGCTCACAACACAACTAAAAATCAAAAATATGCTTCATGGGTTAAGGTAGAAACAAGAAAAACCCATGAACATCAAAATAGAATCAAAGCACCATGAACTCACCTTGGATTTTCTTCCCCAAGTGACTGAACATTCAAGAGCTTTTTGCCTCTCCTTTCTTTTCTATTTTCGGCTACCATGAACAAGGATGGACAAACTTTTCCCTTCTATCATTTTGTTATTTTTAGTCTTTATTTTTTGACATAAAATGACACATATCAATTAGTACCATAACTTCATGTCTTAAATTATTATTATCTAATCCACATGTTGCTTCTCACCAACATCATGGCCGGCCACTACACATAAAATGGTGAGTTTGACATGCAAATCCTCCCATTTTACACTACAAATTATTTGCCCACTACAATTTGGCCTATAGCATTTTCAGAAATTTTCACATAGGTCCTATTTCATAATTTTACTCTCAAATGACAAAATCAAAGCATGAAATTTTCACACATGCACTTTCACATATAATAAACACAGAGTATAACATTTAATTATTTCTGTGACTCAGTTTTGTGATCCCGAAACCTCTTCCCGACTAGGGCCAAATTAGGGTTGTCACACTACAAGTAAAAACCATAAATAGCTAAAATTAGTAAGATCATACTCAAAATAAATTGTAATTAGTATATAAAAATATGTCATTCTAGAGTATTATCAAATTCCCCATTCTTAGCCCATGCTTGCCCTCAAGTATGGTTCCTATCCACTGTGAAATTTAGAATTTTTCCATGAAAGAAATACCACTCCAAAGTTTTATAAAAAGTAGGCATAATGTATATGAAAAATAAAGAGAAAATTTAGGTTGCTTTAAGTAAAACTAAAAAAGTACTCCAATTAATACACACACAAATCAAAAATCGACTTGGATTATTTTATGAAAATTATATGGCTTACTAAACTTACCAAGATGCCTTTTTTGTTTCCACCTTTAGTCCCCAAATGCAATTAATACATCTTTTTTTTTCTTTTTTTTTAATGAAAATGATGATAAGAACATATCGAACCTTTTGGCATGAAGAGAGATGACAACCAAGCACCCCACCCAGGTTACTCAGCCCAACACATTCCTAAAACAATTTTGTTTAATTTTGGTTAGCGGAGTTTTACCTAAGACGTCACACAACCTTCTGATACGAAATAGGATGACAACCTAAGCACCCTACCCCGGTTACTCAACTAATCACGTTTTTAAACTACACTCATAAGCACAAAGACATTATTATTATTAAACGAAATTTTAATTTTAGAGGACTAGGGAAAAAAATCAAGTGTCAAAAGTAAGTTTCAGCAACCACCTAATAGTCATGAACATGATTTTAGCATGCAATTGTATTAAGTGTCCTCTTTGTATTTAGACTTAATCAATTTTACTATAAGCAAGATAGGGTTAACTGTATTAATCATAATTATTTTAGCCTAATAGAAATAAAATAATGGAGATGAAATCAAACTAGCAAAATTATAACTAACTTAGTAGACAAGAATCATGCTCGCAGGACAAACAGTAGACAATTCTTGGTAAAAATCTTGGGCATGAAAAGAGGCAAAATATTCTAAAAAATAAATACGGGCAGAAACAAGTACAAGGCAGCAGTAACATCAACACAACAAATAAAATGACAAAAATAATAAGGAATGTCTCCCCTTTACTTTAAACACATTATCCTTGATGTGAAAGAAAATAAATAAATAGGCGGAAGGAAAAAAATGTAGAATAACTCCCCATGTAGTTATCGTCATTCACGCAGAGCTACAATTAGATAAGCTATTTGCTAGCCAAAGGTGTTGAGTGTTGCCTCTATGCGCTCTAATCATTGCTCGACGGCAATGAAAGCTTGTTCTTGATTGGGTACTTCATGCTGATTTTGCTGTCGAAAGATTCGTTCAACTGGTGAAGACCGGACACCTGGAGGGACAAAACAAAAGGAAGAGGGAGTGCCAAGAAGCAATCCCATCGAGTTGAGGCAGCGAGCATCTAATGGATCAGCCTGGCAAGCAACATGTAAGTCTGAAATAGGAGCATTAGACCATGCAAAGAAAATAACAATTGTGTAATAAAAGAGCCTAAAATTAGATGACGCTTTGTATTTATAACATGTTCAAATTGAAGCACATACCACTAGCCCAAATTTACCGGACAACCGATGTACATACACCATAATAAGAATAATTCTATCTTTGAGATAGTAGCCGGAGCATTTCACCGACCTGAGAAATTATAAGCTAAATAACGATGTATGTAACATAAGGCAAGGTTATGAAACCACAAATCTTTCGATGTTTTAGGGCCATACATGGTTTCAACATTATCTGTTAATAAAGCAAAGGCCTTGACAACTTTTACGTCTACTGGAAAAGTACATAAACTATTCTCATAATCTGTGGACATAGTATACTCCTGTCACAAAAGCCAATGCAATATTAAAATCAATGAGGGATAAACTATGTGTGGTACCAAGCAACCAAAATTTTATAATGTTAGGTGTATCCAATGAGATTTGGTCATGCCACTAAAATGGAATGTGGAATAAAATTCCAAAACCAGTTCATAATAAGCGCATCTAGTAATATTAAAATTTCCAACCCAACCTAATTGTGAAAATAATCTGTAACAGTAGTGTTAATATGCAAAGCATTCAAAACAGGTAGTGATAAACATTTGCAAGGCACTATTTGTTTATGTCGTAACTGATCATACCTTTCCCAATTGATAGAAGTATCAAATGTTAAATTATCGTTTAAATGGCATTACGGTGGAAAAATATTTACTCGAGACTTGTAGGTTTTGCCGTGTGTAGGTATCGGGTGTTGGTCCTTGTTACTCTCGAAGTTGCAGAGCGTGTGAGTCATTTGTGACTATTGGCTTCAAAGTCAGAGGTGGAATCGACAAACGCTACTGTTGGTTAGGCCGAAGGGCGTGGTGGTCATCGATGAGGCCGACGTCGAGAGGGTTCGAAAGCCGAGCATAGTGGTAGGGATAGTCCGTGTGAGGCGAGTGGTAGGGATGACAGTGGAGGATAGTAAAGGACAAATGGTTCGTCCCGTAGAGGAGAGGACGATAGGAAAGGTGCGGCACGCGACGGAGAAGAGGGAGATGGTGGGGTGAGTAGTAGGAGGGCAATGGATTTGACGTACCGTTAGCCAAATCGATGCTTTGGGTGCCAAAAATTGACACTGTCGGCTGTTGACAGCAAAGGAAGGTTCAACAGTGACTCGGTTGCGGTTCCTAACCATGGGTTTGAAAAATTCAGTGGTAGGGGGTGAGGAAAAAGGCGGGTGGCTGGTGGTTTTTTTGGTGAAAAATGGGATAACAATTTAGGGTTTGGGGCAGTATAGAAAGAGTGTTTGATGAAAAGGTGGTTGCTTGGAGGCAAATTTCAGGTAGTCATAGAGTTGGGATGCACTATTCCTGGTTGGAATTAATGTGACAGCCCTAAACTGACCCTAGTCGGAAAGCGGTTTCGGGACTGCTAAATCGAGTCACCAAATTATTTGAATATAATGATTATTGTCTAAAATATGTGAATATGAATGTGTGAAAGTTTTAAGCTTCGATTTAGTCAATTGCATGTGAATTTAGCTAATAGGACTTATGTGTGACACTTTTGAAATGTGATAGGTCGATCTATAAGGATCTATTAGTGCATGAGATCAAAAGGGTGGACTTGCATGTCAATTTCCCCCTTAATTAGTAAGTGGCCGGCCATGACAAGGAGGGTGGACAAAATGTTATGGGCAAAACATGTCATAAACATGTTATGTTAATGCTTATGTTAGGAATAATAAAATAAAGAACATAGGCAATAAAATATTAGTGTTAGTAGGAGGAGAAACAAAAAAAAAATGTGTGTGGTTGCCCCCTTCATTGCCGTGAATTGAAAGAAGAAAAAAAAAAAGCTTCATTCTTTGGTTCTTCTTGGCCGAATTGAAGAAAGGAAGAAGAGAGGTTTCGGTCACCCTGAGCTTAAGGGGAGGTTAGTATGTTGTGTTAGATTCTTAAATTTTAAACTTGTTTCTAGTTAATTAGCTAATTTCTTACACAACCCATGGCAAAATTTTGAAATCTTGGTGATGGCTTGAGCATTCGGTTTTAGTTATTAAAGGATGAGATTGGGTTATAATCTTTATGTTTTATGAAGAATTGTTGAAGAGAAGGGTTTAAGTAGTCAAATTATAAATTTTAATGCTCATGAGTACAATGGCCAAACATAGATTTGTCTAAAGAATTGAACAAATGCCGTGTGAGTGATTGAAATGAATGAGTTGGAGGTTGGATCATGTTAAGATTTGGCCTTGTACATGAACATTAAGAGTTTGATGTTTTGTGATTTTGGAAGGTAAATAAGGTTATACACAAGATGAATACTAAGATTTTGGTTGACTTGTTTTTAGTGAGGTTCGGCCAAGGACCTTATGTGCAAGTTTATTCGGTTTAAGTAGAGTAAACGTGACGGGTAGATATGGAGTAATGTGTATATTGGTTCGGCTGCTAAGCAAGGAAATAATTGTTGGTAACATAGTATCTATGCATGCGTATGAATATATATATATATATATATATATATGGTATTTTAAGTATAATTGTTCATTGATAAGGTTGGTTAATAGTTCAAGTAAGGATTACTATATTTGATATGTACACAAATTGAGGCAATAGGTTCGGCAATTAGCTTAAGACATACGGGTAATATCATATGTCCGATCATAGTTAAACATTCGATAATTGTGATTCTTTGGCTACAATTTTGAATATCGCCATGGGGAGAATATATGATCGGTTGCCTAATATTAGTTCGAAATGAATCTAAATAAATAGATATTTGTATATAGTAAAGTTGGATAAGTAATTGAATAAATTTATTTGTTTATTAAGCTCAAGAGCTTAGAGGATCAAAGTTGGATAAGGAAAGGAAAAAGTGATCGAATAGCCGCCGAAATCGTTCGACCACATCCGAGGTAAGTTTTCGAGTAATGAAACTTAGATTATGATTCGATTAGATTATGTTATAAGCAAATCAAAATCATGCCCTTTGTATGTAGCTTTTGAGCTGAAAATGATAATGCTTGATAAGTGACTTGTGTTTGAATTCTAGTTACGAAAATGAAATATTGATGTGTCATGATTTATTGATATGTGCATGGATATTCGGATTGATAACCGGGCTAAGTCCCAAGGCATTTGTGCGAGTTACTATATCCGGCTAAGTCCCGAAGGCATTTGTGCGAGTTACTATAACCGCCAAGTCCCAAGGCAATTGTCCGAGTTACTATAACAGGCTAAGTCCCAAGGCAATTGTGCGAGTTACTATAACCGGGCTAAGTCCCGAAGGCATTTGAGCGAGTAGCTATATCCGGCTAAACCCCGAAGGTACTTGGTTTGGGAATGAGCGATCTTGCTGTAATAATTTCAATTAATACGCTCGTAAAATCCCAACGATAAGGTACGTTTCGTATATGCATTGGAGTAGTGATTTCGTTTAAATATTATCCGCTCAGTTGATTAGTGAGCTTTCGGGCCTTTGGTTAAGTTGATCCCTTATGTATGAATATAAGGGTTGGAAATGTGAAGTAGGACTGATTTTTGAGAATATGTGTATATGAAATTATCCGTTTAGTTATATGAATGCTATACTTCAATTGTGCCTAATTTTATTGCTCAAAACTTACTAAGCATTAAATGCTTACTCCGTTCTTTGAATCTCTGTTTTATAGATTTTGGTTTGTCAGCTATCGGACTTGGGATTGTCGAAGTCGAAGTCGTCCACACTATCAAAGCCATTTTGGTACACTTTTGGTTGAACTCTGAAAATGGCATGTATAGGACTACCCTTTTTGTTGTTGGTCATGTACCCTTTGGTTTTGTATAAATTTGGATAGCCATGCGAAAATGGCTTATATACACTTTGAGCATAGCATTATAATCGTCTTGTATGTTGTTCATTGAGTGTGGAAATGTTTGGTAACGATTAGCCATTGGGAATGGTTAATTATGATTATTTTGATGCTATGTATGACAAACTCTAGTTGATTCATGGAAAATCATGAAATAGGTAAGGTTTACCTTAAAAACAGATGCTGACAGCAGCAGTGGTGTGGATTTTAAAAATCACTAAAAATAGTAAGAACCGAATTAAATAGTGAATAAATTATGTAATTGAACCTTGATGAATCTATTTTCATAGGGAAGTAATGAAATGATCATATGAACAGTATTTTATGAGATTTTAAAGTTTTCGTGAAACAGGGCCAGAGCAGTTTCTGGATTCCCTGTTTGGACTTAGGAAATTCATTATAAATTAACCAGAGATAGTTAGAAGTCATGCCATATATGTATAAATTCCTTTTCGAGTTTAGTTTCTTTAGAAAGAAACGGCATAAGTATTGAAGCCCTGTACAGGGAGATATATAAGTCGTAATGCATGAAGGTCAGAGCAGTCGAATCCTGAAACAGGGGAGACTTTAACTAATAAACTGTACTAATTGGCCTGACCAAAAATTCTAGAAAAAAATTTGTAGATGGATATATGAGTCTAGTTTCAGGTAAAATTTATGAAACTGATTTTGGAGTTTTGGAACTCAAGATATGATTTTTAAGGTGACAGTGACGCAGTTAGCCAGCTAGTCTAGAAATTTTTAAAATGGACTGTAAAAATAAGGGAATTAAGTCTGTTAACCCCTCGTGTCCGACTCCGGCAACGGTCTCGGGTACGGGGTGTTACAATTAATCATTTATCTAAATAGATAAAATAATAAAAATAATAAAAAATAAAAATAAAAATAAAAATAAAAGATAGAGTTGCCTCTCATTAAGTGCTTGTTTTACATCATTAGCTTGACGCCACGAATAGTTCTATGGTTGTTCTAGCTGAATTTTTTCAATCGGGTAGGCTTGAAAATTTTCGTAAAACGGCTTCCTCCGTTGGCCATTGACTATAAACCGCTTTCCCGATTCTTCACTCCCTATTTCAATCGCACCATGTGTGAATAATTTGGTCATAATAAAAGGTCCTTGCCATCGAGACCGAAGCTTACCCAGGAATAATTTTAACACGGAGTTGTAAAGTAACACTTTTTGTCCTATCGAGAAATGCTTCTGAGATGTTTTCTTATCATGAAAAAATTTTGTCTTTTCTTTCTAAATACAAGCATTCTCGTAGGCATCATTACGAATTTCCTCTAATTCTTGGATGTCTAATTTCCCTGCCCTCCCTGCGGGTTCTAATTCCATGTTACATTGTTGAACAGCCCAGTAAGCCTTATGTTCCAACTCTACTGGAAGATGACAAGCTTTTCCAAAAACAAGCTGATATGGGGTCATGCCAATTGGTCCCTTATACATTGTTCGATAAGCCCAAAGTGCGTCATTTAGCTAAAGACTCAATCCTTTCAGTTAGGCCAAATTGTTTTCTCAAAAATAGTCTTGATTTCCCTATTCAAGACTTCAGTTTTGCCGTTCATTTGGGGATGGTAGGCTGTAGCCATATGGTGGTGAACTTCGTATTTTTTCATGAATGCCTCCATGACTATATTGCAAAAATGGGTTCCACGATCACTGATCAAGGCTAAAGGTGTGCCAAACCTATAAAAAATAGTTTGTTTCAGAAACTCCATGATAGTTTTAGCATTATCATTGCACGTGGGCTTTGCTTCCATCCACTTAGAAACATAGTCTACTGCAAGATTATATATATATTTCTAAAAGAGGAAATAAATGAACCCATGAAGTCGATGCCCAATACATCGAAAATCTCACATACATGAATCAGAGATAGGGGCATTTGATTTTGTTTAGTGATGTTACCTGTATGTTGGCATTTATCACAAGATTTACAGAAATTATATGCGTCTCGAAAAATTGTGGGCCAATATAGCCCCTACTCCAATACGTTATGAGCAATCCGTTTAAGACCAAAGTGACCTCCACAAGCTTCTGTATGTCAAAAAGTAAGGATAGAAGTACCTCAATTTCTAGAACACATCGTCTTATTATCTAGTTTGAACAGTGTTTCCACAAGTATGGGTCATCCCAAATGTAATATCGAGCTTCCCATCTAAGCTTGTCCTTTACGAATCGTGCTAACCTAGTGGGCAATGAACCTGTGGCTAGGAGATTTACCATATTCGCATACCATGGGAAATGTGCCTTGGTCAAAAATAGGCTTTCATAAAGGAACTCATCCTTTATAGGAATGTCATAATAAGGTGTTTTTAACCTACTCAAGTAATCTGCCACCAAGTTTTCACATCCCTTTTTATCTTGAATCTCTATGTCAAATTCTTGGAGCAGCAAAATCCATCTAATGAGCCTTGGTTTTGCTTCCTTCTTCGTGATCAAGTACTTAAGAGCTGCGTGGTCAAAAAAATAATCACTTTAGATCCCAATAAATAAGATCAAAATTTATCCAAAGCAAATACAATAGCTAAAAATTCTTTTTCTGTGGTGGTATAGTTTCTTTGTGCAGCATCTAGGGTTTTTGAGGCATAACAAATGAAGTAGGGCTTTTTGTCTATCTTTTAGCCAAACACAGCCCCCACACTGCACTCGCTTTCATCGCACATAATTTCAAAGGGGTAGTTCCAATCTAGTGCTTGTACTATAGGAGCAGAAACCAACTTCTATTTGAGTGTGTCAAAAGCCTCCTTACATTTTGGCC
Organism: Gossypium arboreum; assembly: GCF_025698485.1. Classification (NCBI taxonomy): domain Eukaryota; kingdom Viridiplantae; phylum Streptophyta; class Magnoliopsida; order Malvales; family Malvaceae; genus Gossypium; species Gossypium arboreum. The sequence continues at coordinate 34,643,163 of NC_069082.1, forward strand.
GGAACTCAATTTTCTTATCTTTTTTCAATAATTCATACAGTGGTTCGACTACTTTTGAGAGGTTCTTTATAAAGCACCTGTAAAACCCTGCATGGCCAAGGAAAGAACATATTTCCCTTATAGAAGAGGGATATGGTAAAGAATTTATAATGTCAGCTTTAGTCTTATCGACCTCTATTCCCTTTGCTGAAACTATATAACCTAGAATCAAACCTTTGTCTACCATAAAATGAAACTTTTCATAATTCAAGACAAGATTAAATTTTATGCACCAATTTAAAATTATCGTGAAGTTTTTAAGGCATTCATCAAAAAAATTCCCATACACAGTAAAATCATCCATAAAAACATCGATAATATTTTCCACATATTAAGAAAATATACTCATCATGCATTTCTGGAAGGTGGCCAATGCGTTTCAAAGTCTGAATGGCATCCTTCTGTATACAAATGTGCCGAATGGGCATGTAAAAGTGGTCTTTTCTTTGTCCTCTGATGCAACTGGGATTCGGAAGAAACCTGAGTATCTATCAAGACAACAAAAGTGAGTTTTATCAGCTAAACGTTCAAGCATTTGATCTATAAAAGGAAGAATGAAATGGTATTTTCTAGTATAAGAATTTAACTTCCTATAATCAATGTAGACATGCCACCCATTTTGCACTCGGGTTGGTACCAAGTCAACCTCAGCATTTTTTTTTTACTGTCATGCCCATTTTCTTTGGCAAGACTTGCACCGGACTTACCCATCTACTGTTAGAAATAGGGTAGATTATGTCAGCATCCAACAGCTTGCTTATTTCCTTTTTTTACCACCTCCATCATATTCAAGTTCAACCGTCTTTGCACCTCTCGCTTTGGTTTTGTGTTTTCGTCCAAGTAGATCTTGTGTGTGCATATCAAAGGGCTTATCCCTTTTAAGTAGGCAATGGTTTAGCTAATCGCCTCCTTATGATTTTTTAGTACTTGGATCAAACTTTCTTCTTCGAGCTTGGAGAGTCTATTTTAGACTATGATCGGTCAGGTATTATCTTTCCCCAAAAATGCATATTTAAGATGCTCAGGAAGCGGTTGCAATTCCGAATCTAGAGCCTACACAACAGAAAGTAAAAATTTAGTGTTCGTTAGAGACAATAATTCATTAGCAGATCTATAATCATCAAATATAAATCTAGGTTTATCTTCATAAGTTAACTCAAAATTTTCTTCTACTAATGATTCAATTATGTCAACATAGTTTACGTTCAAGATTTCACTTGGATGACTAATAGCATCATAAACATTAAACTTCACAACCTCCCCGTCAAATTCCATCGTGAGAGTTCTGCTTCGTACGTCAATCTTAGTTCTAGCGGTACTAAAGAAAGGTCGGCCCAGCAAAATGTCTGAAGATCCAGGAGTGCTATCCTCTATTTTAATCACATAAAAATCCGTAGGGAAAATAATCCCATTGACTTTCACTAATACGTCCTCGAGGACGGCTTCGGGATGTACAATAGACCTATGTGCTAACTGATTGATAACACTTGTTTTCGTTAAAAAACTCGCGTTAAGTGATTCATAAATAGAAAAAGGCATTACATTTATGGAGGCCCCTAAATCACAAATAGCTTTTTTAATTATTAAGTGGTCTATTTTACATGGTATTGCAAACATGCCCTTATCTTTTCATTGCACTAGCATCTTCCGTTGTAACACTGAAAATACATTCTCACCAACACTTACCCTTTCATTACCAGTTAATTTTCACTTATTGGTGCAGAGCTCTTTAAGGAACTTAACATATCGCGAGACTTGTTTGATGCCATCCAACAGTGGTATGTTGATCTCGACATTTCTGAATGTTTCGAGGATCTCTTTATCCTCTTTACCTTTCTGACATCGGTTTAATCGTCTTGGAAACGATAGTTGAATTTTAGGCAATGGAGGTATCGTTCGGACCTGTTCATCATTCTCGGGCTTTTCTTGGGCAGAATCTTGGGTAAGATTTTTGTCAGGAATTGGTTCCAATTCTTTTCCACTTCGTAATGTCACTGCATTCATGTTTTGTCATGGCTTCAGTTCCATTTATAACAGCAGCTTCCCTTGAGAATTTATTTTCTCAATTGATGTGGTCAATTCTCTTATAGAGCCTCAGTTTTTTGTTGAGCATATTAGCTGTTAATTTATTAACCATAGTTTCTAGAGAAGTACCTAAATCTCGTGGCTATTGTGGAAACCGATTTTGATATGGCTGGTTATACCATGGGTTGGCCCAATAACTTAAGTTAGGATGGTTTCTCTATCCTGGGTTGTAGGTATTAGCGTAGGGGTCATATCACTTTTGTGGTAGCCTAAGGAAATTCCCCATAGTATCCAAATGAGCCATAATATCATCATACAAACTAGGACATGCATCAGTTGTACGTTTAGGTGTAGCGCATATTCTGCATAATTAGGCTGGTTTTGGATTTTCTGCAACAAGAGAATTCACAATATTAGTAAGTTTATCAACTTTATCTTCTAAGGTTGAATTACTTAGTTGGTGAACCCATTTAAGGGGCTCAAGATTAGCTCAGAATTACTGAGTATTTGTAGCCATGGTGGATATCGTGTCCCTTGCTTGTTGGGGAGTCATGTTGACAAATGCTCCTCCACTGGCAGTATCTACCATATTCATCTCTATAGGTTTCAAGCCTTTATAAAAGTATTGGTGTAGAGACTCCTCTATTATATCATGTTGTGGGCAACTTGCACACAACTTCTTAAATCTTTCCTAGTAGTCGTAAAGAGACTCTACTTCTTTTTGCCTTATCCCAACAATCTCTTTTCTTAACTCAGTCGCACGCGATGCTGGAAAAAACCTATTGAGAAATAAACGAGAAAGATTAGCCCAAGTTTTAATAGATCCAGGGGGTAGATAAAATAATCATTCTCTAGCAGAATCTGCTAGGGAAAAACGGAACGCATGCAATTTGATTTGATCATCAGTTACGCCTTGAGGTTTCATGCTAAGACAAACCAGATGAAACTCTTTTAGATGTTTGTGGGGATTTTCATTTTGCAACCCATGAAAAGTTGGCAGTAACTAGATTAAACCTGACTCTAGTTCAAAATCAGTATCCATGGTAGGATATGCAATGCACAATGGCGGTTGTAACATCCCGATTTTGGGCCTAGTCAGAATAGTAGTTTTGAGACCACAAATTTAAAGTAGAAATAATTATTTTATAAATGTGTTATTGCCATGACATGTTTACATGATTGTATGAAAGTTTCATTAAGAAATTTTGCTGATAGAGTGTCCAATTTGATTTTTAGGACTAAATTATTAAAGTTTCAAAATATGTGGTTTTAGAAGCTTTAAGCATGAAATAGCTATTGATTATTAATTAGAGGTCCTTAAATAATAATTTGATCAATTTCTATTTTTATGGACAAAAATGGACATGAATAGGTAAAAAGGGAATTTTGGTCATTTCGTAAATAAAAGAATAAAAAGGGAAAACAAAGACAAAAATTGTCTATCTTCTTCAATCCTTGGCCGAATTTCATAAGGGACTCCATAGCTAGGGTTTTGTCACTTTCAAGCTTGATAGTAAGTGCATCCTAGCCCCGTTTTTAATATTCTTTACATTTTTAAAGTTGTTATCAACCGATCTAGCCATTTCTACCATTTATTTGAGCTAGGGTTGATGTCTTCGATTTGACCCATGTGTGACATGCATGTATTTTGATGTTTCATGGTAGATTATGAAAGTTTGATGTGTGATAAACAACTTTTACTAAGTGGTTTTCAATGAAAACACCTAAAAAGGACTTGTTTGTAAAAGTTGTAAAAATGGGTGGTAGAAATCTAATTTGACAAAAAATGTGGGCTGATATGAGCATGTGTATGGGTCGGTTAGGCTTGAGTAACAAAGAAATTGAATGCATTTCATTTTACGAGCCTAAGGGCTAATTTGTAAATATGTGAAAGTTTAGGGGTAAAATTGTAATTTTTCCAAAGTATGGTTTTTGGACTGATTTGAACAATGTGGTAATTAAATGAGCTAAGTTTGCTATTATAGATCAAGAAAAACGGAGTCTGGACCTAGACCGGGGAAAGAACAAGGTTGTGGACTAAATCAAATTATTTAGCCATATTTTGTATCGAGGTAAGTTCATATATAAATAATGCAATATTATGATCATATTTTAATGCATTAATATTTATGAATTGTATAATTGGTTCGATGAAAACATTTGACAAGTTCTGATAAGAGAGAGAAAATCTCGTTTGAACCTTAGGAATAGGATAGGATACGAGTAATATGTCACTAGGACCCGAAGCACTCCCAATGTATGTTTTGGGCCTCGTAGGCTCGTAATAGGGACGAGATGAATGTATATGAAAAGTTTTAGTTTGGATGGAAATTTATGTCTCGGTTCTGCATGATTGCTCGTGTATAAGTCTGGTAATACCTCGTACCTTATTTCGGCATAAAATACGGGTAATGGGTGTTACAGCGGTTGTTCTGTCAGAGTCTCGGCCAATTTTCAAATCATTTGAGCCATAGGTTGATGTGCTAGATTTGGGTTTTCGTTAACCCTAGCGTTAAACACTTCTTCTGGTGAATCAACTTCTACTTTTTCGCTTTCAAGTGTTTGAGTAGGGTTTTCGTTAGCCCTATACTTATCTTCGTCATCTACTTCCATTTTTGGCGGTGGGTTACTCTGATTCCCAGCCACCCCTGACTGCTTTTTCTGTAACTTCATTTCCTTGCGATTGGCTCTCACAGTCTTCTCTATTTGTGAATCAAACCCAAGAATACCTGGAGCAAATATGATCACAAGAAATAAATGAAACAGGATTAGAACGTTACCAGTGCCCAGAAACGGTGCCAAAATTTGATGCGTTATTGGGAACACCAAAAATATCCTATCCTTATAAAATAATGAAAAGAATAGTATAAGGGAAGTAGGGTCAAATCCTTAAGGACTGGATTTGCACAAGTTTCTGTTCCCCAAGATCCCAGACAGAGTCGTGCCCAAGAAAACCTGCATACCTAAGAAAAAAATAAAAAAACAGAGATTGAATTCAAATTGAGAAAATTAAAATTAAAATTAAAATTGTAGAGATAAACAGAGTTGAGGAAAAAGAGTTTTTTATGGAGAGATTCGAGCCTTCGGTTGTCTCGATTTGCCTTGGTTTCAATCCTAAGCTTTTAGGTGATCCTTTTCGAACAGAATAAGGCAGTTATAGTGGAAGAGGACGCTATGACCTCCAGCTCCAGTTAGATTTTAGGCTTACGATTTAGAGGAATCTGACTCTAGTCAACGTTGCATTTGTGAAACTGTCTTGCACTAAATCATCACTTCTCAATGGCAAATGCCACGCTATTTCGTCTCTTGGGCTCGACAACCATTGACGTAGTAAGCTAACGAATCAACTATGCAACCTTCCCAAAACATACAAAGCGGAAATTCTTTGCATATGTTGAAAAGATCACCTTTGAAGAGACATGGACAAAAGCGTCAGCCCCGTAATACGGAGAAATAATAAATACTCCTTGAGAAAGCCAGATAAATTTAGTGGCTCATGCTTTTTGGGGAAAAAGAAATAAACGTAATGAAAATGGAATTTTTATTGAATAATGTGAAATGAACAAAGACTAAGCTTTTTGAGAGAGGGAGTGTTTACAGAAAAAAGATGAGTGAGATTTGTGTCACTCCATCCCCTATTTATTGTACTAGGAAACCTATTCTATTCCTAATTAAATTCTAAAAGATAAATAAAGATAAAAGCTAAAATTAAATCTAAATTATAATCTTTAACAATTATCCTAATATAATTAAAATTTAAATAGAGTCTTGTGTTTATAAAATCTCTTCTTTGTACTTTTGCCCCCAAGTCTTCCACACTTTGCATTTTCAACACCACTTCTTTCCTATTTTGCATGTTAGCCCATTTTATCTTCAAATTCACGCCTTCTTCCCCCAAATTTCATTTTTCCTTCGATTTAGTCCCTACAAGATAAAAACCATAAATAGCTCAAATTAGTAGGATCATACTTGTAACAACCCGTTTTAGGTTCAAATTGGAACAATGGTCTCGGGACCACGAATTTGAAGTAGAAATACTTATTATGATATTTTTTAAGGTCTACAGTATGATTGAATGATTATGTGAAAATTTCATTAAGAAATTTTATCGATAAGGTGTCTAGTTTGACTAATAGAACTATTGCAATAGGTGCAAAATATGTGTTCTAGAAGCTAGAGGTGTCTAATTGCTATGAAATTTTAAACTAGAGGTCCTTAAATGGTAATTAGACCATTTTACTTTAATTTGGACAAAAATGGACATGATAGGGTGAAATTTCAAGTTTGGCATTAAGGGTATTTTGGTCATTTGGCTAATAAAGACAAAATTTAACAAATAAAAGATGTCATCTTCTCAATTTCATCGTCCCATGGCCGAAAATCACAAGAGAAGACATAGCTAGGGTTTGCCAAGCTTTCAAGCTCAATTATTAAGAAAAATGAGGTTCAGACCTAGACTGGGGGAAAAACAAAGTGTTTGACAATTAGGTCCAATTCTACTATTTTTTGTACCAATGTAAGTTCGTATGGAAATAATGCAATGTTATATTTATGTTTTAAATGCTTTAATATTGCATGAATTGTGTGATTGACTCTTTGGACGTATTCGACAAAGTTTCAACAAGCAAGAAATCTTGGTTGAACCTAAGAAATAGAATAGGATACGAGTGACATGTCACTAGGAACCCCATCTGTATCTGTGCTTATGTGATCTGTAATAGCCATATTTAGATCCTAATCGGAACGGTGGTTTCGGGACCACGAATCTGAGTCAGAAAAAAATATTTTAAAATTATTTTCTGTGTTTATTTTGTGTGAATTGATATCTGTGAAATTTTTGTGATTTAATTTTGTCGTTTAGGTGTCTGATTAAATAAAAAGACTTAATCACGTAAAATGAAAATTTGGTGGTAACTTATATAATGGTCGAATTATTAATGGCTTCTTAAGTTGAGGTATTTATGTTGTAATTATTCCATTAGCTATATGTTTGGACGGTAATAGACATAGGTTATAAAATTCCATTATTATTTCATAAAGGTTATTTAAGTAATTTATCTAATAAACATATAATAAGTTAATAATAAGGTATCAAATTCATTTTTATTATTTCATCATTCTCCATTGTCGAAACCTAGAAAAAGAAAAAGGAAAGAACAAAAGCTAGGTTTGGCCATCTTTCTCATCTTGATTCAAGGTTCGTTCTTAGTCAGTTTTTTTATAATTTTTACGTTTTTGAGATCGTTGCATCGAGTACTACAAAACCCAAGCTTTAATTGTTTATTTTGATGAATATTTTGAATTGTGCCATTGTTGGTAGTTTGTGATTTTTGTTATTTGATGATGAAAAATGAAAGATATATTTTAGATTAACATGTTTTGTATTGGAGTTTTTGATGATTTTAAGTAATTAGGACTAAATTGAAAAAAAATAATAATTTGAGGGAATAAAATGTGAAATTAATAAAAATAAATGGGCTTGTATAGGCATGGGTACCATTAGGCCTAACATGGGTACTTTGAAATTTTGTGTATTTTGTGTTTTGTGCAATAGGGAGTCAATTGTAAAAGTTGTAAATGTCAGGGGTAAAATGGTAAGTTGCCCATTTATGTGTTTTTGGACTAAGTTCAATGAAAATATGTTTGAATGAGCTTAATTTGAATATTTTTGGATCAAGAACCAAAGAAATCAGATTTGAATCGGGGAAAACGAAAGTTGTTGACTAGCAGCCCCGTCCCATTTTACGATGTCCGAGGTAAGTTTATAAGAAAATAGACATATTTGGTTTTAAATAAATACAAATTATACATGCTGAAATGAAATTCATGACTTCTCTAAGCTATAGCCGAATGTGATTTATCTTAATTACTATGTTTCCAAAATTGTTCCGACTGAGTTACGAAGCCCGGAAGCCCCGTATGAACCTTAGAAATAGTTAGGATACATATGTCATGACATAGGATTTTGATTTATGTGTGCGACTAAGACCATGGCATCGATATGTGATTCCAATATGCGTTTACGAGTAAGACCCTGTCTGGGACAGTGGCATCGATATGTGACTACATGTAAGACCACGTTTGGGACCTTGGTAGTGTACGACTTGTGTGATTATCCGATTGTCCTATCAAATTCTGAATGGTTCATCAGGCAAAAGTAAATCAAGTTCGAATGTGATATTTGAGCTATGAGCCAGGTATAAATTAATATGTTACTTACGTGAGGTAAGTTACATAAACACCATGACTTTGTATTACAAATCTTGTATGGTGCAAATAAAGTAGAAAATGTGTATGCTATGTGTATTTGGCTTACTAAATGAATTGTTAGTATGTCATGAATAACCTATATTATGTAAATATGATGAGGTATTTTCGGTTATATATTAATGCATGAATATACAATATTATTTCGACATTCAAAATTTTGCATTTGGGTGAATATGTATTAAATTTGAATATGACTATTTGCCTTTGGAAGTTGTTTACTAACATGATAAGTGCCTATATGAGTATTCGGCCAAATGAGGATTATGTGTGCATAATGTCAAATTATGATTCCTGAACTTGTTTTAATGGTAAGCAAGCTTGATCATTTGGTAACATTTTGGGATCCAAAATGTTGATTGACGATGGTTAAATTGCTTATGTAAGTGTTAGATCATGGTAAAAAGAAATGGTATTTGGAAGTGTATCATTGTATCTTATTTATGGGTTTAAAGATAAGCTTTGGACATGATAACATAATTTGGGTTAATAAGATAGGTTGAATGTATTATTGAATTGTTTATATGCTTATAGCTTATTAAGCTACGATAGCTTATTATGTGTTTTATGTTACTCTGTTTTATAGATTTTAGATTCAAGCTACAAGCTCGAGAACTGTCAGCCAAGCTCATCACACTATCAACTATTTTGGTACCTTATTAACTAAACTTAAATTATGGCATGTATAGGCTGTAACATATAGTTTTGAAGTGTTGATTTTGGTTATGTATTAAAAGCCATGCGAAAATGGGTTGCTATTTATGTTTAGAATCGATTATATGTGTGTTTAGTTATGGTGTTCATGATCTTGGTTTGATATGTGCAATTATGCTTGATTATGGTTTGATTTGTGGTAAGTATTTCATGTAAGCAAAATGGCTTATTTTTAGGCTTGGATCTGGTTTGGGTTGAATAATTGCTTAAGTCTTTTTGATAAATATGTTATATGTTATGGTCGTTTAAAATTTTTGTGTTATTTTGAAGGTGTATTTAAGTATGTATATAGCTGGTAAAGGTACTTTGTGGTTCAGCCATATGTTTATAATTGATGTTAGCTATTCTAGGGTTTGCCATGAGTTTGCTATGCAAAAATTATGACATATGTTTGCAGTAAATTGATGACTATTATAATTTATGCTGGAACATGTGTATATGTGATATTCGGCCACATTGTTTTAGTTGAATTTTTATTTATACTTTACTTGCGTATAAGGTGTATATATTACAGACATTATGTTAGTTAAGTTTTTGTATGTTTTATATGTGCAAATAAATGAGCTTATATTATGTTTGATAAGTACATGTGCTTGGTTACCTAAATCATTAGATATTTTAAATTATTAAATATGAATAAATGGATTAAGTTAGCTAAGTAGACATTAAAATGAAATAGGTTATTTATAATAGGATGCTTGTTATTCAATTGAGTTAATATATAAATTTTACATAGACTAATACATTAAAACCGCAAATATGAATAAAAAGGGGCGGTAATGAAACCTAGCTCCATTGTTATATAACTTGTGTTTATGCAGGACTTAATTAATAATAATATAGGGTTAATGTTCAAAAATGAAAATGTTGATGTGTTATATGTTTTGTATATGTTTTTAAATTGTATGGATTATGTTTTTGTAAGCTATGTGGAGAATGATACTAAATTTAAGGTTAGGTATTTAAATTAAGTTATAAGCATTGATGCGATCTAAACCTCAAACTGTATTGAACGTAAGATTTGCATTAGTAATACATATGTGATTATGACTTGATTTAATATGATAATGTTTTGAACTGTGCTTCATTAGTAATTCCTCGTAACCCTATTCTGGCGATGGATACTGGTTAGGGGTGTTCTATAATCCGGGTACTGGTCTTGTACTTCCAACCAATGGCTGGGTATTTTGGCATATGTTATGGTTACCTGACAGCTTGTGTGAGCAGCACTGTATAGCTACGTCCTGACTGACAGCTTGTGTGAGTAGGCCCGTGAATAGCTCGAGAGTGAGCCTATATGTGTTATGAGATATGCAGTAGCTTTGACTACATATGTGACACTTTATGTGCAAGATTTTTCGAGTATCCGATAATATTCCAAGTGTTCAACAGGAATGTCAAAGATGTGAAAGGATGTGGTTATGTTACAAGTTGGTACAGGTATGTACATAGAACTCATAACTAATAAACTCGATAGGTGATGAACTCTTGGTAAGGTTGTGATTGAGCAAGTTATGACTATGAGATTTTAGTAACATTTATGTTATCTTGCTTTATATAAATTGCATGATTAAGGTGTTGTTAAGATGCATATTATTTGCATATGAACTTACTAAGCTATATAGCTTACTCCCCTTTTCTTCCCTTTTCTTATAGGGACACCAAGCTAGCTTGGGTTCGGATATCGTCAGAGATCCATTCATACTATCAACAATTATTTTGGTACCAATGAATTCACCATTTTGAGCTATGGCATGTGTAGGGGACTTGGTCAATGTTTTATGTGTCGTAATTGATTTGGCCAAATGTGTTGGCTTATATTGGTTAGAAGTTCATTTTGTATGAGGCCATTTGAAATGGGCTAATATTAGTTATAAGTATATTCATATAATGATGTCTCTCATGAATGATGTGTTGATGTTTTGGTTGTGGATGTTTGGGTGTATGTATATGCTTGGATTGGTGTTATGTTATGTTGTGTAGGTGTGTGCATTAAAGGGTGACAAAATGGCTTGTCCACACGGGTAGACACACCGGCATGTGTCTAGGCCGTGTGCGATACACGGCTTGGCCCACGGGCATGTATTTAGGCCGTGTTTTCTCTTCACCTAAATTTTGAGAAACAAAATGCTTAGAATTTGGCACACGAGCAGACGCACGGGCGTGTGTCTCAGCCGTGTGGATGGCATGGCCTCAAAGACGGGCATGTGCCCTGGCCGTGTGAAGTCTGCACCTATTTTACGAAAATAAATTTTCCATATGGCCTAGCATACGGGTGTGTGACTTGGCCTTCATGGGTTACAAGTCAGTGAGTTACACGAGGTCAGGACACGGGCATGTGTAGCCACACGGGCTGCCCACACGAGCGTGTCCTATATCCACACGAGCATATGACCTTTGTTTAGTGGAAAATTTTCCAAGTATTATAAAATTGTCTAAAGTTCTCGGTTTAGCCCCAAATCACTTCTAATGCACGTTTTGGGCCTCGTAGGCTCGTATCAGGGACTTTATGATTAAATGCAAATGGTTTTAATTTGGATGCAAATTCATGACTTGTGACATCCCAAAATTGACCCTAGTCGGGATGTGGTTTCGGGACCACAAAACTGAGGCATAAAAATAATTTATAATTTATTTTGATGCCTATAATATGTGTTAATTCATGTGTGACATTTTTGATGTTTCGATTTAGAGTTATAAATGTGAATTTCACTAGAAAGGGCCTAGTAGTAAACATTGAAAGTATGATGGGGAAATGTGGGATGACTAGTTGATAATGCATGCAAAAATAAGAGATTTGCATGTCAAATTTCCCCCCCCTAACATGAAGTGGCCGGCCATGACAAGGAATCATGGGCTAAACATGTCATGAAACATGTTTTGTTGGTGCACTAGGGAGAAACAATAAACAAATGAGTATGGGTAATAAAGAAAGAAAAAATGTGTGTGTGTGAGTGAAACCCCCCTTTGCGTGCATTGTGGAAGAGAAAAGAAAAATTTTGTTCATCCATTTTTCTCTTCTTTGGCCGAAAATACTAAGGAAAAAGGGAGGATTTTTGCTTCATGCTTGGTTTAGAAGAGAACTAGAAGGAGATTTGGCTATATTTGCATCAAGATTAAGGTATGTTTGAGGTTGTGTCATGAGATTCATGCTTGTTTTGGTTGCTAACTTGATGTGCATGTTAGCCATGGTTCAAATCCTTGTTATGCCATGGAAATGGTATTTGGCCAAGGTGGATTTTGTGTTAATGCCATTGCATGTTAAATATGAAGCTTGTTAATGGTGTATGTGATGGGGATTGATGGCTCTTGGACTTTCTTTTTAGTATTTTTGAGTGAGACATTAAGTTCTTTGCTTAATCATGACCAAAATGATGGTGTTGTGATGTATTCGGTCATGGTATATCCACAAGTATGATTCATGCATGTTGCATGGTAGGTAAGATTTGAGCTTTGAATATGTGTTTGCACATGATGAATTGGTATGACATATATACTATTTCAAGGTATATATTTGCTTGGGATGATGTTTTCGGTTATGTAGTACATGAGAGATGTGTATTGAGCTACAATATGTATTGCGTTAGTTAGTAAAATGCATGCTGTTTTTGTGTGGTATTAAGTGCATAATCGGCCTCAACATGGACATGCATATTGACCACATGAGGGAAATTGGTGTGCATGCATTCGGTTAGAGGCAAGCATATTGATGCCTATTCTTGGCTTAGAAAATTGGCTAAGAGGAATACTAACTAAGGTGTTGAGTTCGATTCATGATTTTGTACATATGCGACTTTGATGCCTAATGAGTAGATATTTATATATTGGCTAGGCATCTTGAATTCCTCTTCCGATGCTCAAATGATAAAACCAATTTATTTCTTAAATTTAGCTCAAGAAGCTAGAGGTGGAGAATCAAGCAAAGGCAAAGGAAAGATAATCGAGTAGTCGATTGGAAATCGTTTCATCCAATATAAGGTAAGTCATTAAGCATATATTTGGTGTTGATGTAAATGACCATAATATATACACAATTGTGTTTAAATGAATTGATGTGTAAATGGAAATGTGTGTGTATGGAATGATGCCATTGTTGAATGTATAAAGGCAGCAAAATGCATAAGGTATTGGTCTCGGCACTAAGTGTGCGGGTATAAATGGACACGGTGACAAGATTGGCACTAAGTGTGCGGGTTTAAAATTGTACAGCACTAAGTGTGCGAGTTTGATTATATAGCACTAAGTGTGCGAGCTGAAAATTATATAGCACTAAGTGTGCGAGCTGAAAATTATATAGCACTAAGTGTGCGAGCTGAAAATATATAGCACTAAGTGTGCGGATTCACTATATGCTCTTGTATTACAATTGGCACTGAGTGTGCGACATTATCGAGTTAATCCGGACAGCGGATCGGGTAAGTACCTCGAGCTCATGATGAATAGAAAATACGTCCATGCTTGGGGTTGAATTGGTAAGCCTTAAATCTATGTGATGATTGAAATTGTATGGTTGTGATGGAAAATGAGTTAATGTGTAAAATGCTTGATTATCTTGTTGTGTAGAATATGGAATGTGGATGTATGACTTGGTGCGAGATTGGACCGAAAGGTCCGAGGTATTATGGTATAGATTCGATATGGATGAGTACCTAGCCTCGTTTCTTTGTACATGTTGTAGTGACTTTATTAGTGAATTGATGAATGCTTATGACTTACTGAGTTGTAAACTCACTCGGTGTTTTCTTGTCACCCATTTTAGGTCTCTTGGACTCGTATTGTTGCGTGCTCGGAACCGTCGTTGAAGTCATCACACCGGCTGAAATCTTGTGGTATTGTTTTTGTTGTTGAAGAACATTTGGCATGTATAGGCTATTATATTTTGTCGAATTGTGGGTTGTAAACTTTAAGCCATGTGAAAATGGCCTATGTGGTCGTCGAGTGGGATGCTAGAACCTATAGCCACGAGTCTTAGAAACTCAAATTTTGTTAAGGTGGCCATAATTTGTGTCATGTATGATGGATGATTAAGGCCAAGGAAAAATTCATGAAATTGGCATAGTCTACTGCAGTAACTGTTGCGGACAGCAGCAGTGAGATGAGATTGAAAAATCACTAAAAATAGTAGAAGTAGAATTAAATAGTGAGTAAATTATGTAACTGATCCTTGATGAATCTATTTTTATATGGACGAAACGAAACGACCATATGAGCAGTATACTGGGAGATATTAAAGTTCTCGTGAGACAGGGCCAGAACGATTTCTGGGTCCCCTTTCGCGACTTTGAAAATTTATCATAAATTATCCAGAAATAATTAGGAGTCATGCCTTATATGTACAGATTCCATTTTGAGTCTAGTTTCATTAGAAACAAACAGCACCAGTATTAAAGCCCTGTACAGAAAGATATTCAAGTTGTAACGCGAGGAGGTCAGAGCAGTTGATCCCTGTAACATGGGTGACTTTAACTAATAAACTGTACCAATTGGCCCAACCAAAAATTCTAAAAATAAATCCATGGATGGATATATGAGTCTAAATTCAGGGAAAATTTACGAAACCAGTTTCTGAGTTTTGGAACTCGAGATATGATTTTTAAGGTGACGGTGACGCAGTTTTCCAGCCTGTCCAGAAATGCCAAATTGGTCGGTACTTTAAGAGGATTTGTCTCGTTAACCCCTCGTGTCCGACACGGCGTCGGTCACGAGTTAGGTGTTACAATTTTATTGGTATCGAGCTATGGTTTAGTCGGTTCTAGGACTACCATAGCGTGTGAGTCTAGCTATACATGCCAAATTGTTAGTCTTGAATAATGTGATGACTTGACGGTTGAAATTTTTATTTTAAATAGCAATGGAACCGGGATAGAGACCCTTGGCGGATGACGTTGAAGGTGTAGCGGCTGCTCCGCACAAGGGACACCGCCTGTTGAGCCTCGGTCATCCGCGAATAATCAAAATGAAGGGCGAAACAAGCCTTCTTCACCATGATGAATGAGTGGGTCGCATAATATGCCCGAACCAACCGGCTGTCCAACCATTCCGAATTTAAATACTCCACCCAAGAGCCCGCAATGCCTCCAGTTATTGATCTTGTGAGGCTGAGTAAACCACCTGTGGACTTGATTAGGAAGCGGGCCGAGGAGTTCAAGGCTATAGTTCTTGATGATGCCGAAAAGGGTGAGTTACGCTCGATAACACCATTAGAGTGTTAGATGAAATCATGCACACCGATGAATGTCTTAAGTGTGCTATATCCTTGTTATGAGACTCAGCTTACTATTGGTGGAGGACTTTAATTTCCATAATCCCAAATGAACGAGTTACTTGGGATTTCTTTCAATCCGAATTTCGAAAGAAATACATTAGTCAACGGTTCATCGATCAGAAGCGTAAGGAATTTTTGGAACTCAAGCAAGGCCGGATGACCGTATCTGAATACGAATATGAGTTCGTAAGACTTAGTCGGTATGCTCGGGAGTGTGTGGCTGATGAGGTTGCGATGTGCAAAAGATTTGAAGAAGGATTGAATGAAGAGTTAAAGTTACTAGTGGGAATTTTGGAGATAAAGGAGTTCGTGACACTAGTCTAACGAGCCTGCAAGGCGGAAGAACTTGGGAAGGAGAAGAAGAAGGCTGAATTTGAAGCAAGAGATTACCGTAAAAGATCGACGAGTAAAGCTCCATTCTCGGCTGTAGAGAGGTTCAGGGAGGACACCAGTAAGTCGAGGACGACTGCGGGAATTTCCATTAGAGCCCGACCATTGACGGACTCGAGCTACTTGAGTAGCTAGTGTGGGCAATAATCGTCAAGAGAGACTGAATGCCCCAATGTGGAAGACGACACCTAGGTGAATGTTGGGGTAAGTCATTAATAGGGCTGTTATGGATGCGGTTGAAGGACCACTTCATTAGAGATTGCACGGAGCTAGATGAGAGGAATAAGACGCAAGGTACAAGACCTAGTGGAGCGACGGTGGAGGTAGGCCCCGAGAATCTCTGGAGGTAGGGGTGGTAATCGAGAGGAGCCTCTAATCTGGCTGTCCGATCCGAGACCCGTACTCTGCTAGAGCATATGCCATTCGCACGAGAGGAGGCATCCTCCTTGACGTTATCCTTGGTACTTTTACTCTCTTTGATACTATTGTGATTGCATTGATTGACCCCACTCTACTCACTCATATGTATGTGAAACCTTAGCATCCATAAGACTCTACCTGTTGAGTCTCTCGAGTTCGTAATTCAGTGTCAAACCCTTTGGGTCAATACGTGCTTGTTGATAAAGTGTGCAAGAGATGCCCCTAATAATTCGAGAATCTGTTTTCCAACCGATCGATGCTTCTACCATTTCATGAATTGATGTTATTCTTGGTATGGATTGGTGACAGTACATGATGCAAATGGTGGATCGCAAAAGGAAAACCATTAATTTGAGGAGTGCAAATAATGAGGTAGTCCGAGTCGAGTCTACTGATTTAAAAGGAGTGCCAGCAATAATATCTTCTATGACCGCTCAAAGATATGTGAAAAAGGGGTGTGAAACATACCTTGCGTATGTGTTTGGGAGTAAAGAGACGGAAAGGAAACTCGAATCGGTACCAGTGGTTTGTGAGTATTCAGATGTTTTTCCTGAGGAGTTACCGGGATTGCCACCGGTTCGAGAAGTGGAATTCAGCATCGAAGTTGTACCGGGTACTACGCCGATTTCAATAGCCCCGTATCGTATGGCATTAACGGAATTAAAGGAATTGAAGGTTCAATTGCAAGAATTGACGGATAGAGGTTTCGCTCGACCGAGTTTTTCTCCATGGGCGCTTTTGTATTGTTTGTGAAGAAGAAGGACGGAACCATGAGGTTGTGCATCGACTATCGTCAACTCAATAAAGTGACGATAAAGAATAAATATCCATTGCCACGAATTGACGATTTGTTTGATCAATTAAAGGGAGCCTCGGTGTTTTCAAAGATAGATTTGAGGTCGGGTACTATCGGTTGAGGGTCCGAGAATCGGACATACCAAAACCGCTTTTAGAACGAGGTACGGTCACTACGAATTCTTGGTGATGCCGTTTGGGCTCACTAATGCCCTACGGTGTTTATGGATTTAATGAATAGAATTTTCAGGCCATACTTGGATCGGTTCGTAGTTGTATTTATCGATGACATTTTGGTCTATTCGAAGATGAAACCGAACATCTTGAACACCGAGGCTAGTGTTGCAAATCTTACGAGATAAGCGATTATCGCAAAGTTCAATAAATGTGAATTTTGGTTGAAAGAGGTTAGCTTTTTGGGGCACGTGGTGTCGCATCGGTGTCGGTGGACTGAACAAAATTTCGACCATAGTCAATTGGAAACCTCCAAGGAATGTTACCGAAGTTAGGAGCTTTTGGGGCTTGCGGTTACTACCGACGGTTTGTGAAAGGATTCTCGATGATAGCCACACCCATGACAAAACCGCGCTTGAAAGATGTCAAATTTGAATGGACGGAAAAGTGTCGAAAAGTTTCGACCAATTGAAAACCCATTTGACGAAAGCTCCGGTTCTAGTACTGACCGAATCGGCAAAGAGTTTGTCATCTATAGTGATGCCTCCCTACTTGGGTTAGGTTGTG
This sequence comes from Gossypium arboreum, assembly GCF_025698485.1. Lineage (NCBI taxonomy): Eukaryota > Viridiplantae > Streptophyta > Magnoliopsida > Malvales > Malvaceae > Gossypium > Gossypium arboreum. The sequence continues at coordinate 34,660,819 of NC_069082.1, forward strand.
TATTGATGCAAGAAGGTCGAGTTGTGGCCTATCGTCGAGACAATTAAAGCCACATGAGAAAAATTATCCAACCCATGACCTCGAATTGGTCGCCATCGTATTCGCCTTAAAGATATGGCGACATTACTTATTTGGTGAGAAGTGCCAAGTGTATTCGGATCACAAAAGTCTCAAATATTTGATGACTCAAAGAGACTTAAATCTGCGACAAAGATGATGGCTCGAGTTGTTAAAAGATTATGAACTCGTTATTGATTATCACCGGGAAAGGCCAATGTGGTTGCGGATGCCTTAAGTCGGAAATCACCGTTTGCTTTTCTGAGCGATGAATGTACACTTGTCTATTCTACCCGACAATGTGTTAGTAGCGAATTGAAGGCCAAACCATTGTTGGCTCATCAAATTCGGAAGCTCGAGAAAGTTGATGAGGAGTTGCTTGCAAAGCGGGTGAGTGTGTTCGAACAAGGAATCGAGTTTCAAATTGATGATGACGATTGTTTGAGGTTCGAAGTCGTCTGTGTTCCAAAGAATTGAAACTTATTTCGATAATTCTAAATGAAGCCCATTATAGTCGAATGTCAATCCACGGGTAGTACTAAAATGTACAATGACCAAACGCCAATTTTGGTGGCCGGTATGAAACGAGACATTTCGAATTTGTTTCAAGGTGTCGATATGTCAACAAGTGAAAGCGGAACATCAAGTGCCATCGGGATTACTTGGTGATCATGATACCCGAATGGAAATGGGATCGAGTCACAATGGACTTTGTATCCGGACCGCCATTGTCGATGAGTAAGAAGGATGCGATTTGGGTCGTTGTCGATAGACTAACTAAGTCGGCTCACTTTATCCCCGACGCACGGATTTTCAATGGACAAATTAGCGGAATTGTACGTTTCTCGGATTGTGAGATTACACGGGTGCCTATTTCTATCGTGTCGGATAGAGACCCAAGATTTACGTCGGGATTTTGGAAGAAATTGCAAGATGCTTTGGGTACCAAGCTGCATTTTAGCACCGCTTTTCATCCCCAAACCGATGGTCAATCCGAACGGATAATTCAAATACTCGAGGATATGTTGAGATGTTGCATCCTTGAGTTTAGTGGTTCATGGAAGCAGTATCGCCTTTGATTGAATTCGCCACAACAATAGCTTTCAATCAAGTATTAAGATGGCGCCTTACGAGGCTTTATACGATCGTAAATGCCGTACCCCATTATTCGGGTGAACTTAGTGAAGGTAAATTCTTGAGGTTGATTTGGTGAAGGATGCCGAGCAAAAGTTCGAGTGATTCGTGAAAGTTTGAAGGCTGCTACGGATCGCCAAAAGTCGTATCGGATTTGAAAAAGGAAAGACATTGAATATCGGGTTGGAGACAAGGTATTTCTCAAAGTTTCACCCGGAAGAAGGTGCTTAGATTTGGCCATAAGGGCAAATTGAGTCCGAGGTTCATCGGTCCGTATGAAGTATCTCGAACGAATTGGGCGATGGCGCATCGATTAATTTTACCCCCGAGCTCGAAAAGATTCACAACGTTTTCCATGTTTCGATGCTTGAAGATATAGGTCGACCCGACGCTGCGTAATTACTCCATCCGAGGTCGAGGTTCACCTAATTTGAGTTATGAAGAAGAGCGGTTCGCATTCGATGCGTGAAGTAAAAGACCTCGAAACAAGAAAATCCCATTAGTGAAGGTGTTGTGGCATAAACACGGAATTGAAGAAGCCACTTGGGAACTTGAGGACTCTATGAGAGAGCGATACCGAGCCTATTTACCGGTAAGATTTTCGGGATGAAAATTTCTTAAGTGGGGAGAGTTGTGACATCCCAAAATTGACCCTAGTCGGGATGTGGTTTGGGACCACAAAAGCGAGGCATAAAATAATTTATAATTTATTTTGATGCCTATAATATGTGTTAATTCATGTGTGACATTTTTGATGTTTCGATTTAGAGTTATAAATGTGAATTTCACTAGAAAGGGCCTAGTAGTAAACATTGAAAGTATGATGGGGAAATGTGGGATGACTAGTTGATAATGCATGCAAAAATAAAGGATTTGCATGTCAAATTTCCCCTAACATGAAGTGGCCGGCCATGACAAGGAATCATGGGCTAAACATGTCATGAAACATGTTTTGTTGGTGCACTAGGGAGAAACAATAAACAAATGAGTATGGGTAATAAAGAAAGAAAAAAAATGTGTGTGTGTGAGTGAAACCCCCCCTTTGCGTGCATTGTGGAAGAGAAAAGAAAATTTTGTTCATCCATTTTCTCTTCTTTGGCCGAAAATACTAAGGAAAAAGGGAGGATTTTTGCTTCATGCTTGGTTTAGAAGAGAACTAGAAGGAGATTTGGCTATATTTGCATCAAGATTAAGGTATGTTTGAGGTTGTGTCATGAGATTCATGCTTGTTTTGGTTGCTAACTTGATGTGCATGTTAGCCATGGTTCAAATCCTTGTTATGCCATGGAAATGGTATTTGGCCAAGGTGGATTTTGTGTTAATGCCATTGCATGTTAAATATGAAGCTTGTTAATGGTGTATGTGATGGGGATTGATGGCTCTTGGACTTTCTTTTTAGTATTTTGAGTGAGACATTAAGTTCTTTGCTTAATCATGACCAAAATGATGGTGTTGTGATGTATTCGGTCATGGTATATCCACAAGTATGATTCATGCATGTTGCATGGTAGGTAAGATTTGAGCTTTGAATATGTGTTTGCACATGATGAATTGGTATGACATATATACTATTTCAAGGTATATATTTGCTTGGGATGATGTTTTCGGTTATGTAGTACATGAGAGATGTGTTGAGCTACAATATGTAATCGTTAGTTAGTAAAATGCATGCTGTTTTGTGTGGTATTAAGTGCATAATCGGCCTCAACATGGACATGCATATTCGGCCACATGAGGGAAATTGGTGTGCATGCATTCGGTTAGAGGCAAGCATATTGATGCCTATTCTTGGCTTAGAAAATTCGCTAAGAGGAATACTAACTAAGGTGTTGAGTTAGATTCATGATTTTGTACATATGCGACTTTGATGCCTAATGAGTAGATATTTATATATTGGCTAGGCATCTTGAATTCCTCTTCCGATGCTCAAATAATAAAACCAATTTATTTGTTAAATTTAGCTCAAGAAGCTAGAGGTGGAGAATCAAGCAAAGGCAAAGGAAAGATAATCGAGTAGTCGATTGGAAATCGTTTCATCCAATATAAGGTAAGTCATTAAGCATATATTTGGTGTTGATGTAAATGACCATAATATATACACAATTGTGTTTAAATGAATTGATGTGTAAATGGAAATGTGTGTGTATGGAATGATGCCATTGTTGAATGTATAAAGGCAGCAAAATGCATAAGGTATTGGTCTCGGCACTAAGTGTGCGGGTATAAATGGACACGGTGACAAGATTGGCACTAAGTGTGCGGGTTTAAAATTGTACAGCACTAAGTGTGCGAGTTTGATTATATAGCACTAAGTGTGCGAGCTGAAAATTATATAGCACTAAGTGTGCGAGCTGAAAATTATATAGCACTAAGTGTGCGAGCTGAAAATATATAGCACTAAGTGTGCGGATTCACTATATGCTCTTGTATTACAATTGGCACTGAGTGTGCGACATTATCGAGTTAATCCGGACAGCGGATCGGGTAAGTACCTCGAGCTCATGATGAATAGAAAATACGTCCATGCTTGGGGTTGAATTGGTAAGCCTTAAATCTATGTGATGATTGAAATTGTATGGTTGTGCTGGAAAATGAGTTAATGTGTAAAATGCTTGATTATCTTGTTGTGTAGAATATGGAATGTGGATGTATGACTTGGTACGAGATTGGACCGAAAGGTCCGAGGTATTATGGTATAGATTCGATATGGATGAGTACCTAGCCTCGTTTGCTGTACATGTTGTAGTGACTTTATTAGTGAATTGATGAATGCTTATGACTTACTGAGTTGTAAACTCACTCGGTGTTTTCTTGTCACCCATTTTAGGTCTCTTGGACTCGTATTGTTGCGTGCTTGGAACCGTCGTTGAAGTCATCACACCGGCTGAAATCTTGTGGTATTGTTTTTGTTGTTGAAGAACATTTGGCATGTATAGGCTATTATATTTTGTCGAATTGTGGGTTGTAAACTTTAAGCCATGTGAAAATGGCCTATGTGGTCGTCGAGTGGGATGCTAGAACCTATAGCCACAAGTCTTAGAAACTCAAATTTTGTTAAGGTGGCCATAATTTGTGTCATGTATGATGGATGATTAAGGCCAAGGAAAAATTCATGAAATTGGCATAGTCTACTGCAGTAACTGTTGCGGACAGCAGCAGTGAGATGAGATTGAAAAATCACTAAAAATAGTAGAAGTAGAATTAAATAGTGAGTAAATTATGGAACTGATCCTTGATGAATCTATTTTTATATGGACGAAACGAAACGACCATATGAGCAGTATACTGGGAGATATTAAAGTTCTCGTGAGACAGGGCCAGAACGATTTCTGGGTCCCCTGTCGCGACTTTGAAAATTTATCATAAATTATCCAGAAATAATTAGGAGTCATGCCTTATATGTACAGATTCCATTTTGAGTCTAGTTTTATTAGAAACAAACGGCACCAGTATTAAAGCCCTGTACAGAAAGATATTCAAGTTGTAACGCGCGGAGGTCAGAGCAGTTGATCCCTGTAACATGGGTGACTTTAACTAATAAACTGTACCAATTGGCCCAACCAAAAATTCTAAAAATAAATCCATGGATGGGTATATGAGTCTAAATTCAGGAAAATTTACGAAACCAGTTTCCGAGTTTTGGAACTCGAGATATGATTTTTAAGGCGACGGTGACGCAGTTTTCCAGCCTGTCCAGAAATGCCAAATTGGTCGGTACTTTAAGAGGATTTGTCTCGTTAACCCCTCGTGTCCGACACCGGCGTCGGTCACGAGTTAGGGGTGTTACATGACTCAGAATTTTATGGTTTTTCGTGTGATAAGTTTGTTAATACCTCGTACTCTGTTCCAGCATTGAATGCGGGTAAGGGCTGTTACAATACTCAAAATAAATATGTAATTAATATATAAAAATATGTCATTCTAGAGTATTATCACTCATTGAAATATTCTGATGCATCTATAGCCATCTCCTTTTCCCTATCCATCCAATTGCCATTCCTCTCCCACAATCCTTTTATAGTATTTTGCTTCTTCCATTGAGTCGCAAAATTATGGAAATATGTCATGTTTTTATCACCATATCGAAGCTAGTTCTGTCATTGCTCATTGCTCCCGAAATAGCTCTTATTTATTTGTTTCCATATTAAGGGTCAATTTAACCTCGGTCATTTCAACTAGTATTTCTTCATTCAGATGAGCCAAGTATAATTCATTCAACCATGAATTTAAAGAAGACAACATATTTCCTGTTTATGTAATTTGTCTCATCCAATCTACCAAGTTAGATCCTAGCTCGACTAACTTAATTGGAATTTCTTTCTTGTTTGCCTCCCAAAAACTTCTTATCTAACACCCACAAGTGTCCTCAAAAATCCAATCCGCACTAAAATGAAATTGCCACTCTCTCCCTGATGATTGACCTCTATCTTTATCTACCACCTCAACTAATATTAGATAATGATCCAAAAAAGCATAAGGTAAATGATTAACATATTATCTCGAGAAAAGTTCCCACCATAGGAATTAGTAACTCTTCAGTCAAGTTGTTATCTTACATTGTTTTCCAACAATCACCTTCTCTTCTATGTAAACTAGTGACCCATAAAACCCAAATCACTAAGTTCACATTCCTCAAGCATTTCACAAAATCTTACCATATTTCTTTCATTACGTAATCGACCCCCTCTTTTATCAAAAGAGAACATTACTTCATTGAAGTTACCTACCACTAACCATGGTAAAGTTTGGTCTCTCCCAAACTTTCTGAAAAGATTCGATGACTTTCCTCTCTTTTATTCTTTTCCTGATTCATAAAATCCTATAAACCTCTACGTTGTCCTTCAATCCTCCTTCTGTACCTCCACATCAATATGCAAATGAGAGAAATTCCTCAACTGAATGGTACAATCCCTCTTCCATCCTAAAGATAATCCCCTTCAGGATCCATACGCTCCTACATCAATACCTTTTACGAACCCGCACTTCATTCTAGGTCATTCCATTCTTCATGCACTTATTTTTGTCTCCATAAGAAATAAAAATTTGGGTTGTGTTTGTCTCAACTTATTATTTAGATGAGTACTTGACAGTGGCTACCCCAAACCACGAACATTCCAACTTGAGATTTTCATTACATCTGGCCTGTCTACTTCTCAGCAGTTATCAATATTTCAAGATTAAATCTCGATCCCAATGAATAACTAATTACAGAAATACTCGAATTCCCTTCTTGTATTCATGGTCGTTTTTTCCCATCTATCGCTTCAATTGGGTTATTTTCTAGAGTAGATCCTAAGCCCACTTGATCAGTCAAACCCAACCCAATTATTATTCCTTCCCTCCCTCCCCTAATCAAATAAGGATTCAATGTTTTCATTGCTCTCAGATTCGTTCCACTAATACATCTATCCAAATCCATTACAATTGGATTACAACTTATCTGATTACTGCCCCAGTTCTCATCTTGTAACCTGTAACAGCCCGATTTTAAGTCTAGTCGGAACAGCGGTTTCGGTACCACAAATCTGAAGCAAAAAAAATATTTTTCTTATATTTTTATGGTCTACAGTTTTGTGGAATGATTTTGTTAATATTTTGTTCAAAAATTTTAACGTTTGAGCACTTAATTTGGCAAAAAGGACTAAATTGCACAAAGTACAAAACTTAAGTTCTATATGCTAAGGTGTTTATTTGCTATTAAATTTTTAATTGAAGGTCCTTATATGGTAATTAGACCATTTGTTAAGTTAGTGGACAAAAATGGATATAAAAAAAGAGAGATTTTATGTTTTAAGAAAAGGGCATTTTGGTCATTTGGTAATTAAATGAATTAAAAAGCGAAAAACAAGACAAAATCTTGTCCATCTTCTTCTCCCATGGCCGAATATTCCTAAGAAAGAAATAGCTAGGGTCTATTCATCTTCCAAGCTCGATTGTAAGTCAATTCTTGCTCCATTTTTAATGCTCTTTATTTTTTTTAAGTCGTTGTAACCCAATCTATCTATTTCTACCACTGATTTAAGAAATAATCAAAGTCTAAATTTTTTCCCATGATAGATATTGTGTATTTTGATGTCCAATGGTAGAAAATACATGTCTAGTGTTTGATAAACAACTTTTGCTAAGTGATTTTTCGTAAAAATGTTAAAAAGGACATATTTGTAAAAGTTATAAAAATAAGTAGTAAAAGTGTGATTAAATGAAATATGTGCGCTGGTGTAAGTATGATAAAGATTCGGCTAGGCTTAGGGAACAAAGAAATTGGATGAAAATCATTTTACAAGCCTAGGGACTAAATTGTAAAAAAGAGAAACATTAAGGGAAAAAATGTAATTTTTGCCATAATATGATTTTTAGATTGAATTGAACAATGCGGGTATTAAATGAGTTAAATTTGTCACTATAGGTCAAGAAAAATGAGGTTCGGACCTAGATCGGGGGAAAAATAAAGTGTTTGATGATTAGGTCAAATTCTACTAATTTTTGTACTGAGGTAAGTTTGTTTGTAAATAATGAATTGTTATATTTATGTTTTAAACACTTTAATATTGTATAAATTGTGATTGACTCCTTGGACGTATTTGACAAAGTTTCAACAAGCGAGAATTCTCAGTTGAGCCTTAGGAATAGAATAGGATACAAGTGACATGTCACTAGGAACCCATGTGTCTATGTGATACAGGTGCTGGTCTCGTACGTCCTACTAGTGGCTGGGTAGTCTGGCATGAGTTCCATATACCTGATAGCTTGTGTGAGCAGCACTGTGTAGCTATGTCCTAACTAATAGCTTGTGTGAGCATGCCCGTGAATAGCTCGAAAATGAGCCTATATGTATTATGAGATATGAGATAGCTTCGGCTACATATATGGCACTTATGTGCAAGATTTTCGAGTATCCGTTAACATTCTGAGTGTTCAACGGGTATGTCAAAGTTGTGAAAGACTATGGTTATGTTGCAAGTTGGTATAGGTATGTACGTAAGACTCATGCGTAATGATCTTTATATGTGATGAAACCTTGGTAAGGTTGTGATTGAGTAAGTTATGACTATAAGATTTTAATAACATTCATGCCAATTTTCATCATCTTAATTGCATGTTAAATATGTAGTTATGATGCTTATTATTTGCATAGGAACTTACTAAGCTATATAGCTTACTCCCCTTCCTTTCCTTTGTCTTATAATGTCACCAAGCTAGCTCGGGGATTCGAAGACTTTCGGAGATCCACTCACACTATCAACAATTATTTTGATATCAATGATTTCAACATTTTAAGTTATGGCATGTATAGGGGACTTGGTCATTTTGTTATGTTTCATAATTGATTGGGCCAAATGTGTTGGTTGATATTGGTTGAAAGTTCATTTTGTATAATGCCATTTCAAATTGGCTACTATTGTTATAAGCAATTTATATGATGATGCCTTCCATGGATGTGGGAATTTACATGATTTGAGTTGATGAGTATGTGATGTTTGTGTATGATAGATGGTAGCATGTGAATGATGTGTTGATGTCTTAGTTGTGGCTAATTTGGTTGTAGTGCTATGTTATGTTGTGTAGGTGTGTGCACAAAAGGGTGGCAAAAAGGCTTGGTAAATAGCCTTATTTTTTGTCCACGCGAGTAGACACACGAGCGTGTGTCTAGGCCTTCTTGACACACGGTCTGCCCACACGAGCGTGCGACCCCTGTTTAGTGAATTTTTTTTTAAAGTTTTCGGTTTACTCCCAAACCACTTCCAAAGCATGTTTTGGGCCTCACAAGCTCGTATTAGGGACTTTATGATTAAATACAAAAAGTTTTAATTTGGACGAAAATTCATGACTTTGAAATGTATGTTTGCATGTGTTTAAGTTCAGTAATGCCTTATACCCTATTTCGGTTCCGAATACGAGTAAGAGGTGTTACATTTAGTAGTATCAGAGCTATAGTTTAGTCGATTATCGGACTAACGGGTGTGTGTAAGAGTCTAGCTATACATGCCATATATGAACTGTGATAGTGTGGTGACTCTTGACAATTTTAAACTGTGTTTTCATATAGTAAATGGATCCCAACCGAGATATAGCTAATGATGTAGAAAAGTAATGCACCAGTTACCACTCAAAGGGAAGTGTCATCTGAAAATAGACCTCCCACGGTCAGTCAAGGAGGAGGGGCTAGGGAAGCCTTCCTCCACATGATGAATGTGTGGTATTTGGAGTTTGTTTGAACAAATCTGAATGCTCAACATCCTCCACCCCCTCTTTATCCTCAACTGATTCCCGTAGTTCCTCAAGGTATGGGTTTGATAAGACAGAATAAGCCTCCAGTTGATAGGATTTGAAAGTAAGGAGCTGACGAATTCAGGGATAAGGTAGATGATAACCCTGAGAGAGCCGAGTTCTGGCTTGAGAATACTATCAGGGTATTTGATGAGTTATTATGTACACTCGAAGAATACTTGAAATATGCTATATCATTATTGAGGGACACAGCATATCACTGGTGGAAGCACTAGTATCCGTGGTATTGAGAGAGAGCGTTACATGGGAATTCTTTCAAGAGTAATTCTGAAAGAAATATATCATTCAGCGGTTCATCGATCAGAAACATAAAGAATTTCTTGAGTTGAAACAGCGCCGAATGTCAGTGGCAGAGTATGAGCGAGAATTTGTTAGGCTCAGTAAGTATGCCTAAGAGTGTGTTTCCTCCTAGGCTATTATGTGTAAAAGGTTCGAATATGGGTTGAATGAGGACATCTGATTGTTAGTTGGAATTTGGAAACAAAAAGAATTTGTTGTATTGGTTGAACGAGCTTGCAAAGTCGAAGAGCTAAGCAAAGATAAAAGAAAGGCCGAGAGTAAGGCTAGAGATACAAGCAAAAGGCAGATGAATAAGTCATTTCAACCTCAGTCAAAGAAATTTAGAGAGATGAATTCTCGTTCAAATGTATCAATTGGGTTTTCGCACAGGGACCGCGGGAAGCAATATTCAAGTTTTAAATCTCAAGCTACTTCAATGGCAAGTGTGAGTAATGTTAGGTCTAACTGACCCAAATGTCAACATTGTCGAAGAAGACATCCCGACTAGTGTAGGATGAATGATCGAGCTTGTTTCAAGTGTGGTTCTCAAGAGCATTTTATTTGAGATTGCCCTGAGATGGCTGAGAAAGAACAATTTCAGAGTGCAAGGCCGAGTAATACTACCAATAGGGGTAGGCCACCGAGAAATACCAGGAATGGAACTAGCAATAAATGTGTGACGAAATATACAACCGTGAAATCTGAGGCCAGAGCACGTGCTAAAGCTTATGCCATTCGTGCTAGTGAGGATACGTCATCTCCCAATGTGATTACTGGTACCTTTTCTCTTTATGATTCTAATGTTACTGCATTGATTGATCCTGGATCGACTCATTCTTATGTTTGTGTGAATTTGTTATCTAGTAAGAATTTCCTGTTGAGTTTACTGAGTTTGTGATTAAAGTGTCAAACCCCTTAGGCAAGTATGTGCTAGTTGATAAAGTTTTCAAGAATATCCTTTGATGATTCGGGATCACTGTTTTTCAGTTGACTTAATGTTGTTTCCATTTGATGAATTCGATGTTATTTTGGGTATGGATTGGTTGACATTGCATGAGGCCATAGTAAATTGTAGACATAAAACTATTGAATTGAAATGTGAAAATGGTGAGGTTATTCGGGTTGAAATAGATGAATCAAGTGAATTGCCTAGTGTGATTTCGCCTATATCTGCTCAGAAGTATGTAAGGAAAGGTTGTGATGCTTACCTTGCTTATGTGTTGAATACAAAAATGTCTGTGAATATCCAAATGTGTTCCCGGAAGAGTTGTCAAGGTTACCACAGGTCAGAGAAGTGGAGTTTGCTATTGATTTAGTACTCAGGAGTTCACCGATATCGATCACTCCATATAAGATGGCTCCAACTAAATTGAAAGAATTGAAAGCTTTGTTCCAATAGTTGACAGATAAAGGTTTTACGAGACCAAGTTTTTCTCCATAGGGTGCTCCAGTGTTATTTGTAAAGAAGAAAGAAAGATCTATGAGGCTTTGTATCGATTAACGACAGCTCAACAAGGTGACTATAAAGAATAAGTATCCCTTGCTGTAACATCCCAAAATAGGGCCTAATCGGAATAGTAGTTTCGGGACCACAAATCTGACATCAAAATATTTATTTTATGATTATTATGAGGCTTAGAATATGAGAATATGCATGTGTTAAAGTTTCATGAAGAAATTCTTTGAGTAAGGTGTCCAATTGGAAATTAGGGACTAAATTGAATAAACAGCAAAACTTGAATTCTAGAAGCAATTTGTATGAAATTGCTTTAGATTATAAAATAGAAGGTCTTGGGGAGTAAATTTCCCAATTTCTAAGTTTTTGGACAAAAATGGGCTTGCGTGGATAAAATTTCAAAGAAATGGCTTAAGGGCATTTTGGTCATTTGGCAAATTAATGAAATAAAATGGGAAAAAGAAGGCAAAAATCAGCCATTCTTCTCCCTTTTCTAGCCAAAATTCCTAAGCCACCATAGCTAGGGTTTTCAAGCTTTTCAAGCTCATTAGTAAGTGCTCTCAAGCCCCGTTTTTAATGTTCTTTGTAATTTTGAGATCCCGGTAGCCTACTCTCTCCATTTCTACCCATATTTCATGCTAGGGTTCATGTTTAAAAAATTACCCATGCATGAGTTACTTGTATTTTGATGTTTTATAGAGGTATATAAAAGTTTGATGTGTGTTAAACAACTTTTCCTAGGGGATTTTCATGAAAAACCCCTAAAGGGACCTTTTTGCAAAAGTTGTAAAATTTGTGGTAGAAATGTGAAAATAATAGAAAATGTGGGCTACCTTAAAAGGGAAAAGTGTTCTGCTAGGCTTGGGTAAGGTAGAAATTGCATGTGTTTCATTATATGAGCCTAGGGACCAAATCGTAAAAATGTAAAAGGTTAGGGGTGTGATCGTGATATTCGGTGATAAGTTTTATAAATTTATAATTAATCATTCTCGAAACTAACTATTATCGCGATGAAGGCAAGTGGACCTATCGAACATTTGTATAGCCTTAGCAAGACCGGATTGTCGAACCTAATGGAACTAAAAGTACTAGTAATGACTGTCTTTTTTATCATCTAGCCTAAGAATAATGGGGTTTGTTTTAACTAACTAATTAACTAAACTAAGAATTCACAGAAAATAGAATTGGGGAATTACTTTTGGAAAAACGATTGAAATAAGACAATACCTAAGGAAAAATTAACCTAGACTTCACTTGTTATTTGACTCTGAATTGGACGATTTATTCATTTGACTTGATCCGTAGAAATCCCTAAGTTATATTATTATCCCTCTCAAGACTAACAACGTCTAACCCTAGGTTGAATAATTGAAATCTCTTTCTAACTAACTTCCTAGGGTCGCATTAACTCGCTCTATGGATCCCCTTATTAGGTTTCGCCCTAATCCGGCAAAATCTTGTCACCCTATCTCTAGGCGCGCAATCAACTCCGCTTAATTATGACAATTGTACTCTTAGATAGGGTCTATTCCTTCTCTGAATAAGAGCTTATCTTGAATCAATATCCTGGAAATATCAAAACAAGAATTAAGAACACATAATTAAGAACAAGTCAAATATTTATCATACAATTCAAAAAATAATAACAAGATTCATCTTAGGTTTCATTCCCCTTAGGTATTTAAAAGATTTAGTTCATAACTAAAAAGGAAAAAATCTCAGAAGAATAACGAATACAAAACATAAAGAAAACCCAAAACTCTTGAAGGGAAATTGAGGGGAGATCTTCAATCTTGATGATGAATCCGGCTTCTGAGATGGATCAATCGACTTTCCTCGAGCAGTTCCCTGCTTCCCTCTTTGTGTGTGTCCCTTCCTCCTCCTCTAGGGTGTATTTATAGGCTTTGGAATGCATAAAAACCCTCAAAATTGGCCTTTTTTGAATTGGACTAAACTTGGGCTCGACAGGGACACGCCCGTGTGCGATTGCTTAAGGTCGTGGTCAAGCCTGTTAAATAGGCACGAGCGTGTGGTCCACCCGTGTGAGTCGTGCTTCGATTCTGCCAAATTGTCACGACCGTGTGGTCTGCCCGTGTGAGGAAGTCCAGGCCATGTTGATTTCATGCGTTGTCCCACTTTCTCCATTTTTGGCTCATTTCTCGTTCCTTTCGCTCTCCTATGCTCACCTAAGTATAAAACATGAAATTAAGGCATTAGGAGCATCAAATTCACCAATTTCAAGAAAAAATCATCCATAAAATGTGTTAAGCATGGGTTAAAATATGTATAAATTACGGTTTATCAAATGCCCCCACACTTAAGCATTTGCTTGTCCTCAAGCAAAATTCTCAACTCATAATCAAAATAAATTCTTCTCAACTTACAATCTCTATCGAAAATATCTTAAACTAATTCATGAGTAGTCGTACATTGAGAATTCAACTAAAAGAACATTAGAGCTTCAAACATTCCAAGTTGAGTATTTAATCATGCAAAACTTAAGCATCTCCCCTTATTTAAGTGGTTACCTCGATTCGAAATCTGACGGAGTTTAACATCCTCACTAAAGATTCACTCAAATCACTCAAAGTGTTTAAGGATAATGAAAGTAGCACTCATCAGTCAATATGAAAAGTTATTACCATAGGCTCGCATGAAAATCAAATCTCCACCACAATAAATTGAGATGATACATCAATCAAAAGGTCTTTAGAGGGTTGTAACGAGGCTTGGTTAGGGGGTGTGATCACAAGCTGAAAGAAAAAGTTAGAATCGAGATTGAATTGAAAAAATACTTAACTAGAAAAAGATTTAATCATCACTTGCGTACAACAGAGCTTCTTCTCAGAACATGGAATTTACATACTTAAACTCAAAAACAAAAGATTACTACTAATATGTATACACTTTTTTTTTAAGAACAAGTCAAATAACATAGACTAACTATTAAGAACAAGACATAGCTGAGCAACTATTTCAATTCAAATCTTGACAAAAATATGGATCAAATTAATTTAGGGGATTTCAACAATAATGAGTTATGGGTTAATATTAAGGGTAAATCAATGAATGGGTTGTTAAGCTCAAGGGCGTTCACTAAAGGTTAATTGTGAAGGTAGGCTTTTCATGGCATGAGTGGGTTAATCCTAAGTGCTTTATCATCTTGACATATCAAATCAAATGGTGTGGTCTTGACATTCATAATCAAGCAAGTTCTAGAATAAAAATTCAATACTGACGCACTCATAATGAAAGTGAGCATGAAAGAAATAATAAATGCTCTAAAGGCTCAAGACCTCACAAAAATTATGGCTTTTTGATGTTTAAACTTTGTGAAATTCACTTCAAAATAATACCTAAACTTGGGGAAACAACTTAAATTTTAAATTCTTAAAAATCAACTAATCATGCTTGATTCCCTAATGTCTTAAAGTTTAAACAATCAATGCATAAATGCCTATGTTTAAATTTAAGATATATCAATAAAAATCTTAAATCAATCAAAATTTATCCTAAACATGATATGAGAGCTTTTCAAGAGAACAAGGTAATCATTCAAGGATTTTTCTGATATAAAAATGAATACCCCCTACACTTAAGATGTACATTGCTCAAATGTACAAAGATAGATATATAGAAATTAATATAAAAATAAGATAGGGAGAGAAGTGAAACTTCCTGAATGATGAATGAATTTCCTTGAATTGGAGTTTTGGAGAATAATCGGCGTGAGGGTGGAGGAGGATACTTCGGCGTGGTAGAGGTTCGTTAGTCCATAAGTCCTGCGCCAAAAGAATATTATATCTGAAGTTGGTTATGGTCGTGGTCGAGCAGGACATGGCAGTTGTGGAGAACCTTTCCTAGTGGAGTTTCGAGTCCCTGAGTAATAGTGAGCTTTGGAGCTCTTTATAACTGTAATGGAACCAGGAACTCTTTTAGGAATTATATAAGGAAGGGTAAGTACTCGACATGAATTAGCAAAAATTAAAAATTGTAAAATAATAATTATAAGTCCTAATAAAAATAAGGTGAAAGAAAAATAAAAAGTAGTCTTAAAATAAAATAAAAGTAAAAACATAAAAATAATAAATAAAATTTTTTAAACATCTTCATCGCTAAATGGATCGCAAGGTGGGGGGGGCAATGAGATGTGGAAGTGCTGACAAATCTGGTGCAGTGTAGCATCAATGTGATCGAAGCGCTAAAAACACTGTTGCTCGAATCGAGTTAGGTGATCAGAGATGTCAACGTATGAAGCCCCGCATGAACTAGACGAGAGGGTGGTGGTGGCTGAGACGGTGGGTAACACGGGTGTGTGGACTTGCAATGGCTAGGGTTAGGGTTTTTGGGTGAAGAAGACAATGAATAGTGTAGCCTGTTTATAGATTTTGTGGCACACGGCCAGGGAACACGCCCGTGTTACCCAATTTTTTGCCCATGGGATTCGCGAAATTTAAATTTGGGCGCGTCTGATAATTGGCCCATGCCCTTGTTCCTTGGGCGTGTGGGTGCACATGGCCATGTCTGTCTTTGCTCACTTCTCTCACGCTCGTGTATGTAGTCCCACGCCCGTGTTAATCTAGCAGGTTCAACCACGGTTTGGCCACGGTTTCAAGGCACGGGTGTGTCGCACGCCCGTGTTGTTTTGGCAGGTTCGCCCACGGCCATGTCACACGGCTGTGGTGATTTATCGTAGCCCATACTGGAAAAAATCTTTGCCCTGTTTCCACACGGCCCTAAGAACGGCCGTGTGCTTGGCCGTGTCTGTATGGTAAACTTGTATTCAAGAGCTCCATTAGTGAGTAAGGTATTAAGCACTAAAATTTAAAGAAGTTAATATAGTTAGTGCTCGGGTTGCCTCCCGAGAAGCGCTTATTTATAGTCTAAGCTCGACTTACCTTTCCATTGAATGGTCAAGGTGGTTCGAGGAGTTTATACTCCTCATTCCTGCTGTGAATCTCATCAAAATAAGGTTTTAGGCGGGTATTGTTTACCTTAAAAGTGCCAAACTTGGGATGACTTACCTTAACTGTACCGAATGGAAAAATGCTAAGTACCGTAAGAGGAATTTCTTCATTTGGTTTGGTAGTGACAATGTGAGGATCTACGGCATCTAATAAAACTTTATCTCCAAGCTTAAGTTGATTTGGAAAGGTATTGAGCTCGTTCTGGCGTAGTTTTGGTATCGTGGGTTCTCAATTTATGCGTCCACCATTGATCTAGCTCCTTGATTTGTAGCCTTCGTTCTTCATGAATAGGTCCTTTACTATTTCTTGAGAATGGCTCATGTACTTCCTTCAGACTTATTTCCTGCAAAGTAGGTTGCACCATATTGTCAGTTTTAGTAGAATGGGTTAGACGATCACTTTCAATTTCTGATGTCTTGCCAGGGTTGCAAGCTTGAAGGGTGATTGTTTCATCTCCCACATGAAGTGTGAGCTCACCTGTGCCAACATCAATAATCGTTTTAGCAGTTGCTAAAAAGGGCCTTCCTAAAATCAAAGGAGTGTTGCTATCCTCCTCTATGTCTAGAACAATAAAGTCAATAGGAAATATAAATTTATCGATTTTAACTAGCACATCTTCAATAATACCCCTAGGAAATCTTATAGTTTTATCTACTAATTGAATGCTCATCCTAGTCTGTTTGGGTTTCCCAAGACCTAATTGTTTGAACATTTTGTAGGGCATGACGTTAATACTAGCCTTTAAATCAGCTAATGCATTATTAACCTCTAAGCTACCAATTAAGTAAGGAATTGTAAAGCTCCCTGGATCTTTTAATTTGTTGGGTAGTTTATTCTACAGAATAGCTGAGCAAACTGCGTTTAGGTCCACATGCGATGCCTCGTCCAACTTCCGCTTATTTGCTAAAATCTCTTTTAATAATTTCATTGCGTTCGGCATCTGCGATAGAGATTCAATAAACGGTAAGTTAATATGTAATTTTTTTAAGAGTTTAAGGAATTTACCAAATTGTTCATCTGAGCGGTCTTTCCTTGTCGCATTGGGGTATGGCACACGAGGTTTATATTCGACATTCACTGATTTGTTTTTATTATGACCTACCTCACCTTGACCTCTGCTCACCACAGTTTCTTGCCTCAGTTCTAGCTCAGGCTCAACAAATCCTTCTTCATATTGAACTTAATTGCGTTGAGCTATTCCCTTGGGTTGGGTTCAGTATTACTTGGCAAGCTACCTTGTGGTCGTTCGGAGATTAGTTTGGATAGCTGGCCTATCTGAGTTTCGAGCCCTTGGATCGACGCTTGTTGATTTTTAAGTGCTGTCGCGGTGTTCTGGAAACGGGTTTCTGACATTGAGATAAATTTAGATAGCATCTCTTCAAGGTTCGGTTTCTTTTCCTGTTGATAGGGTGCTTGTTGAAAACCCGGAAGATGTTGTGGTCTTTGATTTCCTTGACCGCCCTACGAGAAATTGGGATGGTTCCTCCAACGTGCATTCTAAGTGTTACTATTTGGGTTATTTTGGAATCTAGAGTTATTGTTACCCATATATTGGACTTGTTCCTCCTTGATGCTAGGGTTGAAGGGTTGATACTCTGTGCATGCTCCTCCTCCATTCGAATCGCACCTCATTACTGGATGTACCGAGTAGAACCAAGTAAACCATCAATCTTTTTATTTAGAAGTTCTACCTGGTTTGATAGATTAGTAATCGAATCGACGTTATAAACGCCTGCTGTTTTAGTTGGCTTTGTCCTTATGACTTGCCACTGATAGTTATTCAGCGACATCTCTTCAATAAATGCATAAGCCTCTTTAGGTGTTTTGTTGTTGATGGTTCCCCGGGTGCTGCATCAATCATTTGTCTTGTCGAGGGGTTCACACCATTGTAGAATGTTTGAACTTGCAACCATAGAGGTAATCCATGGTTAGGACACCTTCGAAGTAGGTCCTTATATCTCTCCCATGCATCGTAAAGAGTTTCTAAGTCCATCTGCACAAACGAAGAGATATCATTACGTAATTTGGCTGTTTTAGCCGGCGGAGAATATTTTAATAAAAATTTTTTGGTCATTTGTTCCCAAGTAGTAATTGACCCTCGTGGTAACGAGTTCAACCACTGTTTAGCTTTTTTCCTCAATGAAAAAAGGAATAACCGAAGACGAATGGCATCGTCAGAAACGCCATTAATTTTAAATGTATTGCAGAATTCTAGGAAATTTGCCAAGTGAGTGTTTGGATCTTCATCCTGCAAACCATCAAACTGATCAAATTGCTGTATCATTTGAATAGTGTTAGGTTTTAGTTCAAAATTATTCGCGACAATGGCAGGCCTAACTATACTTGACTCAGTTCCTGTTAAAGTAGGTTTAGCATAATCATACATAGTACGAGGAGCAGGATTCTGATTTACTAGTTCAACAGGTATCGCAGGAGGTAGCTAATTGTCTTGGTTTTCAGCCATCTCCTCAGTTGGGGTTTGAATATCGTCCTCTTGCTCGTTCTCTATGTATCTTAAACTTTGCCTTATTTCTCTTTGGTTTCTGCGTACTATGCGATCGATTTCTTCATCAAAAAGTAGTGGTCCTGACGGGTTTCTTCTAGTCATAAACTATAAATACTTGCCAAGAGAAAGAAAAAGTAAATTAATAAATAATAACAAAAATAAAATATAATTAACTTGCAAGAAAAATAAATGGCTAAAGTAATATAAATTGAGTGTTCCTAATATCTTAGTTCCCGGCAACAGTGCCAAAAACTTGATCGTGATATTCGGTGATAAGTTTTATAAATTTATAATTAATCATTCTTGAAACTAAATATTATCACGATGAAGGCAAATGTACCTATCGAATAGTAGTATAGCTTTAGCAAGACCAGATTGTCGAACCCAAAAGAACTAAAAGTACTAGTAATGACTGTCTTTTTATTATCTATTCTAAGAATAATGGGGTTTGTTTTAACTAACTAATTAACTAAACTAAGAATTCACAGAAAATAGAATTGGGAAATACTTTTGGGAAAACGATTGAATTAAGACAATACCTAACGAAAAATCCACCTAGACTTCTGTAACGCCCTCACGCCCGAGACCGTCACCAGAGTCGAGCTTGAGGTGTTACTAAACTTAATTTATCATTTAAAGAATTTTAAATCAATTATTCCAACCTTTGAAATAAACTGTCAATCTGTGACACAGTAGCTTAAAAATTCATATCTCGAGTTCCAAAACTCGAAATTAAGATCCGTAAATTTTTCCTGAAACTAACTTAAAAATTCTTCGGCCCCTTGCTTGCGGATTCTGTCAACTGGAGTTCTGTGAAATTTCATCAGATCCATACCTTGAGGAATCAAGGGTACAAGTTGAGGAATCGGGGGAGGTGGGGGAGGTTGTGCATTCGGGTTCGTACGAACGAACTCGGTGTACCAGGCATTCATCATTTGGAGAAAGGCTTCCCGAGCCCCTTCTCCTCCTCCTTGACCAACAGTAGGAGGTGGATTTTCAATCGGCACCACCCCTTCAGCCGGAGCTGGTGCATTACTCTCTACATCATCAGTCATAGCTGGATTGGGATCCATTTACTATAAAAAAATCATTTAAAAGGTCAGAAGTCGTCACACTATCACAATTTATATATAGATATATATGGCATGGCATGTATAGCAAAACCCGTACATACAACACGTTAGTCCGAGAACTGACTAAACCTACTCTGATACCACCAAATGTAACGCCCTCACACTCGAGACCGTCGCCAGAGTCGAGCTTGAGGTGTTACTAAACTTAATTTATCATTTAAAGAATTTTAAATCAATTATTCCAACTTTCTCAATAAACTGTTAATCTGGGACATAGTAGCTTAAAAATTCATATCTCGAGTTCCAAAACTTAAAATTAAGATCCATAATTTTTTCCTGAAACTATACTCATATATCTATCTACTAAAGTTTTTCTAGAATTTTTGGTTGGGTCAATTAGTACAGTTTTTTAGTTAAAGTTTACCCTATTTCAGCATTCGACTGCTTTGACCTCTATTCACTACGAACCACTTTTCTCTTTGTACAGAACTCAAAAAACTATTCTGTTTATTTTTCGTAAAACTAGACTCAATAAGTAATCTGTACATATAAAGCATGACTTCTAATTATTTTTTTAAAAATTTTAGTGAATTTCTAAATTCAGAACAGGGGATTCAGAAATCGTTCTGGCCCTGTTTCACAAAAATTTAAATATCTTATAAAATATAGCCCATTTACCTATTTCGTTTCCTTCATATGAAAATATACTCATATAGATTTGATTCCATAACTTATTCGTCATTTAATTCCATTTCTACTATTTTTAGTGATTTTTCAAATTCACATCATTTCTACAGCAATATTCTGTTTTATAGCAAATTTTACTTTACTATCAATTTTCACGGACTAAATAGCATTTTAAATATACATGACATCAAATATGATTTAGATTGGCCATTCCAATGGCTAATCATTTACAAACCCTTTTCTTACCAAACCATAACCATATCATAAGATCATTTACACAAATTGAGTATAGTGCTATACATGCCACACTCAAAATATACAAGCCATTTTACCAATTTAGGGCTTCAGATAGTGTGAACGAGCCTTCGACCTATCCCGATTCTCAAGCCAGTTTGTCAAAACTACAATGAATGAAAACGAGGGAGTAAGAATAAATTCTTAGTAAGTTCACATGCAAATAACAAGTAACATGATCATGCAATCCAACATAAACATCATTAAGACACTCATGTCATAAGAATACTTTCTATCTTACCACTTGCCAAATTCTCAACCAATGATTAAACTCATACCTATTCATTTTCACTTCTTCAACACGTTCCTCATCTAATCACTTTCATTTTAAGTACTCTCTCTATTCTCTTATGATTCTCCCGTTGAACACATTAGAATATAATTTCGGATACGCGGATAGTGTGCACATAAGTGCTATACTCATAGCTAAACAAGCTCAATAGCTTCTGAAATCTATGTAGTCAAGCTACCATGTAACCTGCCCATAAACGAACTCGAACTCAACTCAACGAGCTCGGGCGTTCGCATCCATAAGTGAACCTGGACTCAACTCAAAGAGCTTGGATGCCTAGTTACATCTCACGAACTCAGACTCAACTCAACGAGTTCGAAACTCAACCATCCTAGTGACATGTCACTTGTACCCTAATCTATTCCCAAGGTTCAAATAGGATTCTTCTCAATTACACATTTTGATCCCCTTCTTCGAAATATAGAAACCGATATTTGCTAGCATCTCATACTTATCAAGTTGTTCATATAATTTGCATATTATCAAACAATCATTCACAAAGCACAATATTTCATGGTAATAAATATCATATCATATAAATAACATTAAATCACTTAAAATAAAAATTATGTTACTTTATTTACACATAAACTTACCTCGATACAAAATTTTAGCAATCGAGCCTATTCCTCGTAAACTTTGTTTTTCCCTCGATCACGACTTCAATCTTGTTTCTCTTGATCTATAATACCAAATTAATTTATTTAATACATACATTCATCAAAACAGCCCCTAGTACGAACTTTGGAAAAATTACCATTTTGCCCCTAAACTTTCACATATTTACACTTTTTCCCCAAGGCTCGTAAATTAAACCTCATCCTATTTTCTTATGTTTTATGACATGCTGATCATTTTCCCTTCTATAGCAACATCAAATTCACACTCTAACATGTACTTATGAATATTAGGTATTTTTACCGATTAAGCCCTTTTTCTCGTTCACGTAAAATCGAGTAGCACAAGTTGTCTAACATAATTTAAAACCTCATATTATATCATAAAACACCAAAATACACAAATTTCACCAATGGGTATTTTTCCAAATATGAACCCTAGGTTGAATTATTGCTAGCATAAGGTAAATCAAGCCACCGAGATTCCAAAAACATAAAAATCATTAAAAACGGGGCTTGAAATCACTTACTATGAAGCTTGGAAGTTGAAGAAACCCTAGATATGGAGAGAGGTAAGGTTCGGCCAAGGTAAGAAGAAGATGAACACATTTTGGCCTTAATTTCCCTTTTAATTAATTTAATTACCACATGACCAAAATACCCTTAATACCTTTCTTTGAAAATTTTCATGTACAAGCCCATTTTTGTCCAAAATTTTAGAAATTGGTAAAATTTATATTTAAGACCTTCTCATTAATATTCTAAAGCAATTTCATACTAAAAACTTCTCGAATGCAAGTTTTGCAAATTATTCGATTTAGTCCTAATTTCAACTTAAGCCCTTTGTGCATAGAATTTTGTCACGAAATTTTCACACAATCATGCAATCATATCATAAACCTCAAAATAATTATAAAATAATTATTTCTATCTCGGATTTGTGGTCACGAAACCACTATTCCGATTAGGCCCTAATTCGGGATATTACAACTTCACTTGTTATTTGACTCTAAATCGGACAATTTATTCATTTAACTTGATCCGTAGAAATCCCTAAGTTATATTATTATCCCTCTGGAGACTAACAACGTCTAACCCTAGGTTGAATAATTGAAATCTCTTTCTAACTAACTTCCTAGGGTTGCATTAACTCACTCTATGGATCCCTTTATTAGGTTTCACCCTAATCTGGAAAAATCTTGTCACCCTATCTCTAGGCACGCAATCAACTCCGCTAATTATGACAATTGTACTCTTAGATAGGGTCTATTCCTCCTCTAAATAAGAGCTTATCTTGAATCAATATCCTAGAAATATCAAAACAAGAATTAAGAACACATAATTAAGAATAAGTCAAATATTTATCATACAATTCAGAAAATAATAACAAGATTCGTCTTAGGTTTTATTCCCCTTAGGTATTTAAAAGATTTAGTTCATAACTAAAAAGGAAAAAATCTCAGAAGAATAAAAAATACAAAACATAAAGAAAACCCAAAACTCCTGAAGGGAAATTGAAGGGAGATCGTCAGTCTTGATGATGAATCCGGCTTTTGAGATGGATTAATCGGCTTTCCTTGAGCAGTTCCCTGCTTCCCTCTTTGTGTGTGTCCCTTCCTCCTCCTCTAGGGTGTATTTATAAGCTTTAGAATGCCTAAAAACCCTCAAAATTGACATTTCTCAAATTGGACTAAACTTGGGCTCGGCAGGGACACGCCTGTGTGCGATTGCTTAAGGCCGTGGTCAAGCTTGTTAAATAGGCACGGGCGTGTGGTCCACCCGTGTGAGTCGTGCTTCGATTCTGCCAAATTGACACGACCGTGTGGTCTGCCCGTGTGAGGAAGTCCAGGCTGTGTTGATTTCGTGCATTGGCCCATTTTCTCCTTTTTGGCTCGTTTCTCATTCCTTTCGCTCTCTTATGCTCGCCTAAGTATAAAACATGAAATTAAGGCATTAGGAGCATCGAATTCACCAATTTCAAGTAAAAATCATCCATAAAAGGTGTTAAGCATGGGGTAAAAATATGTATAAATTACGGTTTATCAGGGTGGAATTTAGACTTGAAAATGTATAATGTGAAGTGTTAATGATCTATTTTTATAGTTTTAGACCCCGATGAACAAATTTCGGAGGTCAATTGAGGAAAACGAAATGTTTCAGAATAACCAAAACACGACACTGAAATGAATACCAGGTAAGTTCGGATAACTTAAAGTAAACACTCAATGTGCCTAATTGTATGATTTATGAATGCATGATGATTGCATTTATTAGTAACATGAAATTTTATGAAATGCATGTTTAAGTATGAATAGTGATGAATGTCTCGTTTGAGGTTAAAAAGGGAATTCGATGGATAAACCATGATTGACATGTGTAATGAGATCCTGCAAGTGTTGCAATAAGGATTTAGCCCGGACGGGTAATCTGTTGATCTCATTGATTGAGTGTATGTGATAGGGAAGTCATCCTATGCACATTGAATTTATTACCCAATTTGATTGCATGCTAATTACTTGGTAAGTTTACTTTTCGATTATTCGAGCTTACTAAGCATGAAAATGCTTACCCCTCTCTTTTCCCTATCCCTCACAGAGCTCAAGGACTCGTAAAGATTGGAAGATGATTGAAGAGCCAACACACTATCAAATGGACCAGATTTGGTATAAAGACATTCTAAATTGTTCAATGGCATGTATAGGTCTTTTGAGTATTTTGTTATATGTGTCATTTGATTTGCCAAATCAAGGCATGTAAAGATAAATATATCTTTTTGTATATGGTCAAAGATATTGGGTTGTTTTGAAGTAGGATTTTTAGGTCATATTATTTCGGGGGAAGGCATTTGAGTTGATCCAAGTAAGATTTTTGCTATCGTCAAATGAAAACCGCCAAAAAATGTAACCGAGGTTAAAAGCTTTTTGGGATTATCCGGTTACTATCGAAGGTTTGTAAAAGGATTCTCCATGATAGTGACTTCGATCACGAAGTTTCTACAGAAAGACGTTAAGTTTTAATGGACAGAAAAGTGTCAACAGAGTTTCGAGAAGTTGAAGACATTGCTGACTGAAGCTCCAATTTTAGTATTGCCTGAGTTGGGGAAAGAATTTGTAGTCCACAGTGATACATCCTCAAATGGACTGGGTTGTGTACTTATGCAAGATGGCAAAGTAATAGCCTATGCTTCACGACAGTTGAAGCCGCATGAGAAGAACTATCTTACACACGACCTAGAACTTGCTACCACCGTTTTTGCTTTAAAAATTTGAAGGCATTATTTATATGGTGGGACTTGCTGCATATTCACTGACCACAAGAGTTTGAAGTATTTGATAACTCAAAAAGAATTAAATTTGAGGCAACAGAGGTGGTTAGAGTTAATCAAGGATTACAAACTGATTATTGACTATCACCCAGGAAAGGCGAATGTGGTCACCAATGCATTAAGTAGAAAATCTTTGTTTGCATTGAGAGCCATGGATGATCGATTGGCATTGCTTGATGATGGTTCAATTTTGGCAGAACTTGAGGCTAGACCGATATTTCTTCAGGAAATTTGTAACGTTTAGACTAATCATAGTGACTTGCAAGCTAAAAGAGTTCAGAGTGAGTTGGTTATCGAATCAGATTTTCGGATTGGTTCGGATGGATGTTTGATGTTCAGAGATAGGGTTTGTGTACCCAAGGACAATGAACTTATTCGGGAGATTTTGCAAGAAGCACATAACAGCCATTTGTCAGTTCACCCAAGAAGTACTAAGGTGTATAATGACTTGAAGAAAATGTACTGGTGGAATGGCATGAAAAGGGATATTTCTGAATTTGTATCAAAATGCCTGGTGTGTCAGTAAGTTAAAGCTGAACATCAAGTGCCTTCAGGTTTGCTACAGCCTGTGATGGTCCCCAAATGGAAGTGGGATAGAGTTACTATGGATTTCATGACAGGATTGCCTTGACTCCGAAGAAGAAAGATGTCGTATGGGTCGTAGTAGATAAGTTGATGAAGTCGGCTCATTTTATCCCAGCGAGGACAAATTACTCCCTCGATAGATTGGTCGACTTGTACATTTCTGATATTGTAAGATTGCATGGGGTACCACTATCGATTATTTCTGATAAAGACCCGAGGTTTACTTTGAGATTCTTGAAGAAATTATAAGAAGCCTTGGGTATGAAGTTAAGCTTTAGTATAGCTTTTCACCCTCAGACAGATGGTCAGTCTGAGTGGATGATTCAGATTCTAGAGGATATGTTACGGTGTTGCATCCTTGAATTTCAGGGTAGCTGGGAAAAATATTTCCCGCTAGTAGAATTCGCCTACAACAACAGTTTTCAGACAAGTTTGAAGATGGCACCTTAAAAGTACTTGTATGGCAGGAAGTGCCAAACTCCATTGTACTGGACAGAACTTAAGTAAAATCAGATTCACAGAGTTGATTTGATTAAAGAAACTGAATAGAAAGTTAAAGTGATATGAGACTGTTTGAAAGCGGCATCAGATAGGCAAAAGTCATAAGCTGATATGAAAAGAAAGGAAATTGAGTTTCAAGTCTTGAAAGTATCTCCAAGGAAAAAGGTATTGAGATTTGGCCAGAAAGGCAAGGTGAGTCCGCTATTTATTGTACCATATGAGGTCACCGAGAGAATTGGTCCGTTAGCCTATTGTTTGGCATTGCCGCCTGAGCTGAAAAAGATTCACGATGTGTTCCATGTATCTATGTTAAGGCGATACCGATCAGACCCCTCTCATGTGATTTCACCGACCGAGGTTGAAATTTGACCGGACATGACCTATGGAGAGGAACCAGTTAAGATTTTAGCCCGTGAGATTAAACAGTTGAGGAATAAAGATGTGGCCTTAGTAAAAGTTTGATGGCATAGACATGGTGTAGAAGAGGCTACATGGGAATCAGAAGAAAGCATGAGAAGCCAATACCCGAATCTGTTCACTGGAAAGACTTTCGAGAACGAAAGTCCCTAAGGGGGAGAAATGTAACATCCTAAAATAGGGCCTAGTTAGAATAGTGGTCTCGAGACCGCAAATCCAACATCAAAATATTTATTTTATGATTATTATGAGGCTTAGAATATGAGATTATGCATGTGTTAAAGTTTCATGAAGAAATTCTTTGAGTAAGGTGTCCAATTGGAAATTAGGGACTAAATTGAATAAATTACAAAACTTGAATTCTAGAAGAAATTTGTATGAAATTGCTTTAGATTATAAAATAGAAGGTCTTGGGGAGCAATTTGCCCAATTTCTAAGTTTTGGGACAAAAATGGGCTTGCATGGATGAAATTTCAAAGAAATGGCTTGAGGGCATTTTGGTCATTTGGCATATTAATGAAATAAAATGGGTAAAAGAATGCAAAAATCAGCCATTCTTCTCCCTTGTCTAGCCGAAATTCCTAAGCCACCATAGCTAGGGTTTTCAAGCTTTTCAAGCTCATTAGTAAGTGCTCTCAAGCCCCGTTTTTAATGTTCTTTGTAATTTTGAGATCCCGGTAGCTTACTCTCTCCATTTCTACCCATATTTCATGCTAGGGTTCATGTTTAAAAATTTACCCATGCATGAGTTACTTGTATTTTGATGTTTTATGAAGGTATATGAAAGTTTGATGTGTGTTAAACAACTTTTCCTAGGTGATTTTCATGAAAAACCCTTAAAGGGACCTTTTTGCAAAAGCTGTAAAATGTGTGGTAGAAATGTGAAAATAATGGAAAATGTGGGCTACCATAAGAGGGAAAAGTGTTCGGCTAGGCTTGGGTAAGGTAGAAATTGCATGTGTTTCATTATATGAGCCTAAGGACCAAATCGTAAAAATTTGAAAGGTTAGGGGCAAAACGGTCATTTGGACCAGGGATGGAATTTAGACTTGAAATGTATAATGTGGAGTGTTAATGATCTATTTTTATTGTTATAGATCCCCAGGAACAAATTCTAGAGGACGATTGAGGAAAATGAAAGGTTTCGGAATAATCGAAACACGACACTAAAACGAATACTAGGTAAGTTCGGATAACTTAAAGTAAACACTCAATGTGCCTAATTATATGATTTATGAATGCATGATGATTGCATTTATTAGTAACATGAAATTTTATCAAATGAATTTTAAGTATGAATTGTGATAAATGTCTCGGTTGAGGTTAAAAAGGGAATTCGATAGATAAACCATGATTGACATGTGTAATGAGGTCCTGCATGTGTTGTAGTAAGGATTTAGCTCAGACGGGTAATCCATTGATCTCATTTAGAAAAGGATCTAGCCCGGATGGGTGTTCCTTTGAATGGTCAAGCCTCCCGAAGAATATGTGTGCATTATGGACTTAGCCCGAACAGGTAATCCGATTAGGATTTGAATTTAGCATGGACTGGTAATTCAAATCCGAGCTCAATAATAGTTTTCATCGTTATAAGGGATTTAGCCTGGACTGGTAACCCCGACATCACCTTATGAGTTCATAAAATGGGGGATTCAGCCTGGACTGGCAATCCCGCCATGAGATGTGAGGTTCGCGGGAGTGCATACTTGAAATGATCATTCATACGAATTGACGGTTAATGGGTATTCCATCGAGACTTCCTACAAACTCAACGAGGTTAACATGACTTATATGTACAAAATGAAATGTTGAATGATGAGCTCATCTAAGATAACTTTCATAGTGCATTGTTATGTGACTAACTCATTGATTGAGTGTTTGTGATAGGGAAGTCATCCTATGCACATTGAATTTATTACCCAATTTGATTGCATGCTAATTACTTGGTAAGATTACTTTCCGGTTATTCGAGCTTAATAAGCATGAAAATGCTTACCCCTCTCTTTTCCCTGTCCCTCACAGAGCTGAAGGACTCGTAATGATTGGAAAACGGTTGAGGAGCCAACACACTATCAAATAGACCAGATTTGGTATAAAGACATTCTAAATTGTTCAATGGCATGTATAGGTCTTTTGAGTATTTTGTTATATGTGTCATTTGATTTGCCAAATGAAGGCATGTAAAGATAAATCTATCTTTTTCTATATGGCCATAGAGATTGGCTTGTTTTGAAGTAGGCTATGACCTACAAAATTTCCATGCATGTTTATAATCATATGCGATGGTTGAACCTCAATTGGCAATGAGTCATAAGAACGAGCCAATCTTGAATGTATTAAAGTGGCATGAAAACCCATAAATACAAGATGGGAATTAACCTAGTATGTATGAAACCAATGATATGAGGTTTCCATGCAATAAATTTTTGGTAAAGACCTTTTATAAAAGTATAATCATGTTTTACTTTGTATTTACTAATCATTACATATAAGTGATAAAAAGGGGTAACCAAAGGCTTGGAAAGTAGCCTATTAAGGTCCACATAGTTTGGCATACGGCCGTGTGTAATATACAGGCTACACCCATGGGCGTGTGGCATGGCCGTACGTCCCCTACATCTAAAATTGCAAGTTTGTTAAATGAACACAGGCTAGACACACGGGCGTGTTTCTTGCCAGTATGAATTTAAAAGAATGCTCAAGTCTTGGACAAGAGGTGACTGAAGGGCATGTTCCAAGCCACACGGGCGTGTGACACTTTAAAGTAAGGGAAATTTTCCAAGGTGCCCAAAGTTTATCAGATGTTCTCGGTTTTGTCCCGCATTGCCTCTGGGTATGTTTTAGGTCTCGAAGACCTGTTTAAGGGACAAGATGTACATATTTGAAAAGTTTTTAGTTAAAGAGCAACTTGGTGACTCGATTTAATATGTTTCTGAATGTGAAATCTTGGTAACGCCTCGAACCCTATCCCGGCGATGAATACGGGTGACGGATGTTATACTTGCTGAGAATTGATGACTTGTTTAATCAGTTGAAAGGAGCAATGGTATTCTTGAAGATTGATTTGAGATCTGGCTACTATCAATTGAGAGTTAAAGAGTCGGACGTGCCGAAAACTGCTTTCAGGACAAGGTATGGGTATTATGAATTTCTTGTTATGTCTTTCGGGCTAACTAATGCACCTGTCATTTTTATGGACTTGATGAATCGGATTTTCCAACCGTATTTAGATAGGTTTGTGGTTGTGTTCATCGATGATATTCTAATTTATTCTCGAGATGAGTCCGAGCATGTCGAGCACGTAAGAACTATATTGTAGAAGTTGAGAGATAAGAAATTGTTTGCTAAATCCAATATTAGTAAGTTTTGGCTCCGAGAAGTCGAATTTTTGGGACATATTGTCTCAGGTGATGGTATTCAGGTTGATCCAAGTAAGATTTCAGCAATTGTTGAATGGAAACTGCTAAGAAATGTATATGAAATTAGAAGCTTTTTGGGCTTAGCCCATTATAATCGATGTTTTGTCAAAATATTTTCGATGATTGCTACTCCTAAGACCAAGTTGTTGCAACAAGATGTTAAATTTGAATGGTCCGAAACATGTCAGCAAAGTTTTGAGAAATTGAAAGCATTATTGACTGAGGCACCGGTTTTAGTACAACCTAAATTGGGAAAATAATTTTTAATTTATAGTGACGCGTCATTGAATGGTTTGGGGTGTGTGTTGATGCAAGAGGGCAAAGTGATAGCTTATGCCTCGAGACAATTGAAACCGCACGAGAAGAATTATCCGACGCACGATTTGGACTTACCCGTCATCATTTTTGCTTTGAAAATTTGGCGTCATCATTTGTACAGCGAGAAATGTCATATTTTTACTGATCATAAGAGTTTAAAATATTTGATGACTTAGAAAGATCTAAACTTGTGATAGCGGAGATGGCTCGAGTTACTAAAGGATTATGAACTAGTGATTGACAATCATTTGGGAAAGCTGAATGCAATCGCAGATGCTTTGAGCAAAAAGTCCTTGTTTGCTTTGAGAGCTATGAATACGAGATTGACCTTGTCTAATGATGGTTCAATTTTAGCCGAGTTGAGAGCTAGACTGGTATTTATTCAGCAAATTTGTAAAGCTCAGAAAAATGACAATGAATTGCAAGCCAAAAGAGCTCAGTGTGAATTGAGTAATGATACAAACTTTTGGATCGGTTCAGATGATTTTTTGATGTTCTAGGATAAAGTATGTGTACCAAAAAATGATGAACTTATTCAGAAAATTTTTCACGAGGCACACAGTGGTTGTTTATCGGTTCATCTAAGTAGTATGAAAATGTATGATGATTTAAAAAAATTATATTGGTGGTCAGGTATGAAAAGAGATATTTCTGTATTCGTATCTAGATGTTTGATTTGTCAACAAGTAAAAGTCGAACATCAAGTGCTTTCGGGTTTACTTCAGCCAGTGATGGTACCCAAGTGGAAATACGATAGAATTATGATAGACTTTGTGACGAGTTTCCCTTTAACTCCGAAAAAGAAAGATTTTATCTGGGTTGTTGTTGATAGATTGACCAAATCGACTCAGTTTATTCTAGTATGTACTGACTACTCACTTGATAAGTTAGCTGAATTGTACATTTCTGAGATTGTGAGATTGCACGGAGTGTTTATTTATATCATTTCGAATAGAGATCCGAGGTTTACTTCGAGATTTTAGAAGAAATTACAAGAAGCTTTGGGTACGAAGTTAAATTTTAGTACAACATTTCATCTGCAAACTGATGGTCAATCCAAAAGTGTAATTCAAATTCTTGAATATATGCTCCTATGTTGTGTTTTAAAATTTGAAGGTAGTTAGGAGAAATATCTACCATTGGTCGAATTTGCTTATAACAATAATTTTCAGTCGAGTATAAAGATGGAACCGTATGAAGCATTGTATGGCCGCAAGTGTTGAACTCTGTTGTATTGGACAGAAATTAGTGAGAAATAGATGCATGGGGTTGATTTGGTTAGAGAAACTGAAGGAAAAGTAAAGGTAATCCTTGATTGCTTAAAAGCTGCTTCAGATAAAAAAAAGTCATACGCAGATTTGAAAAGAAGAGAAATTGAATTTCAAGTCAGTGATAAGGTATTTCTGAAAGTATGTCCGTGGAAAAAGATTCTGAGATTTGGCTGTAAAGGCAAGTTAAGTCCACGTTCCAGTTGGCCATATGAGGTTATTGAAAGAATAGGGCCAGTGACATATCGGTTAGCTTTACCGACAGAGTTAGAAAGGATTCATAATGTGTTTCATGTGTCAATGTTGCGACAAGACCGTTCTGATCCTTCACATGTGATTTCTCCAACAGAGATTGAGATTCGACCGGATATGATGTATGGTGAAGAATCGATCAAGATCTTATCTCAGGAAGTTAAACAGTTGAGAAATAAAAGTATAGCCCTAGTGAAAGTTTTATGGCAATGACATGGGGTTGAAGAGGTTATGTGGGAACCAGAGGAAACTATGAGAAAACAGTGCCCAAACCTACTTTCTGGTACGATTTTCAGGGACGAGAATCCTTAAAGGGGGAGAGTTGTAACAACCTGATTTTGAGTCTAGTCGGAATAGTGGTTTCAGGACCACAAATCCGACACAGAAAGATTTAATTTTATTATATTTTTATGGTCTACAATTTTACAAAATGTACAAAATGATTTTGTGAAAATTTCGTTCGAAAATTTTGACATTTGAGCACTTAATTTAGCAAAAAGGACTAAATTACAGAAAGGGCAAAACTTGAGTTCTATATGCTAAAGGTGTTTATTTGCTATGAAATTTTAAATTGAAGGTCCTTAGATGGTAATTAGACATTTTTTAAGTTAGTGGACAAAAACAGACATGAAGAAAAAGAAATTTTATGTTTTAAGAAAAGGGCTTTTTGGTCATTTGGTAATTAAATGAATTAAAAAGCAAAAATCAAGCCAAAATCTTGTCCATCTTCTTCTCCCATGGCTGACTATCCCTAAGGAAGACATAGCTAGGATCAGTGATACGTGATATTCATGACAGGTTTTAAATATTTATAATGAATCATTCTTGAAACTAACTATTATCACGATGAAGGCAAGTGTACCTATCGAACAGTAGTATAGATTTAGCAAGACCGGATTATCAAACCCAAAGGAACCAAAAGTACTAGTAATGACTGTCTTTTTATTATCTAGCTTAAGAAGAGTTTGTTTTAACTAACTAATTAACTAAACTAAGAATTCACAGAAAATAGAATTGGGGAATTACTTTTGGAAAAATAATTGAATTAAGACAATACCTAATGAAAAATCCACCTAGACTTCACTTGTTAGTTTGACTCTGAATCAGACGTTTTATTCATTTGACTTGATCCGTAAATATCCCTAAGTTATATTATTATCCCTCTCGAGACTAACAACGTCTAACCCTAGGTTGAATAATTGAAATCTCTTTCTAATTAACTTCCTAGGGTTGCATTAACTCGATCTATAGATCCCCTTATTAGGTTTCACCCTAATCCGGCAAAATCTTGTCACCCTATATCTAGGCACACAATCAACTCCGCTTAATTATGACAAATGTACTCTTAGACAAGGTCTATTCCTCGTCTGAATAAGAGCTTAAATTGAATCAATATCCTGGAATATCAAAACAAGAATTAAGAACACATAATTAAGAACAAGTCAAATATGACAACTTTTTCCATAAACGAGTTTGTATGGTGATGTTCCTATGGGGGTTTTACAAGCAGTTCTATAAGCCCATAATGCGTCATCTACTTTCATTGCCCAATCTTTCCTGTTTAATCCTACCGTCTTTTCTAGGATACGTTTAAGTTCTTGCCACTTCGACTTGGCCACAAGTTTGAGGGTGGTAAGGGGTAGCTATTCGGTGGTAAACTCCATATTTCTTGAGGGTCTTTTCAAATTAGGCGTTACAGAAATGAGTCCCCCTATTACTGATGATTAATCTAGGTGTTCCAAATTGAGAGAAAAGCTTTTTAAGGAAACGTACCACTACTCTAGCATCATTTGTAGGCAGAGCTTGGGCTTCAACCCATTTAGACATATAATCGACAACTACTAAGATGTATTTATTCCCAAATGAACTAGGGAATGGACCCATGAAGTCGATACCCCAAACATTAAATATTTCGCATGAAAGTATATATGTTTGAGGTATTTCATCACGGTTAGAGATATTACCTATCCTTTGGCATTTGTCACAAGAAATAACATACCTGTTGGCATCTTTGAATAAGGTGGGCCAATAAAAACCTGATTCAAGTATTTTTTGTGCGGTCTTATTTCCACCGTAATGTCCTCCAACTGGTCCTGAGTGGCAATGTCCCAAGATTTTTAATGCTTCTATTCTTGTAACGCATCACCGAATAACTTGATCTGCACATATACGGAAAAGAAAAGGATCTTCCCAAAAGTAGGTTTTCACATCAATAAAGAATCGTTTCTTTTGCTGATGTGTCAACCCTTTTGGGATAACATTAGTGGCTAAAAAATTCGCGATGTCTGCAAACCAAGGTACCTCCGAGTCAAAAATAGAAAAAAATTATTCTTCAGGGAACGAATCATTTATTTCCTCTTCATCTAGCTCTTTAGTACTTGAATTTTCAAGCCTGGATAAATGGTCAGCTGCGAGATTTTCTGCTCCTTTCTTATCTTGAATTTCCAAGTCGAATTCCTACAATAACAAAATCCATCGAACGAGTCGACGTTTAGCATCAGTCTTAGTTAATAGGTAGCGAAGGGCAGAATGGCCAGTAAAAATGACAACTTTGGACAATATTAGATATGGCCTAAATTTATCGAATGCAAAAAACACAGCTAACAATTCTTTTTTCGTGGTGGTGTAGTTCTCCTGTGCGGCTGTCAAAGTTTTGCTGGCATAATAAAAAGGTTGAAAGTGCTTCTCCCTTCGCTGTCCCAAAACTGCACCTACTGCAAAGTCACTTGCATCACACATCAGTTCAAAAGGTAAATTCCAATCAGGTGCTATTATAATTGGAGCATTAATCAATTTATCTTTTAGAGTATTAAATGCTTCTAAACATTCCTAATCAAAATTAAACAGCATATCTTTTTCTAGTAATTTGGTCAAAGGCTTCGCTATTTTGGAAAAATCTTTAATAAATCTTCTATAAAACCTAGCATGTTCTAAAAAACTTCTAACAGCCTTAACCGAACTAAGAGGAGGTAATTTTTCAATGATTTTGACTTTAGATTTATCAACCTCAATCCTTTTACTAGAAATTTTATGTCCTAACACAATACCTTCTTGAATCATAAAGTGACATTTTTACCCAGTTAAGTATAAGGTTCGTTTCCTCACATCTTATTAGAACTCTTTAATTTTTTAAGGCAAAGATGGAAAGAGTTACCGAATACTAAGAAATCATCCATAAATACCTCTATGATATCTTCTATGAGTTCATCAAAGATGGCCATCATGCAGCACTGGAACGTAGCAGGAGCATTACATAATCCAAAGGGCATTCTTTGATAAGCAAATGTATCGTATGGACATGTGAATGTCATTTTTTCCTGATCTTCAGGGGCTATTGGGATTTGGAAATAGCCAGATAGTTCGTCTAAGAAGTAGTAGTACTTGTGCCCTGATAGTCTTTCCAACATTTGGTCAATGAATGGCAAGGGGAAGTGATCTTTTCTCCTGACATCATTTAACTTCCTATAGTCAATGCAAACTCTCCAACCTATGACTGTCCTAGTCGGAATTAGTTCATTATTCTGTTTGGCTACCACAGTCATGCCTCCTTTCTTAGGAACAACCTGCACTAGACTTACCCAAGATCTGTCAGAAATAGGATAAATAATTCCAGCATCTAGAACTTTAATCACCTGGGCTTTAACAACTTCCTTCATGTTGGGTTTCAGTTGTCTTTGAGCTTGCACACATGGTTTATATTCATCTTCCATTAAAATTTTGTGGGTGCAAAAAGAAGGACTGATCCTTTTAATGTCAAAAATTTTTCCAAGCTATGGCCTTTTTATGTTCTTTTAATACTTGGATTAATTCCTCTTTCTCCTTGGGTTGCAAGTTAGACGCAATAATAACTGGTAATGTAGAATTATTTCCAAGAAATGCGTATCCCAAGTGATTTGGTAATTGTTTGAGTTCCAGTTTGAGAGGTTCTTCAATAGAGGGTTTTTGCTTAAAGTCATCGTTCCCTTTAATGTCCTCATATTCTGCTTGTCTTTTGGAAGATCCATTGAAATTCAGTTTAGCTTTTATTTTACCTGTCTCGGAATCATCGTCATCTATCTCCTCTCCTTGGGCATGGCACAGTTCCAACGTGTCCTTATGTATGATTTCCTGAAAAGAGTCTTAAGCAGCATGATCAATAGAGTCAATAAAATAACATGAGTCATCATGTTCCCTAGAAAATTTCATGGCATCATAAATTTTAAAAATGATTTTTTCGTCACCTGCTCTAAGTACCATTTTACCATCACATCAATAACAGCCCTAGCAGTGGCTAAAAATGGATGCCCTAAGATTAAAGGCACTTCAACATCTTCGTCCATATCAAGCACAACGAAGTCAACAAGGAATATAAATTTATCTAGTTTTACAAGTATGTCCTCTATAATACCCTTAGGATATTTAACAGATCTATCAACTTGTGACAGCCCTAAATTGACCCTAGTCGGAAAGTGGTTTTGGGACCGCTAAACCGAGTCATAAAAATAATTAACCGTCATAGTTGATGCTCATTATATGTACATATGCATGTATGAAAATTTCATGTTTGGATTTTGTTAATTGTAAGTGAATTTTATCAAATAGGACTTGTGTGAGAAAATTTAGAAATGTGCTAGGCAAATGTAAAGTGGTCTATTAATGCATTTGTGAAAATGATGGGTTTGCATGTCAATTTACCAAAATTTTAAGCATGGTGGCCGGCCATGCTATGAGTGGAAACATGTTGCAAACATGTTGGGTTAGTGGTTATGTTAGAAAGAATAAAATAATGAAAAAAAGGAATATGATGAAAACAAAAAAAAAAGTGTCCATCCTTTCACATTTTTCTTCCTTGGCCGAATGTTCTAAGAAGAAGGGGGGGAAAGCTTGAGAAAATCAGCTATGGTAGTTTGCTAGACTAAGGTATGTTTGATGTTGTCCATGAGATTCATGCATGTTTTTAGTTGTTAGTTTGAGTTCTACCTAGCCCATGGTTTAAATCTTTGCTATGGGATGGAGATGATATTCGGCCATGGGTGTTGTCTTCTTGGTTGATGTTTGATGTTGTGGTGATGAGGCATGAAGATGAGTTAAGTTTCGGCTAAGGTGGATTTGTGTTGATGTCATTTGCATGCTAAGTGTGAAGCTTTGTAATGATACATGTGTATGGTGCTTTTCATGTTGTGAATGGAAGTAGTGGAAAAGTAAAAGAAATTTTATGTAGAAATGTGGTATATGTGGATTTGTAGGATGTTATAAATATATGTGAAGCCATGCTAGATTAGGAAGAATTCAGTTAAGTGTTCATGAGATGAAATTTTGTGTTTAGGTGAATTAAAGATGATAGTATAGTGGATATCATGTATATATGTATGCATATTCGGCCATCAAATTAAGAGCATAGGTGATATTGAGTCTAAGCTTTGCACATTCGGACATATATATATATATGCATGTGTGATTGAATTATTGATAGTAGGGCGATAGCATATGGTTATTAGCCGAATAGCTAAGAACATAAGGTAGCAAGATAAAAATTTTACCATGTCGTTCCGTATGTCATAAAATCATTAAAATGTGAATACCAATATATGTAGCAAAGCGGTTGAATGAGTTAATTTATTTGTTTAAGCTCAAGATCCTAAAGGAGAGGCGTCCAACAAGGGGAAATCGAAGGTCATCGAGTAGCCGACTTGGAATTATTTTACCCAACACAAGGTAAGTCATTAAGCATATAGTTGGTATTGATTTAAATGATCGTAATACCTATGCAATTGTGGTTAATGAGATGAAATGTATACAAATGTATATGTATGTAGAGATGAAATTGTCGAATGTAAAAAGGAAGTGAAGCGTATAGAGTGGCTGGTTTTCGGCACTAAGTGTGCGGGCAATAAGTGTTCACGGTTGTGAGATTGGCACTAAGTGTGCGGGCTTGAAATGCATGGCACTAAGTGTGCGAGTTTAAAGTACATGGCACTAAGTGTGCGTGGTTGATTATTAAGCACTATGTGTGCGAACCCATTATATATATATTTTCTATCAATTATTTATATTAAGGGTGGGACCTTACCGAGTCGATTTCGGACAGCGGAAAGGGTAAGTACCTTGAGTTCATGGCTAATAGGTGCTATGTTTATATTTGGAGTTGAGCGTGGTAAGTTTTGAACCTATGTGATGATTATAATTGAAGTCACGTACATAAGGTTCATCGTGGAATAGGTGAAAGTTCGCTTAGTTGTATGATTGTAACGAAAATAAAATGATGTATGGAAATGCCTCAATTATTCTATTGAATAGCGTATGAAATGTCAATGTAGGACTTGGAATGAGATTGAATCGTAAGGTCTAAGAAACTATGGCATAGTTCGGTATGGATGGAGTACTTAGCCTCATTTCGTTGTTTCCTCTTGTGAAAATTTTATTAATGGATGGCGATTGTAATGCTTATGACTTCTGAGTTATATACTCATTTGGTGTTTGCTTGTCACCTATTTTAGGTTTCTTGGACTCGACTTTTTGCGTATTCGGGACCGTCATCGAAGTCATCACACCGACTAGCAACTTTTGGTATTTTCTTCTTAGTTGGTCTAGGAGAACATTTCGGCATGTATAGGCTATTATGTTTTGTTGAAATTTGGTATGTAAAACTTTGGATAGCCATGCGAAAATGGCTTATATACATTTGGGGCATAATGTTATAGTCATCTTGAATGTATATGTTCATTAAGAGGCATGGAAACTATGTAATAGGTAAAGTCTACCTTAAAAATGGATGCTGATAGCAGCAGTGACGTGGATGTGAAAAATCACTAAATATAGTAGGAATGGAATTAAATAGTGAATAAATTATGTAATCGAACCTTGACGAATCTGTTTTCATAGGAAAGTAACGAAATGATCATATGAACAATATATTAGGAGATATTTAAGTTTTTGCAAAACAGGGCCAGGACGGTTTCTGGATTCCCTATTCCGACTTTGGAAATTCATTATAAATTAACCAGAGATAATTAGAAGTTTTTCCATATATGTACAGATTCCTTTTCCAGTCTAGTTTCTATAGAAACAAACGGCATCAGTATTGAGGCCCTGTACAGGGAGATATCCAAGTCGTAATGCCTGAAGGTCAGTGTGGTCGAACCCTGAAACAGGGGAGACTTTAACTAATAAACTGTACTAATTGGCTCAACCAAAAATTCTAGAAAAAAATTTTTAGATGGATATATGAGTCTATTTTCAGGAAAAATTTACGGAACTGGTTTTCGACTTTTGGAACTCGAGATATAATTTTTAAGGAAACAGTGACGCAGTTAGCCAGCTCGTCTGGAAATTTAAAATGGACTGTGCAATAAGTGATTTAAGTCTGCGAACCCCTCGTGTCTGACTCCGGCAACGGTCTCGGGTACGGGGTGTTACATAACTAGTTGAATACTCATCCTATTGGGTTTAGGTTCCCCAAGAACAAGTTGTTTAAACATTTTATATGGCATCAAATTAATGCTAGCACCTAAATCAGCTAGTGCCTTATCAACGTTAAAACTACCAATTAAGCAGGGTATAGTAAAACTTCCTGGATCTTTTAGTTTGGTTGGAAGTTTGTTTTGGAGTATAGCTGAGCATTCCTCGTTAAGTTCCACTGTAGATAAGTCTTCAAACTTCCTTTTGTTAGTTAGGAGTTCCTTTAAAAATTTTTTGTATGTAGGCATCTGCGATATAGCTTCAACAAAAGGTAAGTTAATATGTAGTTGTTTAAAAAGTTCAAGGAATTTACCAAATTGTGCATCCATGCGGTCTTTCTTCAACTTTTCTTGGTATGGAATTGATGGTTTATATTCCTTCGGCATTGGATTGTCATTACTTTTGGGTTTTACCTCCTCTACTTTGCTTTTGTCAGCTTCTTGTTGTGGCTTCTTTTCCGATTCAGCTAACACTTTCCCACTCCTTACTGTAATTGCTTTCACATGTGCTTCTGGATTGGGTTCGGTGTTACTAGGTAGATTTCCTGGTGCTCTTTTGGAGATCATCTTAGCCAACTATCCAATTTGAGTTTTGAGCCCTTGGATCAATGCTTGTTGATTTTTAAGTGTCGTCTCGGTATTCTGAAAACAAGTCTCTGACACCGAGATGAATTTGGTTAGCATCTCCTCAAGGTTCAGCTTTTTCTCCTGCTGGTATGGCGGTTGCTAAAAGCCTGGAGGGGGTGGTGGTTTCTGATTTCCTTAGCCTCCCCATGAAAAATTTGGGTGATTCCTCCAACCTGCATTGTAAGTATTCATATAAGAATTGTTTTGAATCAAGAATTGTTACCCATGTAATTTAACTACTTATTCTCCATGTTGTGGCCATAAGGTGGGTATTTTGAATTGCTCGATCCACCTCCACTTACTTCGCACTGCATTACTGGGTGAACCTGTGAAGAACTAAGAAAACCATCAATTTTCTTATTCAAGAGTTCTACCTGATTAGAGAGCATGGTGACCGAATTGACATTATAAACACAGGTTGTTTTTGTTGGCTTTTTCCTCATGACTTGCCACTGATAGTTATTTAGTGACATCTCCTTAATAAATTCGTAAGCCGCCTCAGGTGTCTTATTACTGATAGTTCGTCTAGTGGCTGCATCAATCATCTGCCAAGTCAAAGGATTCAGGCCATTATGGAACGTTTGAACCTGTAGCCAAAGTGGTAAACCATGGTGAGGGCACCTTCTCAAAAGGTCTTTGTATCTCTCCCATGCATCATAGAGTGTTTCTAAATCTATCTGCACAAAAGAAGAGATATCATTACGTAATTGGGCTGTTTTAGTCGGTGGAAAGTATTTTAATAAAAAATTTTCGGTCATTTGTTCCCAAGTAGTGATTGACCCTCGTGGTAACGAGTTCAACCATTGTTTAGCCTTATTCTTTAACGAAAAGGGAAACAACCGAAGGTGAATGACATCATCAGAAATACCATTAATTTTAAAGGTATCGTAAAATTCTAGGAAATTTGCCAAGTGAGCATTGGGATCCTCGTCCTACAAACCATCAAACTGAACAAACTGTTGTATCATTTGAATTGTGTTAGGTTTCAGTTCAAAATTATTTGCAGCAATAGTAGGTCAACTATACTTGACTCCGTTCCTGTTAAATTAGGTTTAGCATAATCATACATAGTGCGCGGAGTAGGATTTTGATTAACAACAATTGCAGGAGGTAGCGGATTTTCTTGGTTTTCAGCCATCTCCTCGATTGTGGTTTGCATATTGTCCTCTTGCTCGTTCTCTGTGTATCTTAAGCTTCACCTTATTTCTCTTTGGTTTCTGCGAACTGTGTGATCGATCTCACTGTCAAAAAGTAATGGTCCTGACTGGTTCCTTCTAGTCAAAAACTATAAGAACCTGCTAGGAAAAGGGAAAAAAAAGAATTAGTAATAAAAATTAGAATAAAATTTAAATTGAAGTAAAAGTAAATGGCTAAAGTAATAAAAATCGAGTGTTCCTAATATCTTAGTTCCCCGGTAACGGCGCTAAAAACTTGATACGTGATATTCGTGACAGGTTTTAAATATTTATAATGAATCATTCTTGAAACTAACTATTATCATGATGAAGGCAAGTGTACCTATCGAACAGTAGTATAGCTTTAGCAAGACCAGATTATCGAACCCAAAGGAACCAAAAGTACTAGTAATGACTGTCTTTTTATTATCCAGCCTAAGAATAATGAGGCTTGTTTTAACTAACTAATTAACTAAACTAAGAATTCACAGAAAATAGAATTAGGGAATTACTTTTGGAAAAACGATTGAATTAAGACAATACCTAATGAAAAATCCACCTAGACTTCACTTGTTATTTTGACTCTGAATCGGACGATTTATTCATTTGACTTGATCCGTAGAAATCCCTAAGTTATATTATTATCCCTCTCGAGACTAACAATGTCTAACCCTAGGTTGAATAATTGAAATCTCTTTCTAATTAACTTCCTAGGTGTAACAACCCCTAACCCAATTCCATCGCCGGAGGGGTTATGAAGTATTACCTAACGATCACAATAACATTTGAACACTCATATAGTAAAATTTAACTGTATAATAATATACTGCCAAGCCAAATTTATATATAAACTTAACAACTCATTTGCTTATACTTACTTAGAAAGTCAATTGACCATTTTACGAATTCATTTAAAAACAAATAATAGGTTAAACCAAATGCCATCAATGCTTGATATTTACTCGACAAAATAAGGTATATATAAGTACTTAACAAAAATTATGCGCATGAAGTAACATTATAACAAGACCAAATGTGCATCACTTCTCATCAATGTTTAAGTAAAATAACCATGTCCATTTCAATCATTTTGAATGTCTATATAAAACCATATATATATACTCAATATGCATACCAAAATCATATATGTAATAAACCAAATATAAATACCAATCATTAAGCTTAAAACATATTCATGCTTGCCATTACCACCGAATATCAATATCCAACCCATAATTGATCAAATTATAAGTAAAATTTTCGATTATCAACCAAGAATATATAAAACAACTCACTTATCACAACATATACATACCATAATTAAACTTACACCAATATAGCATATAATACTTAGACTCGATTAATGCTCATTATTCCATCATATTCAAATCTTACTAAACTAACATTATAACCCATATTGATCATTACTATAAAAAAATACACATAATTTAGGCATCACAAATAAAGGCAAACTCAAATCACAACCAAACATAACCAAAATTTAACATGCAAATTAAGTCATTTTCGCATGACTTAACCATTATACATATATGAAATTTAAATTCATCAATTCTCTTTTTATTCGGCAACACCAACCTTTCATATAATTCAATTC
The DNA here is from genome assembly GCF_025698485.1 of Gossypium arboreum. Classification (NCBI taxonomy): domain Eukaryota; kingdom Viridiplantae; phylum Streptophyta; class Magnoliopsida; order Malvales; family Malvaceae; genus Gossypium; species Gossypium arboreum. Next base: position 34,703,408 of record NC_069082.1, read on the forward strand.
GACTCATCTACTGAATTTGATTTAAATTTTTATCAACAACAACACAAAAATTTGCTTAATAACTTACGTCGGATATCGACGGACAGTTGAATTTGACTACTCAACGATTTTTTATTTTCCCCAATCTACGTCCGATCTTTTTGGTTCTTGATCTAAAAAGTTCCAAATTAAGCTCGTTCAAATATAATTTCATTCATTTAAATCCAAATACACATAATTGAGCAATTTACCAATTTACCCCTAACATTATGCACTTTTACAATTTAATCCAATTTTTACAAAACACAAAATATGGAGAATTTTCATATACAATGCTAGGGCCAAATGTTCACTAGGCTTATATAAGTCCTCCCATTTAACTAATTTCACAATCTAATCCTTCAATTTAATATTTTCAAAATTTAACCCTAAATGCTCAAAATTACCAAAAATTCCAATACCAAAAATGTTAATCTAACACATTTATTTTATTTTCTAACATCAAACATAAATTTCATCAAACTATCAACAATGACACTTCATGAATACATAATCAATTTCAAAATTTCAAGCATGGGCTTTATAGTATTCATAGCTATGATCTCAAAAACGTAAAAATTAATAAAAATCAAACTCAAATCACTTACCTAATTGAATTTGCAAGGACCGAAAATACCAAAGCTTAAACTTTCTTTTGTTTCGCTTGGTTTAGGCCAAAAATGAGAAGAAAGATGAACACTTTCATCTTTTATCAAATATAATATATTAACATATATTAAAATATATCATAATGTCATAAAATATAATAAACAATTCAAGTAATTAATCCATGCATGTTGTCCAGTCACTAATTCCTATTTATGGCCAAATTGCAACCTTAATATTCCATAATATAAAAACAATCATAATTTGGCCCTTATACGTTAACCCTTAAATTTTTCATTTTACGCGATTAAATCCTTTTTAATTAAATCGAACTCCAAACACTAAAATTTTTAAACGAAACTTTCACAAAAGTAACTTCACACATTTTAAGCATAGAAAATAATATTTAATATTATACTGACTTGGATTCATGGTCCCGAAACCACTGTTCCAATTAGGGTCAAAATTGGACTGTTACACTAGGGTTGCATTAACTCGATCTATGGAACCCCTTATTAGGTTTCACCCTAATCTGACAAAATCTTGTCACCCTATCTCTAGGCGCACAATCAACTCCGCTTAATTATGACAAATGTACTCTTAGACACGGTCTATTCCTCCTCTAAATAAGAGCTTAACTTGAATCAATATCCTAGAATATCAAAACAAGAATTAAGAACACATAATTAAGAACAAGTCAAATATTTATCATACAATTCACATAATAATAACAAGATCTGTCTTAGGTTTCATTCCCCTTAGTTATTTAGGGGTTTTAGTTCATAACTAAAAAGGTAAACATCTCAGAAGAATAATGAATACAACACATAAAGAAATACCCAAAACTTCTGAAGGGAAATTGAGGGGAGATCTTTAGTTTTGATGATGAATCCGGCTTCTAAGATGGATCAATCGACTTTCCTTGAGCAGTTCCCTGCTTCCTCCTCTGTGTCCCTTTTTCTCCTCCTCTAGGGTGTATTTATAAGCTTTAGAATGCCTAAGAACCCTTAAAATTGGCTTTTTTCGAATTGGACTCAATTTGGGCTCAAAAAGGACATGCCCGTGTGCGATTACTTCAGGCCGTGGTCAAGCCTATTAAATAGGCACGGGCGTGCGGTCCACCCGTGTGAGTCGTGCTTTGATTCTGCCAAATAGACATGGCTGTGTGATCTGCCCGTGTGAAGAGGTCTAGGCCGTGTTGATTTCGTACGTTGGCCCATTTTCTCCATTTTTGGCCCGTTTCTCGTTCCTTTCACTCTCCTATGCTCACCTAAGTATAAAATATGAAATTAAGGCATTAGGAGCATCGAATTCACCAATTTTAAGGAAAAATCATCCATAAAATGTGCTAAGCATTGGATAGAAATATGTATAAGTTACGGTTTATCAGTCAGTTCATCTTCCAAGATCTATTGTAAGCCTGTTCTTGCCTCGTTTTTCATGCTCTTTACATTTTTGAATTCGTTGTAACCCGATCTATATATTTCTACCACTAATTTAAGAAATAAGCAAAGTCTTAATTTTTTTCCCATGATAGATATTTGTGTATTTTGATGTCTAATGGTAGGAAATGCATGTTTAGTGTTTGATAAACAACTTTTGCTAAGTGATTTTTAGTAAAAATGTTAAAAATGACCTATTTGTAAAAGTTATAAAAATGACTAGTAAAAGTGTGATTAAATGAAAAATGTGGGCTGGTATAAGTATGATAAAGATTCGTCTAGGCTTAGGTAACGAAGAAATTGGATGAAAATCATTTTACAAGCTTAGGGACTAAATTGTAAAAAAGTGAAACAATAGGGGTAAAAATGTAATTTTTGACATAATATGCTTTTTGGACTGAATTGAATAATGTGAGTATTAAATGAGTTAAATTTTTCATTATAGATTAAGAAAAATGAAGTTCGGACCTAGATCGGGGGAAAAACAAAGTGTTTAACGATTAGGTCAAATTCTACTAATTTTTGTACCGAGGTAAGTTCGTATGTAAATAATGCGTTGTTATATTTATGTTTTAAATGCTTTAACATTATATGAATTATGATTGACTCCTTGGACATATTCGAAAAAGTTTCGACAAGCGAGAATTCTCGGTTGAGCCTTAGGAATAGAATAGGATACGAGTGACATGTCACTAGGAACCTATGTGTCTATGTGATCCGGGTGCTGGTCTCGTACGTCCTACTAGTGGCTGGGTAGTCCAGCATGAGTTGCAAATACGTGACAGCTTGTGTGAGCAGCATTGTGTAGTTACGTCCTGATTGACAGCTTGTATGAGCAGGCCCGTGAATAGCTCGAAAACGAGCCTATATGTATTATGAGATATGAGGTAGTTTTGGCTACATATATGGCACTTATGTGCAAAATTTCAAAGCATCCGTTAATATTTCGAGTGTTCAACGGGAATGTCAAAGTTTTGAAAGACTATGATTATGTTGCGAGTTGGTATAGACATGTACGTAAGACTCATGCGTAATGATCTTGATATGTGATAAAACCCTGGTAAGGTTGTGATTGAGTAAGTTATGACTATAAGATTTTAATAACATTCATGCAAATTTTCATCATGTTAATTGCACGTTAAATGTGTAGTTATGATGCTTACTATTTGCATAGGAACTTACTAAGCTATGTAGCTTACTCTCATTCCTTTCCTTTGTCTTATAGTGTCACCAAGCAAGCTCAAGGATTTGGAGACCGTAAGAGATCCACTCATACTATCAACAATTATTTTGGTATCAATAATTTCAACATTTTGAATTATGGCATGTATAGGGGACTTGCTCATTTTGTTATGTGTCATAATTGATTTGGCTAAATGTATTGGCCTATATTGGTTGAAAGTTCATTTTGTATAAGGCTATTTGTGTAACATCCCAAAATAGGGCCTAGTCAGAATAGTGGTTTTGGGACTACAAATTTGACATCAAAATATTTATTTTATGATTATTACGATGCTTAGAATATGAGAATATGCATGTGTTAAAGTTTCATGAAGGAATTCTTTGAGTAAGTGTGCAATTGGAAAATTAGGGACTAAATCGAATAAAGTGAAAAACTTGGATTCTAGAAGAAATTTTCATGAAATTGCTTTTGATTATAAAATAGAAGGTCTTGGGGAGCAATTTGGCCAATTTCTAAGTTTTTGGACAAAAATGGGCTTGCATGGATGAAATTTCAAAGAAAGGCCTTAAGGGTATTTTGGTCATTTGACATATTAATGAAATAAAATGGGAAAAAGGAGGCAAAAATCAGCCATTCTTCTCCCTTTTCCAGCCGAAATTCCTAAGCCACCATAGCTAGGGTTTCCCAGTTTTTCAAGCTTATTAGTAAGTGCTCCCAAGCCCCGTTTTTAATGTTTTTTGTAATTTTGAGATCCCGGTAGCTTACTCTCTCCATTTCTACCCATATTTCATGCTATATTTCATGTTTAAAAATTTACCCATGCATGAGTTACTTGTATTTTGATGTTTTATAGAGGTATATGAAAGTTTGATGAGTGTTAAACAACTTTTCCTAGGTGATTTTCATGAAAAACCCCTAAAGGGACCTTTTTGCAAAAGTTGTAAAATATGTGGTAGAAATGTGAAAATAATGGAAAATGTGGGCTACCATAAGAGGGAAAAGTGTTCAGCTAGGCTTGAGTAATGTAGAAATTGCATGTGTTTCATTATACGAGCCTAGGGACTAAATCGTAAAAATGTGAAAGGTTAGGGGCAAAATGATCAATTGGACTGGGGGTGGAATTTAGACTTGAAATGTATAATATGGAGTGTTAATGATCTATTTTTATTGTTATAGACCCCGAGAAACAAATTTCGGAGGTCAATCGAGGAAAACAAAAGGTTTCAGAATAACCGAAACACGACACCTAAACGAATACCAGGTAAGTTTGGAGAACTTAAAGTAAACACTCAATGTGCCTAATTATATGATTTATGAATGCATGATGATTGCATTTATTAATAACATGAAATTTTCTGAAATGCATGTTTAAGTATGAATTGTGATAAATGTCTCGGTTGAGGTTAAAAAGGGAATTTGATGGATAAACTATGATTGACATGTGTAATGAGGTCCTGCATGTGTTACAGTAAAGGATTTAGCCTGGACGGGTAATCCATTGATCTCATTTATAGAAGGATCTAGCCTGGACAGGTGTTCCTTTGAATGGTCGAGCCTACCGAAGAACATGTGTGCATTATGGATTTAGCCCCGACGGGTAATCCGATTAGGATCTGAATTTAGCTTGGACTGGTAATTCAGATCCGAGCTCAATAAAGGTGTTTGTCATTATAAGGGATTTAGCCTGGACTGGTAATCCCGACATCACCTTATGAGTTTATAAAATGGGGGATTTAGCTTGGACTAGTAATCCCGCCATGAGATGTAAGGTTCACGGGAGTGCATACTTGAAATGATCATTCATACGAATTGACGGTTAATGGGTATTCCATCGAGACTTCCTAGAAACTTAACGAGATTAACATGACTTATATGTACAAAATGAGATGTTGAATGATGAGTTCATCTAAGATAACTTTCCTAGTGCATTGTTATGTGACTAACTCATTGATTGAGTGTATGTGATAAGGAAGCCATCCTATGCTTATTGAATTTATTGGCCAATTTGATTGCATGCTAATTAGTTGGTAAGTTTACTTTCCGATTATTTGAGCTTACTAAGCATGAAAATGCTTACCCCTCACCTTTCCCTATCTCTCACAGAGCTCTAGGACTCGTAAAGATTGGAAGATGATTGGAGAGTCAGCATACTATCAAATAGATCAGCTTTGGTATAAAGGCATTTACGATTCGTTCAGTGGCATGTATAGGTCTTTTGTGTATTTTGTTATATGTGTCATTTGATTTGCCAAATGAAGGCATGTAAAGATAAATCTATCTTTTTGTATATGGTCATAGAGATCGGCTTGTTTTGAAGTAGGCTATGACCTGCAAAATTTTCATGCATGTTTATAATCATATGCGATGGTTGAATTCCAGTTGGCAATGAGTCAAAAGAACAATCCAATCTTAAATGTATTAAAGTGGCATGAAAACCCATAAATATAAGGTGGGAAATAACCTAAAATGTATGAAACCAATTATATGAGGTTTCCATGCAATAAGTTTTTTTTGCAAAGATTGTTTATAAAAGTATAATCATGTTTTACTTTTTATTTAATAATCACTATGTATAAGTTATAAAAATGGTGACCAAAGGTTTGGAAAATATCCTATTAAGGTCCACACGATTGGGCACACGGGCGTGTGTCTAGGCCGTGTGTTCTCTGCATCTAAAATTGCAAGTCTGTTAAATGAACACGGGCGTGTGTCTTGGCCGTGTGAATTTAACAGAATGCTCAAGTCCTTCTGGATATGTTTTAGGTCTCGAAGACCTGTTTAAGGGACAAGATGTACATCTTTGAAAAGTTTTTAATTTCAGAGCAACTTGGTGACTCGATTTAATATGCTTATGAATGCGAAATCCTGGTAACACCTCAAACCCTATCCCAGCATCAGATATGGGTGATGGGTGTTACACTTAGTGGTATCAGAGCTACGATTTAGTCGGTTCTAGGGCTACTGTGTTTGAATATTGATAGTTGATATCTCCTAATCGTTTAAAATGTTTTGAATATAGTAAATGTCTTCCAATCAAGCACAATATGAGTCCGAGGGAGTCAAGAGCCATTCTCCAGCTTCCGTACAATGAGTTGTATCTAGTAGTAGTACAAGGCTTATATCTGAAGGCCAAGAAAAGGCCTGAGCTGCCTTCTTTGATATGATAGACGAATGGTTTGGGGATTACTTGAGGAATCACCCCAACATTCTGAGACCTCCCCCGCTCCCTAACTAAACTGATGAGGATGTGCTACGAGGCATGGCACCGGTAAGAATTGGTAAGGCCCCTGTTTCTAAGCTTACAAAGTATGGGGCTGAGGAATTCAAAGCTAAAGTTGATGATGATACTGAAAGAACTGAGTTTTAGCTCAAGAATGCTACACGGGTGTTAGATGATTTGTCGTGCATACCTGAGGAGTGTTTGAAATGTGCCGTGTCCCTCTTGAAAGATACTGCGTATCATTGGTGGAAGACTGTATCCTCGGTAGTGCCAATGGAAAATATCATTTGGGATTTCTTCCAAGCAGAGTTTAGGAAGAAATACATTAGCCAACGGTTTCTAGACTCGAAGCGAAAGAGTTTCTGGAACTCAAATAAGGGAACAAGACTGTAGTAGAATACGAACAAGAGCTCGTAAGGCTAAGTCAGTACGCAACTGAATGGGTCCAAACCAAGTTGAAAATGTGTAAACGCTTCGAGGAAGGTCTAAATAAGGAAATTAAGTTGTTGATTGAGATCCTAGAAATACGGAAGTTTGCCACATTGGATGATTGGGCTAAGAAGGCTGAGGAGCTTAACAATGAAAGAAAGCAAGCAAAGAGAGGCTCGAATTTCGAGCAAGAGGTCCAGTGGTAAAACACTCTCATTTCACACAAAGAAATCAAGGAGCCAGCATGAACGCTCCATTTCATCAGTAGGATATTTGGATAGAGAGGGAAGCTCTAAGTGACGAAGCCAAAAGTCTTCCTCCCCGGTGGTAACTAGTGTGGGGAGTGTAGATGATCGAAAACTGAAATGTAAGAGTTGCAACAAATTTCACTACAAAGAATGCTGAGAGAAGAGTGGTGCATGTTTCAGATGTGGATCTTTTGACCACTTTCTCAGGGATTGCCCAGAGCGAGTCGAGAAAGAAGTGGAAGTAGCCCAGAAGTCGAGTACTCTTATTTCACGAGGTAGACCTCCGAGATATCCTGGAAGTGCCAGCGGTAATCAAGTTGTGGCTAAAGGCACTATAAAATTAGAGGCTTGAGCTCCGGTAAGAACGTATGTGATACGCACTCGAGAGGCAGCCTCTGCTCCTGATGTTATCACGAGTACTTTTTCTCTTTTCGATACATGTGTTATTGCCTTAATTGACCCGTGGTTGACGCATTCATACATTTGCATCAGCTTGTTATCTAGAATGAACATACTCATTGAGCCTACAGAATTTATTATTAAAGTGTCGAACCCACTAGGCAGATCTGTCATGGTTGATAAAGTCTATAAAAATTGTCCTTTGACGATTCAGGGTCATTGTTTTCCAGCTAATCTTATGTTGTTACCATTTGATGAATTTGATGTAATACTTGGTATGGATTGGTTAGCCCTGTATGATGTAATTGTAAATTGTGGTAGTAAGTATATTAAATTGAGATGCCCGGATGGCGAGATTCTACGGGTTGATTCAAGAGAGTCGGGTATGCCTCCGGTTGTGATCACGAAAATGGTTGGTCAGAGATATATGAGAAAAGGGTATGAAGCCTACCTTGCAATCAGTATTGAACACTAAGGAAACAGAGTTGAAGATTGAATCTGTGCCTATAGTATGTGAGTACCCAGATGTATTTCCAGAAGAATTAAGCAGATTACCTCTTGAAAGGGAAATAGAATTTGGTATTGAGCTGGTGCCAGGGATAGCTCCTATTTCAATTGCTCAGTATAGTATGGCACCAACTGAGCTGAGAGAGTTGAAAGTACAGTTGCAAGAGCTGATGGATAAAGGTTTTGCAAGACCTAGCTTTTCACCTTGGGTTGCTCCCGTTCTATTTGTAAGGAAGAAAGATGGTTTAATAAGGTTATGTATAGATTACCACCAAATGAACAAGGTAACTATCAAGAATAAGTATCCTTTGCCAAGGATTGATGATTTTTTCAACCAGTTGAACGGAGCCACCGCGTTCTCTAAGATAGACATGAGGTCTGGCTATTATCAACTGTGAGTTAAAGAATCAGATGTACCTAAGATAGCTTTCAGAACGAGGTACGATCATTATGAATTTCTTGTCATGCCGTTTGGGTTAACGAATGCACCGGCCGTATTTATGGACTTGATGAATAGGATCTTTCATCCATATTTGGATAAGTTTGTCATTGTGTTCATTGATGACATCTTGATTTATTCCAAATATGAGTCAGAACATGCAAAGCACTTGAGAATTGTGTTGTAGACATTGTGGGAAAAGCAGTTGTATGATAAGTTTAGCAAAAGTGAGTTTTGGCTTCAGGAAGTTGGATTTTTGGGTCATATTGTTTTGGGTGAAGGCATCCGAGTTGATCCAAGTAAGATCTCTGCTATTATTAAATGGAAACTGCCTAAAAATGTAACAGAGGTTAGAAGCTTTTTGGGCTTAGCCGATTACTATCGAAGATTTGTGAAAGGATTCTACATGATAGCAAATCCGATAACGAGATTGTTACAGAAAAAAGTTAAGTTTCAATGGACAGAAAAGTGTCAACAAAGTTTTGAAAAGTTAAAGACACTGTTAATTGAAGCTCCTGTTTTAGTATTGCCTGAGTCGGGAAAAGAATTTGTAGTCTATAGTGATGCATCCTCAAATGGACTGGGTTGTGTACTTATGCAAGATGGCAAAGTAATAGCCTATGCTTCACGACAGTTGAAGCCACATGAGAAGAACTATCCTACACACGACCTAGAACTTGCTGCCATTGTTTTTGCTTTAAAAATTTGGAGGCATTATTTATATGGTGAGACTTGCCGCATATTCACCGACCACAAGAGTTTGAAGTATTTGATGACACAAAAAGAATTAAGTTTGAGGCAGCTGAGGTGGCTAGAGTTAATCAAGGATTACGAACTAATTATTAACTACACCCGAGAAAGGCGAATTGGTCGCTGACGCATTGAGCAGAAAATCCTTGTTTGCATTAAGGGCCATGGATGCTCGTTTGGCATTGCTTGATGATGGTTTAGTCTTGGCTGAGCTAGAGGTTAGGCCGACAATCCTTTAGGAAATCTATGATGCTCAAACTAATGATGATGACTTGCAAGCTAAAAGAACTCAATGTGAGTCAGGTATAGAATCAGATTTTTAGATTGGTTCTGATGGATGTTTGATGTTTAGAGATAGGGTTTGTGTACCCAAAAATAATGAACTTATTTGAAAAATTTTGCAAGAAGCACATAACAGCCATTTGTCAATTCACCTGGGAAGTACCAAGATGTACAATGATTTGAAGAAAATGTACTGGTAGAACGGCATAAAAAGAGATATTTATGAATTTGTATCAAAATGGCTGGTATGTCAGCAAGTTAAAGCTGAAATCAAGTGCCTTTAGGTTTGCTACAGCCTGTGATGGTCCCCGAATGGAAGTAGGATAGAGTTACTATGGATTTCGTGACAGGATTTCCATTGACTCCGAAGAAGAAAGATGTCGTATGGGTCGTAGTATATAAGTTGATGAAGTCGGCTCATTTTATTCCAGTGAGAACAGATTACTCCCTCGATAGATTGGTCGACTTGTACATTTCAGAGATGGTAAGATACACGGGGTACCACTGTCGATTATTTTTGATAGAGACCCAAGGTTCACTTTGAGATTCTGGAAGAAATTACAAGAAGCCTTGGGTACGAATTTAAGCTTTACTACAGCTTTTCACCCTCAGATAAATGGTCAGTATGAGCGTATGATTCATATTCTTGAGGATATGTTGCGATGTTGCATCCTTGAATTTAGGATAGTTGGGAAAAATATATGCCGCTAGTAGAATTCGCCTACAACAATAGTTTTCGGACGAGTTTGAAGATGGCACCTTATTAGGCCTTGTATGGCAGGAAGTGCCGAACTCCATTGTACTGGACAAAACTTAAAGAAAATCAGATTCACGAAATTGATTTGATTAAGGAAACTGAAGAGAAAGTTAAAGTTATACGAGACTTTTTGAAAGCGGCATCAGATAGGCAAAAGTCATATGCTGATCTGAAAAGAAAGGAAATTGAGTTTCAACTTGGAGATAGAGTATTCTTGAAAGTATCTCCATGGACAAAGGTGTTGAGATTTGGCCAGAAAGGTAAATTGAGTCTACGATTTATCGAACCATATGAGATCATTAAAAGAGTTGGACCGTTAGCCTATCGCTTGGCATTGCCACTTGAACTGGAAAAGATTCACGATCTGTTCCAAGTATCTATGTTAAGGCGATACCGATCAGACCCCTCTCACGGGATTCCACCGACTAAGATTGAAATTCGACCGGACATGACCTATGGAGGGGAACCAGTTAAAATATTGGCTTGTGAGGTTAAACAGCTAAGGAATAAAGATGTGGCCCTAGTAAAAGTTTTATGGCATCGACATGGTGTAGAAGAGGCTACATGGGAACCAGAAGAAACCATGAGAAGCCAATATCCGAATCTGTTCACTGGTAAGACTTTCGAGGACGAAAGTCCCTAAAGGGGAGAAATGTAACATCCCAAAATAGGGCCTAGTCGAAATAGTGGTTTCGGGACCACAAATCTGACATCAAAATATTTATTTTATAATTATTACGAGGCTTAGAATATGAGACTATGCATGTGTTAAAGTTTCATGAAGGAATTCTTTGAGCAAGTGCCCAATTGGAAAATTAGGAACTAAATTGAATAAATTGCAAAACTTGGATTCTAGAAGCAATTTGCATGAAATTCCTTTAGATTATAAAATAGAAGGTCTTGGGGAGTAATTTGCCCAATTTCTAAGTTTTTGGACAAAAATGGGCTTGCATGGATGAAATTTCAAAGAAAGGGCTTAAGGGCATTTTGTTCATTTAGCATATTAATGAAATAAAATGGGAAAAAGAAGGCAAAAATCAGCCATTCTTCTCCCTTATCCAGCCGAAATTCCTAAGCCACCATAGCTAGGGTTTCCAAGCTTTTCAAGCTCATTAGTAAATGCTCCCAAGCCCCGTTTTTAATGTACTTTGTAATTTTGAGATCCCGGTAGCTTACTCTCTCCATTTCTACCCATATTTCATGCTAGATTTCATGTTTAAAATTTACCCATGCATGAGTTACTTGTATTTTGATGTTTTATGAAGGTATATGAAAGTTTGATGAGTGTTAAACAACTTTTCCTAGGTGATTTTCATGTAAAAACCCTAAAGGGACCTTTTTGCAAAAGTTGTAAAATGTGTGGTAGAAATGTGAAAATAATGGAAAACGTGGGCTACCATAAGAGCTAAAAGTGTTCGGATAGGCTTGAGTAAGGTAGAAATTGAATGTGTTTCATTATACGAGCCTAGGGACTAAATCGTAAAAATATGAAAGGTTAGGGGAAAACGATCATTTGGACCGGGGGTGTAATTTAGGCTTGAAATGTATAATGTGGAGTGTTAATGATCTATTTTTATTGTTATAGACCCCAAGGAACAAATTTCGGAGGTCGATCGAGGAAAATGAAAGGTTTCGGAATAACCGAAACACGACACCGAAACGAATACCAGGTAGGTTTGGATAACTTAAAGTAAACACTCAATGTGCCTAATTATATGATTTATGAATTCATGATGATTGCATTTATTAATAACATGAAATTTTATGAAATGCATGTTTAAGTATGAATTGTGATAAATGTCTCGATTAAGGTTAAAAAGGGAATTCGATGTATAAACCATGATTGACATGTGTAATGAGGTCCTGCATGTGTTGCAATAAAGGATTTTCCCAGACGGGTAATCCGTTGATCTCATTTATAAAAGGATCTAGCCCAGACAGGTGTTCCTTTGAATGGTCGAGCCTCCCAAAGAATATGTGTGCAATATGGATTTAGCCCGAATGGGTAATCTGATTAGGATCTGAATTTAGCCTGGACTGGTAATCCCGACATCACCTTATGAGTTCATAAAATTGGGGATTTAGCTTGGACTGGTAATCTCGCCATGAGTTGTGAGGTTTACAGGAATGCATACTTGAAATGATCATTCATACGAATTGACGGTTAATAGGTATTCCATCGAGACTTCCTAGAAACTCAACGAGATTAACATGACTTATATGTACAAAATAAGATGTTGAATGATGAGCTCATCTAAGATAACTTTCCTAGTGCATTGTTATGTGACTAACTCATTGATTGATTTTATGTGATAGGGAAGCCATCCTATTCTCATTGAATTTATTACCCAATTTGATTGCATGCTAATTACTTGGTAAGTTTACTTTCTGGTTATTCGAGCTTACTAAGCATGAAAATGCTTAGCCCTCTCCTTTCCCTATGTCTCACAGAGCTTGAGGACTCATAAAGATTGGAAGACGATTGGAGAGTCAGCATTCTATCAAATAGATCAGCTTTGGTATACAGACATTTCTGATTTTTCAATGGCATGTATAGGTCTTTTGAGTATTTTGTTATATGTGTCATTTGATTTGCCAAATGAAGGCATGTAAAGTTAAATCTATCTTTTTGTACATGGTCATAGAGATCAGCTTATTTTGAAGTAGGCTATGACCTACAAAATTTTCATGTATGTTTATAATCATATGCGATGGTTGAATTCCAATTGGCAATGAGTCACAAGAACGAGCCAATCTTGAATGTATTAAAATGGAACGAAAACCCATAAATACAAGTTGGGAAATAACCTAGCATGTATGAAACCAATGATATGAGGTTTCCATGCAATAAGTTTTTTTTGCAAAGAACGTTTATAAAAGTATAATCATGTTTTACTTTGTATTTAATAATCATTATGTATAAGTGATAAAAAGGGCTAACCAAAGGCTTGGAAAATAACCTATTAAGGTCTACACGGTTGACATAGGGGCGTGTGTCTAGGCCATGTGTAATACACGGGCCACACCCATGGGCATGTGGCATGGCCGTGCATTCCCTGCATCTAAAATTGCAAGTCTGTTAAATGAACATGGGCTAGACACACGGGCATGTGTCTTGGCCTTGTGAATTTAAGAGAATGCTCAAGTCTTGGACACAGGGTGACTGCATGGGTGTGTTCTAAGTCACACGGGCGTGTGACACTTCAAAGTAAGGGAAATTTTCCAAGGTGCCCAAAGTTTATCAAATGTTCTTGGTTTTGTCTCGCACTGCCTCTGGGTATGTTTTAGGTCTCGAAGACCTATTTAAGGGACAAGATGCACATATTTGAAAAGTTTTTAATTTGAGATCAACTTGGTGACTCGATTTAATATGCTTATGAATGTGAAATCCTGGTAACGCCTCGAACCCTATCCCGGCATCGGATACGGGTGAGGAGTGTTACAATTTGAAATTGGCTACTATTGGTATAAGTAATTTTTATTATAATGCCTTCCATGGATGTGAGAATTTACATGATTTGAATTGATGAGTATGTGATGTTTGTGTATGATAGATGGTTGCATGTGAATGATTTGTTGATGTCTTGGTTGTGGCTAATTTGGTTGTATGTATATGCTTGGATTGGTTATATGTTATGTTGTATAGGTGTGTGCATAAAAGGGTGGCAAAAAGGCTTGGTAAATAGCCTTATTTTTTGTCCACACGGGTAGACACACAGGCATGTGTCTAGGCTGTGTGTGACACATGGTCTGCCCACATCGGCGTGTCTCATAACCATTTTCTATGTTTTGTAAATTTTTTTAAAGTTCTCGGTTTAGTCTCGAACTACTTCCAAAGCATGTTTTGGGCCTCATAAGCTCATATTAGGGACTTTAAATACAAAGAGTTTTAATTTGGAAAAAAATTCATGACTCAGAAATGTATGTTTGCATGTGTTTAAGTCTGGCAATGCCTTGTGCATTGTTCCGGTGTCAAATATAGGTAAGGGGTGTTACATAATCATTTACTTACTATCGGCGTTGCCCTTTGCGGCAGTGCTCTTAGGGAGATATCTTACCTGAAGTTCGCTTCCTACAATCTTAGCATCACCCTTACTAAACAAGATCCTTCTCCATGTCCCAACTTCCCACATAGGAAACAAAACTATGTTAACTTTTCATACTAAAAAACTATATACATCGATTGATTCTAATATAACGTTATTTTCTTCTTCTATTTCAAAGGCACTCAGACATCCAATCTCACCCTGATTCACATATATCTCATTATTCCCCTGTCACCAAAGTTGTTTCATATTGAAGAAACTGGCCAATAAAATTACAAAACTGACGTGCCAATCCTTCCTATATCACCCCCATCGGTAAATTATGAAATTATATCCAAAATTCTTAAAAGAATAGCAGAACCTGTAATGGATCTTCTCCCGGCTATAATCGATGCAAGATAATAAGATGCCTGTTAAACAACCATGGTGTACCATCAAAAACCCTTTTTATGTCTATTTCTTAATAGAACTAGAACAAACTTCTATTCTTTCCAATAACTGTTATAGTAACCCCTCCCAATGGATGCCATAAATTGGCCAAGGTATTTCTCATTAATGGGAAGTAAACCACACTATTCGTCAGAACATGTCCCACCGAACATAATTGTTGATCGTTGTGACAGCCCAAAATTGACCCTAGTCGGGGTGTGGTTTCGGGACCACAAAACCGAGGCATAAAAATAATTTATAATTTATTTTGATGCCTATAATATGTGTTAATTCATGTGTGACATTTTTGATGTTTCGATTTAGAGTTATAAATGTGAATTTCACTAGAAAGGACCTAGTAGTAAACTTTGAAAGTATGATGGGGAAATATGTGATGACTAGTTGATAATGCATGCAAAAATAAGGGATTTGCATGTCAAATTCCCCTCCCTAACATGAAGTGGCCGGCCATGACAAGAGGGTATGGGCTAAACATGTCATGAAACATGTTTTGTTGGTGCATTAGGGTGAAATAATAAACAAAGGTGTATGGGTGATAAAAGAATGAAAAAAAATGTTTGTGATGTATTCGGCCATGGTGCATTCATGAGCATGATTTATGCTTGTTACTTGATTGGTAAAAATTTGTGTTTGGATGGGTATGAACCCCTTGAGATTCGGCCTTGCACCTATATGTGTGTATATGTTTGCACATGATGTTTTGATTATGAAGTAAGTGATAAATATGTTTGTTTAAAGAAGAAAATGTTGAAGAATGGTTGTGAAATTGCAAGTACATTCGGCCTAGTACACATATGATGTGAAAATCTTGGAATTTATTGTTGATTTGGTGCAAGAATGACTAAGTATAATCGGCCATATGAGTGCTTGATGCTATATTATAAGTATTGAGCTACAATATGTAAAGCATTAGCTAGTAAAATGTGTGCCATTCATGTGTGGTGTTAAACATGTAATTGGCCTCAACATCAACATGCATAATCGGCCATGAATGAATACCTAAGAGGTTGTGTTGTTCGCCATGAGTAAGCATGTTGAAGGCTTTGTGTGTTGAGTCGATTCATGAATTCGTACTTATGTGACTTTAATGTCTAGTGAATATATGTGGGCTAAGTGCCTTGAGTTCTTCTTTTCGATACTCAAATGATTGAATCAAATTATTTGTTAAATTAAGCTCAAGAGCAAAGGGGACCAAATCCGATAAAGGGAAGGAAAAAGTAGTCGAATAGCCGTCCGAATCGTTCGACAACATCCGAGGTAAGTTTTGAGTATCGAAACTTAGATTTTGATTCGATTGAATGAAGTAATAAGCAATCGAAATTGTGCCCTTGTATATGGCCATTGAGCCGAAATGATATTTTGATTAAGTAAAATGTGCATAAAAGTTTGTTATGAAATTGAAACAAAGATGTGAATGAATGTGCGAATTGTGATATCCGGGCTTAGCCCGAAGGCAATTGTGCGAATTGTGATATTCGGGCTAAGCCCGAAGGCAATTGTGCAAGCTATGATATCCGGGCTAAGCCCGAAGGCAATTGTGCGAGTTGTGATATCCGGGTTAAGTCCCGAAGGCATTTGTGCGGGTTACCATAACCGGGCTATGTCCGAAGGTGTTTTGAACAGTAGCTATATCCGGATAAACTCGAAGGTATGTGATTTGAAATTTATAAGCTGCTGGAAAATTTTCAGTTAATGCACTTGTGAAATTCCCAACAACAAGGTATGTTTTGTGTGTGCTTTGCACACTATGAGTAAGTGCGTATGAATATTCGCTCTAATGATAAATGAGCTATCGGCATTAACTAGGCCGTTATTTGTGTATGAATATAAGAGTTGGGATTGTGAAGTAAGCATGTCTTTGAGAAATTGTGCATATGAATTATTGTTTAGCTACTTGAATGCTATGCTTTGGTTGTGTGTATATTATGGCTCGAAACTTACTAAGCATAAATTGCTTACTTCGTTTCTTTGTTTCTCTGTTTATAGATTTTGCTCGTTAGCGATCGGATTCGGGATCATAAAAGTTGAAGTCAACCACACTATCAAAACCCCTTTTTGGTACTCCTTTAGTTGAGTTCGGATATGGCATGTATAGGACTACCCTCGGTTGTTTTAAGTACTTGTGATGTATATGTGTGCGGCCATGCGAAAATGGTTCGTAATAGTGGAGTATGGAATTAGACCATTTGTGGTTTGTAATTATATTTGGTTTCATGATGTGATTATGGTTTGGAATGAGAGAGTTGGTCACATGATCAGCCATTGGAATGGCTAAATATGATCATATGTGGACCTAAGTATGACTAGACTATAGTTGGTTCATGGGAACTACAATATAGGTAAAGCCTACCTTAAAAACAGATGCTGCCAGCTGCAGTGACGTGGATGTGGAAAATCACAAAAATTTGTAGGAACGGTGTTAAATAGTGAATAAATTATGTGATCAAACCTTGACGAGTCTATTTTCATATGAAAGTAACAAAACGATCATATGAACAGTATACCGAGAGATATTAATGTTCTCGTGAGACAGGGCCAGAACGGTTTCTGGGTCCCCTGTCGCGACTTTGAAAATTTACCATAAATTATCCAGATTGAATTAGAAGTCATGCCTTATATGTGCAGATTCATTTTTGAGTCTAGTTTCATTAGAAACAAATGGCATCAGTATTGAAACCCTGTACAGAGAGATATTAAAGTTGTAACGCGCGAAGGTCAGTGTAGTCGACCCCTGTAACATGGGTGACTTTAACTAATAAACTGTACCAATTGGCCCGACCAAAAATTCTAGAAATAAATCCATGGATGGATATATGAGTCTAAATTCAGGGAAAATTTACAGAATCAGTTTCGAGTTGTGAAACTCGAGATATGTTTTTAAGGCGACAGCGATGCAGTTTTCAGCTTGCCTGGAATGTCAAATTGGTCGGTGCCATAAGTGGTTTTGGCTTGTTAGCCTCGTGTCCGACACCGACAGCGGTCTCGGGTTCGGGTGTTACAATTTTATTGGTATCGAGCTACGGTTTAGTCGATCCTAGGACTACCGTGATATGTTTGGGGTCTAGCTATACATGCCATTAAGTGATAAATTGATAGTGTGGTGATTTCTGACAATTTGAGTTTGTGTTTGTTTATAGCAATGGATCCCGATCCCAACCGAGCAATAGCTGATGATGTGGAGAGTGTGGCGCCTGCTCCCGTGCAAGGGACAGCGCCGGCGGACTCTCAACCTATTGCCAGCAATCCGAATGATGAGGCTAAGCAAGCCTTTTATAGTGTGATGAATGATTGGTTTAACCAATATATTCGAACTAACACGGCTGTTCCACAACCTCCATTCCCGACTAATGCAACCCCCGTACCTACAATACCTCCGGTAACTGACCAAATAAGGTCAAGTAAGCCCCCAGTCGACAGAATTCGTAAACATGGGGCCACTGAATTCAAAGCTACGGATAACGACGATGCCGAGCAAGCTGAATTTTGGTTGGACAACACTATCCGGGTGCTCGATGAGCTATCTTGTACACCTGATGAGTGCTTAAAGTGTACCATCTCCTTGCTACGCGATTCCGCCTACTATGGGTGGAGTACTCTGACTTCTGTTGTGCCTAGAGAGCAAGTAACTTGGGAGTTCTTTCTAACCGAGTTCCGAAAGAAGTATATCAGTCAGAGATTTATGGATCAGAAACGAAAGGAATTCCTTGATCTTAAGCAAGGTTCCATGTCGGTTCACCGACTCTGAACGAAAATTTGTGAGGCTTAGCTGGTACGCGTGCGAGTGCATTTCTTGAAGTCGTGATGTGTAAACGCTGGAAGATGGATGAACGATGATATAAGTGTATGTTGGCATTTTGGAAATCCGAGAGTTTGTGGCTCTTGTCGAGCGAGCGTGCAAAGCCGAGGAGCTCAAGATGGAGAAAAGAAAAGTTGAAGTGGGAGCAAGGAGTTTCAGAAGAGGTCTTGGGAAGCCCTTCCCACGATCATCAAAGAAATTTAGAGATGGGTTAGGCGGTCTAGAGACATTTCGGCCTTTTCTAGACGAGACCGCGATCGACCCCCTATGAGCACGCTGAGTCACTTGATCGCCAGTGTTGGCAATGATCGTCGAGATAGAACGGAGTGCCAATATTGTGGCAAGTGGCATTCTAGGAGTTGTAGATTTCGTGACCGCTCTGTTACAAGTGCGATCGATCGATCATTTCATTAAGGATTGCCCGAGTTTATCCGAACAAAACGTAAATCAAAGTGGGAACCCGGTGCTACCACAACTCGAGGTGGGCCACCTAGAAATATGGGCAATGCTAGTGGCGGTCGAGAGGATCTAGAGATGCTACCATCGATCCGAGGCTCGTGCTCTGCTAAGACTTGTGCCATACGCAAGACGTGAGGATGCTTCCTCACGGATGTTATTACTGGTACTCTTACTCTCCTTTACACTAATGTGATTGCTTTGATTGACCTTGGTCCTACTCATTCTTATTATCTGAAACCTTAGCATCCAAGAAGACTTTGCCCATTGAGTCTACTGAGTTTGTAATTCGGGTGTCAAACCCCTTGGGTCATTACGTGCTTGTCAACAAAGTGTGTAAGAAAAGTCCCCTAGTATTTCGAGGTTCTTGTTTTCCGGCGGACTTGATGCTTTTGCCATTCGACGAATTCGACGTTATTCTTGGTTTGGATTGGTTGACCATGCACGATGTGGTTGTAAATTGAAAAAGCAAGACCATTGATCTGAGGTGTACGAATAACGAGATAATTCGGGTTGAGTCTACGGACTTAAAAGGGTTGCCAACTGTAATATCAGCAATGTTGGCCTAGAAATACGTAAGAAAGGGGTGCGAAGCATACCTTGCGTATGTTCTAGATGACAAGGAGTTAGAAAAGAAACCCGAATCTGTGTCAGTGGTTTGTGAATACCCGGATGTTTTCCCTGAAGAATTGCCGGGTTTACCACCTGTTCGGGAAATAGAGTTTGGCATTGAATTGGTACCTGGTACCACTCCAATTTCGATAGCTCCGTATCGTATGGCACCAACGGAATTAAAGTAGTTGAAAGCTCAGTTGCAAGAATTGGTGAATAGAGGTTTTGCTCGCCCGAAGTTTTTCACCTTGGGATGCACCGGTGTTGTTTGTGAAAAGAAGGGTGGAACCATAAGGCCGTGCATCGACTATCGTTAGCTTAATAAAGCGGCGATAAAGAACAAATATCCGTTACCGCGTAGCGATGATTTGTTCGATCAAACTGAAGGGAGCCTCGGTGTTCTCGAAAATGGATTTGATGAATCGGATCTTGGACCATATTTGGATCGGTTCGTAGTCGTGTTCATTGATGACATCTTGGTCTATTCAAGAAATGAGGCCGAACATCTTTGAACACCGAGGTTAGTCTTTGCGAATCTTATGGGATAAGCAATTATATGCTAAGTTCAGCAAGTGTGAGTTACGGTTAAGAGAGGTTAGCTTCTTGGGACATGTGGTATCTCAGATCGGGTATTCGAGTCGACCGAACAAAATTTCAGCCATACTTAATAGGAAGCCTCCAGAAATATTCTTGAGGTTCGAGCTTTTTGGGGCTTGCCGGTTATTACCGACGATTTGTAAAAAGGTTTCTCAACGATAGCCACGCCAATGACGAAGCTACTCCAAAAGGATGTTAAGTTCGAATGGACGGAGAAATGTCAGAAAAGTTTCGATCAACTGAAAACTTATTTGACTGAAGCCCCAATTCTAGTGCAACCCGAATCTGGCAAAGAGTTTGTCATCTATAGTGACGCCTCCCTACTTGGGTTAGGTTGCGTATTGATGCAAGAAGGTCGAGTTGTGGCCTATGCGTCGAGGCAATTAAAGCCACATGAGAAAAATTATCCGACCCATGGTCTCGAATTGGCTGCCATCGTATTCGCCTTAAAGATATGGCGACATTACATATTTGGTGAGAAGTGCCATGTGTATTCGGATCATAAAAGTCTCAAATATTTGATGACTCAAAGAGACTTAAATCTGCGATAAAGACGTTGGCTCGAGCTGTTAAAGGATTATGAGCTGGTCTTTGACTATCACCCGGGAAAGGCGAATGTGGTTGCGGATGCCTTGAGTCGTAAATCATTTTTAGCTTTACGAGCGATGAACGTGCACTTGTCCGTTCGATCCGACAATGTGTTAGTAGCTGAATTGAAAGCCAAACCATTATTGATACGTCAAATTCGTGATGCTCAGAAAGTCGACGATGAGCTGGTTGCAAAACGAGCTGAGTGTATTCCGAACAAGGAATCGGAGTTTCAAATCGATGATGACGATTGTTTGAGGTTGAGAAATCGTCTGTGTGTTCCAAAGAATTCGGAACATATTTCGATAATTCTGAAAGAAGCCCATTGTAGCCGAATGGCGATCCACCCGGGGAGTACGGAAATGTACAATGATTTGAAACGTCGGTTTTGGTGGCATGGTATGAAACCAGACATCTCCGACGTCGTTTCGAGGTGTTTAATATGTCAACAAGTGAAAGCGGAACATCAAGTGCCTTTAGGATTACTTCAGCCGATCACGATACCCGAGTGGAAATGGGATCGAGTCACAATGGACTTTGTATCCGAACTGCCATTGTCAGTGAGTAAGAAAGATGCGATTTGGGTCGTTGTAGATAGATTGACTAAGTCGGCTCACTTTGTCCCCGTACGTACGGATTTTTCAATAGACAAACTAGCCGAATTGTACATTTCTCGGATTGTGAGATTACACGGGGTGCCTATTTCCATCGTGTCAGATAGAGATCCGAGATTTACCTCGCGATTTTGGAAGAAGTTGCGAGAGGCTCTGGTGCACGGTTGCATTTCAGACCGCCTTTCACCCCCAAACCGATGGTCAATCTGGCGGATGATTCGAGATACTTGAGGATATGTTAAGATGTTGCATCCTCGAGTTCGATGGTTCATGGGAACGATATTTGCCTTTGATTGAATTCGCCACAACAATAGTTTTCAATCAAGTATTAAGATGGCACCTTACGAGGCCTTGTACGGGCGTAAATGCCATACACCATTGTGTTGGACGGAGCTCGGTGAAAGCAAAATTTTGGGGGTGGACTTGATTAAAGATGCTGAACAGAAAGTGATAGTGATCCGTGAAAATCTGAAGATAGCCTCCGATCGTCAGAAGTCGTACGCGGATCTGAAGCGTAAAGACATCGAGCATCAGGTAGGAGATAAAGTGTTTCTCAAGGTTTCGCCTTGGAAAAAGATACTCAGATTCGGCCGTAAGGGCAAGTTGAGCCCGAGGTTCATTGGGCCATATGAGATATCCGAGCGAGTTGGTCCAGTTGCATATCGTTTGATTTTTTGCCCCCTGAACTTGAAAAGATTCATGATGTCTTTCATGTTTCGATGCTTCGACGCTATAGATCTGATCCGTCGCACGTAATTAGTCCATCAGAGGTTGAAATTCAATCCGATGTGAGTTATGAAGAAGAACCGATTCGTATCCTAGCTCGTGAAGTGAAGGAGTTGCGAAACAAAAGGGTTCCGTTAGTAAAAGTGTTATGGCTCAAACACGGGATGGAAAAAGCTACTTGGGAACCCAAGAGCCCTATGAAACAGCGTTACCCAAACCTATTTACCGGTAAGATTTTCGGGGACAAAAATTTCTGAAGTGGGGGAGAGTTGTGACAGCCCAAAATTGACCCTAGTCGGGGTGTGGTTTCAGGACCACAAAACCGAGGCATAAAAATAATTTATAATTTATTTTGATGCCTATAATATGTGTTAATTCATGTGTGACATTTTTGATGTTTCGATTTAGAGTTATAAATGTGAATTTCACTAGAAAGGACCTAGTAGTAAACTTTGAAAGTATGATGGGGAAATATGTGATGACTAGTTGATAATGCATGCAAAAATAAGGATTTGCATGTCAAATTCCCCTAACATGAAGTGGCCGGCCATGACAAGAGGGTATGGGCTAAACATGTCATGAAACATGTTTTGTTGGTGCATTAGGGTGAAATAATAAACAAAGGTGTATGGGTGATAAAAGAATGAAAAAAATGTGTGTGAGTGTGGTATTCCCCCCTTGCCGTGAGTTGAGAAAGAAGGAAGAAAAAAATTGTTGTGTTCATCCTTTCTCATCTTTTGGCCGAAAATCATAAGGAGGAAGAAAGGATTTTTGCTCCATTTTTGGTTTAAGAAGAGAACTAGAAGGAGATTTGGCCATACTTGTACCAAGATTAAGGTATGTCGAGGTTGTGTCATGAGTTTCATGCATGTTTTAGTTGCTAACTTGATGTTCATGTTAGCCCATGGTTCAAATCCTTGTTGTGCCATGGAAATGGTATTTGGCCAAGGTTGATATTGTGTTAAAGCCATTGCATGCTAAATGTGAAGCTTGTTGATGATGCATGTAATGAAGGATTGACTACTCTTGAAATTTCTTTTTAGTATTCTTGAGTAGGACATTGAATTCTTTGTTTAACCATGACCAAAGTTAAAAGGGTATGGTTGTGATGTATTCGCCATGGTGCATTCATGAGCATGATTTATGCTTGTTACTTGATTGGTAAAATTTGTGTTTGGATGGGTATGAACCCCTTGAGATTGACCTTGCACCTATATGTGTGTATATGTTTGCACATGATGTTTTGATTATGAAGTAAGTGATAAATATGTTTGTTTAAAGAAGAAAATGTTGAAGAATGGTTGTGAAATTGCAAGTACATTCGCCTAGTACACATATGATGTGAAAATCTTGGAATTTATTGTTGATTTGGTGCAAGAATGACTAAGTATAATCGGCCATATGAGTGCTTGATGCTATATTATAAGTATTGAGCTACAATATGTAAAGCATTAGCTAGTAAAATGTGTGCCATTCATGTGTGGTGTTAAACATGTAATTGGCCTCAACATCAACATGCATAATCGGCCATGAATGAATACCTAAGAGGTTGTGTTGTTCGCCATGAGTAAGCATGTTGAAGGCTTTGTGTGTTGAGTCGATTCATGAATTCGTACTTATGTGACTTTAATGTCTAGTGAATATATGTGGGCTAAGTGCCTTGAGTTCTTCTTTTCGATACTCAAATGATTGAATCAAATTATTTGTTAAATTAAGCTCAAGAGCAAGGGGACCAAATCCGATAAAGGGAAGGAAAAAGTAGTCGAATAGCCATCGAATCGTTCGACAACATCCGAGGTAAGTTTTCGAGTATCGAAACTTAGATTTTGATTCGATTGAATGAAGTAATAAGCAATCGAAATTGTGCCCTTGTATATGGCCATTGAGCCGAAATGATATTTTGATTAAGTAAAATGTGCATAAAAGTTTGTTATGAAATTGAAACAAAGATGTGAATGAATGTGCGATTGTGATATCGGGCTAAGCCGAAGGCAATTGTGCGAATTGTGATATCCGGGCTAAGCCCGTGAGGCAATTGTGCGAGCTATGATATCGGGCTAAGCCGAAGGCAATTGTGCGAGTTGTGATATCTGGGTTAAGTCCGAAGGCATTTGTGCGGGTTACCATAACGGGCTATGTCCCAAGGTGTTTTGAACGAGTAGCTATATCCGGATAAACTCCGAAGGTATGTGATTTGAAATTTATAAGCTGCTGGAAAATTTTCAGTTAATGCACTTGTGAAATTCCCAACAACAAGGTATGTTTTGTGTGTGCTTTGCACACTATGAGTAAGTGTATGAATATTCGCTCTAATGATAAATGAGCTATCGGCATTAACTAGGCCGTTATTTGTGTATGAATATAAGAGTTGGGATTGTGAAGTAAGCATGTCTTTGAGAAATTGTGCATATGAATTATTGTTTAGCTACTTGAATGCTATGCTTTGGTTGTGTGTATATTATGGCTCGAAACTTACTAAGCATAAATTGCTTACTTCGTTTCTTTGTTTCTCTGTTTATAGATTTTGCTCGTTAGCGATCGGATTCGGGATCATAAAAGTTGAAGTCAACCACACTATCAAAACCCCTTTTTGGTACTCCTTTAGTTGAGTTCGGATATGGCATGTATAGGACTACCCTCGGTTGTTTTTAAGTACTTGTGATGTATATGTGTACGGCCATGCGAAAATGGTTCGTAATAGTGGAGTATGGAATTAGACCATTTGTGGTTTGTAATTATATTTGGTTTCATGATGTGATTATGTTTTGGAATGAGAGAGTTGGTCACATGATCAGCCATTGGAATGGCTAAATATGATCATATGTGGACCTAAGTATGACTAGACTATAGTTGGTTCATGGGAACTACAATATAGGTAAAGCCTACCTTAAAAACAGATGCTGCCAGCTGCAGTGACGTGGATGTGGAAAATCACAAAAATTTGTAGGAACGGTGTTAAATAGTGAATAAATTATGTGATCGAACCTTGACGAGTTTATTTTCATATGAAAGTAACAAAACGATCATATGAACAGTATACCGAGAGATATTAAAGTTCTCGTGAGACAGGGCCAGAACGGTTTCTGGGTCCCCTGTAGCGACTTTGAAAATTTACCATAAATTATCCAGATTGAATTAGAAGTCATGCCTTATATGTGCAGATTCATTTTTGAGTCTAGTTTCATTAGAAACAAATGGCATCAGTATTGAAACCCTGTACAGAGAGATATTAAAGCTGTAACGCGCGAAGGTCAGTGTAGTCGACCCCTGTAACATGGGTGACTTTAACTAATAAACTGTACCAATTGGCCCGACCAAAAATTCTAGAAATAAATCCATGGATGGATATATGAGTCTAAATTCAGGGAAAATTTACGGAATCAGTTTCCGAGTTGTGAAACTCGAGATATACTTTTTAAGGCGACAGCGATGCAGTTTTCCAGCTTGCCTGGGAATGTCAAATTGGTCGGTGCCATAAGTGGTTTTGGCTTGTTAGCCCCTCGTGTCCGACACCGGCAACGGTCTCGGGTTCAGGGTGTTACAATCGTCCTCAATTGAATCTACATTCCCTTGAAACTGCAATGGCTCCTATTCCTTATTAGCAATGTTAAAGATTCGCCAATTCTTCCTCCATAATCACTATTATTGGCAACCTTATCGAGCAACTGAACGAAAAGAACAAAACCTTAATAATAAAAAAAAAATACGCTAAACTAGCATATAAAGGGAAATGTGCTAAACTAGCATACTATTCCTAACATTATAGCTCTATTAATGAAAACATTTTTAAAAAAGTAATTACAGTGTTAATATATGTGTAACACCCCGATTTTTGGGCCTGGAAGTATTGGGCCTTGAGTCTGGGTTCGGGTCCGAATAATTTGGATGTTATTATTATTTTGTATGTTTAGTTTAATAATTAAATAAATTACGAAGGGTTTATGGTGTGGGAAAAAAAGGCCCAAGAGTAAATTTAATTCGAGGCAATTCCTGAATTTTAATATTGGGAGACAGGGTTCTGGCGATATGGGCTTTTAAAGTTGAGGTGGTAAAATAGGACACAAATAAGGCCTTGGTAAAGTGGCAAGGTGGCGCCACTAAGTTCATAAAAAAAATGGCGTCTGGGAAGGAATTAAAGGTCCAGGGTTCAAGTTGCAAGATAGGCATATTGTTACTTTTTAATTTTAGGCATGTCTTGGGCATGTGATCACTTAAGTGAATTTGGCAAGGGCCTTAGGGAGGTTGGGCCGATTGTTTTAGTTGATATTAGGGTTAGGTTCTTTTCTTTTTCTGTCTTGGAGAATTAGGGTTAACCACCTGAAAGCTTTCACTGTCATTCATCCTTTCTGAGTTCTCACAAAAGCCGAAAACACAAATTCCTTCTCCTTGGTGCCGATTTCTTCTTCCTCTCTTTTTCCTCCATTTTCTTTCTTTCTTTTTGCTTTTTCTTCTATCCGAAACCTTCTGATCACCTTACTCACCTCCTCTGTCGATCCCATCCTCCACAAAACATCCATAGCCGATTGCCATAAAAGCCGAAATCTCGAAAATCACTTCTTGTGCCGATTTCTCCATGCCAAAATCCTTCAGTTATTTTTGTTCTTTCTGATCAACTTTCATCTTCTCTAAACCCTTAGTATCTGTCGGCAACATTACTTCAAAGTTATAGCCTCAAATCGTCATCTTCTTCATCACTTAAAAAATCGAAATACCATAGATTTAGGGACTTATAGCCGAAACTTCAGATCTCCTGGATTTGAGTTCTACTACTGTTTAGAGGATAGATCTGCATCAGATCTGTGTAGAAGTCTAAGAGGAATAAGTGGTAAGTGCTCATCACCTCAGATCTAGTCTTATTATACAATTTAGAAAAGCCGAAGTCCCTAAAATCTAGGGAGGTTGTCGATTTGGGCATAGGCCTTTAAGGGTCTTTAACTGACGATTTATTTTGGTGATTAGTGTTTTTTAAAGGTTTGATCGAAGGCTTGGATCTTTGGAACAACTAGACTTAGATCTAGTCATCGGTTTTCAGCAAAAAGGTAAGATTCTAAAGGCTTTAGGGGCATGGTTCGAATATGGGTTGCTGAATATTGGGATTGGTTGTTGTGGGTTGCAATCTAAGAATTGTGGTAATCAATTGTAAGGGATCTCAATAGCAGTCGTCGCAAAACAGGTGTGTATCGAACACCCTCTTATAGTTCAATTCGACAAAAGCCGAAATACCGAAATTCTGCATTTCGTGGGCTTGTGAGTGTGCGAGTGCTCACAAGACGTTTAGGAATCATTAGATCTGAAATCAAAAGTCGTAAGTTAGTCGTGTGTGAAGTTTCGTGCACTTCGGTAATTGGGCCTCGATAGGTTAAAACTAGGCCCAATGGGCTTACGGGCCCATACGGGTAAATAATAATAATAATAATATATAGAATATAAAAAATAGGCAATAAGTATATTCTGTTAGACTATAGAATCGAAACTGCTTAAACCGGTAAACTGGTCATAAAAATTGAATTAAATGGGCTTAAATTGCTAATAGATACTGTAGGGCCCATTAGATGTTTTAGGGCCCAATGGCTAAAATTGGGAAATTGAGATAAATAAATTACTGCGATGAAAAATGGCTAGTAAGGACAGTAACATTTGTGAGAAACCTTAAAATTGATAAAATTACTAAAATACCTTTATAGGTGGAAAATTTACAAATTTACCCCTACGAGCAAAATTACTAATATACCCCTAGGGTTAAGGTTGACCTGAATGCATGTTTGACTGTTACTATTTACTGCATGCCATGTTATTATTATCTGATAAGGTTGACCTGAATGCATGTTTGACTGTTACTATTTACTGCATGCCATGTTATTATTATCTGATGCATGGGACTGGGTTATTGATGGAGGAAGTACTGAAAGTGGCTTGACCACGTACTGGAGGCTTTGCCTCAACTTACTGATATCTGAGCAGCAATGCTACAACTGTGGAGTGTAGGGCTGGGTGGGTTGAGCTATTTCGCACATGGAGTGTAGGGCTGGTACGGATGGAGTGTAACGGTTAGTTATAGGCTGGGTTGGGCTTGCATACATGAATATGTCTGTTCTGTTCTAGAATGTGCCTATGGGCCATACTATTATCTGAAAAGGGTCTAAGGCCCAGTTTACTGTATTCTGAAAAGGGTTTCGCCTAGTACCCACTGTTATCTGAATAGGGCTTAGGCCCAATGGGCTTGAGCTGACTTGGGCTTTGGATGGGTTTTCCATACACACTGAGTTTTCCAAACTCACCCCCTTTCTCTTCCATCCTTGCAGGTGAGCCCTAGTTGGTGGACTTGGAGCTAGGCGAGATTTAGAGTGGCCACGAAGATTAAATTTCTGGTTTTTAAATAAGTCTCAGTTAGCTTCCTTTTAAATTCCGCATTTATTTTTGATCTTTTCTATTTTGGTTAAAGTTGTAATAAGGCCTATTATTTTTATTTTGGGTTTTTAAATTAATTAAATCATTTTCAACTTGAGATTCACATCACTTAAATTGATTCCTTAAAATTGGTTAGCTCTAAGGCGCGTTTTATAAAAGTTACTTATTTTCAAAATATCAAGATAACCAAGCAAAGCTTCCGCAACGAAAATGTTTTCAAAGGAAATAAATATTTTAAATAGACTTAAACTTAATTTTTTGTTCGTGGACAAGTAATGAGCTTAAAGTGTGGCAATGGATATGTGCATGTCTAGGACTGGATCATGGAAGAGCTAGGTACTTAAGCAGTCTAATTGACACACCTCCTCTTTTCTTGAATCCTACCTGGTGCGCAGCTTCCATTCACTTTAATTTAAAATGAAAATATTCTTTAGACACTAAGAAAGATTTTAGATAAAACATGACCTCTCTAGTAACGCTTCAATGTGACACGCCAGATTCGGTCGTAACGTCTAGGCCGGGTTTGTGGTGTTACAATATGATTTCATATATTATCAATAAAGCATATGTAATTATCATTATCTATTGATGTGTCGTTTCATGTGTTAATACATCATTAATACAGCAAATATAGTTATGAGTTAAAATTGATATATTTAAATGTTTCATTAATGTAATTATACATCATCATTAAAAATTGTAAATAAATTCTAATTAGAATGGTAAGAAATCATATTTAAAACTTAATTATAAAAAACAAGACCCACTTTAAATAAAACAAAAAAAAAACATTTTGAAATTCAAAGAACTAACTTAGAACTCAATGTTTCCATGGAAAAAATTGTTTTCTCAGAATAAGGGTCTTTTTTAGGTATCGTGATACTTATGGGTGTTGATTTCCCTTATTGTATGTTGAACCATCAAGTTTTTCAAGTCCAAGATTCTTGAAAAGGACAAAAAAAAAATGCATTAAGAATAGAATGTCAAACTTCGATGCTCGTGAGTGTCGAGTTTTCTGTAAATTAAACTCATGTATCTACATTTAATTTTGAATGTCTAGATTAAATATGTTGAATCGTATTGTTTTTTAAGCCCGAGATTCTTAAAAAGCACAAAAAAATGCAATATGACAGACTTTGAGACCTATGCATGTCAAACTCCTTATAAATTAAACCCATGACTTTGCATTTTATGTGGATTGCCAAGGATCTTAAAGTTAATTAATTCAAGAGTACATTGATACCCATAAGTTGTGATTTCAATGTAATTTCAATCCATTCATCTACATTTTGATTTTGATTGCTAGGTATTTTACCCTAATTAATCATTTGTAATTATTTTTTTACTACGCTTTGGAAAATCTAATCTTAATAAATGCATTAAAGGAACTCGACCTCCGCAGTGTTGAAGGCCATTTTATTTCAACTTTTCACCAAATGGGTTAGTCTAATGCTAATAAATGTATTCAACGGACATTGACACCCATTGTCATCAAGGTTCATATTGTCAATTTTTTTATCATGGTTATAGATATCTTATTCCTCTCCAAATCCTTATCTTTTTACCCTAAATTTGGATTTTTATACCACCCTAATATGGCTCTATTAAGGGAAGATAATTTCTTTAAAAGCTATAACCATGATAATTATTTAAATTATTATTAAAGTTAGTATGTATTAGTTGATAATATTAAATTTTAGTATTAAAATTTGGCTTAACTCACAAATTGGTATCTAAACTATACCATTTTTCCCAACTTGGTACATAAATTTTTTTTGTCACAAGTAATAACATAAACTACTTTTTCTTCCCAACAAGGTGCACACAGACTTAACTATTTTCACAGTCCATTTAGAAATTTCCAGACTAGCTGGTCACTGCGTCACTGTCGCTTTAAAAATCATATCTTGAGTTTCAAAGCTCGAAAATTTGTTTCGTAATTTTTCCCTGAAACTAGACTCATATGTCCATCTACAGATTTTTTTCTAGAATTTTTGGTCAAGCCAATTAGTACAGTTTATTAGTTAAAGTCTCCCCTATCCCAGGGTTTGACTACACTGACCTTTGTACGTTACAAATTGAATATCTCCTTGTACAGGGCTTTAATACTGATGCCGTTTGTTTCTATAGAAACTAGACTCAGAGAGGAATCTATACATATATGGAATGACTCCTAATTATCTCTGTTTAATTTACAATGAATTTCCAAAGTCGGAACAGGGGATCCAGAAACCGTTCTGGCCCTGTTTCACGAGAACTTTAATATCTCTTAACATATAACTCATATGACCGTTTCGTTTCTTCCACATGAAATTAGATTCATCAAAGTTCATTTACATAATTTATTCATTATTTAATACCATTCCTACTATTTTTAGTGATTTTTCACATCCACATCACTGCTGCTGTCAGCATCTGCCTTTAAGGTAGGCTTTACCTATTTCATGATTTCCATGATTCAATTGGCCCCTTTTGCATACATAGCACAAAGTGTGATCATGATTAACCATCCCAATGGCTAATCGTTTCAAAACAATTCCATACCTCATAATGATCAACAAACAAACGATTATGGTACTAGGCTAAAACATATATAAGCCATTTTCGCATGGCCATCCAAGTTTACACAAAACCGAAAGGTACATGACCTTCAACAAAAGGGTAGTCCTATACATGCCATTTCAAAGTTCAACCAAAATTGTACCAAAATGGGGGCTTTGATAGTGTGGATGACTTCGACTTCGATGATCCCGAATCCGATAGCTAACGAGCAAAATCTATAAAACAGAGAAACAGAGAAGACGGAGTAAGCAATTTATGCTTAGTAAGTTTGAGCAAGAGATTCCAGCACAACAAAAGCATAGCATTCATAAAGCTAACGGATAATTTCATATGCACAAATTCTCAATATCATACTCATTTCACATTCCAACCCCTATGTTCATACATAAGGGATCATCTTAGCCAAATACCGGAAACCCATTACTTGGTGAGCGAATATTATTCAAGGAATCAACTAATTCAAGCACATACGAACATACCTCATTGCTGGAATTTTTCAAGCGTATTAACTGAAAATTTTATAGCAAGATCGCTCATTCTCGAATCACGTACCTTGAATTTAACCAGATATAACGACTCGCTCAAATGCCTTCGGACGAAGCCGGTTATAGTGACTCATACGAATGCCTTCGGACTTAACCCGGGTTTAGTAACTTGCACAAATGCCTTCGGCTTAGCCCGGATTTATTAACTCGCATACGAATGCCTTCGGATCCTAGTCCGGATATAGTCACTTAGCACAAAGCCTTGGGACTTAGCCGGACATCATTCGAATAACCGAGCACAATTATCAATAAATTATGACACATTCGTATTTCATTTTCATTAGCAAAACTCAAACACAAGGCACTATTCACACTTGAAATTTCGGCTCAATAGCCACACACAAAGAGCATGATTTTAATTTGCTTTAAACATGATCTAATCAATTCAGAATTTAAGCTCTATTACTCAAGTACTTACCTTGGATGTTGTCTAGCGATTTCGACAACTACTCGACTACTTTTTCCTTCCCTTTATCGGATTTAGCTCCCCTTTGCTCTTGAGCTTAATTTGACAAATAAATTGATTTAATCATTTGAGCATCGAAAGAGGAATTCAAGGTACTTAGCCAATATATATACTCATTAGGCATCAAAGCCGCAAATGTACGAATCATGAATCGAACTCAACACATTAGTTAATATTCCTCTTAGCTGAATTTTCTAAGCCAAGAATAGGCATCAATATGCTTGCCTCTAACCGAATGCATGCACACCAATTTCCCCTCATGTGGCTGAATATGCATGTCCATGTTGAGGCCAATTATACACTTATTACCACACAAAAACAGCATACATTTTACTAACTAATGCATTCCATATTGTAACTCAATACACATCTATCATTTCCTTCATAACCGAAACATCATCATAAGTAAGTATATACCTTGAGATAGTATATATATGTCATACCAATACATCATGCTCAAACATATATACATATATATATGCTAGAGCCGAATCTCAAGTTGATTGTAACTAAACATGAACATGATTTCGAAACACAAATCTTACTTTCCATGCAATGAGCATAATCACACTTATGGATGTACCATGGCCGAATACATCACGACACCATAATTTTGGTCATGATTACACAAAGAACTTAGTATCTCATTCAAAAGTGCTTAAAGAAAATCTAAGAGTCCTCAATCCACCATCACATGTATCATCATCAAGCTTCATATTTAACATGCAATGGCATTAACTCAAAATCCACCTTGGCCAAATATGGCCCCATGATATAACAAAGATTTGAACCATGGGCTAATAAGAACATCAAGTTAGCAACCAAAAACATGCATGAATCTCATGGCACAACATCAAACATACCTTAATCTTGATGCAAGTATAGCCAAACCCCTTCCTAATCCTCTTCCAAACCAAGCATGAAGCAAAACTCCTTCCTTATCCTTAGTATTTTCAGCCAAAAAGAGAGTGAAATGGATGAACAAAATTTTTTTGTTTTCTTTCCTACCTACACGGCAATGGGGAGGGAGAGAAGCCTTCACACACACATTTTTTTTTATTATTCCATACTCCTTATTTTATTCATTCCAACATAACCCACTTACCAAACATGTTTCATGACATGATTTTGCCCATAATTCCTTGTCATGGCCGGCCACTAGCTATTGGGGGGGGGAAATTTGACATGCAAGTCCATTGTTTTGCATGCATGCTTTAATTAGTCATCACACATTTCCCCATCATACTTTCAAAGTTTACTACTAGGTCCTTTTTAGTGAAATTCACATTTATAGCTCTAAATCAAAACATCAAAAATGTCACACATGAGTTAACACACATTATAGGAAATAAAATAAATATTAAATTATTTTTATGTCTCGGTTTTGTGGTCCCAAAACCACATTCCGACTAGGGTCGTTTTAAGGCTGTCACATAATCCGACCAATAAGTCTATTTTTCAAAAACAAAAAAAATGGGCTTAACCCACAAATTAGTACCTAAACTGTGTCATTTTTCCCAAGTTGGTACCTCGGCTTTTTTTTAGTTACAAGTGATACCTAAACTATTCTTCTATAACCCATTTTACATCGAAATGTTATCTTTATTAAAAAATCAACCAATAATAGACTGTTATATAATATAAACTTTAAAAATAATAATTCTTTTTTCCTTTTACATTAATTCTCTCTTTATTTTTTTCTACTTTTCCTTTATTTTCTTTGTGCGTCCTTTATAATGTCTAGCAATGTTAACAATGCTCAAAATTCGTCTCCTACAATCAAGACACTATCAATTAATTTTGTATTCAAACTTCATTGCCTGCTTTTCGACTTGAAGAGATAAAAAAAGTCTTCATCAATCAAAATTAACTTCTTTTAGAACCACACCAAACAATCAGATTGTCTGCTTCTCGACTTGAAGAGTTCAGAAAAAGTCTTCATCAATCAAAATTAACTTCTTTTAGAACCACACCAAATAGTCAGATTGATTAGATTGAGAACTGATTGAGGTATCGATTGAAAGATAAGGTTTGAACTTGTTGACCCACAAATCAATACAACCTAAATGAGTATAGATAAAAAATCAATTGAATCATTTTTTCTATTTTAAATTATTTTATTATATTTATGAATTTTTTAATAATTTATTTGATCGAATTAGATGAGTTGGTCAAATCAAAAACTAGTAGCCTAACTAGTTCAACCATCGATCCAATTTTGAAAACCTTGATCGAAGTCATAAAACCTAAAATCCTCACACTTGTAGAAGAAGCCAAAGATAAAAAGAAGAAAGAAAGAAAGAAAGAAAATATAAACTAGTATAAATATAAAGAAATAATATTTTTGTCTTTTTTTTCACTTGGAAATTTTTAATTAATTATCCTTTTTTCTAGAT
This sequence comes from Gossypium arboreum, assembly GCF_025698485.1. Lineage (NCBI taxonomy): Eukaryota > Viridiplantae > Streptophyta > Magnoliopsida > Malvales > Malvaceae > Gossypium > Gossypium arboreum. The sequence continues at coordinate 34,737,950 of NC_069082.1, forward strand.
AGACTTAACAATTGAACTAACAAAGATATCAACTTGGGAAAAGAGGTAGTTTAAGAACCACTTGTTACCAAAAAATTGTTTAGGTACCAAAATGGGAAAAATGGCATAGTTTAGGTATCAATTTATAGGTCAAGAATTTTCAAAAATAGACTAACGAAGCTACCAACTTGGGGAAAAAAGTAGTTTAGATACCAAGATGAGAAAAATGGTATAGTTTAGGTACCAATTTATGGGTAAAGCCTTAAATCTTTATATTGTTCAACAAAAAAATTTTGTTTTATTTACCAGCATGTGAAATGAACTCTTTGAAATCAATATCGAATGAGAATCAACACCAACTAAAAGGTCAACTATAGGTATCAAGTTTTTTAAGGTAGCTACAATACCTCACTTTCCAATGCATCCACCGTTGCTTGTAGCCATGGTGGAAGGATGGGGACTATAGACCCTCACCTTTGAATTTCCTTGTGTTGAAGCCAAAATCACCTTGGAAGATATAGACCTAATCATAAGTCTTCCAATTTAAAGAGTTGTTATAACCGGTAGGTCTCAAATTGATCCTCAAAAGGTAATGTCAAGGTTGGTCGAGAATTATCCGGTCAATAAAAAAAGATATTGACAAGGTCGAGTGAAGTTCACTTGGCTAAAATCATTGGTCAATTATCCTCTAGCAGGCAATATGACTGATAAAGATTTTGAGCAGTACGTTAGAGTGTACATATTGTATATCATCAAGAATGCTAATGTTAGATAAGTCTAACAATCTTTGCAATTTCATGTTGCCTTTACTTGAAGGCAAACATATTGTTGAAGGTTTACATTTTTTTCTTTCCTTGTACTCAACACTTCTAAAATCAACCCATCAAAAAGATATTGTATCAAATGGTTCTTGCACCCTTATTCAATTATGGGTGCAGATGTGGATGTCCTTATAAGGTCAACCCACTTTCATCCATTCACTTTTTCACTAACGAAAAGATAAAGAAGAAATTTATATTTAGTAATTTAGAATGTATTTTAAATTTTAAGTATATATAATGTTCTTTATAAATATTTAATATATTTGTAAATTTCAAAACCAATTTGCATCACACCCCTTATTATCAAGAGCTTATACTTATTCAAAATGACATTGATAAAAATGCAAGTGAAGGTAAGTTCTTATAGTAACACCCCTTACCCGAGACCGTCACCGGAGTCGAGCACGAGGCGTTACCAGATTTATCTTACTTGTTCGGGGCAAAAAAAATTTCAAAAAAATTAATTCACTCACATTCATCCAATGAATCCCTAAAAAGAGCCTTCGAGGCCCTAAATCGTGCAATTGGAATGATTCGGGACCAAACCGGGAACATTAAAAATTTTCCAATTACTTACACAAATCAAAACAATTTATTTCACTATTCATAATAAAATTGTCTATCTGCGTAACAGTCACTAAATTAATTATAACTCGACTTACAAAACTAAAAATTTAAATTCGTAAATTTTTCCTGAAACTATACTCAAATATCTTCTTACCATAAATTTTCCAGAATTTTTGGTTTGGCCAATTAGTACAGTTTATTCATTAAAGGTTCCCATGTTTTGCAGTTCAATGGACCTGACCTCTCTTCACTAAAAATTGATTATCTCATTATACAGAATTTGGATAATATTTCTATTTTTTTTAATTCAAATAAACTAATTAAGGAATCTAGACATATAAACTATGACTTATAATTATTTTTTTACAGTTTCTAGTGATTTTCCAAAGTTGGGACAAGGGATCATGAAGTCACTCTGAACCAATCTTACAAAAATTTAAATATCTCAGAATATAGACCTCCTTTGCTTGATTATTTCTTTCCTATGAAAATAAACTCAATAAGCTTTAAAAATTTATCTCATTCACCATTTAATTCCATTTCTACAATTTTTAGTGATTTTTCAAAACCACGTCACTGCTGCTGTTTCCTAACTGTTCCATGGTCAACTCTTACTCCTTCATAATTTATTTGTGTCAAACCTCATTTAGGCATACATAATACCAAAACATGTTCTTGTTTAGCTATATCATAAGCTAATCATTACCAAGTATTCACATGTCATTCTTTAATCATATCATAAGGGCATACATATAAAATAGCTAAGTCCCTATACATGTCATAACTTAAAGTATTTCTAGTCACAAAATACCGAGATAGCTCGTTGATAGTGTGAAGCAATCTCCGACGTCCTTACTATTTTCCAAGTTGGCTTTGCGATACTATAAAAAAGAGAGAAAAGAAAGGGAGTAAGCATAAAGCTTAGTAAGTTTTCATGTAAATAAATAACAACATTCAAAATGAATTATCAAGATAACCTGAACCTTTCAAACATGGACTTATCTTACCTTTGCTTTGGTACACTCTTTAAATTTTCCGTTGAACCACTTGGAATGCTAAGGATACACAGGTACCATTCCTTTTTAAACTTACCATTATCATGTCTTGACATGGTCTTACATGGTATCCTTGCCTTACCATTGCCATGCCTTGGCATGGTTTTACATGGGATCTTTGCTTTATCATAGTTTATCAATGCCATGTCTTGACATGGTCTTACATGATTTCCTTGCCTTGTAAAACTTTCCAATGCCATGCCTTGGCATGGTCTTACTTGGTATCCTTAAACCCTAATGTCATGACATTTGTATCCTACACATTCCTAAGGTTCAACCGGGACTTTTAAGTATCATTTCTTCGTCAATTCTTGCTTGAATCATCAAGGAATAAATTTACAAAATAAATATATAAATGCTGAAAAATAACATCATTAATTATAAATAATAAAACATTGCATTTATTTACCGCAAACTTACCACGATAGAAAATACGATCAAATATTTTGATTTAGTCCTCAACCTTTTTCTTTCCTCTGTCTAACCCCGAATTTCGTTCTTCCTGATCTATAATAGCAAATTTAACTTATTTAATATTCACATTTATCAAACCAGTCCTTAACTCTAACTTTGGTAAAATTACAATTTTCCCCTAAACCTTTTCATATTTACACTTTTCCCCAAGGCTCGGAAATGAAATTTATCCCTAATTCTTATGTTTTATGACATGCTGATCATTTATTTTCCTACGGCAACATCAAATTCCCACTCTAACATGTACTTATGATCATTAGGTATTTTTACCGATTATGTTGTTTTACTCGTTTTTGCTTAAAATCGCTTAGCTCAAGTCCTTTAACATAATTTCAAGCTTTATATTCTACCATAAAACATAAAAATAAACATATTTCACCTATGGGTATTTTTCCAAATATGAACCCTAGGTTAAATTATTGCTAGAATAAGATAAATCAAGTTATCGGGACTTCAAAAACATAAAGAACATTAAAAACGGGGCTTAGAATCACTTACTATGAAGCTTGGAAGCTTGGCAAAACCCTAGCTATGAAGAACCCTTGAAATTTCGACCTAATGAAGAAGATGGGCACATTTTGCCATCTTTTTCCCTTTTTTAATCTTTTAATTACCAAATGACTAAAATACCCTTCATTAAAACTTTAGTTATTTTTATCTATGTATGTCCTTTTTTGTCCCTGAAAACCTAATGGTCTAATTACCATTTAAGGACCTCTACTTCAATTATACTCTTCAATTTAATCATTTAGCATCTCAAACTTATATTTATCAACTTTTGCAATTAAGCCCTAGTAGGTAAATTAAGCATGATATCTATAAAATTTTCCATCAATACTTTAACACATGCATCTAATCACTCAGTAAATTATAAAAATTAATCGAAATAAATTTTTCTATCTCGAATTCGTGGTTTCGTAACCACTGTCTCATTTAGGCCCTATTTTGGGATGTTATATTTCTCCCCTATTTAGGAATTTTCGTCCTCGAAAATCTTACCTGTGAAAAGATTTGGATATTGTTTTCGCATAACCTCTTCAGGCTCCCATGTAGCCTCGTCTACCCCATGCCTATTCCATAATACTTTCACAAGTGTAATACTTTTGTTCCTTAGTTGCTTGACCTCTCAAGCTAAAATCTTTACCGGTTCTTCATCATAAGTCATATCTTGCTGAATCTCAACCTCTTTATGTGAAATCACATGTGAAGGATCAGAATGGTAACGATGTAACATGGACACATGGAACACATCATGAATCTTCTCTAACTCTGGTGACAAAGCTAACCAATATGCTAATGGTCCAACTCTTTCAGTTACCTCAAACGGTCCAATAAAACATGGACTCAGTTTGTCTTTCTTTCCAAATCTAAAGACTTTCTTCCACGGGGATACTTTTAAGAACACTTTGTCACCAACTTGAAACTCAATCTCTTTTCATTTCAAGTCTGCATAAGACTTCTGTCTATCTGAAGCTGCTTTCAAGCAATCTCTAATAACTTTCACTTTCTCTTTAGTTTCTTTAACTAAATAAACACCGTAAATCTGATTTTCTTTAAGCTCTATCTAATACAAAGGTGTGCGACATTTACATCCATACAAAGCTTCATAAGGTGCCGTTTTCAAACTCGACTGGTAATTATTATTATAAGCAAACTCTACCAAAAGCAAATATTTCTCCCAACTAACTTGAAATTCTAAGACACAACATCTGAGCATATCCTCAAGTATCTGAATAACTCTCTCTGACTGACCATCGATCTGAGGATGGAAAGCTGTACTAAAACTCAACATTGTGCCCAAAGCATCCTGTAACTTTTTCCAAAATCGCGAAGTGAATCTCTGGTCTCTATCTAAAATAATTGATAATGGTACTCCATGTAATTTGACTATCTCTGAAATATGCAACTCGGCCAACTTGTCAAGTGAATAATCCATATAAACTAGAATAAAATGAGTTGCCGTTAGCTTATCAATCACAACCCATACTGCATCTTTCTTTCTCGGTGTCAACGGAAATCCTGTCACAAAATCCATGGCAACTCATCCCATTTCCACTCAGGAACTAACACAGGCTGCAATAAACCTAAAGGTACCTGATGTTCGGCTTTTACCTGCTGACAGATCAAGCATCTAGAAACAAACTTTGAGATATCTCTCTTCATTCCTACCCACCAATACATTTTCTTCAAATTATTATACATTTTTGTACTACCTGGATGAATAGACAAGAAACTGCTATGTGTTTCCTCTAAAATTTTCGAATAGGCTCGCCATTTTTTGGTACACATATCTAATTTTTGAACATTAAACAACCGTCAAAACTGATCTGAAAATCTGACTCTATACCCGACTCACACGGAGCTCTTTTGGCTTGTAACTCACTATCATCTTTCTAAACTTCACAAATTTCTTCAAGAAACATTGGCTTGGCTCTTAATTCAGCTAAGATAGAAACATCATCCCATAAGGTTAAACTAGTGTTCAAAGCTCTTAATGCAAATAAAGGTTTTCTACTCAAAGCATCAGCAACTACATTTTCCTTACCCAGGTGATAATCGATCACTAGTTCATAATCTTTAATCAACTCTAGTCATCTTCTTTACCTCAAGTTCAAATCTTTTTGAGTCATCAAGTATTTCAAACTTTTATGATCAGTAAATATTCGGTACTTCTCACCATACAAGTGATGTCTCCAAATTTTCAACGCAAATACAATGGTAGCTAGTTCTAAATCATGCATCGGATAATTTTTCTCATGTGGCTTTAGCTATCTAGAGGCATAAGCAATTACCTTTCCTTTCTGCATAAGTACACAGCCTAGTCCATTCAAGGACACATACTGTAAATCACAAACTCTTTACCCGGTTCTGGTTGTATTAAGATAGGAGCTTCAGTCAACAATGCCTTTAACTTGTCAAAACTCTACTGACACTTTTCAGTCTATTCAAACTTGACATCTTTCTATAGCAATCTTGTCAATGGAGTAGCTATCATGGAAAATCTCTCTACAAATCGTCTATAATAACTGGCGAGACCAAGAAAACTTCTAACCTCTGATACATTCCTGGGAGGCTTCCAATCAACAATGGTTGAAATCTTGCTTGGATCAACTTTAATACCTTTACATGAGACTATATGTCCAAGAAAACCAACTTCCCATAACCAGAACTCACTTTTGCTAAACTTGACATAAAGATGATTATCTCTCAAAGTCTGTAAAACTATTCTCAAATGCTCTGAATGCTCAGCCTTATCATGAGAATAAATCAAGATATCATCAATGAACACAACTACAAATTTATCCAAGTAAGGTCTGAAAATTCGATTCATTAAGTCCATGAAAATGGTAAGAGCATTAGTCAAGCCAAATGGCATCACAAGAAACTCATAATAGACATACCTAGTCTAGAAAACAGTCTTCGGAACATCTGACTCTTTAACTCGCAACCGATAATATCCGGATCTCAAATCTATCTTGGAGAACATAGTAGCTCCCTTCAATTGATCAAAAAAATCGTTAATCCTAGGCAGTGGATACTTGTTCTTAATAGTATCTTGTTAAGTTGCCGATAATCTATGCACAATCTCATCGAACCATCTTTTTTTTTCACAAAGAGCACTAGTGCACCCCATGGTGAACAACTAGGTCTTGCAAAGTCTTTCTCTGTTAGTTCCTGCAACTGAACTTTCAATTCTCTCAATTCCATTGGAGGCATTCTATAAGGAGCAATAGAAATGGGTGTTGTACCCGGAACCAATTCAATACCAAACTCAACTTCTCTGATAGGAGGCAAATCTGGTAGTTCTTCCGAAAACACATTAAGAAACTCACATACCACAGGCATTGATTCAATTTTCAACTATGGATCCTTAGTAAACACAAAAGCAAGATAAGATTCATATCCTTTTCTCAAGCATTTCTGAGCAAACATAACAGAAATCATGGCAATTGAACTATCTGACTCATCTGAGTTAACCTAAAGAATTTCACCATTTTCGCATTTCAACTCAATGAATTTTTTTCCACAATTCACTGTCACATCATGCGTAGTCAACCAATCCATACCAAGAATCACATCAAACTCATCAAATGGCAATAGCATGAGATCGGCCGGAAAACAGTAACCTTTGATCATCAAAGGGCAATTTTTACATACTTTGTCTACTAATACATACTGACCCCATGGATTCGATACTTTAATCACAAATCTTATAGACTCTATGGACATGTTCATACTAGACATCAATTTCATGCAAACATAGGAATGGGTCGAACCCGGATCAATCAAAGTAATAACATTAACATCATGAAGAGAAAATGTATCCGTAATTACATCGGGGGAGGATGCCTCTTCACGAGCACAGATAACATAGGTCCTTGCAGGTGCTCTAACATCTGGTCTCGTTGCTGAATCTCTAGATGCACCTCCAACTGCCCATATTCTCGAACTTCTCTGAGGTCTGCCTCTAAGGGGGCCTTGCCTGATCTTACACTCGACATTAATTCTCTTTTAACCATCCCAGGACACTCCCGAATGAAATGATCCGATGCACCATATCGGAAACAACCTGTAACACCCCTCACCCGTATCCAACACTGGGACAGGGCTCGAGGCATTACCAGACTTAAACATTCATAAACATACAAAATCGGGTCACCAAATTTTTCCCAAAAATTAGAACTTCTAAAACATATACATATCGTCCCTTATACAGGCCATTGAGGCCTATAATCTACATTAAGGCGGTTTGGGACAAAACCGAAAACATTCGGTAAACTTTGGGCTACTTAAAAATTTCTAGCTTAGGAGTGTCACACGACTGTGTAGATGGGCCATGTGGACTCACACGCCCATGTGGCTTGGGGAACACCCATGCCCTTAGTCCGTGGGTAACACTGACTTTTAAACATGACCATGGCACACATCCGTGTGGACTGCCCGTGTTCAATACTGACTTTGGGACACGCCCGTGTGGCCTACCCGTGTCCTATACTAACTTATAAATTAAACATCCATGTTCAGGGCACTAACAACTTATTACCATATCACACATTTATTCCATGGCCATGACCACCTCGAATGGTCCTAAGGCATTCACCATGTACATATGCCATATACTTCTTATACATAGTGAACAAGCATAATCACATACCTACATCACAAGACAATTACACATATCATGGATGAATAGGCTTACAAGCCAAAATCATTATAAGCCACATCTCATAGCTACATACAACAAATCATTATAATCCAATAAATTTGGCTAATCACAACAACATCGATCATAGAAAAACTAAGTCCCTATACATGCCACTCACTTGAACACATTTAACATATACATGTTAATACTCCAAGGGTAAAGGCTCGATAATATGATGCTGCCTCCGACAATCTCCAACCCCGAGCTGACCTGTCAAAACTAGAAAAAAAAAAGGAAGGGGGAGTAAGCTTTACGCTTAGTAAGTCCATCTGAAAATAATAAGCATTATAATAACATCTTTCCTTAGGTAAAATAACTATAATTATGTTTTTACTCATATTCTGGTCAAGCTGTCTACTCGAGTCATAGTCGATAAATTATTTATAACTCAAGCTAAGGAACTCAAAATTAATATCCGTTAATTTTCCCAGAAACTAGACTCATATCTATTCTTATTATAAAATTTTCATAATTTTTGGTTTAGCTAATAAGAACAGTTTATTATTCAAATTCTCTCCTATTTTGCTGTTTGACAGCTTCAACCTTTCTTCACTAAAATTTATTTATCTCCTAGTACGAGACTCTAATAATGTTCTCATCTCTTTCTCTTGAAAGTAGACTCATTAAAAATTTCATTCATATGAATTTTAACACATAATTATTTCTGTACAATGTCTAGTGATTTTTCAAAGTTGAGAAAGAGGAGTCTGGAATCACTCCAACTCTATCTCACAAGAATTCAAATATCTCATGATACAAAATTATTTTGCTTACACCATTTCCTTTTGTGAAACTACACTCATTAAGATTTAATTCCATATTTTATTCAGTATTTAATTCAATTTTCAAAATTTTTGGTGGATTTTCAAAGTGGGACCAATGCTGTTGTACTAAAACTGTCTTAGTGCAACAAGATAATAACCATCACAAATTTGTCATAGAAATTATTCTCATAAATACCATTCCTTCATTTGCACCATCGTCATAAGTCCATTTCATTTCACAAGTCAAACACGTGCTCATGGGTTTCGATTACTTACCTGTGCTATCATTTAGCACTGTACTCGTCCAAACATGACAACTCACATGCATCATAATATTATCATATAACATACATTATGTATCATAGAAGAACCTTTTATTTCATTTCTCACATTAATCTCGTTGAATTTCTCGGAATCTCGATGGATATCTCATTCGTTGTCAATTCATACAAGTGATCATTTCATATGTGCACTCCCACGAACCTCACATCTTACGACGGGATTACCAGTTCAGGCTAAATCCCCCGTAATATAAACTCATTGAGTAATATCGGGATTACCAATCCAGGCTAAATCCCTTGTAATGACAAGCACTCTCCATGAGCTCAGATCTGAATTACCAGTCCAAGCTAAATTCAGACCCCAATCGGATTACCCGTCTGGGCTAAATCCTTAATGCACACATATTCTTCGGGAGGATCGATCACTCAAGGAACACCCGTTCGGGCTAGATCCTTTCTATATTTGAGATCAACGGATTACCCGTTCGGGCTAAATCCTTTTCTGCAACACATGCAGGATCTCAAGTCATGTAAGCTATGGTTTATCCATCAAATTTCCCTTTTTATTCAACCGATATTTTTTTCTCTTTCCATCAAGTATCTCATTAGGCATAGCTGCTCATGCAATGTACATCCAATTTAACACATTTCCATGTTTATTTAGACATTAGTCCATAAGATAAATATGGTATTACATATAATTATAATTTGGCATTTGTTACAATATATAATCTTCATATCAACTAAATAACTATCCATTACACAATGTTAACACATCAATTTAGGTTCAAGTATGAACAATAATAATATCATTGCATTATCATTGACATATGAACTTACCTAGGTTTCGAATACGACTATTTATTTCGAGTTTGTGCTTAACCTTGTTCAACCTCGTTCTAAGCCCGAATCTTGTTTTCCTTGATCTATAATATCACATTTAGCCTATTAATTAGTCACATGATTCATAGGGGTCCAAAAATCATATTTTTACAAATTTTCATTTTGACCCCTAAACTTTTCCATATTTGTACTTTTTCCCCAATGCTCGAAAATTAAAATTCTTCCTATTTTCTTATGTTTTATGACATGCTGATCAATTTTCATAACTATGACAGCCCCCAATTTCCACTAAATCACCCATTACGGCCAATTTTACAACTTTTACAAAACGGTCCTTTCGGACGTTTTCATCAAAAATCGCTTAGTAAAAGTCGTTTATTAAACAACCAACACTTATTTTCTACCATTATACATCAAAATATAAACATGTCATTCATGGTTAAATTTTTAAACACAAACCCTAGCTCGAAATAATGGTAGGAATAGCTAGAGCGTGTTACTGGGATTTCAAAAATGTAAAGAACATTAAAAACGGGGCCCAGAATCACTTACTATTGAGCTTGGAAGCTTGGCCAAACCCTAACCATGGCTGCCCTAGGTAAATTCAGCTGAAGCAAGAAGAAAGGGACACATTTGGGTTTTAAAATTTGTCTTTTAATTCATTTTACCCCTAAATGACCAAAATGCCCTTTTTGCCTTTCTTTAAAATTTTATCCATCCAAGGCCATTTTTTTCCAACAAGTTATACAATGGTCTAATTACCATTTAAGGACCTCCCATTTAAAATTTCATAACAATTTGATACCTATAACATGTAGAACTCAACTTTTGCACTTTTTATATTTTAGTCCTTTTGACCAAATTGAGTGCCCGAACGTCAAAATTTTCGAATGAAATTTTCACGAAATTATTCCGTGAAATCGTAGACCATAAAAATATTTTAAAAATAAATTTTCTTACGTCGGATTTGTGGTCCTGAAACCACTGTTCCGACTAGGCCCTAATTCGGGATGTTACATTTCTCCCCCTTTTAAGGATTTTCGTCCCTGAAAATCTTACCAGAACAGTGGTTTAGTTCCTCATAATCTTTACTATCTCATAATTAGTGCTAAAGAACCTGTTACTTTAGCCTTCATTAAAATCCAGTGTCTTATTTAGCTTTCCCAATAACTCATGATATTTGAAAGTCCGTATCCCAATCCAATTAACCAAGACTAGCTTCCCAAGAAATCTGATACTCTAATCAATACATGATTCCATTAACCCATTGGGCAGATTTAACATTTACCAAGACGATTTGTGAATTTTATCATATGTTAACCAAAAATCCATACATCCTTTTTCTCTTTCAAATATAAGAATAACCTGAAAAGAAATCCATAATCATCTCGTTTTCATTTCCATTCTAATATCACTACTGACGAAGATCATTCTGATATCACCCGATGTTCAGCAGTAGTCCTAATAACCTTTCATGTATTCAATTATAAAGATTAGAAATGTCGAGTTCTAAACTCAATCATCAATATATTACTCTTATGATTTTTCTTGCAAACTCTCTGCATAAGCCCGAAATTTTTATTTCAAGTACTTGTAACCACATTATTCCCTTCTTAGAAATCAGGCAATAATCGACTTAAATCAGTTGCACAATCTCACACTCAATTCCCTTTAGGATAGTAGATACATTAGCCATCCCATTACTTTACTGACTTAGGACACATCACAATTTATTCAATAACATATTATTAAAATTCAAGAAATTTTTTTATTCAGCACATACCCCATCGGTTCAAAGACTTTGGTCAATAACATTCTCGCTCATTCAAAGCTTTAATAACATGTAATAGACCATTCAACTTTCACAAGATAGAAACTTTATCATTCAGAATAGCTTTAAATCGTATCAGGGTCTCTTAAGATATATATATGCACTTTCATTCAAACTACCTATCCTTTACCCAAAGAGAGGTAAAATCTTGTTTCCAGACATGAATACTTTATTTAATCTTTCAAATAATAATTAATACCACTTAAACCACTGAGTCAGTATTAATCATCAATAAATGACATTTTAAAAGTTCCTCTTTTTCAGTTGATAGGACAGTCTGACATGAAACCATTCAAACTCACTTATCATACTAACCAAAGTCCATTTCAATTGCATTAGCTCAAGATAACAAAAATGCCTCAATTGAATGTATTAACTTGGATTAACTTACTCGAGGAAAGGAACCCACCATACAAACTGAAACTACAATTTTCATCATGTATGCCTTTATTGATATCAGTTCTTTACACGAAGATTTAGAGAAATCTAGATACAGAGGTCATCACGTTACTATAATCAAACCAGGAACACGTTTATTATCGACATAGCCATCATAGGTTGAAAAACATACCTTGGATACAAGTGATCATTGGTAATTTTATGAGATGAAGATAACAAGAAAACCAGAATAAAGAAATCCATGACAGAGGAATCCAAGATAAATATATCCAAGGTACAGAAATCCAGGATACCATATCATAATGAAAGACTCAGAAAAATGTTCATAAGAAAGATGTGAAAGATCTTAATAGTTCTTCAGAGAATAGAAGTCCAAAAGAATACATCAATCCAACCCACTGGGATTAAATGCAATAAGGATAATTTATCTTCCCATATATGTATATTGAATATAGCATCAATTTGGAGAAACAAATTTATATCATCGTGCGTATTATTTCATAAAGTCCCATTAGATGGAATGTAATGATATGCCAGAGAGACATAAAGCAATATAGATTATGTACCAGTCAGGCCATCAATTTTTTCATCTATACATCATGATTAGGAAGCACTCCCATAAATCAAGGATTTTATCAGTAGCGCAGCAACCGTAAAAATATTTTCGAGAATAGTTAAACATACAGAATACCTCGGAAAAGACTGCAATAATCTGGTATCTTACTTTTCAACATTATTCCTTCAGTATTTCTGCCATCGTAAATCTCACATTATGCTTCTCATTAAATAAGTACAGTTCTGAAGAAATTTCTAGTTAATACATTTCCCAACATCTTACCTTACTAGTCCTGTCGTTATTTATCAACCCGATTTAATCTCTGATCGTGTTCATAACCATTTAATAGTTGAACCCTTTGGTATCATATTTGTGGACTTATTCAATACGATTCTTATGAAATTCCTTCACAAAACACCACTCTAGTAAGGGGGTGGGGTTGTAAGATCCCTAACTCGTTTCTCATACTCATATACATATATCACTTGTTCATTATCAAAATAACATTTTCATAAACATATCATTCACTTTAGGCAAACTTTTATTCACGTTCATATGACAAGAACTTTTCAGTTATCTTATTTAAACAAGTATATTTAGGTATGCATTCTATAGATTTTGGACAGCCTACTAATCTCATTCATTCAATCCAACAAATGAGACATATAACCTTTTATAAAAGCCAAACAAACATGGACAAATACATCACAGTTTAAACTTTCATCTCATATGTTATCGCATACATATCATGAACTTTTATTCATATTATTCAAATTTTAAGCTCATCATAACTGTACTTTACCCGAATGCCTTAGCTTCTAATCAAATATGGTCGGTATAGCTCAGTTGGAGGGCACCATTGTCTAAAAAAAATTTCTCTCATGCACGTCGGGAGACATCACACTATCACAAATTGGTGGCAAGTATAGCTGAACTCTCATACATATGCTAGGTTAGCCCGAGAACCGACTAAACCATAGCTCTGATACCACTAAATGTAACACCCCTCACCCATAACCAACACTGGGACAGGGCTAGCACACATATTCTTCGAGAGTCTCGATCACTTAAGGAACACATCCTTTCTATATTTGAGATCAACAGATTATCCGTCCGGGCTAACTCCTTTTCTGCAACACATGCAGGATCTCAAGTCATGTAAGCCATAGTTTATCCATCGAATTTCCCTTTTTATTCAACCGAGATTTTTTTCTCTTTCCATCAAGTATCTCATTAGGCATAGCTGCTCGTGCAATGTACATCCAATTTAACACATTTCCATGTTTATTTAGACATTAGTCCATAAGATAAACATGGTATTGCATATAATTATAATTTGGCATTTGTTACAATATATAATCTTCATATCAACTAAATAAATATCCATCACACAATGTTTACACATCAATTTAGGTTCAAGTATGAACAATAATAATATAATTGCATTATCATTGACAGATGAACTTACCTCGGTTTCGAGTACGACTACTTATTTCGAGTTTGTGCTTAACCTTGTTCAACCTCGTTCTAAGCCCGAATCTTGTTTTCCTTGATCTATAATATCACATTTAGTCTGCTAATTAGTCACATTATTCATAGGGGTCCAAAAATCATATTTTTACAAATTTTTATTTTGACCCTTAAACTTTTCCATATTGACACTTTTTCCCTAATGCTCGGAAATTAAACTTCATCCTAATTTCTTATGTTTTATGACATGCTGATCATTTTTCATAACTATGACAGCCCCCAATTTCCACTAAATCACCCATTTATGGCCAATTTTAGAACTTTTACAAAACGGTCATTTCGGACGTTTTCATCGAAAATCGCTTAGTAAAAGTCGTTTATTAAACACCCAACACTCATTTTCTACCATTATACATAAAAATATAAGCATGTCATTCATGGGTAAATTTTTAAACACAAACCCTAGCTCAAAATAATGGTAGGAATAGCTAGAGCATGTTACCGGGATTTCAAAAATGTAAAGAACATTAAAAACGGGGCTCGGAATGACTTAGTATTGAGCTTGGAAGCTTGGCCAAACCCTAACCATGGCTGCCCTAGGTAAATTCGACTGAAGCAAGAAGAAAGGGACACATTTGGGTTTTAAAATTTGTCTTTTAATGCATTTTACCCCTGAATGACCAAAATGTCCTTTTTGCCTTTCTTTAAAATTTTATCCATCCAAGGCCATTTTTGTCCAACAAGTTAAACAGTGGTCTAATTACCATTTAAGGACCTCCCATTTAAAATTTCATAACAATTTGATACCTCTAACATGTAGAACTCAACTTTTGCACTTTTTACAATTTAGTCCTTTTGACCAAATTGAGTGCCCAAACGTCGAAATTTTCGAACGAAATTTTCACGAAATCATTCTGTGGAATCGTAGACCATAAAAATATATTAAAAATAAACTTTCTTACGTCAGATTTGTGGTCCCGAAACCACTATTCTGACTAGGCCTTAATTCGAGATGTTACACAACCAATCTCAGTTGCTCGACATTGACCTGGATGACGTCGACCACATTGAGGACACTCGGGTCTATCAGGCTGAACACTGCCAACACTCGCTATTGAAGTGGTCTGAGCTTTCTGACCTATAAATCTTCTACCTCTATTTTGGCTAGAATACCTTGCTGAAAAATTAGATCTCGTAGAGAACTCTCTAGGCCTCTTGGCTGTAGACTGAAACAACTTGCTCATCTATCTTTTCTTCGTGTCTTGCATCCCAATTTCAACTTTACCCTTTCCTTTCAGGAACTCCTCTGCCTTACAAGCTCTTTTAACTAAAATAACAAACTCTTTTATTTCTAAAACACCGATTGATAGTCGAATATCATTATTGAGCCCATCTTCAAATCTCTTGCACATAATAGCTTCAATAGACACACACTCTCAAGCATAATTACTGTGTCTGAAAAATTCACGTTCATATTCAGTCACTGTCATCTTACCCTGCTTTAATTCAGGGAATTCTTTTCTTTTCTGGTCGATGAACCTATGACTAATGTATTTCTTACGGAAATCCTCCTGAAATAAATCCCAAGTAACCTTCTCTTTCGGTACTACTGACACAATTGTCTTCCACCAATGGTAGGCAGAGTCTCGTAAAAGTGATACAACACACTTCATGCACTCTTCAGGTGTGCAGGATAACTCATCAAAGACCCTGATAGTATTCTCGAGCCAAAATTCAGCTTTCTCTGTATCATCATCTTTAGTAGCCCGAAACTCTTCGGCCCCTTATTTTCTAATTTTATCAACCGGTGGCTTCTCTCTTCTAACTGTATCTATGACTAGGGAAGCTACATGGGTAGTCCGAGGATTATGAGGGGGTGGAGGTCTAACGGCTGGATTCGTACGAACGAACTCGACAAACCATTCATTCATAGCTTGGAAGAAGGCTTCTCAAGCCCCTCCTCCCTGACTAACTATAACGGGCCTTTCATTACTATCTGGCGGCACTGTCCCTTCTGCAGGAGTGGGTTTGTTACATTCTACATCATCTGCACCGACTCATTCAGGATCCATAACTATAAAAGAAAAACATTTTACAATCGTAAAGAGTCGCCACGCTATCAAAATATAAGTATGACATGTATAGCTAGACTCTTACTCATACTGAATATTCCGAGAACTGACTAAACTCTTACTCTGATACCAATAAATGTAACACCCCTTACCCAAGACCGTCGCCAGAGTCAAGCACGAGGCGTTACCAGACTTAACTTACTTGTTCGAGGCAAAAAAATTTAAAATTAATTCGCTCACATTTGTCCAATAAATCCCTAAAAAAGGCCTTCGAGGCCCTAAATCATACAATTGGAACAGTTCGGGACCAAACCGAGAACATTAAAAATTTTCCAATTACTTACACAAATCAAAATAATTTATTTCACTATTTATAATAAAACTATCCATCTGCACAACAGTCACTAAATTAATTATAACTCAAGTTAAAAAACTAAAAATTTAAATCCATAATTTTTCTCTGAAACTAGACCCAGACATCTTCTTACCATAATTTTTTCAAAATTTTTGGTTTAACCAATTAGTACAGTTTATTCATTAAAGTTTCCCCTGTTTTGCAGTTCAGCAGACCTGACCTCTCTTCACTAAAAATTGATTATCTCATTATACAGATTTCAGATAATGTTTTCGTTTGTTTCTAATAAAAATAGACTCAATAAAGAATCTATAAATATAAACTATGACTTATAATTATTTTTTAAAAATTTCTAGTGATTTTCCAAAGTTGGAACAGGGAATCACAAAGTCACTCTGAACCAATCTGACAAATATCTCAGAATATAGATTTTCTTTGCTTGCTCTATTTCTTTCCCATGAAAATATACTAAATAATATTTAAGTCTATATCTCATTCACCATTTAATTCCATTTCTAAAATTTTTGTAATTTTTCAAAACCACATCACTGCTGCTATTTCCTAACTGTTCCATGGCCAACTCTCACTCCTTCATAATTTCTTTGCATCAAACCTCATTTAGGCATATATAATACCAAAACATGTTCTTGTTTAGCTATATCATAAGCTAATCATTACCAAGTATTCACTTGTCATTCTTTAATCATATCATAAGGACATACACACAAAATAGCCAAGTCCCTATACATGCCATAACTTAAATTATTTCTTATAACAAAATACCGAGATAGCTTGCTGATAGTGTGAGGCAATCTCCGATGTCCTTACGATTTTCCGAGTTGGCTTTGCGATACTATGAAAAAGAGAGAAAAGAAAGGGAGTAAACATAAAGCTTAATAAGTTTGCATGTAAATAAATAACAACATTATAAATGAATTATCAAGATAACCTGAACCTTTCAAACATGGACTTATCTTACCTTCCCTTTGGTACACTCTTTAAATTTTCCGTTGAACCACTTGGAATGCTAAGGATACACGGGTACCTTTCCTTTTTCAACTTACCATTGCCATATCTTGACATGGCCTTACGTGGTATCCTTGCCTTATGAACTCACCATTGCCACGCCTTGGCATGGTCTTACATGGGATCTTTGCCTTATCGTAGTTTATCAATGCCATGTCTTGATATGGTCTTACATGATTTCCTTGCCTTGTAAAACTTACCAATGCCATGCCTTGGCATGGTCTTACTTGGTATCCTTAAACCCTATGTCATGACATTTGTAACCTACACATTCCTAAGGTTCAACCGAGACTTTTAAGTATCATTTCTCTGTCAATTCTTGCTTGAATCATCAAGGAATAAATTTACAAAATAAATATATAGATGCTGAAAATAACATCATTAATTATAAATAATAAAACATTGCATTTATTTACCGCAAACTTACCTCGATACAAAATATGATCAAATATTTTGATTTAGTCCTCAACCTTTTTCTTTCCTCGGTCTAACCCCGAATTTTATTCTTCTTGATCTATAATAGCAAATTTAACTTATTTAATATTCACATTTATCAAAACAGTAATTAACTCTAACTTTGGCAAAATTGTGATGTTGCCCCTAAACTTTTGCATTATTACACTTTTTCCCCAAGGCTCGGAAATGAAACTTTATCCCTAATTCTTATGTTTTATGACATGCTAATCATTTATTTACCTACGGCAACATCAAATTCCCACTCTAACATGTGCTTATGACCATTAGGTATTTTTACCGATTATGTCGTTTTACTTGTTTTCGCTTAAAATCGCTTAGCTCAAGTCGTTTAACATAATTTCAAGCTTTATATTCTACCATAAAACATAAAAATAAACACATTTCACCTATGGGTATTTTTCCAAATATGAACCCTAGGTTAAATTATTGCTAGAATAAGCTAAATCAAGTTACCGGGACTTCAAAAACGTAAAGAACATTAAAAACGGGGCTTGGAACCACTTACTATGAAGCTTGAAAGCTTGACAAAACCCTAGCTATGAAGAACCCTTGAGATTTTGGCCTAATGAAGAAGATGGGCACATTTTGCCATCTTTTTCCCTTTTTTAATCTTTTAATTACCAAATGACTAAAATACCCTTCATTAAAACTTTAGTTATTTTTAACTATGTATGTCCATTTTCTTCCATGAAAACCTAATGGTCTAATCCATTTAAGGACCTCAACTTCAATTTAATCCTTTAGCATCTAAAACTTATATTTATCAACTTTTGCAATTAAGCCCTAGTAGGTAAATTAAGCATGCTATCTATAAATTTTTCCATCGATACTCTAACACATGCATCTAATCACTTGGTAAATTATAAAAATTAATCAAAATAAACTTTTCTATCTCGGATTCGTGGTTTCACAACCACTGTTCCATTTAGGCCCTATTTTGGGATGTTACACTTATCCATATTTGTATTTAATGATTTGATTATTTTTGGAACCTTATATATGTCTATTTAGAGTTTATTAAACCAAAAACTCCAAACTATGGCCCTCATTCTAAATTAGTCCCTAAACTTTATATCATTCTAATTACATCCCAAACTACTGAGGTTAAGCCAATTAGGTTCTTTTGTTACTAAAACAATTAAGTTAATTGTTAAATTACGCATCATTTAAAAAGAAAATTTTAAGAAAAATGAATATTGTAAAAATGGATATTTAAAAAAATTCTTAGTTTCGAGGTTTTAAAGCTTTTACAGAATCTTTATAGTTCACTCTTTCTTTATTTTTTAGTTTTACTTTATTTTTAGTTTTTACTTTTACAATTTATGGGACATTCTATTTTTCTTTAAAATTTTCATTTTATATTTTTATTTAAAATTTTCATTTTATATTTAACTTTACTTTATTTTTCTTTAAAATATTCAAGCTTATCAATAACTCACACATTGATCAACATTCACTATTACTTTTATACTTAAGCATTACATCATCATCATGAACATATGTCCATATTCATTTCAAAGCTTATATACATACTATATACACATCCCAAAACAAGCTTTATAGACAAGGATCATTTCCTCAACATCCAAAGTAAACATTTAATCACATTTAAACCTAAACACATGCCATATAACTAATTCAAGAGCAATTCAAAAATCTACGAAGTTTGAAGCTGAATAAGGTGAGCTCTGGAGTGATTCGACTGACGCGTTTTGTAAAATAACCTATATAAAGGTAGAAAAGAAAATAAGATAAGCATTACAAATGCTTAGTAAGCTCATATGAAATTAAGACAGCATACCTTGATCTTAAGCTAACTTTAACTATTTAACCAATTTGCTAATCAATATGACATCCTTGTCTTCCTTGGACTTTTGTATACATCTCCACAAAAAAAAAGGTTAGTTTACTAATACGTTAAGAACTACTAATGTAATTCACATATATCTATGCCAACAATTTATTATAAAAAAGACATATGATATCCAATTCATAGTCAATTTATCAACACATATACTTAAGTTCTTATCATATCAAACTCAACCATGCTCATTTTGGAAACATAATAATTTAATCCAATCTAATCCCTTGGCATTCTCATGAACCATCATTGTAACACCCCGAACCCGAGACCGTCACTGGAGTCGAACACGAGGTGTTAACAGACTTCAAACCACTTATTAGAAATTTCCCAGACAAGCTGCCAATCTGCGTACGAGTTGCATTAAAAATCATATCTTGATTTTTGAAACTTAAAATCCAGTTCCGTAAATTTTCCCCGGAAATAGACTCATATATCTATATGGTAGAATTTTTGTAGAATTTTTGGCCAGGCCAATTGGTACAGTTTATTGGTTAAAGTCGTCCCTGTTCCTGGGTTCGACTACTCTGACCCTTGTGCATTACGACTTAGATATCTCCCTTTACAGAGCTCCAATACTTATGCCGTTGGTTTCTAATGAAACTAGACTCAAAAGGGAATCTAAACATATAAAGCATGACTTCTAATTGTCTCTGATTAATTTAGGGTGAATTTCTAAAGTCGGGACAGGGGATCCAGAAATCGATCTGGCCCTGTTTCACAAGAGTTTAATTATCTCCTAACATACAGCTCATATGGTCATTTCGTTTCTCTATATGAAAATAGACTCATCGAGCTTCGATTACATAATTTATTCATTATTTAATTCCATTCCTACTATTTTTAGTGATTTTTCAATCTCACGTCACTGTTGCTGCCAGCATCTGTTACTAAAGCAACTATGCCTATTTCGTGATTTCTCCTTGATCTAACTAGTAATTCATCATACATATCACAAATTATGATCATGACTAGCCATGCCAAAGGCTAATCATTGTCAAACATCTCCCTACTACACTATTGCCATATCATGAATTTTAACACCAAAAATAATCAACCATGACATATGGCATAAAAATCAATTACCAAGACTTGCATGACCTAACATTATAGAACCAAATCCAACCGAACATTTATGCCATTTTCGCATGGCTAAAAGTTTACATACCAAATTTCAACAAAACATATTAGCCTATACATGCCGAAATGTTCTCCTAGACCGACTAAAAGAAGATACCAAAAGTTGCTAGCTGGTGTGATGACTTCGATGACAGTCCGAGCACGCAAAAAGACGAGTCCAAGAAACCTAAAGTAGGTGACAAGCAAACACCGAGTGAGTATATAACTCGATCAGTCATAAGCATTACATTACCGTTCAGTAATAATATATCATAAGAGAAAATAAATAATGCGGATTAAAATCCTCCATCCATACCCAAAGCGTGCTATAATTCCTTAGGCATTTCATTCGATCTCATACCAAGCCCTACTTTGATATTTCATACATTACACCATATGACATTGGATGCATTTATCTTCAAGTATAATCACCACATAGGTTCAAGACTTACCAAGCTCAATCCCAAATATAAATAAAATGTCTATTCCTCATGAGCTCAAGGTGTTTACTCGTACCGCTGTCCATGATTGACTCGATAAGGCCGCACACTTAGAGCATGTATATTTATTAGAGAATGTATAATAAGCCCGCACACTTAGTGCTTAATAGTCGAACTCGTACACTTAGTGCTATATAATCAAACTCGCACACTTAGTGCTATATAATCAAACTCGCACACTTAGTGCTATACAATTTGAACCCGCACACTTAGTGCCAATCTCATGATCATGAATGTTTACACCCGCACACTTAGTGCCGAAACCAACAACTCAGTACATCTCACCTCTTTTCTTTTTCATTCAATACTTTCATCACCCCATGCATACATGTGTATATATATATTTATCACTCCATTCAGCATCATTACATAGACGTTATGACCATTTAAATTAATACAAAATATATGCTTAATGACTTACCTTGTGTTGGGTAAGACGGTTCCAACTCGGCTACTCGATGATCTTTTCTTTGCCTTTGCTTGATTCTCCTCCTTTAACTCCTTGAGCTTAATCAATAAATCAACTAGTTTAACCACCTTGCTAAATATTTATAATCCAATTACACATGCATATGTATGTTAGTATATTCGGCAACCATCCTCACTAATTACCCATTTAGTCGATTATACACATAATCAAAGGTAACCTCACGAATGGGCATACTTATGTATATATATGTACATACACTTCCGAATGGGCATCACAATTAGATTTAACACCACCTTCATACTCAATTAGATGGCCGAATGTATGTACAATGTCAACTATAACATCATTTAAACATCTAATTTCATCTCATGAACACTTGATCGAATTTTCCTAATCTAGCATATTTTCACATCTATTTGTAACATCATGTAAATCCACATATAACTACATTTCTTAAGTTCCACATCTTAATGCCCATTATAGCCATTCTCATAGTCTAAATCTAAAAAATCAGCACATCCACCTTTCAACCATGTTAGCCGAATACTCATTCTCTTCTTAGTCCTAAATTCGCACCTCCAACAAAGTGACTTAACAACTTCAACTTTCATGCTAACATAACAAGCAATTTAACACATACATATAACTAACATGTTAATAGCATCAAGGTATCAACTAAAATTTTAAGCTTCTTAGTCAAAGCCTAACTCTTCGACAACCCCAAATCCAACCATGGGATAGATAGAATTTAGACTCATCACCCAAAGGTTGTGTAAACTTCCAAAAATATCATTGAACATACCTTGATCTAAAGGACCACCTTGGCCGAATCTTGCTTCCTCTTCTTCCTCTAGTTACGACAATTGCAAAAGAAAGAAAACATGAACACTCCTTCTTCCCTCCTTATTAAGCATTCAAACTCCCTCATTTTCATGCCACAACATCAAACACTCCTCCTAGATACAAGCAATGGCCGAACTTCTTCAAAAATTTTCTCCCTTTCTTTTTCTTGGTTTTTCGGCTAGGAGATGGCAAGTATGAACACCCCTTTTTTTTTTGTTCACTTTCCTATTATTATTCCCATCATTTGTTAACTAAAAAGAAAACATATTAAATTAGAATGAGTGGAGCATCATCACTCCTTGGCCGGCCACCATGTATTTTATGGGTAATTTGACATGCAAAGCCATGCTTCCTCTCCCTATTATTAATTACTCCTTATAATTCATCTATCATCTTTTCTAACTTCGTCAACTAGGTCCTTTTCGAATTAATTCACATTCCTAAAGCTAATATTAAGCATTTAATTTCTCATATATTCACTGTCACACAAAAATTTATGTAATTAAAACACAAAAATAAATTTTTGGCTCGGTAATGTGGTCTCGAAACCACATTCCGACCAGGGTCTAATTAGGGTTGTCACAATCATTTTCAACAATCATATAACATTTCACAACCTGTTCATTTCCTGAAAAACTATATTAAATTAACCTTAGATTCTTGGGACAAAATTACTTCACTAGCTATAGAGAATCTGCAAAAAATGTTGGATCTCAACCATCGATAAGGTATCCAACACCGGTACATAGTGCTTGATACAATATAATCAGTAGTACAAAATACCTGATAATATAGTCATCGGTACATAGTACCTAATATAATACAATCACTGATACATAGAACTTGATACTTTAAAACCCAAATGACATGTCATTTGTATCCTAATCCTTCACTCAGTCCACACGTGCCTTTAATCCTCGTATTCAATCCATTTTCAATCTTTGTAGTCATATACTCAGCTTTCTATTTCCGATAACAATCCACATGCATTTATGGTGAGTTATCATCATATACACATCATTCAATCATATCATAACTTCGATCAGTCAATACTATTCATCTATTCACTATTATCATTTAAATTTCTTATTTTACAATTCAGTCTGATAGAGGACGTAGTAATAAAAATTACACTTGTATATATATAAAATTAATAGGTATAAACACACAATTCAAACATAATAATAGAATACAGCAAGTTTCATATGAACTTACTTGGAAAACAACCAACGAGAAGTTGAGGACCAATCTGTAATCTCTTCTATTTCTCGATTATTATCCGATTGATTTATATCCTGATCTACAATAATTCATTTTCAATTATCAATTCCAATTACCTCATAACATCCTATTCAAGGCATATGACAACTTAATTTCATTTTACACAATTTTCCTAAAGTTTTATATTTTATTCAATTTAGTCCCTAAAACCAAAACTATCATAATTTTTTCATTAAAGCCTCATTTTTCATTTTGATTTCAATTTCATCCTTCTATAACCCTCTAGAAACATAAATTATAGAAATTTCATATCAATTTTGACATATTCACATTTTAGTCCCTATACTCAAAATTAACAAAATTGACTTCACAAATTAGTCCCTAATCATTTCCAAACTTACAAATCTACCATTTAATGAAAAAATACCAAAATTCATCAATGATAATATTTTGAAATTTTGAAATTTTTATGATTTAATACCCGAGCTAACTAGATTAAGCTACAACGACCTCGAAAACATAAAAATTATAAAAAACGGGTTTAAAATTATTTACCATGCATGGACCAAAGAGCTTGAAGCTTAACAATGGTTGTTTGTTTGTTCTCCTTTGAGATTTTTATGATAAAGGTGGATGAATGAACTTAATGCCTTTTTTATCCATTATACATATAATAATAATCTTATTAATATTAACATTATTTTATTAACAAAATTCACCTACCGTCCACTATCTTTATAAAATGAGGTTTAATTTTAAATTTAAACCTTGGTTTGTTTACTATTTCAATCCTTTAACAATTAAAATTTATAATGATTAACTTTTACTAGTTTTATGATTAGTCCTTATACCATAATTAATCACTAATTTTGTAAAATTACCTATTCAAAATTTAATTCACTTATACAATAACTCCATAAATATTTTTATTACGGTCTCAGTTTATGAAAATAAGATCTGAGTCTCATTTTCCAAAACCACTAACTTTTCAATCGATACACTTGTACCTTGACTAACTTTCCACATAACTAAAATTATTAGACCAAAAATTAGTATAATACTATAATAACTTCATAATATTAATAAATTATATTTACCGACTCGATCATCAGAAACTAAAGTTCCAAAACTATCGTTTCTTGTATTGTTGAAAATCAAGTTGTTACAGTTTGACTGGGAAAATGTATTAGAGTTTAACTAGGAGAAGTAACTCGGTCGAGTGGGCAACACGTCTCCACATCGTGATGCCGCTATCGGCTCATCGAGACATCCATCTTCATGTCATCGAGACGTTGCGTTACTTTTCATTGGGACGTTGTAGTCGTGTTGTTAAGACGACGATTCTTCCTTGTCACAATGTCAACTTTGTTTCTCTGAAATGCAAGGCAAACTTCCACAAATCTCCACCTTGACTCATATTTTTGAAAATCCTCCTTTTCCAAATCTCACCAAGGGCCTAACTCAATCTCTATCAAATTTTTACCGAGTCAAAACAACGCTTGAACTTGGAAATTGGAATATTTTTCTGTCATCATGTATGTTGGATTGTTTTTTATGCCGATTTTATGAACCTAAACATCTCCTTGAGTGATCACCTCTCGAAAAAAGTGGTAACGAATATCTATATGCTTTGTTCTTTCATGATGCATCTGGTCTTTCATGCGATGTATGGCACTTTCACTATCACAATATAAGAAAATTTTGTCATTTTTATCAACCAGCTCCCTGAATAGACCTCTCAACCAAATGGCTTTTTTCACAGCCTTTGTAATAGTCATATATTCAGCTTCGTAGTTAATAAAGCCACAATGGCTTGAAGGGTGTCTTTCCAACTAATAGTATTATTTTTAAAAGTGAACAAACAACCATAAGATATCTTCTTTTGTTTAGGTCTCCGACATAATCCGAATCTATATAGCCAACTAAACCTTCTAAACATCTTCCAAAGCCCAAACATGTATTGAAAGTCCCCCTCAAATATCTTAAAATCCACTTCACAGCTTACCAGTGTAATTTGTCAAGTTTGGCTATATATCTACTTACTACACTAACAACATGTGAAATATCAAGATGAGTACAAACCATTGCATACACTAGGTTCTTGATTGGACTAGAATAAGGAACCGAGAACATGTACCTTTCTTCATCTTCAGTTTGTGGTGAACCTGAAATTAAAATTCTAAAGTGGGCAACTAAGAGAGTACTAACTGATTTGGAGTCTTGCATCCCAAACCGTTCGAAAATCCTTTCAATGTACTTCTGTTATGACAGAAATAATTTTTCGGAGTGTCGATCTCTCAAAATTTCCATCCCTAAAATTTTCTTGATTGCACCAAGATCCTTCATCTCAAACTTAGATTTAAACATGGTTTTAAGTCGTTTAATTTTGGATGGATCCTTAGTCGTGATTAACATATCGTTAACATAAATTATAAAATAAATATATGATCCATCATCTAAATGTTGTAAATAAAAACAACTTTCTTTCTTACTTCAAAAGAGACCAATATCTATCATAAAGGAGTTGAACTTCTTGTACCATTAACGAGGAGATTGCTTCAGGCCGTATAATAATTTCTAAAGAAGACAAACATGATCTTCCTTTCCTTCAATCCTGAAGCCTTCAATTTGTTACATGTAAATGTACTCGTCTAAATCCTCGTAGAGGAATGCAGTTGTCATGCTTTAACTCGAGGTTGTTTGAAGCAAAAAGAGCTAACAATGCCCGAATGGATGTATGCTTCAAAACTGGAAAGAAAACATTATGAAAATCAATTCCCTCCACTTGACTGTAACCTATTGCGACCAACCTCGCCTTATATCTCGTGTCACCTTGACCCGAACCTTCCTTCCTTTTGAACATCCATTTGTCACCAACTATTTTCTTTCCGGTGGATGGTTTAACAAGTTGACATGTCTCATTCTTATTGAGAGACTTCATCTCTTCTTCCATGGCAAAAAGCCACATGATAGAATTAGAAGCCTGAACTGCCTCTGAATATTTCAAAGGGTCGGTTGAATCGATGCTCGCCGTAACCACTTAGAGCATATGCCATGAGATTTTCTTTACATTATTTCTGAAGTGGTTTGATCCTCACATTTTTCTGTCTAACTTGAAATTTTAAAGTTTAGATATAGGGGTTTCTAATTGAGATGGAGATGACTTGAAAACCTTTTACTGCATTGAAGAAATAATGGTTTTGATATTTATGCTTGCCATCGTGACATAGCAATTTTCCTCATTGGGGTGTTGTCTCTGTTCATCATGGCATTGCGACAATAGTCTTTATGATGTCATGACGTCACCATTTGTTTTGGTACTTGACTCCACCTTGCTCGTAACACTTGGATTTTTTTGTGTTGTTGTGACCCAGTGACCCCTTTTTGGACAAAATCATTAATGTTTCATCAAATGTAACCTCTCTGTTGACGATGATCTATCTCGTTTCTTGGCACCATAAAATTTTGTTTTGACTGCAAAACCCAAAAATTGCACTTTACCGCCCTTGGTCCAAGCTTTCCCTGACTAACTTGAGCATATCTAGGACAATCAAATACTTTGAGATTAAAGCAATTAGGAGATTACAGGATCAAATCTCTTCGGGAACCTTTCCATGTAAAACTCGATGTGGAGACCGGTTTACTAAATAGCTTGTGAGATTAACTACTTCGGCCCAAAACTCCTTTTCTAAACCTGCATTGGAAATTATACATTGGATTCTCTCAAGTAATGTTTTGTTCATTTGTTTGGCTACACCATTCTGTTGCAGGGTACTAACAATTGTAAGATATCTTTCAATCCTTTCCCATTTGAAGAAATCATTAAATTTGATTAAATAGAGCTCGAGCCTATTATTTGTTCTGAATTATTTTACGGACTTCTCAGTTTGTTTTTTAAGTAGGGTCTTCCATTATTTAAAGATCTCGAAGACTTCATTTTTATGCTTCAAGAAGTATACCCAAACTTTTCTAGAGTGGCCATCGATAAAATTTAAAAGATATCTGCTACCTCCTTTGGAGATGACTAAATCCAGACCCCATAAATCAGAATGGATGTAATCTAGGGTCCCTTTACTCCTATACACTGCCATATCAAAGCTGACTCAGCCTTGCTTCCCATAAATGCAATATTCATAAAAATCTAACTTTTCAACTCCGATGCTTGTGAGAAGACCTCTTTTGCTCAAAACGGCCATAACCTTTTCATTCATATGACTAAGTCACATGTGCTACAGCCAAGTTGATTTAAAATCTGAAACGAGTAGATGTTTTCACGTCATCACGATGTCAGGTAAGTCGGGACATGGTGATGACTTATAAGCTTTTTCTTCAAATCAGCCACATGTCTGACATTTGACAGTGTCCGAATAATTCCATAGTTCATCATGATTTGTACTATTTTGATTCTGGTTGTCTTACATGGAAAATTATGACATTCTGCTTTAATGTGACCGCTCTTTTTACAATAGCCACATTTCTTGTCGTGGTTCATTGACTTAGATCTCACCTGTGATCTTCTCTGACCTGAATCCTTAGATTGTTTCCTTCCTCTAGTAATCAAAACCTAGGTTTGCCTATCTGACTTGTTTTTTAAATCTAACTCGTTATCAAGTTTATCCTTACTCAAAAGATTTCTCTTCATGTCTTCAAACGAGTCTCTCTCTACCGTAAATTAAGGTTTCCTTGAAAGTTTTGTATGAATGGGGCAAAGAACAAAGCAATAACATTGTACCAGTCCAGTTTAGACCCTAGTCAGAATAGTGGTTTCGGGACCATAAATCTGAGTCAAAAAATATTTAAATATTATTTTTCGTGCTTATAATATGTGAATTGACATGTGAGAAAATTTCGTGTGAAAATTTTATTATTTGTATGCTTAATTTGTAAAAAGGACCTAATCGCGTATATTGTAAAAGTGGCCTTCTATTTGCTAAAGTGCCTATTTGATATGTGTTTATAATTGAGACGTCCTTATGTTGATATTTGACCATTAGAAGTATGAATGGACATTAGTGACCATTTATTTATATGAATGATATGTTTTAATATATGGGTAAAATGGTAAAATGCATATTAATGTTAATTAAAATAAACTAAAAGCATGAAATAAGGTTATTATGTGTTATTATTGCCGAAAATTGTTGAAAAAAAAAAGAAAAAGAACTCTAGGGTTCGGCTAAGGAAATCTATGATTAAGGTATGGTTTTGACTCAGTTTTTGATAATTTCTACGTTTTTGTAATTGTTGCTTTGTATACTATCAAGCCCATGTCTTAATTTCTAATTTTGTTGATGATTTTGAGTTGATCCATTGATGAAATTATAAGCTTTGTGAAGTTAGTTGTTGGTAAATGAAAGATATGTTTTGGGTTAACATATTTTGTATTTGAATTTTTTTTTATGAATTTGAGTAATTTGGACTAAATTGTGAAATTTGTAAATTGAGGAACTAAAATGTGAAATAAATGAAATATGTGGACTTGTATGAGTGCTATGAATATTCGGCTAAGCATAAGTATATGCAAATTTTGTGTATTTTGTGATTTTTGTGATTAGGGACTAAATTGTCAAAATATGAAAATATGAGGGCTAATTTTTAAAATTCTATAAATATGTGTTTGTGGATTGATTTGAATGATTTGGTGAATAAAAGAGTTAAATTTGAATTTATATAGATCAAGAACTAAAGAAAACGGAATTAGATTGAGGAAAGTGGAAAGTCGTCAAGTAGCCGATTACGTCTATCCAAATCCGTACGAGGTAAGTCTATATACAAATAAATATGTTATGAATTGAATTACTATCAATTATATGCTATTGAACTATGATGAATGAATATATGAGTTAAGAAAAATGAGACATCCAAGAAAGTATCGACAAAGTTTCGATGTCTAAAAAGTCCCGTACGAACCTTAGGAATAGTTAGGATACATATGTCATGACATAGGATCCGATATGTGTTATCGTGTAAGACCATGTTTGGGACGTTGTCATCGACTTATGATTTACATGTAAGACCATGTCTGGGATGTTAGCATCATATTTGATTTTGTGTAAGACCCTATCTGGGATAGTGGCATCGATATTTGATTACATGTAAGACAACGTCTGGGACGTTGGCATTGTACGAGTTTTTCGAGCTATCCGTGTATCTTTATGATTCTGAAAGGTTCAACGGGCATTCCAAGAAAATAGATGACTATGTGAATTTGTATCCGACTCAGGTACGTTTGAATTGTATACCATGTTTGAGAATGAAAGGTAAGTATATGTACCTTGGTGAATATATGATATAAGTATGAGTTGCTATGAGAATGAGTTATGATATGTAAATATGAATTATGTTTAAATGAAATATAAGAGATATATGACTAAGTGAATGTATTTTGTCTTAAATTATATAAATAAATTGATTTTATTTGTTAAGTTTATTTGTATATGGCTTACTAAGCTTTTGAAAGCTTACTTTGTGTGTGTTTGCATTATTTTATAGATATCGTAGCTATCAGGAGCTCAGGGATCATCGAGGATCTTCACCACACAATCGAACTCTATTTTGGTACGTTCTGAAAATGTATATATTGTAGGATGGCATGTATAAGCTAGAGGAATTTGGATATGTTTTGTAATATATATATATATATATATATCATGCCATGTGATATGGCTAGTTTATGGTTGAACTTTTGGTTTGATTTTTGGTATATGATATGTGATGCAAATTATTCTTATGTGATGTGTTTATGAATGGCTAAAAGAATTGGTCAATTTGGTAAGTTTTTATTTGTGCTTATTATAGAATTTGGTAAAGTTCTGGCATGAGATTTAATTGTGTGAATAGAGATTATGAAACCTATGTTTTGGTATGATTTTGGCTTAAGAATTGGTATGTTTTGGGTTGTATATTAAGTATGTAATTGATGAATTTATGGCATGAAAGATGTATGTTTTGGTTGTGAACTGGTTGAGAATTTGGTATAAAATGACTTTGGTTTTATGCTGGTAAGGAGGACCCTTAATGGGTGGCAATTTGGCCTTAAAAATGGCCTATTTTTGCCCACACGAGCAGCGACATGGGCGTGTGTCTTATCCGTGTTGCTCGAGAGCCATTTCAAAATGAGCTTGGGAAGACCACACGGTCGCATACGCTGGAGTGTGCTAGGCCGTGTGGCCAAGTCAGTTTCCACCATGAGCTAGACACACAGGCGTATGGTTAGCGGCATGGCCAAGTCAATAGCCTCTCTAATTTTCACACGACCTGGCACACAGGCGTGTCATGTGGTCGTGTGGATAAGTCAGTATGTATGCCCTTTTTTGACACAGCTTAGAAACACGGGCGTGTCTAAACTCATGTGAGGCACACGGCCTGTTCACACAGGCGTATGACTTGTACAACTTTGAAAAATGTTCAAGTTTTGAAAAATTTTGTATGAGCTTGGTTTAGTCCTGACCCCTTTTTAAAGCATGTTTAAGGTCTCGATGACCTATATAAGGGACTCTATGATAATGTTTGACTATGATTGTGGATGTTGTTTATGAATTGTTCGTAAAAGATTTGATTTGTCCGGTAACGCTTTTAACCTTAGTCCGGCGACGAATACAGGTTAGGGGTGTTACAAACATAGTCTGATCTTTGTCATTTATGTGGACTTCAACATTCTTCATTTCATTAAGGAGAGTGACAAATTCATTTATGTGAACCCTAATAGATTTATCTTCTACCATTCGGAATGTGTACAATCGTTGTTTTAACACTAAGCGATTTGCAAGGGACTTGGTCATATAAAGGGTTTCCAATTTCCTCCATAGGGCTGTTGTAATCTTCTTTGAAAGTACCTCATGCAATACATTTTAGTGAGGCACAATTGAATTGTTGATAATGCTTTCTCATCAAGTTCCTCCCACTCTATCTAATTCGCTTGTGCGAGCTTTTTCCCTGTAACGATCTTTTTCTAACTATTCTGAACCCGAATTATCGTCATTCGAACTTTCCACAAGTTGAAACCGATATCATACGTTAATGAAATCAAACCAAGCTTTGATACCATTTTTGGGGTCAAACACAAATAATGCAATGAACACGAACGAAAATCAAGAAAATAGGACACAAATATTTATGTGGAAAAACCCCTTTGAAGAGGATAAAAAAACCATGGGCAAAGAAAACTTTACTAAAACGGAAAAAGTCAAAAAGGAGATTACAAGATAGAGAAACAAATAAACTATAAACCCAAAATACAAAGATTCTCCAAAATTCTCACAAATTCTCTCTTAATTTTGTTGTTGTTATTCTAAAACTATCTAAGGTTTCTAAGAGACCTATTTATAGGTTAAATTTCATGTACAAATATTATTAAAACATCCTTAGAACAATCAGAGTTTCACTAGGAGAAGAAACCCAATTGAGTGGGGAACACATCGCCACATCGTGACGTCGCTATCCGCTCGTCCATCTTCATGTCATCAAGACGTGGTGTTACTTCTAGTCAAGACGCCGTGGTCGCATTGTCTGGATGACAGTTCTTCCTCGTCAAACTTTTTATGCTAATTTTAATTTTATATTGGTGAATAAATACTAAAATATATTATTATATTATATTTATTAAATAAGAGGAAAGATAAATATGGTAGCTTGAACATCAAAATATCATTTAAATTCAATTTCAAACAAAATACCAACACAATCATCATTTGATATTAATCACATATTAAGAATATCAAATATATATAACATGGCAGATATATAAGTTCCTATAAATAGGAAAATAAAGAAAGAAAGAAAGAAAACACCAGCTATGGGTCAAAACATTTATTAAAGGGAGACCTCACTACGGTTGGATTGTTATTAAGTAAACTAAGCGGGTTAGGGTTGGTCTCTTGAAACACCATGTGGGGCAAATGTCAAAATATCTAGAGTATCTCCTTTTCTTTTGGTATAAATGTCCCTTTTTAATATTTCTTTTAACTTTCAATAAAAAAATTTAAACTTTCATTGAAGTGTTTTACAGTTATTCTCCTTCATTAAGCATTCAACTATTGCAATCCTTCACCCTAAAGTAGGGGTGAGCGTTTGATTGAATCGAATCGAATCGAATGAAAAAATTTTGAGTTAATCGAGTTGACGAATCATTTTTTATCATCCTAATTTGATTTGAAATTTTCTCGAACCGAGTCGAGTGAGATGAAATTCAAATCGAATCAAATTGAATATATTTGTTCGAGTTAAATTTTAAAAAATAATGTTGGATCCTTGTAACCACTGTCACCCATCGTAATAAAATTTGCCCACCTTAATCAAATTTTTTATTAACTTACATCACCTCATAATTCATTTATTAATCTTTTATATACGGGTTAGCTTCTTTGCTTGCTTAGTTGTTTCAATTATCTTCAGATTCTTGTCACTATGTATTTGAATTAAAAATATATTAAATGTAAAAATGTGATTTTTAATAAAAGTTATTTTAAAGATAAAATGTGAAATTGATACCAATATAAAATTTTAACACGAATATTTTATGGCATAATTAATAATTCAATTTTAATATAAATATTCAACATGACTAAACAATTCAATAATATAAATAATATAAAATGTGAAGTTTAATTTAATAATATAAATAGTAGATATAAATAAAATTATTACTATTTATGTTTAGTTTAGTTTTTGGATAATTTTGATTTTTTATTTGAGAGTAAAGGGTGAGAAGTAAAAGTTAGGAGGAAAATAAAAAGTTTTGGGGAATAAAATTTTCAAGAAAAGTAAATAGGGGATAGTAAAACTTTGGAGGGAAAATATTAAAAAAATTTTGGGGGGGTTATGGGTTTGGGGTAGATGGGAGGTGGGATTGGAAGAGTGTAAAAGTTATAGAGGGAAAGTAGGAGGGAGAAAAAATTTTGAGGGAAAAGAAAAAGTTTTAAGGGTTTTGGGGAGTAAATTTTTGGTGGGAAATGGATTTTGGGTAGATTGGGGGGTTGTGAAGGGAGAGGAGTAAAAGTTTTGGGGCGAAAATGGGAAAGAGTAAAAGTTTTGAGGAAAAAGTAAAAAGGTTTGGGAGTTTGGGATAAAAATGTAAAATATTATTGTTTGATATTCGAATTATTCGAATTATTCGAATTCGAAAACTCAACTCGATTCGAACTAGAAATTCGAAAAAAAATTCGAGTTGACTCGAATAACTCGATTTGTTTAACTCAAAATTCGATTTTTTATTTTTATTTTTTCTAGTCAAATTGAGTTTTGCTCACCCATACCCTAAAGAGTCCAACTATCTCAATTCTCGTTTTGGTTGACACCTCCATCAATGAATGCTACTGGTAAACTCATGTTTTTCTTCCTTTTGATTCCCAGTCTAGTATTTGAGAATAAACCTTGAACTAGTTGTCTAAATAAAGCCCCCAAGATTTCAAACTTTCTTTGATCGAATCTTCACCGCCAATGGTTTGATAACCACACAACTCCAACTAAGATCTTTTATCATCTCATATAACTCTTAACCATTTAGATCTAAATAAGGTCCCTCCAAACCTTACAACATCAAAGAAACCCAAATAGGTTCCAAAATTTTTCCTTTTGTGTTTTGAAAAGTCAAAAATACATTTTTTTTCCATGTGTTGTATTTATAATAATATGAATGGGAAGATGCTAAGTATTTATAACTGATTCAAACTTTAAATCAAAATTTAAACCAATATTTATTTTGTTAATTATTATTTTAAATCTCTGAACTTATAAGTTTATTTCAAATTTGTTTATTTTATCTCGTTAAAAAATAATTGTTGGGATACATTTTGTTTTTAAAAATAAAGAATATTAATAAAAAATTGTTAGGACAATTTCCATGTAAATAAGATTTAAATACATATGTTGAGGTACTTAAATGTGATAGGATAATTTTATAATTAAATTAAATTTAATTTAATCTAATAAGTATGTTGTTGGTTAAATATCATATACTTATAATTATTAGAACTTTTGTTTAATAATATAAAATTCATATAATTAGTTAAATATCATATATGTATAATTTTATATTATTGTCTTATGAATTGAATAATAAAATAATAATTATGATATTTTAATAAATTCAATATGATTAACTTATTATTTAAAATATATGATATTTTATGATAAATAAGTTAATCATATATTTTCATGACACTAAGTTAAAATATATCATTAATAAGTGTATAAATTAAAATTTATGTGATTATATCAATATTTTCATATAATTATTATGCATTAATTAAATTGTAATTTAGGGTCAAATTCAATATTATCAAATATATACAAATGTATTCAGTAATTATATTAATCACCTGTAATATTATGCATCGCTTATACAATTGAAATAATAATTAAATTAAATGTTTTGTATAAATTATTGAATACATATATTTGATAATATTGAATTTCACCCTAAGTTACTATTTAACCAAGACATAATAATTATATGAAAACATTGATATAATTGCACAATTATTTAATTTATAAACTTATCAGTTAAAATTAAAACTATTAAATAATAGTGTATGTATTCAATATAAAATATTTATTTCATTCAAAAATCCTTATGATGTATTTTTATTTAATACTAAAGAGTTAATCATATTGAATTTATTCTTAATATAAAATTATAATTTTATATATTCTTTAATTTTTATACACTAAATTATATTCTTTTAAAATTTTTAATAATATTATATTGAATACATTAATAATAAGTATACTTATTATGATATTTAAATATCATGAATGTATTGTATGTGATAAAGTGAATGATAGAAATTTCAACACCCATTTCTATTAGTTCAGTACTATTAGGCACAATGTCACCTCACTAAACGAATGGAAGGAGTTCGAAGGAGTTGTGGTTATGGCAATGGTATCGATGTAGGAGCTTTAGGGTCCAAGGGAGGTTTATCTTTAGGTTGGAAAGACAACTATTTAGTTACCTTGAGGAGTTTCTCTCAATATCATATTGATGTTATTATTCAAGACGATGAGGAGGGATCTTTGTGGAGGTTCACGGGTTTTTATGGGAACCCAGAGGAACAAGATAGGAGCTTGTTATGGAATTTATTCAAAAAATTGGGTCAAGATCAAACAATTCCTTGGCTGGTTGTAGGGGATTTTAATGAGATTACTTACTCATTTGAAAAGAGAGGTGGACGTCTCTGATCAAAAAGATAGATGCATGAATTTCGTTCAATGTTAGAATATTGTGAGTTAAGTGACTTGGGCTTCATTGGTAGATAGTTCACATGGGAAAGGGGTAGGTTGGCATCAAACAACATCAGGGAGAGGCTTTGTAACAGCCCGATTTTGGGCCTAGTCGGAATAGTGGTTTTGGGACCACAAATCCAACGAGGAAAAAATATTATTTTTATTATTGTTTTATGGTCTACAATTTCACAAAATGATTTCCTGAAATTTTCATTTGAAAATTTTGACGTTTGGGCACTCAAATTAGTCAAAAGGACTAAATCATAAAAAGTGAAAAAGTTGAGTTCTACATGCTAGAGGTGTCCAATTGTTATGAAATTTTAAATTGAAGGTCCTTATATGGTAATTAGACCATTGGTTAAGTTGGTGGACAAAAAGGGACATGGTTAGGCTTGTTTCCAAAGTTTTTCATTAAGGGCATTTTGGTCATTTAGTTATTAAAATGAATTAAAAATAAAAACAAAAACAAAAGCCCAAAAATTTGTCCATCTTCCTCCTTGGCCGAAATTTGCAAGAGGAAGCCATGGCTAGGGTTTTTCAAGCTTTCAATGTAACACCCCTTACCTGTATCCGCACCCAGGACAGGATACGAGACATTACCGGACTTAAACATACACATACATGTAAAACCGAGCCATAAAATTTCAACCAATTTAAAAACATTAAAAAACATTTATATCATCCCTTATACGGGCCTACGAGGCCCAAAACATACATCGGGGTTTGTTCGGGACTAAACCGAGAACTTCTAGAAATTTTACAACACTTAGGAAATTTTCCATGTTTGGAGAGTCACAAGCCCGTGTCCTCAGCCTATGTAACTCTCTGTTTATGATGCCAGCAACGAAATAGGGTTACACGGCCAAGTCACACACCCATGTGCTAAGGCCGTGTCCCCCACACGGCTAAGACACACGGCCGTGTCTCTGCCCATGTGGCCAACACTTAGGCTATTTTCCAAGCCTTGATCAACCATAAACCCTCACACATTTATACAACATCAAGGACATATAACATGACATCCATTTAATGATTAAACATCTTCAATTAGGTCACAAACATAGCATTTGCATGTCATGATACATGTGTTTTACATACTCATTTTATACCAAGTTAAACATACCAATTCACACTCATCTAGCCTTGTCTATTATGATATCACTTATACTTTTATACCATGGTTACCATCATACCAAAAGATTTCAACTTAATCATCAAACATTCATATTCAAGGCTAACTCATAACTTTATAAAATACTAACATATTTCACATGCGTAGAATAACATGATTGTCTAAGACATTGCACACCATATCAAGTCACATACTCACATCACATGAAACTTTTAAGCTTGTGCATGCACATATAATAGGGTTACAACCCAATAATCAATATAAGCCACATCTCATGGCTATATACAATTGAATCATTATAAGTAAATACATTTGGCCAAATCATGAAACACATATATCAAAAGACTAAGTCTCTATACATGCCACTCACTTGAAAACACTTAAGATTTATTAATACCTCAAATTGATAATTTGATAGTGTGATGCTGCATCTGACGACCTCCAACCCCAAGCTAACCTGACAACACTAAAGAAATGGAGAGGAGGGAGTAAGCTTTATAGCTTAGTAAGTCCATATAAAAATAAAAAGCAACTTTCTCAAGGTAATACAATCATAATTACACTTTTACTTATGTTCTGGTCTAACTGTTTTCTCGAGTCATAGTTACTAAATTATTTATATCTTGAGATACGGAACTTCAAATTAAGATCTGCTAATTTTTCCTAAGACTAGACTCAAATATATTCTTACCATAAAATTTTTCAAAATTTTTGGTGTAACCAATAAGTACAGTTTATTCTTTAAAGTTACCCTTGTTCTGCTGTTTGACAGCTTTGACCTTTCTTTACTAGAAATTGACTTAATTTCCTAATAGTCATTATCGATTACCATCCTTATGAAATTCTAAACACATATAAGCTAAAATTCCTAAAATACCCTGACCCTTCTAGGCCTAATTTTGGGATATTACATGCCTCGTCAAATAAACATCAAAATGACAACAATAACAGTCATAATAAAGGAATCCATAATTATTTTCATACAATTTTTAATAATTTTCTAAAGTCGGAATAGGGGAACCTGAAATCATTCTGGCCTTGTCTCACTAAAGTTCAAATATCTCATAATATGAAATTATTTTGCTTATACGGTTTCTTCTATGTAAGACTAGACTCAATAAGATTTAATTTAATATTTTTTTCAACCTCTAATTTGACTTCCAAAATTTTTGATGGATTTTCAAAGTCAGACTACTACTGCTGTCCAAAACTATTTTAGTGCAATACAATGATAACTATCATAAAATTGTTTCCAACTAATCATGAACTCACCATTTCATGGATCGCATACTCATTTACACAATAGAGCTCAATATAAAAGTCGTTATTTCTCATGGGCATACTTAACCATACATCCCATCGATCAAGGTAATTTTTACTAAATACCTACACAATCAATCAACAAGTTAGTCACATGTATATCAATATGCATAGATGAGCTCATTATATCATGTACACATTCAAATTCATATTTCTCAAGTCATTTACATGTACTTTATCCATTGAATCATTGAATTCCCAATGGATATTTCATCATTTAGTACATTCTAGATGTACAATTTACTGACTGTCAATTCATATTCAGTAGTACCCTTTCGGTACACTCTCGAGCCACATCTTTTACAACAGAATTACCAATCCAGGTTAAATTCTAGCTGTGCCATGTACTCTAACAGCTTTGTCGGATTACCTGTCTAGGTTAAATCCTCTTTATGACAAAGAATTCCTTACAGAGTCTAATCTAGATTACCAGTCCAAGCTAAATCCAGCCAATTAGGATTACCAGTCCAGGCTAAATCCTAATTGAAACATATGATCGATAGACTCATTTTAGGATTACCTGTCCAGGAAAAATCCTTTCTACACTGAGATCAATGGATTACCCGTCCAGGCTAAATCCTTTCTGAAACGCATGCAGGATCCCATTTCAAGTGAGAAATAACTTATCCATCGGAATTGAGTATTCGAACGGATTATAACTCTTTTCACTCAATTTCGTGATTATGGACATTTTCATACAATTCAATATTTGTACATTACATATTCAATACAACACAATAATAGAATCAACATATTTTCATGTTTATTTAAGCATTAAACATATAATAAAAATAACATGTTGCATTATTTTCATACAAACTTAACTCGATACCAAAAATGGTGAAAAAGACCTAACCGTCAAATATTTGTTTTCCCTCCGTTCTAGGCCCAAATCTCATTTTCTTTGATCTAAAATATCACATTTAGCACACTTATTAGTCACATTACTCATTATGACCCAAAAATCATATTATGGCACAATTACATTTTTGCCCCTAAACTTTGTCATATTTACACTTTTTCCCCTAGGCTCGTAAAATAATTTTTATTCAATTTTTTTGCACTTTAAGCCTAGAAGAATCATTTTCATAACTATAGAAGCCCACAATTTCTACTAAATCACACTTTTATGACATATTTTATAACTTTTACAAATTAGTCATTTTTAGCGTTTTCACCGAAAACTACTTAGTAAAAGTCGTTTAACACACAAAAAAACATTCATATTCCTTACTTCAGAATCAAAATACACACATGTAGCACATGGGTAAATTTTTAAACATCAACCCTAGCTCAAATAAATGGTAGAAATAGATAGATTTTGTTCTGGGGATTACAAAAACGTAAAACTCATTAAAAACAGGGCTAGAACGGACTTACAATCGAGCTTGGAAGATTGAAAAACCCTAGCCATGGTTTCTCCAAAAATTGGCTTTTAATTTTGTTTTTAATTCATTTTAATTACTAAATGACCAAAATGCCCTTAGCTTAAAAATATTCTATTTCACTTATTTCATGTCCATTTTTGTCCAAAAAATTAACCAATGCTATAATTACCATATAAGGACCTCCAATTTAAAATTTCATAACAATTGGACTCCTCTAGCATGTAGAACTCAACTTTTGAACTTTTTGTGATTTAGTCTTTTTGACTAAATTGAGTGCCCAAATGTCAAAATTTTCAAACAAAATTTTCACAAAATCATTTCGTGAAATTGTAGACAATAAAAATATAATAAAAATAAATTTTCTTACATCGATTTTGTGGTCTCGAAACCACTATTCTAACTAGACCCTAAATCGAGATGTTACATTCAAACTCGATTGTAAGTCCGTTCTAGCCCCGTTTTTAATGATTTTCACATATTTGAAATCCTTGTAAGATGATCTAGCTATTTCTACCATTAATTTGAGATATGATGAAGGTTTAGGTTTTGACCCATGTTATAAATTTGTGTATTTTGATGTTTAATGGTAGATTATGCATGTTTATGGTTAGGGAAACAACTTTTACTAAGTGATTTTCGTTGAAAACGTTCAAAAGGACTAAATTGTAAAAGTTATAAAATATTTGGTAAAAGTGTGTTTTGATGCAAATTATGGGCTGCTATAGTTATGAAAATGATTTGGCTAGGCTTGTATGTTAAAGAAATTGAATAAATTTCATTTTACGAGCCTAGGGGCAAAAGTGAAATTATGATAAACTTTAAGGGCAAAAACTTAATTTTGCCATAGTATGATTTTTGGGTCACGTTGAGTAATGTGACTAGTAAGTGGGCGAAATGTCATGTTATAGATCAAAGAAAACGAGATTCGGGCCTAGAACGAGGGAAAACGAGTAAATTGACGGTTAAGTCCCTCTTTGCCGTTTTGGTGTCGAGGTAAGTTCGTATGTAAATAATGTTATGCTATGCTTGTATTTTAAATATTCTAAATGCTTTGATAATGTATGAAATAAATGATTGATTCTATGATCGTATTTGACGAAGTTCAGAAAGTGAAAAAATCCCGTTTGAACCTTAAGAATAGAATAGGATACGAGTGAAAGGTCATTGAGGATTTTTGTGATATATGTGTGATTATGTGATCCGAGTACTGGTCTCGTACGTCTTCCAACGGCTAGGTAGTTCGGCATGTGTTGCAGATACCTGATAGCTTGTGTGAGTAGCACTACGTAGTTACGTCTTGACCGTCAGCTTGTGTGAGCAGGCCCAAGATTAACTTGAGAGCGAGCATTTATGTGATATGAGATAAAAGGTAGCTTTGGCTACATATGTGGCACTTATGTACAAAGACTTTTCGTGTATCCATTTAGTATTCCAAGTGTTCAACGGGTATGCCAAAAATGAGAAAGTAAGTGGTTATGTTATGAAATGGTACATGTATGTACGTAAAGATTTTAAGTATTGACTCATGTTATTGTGAGTTATGATCACTATGAAAGTGACTTTGAGATATCCCTACGATTGTTGATTTATGGTCATGATGTATAAATGCATGTAAACACGATTGATGACTATATGTTTGGCCTTGGTGGCCCAATTGATTGGTGAGATAATAAATGTTGTTCATTTGAATTGTGATTTATTGGTCATGAGTGAAAGGAAATATTGGCCTAATTACCTATTAAAATGGTTAAGAAAGTATAGAAAGAAAGAGTTATTACAATTTGATATATGTTGAGCTATATTCATGAAAACATGAATATACATAAGTAACGTGTACTTTACTAAGATGTTTAAAATGATTTGCTAGTTATGAAACATGCTATAATGGAGAAATTATGGCTGCTAGACTGAAAGTCGAGTAATGTTAAATTATTTTAATAAATCAAAAGAGAGTAAACATGTGAATAGGTTATATTACAACCTTGAGATTTATAGCTATTTTTATATTAACTTGTGCTTATATTGTCAAGCATAGTATATGACTAGCATGAGTTGCTTATTATTTTCATATGGACTTACTAAGCTTTAAGCTTACTCCCCTTTTTCCTTTCCCATCTCTTATAGTTTAATTTAGCTAGCTCGGGTTAGAGACCGCTGGAGATGCCATCACACTATCAAG
Organism: Gossypium arboreum; assembly: GCF_025698485.1. NCBI lineage: Eukaryota > Viridiplantae > Streptophyta > Magnoliopsida > Malvales > Malvaceae > Gossypium > Gossypium arboreum. The sequence goes on from NC_069082.1 coordinate 34,780,344, forward strand.
CTATCATTTGGGTATAGGTGAACACAAGTATTTTAAGTTTATGGCATGTATAGGGTCTTTGTCTTTCGATTAATTATGTCATTGTTAATGTGGCCAAATGTGTTGGCTTAAAATGGTTTATGGTCCAATTTGTATAAGGCTATGGGATGTGGCTCATATTGATTATTTGGTTGTAAACCTATTCATATATGCATGCGCGTGCCAAGGTCATACATGATATTGTTAAAATTGTTTGGCATGGATGAAATTTAGATGTGGCTATGGATGTTTGATGATGGAATTGTGAGTGAGTGGAAGATAATAACTAAAACATGAGTATGTTAAATGGAAGTAAACTTCAACTCTTAGTGCATGCAAATTTATAAATTCGGCTTGACAAAGTATGAAGTTTTATGTACGTATTAGTAAAGATGAAATGATCATGATCATGTCTTGTTTGTGTATGTTTAAGTGCTCACTTATGCCATGCTAAGTTCCTTTGAAGTCATGTATGTGTTTGTACAATTAAGGGTGGCAACTGGATTGGAAAATAGCCTTAAAGTTGTCCACACGGGTAGACATACAGGCATGTGTCTAGGCCGTGTGAGACACACGGTCAGCTCTCATGGGCGTGTAATCTGGTCGTGTGTCCCCTGCACCCTAATTAGGTAAAATAGAATGCCCAGTAGTAAACATATGGGTAGAGGCACGACCGTATGTCTCAGCGGTGTGAAGGACACGGCCTTAGCACACAGGCGTGTGACTTGGCTGTGTGACCCTATTTCAATTTATGACGTCATAAACAAAGAGTTACATGGGTTGAGGACACAAACGTGTCCCAAGCCCACACGGGCGTGTAATCCTCCAAAATAAGAAAATTTTCTAAGTGTTGTATAAGTTCCGAAAGTCCTCGATTTAGTTTCGAACCACCCCTAATGTATGTTTTGGGCCTCGTGGGCCCATATAAGGGACGATATGCATGTGAATGAAAAGTTTTAAATTTGGACAAAAATTTAGGCCTCGATTTTGTATGATTGTGTGAGTTTATGTATGGTAGCTCCTCGTACCCTGTTCCAGCGTCGAATACGGGTAAGGGGTGTTACAAGCTTATAGGGGTGTTGCGAATATGGAGTGGTAGAGTCTATTTCTCGATTATATAGTTGTGCATTTGCATCATTCCATATTTGATCATTGTCCTCTTTTAATTGACACAAAGGGAGTTGCTAGACGAAGGCTGAGGACAAGTAGTTATAAGTTTCGTTTTGAGGCTAACTGGTGTTTGGAGGAATCTTATGAAGAGGGGATCTGGCGCCAATGGGTACTATCTTCTAATGATGTGCCGATTAAGTTAGAAAAACTAAGTGGGTATGTAACAGCCCGATTTTGGGGCTAATTAGAATAGTGATTTCAGAACCATTAAATTGAGGTCGAGGAAATTATTTTAAATATCATTTTATGTATTGTGGAATGATTAGATAAGTACATGAAAATTTTGGTGAATTAATTTTAGCGATTTATTGCTTAATTGTGAAAAAGGACTAAATCGCATAAAGTGTAAAAGTCCTATTTTGTTAGATAAGGGTTTCAATTAGCTAAAGAACCTAAATTAGGGGCCTTAAAGAGCAATTAGACCCCCTAATTCTTAGGCTAGCCAGCCATAGGGGACAGAATTGATGGGAAAGTCAAAATTAGGTGGTGTTTGGTCACCAATTTTGACTAGCTTGAATAAAATAAACAACAAAAGGTTTTATTTTTTTTTTTCATTCTTTCTTCTTCCACCGAAAAATTGGCCATTAGAGGGGTTTTTAAAGCTTGAAAATTTCAACAACTTTTAGCCTTCACAAGTAAGTGATTTTCATGACTTTTCTTAATGATTTTTACATTTTTGGACCCCTTGAAGCAAGAGCTTTTAAATGAGGGGACTATTTTGCAAAATGGTTGAAGGTCTATGGTTTTGTCAAGAGAGCATTTAGGTTGTTTTCTGAATTTTTATGGAAGAATATGATCCTTTGGTGAGTAATAAACAACTTTTGTGAATGGATTTCTCATGAAAACCCTAATAGGAACTATTTTGCATGAATTGTAAAATAGATGATAAATGTGTGAAATAGTGGAAATTTTGGATTACTATAAGAGTAAAAAGGGTTCGGCTAGGCTTATAATATGAAGAAATTCAATAAAAATTGATTTTTGAGCATAGAGGTAAAATGGTCATTTTGTGAAAGTTTAGGGGCAAAATAGTCATTTTGCCTAATTATGAACTTTTAGGCATTTAAATTGATATGCTGATGAAATAAATGAATTTTATTAATTTAGATCAAGAGAAACGTGATTTAGGTCTTGATCGAGGTAAGAACAAAGTTTACGAGGATTAAGCTAGTCTTCATCATTTTGTATAGAGGTAAGTACATATGTAAATAATGTCTTATTGAAGCTTACTTTGGCATATTTTAAAAATATACATGCTTAATTAGCTTATTTTTGTTATGTATCTAAATTCTAATTATTGCTATGAATGTATGAATGACATGTTATCTAAGTAAATTTACAATGTGAGCAAATGCGATGCTATTTGATTTGATATGAATTCCCATTGAACCTTAGACATAGCATAGGATACAAAGGGGCATGCTAAGAAAATTATGTGGTCTGAACTCATGAGTTGAGTCTGAGTTCATGAGATAAATGCTATAGGTAACGTGGGTCTGGGTACTGACTTTGTGTACAGACCCGTGAGTGGCTCAAGGAGCAAACGTTACATAATAGCTATGGGGTCCAGGTCCTGACTTGATAAAAAGGCCCATGAGTAGCTCAAATGTGAGCATTTCATAGCACGAGGTAGCCCTGATTTTCTTATATGGCATTTAGATGCAAATTCCTCCCGTATCCATATGTATTTCGAGAGTTCAACGGGTAACCCAAAGATTTAGTGGGTGAATACTTTGATGAGGTATGTATACCGAACTCATGGTTAGGACCTGAGTAAAGAACGAGGTGTATTAAGTATACATGAATGAAATGAAAAGTAAAATAGAGGCGTTAAGTGATTTATATCCTTTTCAGCATGACAAGCTACCGTTGGGTGAATATGATTTTCTTATAATTACACTTTAATTGCATATATGTACTTACTAAGCTCCCACGCTTACCCTTCTTTCTTTTCTTTCATTTTAGTGCCACCAAGCTAGCATCGGGGATCCAGTGACATCAAAAGCTTCGATCACACTTGTAATGGCCTAAATTCAACGTTATCGGAATAGTGGTTTCGTAACCACAAATTCGATTTAAAGAGAAATTTATTTCAATATTTTTTCATGAAAATTGATATGATAGGAAAATCGTATGAAAATATTGATAGAAAAATTTTACCGATTTAGTGGTTAGTTAGAAAAAGAAATTATTGAAGAAATTGGGTAAAATAAGGTATCGGGACCTCTATCTCGTAAAACCGAGTCGAAAATAATTTTATAAATATTTATGAAATGTTAGTAATATGGTATAAAAATTTCATTAGGAAATTTTAATGTTTGGATAGTTAATTAAATAAAAAGGACTAAATTGTAAAAGGTGTAAAAGTGGATAGGATGATTAAATAGCTTAAGTGTCTAATGAGAGAGGATTTAAAAGGCAATTAGACCCAAAATTTATTTGGGCTGGACGGCAATGGCATGAAATCAGCAAGAAAATTGATAAATTAAGGGCAAAATGGGAATATTGCAAAATTAACTAAATAAAACTAGGACTAAATAGGAAATATCTAGATTTCTCTTCATTTCTCTTCAATTCCAGCAGCTAAAAATGCCATAGGACGGTTCTCTAAGCAGGTATTCCATAATTTTTGCACCAAGTGAGTTAATCCTTGCCTTTTTCTTGTAATTTTTGTGTTTCTAAGACTTTTACAACTGGGTCCTACTATTAAATTCATTAGTTTTTTATTTCATGGATGAAATTGAAAGTCACCATGGTTGAGTGCTGTAAGTTTATGATGAAATAGAATGAAATTAAAGCTTTAATTTGTTTATGAGATGATTTTATTAGGTAATTTCAATAGAAATTGATTTTTAGGACCTAATTGTGAAATGTTTGGAATTAAACTCTATTGCTGAAATTTTGATTCCTAAAGGTTGTATACTAGTTTAAGGTGATAGAATAACGTGTTAATTGAGAAAAATCAGCTCAATTGAGAGGCTAATTGAGTAGGGACGGCATTGTTATTTATTAAAGGCTTAGAGGAAAAATGGTAATAAACAGCTTGCACTAAAACAATATTAGATAGCAGTAGTAAACTAACTTTGAAAAATATAGAAGAAACGGTGTAAGCAATGGATCTGTAAATCATGAGATATAATGAATTTTGTGAGACAAGGTCAGAATGAATTCGAGTTCCCCTGTTCTAACTTTGAAAAATCATAAAAAAATTAATAAAAATAATTATAGGCTTAAATTTATATGCATATAATCCTGAATGAGTCTATTTTCAAGAGAAACAAATGGGAACATCATCTGAATTCTGTCTGAATAGATAATTAATTTTTAGTGAAGAAGAGTCAGAACTATCAGATAGCAGAACAGGGGTGACTTTAAAGAATAAACTGTACTTATTGGCTAAACAAAAAATTCTGAAAATTTTATGGTAAGAAGATATATGAGTCTAGTTTCAGGAAAATTAAGGTATCTTAATTTGGAGTTCCATAGCTCGAGTTATAAATAACTTAGTGACTATGGCTCAAATAGAAAGCTTTGAATAAACTATAAATAATAATAATAATAAAATTATAGAAATTGTTGCATATGAACATGAAATGTATTAAACCGATAATTAAATTTATTTATTTAGATCCGAAGATTCAAATCTGAAGCTAGATCGAGGAAAGGAAAAAGTTCAGATTAGTAGATTTTTGTACACGAACAAGTATCAAGGTAAGTTCGTAACTTGAATTATATTCTTAAATGCCTGAAATGTATGTTATTGATGTGAATATGATTTGAATGTTCATTGTATGAAAATTGATAAAACATTGATATATTTGATAAAAAGGGAGAAGAAATCTCAGTTGAATGAAAGGAAATTTCAATGGATCTCGAAAAGGAATTGACAAGAAAAGGATCTAGCCAGACGGGTGATCCTATCCTAATATAGCCCTCCCGAAGAATATGTGGAAAATGCATTTAGCACGGACGGGTAATCCGAATTAGGGTCGAATTTAGCCTCGACTGGTAATTCAAATCCAAGCTCATTAGAGTGATTGTCGTTTGAGGATTTAGCTCGACCGGTAATCCCGACAATACTCTATGAGTTTATATTACAGGATTTAGCTCGACCGTAATCCATTGTAAGGATGAGGTTTATGGAGTGTGCTCTCGAAATGGAAAAAAGCACATGAATATAAATTGACGGACGGAAATGTACACTAAAAGTGTACCTCTGAAAATCCATCGAAAATTTCAAGAAATTCAATGGGATAAATATGAAAAAAAAAATATAAGGAAATGGAAATCATGGTATTGATGAGTTCATCAATCATAGTATATATTATTGGTACATGGAAATTATTGTACTAACTTGAATGTTGAGTTTGTGCATGTTAGGGTAATAATGCATTGAATAGATATAGGAATGTTTATTGTATTGTATTGAAAATATTAGGTAAGTATAATTCTTGTTACATGAGCTTACTAAGCACAAAGTGCTTACCCTGTTTCATTTTCCCCTGTTTTGTAGTGTTAAGAGCTCGGAGGTCGGATTTGGTCGGAGACACCTCACACTATCAACCTCAGGATTTCGGTATATAAAGAAACTTTATTTTGGAAATCAATCGCATGTATAAGCTAATAAAGTAAATGTTAACATGAAATGAATGTAAAGTTAGCCATTAGTATGGTTAACAAACTTGGTTTTGGGTATGTGATAACGTTATCTTATAAATATGCATGAATTTATCTTGAAAATATGTTGAATTGGTTTGGTTGTTGTGGATTGGTCTCGATTTAATATTGCAGGGAAGGTTAGATATTTATAAAGGGGCTATATTGAATATAAAAAAAATTGTAAACTCCGGTAATACCTCGTATCCTATTCCAGCAACGAATACGGGTAGGGGTATTACAACACTATCACTCAAAACCTTGGTATAGCTGGTTTTGTCGTTTTGTTTTCTAGCATGTATAGGGACTCAAGTCTTTGTTTAGTGTTTTGTTAGTTAGCCATAATGTGTTGGCTCATATGATGAATATGATACTCATTTTGTATAAGGCCATGGATGAGGGTCAATATTCAGTTTGATTTATAAATAGAAGGTGATGTTTTCATAGATGAGTAAATTGCATAAATGAAATGTTGTCTATTGTGGTTATTTTGGCTATGTGATGTGCCCTTATGTTAGTATAAAGTGATTATTGTGCAGGTTACATGAGTAAGGGTGACAAAAAGGCTTGGTAAATAGCCTTATTTTGTCATACAGGTAGGCACACGGGCGTGTGTGACACACGGTCCACCACATGGGCATGTGATATGGCCGTGTGTCCCCTGCACGTAAGAATTGTAAATCAGTATGCATGGTAGTAAAGACATAGGGGTGGAGACACGGTCGTGTGTCTCAGTCATACGAAGGGCACGGCCTAGCACACGGGTGCGTGTCTTGGCCATGTGGCCCTTAAGGATTGTTGACGTCAGAAATAGAAAGTCCAGGTTTTTGCACATGGGCTAGGACATGGCGTGTCATAGCCGTGTGAAGGACACAGGCTAGAGACACGGGAGTGTTCCAGGCCGTGTGAAAACCCCTGTAGGTGTGCATTTAGACTTAATTCCACACGGGTATAGGACACCGGCGTGTCCCTATATTGCTTAGGTTGTGTGAGCCATACGGGCCAATAGCACGACCATGTTGAAATGTCACACGGGAGTGTTGCCCCTCCCACACGGGCGTGTGCCCCTGTGTTAAGAGTTACTTTCAGAGTTCTTTAAAAGACTCGGATTGTTTCCGAATGGGTTACAATGGATGTTTTGGGCTTAGTAAGCTCTTATTAAGGAGCTTATAAATGAAATTGAAAATTTTTTAATTTGACCATGTTTTGGTGTTATTAAAATGTTTATATGCATAAGTTTAAGTTAGGTAATGTCTCATATTCTGACCCGGCGAGGGGCTCGAGTGTGGGATGTTACAGGGTATCTACAAAGGTGGAGTCGTCACATTAAAATAGATAGAGTGGTGGGGAAGTGAAATTTAGAGGAGTGGTTATTAGAGCTTTATGATCAGGAGCGAGAGGATAATGTTTTAGCGGAAATTTCTAAGATTCAATTAGGTGTTAATTTGGAAGCAAATAAGGAGGAATTGTTTTGGGAACAAAGGACTTGTGTCAACTAGTTGAAAAATGGTGATCGCAATACTAGTTTTTTTTTTTTTCATAAGGTTGTAGTAAGTTGAAAGAAAAAAGTAAAATTGAAGGATTAGAGAATAATGAAGGAAGATGGGTTTCTGAGGAGAAGGAAATGTTGCATATTGTAGCGGATTATTTTATGGAGTTGTTCAATGTATCGAATTCAAGCGATGACACACGAATTTTGGGCTTTGTGCAATGGAAGATCACAAACAACATGAATAAGGATCTTTTGTGGTCGTTTACAAAGGGTGAAATATGGGCGACAATGAAGACAATGTCCCCAGTTTGAGTATCAGGTATTGTTAGGTTTCCGACGTCTTTTTACCAAAGGGACTTGCATATAATATGCCATCATGTTACCCAATATTGTTTAGCAGCTTTGAACTAAACCCAAAAATATGATGCAATTCAGACCTATTAGTGTGTGCAATGTCATTTACAAAATAATGGCCAAAGTTATTGTTGGACAGATGCGTGGGCTATTAGATTATTGCATAGATAAGGCCAAAAGGGCTTTTATACTGGGAAGGTAGATTTCTAATAATGTGTTAGTTTCTTATGAGGTTTTACACTCCCTCAAAAAGAGAAAAGTGGGTAAAAAAGGAAATTTTGTGTTTAAACTCGATATGAGTAAAGCATATGATCGAATGGAGTTAGATTTTTTAGCTAGGATGATGATTAAGTTGGGTTTTCATGCAAGCAGGGTCACTTTAGTAATGAGATGTGTTTGTTCTGTATCCTATACAGTGCGGGTAAGTAGTAAAGTCAATGATCATTTTTGGCCCTCGGGAGGACTACGACAAGTTGACCTACTTAGTCCATATTTTTTCTATTGTGTTGAGGGCTTTTCTACACTGTTGAATATGGAAAAGATGAATAGGGATATGAAGGGGGGCACAGATTGGTAGAGAAAGGTTAGCTATCAACCATCTTTTCTTTGTGGATGACTGCGTACTGTTTCGCGATGCTTTTAGGGCAGGTGCTCAGACTGTATGAAATTTAATTTTGGAGTATAAATCTATTTTTGGTTATAATGTTAACTTTGACAAGTCCTTTGTCTTCTTTGGCTCGAACGTGGAAGCAGAGGAAAGAGATGCGGTAGGAAAGGTTTTGGGAGTAAGAATAGTGCAAAACCCAAAACAATTTTGGGTTTGCCAATAATGGTAGGTAGGTAGAAAAGCAGATCTTTTTCACACTATGTTGACCGATTTTGGAAAAGGGTTGAGGGTTGAGGATTGGAGTACTTAATTTTTATCACTAGGGGGAAAAAGGTCTTTATAAGATCAATGCTACAAGTGATTCCTGTGTACGCAATGTAGTGTTTTCTCTTACCAAAATTATTATGTCGAAAATTGAAAAATATTTTAAATAAGTTTTGATGGACTAATAATAAATCTTTTAAAGTTATCAATTGGACCAGTTGGATATCATTATGCAAATCAAAAACTGATGGTGATCTGGGGTTTCATAAGTTAACTAAGTTTAATACCACATTGTTGACGAAGCTGTGTTGGTGTATTTTAACCCAGCCCACTTGTTTGATAACTGAAGTGTTCAAAGCCAAATATTTTCCTCAATCAAATTTTATGTCTACAAGAATAGGTGCTTACCCATCTCTTACCTGGAGGAGCATTTGGAGTGCTTAAGGGCTGATTGAAAAAGGTATGAGTTGGCCTACTAGGAATGGGGAGCAAGTGAACATATGGAATTGCTAGTGGCTGCCTGAACCTGGAAATGAGAAGATATCATATCTGAACATTAATATTAGATGGACTATGGTAAATCAATTAATTAAAGAAGATACTTCTACCTAGAATGCAGATAGAGTTTGAATGCTACTTGAACCATGTAACACTCCCTACTCGTATCCGTAGTCAGAATAGGGTACAAGACATTACCGTAACTTATGGAACCAATTTTCATTTACCTGAACCAAGTACCATTTATTTATCGAAAATTATTATTACGTCCCTTAGATGGGCTTCCAAAGCCTAAATTATGCATCGGGACCAGACCGAAACCAAAATAGAACCACATGGAATTTTTCGCAAAATCCCCAAATTATACTTATTCTAGCCATGCCAATAGCTAGGTTACAAACATCTATTTCCATGTAAACATTGGTATTTAGTTTATACATGATATTCTTTCAAAATAAGTCATTTTTATATACCAAAAGATATGGGTTGATAGTGTGATAAGGCTCCGACTAATCTCCGACTTTCGAGCTCCCGAGCACTACAAAACAAAGAAAGGGACAACAAGGTAAGCACATGGTGCTTAGTAAGTTCATGCAACAGGAATTATACTTACTATACTTATACATCCATCATTTAACAACACAAGCACACAACCAATTCACATAAACATATACCTATCACATAAAACTCAACTTTTGCATTGGTTAAGCAACATCATATAAATTCAATACAAAGATAAATAATTGATGAGCTCATCAATTCCATAATTTTCATGTTCTTCCATTTCTCATATTTATCCCGTTAAATTTCTTGGAGTTTCGATGGATATTCAGTAGTACACTTTTTTGTACAATTCTGGGTCCGTCAATTCGTACACATATGGGTATACCCCTCTTCCAGAAAGCACACTCCCGCGAACCTCATTTCTTACAGCGGGATTACCAGTCCAGGCTAAATCCCCTGCAATGACAATTACTCTAATGAGATTAATTTGGATGACCCGTCAGGGCTAAATCCATTTCACACCTATTCTTCGGGAGGGCTATATCATTAGGATCACCCGTCTGGGCTAGATCCTTTGTACCGTCAATTCCCGTTTCAGTGATCCATCAAAGTCCATTTCATTCAACCAGGATTTATTTCCCCTTTTTATCGAGAATTATCAATTTTTCATCAAATATCATACAATGAACATCCAAACCATATTCACATCAATAAACATACATTCCAAGCATTTAAGAATATAATTTAAGTTACACAAACTTACCCGTAACAATTTGTAGTAGTTGTAGAGATTTTAAGGACTATTCGATAACTTTTTTCTTCCCTCGTTTATCTTCAATTTCCTGATCTATAATAAAAAAAAATTTCATTTATCAGCATCTAATTTAAATCTAGTTTATTTCACAGTTTATACCTATCAATTTTCAAAATTGCATATTTACCCCAAATTTTACAATTTTTACAATTTGGTCCCTACTCAATTAACCCCTCAATTGAGTTGATTTTTCCTCAATTAACACTTTATTCTATCATCTTAAACTACTTCACAAATTTGGAAATCAGAATTTCAGCATCAAATCTTAATTCCAAACTTTTTCACAATTGAGTCCTAAAAATTAATTTCTACTAAAAACATTTAGTAAATCCATCTTTTGATAAAATTAAAACTTTAAATCCATGTTTATTCATCATAAACTTCCAGTACTCAACCATGGTAACTTTCAATTTCATCCATCAAATAAAAAAAATGAATTTAATAGTAGGACCTAGTTATAAAAGTCTTAAAAACATAAAAATTACAAGAAAAATGCAAGAATTAACTCACTTGATGCAAAAATTATGAAATACCAGCTTAAAGAACCCCTCCTATGGCGTTTTGGCTGATGAGAATGAAGAAAAATCAAAAGAAATCTAGATATTTCGACTTTAGTCTTAACTTTATTTACTTAATTTGCAATATTCCAATTTTGTCTTTAAATCATCAATTTTCTTGCTGATTTCATGCCCTTTCCGTCCAGCCCAAATAAATTGGGGTCTAATTGTCTTTTAAATCCTTTCTCATTAGACACTTAAGCTATTTAATCATTCTAGTAACTTTTACACCTTTTTTAATTTAGTCCTTTTTATTTAATTGACTACCCAAACATTAAAATTTTCTAACGAAATTTTAATACCACAATACCAAAATTTCATAAATATTGATAAAAATATTTTCAGCTCAGTTTTATGAGATCGAGGTCTCGATACCTTGTTTTTACCCAATTTCTTTAATAATTTTTTTCTAATTAACCACCGAATCGATAAAATTTTTCTATCGATATTTTCATACGACTTTCCTATCATAGTAATATTCATGCAATAATTTTTAAAATAAATATTCTTTTTAAATCAGATTTGTGGTTACAAAACCACTGTTCCGATGACCCTGAAATTTAGGCCATTACAACTCTTCCCCTTTAAGGATTTTCATTCTAAAAAATATTACCAATAAAGAGGTTCGAGTATTGTTTCCTCATTGCCTCCTCCGGTTCCCATGTTGCTTCTTCAATCCCGTACTTTTGCCATAGTATTTTTACCAAATTTATCTTTTTGTTTCTGAGCTCATTTGTCTCTTGTGCCAAAATTTTACTCAGTTCTTCACTATAAATCATATCAGGCTGAATCTCAATCTCTGTCGGAAAAATAACATGTGAAGGATCTGACCGATATCGCTGTAGCATAGACACGTGGAAAACATTATGAATTCTATCAAGTTTTGGTGGCAAAGCTAAACGGTATGAACAGGTCCAATCCGTTCCGTTATCTCATATGGTCCGATGAACCGTGGGCTCAATTTACCTTTTCGACCAAATCGAAGTACTTTTTTCCTTGGTGATACTTTTAAGAATACCTTGTCACTGACTTGAAATTCAATCTCTTTTCATTTCAGGTCGGCATAAGATTTTTGACGATTAGAGGCTGCTTTCAAGCTATTCTGAATCACTTTTACTTTTTCTTCAGTTTTTCGAATCAAATCAGCCCCATATAACTTTTTCTCGCTAAGCTCTGTCCAATATAATGGAGTTATACATTTTCTACCATACAAAGCTTCAAGCCATTTTAATACTAGACTGATAACTGTTATTATAGGCAAATTCAATCAAAGGCAAATAATTTTCCCAGTTAACTTCAAACTCTAACACACAACATTGGAGCATATCCTCTAATACCTGACTTACATGTTCTGACTGGCCATCAGTCTAAGGATGAAATGTGATACTAAAATGCAATTGAGTTCCTAGATCTTTTTACAATTTATCCTAGAAATGAGACGTGAACCGGGGATCTCTATCCGAGATAATAGAAACTATCACTCCATGTAACCTGACAATCTCAGATACATACAATTCAGCCAATTTATCTAAGGAAAAATCCATACGTACCGGTATAAAATGTGTTGACTTTGCTAACCGATCAACAATTACCCAAATGGCATCTTTCTTCTTTGGTGGCAATGGTAATCCTGACACAAAATCTATAGTAATTCTTTCTCATTTCCATTCTGATATAGTAATTGGCTGGAGTAATCCCAAGGGTACCTGATGTTCTGCTTTGACCTATTGACATATCAAACATCTTAATACAAACTCAGAAATATCACGTTTCATACCTGGCCACCAGTACAGCTTCTTCAAATCATATTATACATTTTATTACTTCCCGAATGTATAGACATAATACCACTGTATGCCTCGTGTAAAATATTCTATACAAGCTCTGAATTCTTCAATACACATACTCTGCCTCTGAATAATAAACAACCATCAGTCCCAATCTGAAATTCTGAATCATTACCTGACTCACATTATACCTGTATAGCCTATAACTTTTCATCATTTTTCTGAGCTTCACATATTTGCTGTAGAAATGTCAGTTTAACTCTCAACTCAGCTATGACTGAACCATTATTAACCAAAGACAATCGGGCATTCCTAACTCGCAAAGTAAATAGATATTTTTGACTTAAAGCATCAACAACAACATTAGCCTTACCCGGATGGTAATCAATAATCAAATCATAGCCCTTTTATCAATTCAAGCCACCTGCACTATCTCAAATTTAGATCCTTCTGTGTCATCAGATATTTTAGATTTTTATAATCAGTATAGATATGACATTTCTCACCATACAAGTAATGTTGTCATATTTTTAGTGCAAATACAATAGCAACTAATTCAAGATAATGCACCGGGTAATTTCTTTCACTTGGCTTAAGTTGTCTTGAAGCATAGGCTATAACTTTACCTTCTTGCATCAAGACACAACCTAAGCCATTTAACGAAGCATCACTATAAATTATAAATTCTTTACCCGACTTAGGTTGCACTAGTACATGTGCTTTCGTCAATAGATCTTTCAGTCTATTGAAGCTCTGTTGGCATTCATCAGTCCACTCGAATTTAACATCTTTCTGCAATAGTCGAGTCATCGGAGAAGCTATCATAGAGAACCCCTTTACAAATCTCCTATAATACTCAACTAGACTGAAATTTTACCCAGGTTTACTCTGATGCCTTTAGCAGATACAATATGCCCAAGAAAACTCACCTCTCGGAGCCAAAATTCACATTTACTAAATTTAGGATACAACTACTTTTCACGCAGGATTTGCAATACAATTCTCAGATGATCTGCATGCTCATTTTCATCTCAGGAATAGACCAGAATATCATCAATAAAAACTACCACGAACCTGTCTAAATACAGTCTGAATATTTTATTCATCAGTTCTATAAACACAGCAGTTGTATTAGTCAGCCCAAATGGCATCACAAGAAACTCATAGTGTCCATACCTGGTTCTGAAAACTGTTTTCAAAACATCAGACTCTTTTACCCGTACTTGATAATAACCCGATCGAAGATCAATCTTTGAAAATACCATGGCACCTTTCAACTGATCAAACAAGTCATCAATCTGAGTGTAATATCCTGATTTTGGGCCTAGTCGGAATAGTGGTTTCGTGACCACAAAATCCGAGATAGAAATAATTATTTTATGATTATTTTAAGGTCTATGATATGATTGCATGATTGTGTGAAAATTTCGTGAAGAAATTTTATGCATAAAGTGCTTAAATTGAAATTAGGGACTAAATCGAATAATTTGCAAAACTTGTATTCTAGAAGTTTCTAGTATGAAATTGTTTTGAAATATTAATTAGGAGGTCTTAAATAGCAATTTTACCAATTTCTAAGTCTATGGACAAAATTGGACATGGATGGAATTTTTGGAAAGTTTAGTAGTAAGGGCATTTTGGTCATTTAGGGGTAAAATGAATTAAAATACAAAATTAAAAGCCAATTTTGCTCATCTTCAACCCCATGGCCGAATATAGCAAGGAGAAAGCATGGATAGGGTTTTTCAAGCTTCCAAGCTCAATTGTAAGTCCGTTCTAGCCTCATTTTTAATGATTTTTACGTTTTTGGAGTCCCGGTAGCTCGATTTAGCTTATGCTAGCAATAATTTAACCTAAGGTATATATTTTGAAAAATACCCATAGGTGAAATTTGTGTATTTTTGTGTTTTATGATAGAATATGAGGTTTTAAATTATGTTAGACAACTTGTGCTACTCAGTTTTAAGTGAAAACGAGTAAAAGGGCTTAATCGGTAAAAATACCTAATAGTCATAAGTACATGTTAGAGTGAGAATTTGATGTTGCCATAGAAGGGAAAAATGATCAGCATGTCATAAAACATAAGAAAATAGGCTGAAGTTTAATTTACGAGCTTTGGGGCAAAAGTGTAAATATGCAAAAGTTTAGGGGCAAAATTGTAATTTTTCCAAAATATGATTTTGGGTCAATTTGAATAATGTGAGTCCTAATTAGACTATATTTTAAATGATAGAGCAAGGAAAACTGAAATTCGGGCTAAAATGGGGAAAATACCAAGTTGTGGACGAAATGGTAAAAGTAGCCATTTACGCATACGAGGTAAGTTCATATGTAAATGTTGGTAACATAGTTATTGTTTTAAATGTTTTAATGTTATTTAAATGATATGATAATTATTATGAAATATCATACTTGTGACAATTCTTTGATAATATGTCAAATTATGTGATATACTTGGAAAAAGTAAAATACTACCGAGTATCGGTATCGACATTCCATAGAAGATGGTTAAGACATATGATTAGGAAAAATGTCCCGTTGTACCTTAGGAATGGATTAGGATACAAGTGACATGTCACTGGGATATTTGGGCATCCGAACTCGTTGAGTTGAGTCCGAGTTCACTTATGGATGCGAACGCCCGAGCTCGTTGAGTTGAGTCCGAGTTCACTTATGGGCAGGTTACATGGTAGCTTGGCTACATATGTGGCACTTATGTGCAAACTTTCCATGTATCCGAGTTATATTTCGATGTGTTCAACGGGTAAAGTTCTACTAAAATGGAGGAATACTCAAGATGAAAGGGACGTATTGGTAAGTGTTGTGAAATGGGTACTTCGAACAGGTATGTACTTAACCCTCGGGTTGAAAAATCAATATAACAACAATATGGTAAGATGATAAATGAAAATGTGATATGAATGTCTTGGTGATGATTATGCAAATGATGTTTTATGTTTGCTTATATGGTTATGTTTCTTGCTATTTGCATGTGAACTTATTAAGCATTTATGCTTACACCCTCCTTTTCATTCCTTGTAGTTTTGACAAGCTAGCTCGGAAATCGGGAACGGTCGGAGGCTCGCTCACACTATCCGTATACCATCTTGGCATAATGGCTTGTATATTTTGAGTATGGCATGTATAGCATTATAATCATTTTGTATATATGGTCTTATGATATGGTTATTGAGTGGTATGGAAATACTTGGTAATGATTAGCCATTGGACTAGCTAATCATGATCATATTTGGTGTTATGTATGTCAAATTGCTAGCTAATCCATGGAAACCATGAAATAGGTAAAATTTACCATAAAATAGATTCAGACAGCAGTAGTGACATGAATTTGAAAAATCACTAAAAATAGTATAAATGGAATTAAATAATGAATAAGTTATGGAATCGAAGCTTGATGAGTCTATTTTCATATGGAAGAAGCGAAACAGGTATATGAGCTATATTTTATGAGATGTTTAAATTTTTGTGAAACAGGGCAAGAGCAATTTCTGGATCCCCTATTTTGATTTTGGAAATTCACCATAAATTTTACAAAGATAATTAGAAGTCATTATTTATATTTACAGATTCCTTATTGAGTCTAGTTTTATTAGAGACAAACGGTATAGTCATTGAAGCTCTGTACAGGGAGATATCTGATTTGTAATACACAGAGGTCAGAGTAGTGAAGCCTGAAACAGGGGAGACTTTAACTAATAAACTGTACTAATTGCCCCGACCAAAAATTCTAGAAAAAAATTAGTAGATAGATATATGAGTCTAGTTTCAGGAAAAATTTATAGAATTGGATTTTGAGTTTCAGAACTCGAGATATGATTTTTAAAGTGACTGTGATGCAGTTAGCAAGCTTGTCTGGAAATTTTAAAATGAATTGTATGAGCTGTTTAATTAATGAATTAAGTCCGTTAACACCTCGTGTTCGACTCCGGAAACGGTCTTGGGTACGGGGCGTTACACCGAGGCAACAGGTACTTATTCTTTACTGTGACTTTGTTGAGTTGCCTATAGTCAATACACAGTCTCAAAGATCCATCTTTCTTCTTTACAAATAAAACCGAAGCACCCCAAGGTCAGTGGCTAGGTCGAGCAAAACCTCTGTCAGTGAGTTCTTGCAATTATGTTTTTGACTCTTTTAATTCAGTAGGAGTCATTCTGTAAGGTGCTACAGATATTGGAGTAGTTCCCGGAATAAGATCTATAGAGAATTCTACTTCTCTTTCTGGTGGTAACCCAGGTAACTCTTCTGGAAACACATCAGGAAATTCACATACAACTGGCACTGATTGAATTTTTGACTCAGATACTTTGGTGTCTAACACATACGCAAGATAAGCATCACACCCTTTTCTAACGTACCTTTGTGCTGACATAGCTGAAATCACATTAAAAAATCCATTTATCTTATCAGATTCAACACGGAGCAATTCACCATTCTGAAATTTTAATTCAATGTGCTTCTGCTTATAGTTTACCACAGTAATTACATCTGGTGCTAAGACATCTTCTCTGGCACGAATAGCATATGTCATGGTTGGTGCTCGTGCTTCAAACCTACCTGCAGTATCTTTTGTAACTCCTCGGCTACCATTAACATTACCTGTAGGTCCAAGTGGTCTACCCCTTCAAGCAGGATTACTCGACTCTGATGTCTGCTCTACCTCTTTTTCTATTCTTTCGGGACAATCTCTGAGGAAATGATCGAAAGAGCACATCTATAACAGGCTCCACTCTTCAGTCGGCATTCTGCAAAATGAACTTTATTACAGTACTGGCATCTCGGCTTAAGGGTACCAACATTACCAACACTGGTCACTAATGGAGTGGAAGGTCTTGGATTAGTGCGTTGAGAACCTCGCTCTCTACTCGAATACCCAGTGGTTGAGGTAGAACGATCATGATATTTCTTTAATTTCTTTGAAGTAGAAAACTGGGATTTTCCCATCGGTCTTTTACTAAGAATTCTAGCTTCCCCCTCAGCCTATTTCTTCTCTTTGCTCAATTCTTTTGCTTTATAAGCTTGCTCTGCCAATGTAGCAAACTCTTGAATTTTAAGAATTCTGATCATTAGTTTAATATCTTCAATCAACCCTTCTTCGAATCGTTTGCACATTTCGACTTCTGACTGTACCCATTCCCGAGCATATTTACTCAATCGGACAAATTCTCTTTCATACTCAGATATTGATCTGTTACCCTGTTTTAGCCCAAGAAATTCTTTTCTCTTCTGATCGAGGAACCCTCTGGCTGATATATTTCTTTCTGAACTCGGTCTGAAAGAATTCCCATGTAATTTCTTCTTTCGGAACAACTGAAGCTTTAGTATTCCACCAATGATAGGCCGTATCTTTTAACAATGACACAACATATTTTAGACACTTAGCTAGGGTACAAGCTAATTTATCTAAAACCCGGATGGTATTCTCTAACCAAAACTCAACCCTTTCCAGATCATCATCAACTACTACTAGGAATTCTTCGGCCCCATATTTTCAGATTTAATCAACCGAAGCTTTCCCTTTTCTAACAGATTCAGTACCTGTACGCTGTGGGATCTAGGGAACCGATAGAGGAGTAGGAGCGGGAGCTTGAGCTTGTTGCACTACAGGGTTAGTTCTAAAGTATTGACTAAACCATTCATTTATTATTTGAAAGAAGACCAATTTAGCCTCTTCACCTTGGTCCTCTATCTCGGACCTTCTACTACTAGTAACTTCGAATTCCCTCTATGCCTGTTCTAGAGCCGGAGCATGACTCTTGGCTTCCTTGGATTGAGCTCGAACGGCAGTCATTTACTATAAGAAAAACATATTTTAAATGGTCAGGAGATATCACACTATCAAATATGTAACACCCCTACCTGTATCCGTCGCCGGAATAGGGTATGAGGTATTACCAGAACTTATGGAACCAATTTCAATTTACCCAAACCAACTACCATTTATTTATCGAAAATTATTATTATGTCCCTTAGATGGGCTTTCGAAGGCCAAATTATGCATCGGGACCAGACCCGAACCAAATCAGAATCACAGGGAATTTTTCGTAAAATCCCAAAATTATACTTACTCTAGCCATGTCAATAGCTAGGTTACAAACATCTATTTCCATGTAAACATTGGTATTTAGTTTATACATGAGATTCTTTCAAAATAAGTCCTTTTCATATACCAAAAGATATGGGTTGATAGTGTGATAAGGCTTCGACTAATCTCTGAATTTCGAGCTCCCAAGCACTACAAAACAAAGAAAAGGAGAATGGGGTAAGCACATGGTTCTTAATAAGTTCATGCAATAGGAATTATACTTACCATACTTATACATCCATCATTTAACAACACAAGCACACATCCAATTCACATAAACATATACCTATCACATACAAACTCAACTTTTGCATTAGTTAAGCAACATCATATAAATTCAATACAAAGATAAATGATTGATTAGCTCATCAATTCCATGATTTTCATGTTCTTCCATTTCTCATATTTATCCTATTGAATTTCATGAAATTTCAATGGATATTTAGTAGTACACTTTTTTGTACAATTCTGGGTCAGTCAATTCGTACACATATCAGTATACCATTTTTCCAGATAGCACACTTCCACGAACCTCAATTCTTACAGCAAGATTATCAGTCTAGGCTAAATCTCCTGCAATGACAATTACCCTAATGAGCTTAATTTGGATTACCCGTCCGGGCTAAATCCATTTCACATATTATTTGGGAGGGCTATATTATTAGGGTCACCCGTCTGGGCTAGATCCTTTGTACCATCAATTCCCTTTTCAGTGATCCATCGTAGTCTATTTCATTCAACTGGGATTTATTTCCCTTTTTTATCGAGAATTATCAATTTTTCATCAAATATCATACAATGAACATCCAAACCACATTCACATCAATAAACATACATTCCAAGCATTTAAGAATATAATTTAAGTTACACAAACTTACCCGTAACAATTTGTAGTAGTTGTAGAGATTTCAAGGACTATTCAGCAACTTTTTCCTTCCCTCGTTTATCTTCAATTTCTTGATCTATAATATAAAATTTTCCATTTATCAGCATCTAATTTTAATCTAATTTATTTTACAATTTATACCTCTCAATTTTCAAAATTACATATTTACCCCAAATTTTACAATTTTTACAATTTGGTCCCTACTCAATTAGCCCCCCCCCCAATTGAGCTAATTTTTCCACAATTAGCACTTTATTCTATCATCTTAAAATACTTCACAACCTTTGGAAATCAGAATTTCAGCATCAAACCTTAATTCCAAACTTTTTCACAATTAAGTCCTAAAAATCAATTTTTACTAAAAACATTTAGTAAATCCATCTTTTGATAAAATTAAAACTTTAAATCCATGTTTATTCATCATAAACTTCCAGTACTCAACCATGGTAACTTTCAATTTCATCCATAAAATCAAAAACTAATGAATTTAATAATAGGACCTAGTTGAAAAAGTCTTAAAAACATAAAAATTACAAGAAAAATGCAAGAATTAACTCCCTTGATGCAAAAATGATGAAATACCAACTTAAAGAACCCCTCCTATTGTGTTTTGGCTGATGAGAATGAAGAAAAATCAAAAGAAATCTAGATATTTCGACCTTAGTTTTAACTTTATATCATTAATTATGCAATATTCCAATTTTGCCCTTAAATCATCAATTTTCTTGTTGATTTCATGCCCTTGCCATCTAGCCCAAATAATTTTGGGTCTTATTTCCTTTTAAATCCTTTCTCATTAGACACTTAAGCTATTTAATCATTCTAGCAACATTTACACATTTTTTCAATTTAGTCCTTTTTATTTAATTGACTACCCAAACATTAAAATTTTCTAACGAAATTTTAATACCACAATAACAATATTTCATAAATATTTATAAAAATATTTTGACTTATTTTTATGAGATCAAGGTCTTGATACCTCGTTTTTACCCAATTTCTTCAATAATTTTTTTAATTAACCACTAAATTGGTAAAATTTTTCTATCGATATTTTCATATGGCTTTCCTATCATATTAATATTCATGCAATAATTTTTAAAATAAATATTATTTTTAAATCAAATTTCTGATTATGAAACCACTATTCTGATAACCTTGAATTTAGGCCATTATAGACCAGATCAAGCTGAGAAGGTAGTCAAAAATCCTTTAGCCGTTTCAAGTCCTTCAGATGTAGTGGTATGAAGGTATGAAGGGTTTGGGGAATACTCCGTCAAGAGTGGGTATAAAGCTTTTTTTGAGGAGTTACATAGTATGGGTGATTACTTGTATGACACTGCTTCAATGTCAGAATTTTACAACAAAATGTGGGCACTACAACTTCCATAAAAAGTGAAAATTTACATGTGGAAATTACATAATAATTTTTTGCCTCCATTTAGGAATTTAGCTAAGAGAAAGTTGCTAGTTGAAGGTGATTGTTCACTATGTAAGGAGGTAGAGGAGACTGTTGAGCATCTGGTACGGTTCTGCCATATTTTGCAACATATATGGACGCATTTGAAGATTACAGTGAGTCCAGAGATGGTGGCCTCAGATTATAAAATATGGTTAGCACATGCATTTCTAAATGCAGATATTTAAACCAGAAAAATTATGTCACAACTTATTGGGCTATTTGGTACATGCTGATAATACTTTAGAATGACATATTTTTATGTGCTAATTGCATGTTTATTTTGAGTATGACCCTATTAATTTGAGCTATTTATCATCTTTTATATTTCAGGGACTAAATTGGAGGCAAAAGGAAATTTAAAAGAAAAAGTGCAAATTTGAAAATACAATGGACCAACATTCGACATAGGGGTAAAGGTTGTGCCAAAAATGCAAGTATGGAAGACATAAGGGAAAAAGTGCAAAAGAAGAGATTTTATAGCACAAGGCTCTATTTAATGTTTAATTATATTATGATAATTATTAAGGATTATTATTTAGATTTAATTTTAAGATTTATTTTCATTTATCTTTAATTATCTTTAATTATTTATATTTATCTTTTGGGATTTAATTAGGAATAGCTAGGTTTCTTAGTACTATAAACAGAGGATGAAGTGACACAAATTTTGTCCATCTTTTGCTGTAAACACTCTCTCCCCCATAAATCTAGTCTTTTTGTTCTTTCCATATTTTCTTTCAATAAAAATCCATTCCCATTATATTTATTTGTTTTTCCCCCAAAATCATAAGCCATAAATATCTATCTAGCCAAAGGTTGTCGAAAATCTCCAAAAAGGGTTCATGAGGCTTAGAATCCGCGCTTAGCTTTCTCAAAAGAGTATTTTTCGTTTCTCAACATTACGGGGCTGACGCTTCCGTCCATGTCCCTTAAAAAGTGATCTTTTCAACGTGTGCAAGGAACGGTCGCTTTGTATATTTTGGGAAGGTTGCTCAGTCAGTTCGTTAGCTTACTGCGTCAGAGGTTTGCGAGCCCAAGAGACAAAGTGGCGTGGTATTTGCCATTGAGAAATGATGATCTAGCATAAGATAATCCCACAAAAGCGATTGTTGGCTAAAGTCAAGTTCCGCTAAAATCGTAAGTCTAAAATCTTGGAGCAGGTGGTTGTAGGCATCCTCTTCCACTATAACTGTCTTATTCTGTTTGAGAAAGATCACCTAAAAGTCGAGGATTGAACCCAAGGCGGATCGAGGCAACCGGAGGCTGGAATCTCTCCATAAGAATTCTTTTTCCTCAACTCTATTTATTTTTATTATTTTAATTTTAATTTTTGAAATTTCAATCAAAACTTTTAATTCAATTTTTATTTTATTCTTTCCAAGATCAAAATGTTTAATTCTATTTTTTTATTTTTTCAGGTATGCAGGTTTTTTTAGGCACAATTTTGACCAGGATTTCGAGGAACATGTAATTGTGCAAATCCAGTCCCTGAGGATTTGACCCTACTTCCCTTATACTATTATTTTCATTATTTTCAATATTTTATACGGATAGGATATTTTTGGTGCTTTCAATGACCGTATCAAATTTTGGCATCGTTGTTGCGGACCGGTAATGTACTAACCTTGTTCTTTATTTCTTATGACTAGATCTACTCCAGGTACTCTTGCGTTTGATTCGAAGATAGAGAAGACTACGAGAGTCAATCGCAAGGAAACAAAGCTAAGAAAAAAGTAGTCAGCGGTGGTTGGGACTTAAAGTAATCCACCGCCAGAAATCAAAATCGACAACGAAGCAGAGTCTAGGGTTAACGAAAACCCTACTCAAACATTTGAAAGAGAAAAAGTAGAAGTCGTTTCACCAGAAGAAGTACTTAACGCTAAGGTTAACGAAAACCCTAATTTAGCACATCAACCTGTGGCTCAAACAATTTGGCAACTGGCCAAAGCTCCGGTATAACAACCACCATTGTGCATTGCGTATCCTACTATGGATACTAATTTTGAATTAAAGTCAGGGTTAATCCAACTTCTGCCAACTTTTCTTGGGTTGCAAAAAGAAAATCCCTACAAACATCTGAAAGAGTTTTATATAGTTTATCTTAGTATGAAACCTCATGGGGTAACTGGGGATCAAATTAAATTGTGTGCTTTCCCTTTTTCCCTAGCAGACTCAGCTAAGGAATGACTATTTTACTTACCTCTTGGATCTATTATAACTTGGGTTGATCTTTCTCGTTTATTTCTCAACAGGTTTTTTCCAGCATCACGAGCAGCTGAGTTAAGAAGGGAGATCGTTGGAATAAGACAAAAAGAAGCAGAGTCTCTTTACGACTATTGGGAGTGATTTAAGAAGCTATGTGCGAGCTATCCACAACACGGTATTATAGAACAATCTCTTTTCCAATATTTTCATAAAGGCTTGAAATGAACATGGTAGACGCCGCTAGTGGAGGAACGTTGGTCAACATGACTCCCCAACAAGCAAGAGACTTGATCTCCATGATGGCTGCAAATACTCAGCAATTCTGAGCCAATCCTGAACCCCCTAGAATGGTTCACCAGCTAAGTAATTCAACCTTAGAAGATAAAGTTGATAGACTTACTAATATTGTGATTTCTCTTATTGCAGAAAAAGCCAAACCAGTCTGAGTGTGCGAATATGTACTACACTTGAACATACAACTGACGCATGTCCCAATTTGTATGATGATACTATGGCTCATTTAGATGTTGTGGGAAATTTCCCTAGGCCACCACAAAAGCAATATGACCGTTACACAAACATCTACAACCTAGGATGAAGAGATCACCCTAACTTAAGTTATGGGGCCAATCCACGATATAACCAGCCATACCAAAATCGGGTTCAACAATAGCCACGAGATTCAGGTAATTTTCTGGAAACTTTGGTTAATAAATGAACAGCTAATATGCTTGATTTTCAACAGAAAATCGAGGTGTCTATAAGGGAATTAACTACATCAATCGAGAAAATAAGTTCGCAAGGGAAGCTGCCGTTACAAACAGAACCGAACTCGAGACAAAACGTGAACGCAGTAACGCTGCAAAGTGGAAAGGTACTGGAACCAATTCCTGGCAAGAATCTTGGTCAAGAAATCGCCCAGGAAAATCCCGGTAACGATGAATAGTTTCGAGCGAAACCCCCATTGTCGAAAATTCAACCTCCATTTCCAGGACGATTAAATCAATGTTGAAAGGGAAAAGAAGACAAGGAAATTCCCGAAACATTCAGAAATGTCGAGATTAGTATACCACTATTGGATGCCATCAGATAAATTCTGCGGTATGCCAAGTTCCTTAAAGAACTTTGCACCAACAAAGGAAAATTAACAGGTAATGAAAAGGTAAGTGTTGGTGAAAATGCATTTGCAGTGTTATAGCAGAAGATGCCAGCGAAATGTAAAGATAAGGGCATGTTTGCAATACCATTCAAGATAGGTCATTTGGGAATTAAGAAGGTTATGTGTGATTTCGGAGCCTCAATAAATGTCATGCCTTATTCTATATATGAATCACTTAACGTAGGTTTTTTGAAAAAAAAGGTGTTATTATTCAGCTGGCAGACAGGTCTATTGTGCATCCCGAAGGAGTCCTCGAGGACGTATTGGTAAAAGTTAACAAACTTATTTTCTCTACGAATTTTTTTGTGATAAAAATGGAGGAGGATAACGCTCCTAGATCTTCAGACCTCTTGTTGGGCGGACCTTTCCTTAGTACCGCTAGCACCAAAATTGACATTCGAAGCGAAACTCTTACAATGGAATTTGATAGGGAGATCGTGAAGTTCGATGTTTATGATGCTATTAGTCACCCAAGAGAAATATTGAGTGTAAACCGTGTCGACATAATTGACTCTTTAGTAGAGGAGACTTTTGAGTCCATTTATGAAGATAAATTTGAATTTATAGTTGATGATTATAAATCTCTTAATGAGTTATTATCTCCATCAAACACTAAACTTTTACCTTCTGTTGTGCAGGCTTTAGATTTGGAATTAAAGCCGCTTCTCGAACATCTTAAGTATGCATTTTTGGGGAAAGGTAATACCCTATCGATTATAGTTTCAAATAAACTCTCTAAGCTCGAAGAAGAAAGTTTGATCCAGGTACTACAAAATCATAAGGAGGCGATTGGTTGGACCATTACCGATTTAAAAGGGATAAGCCCTTTGACATGCACACACAGAATCTACTTGGAGGAAAATACTAAACCAAGACGAGAGGCGCAAGGACGATTGAATCTGAATATGATAGAGGTAGTAAAAAAAGAGATAATCAAGTTGTTGGATGCTGACATAATCTACCCCATTTCAGACAGTAGATGGGTAAGTCTAGTACAAGTCGTGCCTAAGAAAACGGGCATGATAGTAAAGAAAAATGCTGAAGGAGACTTGGTACCAACTCGAGTGCAAAATGGGTGGCATGTCTGCATTGATTACAGAAAGGTGAATTCTTACACTAGAAAAGATCATTTCCGTCTTCCTTTTATAGATCAAATGCTTGAGCGATTAGCTGGAAAAACTCAATTTTGTTGTCTTGATGGATACTCAGGTTTTTTCCAAATCCCAGTTGCACTAGAGGACCAGGAAAAGACCATTTTTACGTTCCCATTCGGCACATTTACGTACAGAAGGATGCCATTTGGACTTTGGAATGCACCAACCACCTTCTAGAGATGCATGATGAGTATATTTTCTGAATATGTGGAAAAAATTATCAAAGTTTTCATGGATGATTTTACTGTGTATGGAAATTGTTTTGACGAATGCCTAAAAAACCTCACGATAATTTTAAATAGGTGCATAGAATTTAATCTTGTCTTGAATTATGGAAAGTGTCATTTTATGGTAGACAAAGTTTTGATTCTAGGTCATATAGTTTCAGCTAAGGGAATTGAGGTCGATAAGGCCAAAACTAACATTATAACTTCTTTGTCATATCCCTCTACTATAAGAGAGATACGTTCATTCCTTGGCCATGCAGGATTTTACAGGCGTTCTATAAAGAACTTCTCTAAAGTAGCAGAATCGTTGTGCAAGTTATTGCAGAAAGATAAGAAATTTGAGTTCAGCCCAAAATGCAATGAGGCATTTGATACACTCAAGCAAAAGTTGGTGTTCGCTCTTATAGTACAAGCACCAGATTGGAACTACCCCTTTGAAATCATTTACGATGCAAGCAAACATAGTGTGGGGGTCATGTTAGGGAAAAAGATAGACAAAGAGCCTCATGTCATTTGCTATGCCTCAAAAACCCTAGATACTGCACAAAGAAACTACACCACCATAGAAAAAGAACTCTTAGCTGTTGTATTTGCTTTGGATAAATTTTGGTCATATTTATTGAGATCTAAGGTGATTATTTTTTTCTGATCATGCAGATCTCAGGTACTTGATCGTGAAGAAGGAAGCAAAACCAAGGCTCATTAGATGGATTTTGCTGCTCCAAGAATTTGACATAAAGATTTGTGACAAAAAGGGATACGAAAACTTGGTAGCCGACCACTTAAGTAGGCTAAAGATACCTAATGATGACACTCATATAAAGGATTAGTTACCTGATGAGAGCTTATTTTCAACTGCGGCTCATTACCCATGGTATGCGGATATAGTAAATCTCTTAACCACAGGTTCGTTGCCCACTGAGTTAGCACATTCCGTGAAGGACAAGCTTAGATGGGAAGCTCGATATTACATTTGGGATGACCCATACTTTTGGAAACACTGTTCAGATCAGATAATAAGATGATGTGTTCTAGAAACTGAGGTAACCTCTATCCTTTTTGTCATACAGAAGCTTGCGAAGGTCACTTTGGCCCTAAATGGACTGCTCACGAGGTATTAGAGTGTGGGCTATATTGGCCCACAATTTTTCGGGACGCATATAATTTCTATAAGTCTTGCAATAAATGCCAACACACAGGTAACATTACTAAAAAAAATCAAATGCCCCTATCCCTGATTCATGTATGCGAGATTTTTTATGTATGGGGCATTGATTTCATGGGCCCATTTATTCTCTTGCAGTAGACTATGTTTCTAAGTAGATAGAAGCAAAGCCTACTCGTAATGATAATACTAAAACTGTTGTGGAGTTCTTAAAACAAACTATTTTTTCTAGGTTTGGCACACCTCAAGCTCTGATCAATGATCGTGGCACCCACTTTTGCAACAAAGTTATGGAGGCACTATTGTCAAAATATGGAGTTCATCATCGTATAGCGACAGCCTACCATCCCTTCGAATAAGGAGATCAAGACTATTTTAGAGAAAATAGTTCGGCCCAACCGAAAGGATTGGAGTCTTCGATTAATGACGCATTTTGGACTTATCGAACGGCGTATAAAGGACCAATTGGCATGACCCCATATCAGCTTGTTTTTGGAAAAGCTGGCCATCTTCCAGTCGAATTGGAACATAAAGCTTATTGGGCTATTCGACAATGTAACATGGAGTTAGAACCCACAGGGAAGACAAGGAAATTAGACATTCAAGAATTGGAACATGATAAAAAAATAGCTCTGAAGCATTTTTTGGTAGGACAAAAAGTTTTACTTTATAAATCCGTATTAAAATTGTTCCCAGGAAAGCTTCGATCTCAATGGCAAGGACCTTTTATTGTGATCGAGTTATTCACACATGGTGCAGTTGAAATAGAGAGTGAAGAAACAGGAAAGCGGTTCGTAGTTAATGGCCAATGGTTGAAACCATTTTAAGAGAATTTTCAGGCCCGCATAGTCGAAAAAATTCAGTTAGAGCAACCATAAAACCATTCACAGCGTCAAGCTAACGATGTTAAACAAGCGCTTGTTGGGAGGCAACTTAATTTTTATTTCTCTTTATTTTTCTTTATTTTTATTTTTATTTTTATTTTTATTTTTATTTTTATTTTTATTTTATTTTAATTATTTATCTTAATTATTTATTGCTTAATTATTTATTTTATTTTTAATATTAATAAAAATTCTTTTCTTCTAACTAGGTGAATCGAAACGAAAATAGGGAGAAAAAATAAGAAAAGACAAAACCTGCAGCCAAACAGCTCATATTCTATCCCTATTCCAGCTTGGAATAGAGCCTTCCTGCCTTAGATTCTCCAAAACTTGCAGCCAAACACCCCCTTTCAGCTAAATAAAACCCCAATTACTAAAAGACCTTATCCCATTTTTCACCCATATACCTCCCTAGCCGTCGCACTCCTTCACCACCCCCTCCACTGCTGATTTTTCATCTACCATGGTTCATACCAGGAGTCGTGCCACCGCCGAGCCATCTTTTACCTTCAACCACTACCGGCGCCAATTTTCGGCACCTCAGCAAGTTGATTTAGCCGACGACCCCTCCTCCTCTTCTTCTTCCTCTTTGCTACACATTTCTCCTACGCCGTTGCTACCCTCGACGCTACGGCCTGTTCTTCCCTTCCTTACAACTTCCTTACAACGAAGCCACGGCATTTCTGATTCCTCCGCGTGAGCCATCCTTTCCTTTGCGCGGAACCGGCACTCCGTCCTCCTCTCTGCCATGCACATCGCCCACTCCATCCCTCTCTCCTTCTCTGTTTCATACAACACCGGCGCGTTCTCCTTCTCCACCATAAGCCACACCAACCCTTTCACCTTCTCCTCTATGTACCGCATCACCCATTCTTCGCCTTCCACCACCGACGTAAGCATGGGGTTCGGCATCTGAATCGTAATGACTCCGACGCCGACGATGGCCACCACGCCCCTCAGCTTAACCAACATTGTCGAGCACCAGTTTCTCCATCGACTCTGACTCCACCAGTGTCGAACAACATACTCACACCCACACCTCTGATATTCATGATGACCAGCGACCGCTGCCCACTTGTGGCTGAACCTACTGATCTCAAGCAAATGTTTTACCATACGAGTGCCATTTACATAGTAACTTAGTATTTGATACTACTACCACCCGGAACAGGTATGACCATTTACGCCATAAATAACTCGTGCCTTGCAAATGTTTATCTTTACCTATTTTGGATGCTTTACATCTTGAAACTACTCTTACTAATTATTTTCGCAATATTGGTTGGGTTGGAAATTTTGATATTGCTCACTGTACCTATTATGAGTTAGTTTTGGAATTCTATTCCACATTTCATTTTCAGCGAGGCGGTCAAATATCATTGGATACACCTGGTGTTGTCAAATTTCGGTTACTTGGTACCATGCATAGTTTGTCCTTCACTAATTTTAATATTGCATTATCTTTTGTAACTGAGGACTATACCTTGTCTACTGATTAGAAAAATAGCCTATGTACTTTTCCTGTAGATTTTAAGGCTGTCGAGGCTTTTACTTTGTTAACTAATAATGCCGAATCCATGTATAGCCCAAAAACATCAAAAGATTTATGGTTTTGTAACCCCGTCTTATGTTACATACACCGTTATTTGGCTTACAATTTTTCAAGCTATCGAGATGCTTCGGCTACTGTCTCGAAGACGTATCGTCTCGAAGACAAAATTATTTTTATTATGGTGTATGTATACCAGTCGTCCGGTAAATTTGGGCTATTGGTATGTGCTTCAATTCGAACATGTTATAAATGCAAAGCGTCCTCTAATTTTAGGCTCATTTATTACACAACTATTATTTTCTCTGCATGGTTCTAATGCTCTTATTTCAGAATTGCATGTTGCTTGTCAAGCCAATCCTTTGGATGCTCGATACCTCGACTCGATGAGACTGCTTCTTGGCACTCCATTTTCCTTCTATTTTGTCCCTCCAGGCATTTGCTCCCCACCGGCTGAACAAGTCTTTCGACAGCAAAATCAGAATGAAGTACCCACTCAAGCCTAACCTTCGATGACCGTTGAGCAACGCTTAGAGCGCATCGAGGCTCGACTCATCACTTTTGGCCAGCAGCTAGCCGAACTCATTACCATTATGCGCGAATGAAAAAAACTACACGGGGAGTTCTTCTAAACATTTCTTCTGCTTATTTATTTATTTATTTCACATCGAGGACTATGTGTTTTAAGTAGGGGGAAGCATTCCTCATTATTTCTGTCGTTTTAAATGTTATTTTTTTGTGGTTGTTGCTACTGCTTTGGTTGTTGCTGCCCATATATATATTTTTAAGAATATTCTGCCTCTTTTCATACACAAGAATTTGACCAAGACTTGCCCACCATTTGACCCACATGCATGCTTTTTGTCTACTGAGTTAGTTATGATTTTGCCTGTTTGATTGCATCTCCATTGTTTTATTTCTTTTAGGCTAAATAATTATGATTAATAGAGTTAACCTTATTTTTCTTTTAGTAGATTTGATTAAGTCTAAATGAAAAGAGGACATTTAATACAATTGCATGCTTAAAATATGTTCATGACTATTAAGGTTGCTACTGAAACTTATTTTTGACACTTGATTGTTGCTCCTAAGTCCTCCAAAATTAAAATTTCATTTAATAATAATAATGTTTCCATGGTTATGAGTACATCTTAAGACGTGACTAGCTGAGTAACCGGGGTGGGATGCTTGGGTTGTCATCCTATTTCACGTTAAAAGGTTGTGTGATGTGTTAGGTAAAACTCTGCTAATCGAAATTAATTTTTAAGAATATGTTGGGCTGAGTAACCGGGGTGAGGTGTTTGTTTGTCATCTCTCTTCGCGTCGAAAGGTTCGATATGTTCTTAAGAAAATTAAAAATTAGGAGTGTGTTGGGCTGAGTAACTATGGTGAGGTGTTTGATTGTTATCTCTCTTTGCGTCAAAAGGTTCAATATATTCTTAAGCAAAACTAAATAAATAAATAACTAAAAAAAGAAAGAAAAAAGTATTAATAATAAAACGACATTTGGGGACTAAAGGTAGAAACAAATAAAGTGTCTTGGTAAGTTTGGTAAATTACTTAATTTTCATGAACTAATCCAAGTCGATCTTAAATTTTTGTGTGTTAATGGGAATACTTTTTCAATTTTACTTAAAACAAGCTAAGGGTTCTCTTTATTTTTCATATGCATTTTGACTAATTTTTATAAAACTCTGGAGTGGTACTTCTTTCATGGCAATTTCTAAACTTCACAATGGATAGGAACCATACTTGAGGGCAAGCATGGGCTAAGTAGGGGGAATTTGATAATACTCTAGAATGACATATTTTTATGTGCTAATTGCATGTTTATTTTGAGTATGACCCTACTAATTTGAGCTATTTATGGTCTTTCATCTTTCAGGGACTAAATTGGAGGCAAAAGGAAATTAAGGGCAAAAAGTGCAAATTTGAAGATACAATAGGCCAACATGCGGCATAGGGAAAAATGTGGTGCCAAAAATGCAAGTATGGAAGACATAAGGGCAAAAGTGCAAAAGAAGAGATTTTATAACACAAGATTCTATTTAATGTTTAATTATATTAGGATAATTATTAAGGATTATTATTTAGATTTAATTTTAAGATTTATTTTCATTTATCTTTAATTATCTTTATTTATTTGTATTTATATTTTAGAATTTAATTAGGAATAGGCTAGGTTTACTAGTACTATAAATAGGGGATGAAGTGACACAAATTTTGTCCATTTTTGGCTGTAAACACTCTCTCCCCCATAAATCTAGTCTTTTTGTTATTTTCGTATTTTCTTTCAATAAAAAATCCATTCACATTATATTTATTTGTTTTTCCCAAAAAATTATGAGCCACTAATATCTATCTAGCCAAAGGTTGTCAAAAATCCCCAAAAAGGGTTCATAAGGCTTAAAATCCGCGCTTAGCTTTCGCAAAAGAGTATTCATCGTTTCTCCACATTACGGGGCTAACACTTCCGTCCATGTCCCTTAAAAAGTGATCTTTTCAACATGTACAAGGAACGGCCGCTTTGTATATTTTGGGAAGGTTGCACAGTCGGTTCGTTAACTTACTATGTCAGAGGTTGAAGAGCCCAAGAGACAAAGTGGCGTGGTATTCGCCATTGAGAAGTGATGATCTAGCATAAGATAATCCCACAAAAGTGATTGTTGGCTAGAGTCAGGTTCCGTTAAAATCGTAAGTCTAAAATCTTGGAGCTAGTGGTCGTAGGCATCCTCTTCCACTATAACTAGCTTATTCTATTTGAAAAAGATCACCTAAAAGTCAAGGATTGAACCCGGATCGAGGCAACCGGAGGCTGGAATCTCTCCATAAGAATTCTTTTTCCTCAACTCTATTTATTTTATTATTTTAATTTTAATTTTTGAAATTTCAATCAAAACTTTTAATTCAATTTTTATTTTATTTTTTCCAAGATCAAAACATTTAATTATGTTTTTTTATTTTTTCATGTACGCAGGTTTTCTTGGGCATGATTTTGACCAGGATTTCAAAGAACAAGCAATTGTGCAAATTCGGTCCCTGAGGATTTGACCCTACTTCCCTTATACTATTATTTTTATTATTTTTAATATTTTATAGGGATATGATATTTTTGGTGCTTTCAATGACCGTATCACATGCGCAAGTAGTTGGTTCATGAAGGACTAAGCTGGACAATTCATGAAATGGGAGGTTTTGCCCAAGGGTATATTCTGGAATTTGAGACTATTTCGGCCCTAAGACTACTAGTCCAAAATACTATAAAGGATTTATGGAGGCCTACAGAAAGAGGTAGCATTAAAATAAATATTGATGCATCGTTCAATGCAACAAGCCATAGCTCTATCTCTGGGTTTATTGCTAGAAATGATTCAGGTCAGATTATGGGAGCGGGTACTTACCCTATTCTGATGTAGCAGATGCGTTTGTAGCAGAGGCGAATGCGTGAGAACGGGCGGTCATTTTTGCAACAGAGATGGGATTTCGAGATGTCTATTTTGAAAGATACTCGTTGACAGTAATTAAAAAGATTAACTCAAGAGAAGAAGATAAATCGATTCTCAGGCTAATGGTTCAAAATATTAAAGATTATAAGAGGAACTTTGACAAGGTTACCTTTCGTTTTGTTCGTAGGGAAGCTAACACAGTGGCGCATGCACTTGCGGGTGAAGGTTTTCGGTACCAAGAGACTGTGTACTGGATTGAAAAAGCCCCATATGTGGTGGATCAGATTGTGGCTGAGGACTGGGTTCAATGGCTACGCAGAGGAGTGGGTAGCAATTCGTAGCTTTGTGGTGTCGAGAAACTCTATCTTGCACTTTATAGAAGTCATCAAAGCTTTTTCTCTCTGAAATTAGCCGCTTCAATCTCATGTAGCGGTGTTGGGGTAGTTTTTTGGAGAGATTTTATTTGGCTTTTCTCTGTAATTCTGGTTTTTAAGGTATAGTTGGGGGTGTTGTTTTGTTTTTTTTTTTCTTTTATGGTCCTTTATTGTTGCGTACTTTATGTGTTTTAATTTGTTTTGATTGGTGCTCTATGTCGGTTGTATAACCTTGAGCCTGAAACCCCTTTTATTAAATTAAAACCATGTATTTAAAACAAAAAAAAACTTCATGCCTTCAAAAAGGAAATTACTAGCAAAGAAAGATAATATACAATCCAACAAACTATACAAATTAACTAAACTCGTGTTATAATAGAAAAAGAAACGAAATTTTGATTGGCATCACAAAACAAATTACTCATGTACAATGAAGTTTAACTTTAAACCTTCAATATATTTTAAGTGTTTTACTACGATATGCCACATGGTGGTTTTTGATTAGGTGAAGGAGGTAGTTATTTTTCTTTTAACATGGTGTGATGAAAACAAATTTTAAATATTAAAAGGTAGTGCAAAATTATTTAAAAACCAAAATGAATGATACATTAAGCGTATTTTGATATAAATTTATTTATATTGTTATTATATATTTGAAAGAAAACGTCACATATAAAATATAAGAAATTAATGGTGGTTGATGGCTACGACAACTAGATGCAGCGGTTCTTGAATCACGACTACTCCATAAATAGATTAAGCAATTGTACAATATTTTCATTTTTTACATAGTAAAATTCACTTCTTCTCCCTTTTTCTTTTATAAGTATTGTCGCTTTTATGATCCGTAGCATTATTTACTAACATTATAACCCGAAAATATAGGCAACTGTTGTATTATTTTAACGTTAACAACAAAATTTATGATTCTTATTTTTGTTAGTTAAAATAATCATTTTAATATCTTAATTTTAGTATAATATCATGATATTCTTTTTTAAAACCAATAACAGCTGCCCATCATAGTTAATATATCCATAAAACTCCAATCAAAATCAATAAGCTATTTTCATTTTACAAATTATACATTTCTCTTTTCTCTTTTATACTTCAAATAAAATATCTTACATTTTGAATCCACCTTTTTAATTTCTCTGCGGTACAAGGAAACAATCCAAAGAGATTTTTTATGCAATTATTCTAATATTTATCATAAACATCTATTAAATTAATTTATTATTTACTACGATTAATTATATATATAGTAATATTCAAATTAAACATGTAATAATAAATTTATAAAAATTATAATTACTTAATTTTTCTAAAATATTGAACTATCCCCATTTAATTATTTTTTAAATATTATACAAATATATTTAGTAATTATTATGCAAAAAAATTAAAATAACTATAAATTTTTGAAAATTTATTAAAAATTTAAAACAAAAAAATTATCAATTAAACAATCATAACAACTTATAATAAAATTTTAAGATATAATAAGTGATAATTAAATTAAAGCAATATTTTAATTTAAATACCAATTATACCACAAATTAAATACTTTTTCTTCGAAGAAAAGAATCGATAAAAGATATTTACATAATATAATATTTTCATGCTTTTATACTAAACTATAATGTAAATAAAAAGAGATTTTTTAAAGAAATGAACAAATAAAAATGATTAAGTTGTAGCTTTGAATAGTAACCACAAATGATATCAAGATAAATACAAATGCTAAACTTAATTATAAGTGAAAATGTTAGTTCTATCCCTGTTTATATAATCAAGAGAAACAATTAATAGAGAGAAAATTAATAAAAATAAATATATATCCCGAATAAAAAAATATAAGAAGTAAATGTGTTATTTATACACATGAAAATGTGTAACTGTAAAACGGTAAAAAAAAAGTTTAACGTAATTCAACCTACCACAATGAAATTTCTATGTAATCAACCACTTTAAACAAGAGAGAATAAATAGTTGTAGCGTAAAAAGAGAAATGGGCAAAAAAATCAGTACATCCATTATGTTGAAATAATAAAAATTGAAAGGTAGATGAGCTCATAATGAGCTGATCATGGGCTGGGCGGCCCGGCCCGGCCCGAAGACCCGCCCTAAAAATGGGAGGGTTTGGGTAAAAATATAGGCCCGAAAAATGGGCTTGGGCAAAAAAACGAGGCCCGTTTAGAAAACGGGCCGGTCCTCGGGTAAGAGTTTTTTGGCCTGCCTGCCTGCCCGCCCAAATTATATATTAATATATATTTTTATTTTATTTTTAATTATTTTAAATTTTAATATAACTATTTTTATTATATTGTTAATTTGTATATTGTTTTAAGAATTGTTTTAGTATTATTTTTATTTGTTTTAATATTTATTTTTATGTTTTTAAATATATTTGATTTATTATATTTTTAAATTTTTTATTTAATGAAATAAGAAAAAAATTAATATGGGCCGGGCCGGGCCGGGCTCGGGCTTAGTAATTTTATTTCGGGTCGGGCTTAGGCAAAATTTTAGGCCCATATTTGGGCGGGCCGGGCCCGGGCCTAGTATACGGGCCTAAAATTTTATTTGGGCCCGGCCCGGCCCGGCCCATGATCACCTCTAAGCTCATTCTTCACATTTCAACATTTCCTTCATTTTTTATACTATTACTTTAAACTACCAATTACAAAAGTTAAAAAAAAAAAAAATCAAATGTGGGTGTGCTTCGTATTATTCTTCTAGTTAAATTCTATAATCTTTTCGTAATTAAATTCTGATTACTCTAAAAATATTTTAATATGATTAGAACTCTAATATTAAAATATTTAAAGGGGCATTATGAGATTTAGGATTTGTTTACCAGTTTGTTGTTTAAAATTTTGAGTTTTGTATTCGGAGTTTTGAGTAATGTACATTTAGTACATTTCATATTTTACTCTCGTTTACTTACTTATTTAGTGAAAAGTCGAAGATTTCTTTCCCTGTAGTTTTTCTACGTAAAATATTTATGTTCATTTTTCTCTACTTTTATTATCTTGTTATTTATACCACCAACATCAAAGCATAATGTTTGAGATTTCAACCCATTTCTTATATCTTTGAATGCTAATCTGAAAGGGAAAAAAAAAGAAAGAAAATCATATATATGAAACATTCATTAAACGCTTGTTTTTCATCGTCGAATTGCTGTACAATAAAAATATCCAAATTCATTTCAATGTAATCAAGAAAACATCAGTGTTGTCTGCAAGCAAGAAGGGATTGAATCAAGTTGATAACTAAATATGCACAAACTAAAATCATTTGTATTTATAATAATAATAATAACAAAAGGAAGTTTCATTAACAATTAGACTAAAATTAAAATTTCAATACAAAATAATGAAACCGAAATTTAAATGGATTTTAATAAAATAATAAATTAAAAAACTAAAATTTTATTTGATGTTTAATGAGAATAAATAAAATATTTTGAATTAAAATTCAAACAGACTTTGAATTTTTTTAAATGAAAAATAAATTATACAATACCCTATTTATTCCTAATAGCTCAAAAAGAGCTGGTATTATTATAAATAAGATACCCATAAATTTCTGAAAATAACTAAGCAGAAATCTTTGATGATTCAGCCAAGTAAAAAAATAATAACGAAAAAAGGAAAATTTTACCTGAGACATTGCTTTGGTTTTGAAAACTACACAGATGAAGATGGAGATGAACAAAACCGGAAAAGAGTTAGTGTCAATTAGCGAAGGTCAAATTTATAGACTGAATCTTTTCGATTATAAAAATATTATTTAATTAATGACTTTTTAACAGATAATGAATTAAGTGAAAATACAATACAACTTATTTACTTTCATAAAATGACCATATTACCCCTATTTAATCTTGGTGGCTCCATAATTTTATAATATATAAACAGATAATCAATTAAATAAAATTAAGTGAAAAATAGTTTAAAATGACTACAATATACCTATTTTTTTTGACTGCAACAATATACCTATTTACTTGCACCACAAAAGGAGCTAGTTTCATTATATGTATAAATTAAAGGCAGCACAAAGTTAGACTTATTTTGTTATAAAATTCCTTAACCCTATTTTGTTTTTTCTTAAAACAAATACATTAAAGGTAAGTGAGTTGGTTTAATATTTTATACATATCAGGAGTGTATTTAAGGGTTGGTCCTAAAATGAAAAATTATTTTTATTTCACTCAACTTATAAATTATTATACGATGAAATTGTATTTTATCCTTCGAAATAAAATAAAAAACATATATTTTGTCCTTTAAAATTGATGAATTTAAACATATGGGCTCTGGTGGCTTTTATGGTTTTACATAATATATTTTATATTATTTAATATTTTTTCTGAAATTATTTTTAAAAGTTGTAATATAAATTATATTTGTTATAAAATATTATAGAATTATTTTCTTTTGATAATTAAAATTTATTTTTGTAATAAAATAATATTTTATAATATTTTATATAGAATTAATAATGCCCAATGCCTAGTTAAAAATAATTCGAAGTTATATATATTACATGCATAAAAGTGAATATTGGTATATTGAAGCTAAAAGGAAAAATAAATTACTAACATATTTATGTTTTATAATATAAAATATTTATTGCTAAATATTTACAAAGTGAAATATAAATTCATTATTAAAATATTAATATAAAACATTTTTATTAGATATTAAGAATATTATTTAAAATTTAAAATTTAACATTATTATTGATGTTAAATTTTATATTAGAATAAAATTGTAATATTAAATAATTTTATTAAAATAATAATTAACATTAATGTTTATTGTACTATTATATATAAATATATGTGTTGACAATATTGCAAATTATAATATTTAAGATCAATATTTAATATTTTCAAATAATTATAAAATTAAAATTAAAAATTATTATTAAAACAATAGTCATTTAAGTTAATTATTATATAAAAATCAATTTATTTGTAGGAGGTTTCTCTTTTAAAAAGAACATAGGTTTTTTAAAAAGTGAAGTCAATTGTTAGTTGAGTATTAGTTTGATTGATATGAACATTATTGTAAATGCATGAGGACGTAGGTTCGAGTGCGCTGAAACGCATTATCCTCTTATTTATAGGTTAGAGAGGGACTTTGGGTAGTTTTATATATTGTGTCAAAAAGAGCAAATATGATCAAAACCTCAATTTTTTATCGTTTCATTTTTTTTTCAATTTAATTATCCTAAATAAGATAATTGTGTGAATTAGTCATATTAATTGTTATTTCTTTTTAATAGGTTGCTGACTTGGTATATTAGCCCATTGTGTGATAGACACATGACATTTTTATGTTTGACTATTGACTAAAGTTTAGGGAAAAAGTTTTGGACTAATTATAACGATCGAGGTCCGTAAGCGTTAGTAAAAAGTCAACAAAAAAGCTATGTGTCAGTCACTCAATGTATTAATGTGCCCCATCAACAATCTATTAAAATGAAACAAAAAATTTAATGGTGGTGATTAATTCACACACTTATCTTATTTAGAATGATTAAATTGAGAAAAAAATTTGGAGTGACCAAATAGACAAACCTTATTTTTGAGTGACTATAAGTGTAGTTTACCAAAAATATTTTTAAAAAATATGAAACATAATAAATCAAGGTAGTTAGTACGTACTAGTAGATACATCATTTTTTCCATTAAAATTGGTGCATATTGATATGGGTTTATTTTGATGAATTGTTTCAAATTTATCGATATTTTTAAAATATATTTAATATATGTATATAAAATATTTATGCATCTAATGATGCAAAAATTTTAATGAAAATTTTATCATTTATTACCATAACTGTAAAGAAATAGAAATTTTATATTTTTAAATTATTTATGTATTACTGTGCAATGTTTTGGTTGGCATGATCAGAATTGGATGGAACAAGCTAGTATGATTGGTATTAATAAAAATTTTAACTAATGTAAAAAATTAATTACATCAATTTATTATTGGAACATGTCCATCAATCTATTAATCAATAATAAAAAATGAAAATAAGACTAGATTACGTGTGAATTTTACCTCGTACAGTATTATTATTTTTCTATATTTTAATAATTTGAATCATTTCATAACTACATTAAAATTTGTTTCCGTACAAGATTGTTATTTTTCCAATAATAAACCTATGCATTATAATTTATTTGGGTTTAAGAGAGAAAAAGAAAATCTCCGCCGTCAGCTGTGTGAGTGTGTGACAGCGAGGGGTCTCCGTACAGCTTCTGACGGTATCTATAGGCTATATGAAGAAAACACCTTATTTTTTTTAATAAAAAGAAGAAATAAAATTGTGGTTCCAACATGAGACAGTAACGACTGAACAGTCATATTAACCAATGAGGGACCGACAGCACATTCTTAATAAACCATTCTGGTTTTATCTACAAATCCACTCCCTTTCCCTAAAACCACTTTTTTTTTTCTTTTTCCTATTTTTTCCCTGCATTTCCATTTCTATATATGTTGTGCATGTTTTCTCTGATATACTTCACATTTAGCAAAAGAATTTTTTTTTCCAACTTGGGTATTTAACTTTACTCCATCTTCCTCCTCCTTCTTCTTCCTTTTTAGGATCTGGGTTTTTTCCCCCCAATTTTTTAAGGTTATAAAAAAAGAAAATGGGGAGAGGTAGGGTTCAGTTGAAGAGGATTGAGAACAAGATCAACAGGCAAGTTACTTTCTCCAAAAGGAGAGCTGGGTTGTTGAAAAAAGCTCATGAGATCTCCATCTTGTGTGATGCTGAGGTCGCTTTGATTGTCTTCTCCCACAAAGGGAAGCTCTTTGAATACTCCACTGATTCCTGGTATTTCCTTCCCCCTTCATTCTGTTTTTTTTTTAATTTTTTTAAAGTATTCTCCAAGGTTTTGAGAAACAAAGATAAAGTTACTTTTTTTTTTTTTTGGCTTTGAAACTGAAATAGATGTTTATGAAAGTGGTTTTTGAGGCACTGTCATTAGCAGTTTCTCCTGGATTTCATGCAATGGTTATAACAGGTGAAAAAAAAATTAAAGAATATTACACAGTTCAGTAAAAAGTGTGACTATAACTATATCAGTAATAGAATTTACAAGTGTTTCAGAG
This sequence comes from Gossypium arboreum, assembly GCF_025698485.1. NCBI lineage: Eukaryota > Viridiplantae > Streptophyta > Magnoliopsida > Malvales > Malvaceae > Gossypium > Gossypium arboreum. Next base: position 34,820,825 of record NC_069082.1, read on the forward strand.
ATGTTGAAGTAGCAAAAGAATGGAAAGCTTTGAGGGGGAAGTTTGGTCTCATCTTGCTAAAACAAGGTTATTGACCAATGGATGATGAAGAAGAAGCAATAAAAAATTTCCCCTTTTTTAAACTAAAACTTTCTCAATTAGGAGAAAATACAAAGTATCCATTCTATGGACTAAATTATTAATACCAAGTTATAAAAGAAGGGAAAAGCAACACTGAACTTTGTAATAAATTTTATATTCTGTCATCTCAAAAGGAAAAATCATGCTATCAAACATATTTTCTTCTAAAGATAGTAAAAGAAAACCTAAAAAATATGGCTATGTTTTTTCTGAAAATAAATTTGTTTTTACAATTTATTTTTTTGGTTTTGGAACAGAGCTACTATCTTTGTCATCTTCTCTCCTTTGTGTGTTTCCTTTTAGTCCTTACAAGCAACAACTGCTATACATGTATCTCCTTCTTCTTCTTCACCAGTTCTTAAGGGCTAGACCCTCTTTGGCTTTTGAGAACTCTTTGATCCAACAACTGTCCAAGGCCAAAAAGAGGTACCTTTTTGGTAGTTAGAAAATTAGGGATTTGACAATTTTTGTACAGAGGGAGTAGGGCTAGGGCTCCATGAGGGGTAGTTCCACACCTCAAATTTGAAGATTCCTTTTTGAACCCTAAACAAGCTAATAAACTGCTTTCTAAAATTTTTATATTCCAATGGGCTCTTCTTTTAGCTGATTTGGTTACATATATGTCACCAATAGCCAGTTACTGGTTCAAGTGAGAAAAAGAATAAAGGAAAAATTATTTATAAGCCTTGATAACTAGGAAAAGAAAACTCTGCAATTTGTGATTCAAGTTCTTCAGTTATATATTATAGATATGGTGTCTGTCTATTTATGGTAATTATCTGAATTTAAATTAATTGATATTTGATGCATATATCCTTTTTTTCATTATTTTGATTGAGAATAGTTATTTTTAAATAAATTAAAATAAAAATATCAAAGCTAAAAATGAAATGAAGGAAAATTGAACACTTTGGATTAGGCTTTATGATTTTATATGCTCTGGATTTATGGTGTGTTTAATAAAAATCAAATTTTTTAGTAAATTGAAAAGGAATTTTTTTATATTTTATTTTTAAAAAATGTTTTGAGAATTTTCAATTAAAAATGTTGAATAATATAAGTAGATAGATAACTTATTTATCACTTCGGTGCTATTGGATAAAATGAAAAATTAAGTATTGAAATTTAAGAATTAATTTTATGTTATAAAATTTGTTTGATATAGCACTTAACATTAATTATGGAATATAATTAAATAATTTGATAATTACATGTTTAAAATTATAAAAAATTATATATTACATTTTATCCTTAATTTAAAACATTTCACCTTATTTCAAACTAAAGTGAAATTTTAAATTTAAAGTTTTATAGGATAATATAATATTAAAATAAATGAATAAAATAGAATTAATTGAAAATATTCTATTTTTAAATAATAAATAGCTCTTATTTACTTATCATTTTCTACATTTTTTATTTCAGATTATTAGACATGTGTACATAATTAAATTATTGAAAATATTAATTTTCATTTAATTTAATATTTCTAATAGATTATCAAATAAGGCCTTACTAAAATGTTAAGTTGATTTTATTTTTAAAAACTTATATTTTAAATAAATTATCAAACTAATAGCTTTTCCAAATAAAAAATATCAAGCTAATATAAAAAATTTTATTAATAAGATTTAAATTATATACCAAAAATAAGATTAAATATGAAAAAATAATTTTGAAAAATCAAAATTTTCTATTTAAAAAATAAATCTATTTATTAATTAATTTTTACTAATAACCCAAATAATTTCATAATAAATTTAGAGGTAGTTGATTTTTCAAATTATCCAACATTGCATAAATTAAAAATTTACCTACTTAAATATTTAAAATCCAAAACCCTAATTTTCAATGAGTTCATATACGGCATCTATATACAGAAAGAAAAAGGGGGGAGGAAGGGTGGCGGTTCAAAGCAAGCTTGAATTGATTCTGTTATGACTCCTCCAAGTTCCTTTGATCTTTCAAGTATTTTATCACCTAAAAAGTAGCGTAATTAATTGTGATCCAAAAAAATTATAATTTGATGACTAATTTAATTATTATTTTTTCTCCCCCATTCCTAACACAAATTTTATGACGTCGACTTAATCATATCATTACGATATGTAAGGAATCAAGGGGTTTATGGTGTAAGGCACCGTTATCACAGACTTATAGTTCCTTAAGTCACTTATCAAAACTGAAAAAAAAAAAAAAAAGCACTTTTAGTTGCTTTAAGTCAGTTTGGTGATACTCAAAATCAGACAGGATTTGACTTCTGATTTTTTGAGGGTTGATTTCGACCTCTTTCAGCTTCCTTCCTCCATGCTGATGACAGACATGCTATTTTTTTTAACTGGATTTATGTTTAACTCATTAAAACTCTTAGAAGCTAATATAAAAATTTTAATGTTTTAACCCTTAAGTACTATCTTCTTTTATAGATTACATCACGTAGTTCATTGCAAGTATATATATGGATTTATACTCACTAACATAGCATAAATATTAATCCTTGAGACAAGTTAAGAACGAAGTATGCAATGTGAACTATGAAGCCATTAGAAACTTATTGAGTTAATGCAAAAATTAGTTGGAGCAAATGGAAATTAGTTGTTTGTGTGTGTATGCATGCATGAATGCATGTATGTATGTATGGAAATTAGTATGGCATATGAAGCCATTAGAAATCTATATATATTATATGTTTTAAATTAAAGTAAAAGTTATATAAGAAATTAGGGTACAATTAGTTTTACTTGGGAAAGAAAATATTGTGCCATTAAGACTGACATTTATTTTCTGTGATTATCTGCAACAGCATGGAGAAGATCCTTGAACGCTATGAAAGGTATTCTTATGCTGAGAGACAGCTTGTTGCTAGTGAGCCTGAATCTCAGGTACAACATGCCTTTCACGCCGTTAATTTTAGCCACTTATCATAATGATTATATATATGTCTTAATTATATTATATTATATTATATAAATATTGTTTGCAAATAGCAGTTTGACAGCAATAAGGGGTTTGGGGATATCTAAATTCTAAGTACAGTACATTTTTCTAGCTTTTAATGGTAGCTGTCTTTCAATGAGAGACTCTTAGTTTTTGCCTTTCGGTACATAAAACTAAATGAACATTATTCAGGTTTTTAAATTATTGGGAATAGTAGATTGTGAAAAAGGGTTAAGATTTGGCTGAAATTGTATTGAAAACTGAAACCTGTTTATGGACAGGGCAACTGGTCCATGGACTATAATAGACTTAAAGCTAAGGTTGAGCTCTTGCAGAGAAATCACAGGTACCTCTTAATTCAACTGATTACATTGTTGCTAAAGATGAACGAGTGATTTCCTTTTTCAATGTTTATTTTACTCCAACTTAGGTTTGAATGTCAGATATTAGTGTGTTCACCATATCCGAATACGAGTCAAACATGAAAGTTATAGAAAAAGAAAGTTGGACCAATTTAGCTGAACATAGTAATTTCCTGATATGTTGGTGAATTCTTAAACGTCTTCAGGCATTACATGGGAGAAGAATTAGAGTCATTGAGTCTCAAGGAGCTGCAGAATTTGGAGCAGCAGCTTGATACTGCTCTTAAACTTATTCGTTCAAAAAAAGTATGCTTTAAACAGCTGTCCTTTGTCCCATTATAGTCTTACAATTATAATTGTTACTGGTTTTAATGATGAAATTGTGGCCCTTTTTTTTCCCTGCAGAACCAACTCATGTATGAGTCAATATCAGAGCTTCAGAGAAAGGTAAGGCCTTTCAGAACATATGCTTGTCAATCCTGGAGAGAATCATTATATGAACTTGGATGATCATATGTGATGTGATGGACACTTGAATGTGAATATAAGAAATCTAATTGTGGTCTTTATGACAGGAGAAGGCAATACAGGAGCAAAACACCATGCTAGCAAAGCAGGTGACATACCCTTTTTCATGTTCAAGATTTCATCAAAATTTTTTTCCTTTCCCACTGTTGAATCATTTGTAAGAGTTTCGATGTGAAATTCAAATCCCAACATCTCAACATTTACAATCTTTTTCTTTTTTTTTTTTTTGTAATAGAAAAACATGAACTAACAAATTACCTGTCTTGGCATGTAGATCAAAGAGAGGGAGAAGACAGTGGCGCAGCAACAGCAGCAGCAGCCGCAGTGGGGGCAGCAAGACCATGGCCTCAACACATCATCCTTTCTGCTGCCACAGCCTCCTCCCTGCTTGAATATCGGGTAACACCCCTCATTGGCATTCATCCTTAATGATATCTAGAGATGCATGAAAGGCTTATGTTACTTGTGATGCAAGAAATAAAATCCTATCAGCTGAAAACCGATTAATTTTGAAAACGTAAGCCAAAGAAAATGGATCCACATAAGCTTTCGTTTTCTGTTGTCTATAATGAAGTGGCAAAAGCTTGGTTAAAAGATTTGATTGTTTATAGTTTACAATTTTTGCAGTGGCACATACCAGGAAGAAGCAACAGAAATGAGGAGGAATGAACTAGACCTTACTCTGGAACCTATTTACTCATGCCATTTGGGATGCTTTGCTGCATGAAAATGGGTACAATTAATTTAACTATGCTTTTGGTTATATGTGAATATGGACATAGATCCATGCACTATGGTTCTTTTCTTTAAAAAAGAAAACAGCATGAGAAAGGATAAATTGTTGGAAACTCATGCCTTTTATGTCTGCTTTGTCTTGACATACATATATTTGTGTATCGATGTCGATGATTAGTGTATTACTGGATCTCGTATTTCACTCGTTATTAACTGTCAGTTGCTGCCTTTGAAGATACAATTTTCATAATTTCTTGGTGATTATATCAAGCAATTAGACTAAATCTTCTTTTCAGTGAAAAAAAAAAGAGTACATAATTTCTTGCAATGGTATAAATAGCAATGCAGGAACCTATATCTCTTTCTCATCAAACTACAAAACTCGGAAAAAAAAAACTATTGAAATGTACCCTCAAAAATCATACGTTCATCTTTGGTTAATGGTGATCCAATTTCTGCTTCACCAAACATCATCATCTGCAAAATCAGTCCATAATCAGTTATATGATTTAGGAAAATATGGCATTAGAAGACTATATAGAATCCCCATTTTTACATGATATAAAGAGCTAACAGCTCCGGTTTAGTATTCGATTCTCGACATTTGATGATTGGAAGAAAGAGATGCTAAATGGGATCTTAATGGCAGAAGTTAGAACAGAAAATGGAGTAATTGCAGAACCTTGTAGAAACAAATTACCTTGGCACAAATAGGACAGTTTTCGGATCTCTCCATCCACTCATATATGCAACCAAGGTGGTAAGTGTGGGAACATTGAAGAACTATTCTTGGATTTTCGGGAATGTAATCTGATATAGGAAATCAAGAGAGGGTAACCAAAGTAAGCCAATGTCTCATTTAATGGCTTCCACTTGTATAAGCTGGTTAGGGAATCAGCAATTGAAAAGGTTACCTTCAAGACATGTGGGGCAAACATCTTCATCTTCTAATGATCCATAGTCACAACCAACTTCAGTTTCAGGTTTATCGTGTGAGAACTTCAATTGAGATTCGCATTGAACTCCAGCTGATTTGTTTCCTATACTTGCGTGTTCCGTGTGATTGAGTCGATAATCCTCTCTTCCTTCAATCCGATCGTACTCGTATGAGGGTGTCGTATCAGCTTCGGAATGCAAGACCCTTGCAGTATGTGTGATGATATTGTTAAATGCAGCATTAGAATCCAAAGGGGCTGACACTTGAGAATTCGAAGCGGGCGAATCCGATTGCTCGTTGCTCCTTACTCCGGTAAACTGAGGATCAAATTAATAAGCCCCGGTGAAGCTAAAGATCAAAGAAGCATTATAGGAAATTGCTATCAGAAAACAAATATTATTAGATTCCTTGAAACTTTTCATCAAACGAACAGTCAGTAGCCAATGACTCAATCCATAATTGGCAAAAAAAAAAAAAGAAAAAAGAACCTTGTGTAAATTGCAGGTGTTTTCATTGTTTAAGAAGAAAAGAACTTCATGCCCATATAAATTCAACAAAATTCTGTCTCGATGCTAACTCAAAAGGAGAAGGAAAAAATTTGACATGGTACCTTTCCCCTGAGGGCATGAATGACGCTATTGAGACTGATAAAAGTGGAAACATGTAGTTCAGGATCCCTGATACCCAAACAACAGCAACAAGCTCCCATGATGAATACTTTAATTTACTTGTCAGCCTGAACAATAATCATAATTACTAGCAATCCTTTCACAAGTAACATAAAATAACAAATAATTTAGACATGAATGTTGAGTAGCTAGTCCTCAAACTGACATCGACCCAATAGAGACCATCAATCCGATAAACTAACTATGATTATCTTCATGGATAAAAATCAAAGGGAACTTAACTGTGAAATGAAATTCGCTGCCTTGAAGAAGGAAATGATGATGAAACAAGTGGAATTTATGGTTGTTTTATTTTTAAAGTAGAGAACAGATAGAGATGAGTTGATAAGAAACCCCCAAGAATTTAGTGCATTCAAATAGAAAGAGAAGAAACAAAGACTGAATTTAGTAGTCGGGTTTGGTGGAAAATTGAAAGATTCTAAAAATCTCGAGTTTTTCGGATTAAAATTTATAATTTGAAGCCTAAGCTGCGTAGGATTCTTCTACCACAATCGACAAAAGAGACATATGATAACGATTTTACGATACCCAAGTCAAGGGACCATCTTTATTCTTCATATGCTGCATGCTTTCATGACGCGGAAATTGAAACCTACTTTAAAGTAAAATATTATTATTTTTTAAATATTTTAAATTAGATTGTATTGAATAGAAGGTTAAATATTCTTCAAGGTTTTTACTCTTCATAGATTTAAAATTTAGTTCTTGTACTTTTATTCCTAAGAATTTAGTTTCTCTATTTTTAATATTTCAAAATTTAGGTTTGATTGTTAATACTATTAAAATTATTTTTGTTAAATTTAGGTTCATTACAACGTCATTTTTTAGTTACATTGCTACTGAATGAGTATTTTTTTAATATTTCAAAATGTCACACTAACAAATTTAACAATAAAATTTAATAGTGTTGACAATTGTATTTAACTTTTGAAATCTAAAAAGTAGAAGGACTAAATTCTTAAAAAAGTATAGAGACTAAAATTTAAATTTATGAAGAGTACAAAAACTTACAAAATACTTTAACCTAGAATAAACTTGTAACCCCCTAAACCCGATCTAAATGTTTTGGCTGAATCTCGAATATCACATCGACCATGATGATGACTGTAACATCCCAAAATAGGGTCTAGTCTGAAAAGTGGTTTCGGGACCACAAATTCGACGTTGAAATATTTATTTTATGATTATTATGAGGTCTAGAATATGAAAATATGCATGTGTTAAAGTTTCATGAAGAAATTATATGAGCAAAGTGTCCAATTGGAAAATAATGACCAAATTGAGTAAATCGTAAAACTTGGATTCTAGAAGCAATTTCTATGAAATTGCTTTAGTTTATTAATTAGAAGTCCTTAAGGAGCAATTTTCCCAATCTCTAAGTTTTTGGACAAAAATGGGCATGTATGGAAAAAATTTTAAAGAAAGGGCTTAAGGGCATTTTGGTCATTTGGCTAATTAATGAAATAAAATGGGAAAATGAAGGCAAAAATCAGCCATTCTTCTCCCTCATCCAGCCAAATTTCTCAAGCCCTCCATAGCTAGGGTTTTTAATATTTTCAAGCTCAATAGTAAGTGCTCCCAAGCCCTGTTTTTAATGTTCTTCGTATTTTTAAAATCCCGATAGCTTACTCTCTCCATTTCTACCCATATTTTGAGTTAGGGTTCATGTTTGCAAAGTGAACCATGTGTCACATGTTTATTCTTTGATGTTTTATGGAGGAATATGAAAGTTGGATGTGTGTTAAACATACTTTTCTAGGTGATTTTCATGAAAAACCTCTAAAAGGACCTTTTTGCAAAAGGTACAAAATATGTGGCAGAAATGTGAAATAATGGAAAATGTGGGCTGCCATAAGAGGGAAAAACTTTCGATTAGGCTTGGGTAATGTAGAAATTTCATGCATTTCATCATACAAGCTTAGGGACTAAATTATAAATAATGTAAAAGGTTAGGGGCATAACGATCATTTTGTTCGGGGGTGAAATTTAGAATCGAAAAGAACAATTTGAGGTATTAATGATTCATTTTTATTGTTATAGACCTCGAGGAACAAATTTCGGAGGTCAATCAAGGAAAATGAAAGGTTTTGGAATAACCGAAACACGAAACCAAAACGGATACCAGGAAAGTTTGAATAACTTTAAGTAAACTATTAATATGTCTAATTGCATGTTTTATGAATGGATAATAATTGGTTATAGTGATGGCATGAAAATCCATAAAATGTGTTAATAATAATGATATGATAATAAATGTCCCGATTGAAGTCAAAAGGGAAATTCGCTGGATAAACCATGGCTTACGTGACTTGAGATCCTGCATGTGTTACAGAAAAGGATTTAGCCCAGACGGGTAATCCGTTGATCTCAAATATAGAAAGGATCTAGCCCCGACAGGTGTTTCTTGAGTGATCGAGCCTCCCGAAGAATATGTGTGCATAATGGATTTAGCCCGGAAGGGTAATTTGACTAGAGTCTGAATTTAGCCTGGACTGGTAATCCTGCCATAAGATGTGAGGTTCGCGGGAGTGCGTACTTGAGATGATCGTTCTTGTCACTTGATGACAAATGGATAATGCATTGAGATTTCTGAGAAACTTAACGAGACTAACATGAGATAGAAAAATGAAAATGTTGGATGATGAGCTTATCTAAGATAAATTACATGGTGTATTGTTATGAAACTAACTTATCGATTGAGTGCAAGTATTAGGGAAACTATTTCATGCTTGTTGGTTTTATTGCCTAATATGGATGCATGCTAATTAATCGGTAAGTTTACTTTCCAGTTATTCGGGCTTACTAAGCATGTAAATGCTTACCCCTCTCTTTTCCCTGTCCTACAGATCTGGAGGACTCGTAAAGATTGGGAGACGGTTGGAGAATCAACACACTATCATCTTGTCCAGCTTTAGTATATAGATACTTTTATTTTATTCAATGACATGTATAGGGCTTTTGTTATTTTGTTATATGTGTCATTTGATTAGCCAACATGAAGGCTTATAAAAGTATACGTGTTCACTTGTATATGGCCATGGAAATTGGCTCATTTTGATGTAGGTTATGACCTACAAATTTGTGCATGTTTATGTCCAATGTTCTTATGATGGTTAAATATGGCATATCACAATTAAGTATATGTAATGTGACTAAATCACAAGGGATGGCTAGGTTATAATTGGCAATGAGTTAAGACAATGAGCCAAGCTTAATTGAGTTACCAGTCATAGAAACCTTTAACATAAAGTGGATAATCGAGCATGTATAAAACCGATGAGATGAGGTTTACATGCAATGAGATATATCAATGTCATTTGGGATGAATAATTAGGCCTTGTTATGTATTTTGGTAATTTATAAGAGTATGGGGATGATAGAGGTTGACCAAAGGCTTGGAAACTAGCCTAACAACGTCCACATGGGTAGACACACGGGCATGTGTCTAGGCCGTGTGTGACACACGGACCGCCTCATGGGCGTGTGATATGGTCGTGTGTCCCCTGTACATAAAAATTTTAAGTCAGAATACATGGTAGTAAACACACGAGTAGAGACACTGTAACACCCCTTACCCATATCCGACGCCGGAACAGGGTACGAGACATTCTGGACTTAAACATACATATTCACGCAAAAAATGGGCCATAAAATCTCTTTTAATTCAAAACCTTTCAAACACATACATGTCGTCCCATATTTGGGTCTACGAAGCCCAAAACATTCCTCGAAATTGATTCCGGACTAAATCGAGAACTTTGAAAAGTTTCAGGAAAACTTAGGAAATTTTTCCATGAAACAGAGTCACACGTCCGTGTCCTTAGACTGTGTAACTCTCTGTTTATGACGTCAACATGTCATCGAACCACACGGCTGGGCTACACGCCCATGTCTCCTGGTCGTGTCCCTCACACGATTGAGACACACGACTGTGTCTCAGCCCGTGCGGCCAACACTTAGGCTATTTTCCAAGCCTTGTCACAAGCCCGTGTGGACATAAGGGCATGCTCGTGTCCTCAGACCGTGTAACTCTCTATTTATGACGTCAACATGTGCATCGAACCACACGGCCGGGTCACACGCCCGTGTCTCTTGGTCGTGTCCCTCACACGGTTGAGACACACGGCTGTGTCTCAGCCCGTGCGGCCAACACTTAGGCTATTTTCCAAGCCTTCATGTTACCCATAATCTCTTACAAGTAATGCATCTACTCATGCAATACCAAGTCTAGATTCCTTACTTCACATTCATAAGACTGGTCATTTTGATGACAATTTTTACCATTATACTATGGTTACCAACTTATCCATCAAGCACTCATGTTCAATCATTATCACGTTGTGTATATAACGTCCAATTACTACATGGCTATGACCACCTCAATTGGTCATAGAGCATACATCCAACACACATGTCATATTACTAACCATGCATGGCAAATAAACATAATCACATTATAAACATTAGACATGACACGAATAGCTAGGCTTACAAGCCATAATCAATATGCGCCACATCTCATGGCCATATGCATATCAATATGAGCCACATCTCATGCCATATGCATATAACTCAATATAAGCCAACATATTTGGCCAAAGCAAAATAATGCATGTCAATCAAGTAGATCCCTATACATGCCACTCACTTGAAAATTTCTAATATATACTTCATTTTTTTCCAAAGGTAGCGACTTGATAGTGTGATGCTACCTCCGATGATCTCAAACTCCAAGCTAACCTGAAAACACTAAAGGAAAGGAAAGGAAGGGAGTAAGCTTTATAGCTTAGTAAGACCATATGAAAATAATAAGTAACTTATCAACTTGCTTTTCATGGTAATACAACCCTTTGCATTTTTACTCATGTTCCAAGTAAGCTGTTTTCTCGAGTCACAGTTACTAAATTATTTATATCTGGAGCTACGGAACTCCAAATTAAGTTCTGATAATTTTCCCTAAAACTAGACTCACATATCTTCTTACCATAAAAATTTCAGAATTTTTGATTCAACCAATTAGTACATTTTATTCCTTAAATTTACTCTTTTTTCCTGTCTGACTGTTCTAACCCCTCTTCACTAAAAATTAATTATCTCATAATACGGGACTCAGATGATGTTCCTGTCTGTTTCTCTTGAAAATAAACTCATTATTAATTCTAAGCATATAAATTATAACCCATAAATATTTTTTTTTATAATTTTCAATTATTTTCTCAAATCAGAACAGGGGATTTCGAAGTCATTCTGAATCTGTCCCACAACAATTTAAATATTTCATAATACAAAACTCTTTTTCTTACATAATTTCTTCTATGTGAAATTAGACTCATTAGGATTTAATTTCATATTTTATTCAGCCTCTAACTCAATTTCCACAATATTTGGTGGATGTTCAAAGTCAAACTATGGCTGTTGTCCAAATCTGTTTTAGTGTGAATTGACGATACTAAGTTTATCACACCATATTAATTCACTTTCACCACATTGGTAAGGTTACATATTCATACATCATAAGTATAGACCTATAATCACAAGGCCATCACAAAATCATTCTTATAAGCATGACTTACCTATTTACATCTTCACTAAAAGTGCATCATAAACTGAAATCATTTCTCATGAGCTTGGCATACATACCTGTGTTACTTAACATGCTCATTTTCATTTCTTACTAATCATATAACATGAATTGAATTCACATCTCATCAATTTCATGTAAGTACCTGTACCACTCACAATATGGTCATAACCTTTCTCAGTTAGCTTAAACCATAACTCTCACCGTTGAACCATTCGGAAAGCTATTGGATATTTGCTAAGCCTCAAACATAGGGTATAATACAGATGCCATGTCCCGACATGGTCTTACACTGGCTCATCCATCAAGTCGATGCCATGTCCCAAACATGGTCTTACACTAAATATCGAAATTGAGGCCGACGCCATGTCTCAGACATGGTCTTACACTAGCTCTCACATATCCGTGCCGATGCCATGTCCCAGACATGGTCTTACACTGATACATCTCGTAGCCGATGTATGTCCCAGACATGTCTTACACTGGCTTACATCTTGAGGCCGATGCACGTCCCAGGCATGTCTTACACTAGCTCTTGTCTGAATGTCGATGCCATGTCCCAGACATGGTCTTACACTGGCTCACAAATAACCCGAATGTCATGGCATGAATATCCGAATTGTTTCTTAAGGTTCAAATGGGAATTCTACTATCTTAATATTCATCAAACATAATCATTTCCACAACCAAGCAATTCATGCTATATCAATTTAAACACATATAATAATGTAGTTGTATTATTTACATACAACTTACTCGTTTCAACAGAATATCATGCTCATTTAATCACATGGACTTACCTCAAATGAAATTTCGGCTAATTATTCTCTTTTTGTCTTTAACCACAGACTTTCTCGATTTAAGACCAAATCTCAATATTCTTGATCTAAAATGATGAAATTCACTCATTTAATTAATGTACTAATCATTTTGGACCTAAAACATATTTTGGAAAAATTTACATTTTTGCCCCTAAACTTTTGCATAATTACGAATTTACCTCAAGGCTCGGAAATTGAAATTTATTAGATTTCTATAAGATTTACGACGTGTTGAACATTTTTCTCTTCTATGACAACCTCAAATTCTCACTAATTCATGCTTTTATAAACATTAACAACTTTTACTAATTAACTCGTTTTAACCATTTTCAACGAAAATCACTTAACAAAAATCGTTCTTCTAACCTCAAGCGTCTTTATTCTACCATTAAACATCAAAATGCACAATTATCTAGCATGAGTCAATTTTTTTTAAGCTTCATTTTTCATGCAAATAAATGGTAGAAATAGAAAGATTACGAATTATTTCGGTAAAGAGGGAGACAGCCTTTTCACTTCAACTAATCGTTGATTGCGGTAAGCTTCAAGCTTTGAGACTAGTGATGTCGATTGTGTAGGGCAGAGGGTGGGGCTGAGCCCCCATTATAAAAGGGGAAAAGGGAGGGGCCTTAAAGGGAAAGCCTATCAAATCAAGAAGAAGCTAAGCTTTAAGGCAAGGGAGGTATAGGTGCAAAACATTAAATAGGAGGTTCAAATGCACTTACAATTGAGCTTTGAAAAGCTTGAAACCCTAGCCATGGAGTCATGTAAATTTCGACAGCCATATGAAGAAGTTGAGCAGATTTTTGTGCTTTTATTTTGTCTTTTATGCCTTAATACACCAAAATGACCAAAATGCCCTTTTTGCTAACCCTTCAATTTACCCTTCTATGTCTAGTTTTGTCCATACTAAAATATGATGCTCTATTTTTCATTTAAAAACCTCTAGTTTAAACCCCCATTTCAAACAAGTACTTATATTCTAGAACTCATATTTTTCACTTAGTGCTATTTAATCCCAATAATGAAACTGGGCACTTTATCAATAAAATTTACTTAACAAAATTTGCACACAACCACTCAAACATACCATAGACTCTAAAATAGTCATAAAATAATATTTCTATTTCAAATTTGTGGTCTCGTAACCACTGTTCCGACTAGGCCCTATTTTAGGTTGTTACAATTCTCCCCCCTTAGGGATTTTCGTCCCCGAAAATCTTACCAGGAAAGTGGTTTTGGTATTCACATAAACTTCTCTTTCCCATAATCATTGTTAAAGAACTTTCACTCGACTGTGTCCCTAATACTTATCTCTTTACTTTCCAATATCAGTATCATAAGCGATTCATCACTATACTATACCTCCGCTGAATTTCAACATCTACCTAAGAGTTCATATACACAAAGGTTTCATCTATGTCATCATGTCACATATACACACATGCTTGAATCTTTTCGAATTCGAATAATAAAACTAGTCAGTTCATCTTGGCCTTACACTCTCTATTTCACACAATTTGATTAATGGAGGCTAGTATTTTGAGAAATCCGACAATCATAAAGACACGAAGTCTCATCAATCTGACGAGTGGGAATTCAGTACATACTGGCATGATTTATAGATCTCACCAAACATTTAACAATAAGCTACATCACATTTTTTTTCCTCTTTTCAAGATAGAAATAATTCTGATAGAGCCTCGAGAGTAATCCTTTCTCATTTCTATTTTAATATCAGCACCGGAGAAGATAGTTCCGGTAAAACCTGATGTTCGGCTCTAACCCTGTTAACAACTCAAATCTTTCGGTGGTATCGAATACTCTAAGCTATCACATTATCTTATTGTCTTAAAACACATCACAATTCATACAACAGTGCATCATTGAAAATGAAAAAGTCTCTGCCCAAGTGCAGACTAGACCAATTCAAATGCTTTTGTTAATAATATTCTAATTTGTCCAAGTTTTGCTAATCATGGATTAAGCCATTCGACTTTCATAAGATGAAAATTTTATCATACAATCATTTAGAATTCACTCATCATACTAAATAAAAGCCCTTTTACTTGCATTAACTCAAATAACCAATATATCTCAACTGAAGACATTAGCTTTGATTAACTTACTTGAGAAAAGAGATCTATCATAACAATTGAAATTCAAAATTTTCATCACTTATGCATTTTCTGATGTCAAATCCTTACACGCAAATTAAAGAAATCCCAAGGTACGATACTATGTTGGAAGAGCAAAAGCAAACTCTTAAGGAAATATAGAAGACCTCAATAATTCGTCAGAGAGAAGAAGTTCAGAAGAAAACATCATTTCATCCCACTGGAATCAAATGCAATAATTAAGGGAAACATAATTATAGCATCATTTGTACTTTCTCATAAGTTCCCAACAAACTGAATATAACAGAGTACCAGAGAGAAGTAGAACAAAACATATTATAACCCGATTAGGCCGACAATGCCTTTGTCTGACATATAGATCAGATAGCATTCTCATATAACAAGAATTTTATCAGAAGATAGATAGCCACTATAATACTTCCGGATAGATAGCCACTATAATACTTCCGAGAACAATGATATCTTAAAATATATCAAGAGAGACAGTCATCATCTACTCACTATGATTTCCATACTCAGACATTTCATGTTTCAAATATTATTCCTCTAACTATTTCTGTTATCACAAATCCCATATTGTTACACTTTCTCAACCTTGTAACTAAGCAATTCGATTTACCAAAGTACGTTTCTTCTCTAACTGTGACAGTGCATAATTCATATAATCTTTATGTCAACCTAATACTTTTCTAGCTCTAGCTTACTTATCAACTCATTCTCAATCTCTAATCGTGTTTATAGATATTTCTCTACTGAACTCTTTGGTTTAATACTTGTGAATTTATTCAGTGCAATTCTCATGAAATTCCATTACAATACACCACTCTAGTAAGGGGGCGAGGTCGTAGGGCCTTTGACTCGACTCTTATATACATAAACATGTAACACAACTTTCATCATCATAGCAACATCATCAAAATCATATCATTCATTTCAGACAGACCGACATTCATATTCGTTTTACGCCAACTTTCCAGTTATCTAAACACATGTATTCACTCGAACAAATCAATCATAGATAAGCTTATTATACCATGCACACATCCTATTTCATATTTCTCATATCACAAATATGTACATATACATTTCACGAATTCTTGTTCGTACCTTTCTGAATTTCAGCTCTTCATAACTGCACTTTATTGAATACTTTGGCATAATTATATACGAGATTGGGTGCAGCTCAGTTGGAGAGTACCTTGCCCATACAAGATAGTTCTCATTCGCGCCGGGAGACATCACACTATCACAAACTTGTGGCATGTATAGCTAGACTCTTTCACGTGCTAGATTAGTCTGAGAACCAGCTAAACCATGCTCTGATACCATTAAATGTAACACCCCTTACCCATGTCCGACGCCGGAACAGGGTACAAGACATTATCGGACTTAAACATACACATTCATGTAAAAATTGGGCCATAAAATCTCTTTTACTTCAAAACCTTTCAAGCACATGCATGTCGTCCCTTATTTGGATCTACGAAGCTCAAAACATTCATCGAAATTAATTCGGGACATAATCGAGAACTGTGAAAAGTTTCAGGAAAACTTAGGAAATTTTTCCATGAAACAAGGTCACAAGCCCGTGTGGACATAGGGGCATGCTCGTGTCCTCAGACCGTGTAACTCTCTGTTTATGACGTCAACATGTGCATCGAACCACACGGCCGGGCCACACGCCCGTGTCTCCTGGTCGTGTCCCTCACACAGTTGAGACACACGGCTGTGTCTCAGCCCGTGCGGCCAACACTTAGGCTATTTTCCAAGCCTTCATGTTACCCATAATCTCTTACAAGTAATGCATCTACTCATGCAATACCAAGTCTAGATTCCTTACTTCACATTCATAAGACTGGTAATTTTGATGACCATTTTTACCATTATACTATGGTTACCAACTTATCCATCAAGCACTCATGTTCAATCATTATCACATTGTGTATATAACATGCAATTACTACATGGCTATGACCAGCTCAATTAGTCATAGAGCATACATCCAACACACATGTCATATTACTAACCATGCATGACAAACAAACATAATCACATTATAAACATTAGACATGACATGAATAGCTATGCTTACAAGCCATAATCAATATGAGCTACATCTCATGGCCATATGCATATAACTCAATATAAGCCAACACATTTGGCCAAAGCAAAATAATGCATGTCAATCAACTAGATCCCTATACATACCACTCACTTGAAAATTTCTAATAGATACTTCATTTTTTTCAAAAGGTAGCGACTTGATAATGTGATGCTGCCTCCGACGATCTCCAACTCTAAGCTAACCTGAAAACACTAAAGGAAAGGAAAGGAAGGGAGTAAGCTTTATAGCTTAGTAAGACCGTATGAAAATAATAAGTAACTTATCAACTTGCTTCTCATGGTAATACAACCCTATTTGCATTTTTACTCATGTTCCAGTCACGCTAATTTCTCGAGTCACAGTCACTACATTATTTATATCTAAAGCTACGGAACTCCAAATTAAGTTCCTCTAATTTTCCCTGAAACTAGACTTACATATCTTCTTACCATAAAATTTTTAGAATTTTTGGTTTAGCCAATTAGTACAGTTTATTCCTTAAAATTACCCTTTTTTCCTATCTGATAGTTTTGACCCCTCTTCACTAAAAATTAATTATCTCATAATACTAGACTCGAATGATGTTATCGTCTATTTCTCTTAAATTATAACTCATGACTATTTTTTTAGAATTTTCAATGATTTTCTCAAATCAAAACAGGGGATTTCAAAGTCATTCTGACTCTATCTCACAACAATTTAAATATTTCATAATATGAAAGTCATTTTTCATATTTTAATCAGCCTTTAACTCAATTTCCATAATTTTGGTTGATTTTCAAAGTCAGACTGTGGCTGCTGTCCAATACTGTTTTAGTGTGAATTAATGATACTAAGTTTATCACACCATATTAATTCACTTTCACCACATTGGTAAGGTTACATATTCATACTTCATAAGTATAGATCTATAATCACAAGGCCATCACAAAATCATTCTCATAAGCATGAATTACCTATTTACATCTTTACTAAACGTGCATCATAAACTGAAATCATTTCTCATGAGCTTGGCATACATACCTGTGTTACTCAACATGCTCATTTTAATTTCTTACTAATCATATAACATGAATTGAATTCACATCTCATCAATTTCATGTAAGTACCTGTACCACTCACAATACGGTCATAACCTTTCTCGTTTAGCTTAAACCATAACTCTCACCGTTGAACCATTTGGAAAACTATCGGATATTCGCTAAGCCTCAAACATAGGGTACAATGTAGATGTCATGTCCCAGACATGGTCTTACACAGGCTCATCCATCAATTCGATGCCATGTCCCAGACATGGTCTTACACTGACTATCGAAATTGAGGCCAACGCCATGTCCTAGACATGGTCTTACACTAGCTCTCACATATCCGTGCCAATGCCATGTCCCAGACATGTCTTACACTAGCTCTCGTCTCAATGTCGATGCCATGTCCCAGACATGGTCTTACACTGGCTCATAAATAACTCGAATGTCATGGCATGAATATCTGAATTGTTTCTTAAGGTTCAAAAGGGAATTTTACTATCTCAATATTCATCAAACATAATCATTTTCACAACCATGCAATTCATGCTATATCAATTTAAACACATATAAAAACAATGTAGTTGTATTATTTACATACAACTTACTCGTTTCAATGGAATATCATATTCCATCAAATCTCCAAGCATTCAATCAACACATAAATGTTATTTACATTTGACATCACTTTCTCATATATAATATCATCCACCTAAACTTTAATACAATCAGGGAAAGATAGATTTTCAAGTATAATAACAATGGCATAAATATCATGCTCATTTATTCACATGGACTTACCTTAAATGAAATTTCAGGTAATTATTCTCTTTTTGTCTTTAACCACAGACTTTCTCGATTTAAGCCCAAATCTCGATTTTCTTGATCTAAAATGATGAAATTCACTCTTTTAATTAATGTACTAATCATTTCGGACGTAAAACATATTTTGGCAAAATTCACATTTTTGCCCTTAAACTTTTGATAATTACGAATTTATCCCAAGGCTCGGAAATTGAAATTTATTAAATTTCTATAATATTTAAGACATATTGAACATTTTTCTCTTCTATGACAACCTCAAATTCTCACTAATTCATGCTTTTATAAACATTAACAACTTTTACTAATTAACTCGTTTTAACCATTTTCAACTGAAATCACTTAACAAAAATTGTTCTTCTAACCTCAAGCATCCTTATTCTACCATTAAACATCAAAATGCACAATTATCTAGCATGAGTCAAATTTTTTTAAACTTCATTTTTCATGCAAATAAGTGGTAAAAATAGAAAGATTAAGATTTTAAGATATCAAAAAATACGAAGAACATTAAATAGGAGGCTCAAATGCACTTACAATTGAGCTTTGAAAAGCTTGAAACCCTAGCCATGGAGTCATGTAAATTTCTGCAGCCATATGAAGAAGATGAGCAGATTTTTGTGCTTTTATTTTTATTTTGTCTTTTATGCCTTAAAACTCCTAAATGACCAAAATGCCCTTTTTGCTAACCCTTCAATTTACCCTTCCATGTCTAGTTTTGTCCATACTGAAATATGATGGTCTATTTTCCATTTAAAGACCTCTAGTTTAAACCCCCATTTCAAACAAGTACTTATATTCTAGAACTCATATTTTGCAATTAATTCTAGTTAATCCTAATAATAAAATTGAGCACTTTATCAATAAAATTTACTTAACAAAATTTGCACACAATCACTCAAACATATCATGGACTCTAAAATAGTCATAAAATAAATATTTCTACTTCGAATTTGTCGTCTCGTAACTACTGTTCCGACTAGGCCCTATTTTAGGTTGTTACAGACACGGCCGTGTGTCTCAACCGTGTGGAGGACATGGCCGTGCACACAGGCGTGTGTCTTGGCCATGTGCCTCTAAATGCATGCTGACATCATAAATAGAATGTACAAGTTCTTGGACACGGGCGATCACACGGGCGTGTCTATGCCTTGTGAGAGACACGGGCTTGGGACACGGGCGTGTGCTTGGCCGTGTGAAAACCCCTGTAGGTTCGATATGAGAAATAAATTCAATAAATTCCACATGGGCATGTCCCAAAGCACACGGGCATGTGCATTGCCTCCACACATGTCCCAAAGCACACGTTCTCAAAGTATGTTTAGGGCCTTGTAGGCCTATAATAGGGACACTAAGATGTTGATTGATTGGTTTTAATTTAGAACAAAATTTTATAACTCATATTTCCCGAAAATGTTCGAATTTATTCCTAGTAACACCTCGTACATGGTCCTGGTCTCAGGTACTGGTAAGGGGTGTTATATTTAGTGATATCAGAGCTATGGTTTAGTCAGTTCTAGGACTACCGTAGAGTGCATCGAGTTTAGCTATACATGCCATTATATGAACGTTGATAGTGTGACATCTCCTAAATATTTAATCATTTTTGAATATAGTAAATGTCTTCCAATCAAGCACAAGATGAGTCTGAGGGAGCCGACAGCCATGCTCCAGCTTCCGTACAATGGGATGTTTCTACTAGTAGTAGAAGGCATATGTCTAAAGGCCGGAAAGAGGCCAGAGCTGCATTCTTTGACATGATGGATGAGTAGTTTGGGGATTATTTAAGAAATCGCCCCAATATACCACAACCTCCCACGCCCCCTAACTGAGTTGATGAGGAAGTGCCATAAGGTATGGCACCTGTAAGAATTGGTAAAGCCGCTGTAGACAAGCTTAGAAAGTATGGGGCTAAGGAATTTAGTGCTAAAATTGATGATGATGTTGAACGAGTCGAGTTCTGGCTCAAGAACACTACATGAGTATTGGACGAGTTATCTTGTACACTTGAGAAGTGTTTAAAATATGCTGTATCTCTTTTAAAGGATACTGCATACCACTGGTGGAAGACCGCATCTTCAGTGGTGCCAAAGGAAAACATCACTTGGGAATTTTTCCAAGAGGAGTTTAAGAAGAAATACACCAGTCAGAGGTTCCTAGACTCGAAGCGAAAGGAGTTCTTGGAACTCAAACGAGGAAACATGATGGTATCGGAATATAAAAGGGAATTAGTGAGACTAAGTCAGTATGCAACTGAATGGGTCTAAACAGAGTCGAAAATGTGTAAACTCTTTGAAGAAGGTCTGAATAAGGAAATCAAGTTGTTAATTGGGATCCTTGAGATACGAGAGTTTGCTGCATTAGCCAATCGAGCCAAGAAAGCCAAGGAGCTCAATAATGAAAAGAAGTAAGCTAAGAGAGAAGCTCGAGTTGCGAGCAAGAGATCTAGCAGTAAGACGCTCACATTTCCCACAAAGAAATCAATGAGTCAACATGAACACTACACTTCATCGGTAGGATATTCGGGTAGAGCAAAAAGCTCCAAATGATGTAACCAGAAGTCTTCCTCCTCGATGGTGACTAGTGTGGGGAGTGTAGATGACCAAAAGCCAATTTGTAAAAGCTACAATAAATTTCACTTTGGGGAGTGTCGAATGAAGAGCGATGCGTGCCACAGATGTGGTTCTCTTGATCACTTCCTCAGGCACTGCCCAGAGCGAACGATAAAGAGGTGGAATTAGCTCCGAAGTCAAGTGCTCCTACTCCACGAGGTAGACCTCCGAGATATCCTGGAAGTGCTAGTGGCAGTCGAGTTGTGGCCAAAGACACTGCGAAATCAAAGGCTCGAGCCTCAGCAAGAACGTATGCAATACGCGCTCGAGAGGAAGCCTCTGTTCCTGACGTCATCACGGGTACTTTTTCTCTTTTTAATGCTTGTGTTGTTACCTTAATTGATCTGGGGTCGACGCATTCATACATTTGCATGAGATTGGTGTCTAGTACGAATATATCCATTGAACTTATAGAATTTATTATCAGAGTGTCGAACCCATTAAGCAAGTTAGTCTTGGTTGATAATGTCCATAAGAATTGTCCCTTGACGATTCAGGGTTATTGTTTTCTGGCTAACCTTGTGTTATTGCCATTTGATGAGTTTGATGTAATACTTGGTATGGATTGGTTAGCCCTGCATGATGTAATTGTAAACTGTGGTAGTAAGTATATTGAACTTAAGTGCCTAGATGGTGAGATTCTACAGGGTGATTCAAGAGAATTGGATACATCGCCTGTAATACCCCGAACCCGAGACCGTCACCGGAGTCGAACACGAGTTGTTAACAGACTTCAAACCACTTATTAGAAATTTCCCGGACAAAGTCGCCAATCTGCGTACAAGTCGCATTAAAATCATATCTTGAGTTCGAAACTCAAAATCCGATTCTGTAAATTTTCCCGGAACTAGACTCATATATCTATATGGTAGAGTTTTGTAGAATTTTGGTGGGCCAATACAGTTTATTGGTTAAAGTCGTCCCTGTTCTGGGTTCGACTACTCGACCCTTGTGCATTACGACTTAGATATCTCCCTTTACAGAGCTCCAATACTTATTCCGTTGGTTTCTAATTAAACTAGACTCAAAAGGGAATCTATACATATAAAGCATGACTTCTAATTGTCTCTGATTAATTTAGGGTGAATTTCTAAAGTCGGGACAGGGGATCCAGAAATCGCTCTGGCCCTATTTCACAAGAGTTTAATTATCTCCTAACATACAGCTCATATGGTCATTTCGTTTCTTCTATATGAAAATAGACTCATCGAGCTTCGATTACATAATTTATTCATTATTTAATTCCATTCCTACTATTTTTAGTGATTTTTCAATCTCACATCACTACTGCTGCCAGCATCTGTTACTAAAGCAACTATGCCTATTTCGTGATTTCTCCTTGATCTAACTAGTAATTCATCATACATATCACAAATTATGATCATGATTAGCCATGCCAAAGGCTAATCATTGTCAAACATCTCCCTACTACACTATTGCCATATCATGAATTTTAACACCAAAAATAATCAACCATGACATATGGCATAAAAATCAATTACCAAGACTTGCGACCTAACATTATAGAACCAAATCCAACCGAACATTTATGCCATTTTCGCATGGCTAAAAGTTTACATACCAAATTTCAACAAAACATATTAGCCTATACATGCGAAATGTTCTCCTAGACCGACTAAAAGAAGATACCAAAAGTTGCTAGCGGTGTGATGACTTGATGACAGTCCCGAGCACGCAAAAAGACGAGTCCAAGAAACCTAAAGTAGGTGACAAGCAAACACCGAGTGAGTATATAACTCAAGAAGTCATAAGCATTACATTACCGTTCAGTAATAATATATCATAAGAGAAAATAAATAATGCGGGATTAAAATCCTCCATCCATACCCAAACTGTGCTATAATTCCTTAGGCATTTCGGTTCGATCTCATACCAAGCCCTACTTTGATATTTCATACATTACACCATATGACATTGGATGCATTTATCTTCAAGTATAATCACCACATAGGTTCAAGACTTACCAAGCTCAATCCCAAATATAAATAAAATGTCTATTCCTCATGAGCTCAAGGTGTTTACTCGCATCATTGTCCATGATTGACTCGATAAGGCCGCACACTTAGAGCATGTATATTTATTAGAGAATGTATAATAAGCCCGCACACTTAGTGCTTAATAGTCAAACTCACACACTTAGTGCTATATAATCAAACTCGCACACTTAGTGCTATACAATTCGAACCCGCACACTTAGTGCCAATCTCATGATCATGAATGTTTACACCGCACACTTAGTGCGAAACCAACAACTCAAGTACATCTCACCTCTTTTCTTTTCATTCAATACTTTCATCACCCCATGCATACATGTATATATATATATTTATCATTCCATTCAGCATCATTACATAGACGTTATGACCATTTAAATTAATACAAAATATATGCTTAATGACTTACCTTGTGTTGGGTAAGACGGTTCCAACTCGGCTACTCGATGATCTTTTCTTTGCCTTTGCTTGATTCTCCTCCTTTAACTCCTTGAGCTTAATCAATAAATCAACTAGTTTAACCACCTTGCTAAATATTTATAATCCAATTACACATGCATATGTATGTTAGTATATTCGGCAACCATCCTCACTAATTACCCATTTAGTCGATTATACACATAATCAAAGGTAACCTCACGAATGGGCATACTTATGTATATATATGTATATACACTTCCGAATGGGCATCACAATTAGATTTAACACCACCTTCATACTCAATTAGATGGCCGAATGTATGTACAATGTCAACTATAACATCATTTAAACATCTAATTTCATCTCATGAACACTTGATCGAATTTTCCTAACCTAGCATATTTTCACATCTATTTGTAACATCATGTAAATCCACATATAACTACATTTCTTAAGTTCCACATCTTAATGCCCATTATAGCCATTCTCATAGTCTAAATCTAAAAAAAATCGACACATCCACCTTTCAACCATGTTAGCCGAATACTCATTCTCTTCTTAGTCCTAAATTCGGCACCTCCAACAAAG
The DNA here is from genome assembly GCF_025698485.1 of Gossypium arboreum. Taxonomy (NCBI): domain Eukaryota; kingdom Viridiplantae; phylum Streptophyta; class Magnoliopsida; order Malvales; family Malvaceae; genus Gossypium; species Gossypium arboreum. The sequence goes on from NC_069082.1 coordinate 34,845,259, forward strand.
TACTTAACAACTTCAACTTTCATGCTAACATAACAAGCAATTTAACACATACATATAACTAACATGTTAATAGCATCAAGGTATCAACTAAAATTTTTAAGCTTCTTAGTCAAAGCCTAACTCTCCGACAACCCCAAATCCAACCATGGGATAGATAGAATTTAGACTCATCACCCAAAGGTTGTGTAAACTTCCAAAATATCATTGAACATACCTTGATCTAAAGGACCACCTTGGCGAATCTTGCTTCCTCTTCTTCCTCTAGTTACGACAATTGCAAAAGAAAGAAAACATGAACACTCCTTCTTCCCTCCTTATTAAGCATTCAAACTCCCTCATTTTCATGCCACAACATCAAACACTCCTCCTAGATACAAGCAATGGCGAACTTCTTCAAAATTTTCTCCTTTCTTTTCTTGGTTTTTCGACTAGGAGATGGCAAGTATGAACACCCTTTTTTTGTTCACTTTACTATTATTATTCCCATCATTTGTTAACTAAAAAAACATATTAAATTAGAATGAGTGGAGCATCATCACTCCTTGGCCGGCCACCATGTATTTTATGGGTAATTTGACATGCAAAGCCATGCTTCCTCTCCCTATTATTAATTACTCCTTATAATTCATCTATCATCTTTTCTAACTTCGTCAACTAGGTCCTTTTCAAATTAATTCACATTCCTAAAGCTAATATTAAGCATTTAATTTCTCATATATTCACTGTTACACAAAAATTTATGTAATTAAAACACAAAAATAAATTTTTGGCTCGGTAATGTGGTCTCGAAATCACATTCTGACCAAGGTCTAATTAGGGTTGTCACATCGCCGGTTGTAATCACAGCAATGGTTGCTCAAAGATATATGAGAAAATAGTATGAAGCCTACCTTGCTTTTGTATTGAACACTAAGGAAACGGAGTTGAAGATTGAGTCTGTACCAATAGTATGTGAATATCCAGACGTGTTCCCAGAGGAACTACTCAGATTACCTCCTGATAGAGAGATAGAGTTTGGTATTGAACTGGTGCCAGGAACAGCTCCTATTTCTATTACTTCGTATAGGATGGCACCAACTGAGCTGAAAGATTTAAAAGTACAGTTGCAAGAGTTGACGGATAAAGGTTTTGTAAGACCAAGCTTTTCACCTTAAGGTACTCTGGTATTATTTGTAAAGAAGAAAAATGGTTCGATGAGGCTATGTATAGATTATCAGCAACTGAACAAGGTAACTATTAAGAATAAGTATCCTTTACCAAGAATCGACGATTTGTTTGACCAGTTAAGGGGAGCCACTGTATTCTCTAAGATAGACCTGAGATTCGGCTACTATCAATTACGAGTTAAGGAATCGGATGTGCCTAAGACAGCTTTCAGAATGAGGTGTGGTCACTATGAATTCCTTGTCATGCCATTTGGATTAACGAATGCACCAGCCATATTTATGGACCTAATGAATAGGATATTTTGGCCATACTTGGACAAGTTCGTCGTTGTGTTCATTGAGGACATTTTGATTTATTATAAGGATGAGATAGAGCATGCGAAGCATCTGAGGACTATGTTGCAGACTTTACGGGAAAAACAACTATATGCTAAGTTTAGCAAGAGTGAATTTTGGCTCCAAGAAGTAGGGTTTTTGGGTCATATTATTTCAGGTGATGGCATCTGAGTTGATCCAAGTAAGATCTCTGCCATCGTTGAATGGAAACCACCTAAAAATGTAATCGAGGTTAGAAGCTTTTTGGGCTTAGCCGGTTACTACCGAAAATTTGTGAAAGGATTCTCCATGATAGCGACTCCAATGACGAGGTTGCTATAGAAAGACATTAAGTTTGAATGGTCAGAAAAGTGTCAGCAGAGTTTCAAGAAATTGAAGACATTGTTGATGGAAGCTCCAGTTCTAGTATTATCCGAGTTGAGAAAAGAGTTTGTGGTCTACAGCGATGCATCCTTAAATGGACTAGGTTGTGTGCTTATGAAAGATGGCAAAGGGATAGCCTATGTTTCACGATTGTTAAAGCCACACGAGAGGAATTATTCGACGCATGAATTATTTTCGCCTTGAAAATTTGAAAGGTGAGACTTGTCGTATATTCACAGACCACAAGAGTTTGAAGTATTTGATGATTCAAAAAGAATTGAATCTGAAACAACAGAGATGGTTAGAACTAATTAAAGATTACGAGCTGATCATCAATTATCAATTGGGAAAGGCGAATGTGGTCACCGACGCGTTAAGTAGAAAATATTTGTTTGCACTGAGGGCCATGAATGCTCGATTGGTGTTGTTTGATGATGGTTCGGTCTTGGCAGAGCTAAGGGCTAGGCTAAAATTTCTTCAGGAAATTTATGATGCTCAGACTAATGATAGTGTCCTGCAAGCCAGAAGAACTCAATGTGAGGCGGGTATCGAATCAGATTTTCAGATCAGTTTTGATGGATGTTTGATATTCAGAGACAGAGTTTGTGTATAGAGGAATGATGAAATTATTCAAAAAATCTTGCAAGAGGCACATGATAGCCATTTGTCTATTTATCCTAGAAGTACCAAAATATACAATGATTTAAAGAAAATGTACCGGTGGTACGGCATGAAAAAAGACATATTCGAATTTGAATCAAAATGTCTGATATGCCAGCAAGTCAAGGCGGAACATCAAGTACCTTCTGGTTTACTACAGCCTGTGATGGTCCCTGAATGGAAGTGGGATAGAATCACTATGGACTTCATGACAGGATTACCATTGACCCTGAAAAAGAAAGATGCTATATGAGTTGTGGTTGATAAGTTGACAAAGTCGGCTCATTTTCCAGTAAGGATAGATTATTCACTTAACAAGTTGGCCGACGTGTATATATCTGAGATTGTGAGATTACACGGGTACCACTATCGATTATTTCAAACAAAGATCCGAGATTCACTTCGAGATTCTAGAGAAAGTTACAAGAAACCCTGGGTACTAGGTTGAACTTTAGTACAACTTATCAACCACAGACCGATGGTCAATCTGAGTGGATGATTCAGATTCTTGAGGACATGTTGCGATGTTGCATCCTCGAATTTCAGGGTAGCTAGGAAAAATACTTGCCATTGGTCGAGTTCGCCTACAACAACAATTTTTAAACAAGTTTGAAGATGGCACCTTATGAGGCCTTGTATGGCAGAAAGTGCCGAACTCCATTGTATTGGACGAAACTCAAGGAGAATCATATTCACAGAATTGATCTGATCAAGGAAACTGAAGAAAAGGTTAAAGTGATACGTGATTGTTTAAAAGTGGCATCAAATAGACAAAAGTCATATGCTAATCTAAAAACAAAAGAAATTGAATTTCAAGTGGGAGATAGAGTATTCTTGAAAGTATCTCCATGGAAAAAGGTATTGAGATTTGGCGAAAAAGGCAAACTAAGTCCGTGATTTATCGGACCATACGAGATAATTGAAAGAGTTGGACCATTAGCCTATCGCTTGACATTGCCACCAGAACTGGAAAAGATTCATCATGTGTTCCATGTATCTATGTTAAGGCAATATCGATCAGACCCCTCTCATGTGATTTAACAGATGGAGATTGAAATTAGACCGGACATGACCTATGGTGAAGAACCGGTAAAGATTCTGGCTCGTGAATTTAAACAGCTAAAAAATAAAGATGTAGATTTGGTAAAAGTCTTATGGAATAGGCATGGTGTGGAAGAGGTGACATGGGAGCTGGAAAAAACCATGAGAAGCCAATATCCGAACCTGTTTATTGGTAAGACTTTCGATGACGAAAGTTCCAAGGGGGGAGAAATGTAGCATCCCAAAATAGGGCCTAGTCGGAACAATGGTTTCGGGACCACAAATCCAACATTGAAATATTTATTTTTTGACTATTATGAGGTCTAGAATATGAAAATATGCATGTGTTAAAGTTTCATGAAGAAATTCTATGAGCAAGGTGTCCAACTGGAAAATAAGGACCAAATTGAGTAAATCGCTAAACTTGGATTCCAGAAGCAATTTGTATGAAATTGCTTTAGATTATTAATTAGAAGTCCTTAAGGAGAAATTTTCCCAATTTCTAAGTTTTTGGGAAAAAATGGGATGTATGGATAAAATTTTAAAGAAGCCCGGGCATTTTGGTCATTTGGCTAATTAATGAAATAAAATTGGAAAATGAAGGCAAAAACTAACCATTCTTCTCCCTCATCTAGCCGAATTTCTCAATCCCTCCATAGCTAGGGTTTTCAACATTTTCAAGCTCAATAGTAAGTGCTCCCAAGTCTCGTTTTTAATGTTCTTCGTATTTTTGAAATCCCGTGGCGTACTCTCTCCATTTCTACCCATATTTTGAGTTAGGGTTCATGTTTGCAAAGTGACCCATGTGTGACATGTTTATTCTTTGATGTTTTATGGAGGAACATGAAAGTTGGATGTGTGTTAAACATATTTTTCTAGGTGATTTTCATGAAAAACCCTAAAAGGACCTTTTTGCAAAATGTACAAAATATGTGGTAGAAATGTGAAATAATGGAAAATGTGGGCTTCCATAAGAGGGAAAAACTTTCGACTAGGCTTGGGTAATGTAGAAATTTCATGCATTTCATCATACGAGCTTAGGGACTAAATTGTAAATAATGTAAAATGTTAGGGGCAAAACGGTCATTTTGTCTGGGGGTAAAATTTAGACTTGAAAAGAATAATGGGAGGTATTAATGATTTATTTTTATTGTTATAGACACCGAGGAACAAATTCCAGAGGTCAATCGAGGAAAATGAAAGGTTTCGCAATAACCGAAACACGAAACCGAAACGGATACCATGTAAGTTCGAATAACTTTAAGTAAACTATTAATATGTCTAATTGCATGTTTTATGAATGGATGATAATGGGTTATAGTGATGGCATGAAAACCCATGAAATGTGTTAATAATAATGATATGATAATAAATGTCCCGGTTGAAGTCAAAAGGGAAATTCGATAGATAAACCATAGCTTACGTGACTTGAGATCCTGTATGTGTTGCAGAAAAGGATTTAGCCTGGACGGGTAATCCGTTAATCTTAAATATAGAGAGGATCTAGTCCGGATGGGTGTTCCTTAAGTGATCGAGCCTCCCGAAGAATATGTGTGCATAATGGATTTAGCCCGGATGGGTAATCTGACTAGGGTCTGAATTTAGCCTAGACTGGTAATTCAAATCTGAGCTCATTACGAGTGTTTGTAGCTACAAGGGATTTAGCCTGGACTGGTAATCCTGCCATAAGATGTGAGGTTCGCGGGAGTGCGTACTTGAGATGATTGCTCTTATGACTTACGGTAAATGGATAATCTATCGAGATTTTCGAGAAAATCAACGGGACTAGCACGAGATAGAAAAATGAAAATGTTGGATGATGAGCTCATCTAAGACAAATTACATAGTGTATTGTTATGAAACTAAGTTTTCGATTGAGTGCATTTGATAGGGAAACTATTTCATGCTTGTTGGTTTTATTGCCTAATATGGATGCATGCTAATTAATCAGTAAGTTTACTTTCCAGTTATTCGGGCTTCCTAAGCATGTAAATGCTTACCCTTATCTTTTCCCTATCTTATAGAGCTGGAGGACTCGTAAAGATTGGGAGACGGTTGGAGAATCAACACACTATCGGCTTGTCTAGCTTTGGTATATAGATACTTTTATTTTATTCAATGGCATGTATAGGGCTGTTGTTATTTTGTTATATGTGTCATTTGATTAGCCAACATGAATGCTTATAAAAGTATACGTGTTCACTTGAATATGGCCATGAAAATTGGCTCATTTTGATGTAGGTTATGACCTACAGATTTATGCATGTTTATGTCCAATGTTCTTATAATGGTTAAATATGGCATATCACAATTAAGTATATGTAATGTGACTAAATCACAAGGGATGGCTAGGTTATAATTGGCAATGAGTTAAGACAATAAGCTAAGCTTAATTGAGTTACCAGTCATAGAAATCTTTAACATATAGGGGATAACTGAGCATGTATAAAACCGATGAGATGAGGTTTACATGCAATGAGATATATCAAGGTCATTTGGGATGTATAATTAGGCCTTGTTATGTATTATGGTAATCTATAAGAGTATGGGGATGATAGAGGGTGAGCAAAAGCTTGGAAAATAGCCTAACAAGGTCGACACGGGTAGACACACGGGCGTGTGTCTAGGCCGTCTGTAACACACGGACCACCCCATGAGCGTGTGATATGGCCATGTGTCCTCTATACCTAATAATTTTAAGTCAGAATGCATGGTAGTAAACACACGGGTAGAGACACGGCCTTGTGTCTCAACCGTGTGGAGAACCGGCCTAGCACACGGGCGTGTGTCTTGGCCGTGTACCCCTAAATGCATGCTAACGTCATAAATAGAATGTCTAAGTTCTTGGACACGGGCAATCACACGGCCGTGTCTCTATCCATGTGAGAGACACGGGCTAGAGACACGAGCGTGTGCTTGGTCGTGTGAAAACCCCTGTAGGTTCGATATGAGAAATAATTCAAGAAATTCCACATGGGTAAAGGATAGGGGCGGGTGCATTGCCTTTACACGGGTGTGTAAGGCTTAACTTAGCAAATTTTCCGGGAACTGTTCCAAGTTCTCGATTTAATCCTAGACTGTTCTCAAAGTATGTTTAGGGCCTCGTAGGCCCATAATAGGGACACTAAGATGTTGATTGATTGGTTTTAATTTGGAACGAAATCTTATAACTTGTATTTCCTGAAAATGTTCAAATTCATACCTGGTAACGCCTCGTACCTGGTCCCAGTCTCAGGTACAGGTAAGGGGTGTTACAATGACGCAGAAAATTAAACATTTAGCTATTTTCTTTCAAAAATCGTCATCTCTTTCATTTAAAATCAGTGTGCTGATTTGCTTGAGAAAACCAAAATAATGTCTTTGAATTTCTTTGGAAACTTATCAGAAATTGAATAGCTTTGAAAAGTCTAAGTTTTGAACATCTGAATAAAACATGTTACTTTGAAAATGTCGCAATGAAAATTTACTTAATTTTATTTGTTGATTAAAAATCGTAATTTCATACATTTCATAAATTATTGAATAAGTGAAAAATAAATTTAAGTTTCGTAAAAATGTATTCTTGAGTTTGAAATAAAATCATTAGGTTGAAATTGTAATTATGTTGAAAAATCCAATTTTTCGTGCAAATCAAACCATTTGTTTATAATTGTTTTAAAACCAAATCATGCAATAGTATCCAAAATTCAAAATCAACGTCCCATGCCCCAGTCTCTAAACAATAATTAAATAGTCCAAAAAAATCAAATAATAAAGTATAAAAATTTATATTCAAAATGCTCGAGTACTCCTCCGTACGCCAAACCCATGTCCTTACCTCGTGTGTTATCTAAAAAAGTCAGAAATTTGAAGGGGGGAACTTTTAAAGCCCAGTGTGAATTCAACATAAAAAAGAACAATATTTAAGCTATGCATTTCATAAATATAGTAACATTTGTATTTCAACCTAATTTCACATTTGACAAGATGCGTGAGAATGTCAATGTAGAGCTTTTTCAAAAATCAATGCAAGTTTTTCAAAAACATTCCTACCTATCTCCGCTACACACTAATAAAGAGTTCCCCAGAACTCTTCCATCTAATAACATTCCACGTTGTGCCCAAGCCACTGAATATTGTAGACAAGCTGCATTGTAACACCCCGAACCCGAGACCGTTGCCGGTGTCGGACACGAGGGGTTAACAAGCCAAAACCACTTATAGCACCGACCAACTTGACATTCCCAGGCAAGCTGGAAAACTGCGTCACTGTTGCCTTCAAAAGCATATCTCGAGTTACAGAACTCGGAAACTGATTCCGTAAATTTTCCCTGAATTTAGACTCATATATCCATCCCTGGATTTTTTTCTAGAATTTTGGTCGGGACAATTGGTACAGTTTATTAGTTAAAGTCACCCATGTTACAGGGTCGACTACACCGACCTTCGCGTTACAACTTGAATATCTCTCTGCATGGGGTTTCAATATCGATGCCGTTTGTTTCTAATGAAACTAGACTGAAAGGAATCTATAAATATAAGGCATGACTTCTAATTCATTCTGGATAATTTATGGTAAATTTTCAAAGTCGACGAGGGGACCCGAAACCGTTCTCGCCCTGTCTCACGAGAACTTTAATATCTCTCAGTATACTGTTCATATGATCGTTTCGTTACTTTCATATGAAAATAGACTCATCAAGGTTCGATCAAATAATTTATTCACTATTTAACACCATTCCTACAAATTTTGGTGATTTTTCACATCCACGTCCTTTGGAGCTGGCAGCCTCTGTTTTTTAAGGTAGGCTTTACCTATATTGTAGTTCCCATGGACCAACTATAGTCTAGTCATACTTAGGTCCACATATGATCATATTTAGCCATTCCAATGGCTGATCATGTGACCAACACTCTCATTCAAACCATAATCACATCATGAAACCAAATATAATTACAAACCACATATGGTCAAATTCCATACTCCACTTTTACGAACCATTTTCGCATGGGCACACATATACATCACAAAGTACTTAAAACAACCGAGGGTGGTCCTATACATGCCATATCCAAAACTCAACTAAAGGAGTACCAAAAGGGCTTTGATAGTGTGGTTGACTTCAACTTCTATGATCCCGAATCCGATCGCTAACGAGCAAAATCTATAAACAGAGAAACAAAGAGCGGAGTAAGCAATTTATGCTTAGTAAGTTTGAGCCATAATATACACACAACCAAAGCATAGCATTCAAGTAGCTAAACAATAATTCATATGCACAATTTCTCAAAGACATGCTTACTTCACAATCCCAACTCTTATATTCATACACAAATAACGGCCTAGTTAATGCCGATAGCTCATTTATCATTAGGCGAATATTCATACAAGACTTACTCATAGTGTGCAAAGCACACAAAACATACCTTGTTGTTGGGAATTTCACAAGTGCATTAACTGAAAATTTTCCAGCAGCTTATAAATTTCAAATCACATACCTTGAGTTTATCCGGATATAGCTACTCGTTCAAAACACCTTGGGACATAGCCCGGTTATGGTAACCCTTTAAATGCCTTCGGACTTAACCGGATATCACAACTTCGCACAATTGCCTTGGGCTTAGCTCGGATATCATAGCTCGCTTTAATTGCCTTGAGCTTAGCCGGATATCATAATTGCACAATTGCCTTGGGCTTAGCCCGATATCTGGTCGCACATTCATTCACATCTTTGTTTCAATTTCATAACAAACTTTTATGCACATTTTACTTAATCAAAATATCATTTCGGCTCAATGGCCATATACAAGGGCACAATTTTGATTGCTTATTACTTCATTCAATCGAATCAAAATCTAAGTTTCGATACTCGAAAACTTACCTCGGACGTGGTCGAACGATTTGACGGCTATTCGACGACTTTTTCCTTCCCTTATCGGATTTAGCTCCCTTTGCTCTTGAGCTTAATTTAACAAATAAATTGGTTTTATCATTTGAGCATCGAAGAGGAATTCAAGATACCTAGCCAATATATATGCTCATTAGGCATCAAAGTCGCATATGTACGAAATCACGAATCGAACTCGACACATTAGTTAATATTCCTCTTAGCAATTTTCTAAGCCAAGAATAGGCATCAATATGCTTGCCTCTAACCGAATGCATGCACACCAATTTCCCCTCATGTGGCGAATATGCATGTCCATGTTGAGGCCAATTATGCACTTAATACCACACAAAACAGCATGCATTTTACTAACTAACGATTACATATTGTAGCTCAATACACATCTCTCATGTACTTCATAATGAAACATCATCACAAGCAAATATATACCTTGAAATAGTATATATGTCATGCCAATACATCATGTGCAAACATGTATACACATATAGGTGCAAGGTCAATCTCAAGGGGTTCATACCCATCCAAACACAAATTTTACTAATCAAGTAACAAGCATAAATCATGCTCATGAATGCACCATGGCGAATACATCACAACCATACTCTTTCAACTTCGGTCATGGTTAAACAAAGAATTCAATGTCCTACTCAAGAATACTAAAAGAAATTTCAAGAGTAGTCAATCCATCATTACATGCATCATCAACAAGCTTCACATTTAGCATGCAATGGCTTTAACACAATATCAACCTTGGCCAAATACCATTTTTCATGGCATAGCAAGGATTTAAACCATGGCTAACATGCACATCAAGTTAGCAACCAAAACAAGTATGAATCTCATGACACAACCTCAACATACCTTAATCTTGATGCAAGTATAGCCAAATCTCCTTCTAGATCTCTTCTAAACTAAAAATGGAGCAAAATTTCCTTCCTTCTTAGAATTTTCAGCCCAAAGAAAATGAGAATGGATGAACCAATTTTTTCTTTTCCTTTCTCTCAACTCACGGCCAAGGGGGAAGCATGGATGAGACCATTTTTTTCTTTCTTTGCCCATGCTCTTTATTTTATTATTTCACCCTAATGCACCAACAAAACATGTTTCATGACATGTTTTGCCCATCCACTCTTGCCATGGCGGCCACTTCATGTTGGGGAAATTGACATGCAAATCCCTTATTTTTGCATGCATGTTCAACTAGTCATCACACCTTTCCCCATCATACTTTCAAAGTTTACTACTAGGTCCTTTCTAATGAAATTCACATTTATAACTCTAAATCAAACATCAAAATGTCACACATGAATTAACACATATTATAGGCATCAAAATAAATTATAAATTATTTTTATGCCTCGGTTTTGTGGTCCCAAAACCACCTCCCGACTAGGGTCAATTTTGGGCTGTCACAACTCTCCCCCACTTAAGAAATTTTCGTCCCCGAAAATCTTACCGTAAATAGGGTTGGGTATCGCTCTTTCATAGAGTTCTCGGTTTCCCAAGTAGCTTCTTCTATCCGTGTTTGAGCCATAACACTTTCACTAGCGGAACCCGCTTGTTTCGCAACTCTTTCACTTCACGTGATAGGATACGAATCGGTTCTTCCTCATAACTCATATTGGTTTGAATTTCAACCTCTGATGGACTAATCACGTGCGATGGATCAGATCTATAGCGTCGAAGCATCGAAACATGAAAGACATCATGAATCTTTTCGAGTTCAGGGGGCAAAATCAAATGATATGCCACTGGACCGACTCGCTCGGATTGTAACACCCCAAACCCGAGACCATCGCCGGTGCCGGACCCGAGGGGTTAACAAGCCAAGTTCACATGTTTTGCCCACCAATTTGACATTTCCAGTCAGGCTGGAAAACTGCGTCACTGTCGCCTTAAAAATCATATCTCGAGTTGCAAAACTCGGAAACTGGTTTCGTAAATTTTCCCTGAATTTAGACTCATATATCCATCCATGGATTTATTTCTAGGATTTTTGGTCGGGCCAATTGGTACAGTTTATTAGTTAAAGTTACCCATGTTACAGGGATCGACTGCTCTGACCTTCGCGCGGTATAACTTGAATATCTCTCTGTACAGGGCTTGAATGTTGGTGTCGTTTGTTTCTAATGAAACTAGACTCAAAATGGAATCTGTACATATAAGGTATGTCTCCTAATTCTTTTTGGATAATTTATAGTGAATTTTTAAAGTTGCGACAGGGAACCCAGAAACCATTCTGGCCCTGTCTCACAATAGATTTATTATCTCTTAACCTGTAACTCCTATGACCATTTCGTTTCTTCCATATGAAAATAGACTCATCAAGGTTCATTTACATAGCTTATTCACTATTTAATTCCATTCCTATGAATTTTGGTGATTTTTCACATTCACGCCACTGCAGCTGGCAGCATCTGTTTTAAGGTAGGACTTACCTATTTGGTAGTCTCCATGATTCACTAGTCTTGCCATACATAGGTTCATATATGATCATTTTAACCATGCCAATGGCTGATCATATGACCAACATTCCCATTTCCAAGCCATAGCCACATCATGACACCAAATATATACATACAACCCACAATTAGTCTAAGTTCATGCTTCCTTTTGAGCCATTTTCGCATGGCCGTACATACTTACATTACAACATATTTAACAAGCAAGGGGTAGTCCTATACATGCCATCTCAAGTTCAACCAAAAATTTATACCAAAATGGAGGCTTGATAGTGTGGATGACTTCGACTTCAACGATCCCAAATCCGATTGCCTCGGCGAAATCTAGAAAAGTGAGAGCCAAAGCAACGGGGTAAGCATTTTTATGCTTAGTAAGTCTCAAGGAATATAATCAACTCTAATTACAGCAATACATTCACATAGCCATATGCTTCATTTCATTTATACACATTCTTACTTCACACTTCATCATTATATAATTTCACAAAGTATCAATCAATTCAATAACTGAAATTCATTAGTCGATTGAGCGAATGTTGCTCAAACATGTCGACTTTCCGATGCACATATAACGTACCTTATCCTTTGGGCTTTTCGAGTGTACTAATTGAATTCATTACAGCAACCAACACTCACCTCCAGCCCAAGATTCTTGAATATAACCGGATATAATCACGTGCACAAATGCCTTGGTCTTAGCCGGATAGAATGTCTCGCACGAATGCCTTGGTCTTAGCCGGATGTAGCCACTAAGCGCAATTGCCTTGGTCTTAACCGGATATAATTTCAGCATAATTGTCTTGAGTTTAGCCGGATATCATTCAATTTCCATGAACACATACATCAATTATCATTGGACATACATAATTCATTTTCGTTACTAAGGCTCAAACGCAATTATAGTCACAAGCATATTCGCCTTGGGACTTAGCCGGGTAGAATTCAAATACTCATGCATACACAATCAATAATCAATACACATCCATACTTTATTTCACACAATTCAAGTAGGGTCACTTCTTGAGGACTTACCTCGGATGTTGTCGAACGGCTTTTTCGGCTATTCGATCACCTTTTCCTTCCCTTGTCCAATTGTGGTCTTCTAAGCTCTTGAGCTAATTCAAACAAATTCAATTTATTAAAACCTCATTGTGCTAGCTTTTGGCGAATATGACAAGGAGTTTAAATGGTCATATGGCCACCCTTTAGCTTGAATACACAATGGTCATGCACATTTTATACTACATCAAGCAATTCAATACAATTTATTCGAGCATCAAGGAAATGCTAAGGCCTTCAATAGGCTACCCAAGGCGAATATTCATGTACATGTTGAGGTTAATTTTGCACTTAATACCTCAAAAAACAGCATGCAATTTACTAATTAATGCTTTGCACATTGTATTTAAAACTTATAATATAGCATCAAGCACCTACATGTGTGCTAGGCAATTGTGCTTGCAATTTCACAAGCATTCTTCCACATCTTCTTCTTTAAACCAATATACTCATCACTTAGTTCATAACCAAAACATAATGTGCAATCATATATATGCATATATGAGCATGGCAATTTCAAGGTGTCCATAGCCATCCAAAACACAAATTTTAACTAACATGCAAGAAGCATGAATCATGCTCAAGAATGCATCATGGCGAATATGACAATCATGCTTCTTTTCAACTTCAATCATGATAAAACAAAAGAAAGCTCAAAATCTTACTCATAGGTAGGCAATCCATCATTGCATGCATCATCATCAAGTTTCACACTTAGCATGCAATGGCTTTATCACCATAACAACTTTGGCCAAATGCCATTTCCATGGCATAACAAAGATTTGAGCCATGGCTAACATGCACATCAAATTAGCAACCAAAACATGCATGAAACTCCCAACACAACCTCATACATACCTTACTCTTGATGCAAATTTAGCCAAATCACCTTCTAGATCTCTTCTAAACAAAGGAAATGAAGCAAAATCCTTCTTCCTCTTAGTATTTTTGGCCAAAAGGAGAGAACAAGGATGAACAAATTTTTTGTTTTTCTTCTTGGTTGCTGCGGCAATGGGGGGATGCTACTCTCCCACACACATTTTTTTTTTCATTCTTTTCTTACCCATGCTTATTTGTTTATTATTTCTCCTAATGCCCAACAAAACATGTTTCATGACATGTTTAGCCCATATCTCTTTGTCATGGCGGCCATCACTTGTAAAAAGGGGAATTTGACATGCAAGTCCATTATTTTGCATGCATGCTTTAATTAGTCATCACACATTTCCCTATCGTACTTTCAAAGTTCACTACTAAGTCCTTTCTAGTGGAATTCACCTTTATAACACTAAATCAATCATCATAAAATGTCATACATGAGCACACACATATTATAGGCATCAAAATAAATTTTTAATTATTTTTATGCCTCGGTTTTTCAGTCCCGAAACCACATTCCGACTAGGGTCAATTTTGGGCTGTCACAACTCTCCCCACTTAAGAAATTTTCGTCCCGAAAATCTTACCGTAAATAGGTTTGGATATCGCTCTTTCATAGAGTTCTCGGTCTCCCAAGTACCTTCTTCTATCCCGTGCTTGAGCCATAACACTTTCACTAGCGGAACCCGCTTGTTTCGTAACTCTTTCACTTCCGTGATAGGATACGAATCGGTTCTTCCTCATAACTCATATTGGCTTGAATTTCAATTTCGATGGACTAATCACGTGCAATGGATCGGATCTATAGCGTCGAAGCATCGAAACATGAAAGACATCGTGAACCTTTTTGAGCTCAGGGGGCAAAATCAAGCGATATGCCTTTGGACCGACTCGCTCGATATCTCATATGGTCCAATGAACCTCGGGCTCAACTTGCCCTTACGGTAGAACACGAGTATCTTTTTCCAAGGCGATACCTTGAGAAACACTTTATCACCCACGATACTCGACATCCTTACGCTTCAGATCCGCGTCGACTTACGACGATCGGAGGCTATCTTTAGACTTTCACGGATTTCTTTCACTTTCATTCAGCATCCCTAATCAAATCCACCGAAAATCTTGCTTTCACCGAGCTCGGTCCAAAACAATGGCGTCGGCATTTACGATCGTACAAGGCCTCGTAGGGTGCCATCTTAATACTTGATTGAAAATTTGTTGTTGTAAGCGAATTCAATTAACGGCAAATACCGTTCCCATGAACCACTAAACTCGAGGACGCAACATCTTAACATATCCTCAAGTATCTGAATTATCCGCTTTCGGATTGACCATCGGTTTGGGGGTGAAAGGCGGTCTTGAAATGCAACTTGGTACCCAAAGCTTCTTGCAACTTTTTCCAAAATCGCGAGGTAAATCTCGGATCTCTATCCGACACGATAGAAATAAGCACCCGTGTAATTTCACAATCGAGAAACGTACAATTCCGCTAATTTGTCCATTGAAAATCCGTGCGTCTGGGGACAAAGTGGGCGACTTAGTCAATCGATCTACCACGACCCAAACCGCATCCTTCTTACTCACGTGACAATGGCGGTCGGATACAAAGTCCATTGTGACTCGATCCCATTTCCACTCGGGTATCGTGATTGGTGAAGTAATCCGAAGGCACCGATGTTCCGCTTTCACTTGTTGACATATTAAACATCTCAAAACAAAGTCGGAGATGTCTCGCTTCATACCATGCCACCAAAACCGGCGTTTCAAATCATTGTACATCTTCGTACTCCGGGTGGATTGCCATTCGGCTACAATGGGCTTCATTTGAATTATCGAAATGAGTTCAATTCTTTGGGACACACAGATGACTTTTGAACCTCAAACAATCGTCATCGTCGATTTGAAACTCCGAGTCCTTGTTGGAACACACGCAGCCGTTTTGCAACCAACTCGTCATCGAGTTTTGAGCTTCTCGAATTTGGTGTGTCAATAATGGTTTGGCTTTCAATTCAGCCACTAACACCTTGTCGGATCGGATAGACAAGTGCACATTCATCGCTCGTAAAGTGAATAACGATTTACGACTCAAGGCATCCGCAACCACATTCGCCTTTCGGGTGATAGTCAATGATCAGCTCATAATCCTTTAACAGCTCGAGCCAACGTCTTTGTCGCAGATTTAAGTCTCTTTGGGTCATCAAATACTTGAGACTTTTGTGATCCGAGTATACATGGCACCTTTCACCAAATAAGTAATGTCGCCAAATCTTTAAGGCGAATCGATGGCGGCGATTCGAGATCATGAGTCGGATAATTTTTCTCATGTGGCTTTAATTGCCTCGGCGCATAGGCCACAACTCGACCTTCTTGCATTAATATCGCAACCTAACCCAAGTAGAGAGGCGTCGCTATAGATGACAAACTCTTTGCGGACTCGGGTTGCACTAGAATTGGGGCTTGATCAAATAAGTTTTCAGTTGATCGAAACTTTTTGGCATTTCTCCGTCCATTCGAACTTAACATCCTTTTGGAGTAACCGTCATCGGCGTGGCTATCGTTGAGAAGCCTTTTACAAATCGTCGGTAATAACCAAGCAAGCCCCAAAAAGCTTGAACCTCGATAATATTTCTGAGGCTTCCAATTTAGTATGGCTGAAATTTTATTCGAATTCGACTCGAATACCCGATCTGAATACCACATGACCCAAGAAGCTAACCTCTCTTAACAGAACTCACACTTTCTTTGAACTTAGCATATAATTGCTTGTCCGTAAAATTTGCGGCACTAACGCAGGTGTTAAGCATGTTCGGTCTCATTTCTTGAATAGACCAAGATGTCATCAATGAACACGACTACAAATCAATCCAAATATGGTCTAAAGATCCGATTCATTAAATCCATAAATACCATAGGGGCATTAGTGAGCCCAAAGCGGCATCACTAGGAACTCATAGTGACCATATCTCGATTACAAGGCGTCTTGGGCATGTCCGAATCTCGGATTAAGTAATTGATAGTAGCCGATCTCAAATCTATTTTCGAGAACACCGAGGCTCCCTTGATTGATCGAACAAGTCATCAATACGTGGCAGCGGATATTTGTTCTTTATCGTCGCTTTATTAAGTCGGCGATAGTCGATCTACGATCGCATGGTTCCATCCTTCTTCTTCACGAACAACAAGGCGCACCCAAAGGCGAAAAACTCGGGCGAGCAAAACCTCTATCCACCAATTCTTGCAACCGAGCTTTCAACTCCTTTAATTCGTTGGTGCCATACGATACGGATCTATCGAAATTGGAGTGGTACGGTACCAATTCGATGCCAAATTCTATTTCCGAGCGGTGGTAAACTCGGCAATTCTTGGGAAAACATCCGGGTATTCACAAACCACGAGCGCAGATTCGGGTTTCTTCTCGATTCCTTGTCATCGAGCACGTACGCAAGGTATGCTTTGCACCCTTTTCTTACATATTTCTAGGCCAACATCGGCGATATTACGGTGGCGGCCCGTTTAAGTCCGTGGACTCAACCGAACTATTTCATTATTCACGCACCTCAAATCGATAGTCTTGCTCTTGCAATTTACAACCGCATCGTGCATGGTCAACCAATCCAAACCAAGAATAACATCGAACTCATCGAGCGGCAAAAGCATTAAGTCCCGGGAAAACAAGAACCTCGGAACACTAGGGGACTTTTCTTGCACACTTTGTTAACAAGCACGTAATGAGCCAAGGGTTTGACACCGAATTACAAACTCGATAGACTCAATAGGCAAAGTCTTCTTTGGATGCCAAGGTTTCACATATATATGAATGAGTAGAACCGGGGTCAATCAAAGCAATCACATTTGTATTGAAAAGAGTGAAAGTACGGTAATAACATCCGGAGAGGCAAGCATCCTCGGCGTGCGCGTATGGCATAAGTCCTAGCAGAACACGAGCCTCGGATCGATGGTAGCATCTCTAGATCCTCTCGACCGCCAATGACATTGCCCATATTTCTAGGTGGCCTACCTCGGCGATGGTAGCACCGGGTTTGCACTCGACTTACATTTTGTTCATGCATCCTCGGGCAATCCTTCATAAAGTGGTCGGCCGATCCACACTTATAGCAGAGCGATCACGAAACCAACAGCTCCCGAATGCCATTTGCCACAATGTGGACACTCCGCCCTCTCGGCGATCATTTCCACCATGGCGATCAAGTGACTCGTGTGGTCAGGGGGTCGATCGCGTCCTCGTCTAGAAAAGCCCGAAACGCCTCTAGACCGGCTCGCATCATCTCGAAATCTCTTCGATGCTTGTTGAAGAGACTTTCCGAGGACCTCTTCGAATTCTCAATCCCCACATCAGCTTTTTTTTTCTCCTTTCTAAGCTCTTGACTTTACAAGCTCGCTCAACAAGTACTACGAACTCTCGTATCTCGAGAATGCCAACAAACATCCTTATATCATCATTCAGCCCATCCTCGAAGCGTTTACACATAATAGCCGGACGAATGCATTCTCGCAGCGTCTGACTAAGCCTCACAAACTTTCGTTCGTAGTCGATAGCGGACATAGAACCTTGCTTAAGATCAAGAAATTCCCTCCGCTTTTGGTCGATGAATCTCGGTGATATACTTTTTTGAACTCGGTTTGAAAGAATTCCCAAGTCACT
Source organism: Gossypium arboreum (assembly GCF_025698485.1). Lineage (NCBI taxonomy): Eukaryota > Viridiplantae > Streptophyta > Magnoliopsida > Malvales > Malvaceae > Gossypium > Gossypium arboreum. The sequence continues at coordinate 34,863,776 of NC_069082.1, forward strand.
TGCTCTCTAGGCACCACAAGTCGAGTACTCCACCAATAGTAGGCGGACTCGCGTAACAAGGAGATGGTACACTTTAAGCACTCATCGGTGTACAGGATAGCTCATCAAGCACCGGATAGTGTTATCTAACCAAAATTCAGCTCGCTTCGGCATCATCATCATCCGTAGCCTTAAATTCAGTGGCCCCATGTTTTGAATCCTATCGATTGGGGCTTACTTGACCTTATTTGGTCAATCACGGAGGTATTGTAGGTCGGGGTTGCATTTGTCGGGAATGGAGGTTGTGGAGCAGTAGTGTTGGTTGAATGTATTGATTAAACCATTCGTTCATCACACTATAAAAGGCTTGCCTAGCCTCGTCATTAGGATTGCTGGCCATAGGTTGAGAGTCCATGACCATTGCCCCTTGCGCGGAGCAGCGCCACACTCTCCACATCATCAGCTATCGCTCGGTTGGGATCGGGATCCATTGCTACAACAAACACAAAGTCGAATTGTCGAATCATCACACTATCGATTCATCATTTAATGGCATGTATAGCTAGACCCCAAACACATCACGGTAGTCCTAGAATCGACTAAACTGTGGCTCGATACCAATAAAATTGTAACACCCCAAACCCGAGACCATCGCCGGTCTTGGGACAGGGGTTAACAAGCCAAGTTCACATGTTTTGCCCACCAATTTGACATTTCCAGTCAGGCTGGAAAACTGCGTCACTGTCGCCTTAAAAATCATATCTCGAGTTGCAAAACTCAGAAACTGGTTTAAATAAATTTTCCTGAATTTAGACTCATATATCCATCCATGGATTTATTTCTAGGATTTTGGTCGGGCCAATTGGTACAGTTTATTAGTTAAAGTTACCCATGTTACAGGGATCGACTGCTCTGACCTTCGCGCGGTATAACTTGAATATCTCTCTGTACAGGGCTTTAATGTTGGTTTCGTTTGTTTCTAATGAAACTAGACTCAAAATGGAATCTGTACATATAAGTTATGTCTCCTAATTATTTTTTGATAATTTATAGTGAATTTTTAAAGTTGCGACAGGGAACCCAGAAACCATTCTGGCCCTGTCTCACAATAGATTTATTATCTCTTAACCTGTAACTCCTATGACCATTTCGTTTCTTCCATATGAACATAGACTCATCAAGGTTCATTTACATAGCTTATTCACTATTTAATTCCATTCCTATGAATTTTGGTGATTTTTCACATTCACGCCACTGCAGCTGGCAGCATCTGTTTTAAGGTAGGACTTACCTATTTGGTAGTCTCCATGATTAAACTAGTCTTGCCATACATAGGTTCATATATGATCATTTTAACCATGCCAATGGCTGATCATATGACCAACATTCCCATTTCAAGCCATAGCCACATCATGACACCAAATATATACATACAACCCACAATTAGTCTAAGTTCATGCTTCCTTTTGAGCCATTTTCGCATGGCCGTACATACTTACATTACAACATATTTAACAAGCAAGGGTAGTCCTATACATGCCATCTCAAGTTCAACCAAAATTTATACCAAAATGGAGGCTTGATAGTGTGGATGACTTGACTTCAACGATCCCAAATCCGATTGCCTCGGCGAAATCTAGAAAAGCGAGAGCCAAAGCAACGGGTAAGCATTTTTATGCTTAGTAAGTCTCAAGGAATATAATCAACTCTAATTACAGCAATACATTCACATAGCCATATGCATCATTTCATTTATACACATTCTTACTTCACACTTCATCATTATATAATTTCACAAAGTATCAATCAATTCAATAACTGAAATTCATTAGTCGATTGAGCGAATGTTGCTCAAACATGTCGACTTTCCGATGCACATATAACGTACCTTATCCTTTGGGCTTTTCGAGTGTACTAATTGAATTCATTACAGCAACCAACACTCACCTCCAGCCCAAGATTCTTGAATATAACCGGATATAATCACGTGCACAAATGCCTTGGTCTTAGCCGGATAGAATGTCTCGCACGAATGCCTTGGTCTTAGCCGGATGTAGCCACTAGCGCAATTGCCTTGGTCTTAACCGGATATAATTTCAACATAATTGTCTTCTAGATTTAGCCGGATATCATTCAATTTCCCATGAACACATACATCAATTATCATTGGACATACATAATTCATTTTCGTTACTAAGGCTCAAAGCGCAATTATAGTCACAAGCATATTCGCCGGGACTTAGCCGGGTAGAATTCAAATACTCATGCATACACAATCAATAATCAATACACATCCATACTTTATTTCACACAATTCAAGTAGGGTCACTTCTTGAGGACTTACCTCGGATGTTGTCGAACGGCTTTTTCGGCTATTCGATCACCTTTTCCTTCCCTTGTCCAATTGTGGTCTTCTAAGCTCTTGAGCTAATTCAAACAAATTCAATTTATTAAAACCTCATTGTGCTAGCTTTTGGCGAATATGACAAGGAGTTTAAATGGTCATATGGCCACCCTTTAGCTTGAATACACAATGGTCATGCACATTTTATACTACATCAAGCAATTCAATACAATTTATTCGAGCATCAAGGAAATGCTAAGGCCTTCAATAGGCTACCCAAGGCGAATATTCATGTACATGTTGAGGTTAATTTTGCATAATACCTCACAAAACAGCATGCAATTTACTAATTAATGCTTTGCACATTGTATTTAAAACTTATAATATAGCATCAAGCACCTACATGTGTGCTAGGCAATTGTGCTTGCAATTTCACAAGCATTCTTCCACATCTTCTTCTTTAAACCAATATATTCATCACTTAGTTCATAACCAAAACATAATGTGCAATCATATATATGCATATATGAGCATGGCAATTTCAAGGTGTCCATAGCCATCCAAAACACAAATTTTAACTAACATGCAAGAAGCATGAATCATGCTCAAGAATGCATCATGGCGAATATGACAATCATGCTTCTTTTCAACTTCAATCATGATAAAACAAAAGAAAGCTCAAAATCTTACTCATAGGTAGACAATCCATCATTGCATGCATCATCATCAAGTTTCACACTTAGCATGCAATGGCTTTATCACCATAACAACTTTGGCCAAATGCCATTTCCATGGCATAACAAAGATTTGAGCCATGGCTAACATGCACATCAAATTAGCAACCAAAACATGCATGAAACTCCCAACACAACCTCATACATACCTTACTCTTGATGCAAATTTAGCCAAATCACCTTCTAGATCTCTTCTAAACAAAGGAAATGAAGCAAAATCCTTCTTCCTCTTAGTATTTTTGGCCAAAAGGAGAGAACAAGGATGAACAAATTTTTTGTTTTTTCTTCTTGGTTGCACGGCAATGGGGGATGCTACTCTCCCACACACATTTTTTTCATTCTTTTCTTACCCATGCTTATTTGTTTATTATTTCTCCCTAATGCCCAACAAAACATGTTTCATGACATGTTTAGCCCATATCTCTTTGTCATGGCCGGCCATCACTTGTAAAAAGGGGAATTTGACATGCAAGTCCATTATTTTGCATGCATGCTTTCATTAGTCATCACACATTTCCCTATCGTACTTTCAAAGTTCACTACTAAGTCCTTTCTAGTGGAATTCACCTTTATAACACTAAATCAATCATCATAAAATGTCATACATGAGCACACACATATTATAGGCATCAAAATAAATTTTTAATTATTTTTATGCCTCGGTTTTGTGGTCCCGAAACCACATTCCGACTAGGGTCAATTTTGGGCTGTCACACGGATATCTCATATGGCCCAATGAACCTCGGGCTCAACTTGCCCTTACGGCCGAATCTGAGTATCTTTTTCCAAGCGAAACCTTGAGAAACACTTTATCTCCCACTTGATACTCGATGTCTTTTCGTTTGAGAACTGCGTCGACTTTCGACGATCGGAGGCTATCTTGAACTTTCACGGATTACTTTCACTTTCATTCAGCATCTCTAATTAAATCCACCCGAAAATTTTGCTTTCACCGAGCTCGGTCCAAAACAATGGTGTACGGCATTTACTTAATCGTACAAAGCCTCGTAGGGTGGCATCTTAATACTTGATTGAAAACTATTGTTGTGCGAATTCAATCAAAGGCAAATATCGTTCCCATGAACCACTTGAACTCGAGGATGCAACATCTTAACATATCCTCAAGTATCTGAATTATCCGCTCGGATTGACCATCGGTTTGGGGGTGAAAGCGGTCTTGAAATGTAGCTTGGTACCCAAAGCTTCTTGCAACTTCTTCCAAAATCGCGAGGTAAATCTCGAATCTCTATCCGATACGATGGAAATAGGCACCCGTGTAATCTCACTGTCGAGAAATGTACAATTCGGCTAGTTTGTCCATTGAAAAATCCGTGCGTCATGCGGGGATAAAGTGAGCCAACTTAGTCAATCTATCTACCACGACCCAAATCGCATCCTTCTTACTTGTCGACAATGGCGGTCCGGATACAAAGTCTATTGTGACTCGATCCCATTTCCACTCGGGTATCGTGGTGGTGAAGTAATCTGAAGGCACTTGATGTTCCGCTTTCACTTGTTGACATATTAAACATCTCAAAACAAAGTCGGAGATGTCTCGTTTCATACCATGTCACCAAAACCGACATTTCAAATCGTTGTACATCTTCGTACTCCCCGGGTGGATTGCCATTCGGCTACAATGGGCTTCGTTCAGAATTATCGAAATAAGTTCCGAATTCTTTGGAACACACAGACGACTTTTGAACCTCAAACAATCGTCATCATCGATTTGAAATTCTGAGTCCTTGTTCGGAACACACTCAGCCCGTTTTGCAACCAACTCATCGTCGACTTTCTGAGCTTCACGAATTTGACGTATCAATAATGGTTTGGCTTTCAATTCAGCTACTAACACATTGTCGGGTAGAACAGACAAGTGTACATTCATCACTCGTAAGCGAATAATGATTTACGACTTAAGGCATCCGCAACCACATTCGCCTTTCGGGTGATAGTCAATGACCAGCTCATAATCCTTTAACAGCTCGAGCCAACGTCTTTGTCGCAGATTTAAGTCTCTTTGAGTCATCAAATATTTGAGACTTTTGTGATCCGGATACACATGGCACTTCTCACCAAATAAGTAATGTCGCCATATCTTTAAGGCGAATACGATGGCGACCAATTCGAGATCATGGGTCGGATAATTTTCTCGTGTGGCTTTAATTGCCTCGACGACAGGCCACAACTCGACCTTCTTGCATCAATACGCAACCTAACCCGAGTAGGGATGCGTCACTATAAATAACAAACTCTTTGCCCGATTAAGGTTGCACTAGAATTGGGGCTTCATCAAATAAGTTTTCAGTTGATCGAAACTTTTTTTTGACATTTCTCCATCCATTGAACTTAACATCCTTTTGGAGTAAGCCGTCATCGGCGTGGCTATCGCCGAGAAACCTCTTACAAATCATCGGTAATAACCGGCAAGCCCCAAAAGCTCGAACCTCGGTAATATTTTCGGAGGCTTCCAGTTAAGTATGGCTGAAATTTTGTTCGGTCGACTCGAATACCGATCTGAGATATCACATGCCCCAAGAAGCTAACCTCTCTTAACGAACTCACACTTGCTGAACTTAGCATATAATTTCTTATTCGTAAAATTTGCAAAGACTAACCTCGGTGTTCAGCATGTTCGGTCTCATTTCTTGAATAGACCAAGATGTTATCAATGAACACGACTACGAACCGATCCAAATATGGTGCGAAGATCCGATTCATTAAATCCATAAATACCGCAGGGCATTAGTAAGCCCAAACGGCATCACTAGGAACTCGTAGTGACCATATCTCGTTCTGAAGGCAATCTTGGGTACGTCTGAATCTCGAATTCAGAATCGATAATAGCCCGATCTCAAATCTATTTTCGAGAACACCGAAGCTCCTTCGAGTTGATCGAACAAATCATCGTCTGTGATAACGGATATTTGTTCTTTATCGCCGCTTTATTAAGTCGACGATAGTCGATGCACAGCCTCATGGTTCCATCCTTCTTTTTCACAAACAACACTGGTGCACCCCAAGGTGAAAAATTCGGGTGAGCAAAACCTTTATCCACCAATTCTTGCAATTGAGCTTTCAACTCCTTTAATTCCGTTGGTGCCATACGATACGGAGCTATTGAAATTGGGGTGGTACCAGGTACCAATTCGATGCCAAACTCTATTTCCCGGACAGGTGGTAATCCCGGCAATTCTTCAGGGAAAACATCCGGGTATTCACAAACCACTAGCATTGCCTATATTTCTAGGTGGCCTACCTCGAGTTGTGGTAGCACCCGGGTTCCCACTTTGATTTACGTTTTGTTCGGATAAACTCGGGCAATCCTTAATGAAATGATCGATCGATCCGCACTTGTAACAGAGCGGTCACGAGTCTACAACTCCCGAATGCCATTTGCCACAATATTGGCACTCCGTTCGTCTCGACGATCATTGCCAACATCGGCGATCAAGTGACTCAGCGTGCCCATAGGGGTCGATCGCGGTCTCGTCTAGAAAAGCCCGAAGTGTCTCTAGACCGCCTAAGCCATCTCTAAATTTCTTTGATGACTGTGGAAGGGCTTCCCAAGACCTCTTCTGAAACTCCCTTGCTCCCACTTCACTTTTCTTTTCTCCATCTTGAGCTCCTTGGCTTTGCACTCGCTTGACAAGAGCCACAAACTCTCGGATTTCCAAAATGCCAACATACGACTTTATATCATCATTCAGTCCATCTTCGAAGCATTTACACATCACAGCTTCTGAAGAAATGCATTCGCGCGCGTACCGGCTAAGCCTTACAATTTTTCGTTCGTAGTCGGTAACCGACATGGAACCTTGTTTAAGTTCAAGAAATTCCTTCCATTTTTGATCCATAAATCTCTGATCGATATACTTCTTTGAACTCGGTTAGAAAGAACTCCCAAGTTACGTGCTCCTAGGCACTGTGAAGTCGAGTACTCCACCAATAGTAGGCGGAATCACGTAGCAAGGAGATAGTACACTTTAAGCATTCATCGGTGTACATGATAGCTCATCGAGCACCGGATAGTGTTGTCCAACCAAAATTCAGCTTGCTCGGCATCGTCGCTATCCGTAGCTTTAAATTCAGTAGCCCCATGTTTTGAATTTCATCGATTGGGGCTTACTTGACCTTATTTGGTCGATTCTGGGAGGTATTTTAGGTGCGGGGTTGCATTAGTCGGGAATGGAGGTTGTGGAACAATAGTGTTAGTTCGAATGTATTGGTTGAACCAATCATTCATCACGCTATAGAAGGCTTGCTTAGCCTCATCATTCGGATTGCTAGCAATAGGTTGAGAGTCCGCATGGCGCTGTCCCTTGCGGCGGGAGCAGCGCCACACTCTCCACATCATCAGCTATTGCTCGGTTGGGATCGGGATCCATGGCTATAAACAAACACAAATTTCAAAATGTCAAATCACCACACTATCAATTATCACTTAATGGCATGTATAGCTAGACCCCAAACATATCACGGTAGTCCTAGGATCGACTAAACCGTAGCTCGATACTAATAAAATTGTAACACCCGAACCCGAGACCGTTGCGATTGTCGGACACGAGGGTTAACAAGCCAAAACCACTTATAGCACCGACCAACTTGACATTCCCAGGCAAGCTGGAAAACTGCGTCACTGTTGCCTTAAAAAGCATATCTCGAGTTACAGAACTCAGAAACTGATTCCGTAAATTTTCCATAAATTTAGACTCATATATCCATCCCTGGATTTTTTTTCTAGAATTTTTGGTCGGGCCAATTGGTACAGTTTATTAGTTAATGTCACCCATGTTACAGGGGTCGACTACACTGACCTTCACATGTTACAACTTGAATATCTCTCTGTACAGGTTGTCACTACTGATGCCGTTTGTTTCTAATGAAACTAGACTGAAAAAGGAATCTGGACATATAAGGAATGACTTCTAATTCATTCTGGATAATTTATGGTAAATTTTCAAAGTCGCGACAGGGGACCCAGAAACCGTTCTGGCCCTGTCTCACGAGAACTTTAATATCTCTCAGTATACTGTTCATATGATCGTTTCGTTACTTTCATATGAAAATAGACTCGTCAAGGTTCAATCACATAATTTATTCACTATTTAAAACCATTCCTAAAAATTTTGGTGATTTTTCACATCCACGTCACTGCAGCTGGCAGCCTCTGTTTTTAAGGTAGGCTTTACCTATATTGTAGTTCCCATGGACCAACTATAGTCTAGTCATACTTAGGTCCACATATGATCATATTTAGCCATTCCAATGGCTGATCATGTGACCAACACTCTCATTCCAAACCATAATCACATCATGAAACCAAATATAATTACAAACCACATATGGTCAAATTCCATACTCCACTTTTACGAACCATTTTCGCATGGCGCACACATATACATCACAAAGTACTTAAAAACAACCGAGGGTGGTCCTATACATGCCATATCCAAAACTCAACTAAAGGAGTACCAAAAAGGGCTTTGATAGTGTGGTTGACTTCAACTTCTATGATCCTGAATCCGATCGCTAACGAGCAAAATCTATAAACAGAGAAACAAAGAAACGGAGTAAGCAATTTATGCTTAGTAAGTTTCGAGCCATAATATACACACAACCAAAGCATAGCATTCAAGTAGCTAAACAATAATTCATATGCACAATTTCTCAAAGACATGCTTACTTCACAATCCCAACTCTTATATTCATACACAAATAACGGCCTAGTTAATGCCGATAGCTCATTTATCATTAGAGCGAATATTCATACGCACTTACTCATAGTGTGCAAAGCACACACAAAACATACCTTGTTGTTGGGAATTTCACAAGTGCATTAACTAAAATTTTCCAGCAGCTTATAAATTTCAAATCACATACCTTCGGAGTTTATCCGGATATAGCTACTCGTTCAAAACACCTTGGGACATAGCCCGGTTATGGTAACCCAGACAAACGCCTTCGGGACTTAACCCGGATATCACAACTCGCACAATTGCCTTCGGCTTAGCCCGATATCATAGCTTGCACAATTGCCTTGGGCTTAGCCCGATATCTGGTCGCACAATTGCCTTGAGCTTAGCCGGATATCACAATTCGCACATTCATTCACATCTTTGTTTCAATTTCATAACAAACTTTTATGCACATTTTACTTAATCAAAATATCATTTCGCTTAATGGCCATATACAAGGGCACAATTTCGATTGCTTATTACTTCATTCAATCGAATCAAAATCTAAGTTTCGATATCGAAAACTTACCTCGGACGTGGTCGAACGATTTGATGGCTATTCGACGACTTTTTCCTTCCCTTATCGATTTAGCTCCCTTTGCTCTTGAGCTTAATTTAACAAATAAATTGGTTTTATCATTTGAGCATCGAAGAGGAATTCAAGATACCTAGCCAATATATATGCTCATTAGGCATCAAAGTCGCATATGTACGAAATCACTAATCGAACTCAACACATTAGTTAATATTCCTCTTAGTCAATTTTCTAAGCCAAGAATAGGCATCAATATGCTTGCCTCTAACCGAATGCATGCACACCAATTTCCCCTCATGTGGCGAATATGCATGTCCATGTTGAGGCCAATTATGCACTTAATACCACACAAAAACAACATGCATTTTACTAACTAACGATTACATATTGTAGCTCAATACACATCTCTCATGTACTTCATAACCAAACATCATCACAAGCAAATATATACCTTGAAATAGTATATATGTCATGCCAATACATCATGTGCAAACATGTATACACATATAGGTGCAAGGTCGAACCTCAAGGGGTTCATACCCATCCAAACACAAATTTTACCAATCAAGTAACAAGCATAAATCATGCTCATGAATGCACCATGGCGAATACATCACAACCATACTCTTTCAACTTCGGTCATGGTTAAACAAAGAATTCAATGTCCTACTCAAGAATACTAAAAGAAATTTCAAGAGTAGTCAATCCATCATTACATGCATCATCAACAAGCTTCACATTTAGCATGCAATGGCTTTAACACAATATCAACTTGGCCAAATACCATTTTTCATGGCATAGCAAGGATTTGAACCATGGCTAACATGCACATCAAGTTAGCAACCAAAACAAGCATGAATCTCATGACACAACCTCAACATACCTTAATCTTGATGCAAGTATAGCCAAATCTCCTTCTAGATCTCTTCTAAACTAAAAATGGAGCAAAATTTCCTTCTTTTTTAGAATTTTCAGCCCAAAGAAAATGAGAATGGATGAACCAATTTTTTTTCTTTTCCTTTCTCTCAACTCACGGCCAAGGGGGGGGGGAGCATGGATGAGACCATTTTTTTTTCTTTCTTTGCCCATGCTATTTATTTTATTATTTCACCCTAATGCACCAACAAAACATGTTTCATGACATGTTTTGCCCATCCACTCTTGCCATGGCGGCCACTTCATGTTGGGGGAAATTGACATGCAAATCCTTATTTTTGCATGCATGTTCAACTAGTCATCACACCTTTCCCCATCATACTTTCAAAGTTTACTACTAGGTCATTTCTAATGAAATTCACATTTATAACTCTAAATCGAAACATCAAAATGTCACACATGAATTAACACATATTATAGGCATCAAAATAAATTATAAATTATTTTTATGCCTCGGTTTTGTGGTCCCGAAACCACCTCCCGACTAGGGTCAATTTTGGGCTGTCACATGCATGTTGTGGTCAAGCCATTCCATATTGCAGTAAAACTTCCAAAGTCTTCCTCCTTTCATAATCATCCCAACCCTATGCATTTGATAGGATATATGAATAATATTTTCAATGGGCATGCTTAACATGTGAATCAAATTCATAATCAATACAGTCGGCATACTGAAGAGGTGAATTAGATTTAATTAGTACAGTGAGCATGCTTAACATGCAAATCATATCTTAATTATCATAACAGTGACATGATTTATATATATTATGAATTCTCAACATTGCCATAAAATCACATATCATGAGAGTTGGTATGTACACATAATTTCACAACAATCATTAAATCACATCAATTATAACATACGTTCACAAAATGATCAGTTCAAAGTACTTACTTCGGTATTCCCACTTTTTATAGATTTAACATCTCTTTTTGAATACATAATGTGTTATCAATATTTCAAACTATAGAGATCTTTATCAAGTTTTCAATATTAAATAAATGAGTATATATTATTTGATGATAAGCCTATATGTAAATTTTCTAATAAGTTAAATCCACACCTTGTTTGGTAGATCCAACAATGCCGATTTCGATTCCAATTCGAAGGGAAGAAATTCGACTTTGAATCATTTTTATTAACAAATCAGTACCATGCGTTAAAATGCTAAAATGTTCATATAAGTCTCATATCGAAGATCGAGTGAGGAAACTTACTTATCGATCCTCTAAAAGGGTAAACTTTTCTTAAAGCAATAATACGGGTTCAAGTGGTTCGAAAGAACACTTCATGAGTGTGCAAAAACCAATTTTAGTTTCAGCCTTAAGAAATGAAAAGGAAAAGATTGATATTATAACATTACATATCACTTATGATTATTCCAAGGAAAAAGTGAGTCATTGATCCCATAGTGGTTCGATTATAGAGGAAAATTATCTAAGGAGAGCTTCATCCAAAAAAATATGAAAGAATATGTTAAGATCGTAAATGATCTATGAAAATAGGATAGGAGAAATAGTAATTCAATTTTAACTAAATAAATGAAGAGAAAATGAAAATCAATGAAAAATGGTGACTAATGACAGTGGTGGTGGTGTAGCACTATAACGACAACACAACGATGGTGCGACAGTGGTGAAGTGTAGAAGAGGCATGAAAGAAAGGGGAGGTCTTTGTGGTGTCGTGGTGGTGATTTGGTGATAATATGATGGCCAACAGTGGTGGTATGGTAGCAAAATGTCAAAGGAATGGTGGTTGAAAGAGGAGAAAAAGAGAGAAAAGAGGAGAGAAAACTTGAAAAATGAAAACAGAATGGGAACTTAGGGTGTCTAGGTGCATAGGACGGCAAGGTCAATGGTAAGGGAGGTAAAATGTGGAAAAGAGTGTTTCAATGGTAAATAAGGGAAAGTGAGGGAACATGTGGAGTAAAAGGTAGACTATTCATGATAGGTTGACTAATTAAAAAGGGAAAGAAATCCTTGCCTATAAGGCAATTGTGGTAGACTACACAAAGGGGTTTGACAATGATTTTAATATGGCAAAAATTTTAAAAAAATGTAGATGTAGGGATTTGAACATAGGATCTTAGGGAGATTAATTAAGCTCCTTACCATTAGACTATTTACTTGTTTGTTCATGAATTGTCAAAATTAATAATAAAAATAGGGATGTGACAACTCTACCCTCTTTAAAATAAATTTCAGCCTCAAAATTTACCTTATAAGAATAGGTGAGGATATTGTCATCGCATCTCATCCTTAGGTTCCCAAGTAGCTTCATTTGTCCCATGATTTCATCATAAGACCTTTACTGGAGGAATCTGTATTTTCCTTAACATCACAGTCTAAAATCTTAACAGGCTTTTCCTCATAAGACAAATCTGGTCTCGCATTGACCTTTTTGATCGAATTCACGTGAAATGGATCATAACAATATTGCCTCAACATAGAAATGTGAAACACGTCATGAATATGGTCTAGTTCTGGAGTAGCTCTAACTGATAAGCAACTAGTCCAAACCTAGTAAGTACCTTGTAAGGTCCAATAAACCTCGGGCTCAACTTTCCCTTACGACCAAATTTCAATATTTTCTTCCACGGTGATACTTTAAGAAATACTTGGTCTCCAACACTAAACTCTACATTTTTCCTCCTCAAGTTGGCATAAGATTTCTATCGGTCAGATGTCATTCTCAATTGATCCTGAATCAGCTTAATAACATTTTCAGTTTCCTGTACGAAATCCGAACCCAATATCTTCTTTTCCCCCAACTTAGTCCAACATAGAGGTGTACGATATTTGCAATCATATAGTGCTTCATAAGGAGCCATCTGAATGCTTGAATGAAAATTGTTGTTATAAGCAAACTCTGATAATGGCAAATGCTCCTCCCAGCTACCACTAAAATCGATTACGCAACACCTCAACATGTCCTCAAGAATTTCGATAACTTGTTCTGACTACTCATTAGGCTGTGAGTGAAAAGTTATGCTAAAGTTCAACCAAGTGTAACATCCCGAAATAGGGCCTAGTCGAAATAGTAGTTTCGAGACCAGAAAATCCGATGTAAAATAATTATTTCATGATCATTATGAGGTCTAGGATATGAAAATATGCATGTGTTAGAGTTTCATGAAGAAATTCTATGTGTAAGGTGTCTAATTGGAAATTAAGGGCCAAATTGAATAAGTTGCAAAACTTGGGTTCTAGAAGAAATTTGTATGAAATTAAGGGCCAAATTTCTTAAAGTATAATTTTCCCAATTTCTAAGTTTTTGGAAAAAAATGGGCATGCATGGAAAATTTGGAAAGGTTAGTAAGGAAGGGCATTTTGCTCATTTCATTAATTAATGAAATAAAAAAGGGAAAATCAAGCAAATATTCACTCATTTTCTTCTCCATGCTGCCGAATTTGAAGGAGTATCCATAGCTAGGGTTTTCCAACATTTCAAGCTCAGTAGTAAGTGTTCCCTAGCCCCGTTTTCAACATTCTTCGTATTTTTGAAACCCTCGTAACATGCTCAATCCATTTCTACCCATATTTCAAGCTAGGGTTCATGTTGGAAATTTGAACCATGCATAAGATGGTTGTTCTTTAATGATTTATGGAGGGTTATGAAAGTTAGATGTTATATAAACATCTTTTGCTAGGTGATTTTTCATAGAAGCACCAAAAGGGGACCTACTTGAAAAAGGTATAAATATGGGGTAGAAATGTGAAATGGAAGAAAATGTGGGCTGCTATAGGCAACAAAATCATTCAGCTAGGCTTGGGTAACTTAGAAATTTCATGCATTTCATTATAAGAGCCTTAGGACTAAATTGTAAAAGTGTGGAAGGTTAGGGGCAAATTGGTCATTTTGCCCGGGGGTGAGTCTTAAGCCAAAAATGAACAATGTGAGGTATTAATAATTTATTTTTACTAATATAAACCCCGAGGAACCAATTCCAGAGGTTGACCGTGGAAAACGAAAGGTTTCAAAATAACCGACACATGAATCCGAAACGACTACTAGGTAAGTTCGTATAACCCGAAGTAAACTCTTAATATACTTACATATGTATGTTCTTAAATGTATGAAAATTTAGATATTCATTGCATGAAAATCCATGAAATGTGGTGGTGTAATTGAAAAGAATGATAAATGCCCCAGTTGAAATAGAAAGGGAAATCCGATGGATAAATTATGGCTTACATGACATGAGTTCTTGCACGTGTTGCAAAAAAGGATTTAACCCGGATGGGTAATTTGATGATTTCAAAATAGAAAAGATCTAGCCCGGACGGGTGTTCCTTGAGTGATCGGGCGTCCCTAAGAATATGGGTGCAATAAGGATTTAGCCTGGACGGGTAATCCGATTGAGGAATGAATTTAGCTTGGACTGGCAATTCAGATTTGAGCTTATGAGAGCAATTGTCATAAAAAAGGATTTATCCTGGACTGGTAATCCCGACATTGCTCTATGAGTTATTACTACGGGGGATTTAGCTTGGACTCGTAATCTCACTGTAAGATGTAAGGTTCACGGGAGTGCGTTCTTGAGATGATTACTTGTATAACTTGACGGTTATTGAGCTATCCATCGAGATTTCTAATAAATTCAACGGGATTAAAATGAGTAATAGAGATGGAAATATTGAATTGATGAGCTCATCTAAGACTAATGACATGATGTATTGTTATGAGACTAACTTGATGATTGAGTGCATGTGATAGGGAAACTATTTCATGCTTGTTAGAATTATTGCCTGTGACAGCCCAAAATTGACCCTAGTCGGAAGGTGGTCTCGGGACCACAAAACCGAGGCATAAAAATAATTAAAAATTTATTTTGATGCCTATAATATGTGTGTGCTCATGTATGACATTTTATGATGATTGATTTAGTGTTATAAGGGTGAATTCCACAAGAAAGGACTTAGTAATGAACTTTGAAAGTATGATAGGGAAATGTGTGATGACTAATTAAAGCATGCATGCAAAATAATGGACTTGCATGTCAAATTCCCCTTTTATAGGTGGTGGCCGGCCATGACAAGGAGGATGGGCTAAACATGTCATGAAACATGTTTTGTTGGTGCATTAGGGTGAAATAATAAACAAAGGTGTATGGGTGATAAAAATGAAAAAAAATGTGTGTGAGTGTGGTAATCCCCCATTGCCGTGAGTTGTAGAGAAGGAAAGAAAAAATTTTGTTCATCCTTTCTTTGAGCCAAAACTAAGGAAGAAGGAGGATTTTTGCTTCATGCTTGGTTTGGAAGAGATCTAGAAGGAGATTTGGCCAAGTTTGCATCAAGATTAAGGTATGTATGAGGTTGTGTTAGGAGTTTCATGCATGTTTTGGTTGCTAACTTGATGTGCATGTTAGCCATGGCTCAAATCTTTGTTAAGCCATGGAAATGGTATTTGGCCAAAGTTGTTATGGTGATAAAGCCATTGCATGCTAAGTGTGAAGCTTGATGATGATGCATGCAATGATGGATTGTCTACTCTTGAGCAAGATTTTGAGCCTTCTTTTGATTTATCATGATTGAAGTTGAAAAGGAGCATGATTGTCATATTCGACCATTCATGAGCATGGTTCATACTTCTTGCATGTTAGTTAAAATTTGTATTTTGGATGGCTATGGACACCTTGAAAATTCGCCATGCTCATATTGTATATATATGTTTGCACATGATGTTTTGGCTATGAAGTAAGTGATGAATAAGTTGGTTTAAAGAAGAAGATGTTGAAGAATAATTGTGAAATTTCAAGCCCAATTCGCCTAGCACACATATAAGTGCTTGATGCTATATTATAAGTTTTGAGCCACAATATGCAAAGCATTAACTAGTAAAATGCATGCTGTTTTTGTGAGGTATTAAGTGCATAATTGGCCTCAACATGTACATGAATATTCGGCCTTGGGTAGCCTATTGAAGGCCTTAGCATTTCCTTGATGCTCAAATAAATTGTATTGAATTGCTTGATGTAGTATAAAATGTGCATGACCATTGTGTATTCAAGCTAAAGAGTGGCCATATGACCATTTAAAATCCTTGTCATATTCGCCATAAGCAAGCACAATGAGGTTTTAATAAATTGAATTTGTTTGAATTAGCTCAAGAGCTAAGAGGGCCACAATTGGACAAGGGAAGGAAAAGGTGATCGAATAGTAAAAAGCCGTTCGACAACATCCGAGGTAAGTCCTCAAGAAGTGATCTTACTTGAATTATGTAAGATGAAACATGGATGTGTATGATTATTGATCATGTGTGTATGAGTATTTGAATTCCACGGGCTAAGTCCCAAGGCGAATATGCTAATGATTATAATTGTGTTTGAGCCTTAATAACGAAAATGAAATATGTATGTCCAATGATTATTGATGTATGTGTGCATGAGAAATTGAATGATATCGGGCTAAGCCTCAAGACAATTATGCTGAAATTTATATCCGGGTTAAGACCCAAGGCAATTGTGCTAGTAGCTATATCCGGCTAAGACCAAGGCATTCGTGCAAGTTGTTAAATCCGGGCTAAGACCAAGGCATTTGTGCAAATCGTGATATCCGGTAAAGTCCCGTTGGCCTTGGTGCGGGTTACCATAACCGGGCTATGTCCCAAGGCGATTGAACGAGTACCGACATCCGGATAAACTCGAAGGTATGTGATTTGAAAATTATGAGCTTGCTGGAAAATTTCAGCTAATGCACTTGTGAAATTTCCCAATGATAAGGTAAGTGCGGTGTGTGCTTTGCTGGCGCTAGGAGTAAGAACATATGAATATCCGCTCCTATGATGGAGCGAGTTATCGGCCTTAATGAAGCCGTTATTTGTGTATGAACATAAGAGTTGGGATGGTAAAGTAAGTATGATTATGTGAATGCGCATTAATGAAATGATGCATTTAACTATGTGAATGTATTGCTGTAATTAGAGTTGATTATATTCCTTGAGACTTACTAAGCATAAAATGCTTACTCATTGCTTTGGCTCTCGTTTTCTAGATTTCGCTCGATAGCAATCGGATTCGGGATCGTTGAAGTCAAGTCATCCACACTATCAAGCCCCCATTTTGGTATAAATTCTTGGTTGAACTTGAAATGGCATGTATAGGACTACCCTTGTTTGTTAAATATGTGGTGATGTAAGTATGTACGGCCATGCGAAAATGGCTCGAAAAGGAACATGAACTTAGAATAATTGTGGTTTGTATGTATATATTTGGTGTCATGATGTGGCTATGGCTTGGAAATGGGAATGTTGGTCATATGATCAGCCATTGGCATGGTTAAAATGATCATATATGAACCTATGTATGGCAAAGACTAGTTGGTTCATGGAGACTACCAAATAGGTAAGACCTACCTTAAAAACAGATGCTGCCAGCTGCAGTGACGTGAATGTGAAAAATCACCAAAATTCGGAGAAATGGAATTAAATAGTGAATAAGCTATGTAAATGAACCTTGATGAGTCTATTTTCATATGGAAGAAACGAAATGGTCATAGGAGTTACATGTTAAGAGATATTAATGCTATTGTGAGACAGGGCCAGAACGGTTTCTGGGTTCCCTGTCGCAAATTTAAAAATTTACTATAAATTATCCAGAAAGAATTAGGCGACATACCTTATATGTACAGATTCCATTTTGAGTCTAGTTTCATTAGAAACAAACGAAACAAGCATTAAATCCCTGTACAGAGAGATATTCAAGTTATACCGCGTGAAGGTCAGAGCAGTCGATCCCTGTAACATGGGTGACTTTAACTAATAAACTGTACCAATTGGCCCATCCAAAAATTCTAGAAATAAATCCATGGATGGATATATGAGTCTAAATTCAGGAAAATTTACGAAACCAGTTTCCAGTTTTGAAACTCGAGATATGATTTTTAAGGCGACGGTGATGCAGTCTTCCAGCCTGACTGGAAATGTCAAATTGGTGGGCAAACCATGTGAACTTGGCTTGTTAACCCCTCGTGTCCGACACGGCAATGGTCTCGGGTTCGGGTGTTACAATTTTATGGTATCGAGCCACGGTTTAGTCGATTCTAGGACTACCGTGAGGTGTTTGGGGTCTAGCTATACATGCCATTTAATGATGAATCGATAGTGTGGTGATTTCGACAATTTGACTTTGAGTTTGTTTATAGCAATGGGTCCCGATCCCAACCGAGCAATAGCTGATGATGTGGAGAGTGTGGCGCCTGCTCCGCGACAAGGGACAGACCGGCGGACTCTCAACCTATGGCCAGCAATCCGAATGATGAGGCTAGGCAAGCCTTTTATAGTGTGATGAACGAATGGTTTAATCAATACATTCGAACTAACACTACTGTCCCACGACCTCCATTCCCGACAAATGCAACCCCGCACCTACAATACCTCCGAATCGACCAAATAAGGTCAAGTAAGCCCCATCGATAGGATTCAAAACATGGGGCCACTGAATTTAAAGCTACGGATGATGATGATGCCGAACGAGCTGAATTTGGTTGGACAACACTATCCGGTGCTCGATGAGCTATCTTGTACACCGATGAATGCTTAAAGTGTACCATCTCCTTGCTACGTGATTCCACCTACTATTGGTGGAGTACTCGACTTGTGGTACCTAGAGAGCAAGTGACTTGGGAATTTCTTGATCTTAAGCAAGGTTCTATGTCGGTTACCGACTATGAACGAAAATTTGTGAGGCTTAGCCGATACACGCGAGAATGCATTTCGTCCGAAGCTATCATGTGTAAATGCTTCGAGGATGGGCTGAATGATGATATAAGGATGTTCGTTGGCATTCTCGAAATACGAGAGATCGTAGTACTTGTTGAGCGAGCTTGTAAAGTCGAAGAGCTTAGAAAGGAGAAACAAAAAGTGATGTGGGAACCGGAGAATTTCGAAGAGGTCCTCGGAAAGTCTCTTCAACAGCAATCAAGAGATTTCGAGATGATGTGAACCGGTCTAGAGGCGCTTTGGGCTTTTTAGACGAGGACGCGATCGACCCCTGTGACCACACGAGTCACTTCGATCGCCATGGTGGAAATGATCGCCGAGAGAGGGCGGAGTGTCAACATTGTGGCAAATGGCATTCGGGAGCTGTTGGTTTCGTGATCACTCCCGCTATAAGTGTGGATCGGCCGACCACTTTAGGAAGGATTGCCCGAGGAAGCTTGAGCAGAATGTGAGTCGAGTGGAAACTCGGGTGCTACCACCGCTTCGAGGTAGGCCACCTAGAAATATGGGCAATGTCGTTGGCGGTCGAGAGGATCTAGAGATGCTACCATCGATCCGAGGCTCGTGCTCTGCGAGGACTTATGCCATACGCCGCACGCGAGGATGCCGCCTCCGGATGTCATTACGGTGCTTTCACCCTTTTCAATACTAAAGTGATTGCGTTGATTGACCCTGGTTCTACTCAATCTTATATATGTGAAACCTTAGCATCCAAAGAAGACTTTGCCTATTGAGTCTACCGAGTTTGTAATTCGGTGTCAAACCCTTGGGTCATTACGTGCTTGTCAACAAAGTGTGCAAGAAAAGTCTCCTAGTGTTCCGAGGTTCTTGTTTCCGCGGACTTGATGCTTTTGCCGCTCGATGAATTCGACGTTATTCTTGGTTTGGATGGGTTGACCATGCACGATGCGGTCGTAAATTGCAAAAGCAAGACTATCGATTTGAGGTGCGCGAATAACGAGATAATTCGGGTTAAGTCTACGGACTTAAAGGGGTTGCCACCGTAATATCAGCAATGTTGGCCGAAAATATGTAAGAAAAGAGTGCGAAGCGCACACGGCGACGTGCTTTCGATGACAAGGAATCGAAAAGAAACCCGAATCTGTGCCGTGGTTTGTGAATACCGGATGTTTTCCTCAAGAATTGCGGGTTTACCAATTGCTCGAAATAGAATTTGGCATCGAATTGGTACCGGTACCACTCAATTTCGATAGCTCCGTGATCGTATGGCACCAACGGAATTAAAGGAGTTGGAAGCTCGATTGCAAGAATTGGTGGATAGAGGTTTTGCTCGCCCGAGTTTTTCGCCTTAGGGTGTGCCGGTGTTGTTCGTGAAAAGAAGGATGGAACCATGCGGTCGTAGATCGACTATCGTCGACTTAATAAAGCGACGATAAAGAACAAATATCCGCTGCCACGTATTGACGACTTGTTCGATCAACTCAAGGGAGCCTCGGTGTTCTCGAAAATAGATTTGAGATCGGGCTACTATCAATTGCGAATCCGAGATTCGGACGTGCCCAAGACCGCCTTAAGCGAGATATGGTCACTATGAGTTCCTAGTGATGCCGTTTGGGCTCACTAATGCCCTACGGTATTTATGGATTTAATGAATCGGATCTTTAGACCATATTTGGATCGATTCAGTAGTCATGTTCATTGATGACATCTTGGTCTATTCAAGAAATGAGACCGAACATGCTGAACACTGCGGTTAGTCTTTGCAAATTTTACGGACAAGCAATTATATGCTAAGTCCAAGCAAGTGTGAGTTCGGTTAAGAGAGGTTAGCTTCTTGGGTCATGTGGTATCTGCATCGGGTATTCGAGTCGACCGAATAAAATTTCAGCCATACTTAATTGGAAGCCTCCAGAAATATTATCGAGGTTCGACTTTTTGGGGCTTTAGGTTATTACCGACGATTTGTAAAAGGCTTCTCAACGATAGCCACGCCGATGACGGCTACTCCAAAAGGACATTAAGTTCGAATGGACGGAGAAATGCCAAAAAGTTTCGATCAACTGAAAACTTATTTGGTGAAGCCCCAATTCTAGTGCAACCCGAGTCCGCAAGGAGTTTGTCATCTATAGCGACGCCTCTCTACTTGGGTTAGGTTGCGTATTAATGCAAGAAGGTCGAGTTGTGGCCTATGCGTCGAGGCAATTAAAGCCACATGAGAAAAATTATCCGACTCATGATCTCGAGTGGCCGCCATCGTATTCGCTTTAAAGATTTGGCGACATTACTTATTTGGTGAAAGGTGCCATGTATACTCGGATCACAAAAGTCTCAAATATTTGATGACCCAAAGAGACTTAAATCTGCGACAAAGACGTTGGCTCGAAATGTTAAAGGATTATGAGTGATCATTGACTATCACGGGAAAGGCGAATATGGTTGCGGATGCCTTGAGTCGTAAATCGTTATTCACTTTCTGAGCGATGAATGTGCACTTGTCTCGTCCGATCCGACAATTGTGTTAGTGGCTGAATTGAAAGCCAAACCATTATTGACACACCAAATTCGAGAAGCTCGTAAAGTCGACAACGAGTTGGTTGCAAAACGGCTGCGTGTGTTCGAACAAGGACTCGGAGTTTCAAATCGACGATGACGATTGTTTGAGGTTCAAAAGTCGTCGGTGTGTCCCAAAGAATTGAACTCATTTCGATAATTCGAATGAAGCCCATTGTAGCCGAATGGCAATCCACCCGGGAGTACGAAGATGTACAATGATTTGAAACGTCGGTTTTGGTGGCATGGTATGAAGTGAGACATCTCGACTTTGTTTCAAGATGTTTAATATGTCAACAAGTGAAAGCGGAACATCAGGTGCCTTCAGGATTACTTCAGCCAATCACGATACCCGAGTGGAAATGGGATCGAGTCACAATGGACTTTGTATCCGGACTGCCATTGTCAGCAAGTAAGAAGGATGCGGTTTGGGTCGTGGTAGATCGATTGACTAAGTCGACCCACTTTGTCCTTGTACGTACGGATTTTTCAATGGACAAATTAGCGGAATTGTACGTTTCTCAGATTGTGAGATTACATGGGGTGCCTATTTCCATCGTGTCGGATAGAGATCCGAGATTTACCTCGCGATTTTGGAAAAAGTTGCAAGAAGCTTTGGGTACCAAGTTGCATTTCAGCACCGCCTTTCACCCCCAAACCGATGGTCAATCCGAGCAGATAATTCAGATACTTGAGGATATGTTAAGATGTTGCGTCCTCGAGTTTAGTGGTTCATGGAGCGGTATTTGCCGTTGATTGAATTAAACACAACAAACTTTCAATCAAGTATTAAAATGGCACCCTACGAGGCCTTGTACGGTCGTAAATGCCGTACACCATTGTTTTGGATGAGCTCGGTGAAAGTAAGATTTTCGGTGGATTTGATTAGGGATGCTGAGCAGAAGTGAAAGTAATCCGTGAAAGTCGAAGATAACCTCCGATCGTCGAAGTAAGTCGACGCGGATCTGAAGCGTAAGGATATCGAGTATCGTGGGTGATAAAGTGTTCCTCAAGGTATCGCCTTGGAAAAGATACTCGATTCGGCCGTAAGGGCAAGTTGAGCCCGAGGTTCGTTGGGCCATATGAGATATCCGGCGAGTCGATCCAGTGGCATATCGTTTGACTTTGCCCCCTAAACTCGAAAAGGTTCACGATGTCTTTCACGTTTCGATGCTTCGACGCTATAGATCCGATCCATCGCACGTGATTAGTCCATCAGAAATTGAAATTCAAGCTAATATGAGTTATGAGGAAGAACCGATTCGTATCCTATCACGAAGTGAAAGAGTTGTGAAACAAGCGGGTTCCGCTAGTAAAAGTGTTATGGCTCAAGCACGAGATAGAAGAAGCTACTTGGGAGACCGAGAACTCTATGAAAGAGCGATATCCAAACCTATTTACGGTAAGATTTTCGGGACGAAAATTTCTTAAGTGGGGAGAGTTGTGACACCCAAAATTGACCCTAGTCGGAAGGTGGTCTCGGGACCACAAAATCGAGGCATAAAAATAATTAAAATTTATTTTGATGCCTATAATATGTGTGTGCTCATGTATGACATTTTATGATGATTGATTTAGTGTTATAAGGGTGAATTCCACAAGAAAGGACTTAGTAATGAACTTTGAAAGTATGATAGGAAATGTGTGATGACTAATTAAAGCATGCATGCAAAATAATGGACTTGCATGTCAAATTCCCCTTTATAGGTGGTGGCCGGCCATGACAAGGAGGATGGGCTAAACATGTCATGAAACATGTTTTGTTGGTGCATTAGGGTGAAATAATAAACAAAGGTGTATGGGTGATAAAAAATGAAAAAAAAATGTGTGTGAGTGTGGTAATCCCCCATTGCCGTGAGTTGTAGAGAAGGAAAGAAAAAATTTTGTTCATCCTTTCTTTGAGCCAAAACTAAGGAAGAAGGAGGATTTTTGCTTCATGCTTGGTTTGGAAGAGATCTAGAAGGAGATTTGGCCAAGTTTGCATCAAGATTAAGGTATGTATGAGGTTGTGTTAGGAGTTTCATGCATGTTTTGGTTGCTAACTTGATGTGCATGTTAGCCATGGCTCAAATCTTTGTTAAGCCATGGAAATGGTATTTGGCCAAAGTTGTTATGGTGATAAAGCCATTGCATGCTAAGTGTGAAGCTTGATGATGATGCATGCAATGATGGATTGTCTACTCTTGAGCAAGATTTTGAGCCTTCTTTTGATTTATCATGATTGAAGTTGAAAAGGAGCATGATTGTCATATTCGGCCATTCATGAGCATGGTTCATGCTTCTTGCATGTTAGTTAAAATTTGTATTTTGGATGGCTATGGACACCTTGAAAATTCGCCATGCTCATATTGTATATATATGTTTGCACATGATGTTTTGGCTATGAAGTAAGTGATGAATAAGTTGGTTTAAAGAAGAAGATGTTGAAGAATAATTGTGAAATTTCAAGCCCAATTCGCCTAGCACACATATAAGTGCTTGATGCTATATTATAAGTTTTGAGCCACAATATGCAAAGCATTAACTAGTAAAATGCATGCTGTTTTTGTGAGGTATTAAGTGCATAATTGGCCTCAACATGTACATGAATATTCGCCTTGGGTAGCCTATTGAAGGCCTTAGCATTTCCTTGATGCTCAAATAAATTGTATTGAATTGCTTGATGTAGTATAAAATGTGCATGACCATTGTGTATTCAAGCTAAAGAGTGGCCATATGACCATTTAAAATCCTTGTCATATTCGGCCATAAGCAAGCACAATGAGGTTTTAATAAATTGAATTTGTTTGAATTAGCTCAAGAGCTAAGAGGGCCACAATTGGACAAGGGAAGGAAAAGGTGATCGAATAGCGAAAAAGCCGTTCGACAACATCCGAGGTAAGTCCTCAAGAAGTGATCTTACTTGAATTATGTAAGATGAAACATGGATGTGTATGATTATTGATCATGTGTGTATGAGTATTTGAATTCCACCGGCTAAGTCCCAAGGCGAATATGCTAATGATTATAATTGTGTTTGAGCCTTAGTAACGAAAATGAAATATGTATGTCCAATGATTATTGATGTATGTGTGCATGAGAAATTGAATGATATCCGGCTAAGCCCCAAGACAATTATGCTGAAATTTATATCCGGTTAAGACCCAAGGCAATTGTGCTAGTAGCTATATCCGGGCTAAGACCAAGGCATTCGTGCAAGTTGTTAAATCCGGGCTAAGACCCAAGGCATTTGTGCAAATCGTGATATCCGGTAAAGTCCGTTGGCCTTGGTGCGGGTTACCATAACCGGCTATGTCCCAAGGCGATTGAACGAGTACCGACATCCGGATAAACTCGAAGGTATGTGATTTGAAAATTATGAGCTTGCTGGAAAATTTCAGCTAATGCACTTGTGAAATTTCCCAATGATAAGGTAAGTGCGGTGTGTGCTGCGTGCTAGGAGTAAGAGCGTATGAATATCCGCTCCTATGATGGAGCGAGTTATCGGCCTTAATGAAGCCGTTATTTGTGTATGAACATAAGAGTTGGGATGGTAAAGTAAGTATGATTATGTGAATGCGCATTAATGAAATGATGCATTTAACTATGTGAATGTATTGCTGTAATTAGAGTTGATTATATTCCTTGAGACTTACTAAGCATAAAATGCTTACTCACCGCTTTGGCTCTCGTTTTCTAGATTTCACTCGATAGCAATCGGATTCGGGATCGTTGAAGTCGAAGTCATCCACACTATCAAGCCCCCATTTTGGTATAAATTCTTGGTTGAACTTGAAATGGCATGTATAGGACTACCCTTGTTTGTTAAATATGTGGTGATGTAAGTATGTACGGCCATGCGAAAATGGCTCGAAAAGGAACATGAACTTAGAATAATTGTGGTTTGTATGTATATATTTGGTGTCATGATGTGGCTATGGCTTGGAAATGGGAATGTTGGTCATATGATCAGCCATTGGCATGGTTAAAATGATCATATATGAACCTATGTATGGCAAAGACTAGTTGGTTCATGGAGACTACCAAATAGGTAAGACCTACCTTAAAACAGATGCTGCCAGCTGCAGTGACGTGAATGTGAAAAATCACCAAAATTCGGAGAAATGGAATTAAATAGTGAATAAGCTATGTAAATGAACCTTGATGAGTCTATTTTCATATGGAAGAAACGAAATGGTCATAGGAGTTACATGTTAAGAGATATTAATGCTATTGTGAGACAGGGCCAGAACGGTTTCTGGGTTCCCTGTCGCAAGTTTAAAAATTTACTATAAATTATCCAGAAAGAATTAGGCGACATACCTTATATGTACAGATTCCATTTTGAGTCTAGTTTCATTAGAAACAAACGAAACAAGCATTAAATCCCTGTACAGAGAGATATTCAAGTTATACCGCGCGAAGGTCAGAGCTGTCGATCCCTGTAACATGGGTGACTTTAACTAATAAACTGTACCAATTGGCCCATCCAAAAATTCTAGAAATAAATCCATGGATGGATATATGAGTCTAAATTCAGGGAAAATTTACGAAACCAGTTTCTGAGTTTTGAAACTCGAGATATGATTTTTAAGGCGACGGTGATGCAGTCTTCCAGCCTGACTGGAAATGTCAAATTGGTGGGCAAACCATGTGAACTTGGCTTGTTAACCCCTCGTGTCCGACACCGGCAATGGTCTCGGGTTCGGGGTGTTACATTGCCTAAATATGGTTGTATGTTAATTAACTGGTAAGTTTACTTTCCAGTTATTCGGACTTACTAAGCATATAAGTGCTTACCCCATTCTCTTTTCCCTGTCTTATAGAGCTCGTGGACTCGTGAAGATTGGAAGATAGTTGGAGAATCAACACACTATCGACTTGTCCCGCTTTGGTATATAGATACTTTTATTTTGTTTAATGACATGAATAGGGTTTTTGGTTATTTTTTTATATGTGTCATTTGGCTAGCCAATGTAAAGGCTTAAATGGTATACTTATTCTTTGTATATAGCCATGAGATATGGCTCATATTGATGTAGGTTGTTAACCTACTAATGATGCATGTTTATATTTAAATGTTTCATAAGATATGATGATGAGGGTTATCATGGTTGGATGATTGAAATGGGACCTAATAACTTGAGAGTGGACATAGCATATAATGGTATATGGTTATAATATGGCCTAAGGGTAAAATTTAAAATGTGCCATGTTAATCCCTAATACAAAAAGGATAATTTAGCATGTATTAAATCGATGAGATGAGGTTATACCATGGTTGTTTAAGAGTATAATTAGGCCATGTTAAATACCATTGAAGTCTTTAAGTGTGTATGGGTGATAGAGGGTGACCAAAGTCTTTAAGGTCACACAGGTAGACACACGGGCATGTGTCTAGGCCGTGTGTGACACACGGCTAGCCCCATGGGTGTGTTGCCTGGCCGTGTGTCCCTTGCACCAAAAATTTTAGGTCAGTTTGCGTGGTAGTAAACACACGAGTAGAGACACAGTCGTGTGTCTCAATCGTGTGGTGGACACGGCCTAAGCATAGTGGCGTGTGCCTCAAAATGAATGATGACATGATAATAGAATGTCTAGGTTTTTGGACACTGGCGTGTCTAGGCCGTGTGAGGGACACGGGCCATGGAAACAGGCGTGTGCTTGGTCGTGTGAAACC
This sequence comes from Gossypium arboreum, assembly GCF_025698485.1. Taxonomy (NCBI): domain Eukaryota; kingdom Viridiplantae; phylum Streptophyta; class Magnoliopsida; order Malvales; family Malvaceae; genus Gossypium; species Gossypium arboreum. The sequence continues at coordinate 34,890,931 of NC_069082.1, forward strand.
CCATGTAGGTTCGAAATGAAAAATAAATTCAAATAATTCAACACGGACAAGGGACACGGGCGTGCCCCTAAGCACACGAGCGTGTGCTTTGCCTCCACACGGGCGTGTGAGGCATAACCCTAAGAATTTTACTAAAATTTTCAATAGTTCTCGGTTTAGTCCCGGATCGATTTTAATGTATGTTTTCGAACTTGTAGGTCCATAATATGGTCACTATGATGTTGTTTGATTGGTTTTAAATTAGAATAAATTTTATAACCTGTATTTTTTTTAAAATTTCTGAGTATGTGTCTGGTAACGCCTCGTACTTTGTCCTAGTCTTGGGTACTGGTAAGGGGTGTTACACCAAGTACCTAAAGCCTCATGTAACTTCTTCCAAAATCGAGATGTAAATCGAGGATCCCTATTGGAAATGATAGATATTGTTACTCCATAAAGTCTCACAATCTCAGAAATATACAATCTCACCAACTTCTGCAATGATTAATTAGTACGAATAGACAGAAAATGTGTTGACATAGTCAGTCTATCCACAATTACCCAGACTGTATCCTTCTTAGTAGGTGTTAAAGGAAACTTATTAATGAAGTCCATAGTCACACGTTCCCACTTCCACTGAGGAGTTTGAATAGGCTATAATAAACCAGAGGGGAACTGATGCTCAACCTTGACTTGCTAGCATGTCAAACACTTACCTACAAACTCGATTACCTCACGCTTAAGACTTGTCCACCAATTCTGTTCCTTTAAATCTCGATACATCTTATTCCCTTCAAGATGCATAGTGTATGTGTAACACCTCTATCTTGTCTTTGTTGCTGGATTAAGGTTACAGAGTACTATTAAGCAAAATAAAACATTTAACCATCCAACATAAAAAATTACACAATTAAATAATAATATATATAAATTGAATCTAATCATGGCACAAACTACACTTATGGACCTTGAATCGAGCCTACGGGGCCCTAAAAATAGTTTAGGAACAATTTGGGATCAAATCAAAACAAATTAGAACATTTTGGAAAAACATAAAAAATTGGGAAAATGGAGGTCGCACGGCTGTATGGCCAGGTCGTGTGACATAGCTCAGACCATGTGAAAATTCAATGTCTGGACACACGACCATGTCCCAACCCATGTGTCTGCCTATGTGAGTATTCAAAATAAGGCTATGCAGCTGTGTCGTATGCCTTGTGCGAAACTGTGTGTGTATTCAAAGTTGGGTCACACGACTGTGTTGTAGGCTGTGTGCCAGACCGTGCCACAAATTGACTTGAGACACACGGTCGTGTCATAGACTGTGCATAAGATTATGTGAAACCTGCACCTAAAATAATAAATACACACGGTCGTATGGGGTGATCATGCGTGGCACATGGTCGTGTGATAGCCCGTGTCCCAGGCCGTGAGCTCCACTTTAACCCCTAAATCAAGCCAATTCAAGCACCATATCTAGCCTTTTTCACACGGTTAAAAGTACAATCAAAACACTAATTACATGAAAAATATTCATCCATCCTATGTTAAACCAATATGCCACCAAAAGGCATCACAATTCACACACCAATTCAATTCAAGAACAAAGTTACAATTAGGTAATAAGCTTTATCATAAGGTAGCCATTCATGCCTGATACGAACTCACCTCAGTGATGATTCGAGTCGTTTAGATGCCCAATTGTGAATTTGAGAAAGTTGTTCTTCGTTTTAAAAAAAGATATGTTTAAACAAGAATAGGCTGAAAAAAGAAGGAAATGGGTTTTAAAAATAAGATAGCAAAGTGGTTAAAACAAAGAAACTGGATAATTTACTAAGGTCGAAAAAGAACCAATAATATTGGATTGTTGACCCGAATCTCAAATGGCTCTTAGGTGTTTTAAGGTTTAAGGAAAACAGCAAAGGATAAACCTTGACCCACTATCAATTAGTGATAGGAACTAAAGGTATAAGGACGCCACACTCGAAAGTGATAAGTTCGGTTAACAATTGAAATGATAGACGCTACAAGCAATGCTTGATAAGTCAGATCAGCTCCAAAAAACAAAGAGAATTGGATAACTCACAAAACTCAAGTTTAACATAAATTCAGTAAAAAGGTTATCTTACAATAGGCTGATTACAACTATTTATAGTGTTAAAAGAGGCTAGCCGAAGAGTCACATCTGATCATCTTAATGAACTAATAATGAGCTGAAATAAAGCTCAAAAACTCTTGAAATTCTAAGCCTAAGTAACTCCAATATTCAATACACTTTAATTCAACTAAATCAATGAACTTGAATGCTTAGGAAAATCTTTTGAAGCCTCCTTTGGCCAACCGAATAGACACCAGCAACTTGGATGAAAATTAAGTTGATGAAGTGATCATTTAAACAATAATCGGTTATGGAAGATGGAAAGGATGTTGCTAAATTTAAGGATGTGTAATGCTCCCTTTAATTGATGATAACAACTCCTTTTAATGAAGAATAATGTTCCCCCTTGTATGTAACTGAAATTCACTTGAAAAGTCACATTAATCAATTTGTAACAACCCTTTAATGTAACAGTTTCCAGCTAAAAAGGCACCTGCAATTAAACACATTAAAATAGACATATTAAACACTTATTAAACACAAAACACATTAAACACTTAACTTAAATAAATGAACTCAAAAGACATGCATCAATAAATTATTCCAGCAACTAAATTATTTAATATAAGCATTTAATCTAACAACTCAATTAACTAAGATGCTTAAATGCATGGTTTAAAACGCAAACTAAAAAAACAGATGAGTTATTTAATGCAAGACTTAATTTAATAATGCAGACTTAAACTAACATGGGAGTTACATAATGCAAGTCATTATTTATGATGCATACTTAACTAATATGAAAGTTACATAATGCATTACTTTATTAAATGCAGAACACACAAAGTGCAAATCAAATTAAAATATGCAAACTTATTAATTTAAATAAAACTTTATTAAATTAAAAAGTCCTTAAAAACATTGGCATAATAATCAATTAGGCCTATGAGATGTTTCATCTTGCACTTGGGCCCCTCAAGTTTAGGCCAATCTCGATGGCATCGAGTTGCGTCATAACATATGTGACAAGGCTCGCATCATACCCTCCCTCCTGAGGACGATTTGTCCTTAAATCGGGCCACTTGCTCGCGAAAATTTTTTTATCGTCATAAACTTGAAAACTACACAAGTCTTGAAAATGAAACAGATTAGACGCTTGCCCTCCCATTTTTGGAGGAATCGATTTCCAAATGTCACCTTCACGAAAATGAAAAAGATTAGTGACAGCATCGATGATGAACTTGAAAGAACTCTCGGAATCGTTATGCACAATTTGAACATATGTTCCTATGCTGGGATTAAAAATGAAAATCGGCCTTACCTTTATGTCATGAATCAAAAATTGCAATGAAGACAACAAACCAGAATCACTAAGTCTTCGAGAGTTAACAATATTCCAATTGGCAAATCCCCAAGAATCACCAGGATCAAATACAATAATTCTTCTTAGCTTCTCAAGTTGACTCAAAAGTGTTATGGCTGGCAACTTAGAAAAATCATGTAGCAATTGAGAAACATAATCTTGCAAAACATGATTAAATCTTTTAAACCAAAATATAAGACAACCTCCGAAATCAAAAATATAAGTTTGACTTTGCAAACCAGTAGCATTCATATCTTTACTTAACATTGACTTATGGAAACGTACTCCAGGTTTGAACACATAATTTTGATCACTTGTGTCACAATGCCACAGAAATTTCATTTTCATCAAAAACTCATACATGCCAAATAAAGAAGATGAAGGAAAAAACAAATTCAAACAATCATTTATCTTAAGTTTTATTCGAACAAACTTACACAAATATGCGAAATTTAGACAAGGAATCAGCAGATTCTGATTTTCATCACACACAAGCAGTTTATGTATTTGACACATCAACCTTTTATCACAAAAACCCAATTTTTTTCGGGCTAATTTATTCGTACTTCATCAAAAATCTTGCTAATGTCAAGCCCATTAATATGTAAACGCGTTGTACCACTACGTTACACAAAATTACCATCAATCAAAATATGACAATAATTCAAATCACACTTTGTTCATGCCGATTTAATCGAACTTCTTCAACAGAATTGCCAACATCAAACTTATCTTGGGGAAAAATTTTCATGGCATTAGTTAAAACAAAGTCATTAACAATAATAGATGAACGTCAATTAACCAAAACATAGTGAAGAGATCTTTTGAAAATTAACTCATCGACATTTATCTCAACAGCATTCAGATTTGGTTGCCATGATTCAATAACTAAAGACTCCTTACCTTGCTTACCTTTGAGCACGTGTGGAATAATTTCACCTTCAACCTTACCTTTTTCGATCAAATGGAATTGTCTCTCATCGGGAAGGTAATGAAGTTGAGACTTGTCATTTGAATTTCCAGAATCCTGAAAAGAAGAAATAATACGAGAGCAACTCGCATGTTGGTTAGCAAAAACATTACTCACATTTTCTTGCTCACTTTCACCTCTTCCACTCGCTTCTTTTTCGGGCTCTCTTTCTTTTTCCACAATCTCTTTTTTTGTTGAAAACTCACTTTTATTCTTTATTTTGCTTTCTTTTTCAACAACTACACTCATTTCTTGTACTCTTCCTTTTCTTTCTTCAATCTCTCTTTCTTTTTCAACTTTCTTTTCTTGCTCACATGATTTTGCAATTTTTTTTTCTTTTTCATTCTCTTTTCTCACACACTCTCTTTTTATTTCCTTTTCTTTTTCTTCCATGTCTTTTTTTCTTCTCTCGATTTCTTTTTCTCGCTTCCTTTCGTTACAAGAAGAAGTTAACATCAAAGACCCAAAAAGAGTAGACTTTCGTTGGGAAAGAGAGAAAGAATCTTTATACAAAACATGATCATCTCTTCGAAATTGACTCTTCATGGACAAGTAAGAAACACGCACACTTTTCTCTCGCATCAACATTTCTTACCTTTCTTCTCTGCTATTTTCTTTGTCTTTTTACCTCGTTCGTTCATTGCAATATGAAGATGATACGAATGAATTAGAACAACAAACTTTTTGTTCAAAAGAAGGAAAAACATCTTCGTATGAACTACGAGCACCTCTTCATGAATGAGTCTTTATGGATGAGTACTTTGGTGCACACAAAGAATTTTTTGTGCTTTCTCATTCGTTACCTCTAAATATTTCAAACTCGTAATTTGTTTCATACCAACTCGACTTCCTAAATGAATAAGAATCTCGATATGAGTCTCTTCCCACATAGTCATCAAAAGTCTCTATGAAGATCTTGACTCCTTCTTTTGACTTGAAAAAATTTGCTCTCGTTGGACTCTTGCTCGATGCCCCCACTCTTCGACTCGTTCCAATCGTTTCTTGATTGGTTTCAGTTTTTTATCAAATAGATGCTCCATTTGGCCTGTAAAGGTTTGGAGTGTAAAATTTGGCACTCCTCTTCTAGTTACAACATTTCTTTCAAAACTTATTAACATAGTACTTTACTCACACAAACCTCACCACAAATTTTGACAAGTTCACTCGGAAAAAAAAAATAACAGATTTTCACTCACACTTGTGTTTACACTCTTTTAAAGGCTTTTTCTTCTCTCTAATGAACTCACACGCTCTTTGCCTTTTTCCACTCGCTCCTCCTCTCTGAGTTCGTAAGGAACTATTTAAACTTAGAAGCACCTGTTGTGGGTCAGCCTGTAAGATTAATGTTCGGGTTTGGTAGGGAGTGTTGTAGGACTAAGGGTAGGCTTGAAACAAGAAATGAAAAGAATAGAGTGTCGCCGAATGGTAGGATGTGGATTGGGTATTTCTGGGCAGGGAGCAGAATTTTCAAAAAACTCGGCAATGAAGAACCTGAACAATTTTTTTTCACTTAAAAAACTTAATATTCACTCCTTGAATTGGAAGAGAGGCTGAATTTTTTTTATTTCAAATTTTTTTCAAAGAAATACTATACCGTAATGCTGAAAATGTCGATTCTTACTCCAAATTTGCTAGCTCTGATACCAATTTGATGCAAACTTGCCTCGGTGATGATTCGAGTCATTTAGATGCCTAATCGTGAATTTGAGTAAGTTGTTCTTCGTTTCAAAACAAGATAAGTTTAAACAAGAATAGGTTGAAGAAAGAAGGAAATGAGTTTTAAAAATAAGATAGCAAAGTGGTTAAAACAAAGAAAATGAATAATTTACTAAGGCCAAAAAAGAACCAACAATGTTGGATTGTTGACCCGGATCTCAAATGGCTCTTAGGTGTTTTACGGTTTAAGGGAAATAGCAAAGGATAAACCTTGACCCACTATTAATTAGTGATAGGAACCAAAGGTATAGAACGCCACACTCGAAAGTGATAAGTTCGGTTAACAAATGAAAGTATAGACGCCACAAACAATGCTTGATAAGTTAGATCAGTTCCAAAAGAACAAAGAGAATTGGATAACTCACAAAACTCAAGTTTAACATAAATTCAGCAAAAAGGTTCTCTTACAATAGGCTGATTACCTATTTATAGTGTTAAAATGGCTAGGTGAATAGTCACATGTGATGATCTTAATGAACTAATAATGAGCTCAAAAACTCTTGAAATTCTGAACCTAAGTAACTGCTATCTCCAATACACTTTAATTCAGCTGAATCAATGAACTTGAATGCTTAGGAAAATCTTTTGAAGTTTCTTTTGGCCGACCGAATAGACATCAGCAACTTGGATGGAAATTAAGCTCATGAAGTGATCAGTTAATCAACAACCGGTTATGGAAGATGGATAAGGCTGCTGTCAAATTTAAGGATGTGTAATGCTCCCTTTAACTGATGATAATAGCTCCTTTTAATGAAGAATAATGTTCCCCCTTGTATGTAACTGAAATTCACTTGAAAAGTCACATTAATCAATTTGTAATAGCCCTTTAATGTAACGGTTTCCGACTGGAAAGACACTTGCAATTAAACATATTAAAACAAACATATTAAACACATCTAAACACTTATTAAACACAAAAAAAATTAAACACTTAACTTAAATAAATGAAACAAAACACATGCATCAAAAAATTATTCCAGCAACTAAATTATTTAAGATAAGCATTTATTTCAACAACTCAATTAACTATGATGCTTAAATGCATGGTTTAAAATGCAAACTATATAAACAGATGAGTTATTTAATGCAAGGCTTAATTTAATAATGCAACCTTAAACTAACATGGGAGTTACATAATGCAAGTCATTATTGATGATGCTTATTTAACTAACATGGGAGTTACATAATACAAGCCATTATTTATGATGCTTACTTAACTAACATGAAAGTTACATAATGCATTACTTTATAAAATGCAGAACACACAAAGTGCAAGTCAAATTAAAATATGCAAACTTATTAATTTAAATAAAACTTTATTAAATTAAAAAGTCCTTAAAAACATTGGCCCAATAATTAATCAGGCCTATGAGATGTTTCATCTTGCACTTGGGCCCCTCAAGTTTAGACCAATCTCGATGGCGTCGAGTTTCGTCATAACATGATACGACCGAGTTCACATCATACCCTCCCTCTTGAAGATGATTTGTCCTCAAATCGGGCCACTTGCTCGCGAAAAATTTTTCATCGTCATAAACTTGAAAACTACACAAGTCTCGAAAATGAAACAGATTAGACGCTTGCCCTCCCTCATTAGGAGGAATCGATTTCCAAATGTCACCTTCACGAAAATGAAAAAGATTAGTGACAATATGGATGATGAACTTGAAGGAACTTTCGGAATCGTTATTCACAATTTGTACATATGTTCCTATGCCGGGATCAAAAATGAAAATCGGCCTTACCTTTTTGTTATGAATCAAAAATTGCAATGAAGATAACAAATCGGAATCACTAAGTATTCGAGAGTTAACAATATTCCAATTCGCAAATCCCCAACGATCACCAGGATCAAATACAATAATTCTTCTTACCTTCTCAAGTAGACTAAAAAGTGTCATGGCTGGCAACTCAGAAAAATCATGTAGCAATTGAGAAACATAATCTTGCAAAACATGTTTAAATCTTTTAAACCAAAATATAGGACAACCTCCAAAATAAAAAATGTAAGTTTGACATTGCAAACCAGCAACATTCATATCTTCACTTAACATCGACTTATGGAAACGTACTCCGGGTTTGAACACATAATTTTGATCACTTGTGTCACAATGCCACAGAAATTTCATTTTCATCAAAAACTCATACATGCCAAATAAAGAAGATGAAGGCAAAAAACAAATTGAAACAATCATATATCTCAAGTTTTATTCGAACAAACTTACAAATATGTTGAATTTACACAACAAATCAGCAAATTCGAATTTTCATCATACACAAGCAGTTTATGCATTTGACACATCAACCTTTTATCACAAAAACCCAAATTTTTTTCGGGCTAATTTATTCGTACTTCATCAAAAATCTTGCCAATGTCAAGCCCATTAATACGTAAACGCGTCGTACCACTACGTTACACAAAATCACTATCAATCAAAATATGACAATAATTCAAATCAAACTTTGTATGTGAATAATCTTTATCACACACAATCACACTTTGTTCATGCCAATTTAATCGAACGTCTTCAACAGAATTGCCAACATCAAACTTATCTTGGGGAAAACTTTTCATGGCATTAGTTGAAACAAAGTCATTAGCAATAATAGACGAACGACAATTAACCAAAACACAGTGAAAAGATCTTTTGAAAACTAACTCATCGACATTTATCTCAACAGCATTCAAATTTGGTTGTCGTGAGTCAATAACTAAAGACTCCTTACCTTGCTTACCTTTGAGCACGTGTGGAATAATTTGACATTCAACCTTACCTTTTTCTATCAAATGGAATCGTCTCTCATTGGAAAGATAATGAAGCTGAAACTTGTCATTTGAATTTCCAGAATCCTTCAAAGAAGAAATAATACGAGAACAACTCGCATGTTGGTTAGCAGAAACATTACTCATGTTTTCTTGCTCACTTTCACCTTTTCCACTCGTTTCTTTTTCAGGCTCTCTTTCTTTTTCCACAATCTCTTTTTTGTTGAAAACTCACTTTCATTCTTTATTTTGCTTTCTTTTTCAACAACTATACTCCTTTCTTGGACACTTCCTTTTCTTTCTTCAATCTCTCTTTCTTTTTCAACTTCCTTTTCTTGCTCACATGATTTTGCAATTTTGTTTTCTTTTTCATTCTCTTTTCTCACACACTCTTTTTATTCCCTTTTCTTTTTCTTCCATGTCTTTATTTCTTCTCTCGATTTCTTTTTCTCGCTTCTTTTCGTTACAAGAAAAAGTTAATATAAAAGGTCCAAAAAGAGTAGACTTTCATTGTGAAAGAGAGAAAGAATCTTCAAACAAAACATGATCATCTCTTTGAGATTGAATCTTCATGGACAGGTACGAAACACACTCACTTTTCTCTTGTATCAACATTTCTTGCCTTTCTTCTCTGCTATTTTCTTTGTCTTTTTGCCTCGTTCATTCATTGTAATATGAAGATGATACGAATGAATTAGAACAACAAACTTTTTGTTCAAAGGAAGGAAAAACATCTTCATATGAACTACAATCACCTCTTTGTGAATGAGTCTTTATGGATGAGTACTTTGGCACACACGAAGGATTTTTTGTGCTTTCTCGTCTGTTACCTTGAAATATTTCAAAGTCGTAATTTGCTTCATACCGACTCGACTTCCTTGATGAATAAGAATCTTGATATGAGTCTATTACCATATAGTCATTGCAAGTTTGTCTCTGTGAAGATCTTAACTCTGTGTTTTGACTCAAAGAAATTTGCTCTCGTTGGGATCTTGCTCGATGGCCCCACTTTTTGACACATTCCCATCATTTCTTGATGGGTTTGAGTTTTTGATCAAATAGATGCTCCATTTCACGTGTAAAAGTTTGGAGTGTAAAATCTGGCACACCTCCTCTAGTTGCCACATTTCTTTCGAAACTTATTGACATAGTATTATACTCACACAAACCTCACCACAAATTCTCACAAGTTCACTCGGAAAGAAAAAAATAACAGATTGTTTTACGGTTTAAGGAAAACAACAAAGGATAAACCTTGACCCATTATCAATTAGTGATAGGAACCAATGGTATACGAATGCCACACTCGAAAGTGATAAGTTCAGTTAACAATGGAAAGGATAGACGCCACAAGCAATGCTTGATAAGTCAGATTAGTTCCAAAAGAATAAAGAGAATTGGATTACTCACAAAACCCAATTTTAACATAAATTCAGCAAAAAGGTTCTCTTACAACAGGTTGATTACGACTATTTATAGTGCTAAAAGAGACTAGCCAAATGGTCACATGTGATTATCTTAATGAACTAATAATGAACAGAAATATAGCTCAAAAACTCTTGAAATTTTGAATCTAAGTAACTCCAATCTTCAATACACTTTAATTCAGCTGAATCAATGAACTTGAATGCTTAGGAAAATCTTTTGAAGTCTCCTTTGGCCAACTGAATAGACACCAACAACTTGGATGGAAAATAAGCTCATGAAGTGATCATTTAATCAACAACCGGTTATGAAAGATGGAAAAGGTTGTTGCCGAATTGAAGGATGTGTAATGCTCCCTTTAATTGATGATAACAACTCCTTTTAATGAAGAATAATGTTCCCCCTTGTATGTAACTGGAATTCACTTGAAAGGTCACATTAATAAATTTGTAATAGCCTTGTGATGCAATGGCTTCCAGCTGAAAAGACACCTGCAATTAAACACATTAAAACAAACATATTAAACACATCTAAACACTTATTAAACACAAAAAAAATTAAACACTTAACTTAAAAAAATGAACTCAAAACACATGCATCAATAAATTATTCCAGCAACTAAATTATTTAAGATAAACATTTATTCTAACAATTCAATTAACTAAGATGCTTAAATGCATGGTTTAAAATGCAAACTAAATAACCGATGAGTTATTTAATGTAAGACTTAATTTAATAATGTAGACTTAAACTAACATGGGAGTTACATAATGCAAGTCAAGTCATTATTTATGATGCATACTTAACTAACATGAAAGTTACATAATATATTACTTTATTAAATGCAAAACACACAAAGTGCAAGTCAAATTAAAATATGCAAACTTATTAATTTAAGTAAAACTTTATTAAATTAAAAAGTCCTTAAAAACATTGGCTCAATAATCATTCAAGCATATGAGATGTTTCATCTTGCACTTGGGCCCCTCAAGCTTAGACCAATCTCGATGGTGTCGAGTTGCATCATAACATGATGCAACCGGGTTTGCATCAATGCCCAAAATTATCAACCAAGGATTTACCAAAGATATGATCATTCACAACCAAAACTACTATTTCAAAACATCCCTACTTAACATATATATATATATATATATATATATATATATATATATGGCACTCAAGATCAATTTGACCACAATCAACATAAGTGCACATCCAAATTCAACCACATTAACTATTTATAACAAGTTAACTTAACACTTTCTACATATCAACAAAAAAACACCTATATACATGCTACATCCCAAAAAGGTACACACAAAAAAAAAAAAAACTACCAACAAGGATAGATGGTGTACACTAAAATGATCCGTCCGGTCAATCCGCAAAAGGCCAACTAGAAAAGAAACACAAATGAAACAAATAAGCTTAAGAAGCCTAATAAGTCATAGTATACATATCATTCAACTTACTCGACCAATAAGTTTCTAATTCCTTATATCCAGGTGCAAGATCACAACACATCATAAATGATACCTTCCAAAAAGTCATAACCAATTTGTCATCCACAATTACTCAGTATGACCATTAACATTTATAAACAATAACTTCATAGAAACATTTAGCATTTAGTGGTAATATAATTACCCAAAAAAATTGAACAAATAAACTAGATTTAAGTCATTTGATACATAGCCTGATGAACTTTAGTAACTTGACTCGAGTACTTGGGATACTACACCACACCAAAGGCATCAATGATGCATAACAGAGGCACCGAAGTGCAAACAGAGGCAGCAAAGTGCAAACCAGTACAAGCGCGCGATCAAACCCTATTGGCATGCAAATCGTATCCTAAGCGTTTACTACGTTCAAACGGGCATGTTAACAGAGTTTACATAATTATAATTAAAAGGCACTTCCAGAAACACACTCGTATATATGGTATTTGTAACACCCCTAACCCGTATTCGACACCAGGATAGGGTTCGAGGTGTTACCGAGATTTCACGTTCATAAACATATTAAATCGAGTCACCAAGTTGCTCCCAAATTAAAAAATTTTCAAATATGTACATCTTGTCCCTTAAACAGGTCTTCGAGACCTAAAACATACCTAGAGGCAGTGCAGGACAAAACCAAGAACATATGATAAACTTTGGGAACCTTGGAAAATTTCCCTTACTTTGAAGTGTCACACGCCCGTGTGGCTTGGAACACTCCTGTGTAGTCACCCCGTGTCCAAGACTTGAAAATTCTGTTAAATTCACACGACCAAGACACACGCCCGTGTGTCTAGCTCGTGTTCATTTAACAGACTTACAATTTTATATGTAGGGAACGCACGGCCATGCCACACGCCCATGGGTGTGGCCCGTGTATTACACACAGCCTAGACACACGCCCGTGTACCCAACCGTGTGGACCTTAATAGGCTATTTTCCAAGCCTTTGGTCACCCCTTTTTATCACTTATACATAATGATTATTAAATATAATGTAAAACATGATTATACTTTTAAGAACAGTTTTTGCAAAAACTTATTGCATGGGAACCTCATATCATTGGTTTCATACATGCTAGGTTATTTCCCATCTTGTATTTATGGGTTTTCATGCCACTTTAATACATTCAAGATTGGCTCGTTCTTGTGACTCATTGCCAATTGGAATTCAACCATATGATTATAAACATGCATGGAAATTTTGTAGGCCATAGCCTACTTCAAAACAAGCCGATCTCTATGACCATATACAAAAAACATAGATTTATCTTTACATGCCTTCATTAGGCAAATCAAATGACACATATAAAAAAATACTTAAAAGACCTATACATGCCATTGAACAAATCGAAAATGTCTTTATGCCAAAGCTGATCTATTTGATAGTATGCTGACTCTCCAACCGTCTTCCAATCTTTACGAGTCCTCGAGCTCTGTGAGAGACAGGGAAAGAGAGGGGTAAGCATTTTCATGCTTAGAAAGCTCGAATAACCAGAAAGTAAACTTACCAAGTAATTAGCATGCAATCAAATTGGGTAATAAATTCAATGAGCATAGGATGGCTTCCCTATCACATACACTCAATCAATGAGTTAGTCATATAGCAATGCACTATGAAAGTTATCTTAGATGAGCTCATCATTCAACATCTCATTTTGTACATATAAGTTATGTTAATCTCGTTGAGTTTCTAGGAAGTCTCTATGCAATACCCATTAACTGTCAATTCGTATGAATGACCTTTTCAAGTATGCACTCCCGCGAACCTCACATCTCATGGCGGGATTACTAGTTCAGGCTAAATCCTCCATTAAATGAACTCATAAGGTGATTTTGGGATTACCAGTACAGGCTAAATCCCTTATAACGACAAACACCTTTATTGAGCTTGGATCTAAATTACCAGTCCAGGCTAATTTTAGATCCTAATCGGATTACCCATCTAGGCTAAATCCATAATGTACACATATTCTTCGGGAGGCTCGACCATTCAAAGGAACACCCGTCCGGGCTAGATCCTTTTATAAATGTGATCAACGAATTACCTGTCCAGGCTAAATCCTTACTGCAACACATGCAGTACCTCATTACACATGTCAATCATGGTTTATCCATCGAATTCTTTTTTTAACCTCAACCGAGAAATTTATCACAATTCATACTTAAACATGCATTTCATAAAATTTCATGTTATTAATAAATGCAATTTCATGAAAATTGCTTCTAGAATCCAAGTTTTGTAATTTATTCAATTTAGTCCCTAATTTTCCAATTGGGCACTTACTGAAAGAATTCCTTCATGAAACTTTAACACATGCATATTCTTATATTCTAAGCCTCGTAATAATCATAAAATAAATATTTGATGTCGGATTTGTGGTCTCGAAACCGTTTTTCTGACTAGGCCCTATTTTGGGATGTTACATTTCTCCCCCTTAGGGACTTTCGTCCTCGAAAGTCTTACCAGTGAACAGATTCGAATATTGGCTTCTCATAGTTTCTTTTGGTTCCCATGTAGCCTCTTCTATACCATGTCGATTCCATAAAACTTTTACTAAGGCCACATCTTTATCCCTCAGCTATTTAACCTCAGGAGCCAATATCTTAACTGGTTCCTTTCCATAGGTCATGTCCGGACAAATTTCAATCTCAGTCGGCAAAATCACGTGAGAGGGGTTTGATCGGTATCACCTTAACATAGATACGTGGAACACATCGTGAATCTTTTCCAGTTCAGGTGGCAATGACAAGTGATAGGCTAACGGTCCAACTCTTTTAATGATCTCGTACGGTCCGATAAATCGCGGACTCAGTTTGCCTTTCTGGCCAAATCTCAATACCTTTTTTCCATAGAGATACTTTCAAGAATACTCTATTTCCAACTTTAAACTCAATTTCCTTTCTTTTCAGATCAGCATATGACTTTTGCCTATCTGATGCCGCTTTCAAATAGTCTCATATCACTTTAACTTTCTCTTCAGTTTCTTTAATCAAATCAACTCCGTGAATCTAATTTTCCTTAAGTTCTCTCCAGTACAATGGATTTCGGCACTTCCTGCCATACGAGGCCTCATAAGGTTCCATCTTCAAACTCGTCTGAAAGCTATTGTTGTAGGCAAATACTACTAGCGGCAAATATTTTTCCCAGCTACCTTGAAATTCAAGGATGCAACATCGCAACATATCCTCAAGAATCTGAATCATCCGCTTAGACTGACCATCTATTTGAGGGTGAAAAGCTGTATTAAAGCTTAACTTCGTACCCAAGGCTTCTTGTAATTTCTTCTAGAATCTCAAAGTGAACCCCAGGTCTCTGTTGGAAATAATCGATAGTGGTACCCCATGCAATCTTACAATCTCAGAAATATACAAGTCGGCCAATCTATCGAGGGAGTAATCTGTCCTCACAGAATAAAATGTGTCGACTTTGTCAACTTATCTACTATGACCCATACGACTCTTTCTTCTTCAGAGTCAATGGCAATCCTGTTATGAAATCCATAGTAACTCTGTCCCACTTCCATTCGGGGACCATCACAGGCTATAGCAAACCTGAAGGCACTTGATGTTCAGCTTTAACTTGCTGACATACCAAGCATTTTGACACAAATTCAAAAATATCTATTTTCATGCCGTTCCACCAGTACATTTTCTTCAAATCGTTGTACATTTTGGTACTTCCCGGGTGAATTGAAAAACAACTGTTATGTGCTTCTTGCAAAATTTTCCTAATAAGTTCATTGTTTTTGGGTACACAAACCCTATTTCTGAACATCAAACATCCATCAGAACCAATTCGAAAATCTGATTCAATACCTGACTCACATTGAGTTCTTTTAGCTTGCAAGTCATCATCATTAGTTTGAGCATCATAGATTTCCTGAAGGAATGTCAGCCTAGCCTCTAGCTCAGCCAAGACTGAACCATCATCAAGCAATGCCAAACGAGCATCCATGGCCCTTAATGCAAACAAGGATTTTATACTCAACGCGTCAGCGACCACATTCGCCTTTCCCGGGTGATAGTCAATAATCAGTTCGTAATCTTTGATTAGCTCTAGCCACCTCTGTTGCCTCAAATTTAATTCTTTTTAAGTCATCAAATACTTCAAACTCTTGTGGTCGGTGAATATGCGGCAAGTCTCACTATATAAATAATGCCTCCAAATTTTTAAAGCAAAAACAATGGCAACATGTAACACCTCTTACCCGTATCCAAGGCCGGAACAGGGTATGAGGGATTACTAGACTTAACCATACACATAGACAAAAATCGGGTCAGAAAATTTCATTTAATTCAAAACTTTTTGAACACATGGATAGACTCATATTTAAAGACATATAACGTGGCATAAATGAGCACTTACACATCCATAATCATGCAATAACATGTCATTCACTTTAAACATATTTGCTTACCATCCTATATATAATATACATTCTTACATTAACTAGAACTAGACATGCTAAATCTTATTCTCATTTTATACCATCATAATGTAGTTACCAATTTGTCCATTAAACATCCATATTCAAGGCAACATTACTCATTTCCATTTAATTCATGATCCACTGACCTGCATTTAACTAACCTGATGTATTACCAATCATGCATAACAAACAAAGCTAATCACATCAAAACATAGGACATGTCATGATTAATTAAACTTATAAACCATAATGGATAAGGACCACATCTCATGATCATATACGATAACTCAATGCAGACTGATACGTATGGTCAAAGTCATAATAATAATACATATCACAAACCAACTTCCTATACATGCCACTCACTTGATATTTCTAATATTTGAATTAATTCTCCCAAAAATGATAGTTTGATAGTGTGATTTTGCCTCCGACGATCTCCAACCCCAAGCTGACCTGCCAATACTAAAGAAACGGAGAGGATGTGTAAGCTTTATGCTTAGTAAGTCCATATGAAATTAATAAGCAATTACTAACATGCTTTTCAAGATAAAACACTATAATTGTGCAATTACACATGTTCAGCTTAAGCTGTTTTATCGAGTTACAGTTACTAAATCATTCATATATGAAGCTACAAAACTCCAAATTTAGTTTTGTTAATTTTTCTTGAAATTAGACTCATATACCTTTCTCCCATAAAATTTCCATAATTTTTTGTTTAGCCAATTAGTACGGTTTATTCATTAAAGTTTCCCCTATTTTGCTGTCCAACAGTTCTGACCTCTCTTCACTAAAAATTATTTATCTCATTTTTCAAAACTCAAATGATGTTAGTTTCCATTCCTCCTATAATTAGACTCATCGAGGATTCTATTCATGTAAATTATAACTCATAATTATTTTTTTTACAATTTTTAACGATTTTTCTAAGTCAGAACAAGGGATCTCGAATTCATTCTGACACTGTCTCACAAAAATTAAAATATCACATAATATGAAACTCTTTTGCTCCCCCTGTTTCTTTTATATGAAAATAGTCTAATTAATCTTTAATTCCATAACTTTTTTGAAATTTAATTGAACTTACACAATTTTTGGTGAATTTTCAAAGTCACACAACTGCTGCTGTCCAACACTGTTTTACTACTAAAATTCACTCTTACATAATTTCACTTAATCCATTTTGTCTTATCGAAGTTCACTCAAATATCAAGCACATTGCTCATAATTTTCATAAACATATACCAACATTTATTCATCATATAATCATATTGACATGTATTTTTACTTAATCAATTTTCCCATTGAACTCTTCGGAATAGTAACTGATAATCAGTTGCCTGCACATATTTTCACACTTGTAGACAAGGCTATCTGGTACGCATAGTAGCCAGAACTTAGTACTACACTTGTGACCAATTATCCGGTACACGTAGTAACCTGCACTTAGTACTACACATGCAACCAATTATCCGATACACGTAGTAGCCTGCACTTAGTACTACACACGTGACCTCACAATAGATCATTCGTATCGTTTCTATTCTGAAGGCTTAACCGGGAAATTCCTCACTTTCCAACATGTTACAAATATAATAAAATAAAAAAATCGATAAATTATTTACGTACAAACTTTTCGAAATCTCATCAAGTACAACCGTGTAGCAATTCATACAACCCATGTAATAGTAATTTAACATTCAATTCATGTAACAATAATTTGCCATTCAATTTCACATGACACAACAAGCATCAGATTTTCCATATCATACACACCATTCATCAACTTCTCCTAAACATATTAAATCATACAATTTATGCCATAACAATAGAAAATTACAATTTAAGAATGGTATTACATTATTATTAACACACGAACTTACCTCGTATACGAAAATGACCATTTTTACCATTTTGTCCACAACTTGGTATTTTGCCGATTTTAGCCCAAATTTCAATTTTCCTTGCTCTATCATTACAAAAATAGCCTAATTAGGACTCACATTATTCAAATTGACCCAAAATCATATTTTGGAAAAATTACAAATTTGCCCCTAAACTTTGTCAAAATTACATTTTTGCCCCTAGGCTTTTAAAATAAATGTCATCCTATTTTCTTATGTTTTATGAAATGCTGATCATTTTTTCCTTCTATAGCAACATCAAATTCACACTCTAATATGTACTTATGAACATTAGGTATTTTTACTGATTATGTCGTTTTACTCGTTTTCACATAAAATTGCTTAGTAAAAGTTGTTTAACACAATTTCAAGCTTTATATTCTACCATAAAACATCAAAATAAACATATTTCACCTATGGGTATTTTTCCAAATATAAACCCTAGGTTAAATTATTGCTAGAATAAGTTAACTAAGTTACCGGGATTTCAAAAATGTAAAGAACTTTAAAAACAGGGCTAAGGAGCACTTAAAATCGAGCTTGGGAGTTTGAACAAACCTTAACCATGGTTTCTGCTGGTAGAAATGGTTGAATGAAGAAGATGAAAGCTAATTTGGCTTATTTCCCTTTTTAATTCTTTTAATTATTAGTTTACCAAAATACCCCTAACTTAAAAATATTTTATTACACCCATTTCATGTCTATTTTTGTCCAGCAATTAACCAATGGTCTAATTACCATTTAAGGACCCTCAATTTAAAATTTCATAACAATTGGACACCTCTAGTATGTAGAACTCAACTTTTTCACTTTTTACGATTTAGTCCTTTTGACTAAATTAAGTGCCCGAATGTCAAAATTTTCGAATGAAATTTTCATGAAATTATTTCGTGAAATCGTAGACCATAAAAATATAATAAAAAATAAAACTTTCATCATTCGATTTGTGGTCCCAAAACCACCGTTCCGACTAGGCCCAAAATCAGGGTGTTATACAGCAAGTTCTAGGTCGTGTATAGGATAGTTCTTCTCATGCGGCTTCAACTATCGTGAAGCATAGGCTATTACTTTGCCATCTTGCATAAGTACACAACCCAATCCATTTGAGGATGCATCACTGTAGACTACAAATTCTTTTCCCGACTCAGGCAATACTAAAATAGGAGCTTCAGTTAACGATGTCTTTAACTTCTCAAAACTTTGTTGACACTTTTCTATCCATTCAAACTTAACATTTTTCTGTAGCAATCTCGTCATCGGATTTGCTATCATGGAGAATCGTTTCACAAATCTTCGCTAGTAACCGGCTAAACCCAAGAAGCTTCTAACCTCGGTTACATTTTTAGGTGGTTTCCATTCAACAATAGCAGAGACCTTACTTGGATCGACTCAGATGCATTCACTCGAAACAATATGACCCAAAAATCCAACTTTCTGAAGCCAAAACTCACTTTTGCTAAACTTAGCATATAACTGCTTTTCCCACAAAGTCTGCAACACAATTCTCAAGTGCTTTGCATGTTCTGACTCATCTTTGGAATAAATCAAGATGTTTTCAATGAACACAATGACAAACTTACCCAAATATGGCCGAAAGATCCTATTCATTAGGTCCATAAATATGGCTGGTGCATTCGTCAGCCCAAACGATATGACAAGAAATTCATAATGGCCATACCTTGTCCAAAAGGCTGTCTTAGGTACATCCAATTCTTTAACTCGCAGTTGGTAATAGCCAGACCTTAAGTCTATCTTAGAGAACACGGTGGCTCCTTTCAACTGGTCAAACAAATCATCAATCCTTGGCAAAGGATACTTATTCTTGATAGTTACCTTGTTCAGTTGGCGGTAATCTATACATAACCTCATTGAACTATCTTTCTTCCTTACAAATAGAACGAGAGCACCCTAAGTTGAAAAGCTCGGCCTTACAAAACCTTTATCCATCAGCTCTTGCAACTGTGCTTTCAACTTTCTCAGCTCAGTTGGTGCCATCCTATACAAAGCAATTGAAATAGGAGTTGTCCCTGGAACCAACTCAAATCAAATTCTATTTCCCTTTCAGGAGGTAATCTGGGCGATTCTTCTGGAAATACATCTGAGTACAAACATACTATAGGCACAGATTCAATCTCAACTCTGTTTCCTTAGTGTTCAATACAATTGCAAGGTAGGCTTCATACCCTTTTCTCATATATCTCTGAGCAGCCATTGCCGTGATCACAACCGAAGGCGTACCTAACTCTCTTGAATCAACTTGTAGAATCTCACCATCCGGGCATCTCAATTTAATATACTTACTACCACAATTTACAATTACATCATGCAGGGCTAACCAATCCATACCAAGTATTACATCAAATTCATCAAATGGTAACATAAGATTAGCCAGAAAATAATGACCCGGAATCGTCAAAGGACAATTCTTATAGACTTTATCAACAGTGACTGAACTGCCTAGTGGGTTCGACACTTTAATAATAAATTCCGTAGGCTTAATGAGTATGTTCATTCTAGATACCAACCTCATGCAAATGTATGAATGCGTCGACCTTGGGTCAATTAAGACAATAACACATGTATCGAAAAGTGAAAAAGTACCAGTGATAACATCAGGAGTAGAGGCTTCCTCTCAGGCGTGTATCGCATATGTTCTTGCCGGAGCTTGAGCCTCTAGTTTTGCAGCGTCTTTAGCAGCAACTCGACTGCCACTGGCACTTCCAGGATATATCAGAGGTCTATCTCATGAAATGGGAGTACTCAACTTCGGGGCTACTTCCACTTCTTTCTCGACTGGCTCTAGGCAGTCCCTAAGAAAGTGGTCAAGAGATCCACATCTGAAACATGCACCGCTCTTCACTTGGCACTCCCTGAAGTGAAATTTGTTGCAACTCTTACACTTCAGCTTTTGCTCATCTACACTCTCCACACTAGTTACCATCGGGGAGGAAGACTTTTTGCTTCGTCGTTTATAGCTTCTCGCTCTACCCGAATATCCTACTGATGAAATGGAGCGTTCATGCTGGCTCCTTGATTTCTTTGTGGGAAACGAGAGTGTTTTACCACTAACCTCTTGCACTGACTCAGGCCTCTTTCTTTGCTCGCTTTCTTTCATTGTTAAGCTCCTCGGCCTTCTTGGCTTGATCAGCCAATGTGGCAAACTCCCGTATTTTTAGGATCCCAATCAACAACTTAATTTCCTCATTCAAACCTTCCTCGAAGCTTTTACACATTTTCGACTCGGTTTGGACCCATTCAGTTGCGTACTGATTTAGCCTCATGAACTCTTGTTCGTATTCTGCTACAGTCTTATTCCCTTGTTTGAGTTCCAAGAACTCCTTTCGCTTCGAGTCTAGAAATTGTTGGCTAATGTACTTCTTCCTAAACTCTGCTTGGAAGAAATCCCAAGTGATATTTTCCTTTGGCACTACCGAGGATACAGTCTTCCACCAATGATACGCAGTATCTTTCAGGAGGGACACAGCACACTTCAAACACTCCTCAGGTGTGCACAACAAATCATCTAACACTCGTGTAGTATGCTTGAGCCAAAACTCGACTCTTTCAGTATCATCATCAACTTTAGCTCTGAATTCTTCAGCCCCATACTTTTTAAGCTTATCAATAGAGGCCTTACCAATTCTTACTGGTGCCATACCTCATGGCACATCCTCATCAGGTTGGTTAGGGGGCCGAGGAGGTCTTGGTATGTTGAGGCGATTCCTCAGGTAGTCCCCGAACCATTCCTCTATCATATCAAAGAAGGCAGCTCGGGCCTCTTCCTGGCCTTCAGACATAAGCCTTCTACTACTACTAGATACAGCTCGTTGTATGGAAGCTGGAGCATGGCTCTTGGCTCCCTCGGACTTATCTTGTGCTTGATTTGAAGACATTTACTATATTCGAAACAATTTAAACGATTAGGAGATGTCACACTATCAATATTAGAATAATGACATGTATAGAAAACCTCAATACTCTCTACGGTAGTCCTAGAACCGACTAAATCGTAGCTCTAATACCACTAAAATGTAACATCCCTCACCCGTATCCGACGACAAGATAGGGTTCGAGGCGTTACCAGAATTTCACGTTCATAAACATATTAAATCGAGTCACCAAGTTGCTCCCAAATTAAAAACTTTTCAAATATGTACATCTTGTCCCTTAAACAGGTTTTCGAGACCTAAAACATACCCAGAGGTAGTGTAGGACAAAACCGAGAACATTTGATAAACTTTGGGTACCTTGGAAAAGTTCCCTTACTTTGAAGTGTCACACACCCGTGTGGCTTGGAACACGCCCGTGCAGTCACCCCGTGTCCAAGACTTGAGCATTCTATTAAATTCATATAGCTAAGACACACGCCCATGTGTCTAGCTCGTGTTCATTTAACAGACTTACAATTTTAGATGTAGGGAACGTACGGCCATGCCACACGCTCATGGGTGTGTCCCGTGTATTACACACGGCCTAGACACACGCCCGTGTGCCCAACTGTGTGGACCTTAATAGGCTATTTTCCAAGCCTTTGGTCACCCCTTTTTATCACTTATACATAATGATTATTAAATACAAAGTAAAACATGATTATACTTTTATAAACAGTCTTTGCAAAAACTTATTGCATGGAAACCTCATATCATTGGTTTCATACATGCTAGGTTATTTCCCATCTTTAATACATTCAAGATTGGCTCGTTCTTGTGACTCATTGCCAATTGGAATTCAACCATTGCATATGATTATAAACATGAATGAAAATTTTGTAGGTCATAACCTACTTCAAAACAAGCCGATCTCTATGGCCATATACAGAAAGATAGATTTATCTTTACATGCCTTCATTTGGCAAATCAAATGACACATATAACAAAATACTCAAAAGACCTATACATGCCATTGAACAAATCGAAAATGTCTTTATACCAAAGCTGATCTATTTGATAGTATGCTAACTCTCCAACCGTCTTCCAATCTTTATGAGTCCTTGAGCTCTGTGAGAGACAGGGAAAGAGAGGGGTAAGCATTTTCATTCTTAGTAAGCTCAAATAACCAGAAAGTAAACTTACCAAGTAATTAGCATGCAATCAAATTGGGTAATAAATTCAATGAGCATAGGATGACTTCCCTATCACATACACTCAATCAATGAGTTAGTCATATAACAATGCACTATGAAAGTTATCTTAGATGAGCTCATCATTCAACATCTCATTTTGTACATATAAGTCATGTTAATCTCGTTGAGTTTCTAGGAAGTCTCGATGGAATACCCATTAACCGTCAATTTGTATGAATGATCATTTCAAGTATGCACTCCCGCGAACCTCACATCTCATTGCGGGATTACCAGTCCAAGCTAAATCCTTTATAACGACAAACACCTTTATTGAGCTCGGATCTGAATTACCAGTCCAGGATAAATTTAGATCCTAATCTGATTACTCATTCGGGCTAAATCCATAACGCACACATATTCTTCGGGAGGCTTGACAATTCAAAGTAATACTCGTCCGGGCTAGATCCTTTTATAAATGAGATCAACGGATTACCGGTCCAGGCTAAATCCTTACTGCAACACATGCAGGATCTCATTACACATGTCAATCATGGTTTATCCATCAAATTCCATTTTTAACCTCAACCGAGACATTTATCACAATTCATACTTAAACATGCATTTCATAAAATTTCATGTTATTAATAAATGCAATCATCATGCATTCATAAATCATATAATTAGGCACATTGAGTGTTTACTTTAAGTTATCCGAACTTACCTGGTATTCGTTTCAGTGTCGTGTTTCAGTTATTCCGAAACCTTTCATTTTCCTCGATCGACCTCCAGAATTTGTTGCTCGGTCTATAACAATAAAAATAGATCATTAACACTCCACATTATACATCTCAAGTCTAAATTCTAGCCCCGGTCCAAATGACCGTTTTGTCCCTAACCTTTCACATTTTTCCGATTTAGTCTCGAGGCTCGTATAATGAAACACATGCAATTTATACCTTACTCAAGCCTAGCCGAACACTTTTCCCTCTTATGGTAGCCCACATTTTCCATTATTTTCACATTTCTACCACACATTTTACAACTTTTGCAAAAAGGTCCCTTTAGGGTTTTTTCATGAAAATCACTTAGGAAAAGTTGTTTAACACACATCAAACTTTCATATTCCTCCATAAAACATCAAAATACAAGTAAATCATGCATGGTTAAATTTTTAAACATGAACCCTAGCATGAAATATGGGTAGAAATAGAGAGAGTAAGCTACGGGATCTGAAAATTATAGTGAACATTAAAAACGGGGCTTGAGAGCACTTACTAATGAGCTTGAAAAGCTTGGAAACCCTAGCTATGGTGGCTTAGAAATTTTGGCTGGTCAAGGGAGAAGAATGGCTGATTTTTTCCTTCTTTTTCCCATTTTATTTCATTAATATGACAAATGACCAAAATGCCCTTAAGCCCTTTCTTTGAAATTTCATCCATGCAAGCCCATTTTTGTCCAAAAACTTAGAAATTGGGCAAATTGCTCCCCAAGACCTTCTCATTTATAATCTAAAGTAATTTCATGCAAATTGCTTCAAGAATCTAAGTTGTGCAATTTATTCAATTTAGTCCCTAATTTTCCAATTGGGCACTAACTCAAAGAATTCCTTCATGAAACTTTAACACATGCATATTCTCATATTCTAAGCCTCGTAATAATCATAAAATAAATATTTTGATGTCAGATTTGTGGTTCAAAAACTACTATTTTGACTAGGCCCTATTTTGGGATGTTACAGTATCAATCGGCTAAATTCATTTCAATATCATATAACCATATTATCCTAAAGGATTAACAATATCATATATCCATTTTTTCACTTGTACTCATTTGTAAGTATTTTAAAATTAAGAACTTAATAATGTCATGCAACATCAATTACAATTGAACTAAAACATACTAACACAAGTTATAAATAAATACATATATTTATTTATACTATGAACTTACCTACTATCCACTACTAGTTTCTTTATAGGGACTACTCCTTAATTTTTTATTTTCCTCAGTTATTATGTTTTTGACTCGGTTTTTGATCTATATTGTAACACCCTATGACCCTCATCCATCGCCGGAATAGATTCACAAGGTATTACCTATCAGAAGACAGATCAGACTAACCATTCATAATCAATCATGCATAAAATATAGTTTCTTTGATCTTTCAACCACAAACGAATTTTAACCAAATTAAAATAACTAATAAATTTCAAAATAATCGACATATAAGTCCATTGAACCATATACTCATGTTTAGGAATTAAGCAAGCCATTTTCGCATGGTTAGAATATTTACAATTTCAAAATATAACTTGTTTCAAAAGAGAGCTAAGCCTCTACATGCCATCTTTCAAAATATAAACTATCAAAAAGTACCAAAACAGTGACGATAGTGTGGATGACTTTGGACTTGAAATCCCCGAGCTCGTAGCTTTCAAACAAGATCTATAAAATAGGACAAACATAAAACATTCACAGTAAGCAATTAAGCTTAGTAAGTCTTAAGTATTTTAAACAACAAAACTTATTTATGCACATTATTCTCATATAACATATTCAAAATGCAACACTAATTAGCCGAATATACATAGCCACATTAAATCCATTTCATTGACTTATCATTTCTTCAAAGTTCGAATTACATAATCACACCATCTAAATGACTCGAAGTAATTCTTTGATTCGACTTTATAAAATTAATTCACATCACTGCATTCACATATAATTTCAATGATCATAATCATATATATATAACATATACTTTCATGTACTAAATTCATAATGGCCGAATATAAATATACACAACCACATTTCATATACTTCTCGTTTCACTTCATAATTTAATTCACATTATCCTCATATGCATAAACAATTTATACGTACCTGGACAATTTAATCTATCGAACGAATCTAGATGCCGTATAGCATAAATCTCATATTCATAGACTTTTATTATTTCACTGGCAATTAACCTGCTAGGTATAAACCTAAACTTATCACCGGCACGAGGCCTGCTAGGTATAAACCTAAATTTATCATCGGCACGAGGCCTGCTAGACATTAAGTCCGAAACTCATTCATCGGCATTATGCCTGCTAGGCTCATGGCCCGAAACAATTTCACCAACTAAAAGCTTGCTGAGCCATAGGCCCGAATAATAACTCGAATATAAATTTCACAAAATCATAACATATACACTTCTTGTATTTATGCATTTCACACAAGTTAATCACATTAGTCCACTTAGACTTCATTCACGTATAATCACTTAATAACTATCACACTATTGCTTCTTAATTTACCATTACATATCTTCCATCTCATGAATATAACTTACGGCAATATGATCATAACAAATATCCTTATTTCACTTTCATGCTTACCATTTGACTTTATACATGTATATATATATATATGTATATATGCTAAAGGTATGGCTAAATTCTCATGACATATCATGATTCATTCAAAAATAACTTATGTTTAAATACTTAAAACTTACCTTGAGTATTTCTGAACAACTACGGGTCGACTATTCAACTACTTTAGCTTTCCCCTTATCCAAATTTGCTCCTCTATGCTCTTGAGCTTAAATTCAACAATTTTAAACTAGTCATTATTCGACTATTCAAGCATTACTTCAAAAAATATAATATATATTCGACTTTCACACATATAGATCATAGTAAGTTTATAAGAAAACAATAAGCAACTCATTAACAATTTTTATCAATGTTTACCACATAATCACAAATTCACTACAAGTTGTCTTCCTGAGCAACAGTCACTAAATTATTTATAAATGGAGCTAAGAAACTCCAAATCAATTTCCGTTAATTTTTCCTGAAAATAGACTCATATATCTTCTATCCATAAAATTTTCAGAATTTTTGGTTTGGCCAATCAATACCAGATTTTTCTTAAAGTTTCCCCTGTTTCACTGTTTGACTAATCTGACCACTCTTCACTACGAATCAAATTTCTCATTGTACAGATTTCAAAAAATGTTCTCGTTGATTTCATTTGAAACTAGACTCATTAATCTTTAATTACATAATTTATTCAGCTTCTAACTCAACTCCCACAATTTATAGTGATTTTCTAAAATCACATTACTGCTGCTGTCCCAAGCAGATTTACTACAAATTTACTCTTTCACAACTCTTTGCATTCATATTATTTAAACATGTATATCACCAATCAATTTCATCACATATCTATAATTTTACTTAAGCATAATCTCAATACAATACATCATGCTCAATGATTTGCATACAACTGTTCAAATTAGCAATTATAAGATGGTTCCACACATAGCCCACCCTTATTGATAATTTACGATGGTTTTACCCTTACTCTCATATATGACATAGGCATTTAAATACTTCAGTGTCAACTTTAATTCAACCGAATTCAGCCATTGTACCATTTCATAACCACAGTTACTTTCGTCATTCATATCTAAATGGTATTTCACATAATTCATATAACCTTTCACCATGACCGAATACACACATACACATATGACATCTTCACCTATGCTTCTCATTTCATATTCATGATTTAATTTCAATCGATCTAACATTTTAATACTCAACATTTGCTCAAATCATTATTCGAGTTCAAATTCGGCTAACACACATATAAATACTAGCAACTAAATATTAACTTTGCATTTCACCATAATAGCCAATTGCCATTAAACAATTAAGCCACAATTATTCAATTTTACCAAGCTTCAAACTTAATTTATAACTATCTAAATCATTTAAAACATCCAACATCAAAATTTCTTTGCATTTCATACTATAGCGGAATGCCCATTCCAAGCAATTGAGCCACACATAGTTCAAATTTCAAAATTTAAACTTATAAACTTACAATCACATGGATTTTAACATTATAGTCCATCAAACTTTCATTCATCAATTTCTATCATCAAATACAAAATTTTTGCAATTTCCTATCATGACCGAATGCACAATTAACCAACATTTAACAAATTAATTCATGGGTTTAAAGTAGAACCAAGAGAGGAACTCAAAAACATGAATTTTCAACCAAACTACCATGAACTTACCTTGAATTTATCTCCCCCAAATGACCAAATATGCAAGAGCTTCACTTCTTCTTTTTATTTTCTTTAGTTCGGCTAAATGATAGAAAAAAAATAAAGCTCCACTTTGTTTTCATCACCACATTTTTATGTTATAAAATAACATATATTATTTTATACCACAATTTAAGTTTATAATTTATTATTATTATTATGCACATGATGCATTAAACCAACCCACTACCGTACACTTAAATAAAGTGGTAAAATAGACATGCAAATCCTCTACTTTAGTAATTTATAAAATTAATCACTTGAACATTCACCTATCACATTTTCAAAGTTTTTCAAACAAGTCCTTTTTAGCTAATTCCAAATT
The DNA here is from genome assembly GCF_025698485.1 of Gossypium arboreum. Lineage (NCBI taxonomy): Eukaryota > Viridiplantae > Streptophyta > Magnoliopsida > Malvales > Malvaceae > Gossypium > Gossypium arboreum. The sequence goes on from NC_069082.1 coordinate 34,919,587, forward strand.
CAAATGACAAAATTAAGGCACAATACTTTCACACATGCACTTTCACATATAATGAACATAGAATATAACATTTAATTATTTTCGTTACTCGGTTTTGTGGTCCTGAAACTACTTCCCGACTAGGGTCAAATTAAGGCCGTCACATATATAGTAATTAAATTCAAGTTATTAAATTCCCATACATATCAAACTATTTCTATGCATGTGACCCTTAAGTTTTCATTATTTACACATTTTCCTTGAACTTTTACATTTCTCACAATTTAGTCCCTAAACCCGAAATTCCAAATTCATCAAAATTTTATAATTTTCTATGCTAGCTGAATTTCTTTCTAAACTAGTATAGTCCCTAGTTATTCACAATTCAAAAAAATTCTATTTGAATTTTAATATTTTATCAATTTAATCTTTTAACTAAAAACTAACGAAAATCACTTTACAAAATAATCCTAAACATCAACCAAGACTAAAATTCATCATTTAACTTCAAAAATACCTAGAATTAATAAATGCTACATTCAAAAACCTTTAACAGTTTTACAAATTAATCCCTGGGTTAGCTAGATTAAGCTACAATAATTACAAAAACATAATTTTTACAAGACAAAAATGAGAAAAATGCTTACATGCATCAAACTAGGTGAGGCCGAAGGTGAACATGGTTATGGTGATTTTTTCTGTTCTAAATTTTGGTGGTACGAAACACTAAGGAAGATGATGCCTTATTTTTTTACTAAGGAAGATGATGCCTTATTTTTTTTACTTTATTTTAATTAAGTTAAATTTATTTAATTACAAAATTACCCTTCAATTAAGCATACATTTTTAGCAGTTTTCATGCCTTAACCGTCCATGCCAAATAAGAATGGTATGATTTCCATTTAAAACATTCCAATTATGTGATTTAAACCATCTAGTCACTAAAAATTAAAATATAACTAAATTTTACAACATTCACAATTTAGTCCTTTTCTTTAATTAAGAAGCCAAACAATAAAATTTTCGAATTGAACTATCAACTACTAATATAATAAAAATTTACGAGCTCATTTTTCTAAAATGAGGTCTCAATACCTTAGTTCCTGAAACCACTTAACTTTTGGGACAACCACTTATACTTAACTATTTATTCAATCAACATAAAATTCACCAAATCAAAACTCGATATCAAACTATAATTGAAGCATACAAATTAAATGATAATTATTACGAACTTACTCATCAGATTTTATGGTCCCGAAACCACTTTTTCCCACACCACTGGAAATGGATTGTTACAGTATAAGCTACTATGCGCTTCTTAAAGAATAGATTGTCTCAAATCTCGATCATTAGGCACACAGTATCTCCCACAAAATTTCAAATCTCCTTCAGAATTAAGCCTAAAATCTGTAGTCTTACCCTCCTCAATCTATCTAAACTGAGGTGTAGGAGATGCATCAAGAGATTTCTTCGACCAAATCTCATCCATTAAAGTAGGTCTCTCTTGCAACTTCGCAAGCAAACCTCTATATCCAATCAAGGTCAACTTAGCGAACATAGCTCTCAAATCAGTCATGGACTTTCTACTAATGCATCAGCCACAATGTTCGCCTTTCTCAAATGGTACTCAATGGTACAGTCATAATCTTGAGCAATTCTATCCATCTCCTTTACCTCAAGTTTAACTCCTTTTGGTGAGAAGATACTTAAGACTCTTGTGATCCATGTAAATGATATACTTCTCACCATATAGATAATGCATCCAAATCTTAAGGGCAAAAACAACAACTGCCAACTTAAGGTTGTGAGTTGGATAATTGCGTTCATGTGGCTTAAGTTGTCTAAGGCGTAGACCACAATCTTACCGTCTTGCATCAAAATGCAACCAAGACTGGTATGAGACACATCACTAAATACGACATAGTCTTTTCTAGACACAAGGTGGATTAGAACAGGTGCTTGAGTTAACACGGACTTAAGTTTCCCGAAACTATCTTGTTGCTCCTCAATCCAATTGAAAGGTTCACTTTTCTGCAACAATTTGGTCATATGAGCTACAATCAAGGAAAACCCTTCCACAAACCTCCTGTAATATCTAGCTAGTCTAAGGAACCTCTGAATTTCATTGACGTTCTTAGTTTGTTTCTAGTCCAAAATAGCTTAAATTTTTTTGGGATCAACACGGATACCCTTAGATGATACCATGTGACCTAAAAACATCACTTCATTGGGCCAGCACTCACACTTACTCAATTTAGCATAAAACTTTTTCTCACGAAAAATCTGTAGAAACTTAGCATAAAACTTTTTTCTCACAAGAATATGTAGAACAACTTTCAAGTGCTCATTTTGTTCAGCTTCTAACTTAGAGTAGATCAAGATGTATTTGATAATGACCACAAAAAAATGATCAAGATAAGGCTAGAAAACCCGATTCATTAGGTCCAAAGAAGTAGCTGGACCATTCGTAAGACCGAAAGGCATCACTAGTAACTTGTAGTAACCATACTGAGTCCTAAATGTAGTCTTTGGAACATCTGTTTCCTTCACTTTTAATTAATAGTATCAAGACCTTAGGTCAATCTTAGAGAACACCTTAGCACCAGCAACGCCCCGCCCAGTGAAGTCCTAGTGTCTGGGTGTTGTTTAGGGAAGTAAAAAATTTCTGAAATGAAGTTCTGGTCTAGCGAATTCTAAAGGAACAAAGCTTCTAGCTAACCTTGAGGAAAATTAGGTATGATGAATTAAGGAATAGTGGCGCCTAGTTATAAAGAAGTACGATAATCTAAGTAGGGTTTCCTCCTAAAAATGTCCTATCTTGGCTTATAAAATAAGCGAACCAAGAGTTTTCTGTTTATACGGTTCTTTGTAATAGGAATGGTTAAGGAATCATAGGAAGGGATGGTTGACCAAGTAGTAGTAGTCGCCCAAATACAGTTTTCAATGTATAGAATGAGCGAACTTTGATATGGAAGTAGACAAAGATTCTTAGTCAAATTATGATGATAAGTGAATCAAAAGTTATGATTATGAAAAGGATGGTTATAAGGTATGAAGCCAAACCAGAAGGCACAATTCCCTTAGTGACTAATGTGGTTGTACTAGTTAAATTGAAAGGAAAGCTGGTTGAGAACTAACCAAACGTGAACTAGAAGAGTTAAAGGCTAAAAGAGTATTAGGTAAGTTTCTTAGACACAGCAGATGTCAAAGTACAAAACAAATGACTAAGGCTAGAATTGAGGGTCATGTCACGCCACACAAGCGGTGTGGTGCGACAAGTCAACTTCCTACCCAAGTAATTCAGGATTATTTTCGTCTGCGCAATCAAATTTATACGAAGACCTAAGATGTGCTGAAAACCTAATTTGGGTTGCCAACACTTCTATAAATAAGAGATTCGGGGTTTGATGTAACTAAGTTGTTCTAGACACCTTAAAAAACCCTAGTAGTTTAGCAACTAATCTAGCTTTTTTTCTTTTCTACTTTTCAATACTCTTTTGTTTTTCTTCTTGAGATCAGTTTTGATTTAAGAGTTTATTTATTGAATTCAAGTATTTTATTGTATTTTCTTTTGCATTCAATTTATTTATTTATTCTAACCAAGAGATTTGCTACTTCGTAGCCCATTTGACATTCAATCCACGATTATTTAAATCTCTTTTTTTTTTCTTCTAAATTGACATGTTTTTTACATGAATTCTTAATTTGAGATTGAGATTATGAACAACATGAGTTGCTAAATCCCTTAGGGGAGATTATTGAGTGGATAAGAATGTGACTAACAGATGATTTAGGGTTTCCCGAAAGGGATTAATTGGTATGAGTTATGTGTACTTAAACCACTAGGATTGATAACCCTTGGAAGTTATTATAGGCTAGACAAGGTTGAGAGATAAGCCAAACTGAGTAAATCATAATTTATCCTTGTTGAGAAAGTGTGGTTGGGAGATAAGCAAGTATTAATCAATCAATTAGTTTATTAGAGATCGAGAGGTAATAATTGGTTACTCGATAGCTAATCCACCTTAAAACCCTAATCCAAAGTTAGTTACAAACCTTGAAGCGAGTTAATCTTCCAGATTGGTTAATTGATTTAGTTCGTTTGTTTATTTTTGTTATTTATTTATTTTTATCTCCTTAATCTATTTTATGGTTTATTGTAATATGGGAATTAATTAGTACTATTTAGATTTATTATATTGTATTCATTATTTATCCCATCATCCCTTGGATACTATCCTCGAAATACTTCTAAGGTATTTTTTTGGGTACTAAACTATATTACAATTTGACTCGTACACTTGCGGACATCGCCATTCTTAATTACTATATTTTTGGCATTATATTTTAACTATAAAAAATAACTCGTTTATAGGCAGTCAATTCATTGGAGTCATTGCCAGGGAGGTTTCGACGATAAATTGTGAAAATATTTTTTACAATTAATAAGATAAGTAGGAACGTTAGGACCTATAGATAGGATTTTTAATTTTTGTTTATTTATTTTCATTTTCATCCTTGTTTTCTTTTCAGGTCATTTATGAATCGAAGCTCCAACTCTTTAATTAAACATAACCTAGATCCGAAGAAAATTCTTAGGCATAATTGACAAGTGATGAACACCGATCCTCCTATAGCAAATAATTTACCTTAGGAAAATCTATTGTTTGAGGAGCCACAAGAGCAACAAAGAAGTAATCGAGAAGAAGTCCTAATGGCTCAATGGACATTGTGTGAGTATGCCTTACACTAGATGCGGTGCGAGGAAGCATAGAATGGACAACTATTAACTCAAATAATTTTGAGCTAAAAATGACCATTATTTAGATGACACAAAATACACTGCAGTTCAAAGGGAACATGGTTGAAGACCCAAATAAAAAACTAAAGTGGTTTCTTCAACTATGTGATACCTTCAAATACAATAGGGTATCTGACAATGTCATATGTCTTCAATTATTCCTGTTCTCCCTATGCGATAATGTAGTTGATTGGTTGGATTCACTAGAATCGAGTTCCATTACCACATGCAACGATCTAGCAAAAAATTTTCTTTACAAAATTTTCTCAATTAATTGAACTATTCAGTTAAGGCAATAAATTACCTATTTTAAACAATTTGAAGGTGATTCCTCGTGTGAGACGTGAGATAGATTTAAGACGATACTAAGGAAATGCCCTTATAATGGACTGCAAGCATGGCTCTAGATCAAAATATTTTATAATGGTGTTGACAGACATTTCAAGTCTAGCTTAGACGAAGCATCTGAGGAATCTCTCATGTTCTATACACATAAAAAAGCTTATAAAATTATTGAAGACATGGCCATAAACTCATACATGTGGCCCAATTAAAGGTGTATGTACAAATCTAAGCCTCAGATGATGAAAGCGATGAACAAAGAGAATGAAGATGATAGATTTCAATGAATCCTTGAAAAGATTAACAGTTTGAATACGCCTATCAAGCCGACAAGAACAAAGCCTTATTCTGAAGACCAAACTGAAAAGGTGGGCTACGTAAATAATAGGGGTTGAGATCCCTACTCAAATACTTATAACCAAGGTTGGAGGGATTATTTGAACTTCAAGTGGGGAGGTAATCAATGAGGCGCAAATAAAGCACAACCCCAATTGAACCCTCCATACCAACCTCCACCATTGCAACAATGATTTGTAGGAAATGATCATGTTGCATGTGGTCAAAGATTTGATCGACTAGAGGGAGAGATGTGTCCTACCGCAATTCATTGTAGCAAATTAAATTAGTTTTCATACTTAGGGAGCTTGAATATGGGAAATTTTATTATATTTTATTTAGTTTTTCCAATATTAGTTTTCAAGTAATAAAAAGTTTAATTGAGCCATTTTATGACCACAAGGGTCGAAGGAGGCCTAAGGGAAGACTAACATACTTAGTAAATGTGTAGGACACCATTCAAAGGCACAGGAACTCAAGGTTGGTTGCAATGTTGCAACACAAGGAGTTCAATGCCGCAACATAATGAATAGAATGCTGAAATACCAAGTCTGCCTTTGGTGTTGCAACATAGCTAGTGGATGTCGCGAGACACCCCTGAAGCTAAGCCTGAGCTAAGCAAACTACTTTCAGTGTCACAACATAGGTAGTGAATATTGCAACATCGACCTTGTACGTGAAAGCATTAACAAGATAAGGGTGTTTTGGTCTGCACAATGAAAATTAACGTAAAAACATCAGTCGACTGAGGGCTAAGGACGACGACCACCCTAACATCATAAATAGACTCATTAAACAGTTAAAGGGGGACCTTTTCAGTAATTTATAATTTTTCTTTCAATTTAGTTTTTAGTTTGTATTCTTTTTAGACTTAAGATTTTTTTCAGTTTCTTTTCGTTTGTGATATTCGGAGAATCTGATTTGTGGATTATGGCAAACACTTTGTGGATTTTTGCGCTTCAATCAATCAATACGATCAAGATTTCTTCTTTAACTTTTATTATTGATTTGTCCTTCATGTTTGCTTTATTTATCAAGTTTACATTGTTTATGAAATCCATGAGGAACTAATCCTCTTATGGTGGATTAGTGAGTGGAAGTGTGATTATGTAATTTCTATGTAGAGTTTTCTTAACGGATCAACTGTTTGGGATAGGAAGAACTTAAACCTTAGCCCTAACAACCCTAGGAAGTCGTCTAGGTGGGAATTAACCCAAAATTGATGTTGCCTATTCCTCTTACCCCAATCTAGTTTGGACTGCGAGGTCAAGAGATAAGTAGTTCTTGTTGACTCGTTAGTTTAGTGGAAGATTGAGAGATCCTACTAGGGTAACGACTAGTTTATTGAGTAGAAACCCAAAATAGGAATTAGTTATGATCATCGAAGCGAGCTAATCACCCATTCTTAGATTTGGTTGAATTACACATTATTTTTTCGTTTTCATTATTTTATGCATGTTTTATTCCATTCTGATAAAACCTAAATTCTTTACTTTATGTTTTTTTAGTAATATAATTTATCTAAAGTAACAAATAGATCTATTTATGTTTAGATTAATATTAATTTAGCACTCGCCTCCCTAGGGTACGAACCTCATATTAGACACCTACTTCGTTGTAAAAACTATGTTACAACTTAACTCGTATACTTGCGGACACCGCCTCAATTTCATATCTTAAGTTGTATTATTCACACTTTGGATGTTAGAACTTCCGAAGGCGGTCAAGTTGTTGGCACCATTGTTGAGGAGGCAACATTACTAGATAAATTTTAATTTTTTCATTTTAATAGAATAATTAGGAAAATTCGAAATTATAGATACGAGTTTTATTCTTATTGATGTTTTTAATTTTTCTTTGTAGTTTCAATGTATGACTCGAAGTAGGGAAACACCTATAGAGCCACCCGTTGATCTAGAAAGATTAATCTATAGAAACCGTCGACAGCAGCAACAGCAGATGCGAAATCAACCACCTGCAGTGGGCAACCTACCATGAGAAAAGCCATCATTCGACCAATTTAACGAGGCTAACATACAAGATTTATTCCCACCACCACAACTATCGTTAAACCTGCAGATGAAACGAGAAGAGCGAACTTTAAGGGACTATGCGTTACGTACTCTAGATATGGTACAAGGCAGTATCACAAGACTAACCATTACAATGAATAATTTCAAGATCAAATTGGCCATGATGCAGATGTTCCAGAATAATCTGCAGTTCTATGAACTATGCCGGAGGACCCAAACTAACACTTAAAATGGTTTCTCCAGCTTTCTGACACATTTAAATTTATGTGGTCACTAATGACACTATTTGTCTTTGGATGTTCCCCTTCTCCTTAATTAATAATGCTTTTGTTTGGTTAAACTCGCAGGCACAGAGATCTATCACGACATGGAATGAACTGGTGGAGAAGTTTCTACACAAGTTTTTTCCTATTAGCAAAACAGTCCAACTAAGGAGGGAGATTGCTACATTTTAGCAACTAGAAGGAAAAAGCTTTCACGAAGCTTGGGAATTTTTTAAGATGATGATCCAATGTTCATATCATAGTCTACCTAAATGGTTGAGATTGCAGATGTTCTATAACGGGTTGGACACACACGCGAGACCAGGGCTTGATGGAGTTACAAGAGGAGCCTTGATGAACAGAGCATACAAGGATGCATATGATCTAATAGAAAACATGGAAATGGATTCCTACCAATGGCCAAATGAAAGATTTACTTATGGCCAGAGACCATCCACGGTAAAAGCTATCCAGGAAGATGACAAGTACCAACAAATTTTGGACAGACTTAACTGAATAGAGTCCACATCCAGTACGTCTTCAAAATTTGGTAGAGATAAACTCTTAGCCATTATTTTGATAGCTCAACTGAGAAGGTGATTTATATTGGGAATAGGGGTGAAAACCCTTATTCAAACACTTACAACCTCATTGGAGAGATAACCCAAACCTGAGATAGAGTGAAAACCCAGTAGGAGGTAACAATTCTAGCCCTGTTAAAAATACAACTTACAAACCTCTATATTTACAGAAGTTTAGAGAGAGCCAACTAGAATGACCATACTGTATGTGGTCAACGCTTAGATCGAATTGAGGGAGAGATGCAGTCAATGGGGACAAAAGTGAAATAGGTGCAGTCTGAGTGCACCCAAACATCTAAAACATTGACTAAGCTTAAAGGTCAGATAAGCCAATTAATGAGCATGATGAGAGATATCGAAAGTGAAATTGGCACCGGTATCCTAAGTAATACCAAAAACAATCCTCAGAGAGAAGCGAAGGTATATATAAAGACGATCACACTCCATTGGGTAAAGTATTGAATATCCTAGAAAACCCAACTCAAGAGAACAAGGAGGATACCGATGACCTTAAAAAAGAAGGCTCTCAAAATGCTAATACTAAACCTAAAACAGAAAAAGTAACCGAGCTAATAGCTGAACCAGAAGTTGAGCTGAACAAAGAACCTGCATTAGCTAAGTTACCATTCCCCTCATGGTTAGAAGATAAGCAAAAATTAGATGAGGTAGAATTTGTAAGTTTTCTAAACTTGTTCAAATCTATGAATGTTAACTTACCTTTAATTGAATTAATTGAAAAGTTCCTAAATACACAAAGTATTTAAAAGAAATCATATCTAGGCATAGGAAAATTAAAATAGGAGAGCAAGTTAACATAGATGCATCATGTAGTGCAATAATTTCTAAACAGATTCCCCTAAAACTAAAAGACCTAGGGAGTTTTACAATTCTTATAGAGATAAGGGATATGCCCTTTAGTTAGGCTTTTTGTGATTTAGGATCCAATATCAATTTAATGCCCTTATTGATATATGAAAAACTCAGGTTAAGGGAACTTAAAACTACGCACATTACACTATAGTTATTTGATAGATTTTTGGTACAACCAAAAGGAGTACTTGAAGATGTGTTGGTTAAGGTGCGCAATTTTATAATCCCAGTCCATTTCGTAATTTTGGATTTTGAGGAAGACTGTGATATCCCTTGATATGAACTCACCTCGGTATGATGAGTTAAGTAGTTTAATTGCCCGATCGTCAAACGTAGAAGTATCGTTCCAATTTGCAAGCTTTGAAGGTATTTGTTAAATATGAAGATGGGAGCTGGAATTTAGGTTCAAAATAAGCTAAGTATATATTGATTTGGTTTGTCTAACAAAGGAATTAAAATAGATAGTTTGATAGATAGGTGAAATACAATTCGTACTTAAGTGGCAAGAACGAACCAATACTAGAAAGAGTGTTGACCTGGGACTTATATGGCTTAAGGTGGTTTGATGAAGGAAGAAAAGGACCTTGACCCATTACCTAACAAAAGTAAGAACCAAAGGTATAGATTGGGTTGAACGCCACACTCGAGTAGAGTGATAAGTTCGGAAAAGAAAGACTAAGGTTGACGCCACTGACAACAGGTAAGCCAACAAAGTCTAAGAACGAAATTTGAGAGAAGATAATCTCACAAATATAATATAGTTTCATTCAAATTGACAAAAGTTCTAAAACAAAGCAATGAGCTACATATTTATAGTGCTGGACTTAAGCTAGCCGAATGGCCAAGGTAATGCATGAGGTGCCTTGGGTTGCCGAAAAGACACTTGCTTAAATGGGCTGCTTAGATTACTCTGAAAGACTTGTAGTGTGAACGGAGCAAGTGAGCAGCCACTTTGAATGTGAAAACACAAAACTGATCAGCCTTAGGTGTGAAAAGAATTTCCAGCAATATGAATTCATTTAAGCAAGCTTAGGGAAGAGGATCCAGCAGCTTGGAAGAAGAAAAATCAGCTCACTTTTGGCTCTTGCACTCACCGAACAAGTTCTTGGGGAATGGCAATCAGCAGCACACCCTTTTTATGGCAAGCCATGCATGTATCTACAACAATTAAATTCAGCCAAGGTCAATGTTAAGACAAATTAAATTCGGCAGCCATAATATGCTCAATTCAGCTAGAAAAAATTTAATTCAGCTATAATTTAATTTGTACTAAGTTAGGACGCATTAAAAATAAGTATTAGCTATGGAACTAATTTAATTTAGCAGCAGCCAAGACACATTTAACACTCTAATTTAATATGTTCAAATTAAAGACAAATTATTAACACTTATTTATTACTTAAGTTAATACTAACTAGATTAACTAAATGCATTTATCTTATTCCATCAACTAAAATGGGTGAATTAAAATAAACTATAAAATGAACAAATGAGCTCATTGAGCTAAGTTGAGCTGAACGCAGCTCTTGGAGCTGAATATGAGCTGAGATTAACTTGCAAGAGGTTGCAAGAAGTCCTTATTGAGCTGGTCCACACTCTTGCAATTTGTCCAGCCAATGCTTCACCCCACACTTGGTTGACTAAGGCTGAAATGGCCTCCTTATATTGTTTGGCTCAAGCTCGTGTGATGGGTCGTTGTGGCAGCTCTAACGAATCCTTGCTCGAGCTAGGTACATTCTGAGGCATGATCATATCATCCCCTTCTTTTAAGCGACTTGTCCTCAAGTTAGAATTTGTATCAAAGGGAGATAAATTAGAAACATTAAAGCTCATACTTAGGTTATACACACCCGGTAAGTCAAGTCGGTAGGAATTTTTGTTAATTTGTTCAAGGACTTGAAAAGGTCCATCTCCTTGAGGCAACAACTTGGACCTACATTGGGCTGGGAATTGTTCCTTGCGTCTGTGAACCCAAACCCAGTCTTGGAGTTCAAAAATCACTCACTTTTGACCTTTGTTCGCCCGTTGGACATAAATCTTGGTTCTTACTTCAATATTAGCCCGAACCTTTTGATGCAACTCATTGACAAAATCAGCCTTTTTCCTAGCGTCAGAATGAATTAATTGATCGTTAGGCAAAGGTATCAAATCCAATGGAGTTAACAGATTAAAGCCATAAACTATTTCAAAGGGTGAATATTTAGAAGCTGAATGAACGGATCGGTTGTAAGCAAACTCAATATGAGGTAAGCAATCCTCCCATGACTTCAAGTTCTTCCAGATGATGGCTAGAAGTAGTGTAGATAGAATGCGGTTGACCACCTCCATTTGACCTTCTATTTGGGGGTGGCAAGTTGTTGAGAACAACAACTTGGTTTCGAGTGTAGCCCAAAACGAGCACCAAAAATGACTTAGGAACTTCGCGTCTTGATCGAAAACTATGGTTCACGAGATGCCATGCAATCGAACAACCTCCCTAAAGAAAAGATTAGCAACATGAACAGCATCGTCAGTTTTCGTACATGCAATAAAATGAGACGTTTTCGAGAATCGATCAATAACAACAAAGATGGAATCCTTCCCCGTGTTTGTTTTAGGAAAACCAAGGACAAAGTCCATGGATATATCATCCAAGGGCCTTCGGGAATTGGAAATGGAGTGTAAAGGCCTTGCAGCTGAATCTTGGATTTGGCTTTCTTACACGTCACACATCGCTCATAGACTCGTTCAACAGCCCTCTGCATTTTAGGCCAATAGAAGTGTTCTTAGAGTGTTGATAGATTTTTACTTATTCCAAAATGACCCATGAGTCCCTTACTATGCGCCTCGTGCACGAGTAAGTTTCGAATGGAACCTTGAGTAGTACATAACTTTCCTTACTTGAAAAGGAAGCCTTTGCACCTATAAAATTTCTCAACAGAAGAATTCTCGCAAGCAGCATATATTTCACCAAAATATTCATCATTGGCATACAAATCTTTCAAGTATGAAAATCCAATCAATTTAGATTCAAGAGACTATAATAAAGCATACCTTCTCGAAAGCGCATCAGCCACAATATTATCTTTACCTTTCTTATACTTGATGACGTATGGAAATGACTTAAGATACTTGACCCACTTCGGATGATGTTTATTTAGCTTATGCTGGCCCTTGATGTGTTTCAACACTTCGTGATCAGAGTGGATCACGAACCCCTTTGGCCATTGGCAGTGCTGTCACTTCTCAAGAGCTCGGATGAGTACGTACATTTCTTTGTCATAAATGGGGTAGTTAGGCGCAGCCCCATTTAACTTCTCACTGAAATATGCCACAGGCCTTCCATCTTGGATTAGCATAACCTCGATTCTGACACCTGAAGCATCACATTCAATTTCAAATGTTTTAGTAAAATCGGGTAATATAAGTAAAGGAGCTTTAGTAAGACAATCTTTAATTAAAATAAAAGCTTTTTGTTGTTCTTTAGCCCAATGGAAAGCTAAATTCTTTTTAATCACACTTGTCAAAGGTGCAGCTATAGTGATGAAGTTAGGCACAAAACACCGATAAGAGCTTGCCAAACCATGGAAGCTTCAAACTTGGCTAATGCTCGTAGGTCTCGGCCACTCTTGAATAGCCTTTACCTTTTCTTGGTCCACTTCTAGTCCCTTCGAGCTAAATACAAAACCTAGAAAAACAACTTTGTCAGAACAAAAAGTGCATTTCTTAAGGTTATCATAAAGTGTTTCTTTTCATAAAACTTCCAACACAAATTTAAGGTGAATCATATGGTCTTCCAACGTCTTGCTATATATGAGAATGTTATTAAAATATACGACACAGAACTTACCAATGAAAGACCTTAACACGTAATTCATAAGTCTCATGAAAGTGCTAAGAGTGTTGGTTAGGCCAAACAGCATGACCAACCACTTGTACAAACCGTGTTTTGTCTTGAAGGCAATTTTCCATTCGTCACCTTCTCGCATGCAAATTTGATGGTAGCCACTTTTAAGATCGATTTTTGAAAATAACTTGGCACCACTCAATTCATCAAGCATGTCATCTAAGCAAGGTATTGGATGACGGTACTTAATAGTAAGCTTGTTCATGACTCAGCAGTCTACGCACATTCACAACGTTCTGTCTTTCTTTGACACCAACAAGACGGACACAACACAAGGGCTAAGGCTCTCGCAAATGTAGCCTTTCTCCATCAACTCATTGATTTGCCGTTGGAGTTCCTTAGTCTCTTCAGTATTCAATCTATACATTGGTCGGTTCGGAATAATAGCTCCAGGCACGAAATCGATTTGATGCTTGGTTCCGCAAAGGGGTGGCAGCCCACTCTGAGTTTTTTTCAGGAATACATCTTGAAAATCTTGAAAAAGAGACATAATAGAAGAGGGTAGGTTTTCAGGAAGTTTCTTAGTAGATAACAAGTTTTCCTTGTACATGAGCAGAAGGAGGGAATATCTTAACATCAAAGCCTTCCGTACGTCACTCGCTTTTGCAAACACGCTCACTTTCTCACATTCATTTTCCTTTTCTTCTTTTTCTCTTGTCATTTTCTTTTCACTCTCTTTTATCTTTTTTCCTCTTTTTTTCTCATTTTTCTTTTCTTTTACATTTTCACTCTTTTCTCTTTCTCTCATTCAATCTATAGAACTTTTTAATTTCTTTTGATCCTGTAGACTTGCTTCAGTGTTAACAGTGCTAACGTCATATTCTTTCTCGTATGCTTGAACGTATACGTATTGGTATACCTATCATAGAGAACTCGTCTATCAAACTGCCACTGGTGTCCAAGCAACAAATGACCCGTGTGCATGGGGACAACATCGTAAAGTACTTCATCCACATATTTTCCAATGGTGAAGGATACAATACTTGCTTTGTCACCTTTGGTTCACAGCCATCATTGAGCCATTGAAGTTTATATGGGCTCGGGCGCTTGGTGGTTGGCAAGCCAAGTTTCTCCACCATGAGAGTGTTCACCATGTTCATGCAACTTCCACTACCGATGATGACGCTACAGATCTTCCCTTGGACTTGGCACTAGGTATGGAAGATGTTTTCTCTTTGTTGCTCATCTTCCACACTTTGGAGACTAAGACTTTGTTTAACAACAAGAAGCTCACCGTCTATAGCATGTTCTACTTCTTCCTCCTCGTCGGATGTCGGTTTAGACTCATTTTCAACCTTGTCTTCTGACTCGATCTCGCAATTCGTGCACACCACCATAGTGCTTCGATTTGGGAACTGACTCGTGATATGGTCCCTCTCAAGGCATTTGAAGCACTTGATGTCCCTTGAACGGTTGGAGGAACTCTTGACTGCCTTGCCTTTGCTAGATTCATCCAATGGCTTGGTTAATTTTGGTAGCATTGTCGTCTCTTTAGCATGGTTCGTTGGAGTGCTTTTCCCAACGTCTTGGCTCCACTTTGAAGTACTCACGGTGGAGTAGCCTCGAACAATGGCTTTTCACTTTAATTGCTTTTCTACTTTGATGGCCATGTGCACCATGTCCACCACCTCGACGTAGTGTTGCAACTCCACAATATTAGCAACGTCTCGGTTGAGACCCGCCAAGAAATGCGCCATGGTTACTTCATCTTCTTCTTGGACATCCATTCTTATCATCGTAATCTCCATTTCTTTATAGTAATCCTCCACGCTCCTCGTGCCTTGAGTAAGGTTTTGGAGCTTTTGATAAAGCTCGCGATGGTAATATGAGGGTATGAACCTTCGATGCATCACTGATTTCATTTTGGCCCATGTACGTATTGGGGGTTCTCCGTTCCTTCGTTGGCTCGTAGTTAATTGGTCCCACCATATCATCGCATAGTTAGAGAATTCAATCGCTACCAACTTCACCTTTTTAGTCTTAGAGTAGTTATGGCACTCGAACACTAGTTCGATCTTTTTCTCCCACTCAAGATAGGCTTTTGGATCGGATCAGCCTTGGAAAGGTGGAATTGAAAGCTTGATGTTTCTAAGATCATCATTTATGTGACCTCGTTCTCTTTGACCACAGTCTTATCGCCCCCTTCGCCGGTCATTTAAGTTGCACTGTTGATCACTTTTGGCTTCACTAGGGTCGTATAACTCATCTTCTTGAATTCTTTACCGGCATCGGTTTCTTTGTGGACCTTGGGGCGTCCTCTCCCGTTGGCCTCGCTCTTCGACTTGTTATAATCGCTCTTGAATGGGTTCGAGGTTTCGATCAAATAGCTGTTCCACTTCGCGAACAAGGCTTGAAGATTTAAGTTTGGTACGTTTCGAACAGGTTGCCTTTTGGTTCAATCTGCCATGTTTCGTTCTGGGCTCCTTGACATGGAAAATTATTAAACCTCACACTTCACTCAGAAAGAAAGAACATGTGACACTTACATTCCTGTTTGCACTCTTTTTTTCTTTTACCTCTGCTTTAATGTGCTCACACACTCGTGTCTTTTTCCACTCGTTCTTCTCTCGTGATTTCATTAAAAGACTTGTTGAAGCTTTATCGAAGTCTTGGGGTCGGCTTCAAACAGTTTGCAAGGGATTGATGAAGAAGGTGTAGGGTAGGCTGAAAAAAATAAAATTCGGTAGGAGTGTGGCGTTAGGGTAGTAAAGTGAATAAAAAGGGATTTGTTGATTGGGATTACAAACAATGAAAACAAACTTTCAATCACTTTCTTCTTTTTTTTAATAATTTCGAATCTTCTTTTTTTTTCAATATATATAATTACAATGCACTTTTAATACACGAAATAATAATTTTTATGAATTTTTTTTGAACTTCTTTTTACAAACTATTTCGGGATGGCTAGAACGTCTGTAGTTCTCATTTTTGCAGGCTCTAATGCCAAATGATACAAACTCACCTTGATATGATGAGTTGAGTCGTTTAATTTCCCGATCATTGAACGTAGAAGTATCATTCCAATTTGCAAGCTTTGAAGGTATTTGTTAAATATGAAGATGGGAGCTGGAATTTAGGTTCAAAATGGGCTAAGTATATATTGATTTGGTTCGGCGAACAAACAAATTAAAATACATAATTCGATAGATAGGTGAAATAGAATTAGTACTTAAGTGGAAAGAATAAACCAATACTAGGAAGAGTGTTGACCAGGGACTTATATGGCTTAAGGTGGTTTGATGAAGGAAGAAAAGGACCTTGACCCGTTACCTAACAAAGTAAGAACTGAAGGTATAGATTGGGTTGAACGCCACACTCGAGTAGAGTGATAAGTTCAAAAAAGAAATACTAAGGTTGACGCCACTGACAACAAATAAGCCAACAAAGTCTAAGAACGAAATTTGAGAGAAGATAATCTCACAAATATAATATAGTTTCATTCAAACTGACAAAAGTTCTAAAAAAAAGAAATGAGTTGTATATTTATAGTGCTGGACTTAAGCTAGCTGAATGGTCATCATAGGGTAGCTAATTAGACATCTGTTTTCAGCTTAAATAAGCTAAAATTTCTTGGAAAGTTTCTAGCAATATTCTTGAAGCTTCCAATAGCTTGGGGATGCCAATGGTTAAGTCTTTTGCTGGTCCCAATCAGTTGAAATAATTGAAATTAATTTGGGAGCTGGAAAAAGTTGAATGGAGCTAATTTCTTCTAGACAAGTTCGACCAAAGTAATGCATGAGGTGCCTTGGATTGCCAAAAAGACACTTGCTTAAATAGGCTGCTTAGATTACTCCAAAAGACTTGTAGTGTGAACGGAGCAGGTGAGCAGCCACTTTGAATGTGAAAACTCAAAACTAATTAGCCTTTAGTTGTGAAAAGAATTTCCAGCAATATGAATTCATTTAAGCAAGCTTAAGGAAAAGGAACCAGCAGCTTGGAAGAAGAAAAATCAGCTCAATTTTGGCTCTTGCACTCACCGAACAAGTGCTTGGGGAATGGCAATCAATAGCACACCCTTTTTATGGCCGGCCATGCATGTATCTACAATAATTAAATTCAGCCAAGGTCAATGTTAAGATAAATTAAATTCGGCAGCCATAATATGCTCAATTCAGCTAGGACAAATTTAATTTGTACTAAGCTAGGACGCATTAAAAATAAGTATTAGCTATGACACTAATTTAATTTAGCAGCAGCCAAGACACATTTAACACTCTAATTTAATATGTTCAAATTAAAGACAAATTATTAACACTAATTTATTACTTAAGTTAATACTAACTAAATTAACTAAATGCATTTATCTTATTCTAGCAACTAAAATGGGTGAATTAAAATAAACTATAAAACAAACAAATGAGCTCATTGATCTAAGTTGAGCTTTTGAAGCTGAATATGAGCTAAGATTGACTTGCAAGAGGTTGCAAGGAGTCCTTGTTGAGCTAGCCCAAGCTCTTTCAATTTGTCCAACCAATACTTCACCCCACACTTGGTTGACTAAGGCCGAAATGGCCTCCTTAAATTGCTTGGCTTGAGCTCATGTGATGGGTCCTTGTGGTAGCTCCAATGAATCCTTGCTCGAGCTAGTACATTATGTGGCACGATCGTATCATCCCTATTCTATTAGGTAGGTCATTTTTAGCCATGTTGGGGTCTACCATTGACTTAAAAAACTACTAGGTAATCATGAAAATCAATGGTGAGACTAAAATTTTCAAATGTGGTCATCAACAGAATGAGAGAAACAAGGAAAAATTAGGGAAACAATGTTTTGAGATATTTATAAAAATCCCTAATTACATTGAACCAGAAAATGTATTTTTGTCATAAGTTGAGGTCAAAAAAGAAAATTTAAGGAGCAGGATAAATGAAGTAAGGTGTAGTGGCACGATGGATGCTGTACCAATATGGGCAGAAACACAACCAAGAGCGCATCCATGTATACACTGATGGAGCTAACAGATGAATCCGACAACAATACTTGATTTTTTTAAGATAAACATTTGTATATTATTGTATTTTAATAGACTTATAGGTAGTCTAGGATTTAATTTTGTTTAAATTATCTAAAAATTTAATCCAAACACTTTGAAATTTGAGAAGAGGGGCTGAAACAGAGTCGGTGTCACCACACAGACCTTCCATGTCACGACACCACTCACAGGTTTAAGGAATTGAGTAACTCAGCTCGATGTCGCAAAACAGGACCTCTGTGTCATGACAAAGAAACTAATTTACACCAGAGTTCAAAAAATTCAAAGTGTCTCGCGACATCAAACCCGATGTTGCAACATCATTATCTTGCAGAGGTGTCACGACATGCAACCCCGATGTCGTGACATCAGTATCTTGTAGAGGTGTCACGACATGGAACCTCAATGTCGCAATATCACTACAAATTTCTACAAGGTCAACCCGACCCGTTGCGTAACCTGGCGACGTAACCCTTGTTTTAACCCGATTTTTAACTTTAAAATACCAAAATTTTAACCTAAAAACTCCTCTAATTAAGTTTTAAACTCTCCTTAACTTATATCTATCGAAACCTCTCAAACCCTAAAATATCTTTTATCTTTTCTTCTTATTTTGTTGCAAAATTTTTTCTTCCCTCTCATTGTGTGTTTATTAAGTAAAGGTTAAAACACTTTGCATTCACAAAGGAATTTGGAACAACCTTAGAAAGGATTAACAAGCTTTCAAGTCAAGGTTAAAAGTTCCAACTTAGAATTTTACTATTTTATTTTAATACTTGATATCTAGTTAGTTCTTCTAGTTCAAAATCTAGAAGAACTGGTGAACCCAAACCATCGGTGGTTGGAAACCCGTCAAACTTTCCAAACCCAAACATCAAAAATTTCTTTTTAGAACATTAGGGAAAGATGTTTATACCACAACGAGGGTTTGAGCTATAGATGATTCTATGTAAGGAAATATGGTCATTGGTTCAATACCATAGATGGGAACGCTTTTGCGTAACCCTTAAAGAATCTACTGTGATTCCAGTAGTACAAGAATCTATGCATCATTTAGGGATCAAGAATCTAAGACACTAGAGGGTGCCACATGGGAAACCACACCAGTAAGAGGGAATGAAATACTTGTCACCCCTAGAGCAATTTGTGAATTTTATAACGCTTCATATTATGAATCTAATTTTGTGGGAGAAAATGATTTAAAATATTTTAGAGATATTAATATGAATAACATTATAAACTATTTAACAGAAGGTAGGGGTGAATAGAAACAGTGCACTGTTACTGATATCCCCATGTCCTTTAATTAAGCAATTATGTTGCCTTCTGCAAAGATATGGATAAAATTTTTATGCACTCCCGCTTTAAATGTCTCCAATGTCAATACTTTTCGAGCAATTTTGTTATATGCAATTTTGTAGAAGGAAAAAGTGTGCATCAGGACATGATTCTGTCATTATATGAAGCGTTGCATTAGTGATAAAAAAGTGGAGGTTTTCTTCGCCCACTTAGTGACAGCTTTGCACAGAAAGGCCAGAGTTCCAATGATAACTACTGAGTGATTCATGAAGCCATCCAAGAGTCTCATATGAGATTCATTATATAAGCAATATATGAAGCTTCAACATAAGCAAATAAAGGATTGGAACAAATGCCGAAAGGAAAAGATAGACGTCCTAGCTTCACTTAAATGAAAAGCAGAACCAACATCTTGAAAAGAAATAGGCAAGAGTGGCATTTTAGTGATGGAATGGATGATAAGATAGATGCAAGAGATAGACTTAGTTCTTCAAGAATTTACACAGAAGAACAACATGAGAGTACCAAACTATCCACTAAATATATTTTGTCCAATGCATTCCCATCATGAAGCAAAAGACCAAGACGACAATGAAAGGGAAGATAGTGATGATAAGGAAGCTGAAGAGGAGGGGTATGAGATTGATTCTTAGGAGGAGGAGGAGGATTGATTGAACTTTTAATTTTAATTTTTGGATTGTAAATCGTAATTGGGATAGTTTTATTTTTTTAGAAATAGGATTAACAATAGATTAATATTTTTTCTATTTTCAAAAGTTTTCTATGCAGGAACCTTAGACAAAAGAAGCACAACATGTTTGAGCTTTCAACAAACAAGGAAGGGAGCACCCACCATAAGACTATGATGATGTTACGATCAATTGGGTAACTTATTTCCTTAACTATAAGGTCGCATATTAGGGGCAATGTGTTATCTAAAGTGTGTAGAGGGTAACATAGGAAATTTTGCATTTTATTATTTTGTTTTCATGCCTCTTCTTTTATTTTTTTTATTAAAGTATGCTTGAGCTTATAGAAATACAGGTGATTTGTTAGGAGTACGTATATAGGTTGATTTTATTTACTATATATTTAGTATGATAGTGAATGATTTTAAATTTTTGGTTATTAGACTACTAAGTTCTATTTATTACACTGTAAATAAGCATTAAGTAATTAAATATACCAAATGACATGCAAAATACAGGGAAACGAGCATGCTAGTATGTATAAAAAATAGTGAAATTTTGTGATTATTTGATTGATTAAATTTGTGAATATTGAGATACCCAGGGCTGACTTGAGGCATTGTTTGGAATAACTTAGAGCCAAAAAGCAAACACTATTCATCGAACATTAGTACCTATTTTGAGTAGAAAACACTTATTGATGAACCTTTATAAAAAAACCGAGCCAAAATATCAATTTGTACTTACCTTTTTCTTTGGTCCCAAAATTGCACGAATTTAGACGTCTAGCCATATGTATTGAATGATAAGTAGATACATCATGGCGGATTTTGTAAAGATCAGAGTGAAATAGGAAGAAACAGTGTGATATAGTGATTATCGGTTAGCCAATATGTGTGAAACAAAAGAAAAGTAAAAAAAAAAAGACGAAACAAGTAGAAAAAGTACTCGAGCAATGAAAAAGAAAAGCATTGTGAATGAGATGTATTGAAAAAGTCAAATGTGACAAAGTCACAAAATTAGAACCTCAATCATTAGTACAAAAACTCGTGAGCTAGCCATACTTACTTTATTTTGCTGTGACTTCCTACACGGAGAAATAAGAAATGTGAGAAAATGAGAAATAAGGTGATGAGCGGGCAAGAGTTATTAAGGGGGAGAATAGAGAACAATACGATATGCCAAACTACTTTTATGCCTGAAACTGTTTTCATGCTTCCTACTCTTGAATTCCATATGTAACACCCCAAACCCGGCCTAGACGTTATGGCCAAATTTGGCGTGTCACGTCGGAGTGTTTTTTGAAAATTGATCCTTTTGGTAAAAATTTGTTACTGAATTTAATTCATTTTATTATTAATTAATGAAAGTTCTCATCAAAACATTTACCTTATTAACCATCAGTGTTATATTAAATTGATTTAAAAAATGCAAAAGCTTTTTAAGTCGATGAAGTTTTAAACGCGTGTTTTAGAAAAAAGTAATTGTTTCAAAAACTCGTCTTTACCTAGACTAGCAGTTTAAAAATATATAATCCAAAGACCAATTAAAAATTAAAACCCATGAACGGGCTTATTACAAAATTAAAAACCCAAAAGTGAAATCTAAATTAAATAAAGTCAAATGCAAGACACAGTAGTCGTGTTGCCACCTCCAAGTCCCTTGTAGCACCAAATCGTCTAAGGCTTGGGATTAGCTGTACAGTTGAAAAGAAAAGGGTGAGTTTACGAAAACTCAGTATGTAGGCCCCTATCAGTCAAACAGTAAACAGTGCTTGCAGTAACAGTCTGGGCCCGAGCCCTATTCAGTATCAGTATAGTCTGGGCCTTAGCCCTATACAATAATAGTGTGGGCCTAAGCCTAATACAGTATCAGTACAGTGTAATGCAATAATGCATCCCACCCAAATCCAGCCAGCACACCACCCGTACCAACCAACACACCATGTGGGGATATAAATCGACCCACCCACCAAAGACACCGGCCAGAACAAAAGCGCCAAGATAATAATGCAAAGATAGTGCTGAAAGCGATAAATGTGGCAAAGCCACCGATGTGATGAATGTGACATAGTCACCAGTACAATACTGCCTCCATATCAAAATCCCAACCCCATGCAGTATGTCATGTCATGAATATTACGTGCATGCAAAGTCATACTCAGTACAATCATATATGTAAATTGTAAGCACATCTGTCATATGGAACAAAAGGGCATAATCGTCATTTTACCATACAGGTACCCTACAAGGGAATTACTGTCATTTTACCCTCTAGGGGCATTACGATCATTTTACCTTACAGGGGTAGTGTGGTCATTTTACCCTTAAGGGGTATTGCAATCATTTTACCTATTTTTGGGTTTTAGCTCAGATAACGACCTCTTTGAAGGTCTACAGTCGATTCGAGTGACACCGATAACCTAAACGATCATAACGGTGTAAATGGGCCAAGGCCCATTACTCAGACCAACGAGGCCCATAACGGCCGAAGCCCACGAGAACGCTCGTGGTGGCCTCTACAGTCTTCGCCCATGATTTGTGGGCTCAGTTTACCACACGAGCGTTCGCACGCTGGTAAGGCATCAAATGCTGAAGTTTTAGCTTTTTGTGTTTTCGGCTTTTGCTTATTCACTGTAACATAGTGTGGGAATACACACCTTTATCCAACGTTTTGACAGTAGCAAAATTGGGTGTACGATTACACACCTTCTAGTGACCCCTTGCGAAATTCCAAAAGCACCAACCTAGATTCAATCCAAATATTCAATCAGCCCTTAAATCGATAATAACAAGATTCAGAAACCCTGAATCTCTATACTGTCCATACCATTAACCTTGATAAACAGGAGTGTAACCTTAAACCCTTCAATCGCTTGGCTAGACTCCCACAATTGTTGATTGACCACTAACTGCATAATAAAAAATCTCGTTAGAGGGTTGATTAAGAATGTAGTTTACACCCATTAGTAATAACTTGAGCAAGACAGAGGACAACTTTCCGTATCCCTCAGAACAGAATACTGACTTAAGGGGCGGCACACGTGAGTGGAGTATTGCGTTTGATCTAAGAGTGTAAACCGAAAGAAGATCATTAGATAGAAGTAACGATAATCCTAGAAAGGAAAACCGTAAAGTAACAAAAACACAACCTAATTTCCTACCACCAATATTCAGCTTGGAAACAAAGAGAAAGGGTAATGACAGATTCGCAATAAAAATGGAGTGACAACATGAAAGTATGAGACGGTCTATGTTGTGATCGGCTTGTCAGAGTTTTAGAAGGAGTGAGGAGAAAACAAGCTATTCGGCTATTACTTAAGAAGAGAGGGAGAGATGGAAGCAGAGATGATCCAGAGATAGCATATTCGGTCAAGCACCAAGAGTGAGATTCAAGGTATAAGGTATTCGGTTTAGAAAAAGGAGAAGAAGATTGCCAAATTCGTAGAGAGAAAATGTGAAGAATAAAAGGAAAGGTTTCAAAAGAGAATTTGGCACATGCTATCCTGTATTTGGCAAAACAATCGAGAAATAAAGTTGAAAGAAGAAAGACCCGAATGGTTAGAAACATACCAAAAACAAAATAAGGAAACAAAAGCTCAAGAGAAATGCTACCGAAAAAAAATGAAAAAAAACCCTATTGTTCCTATACTAATTCGGCACAACCAAAGGAAAAGAGAAGTTCCCAAAGTGCTCCCCCAAAGTGCCGAATACACATCCCAAAGAGTCAAATTCAGCCAACACATTCTCACCTAAACTCCATGATTTTCTCCCCTTTATCTCTCCACCTTTTCCTCCTCCAAATCCCTACCAACCTTCATTCAAATCTTTTTTTACCAAGTCTCCAACCACCTCTGCAGAGTTTGAATCAAAATCCACCTCTCACGCCACAAAGACATAGAATAAAATCCCTTTTGCATTACCTGGGATTTGAACCCATGCCCTTTCAGATGCTCCACACGCTACTTGCCACTAAGCCACAAGGCTTTTTGTGACATAAAACAAACACAATTATTTATAAAGCCCATGTGCCAATATCCAAATTCTTTTAAGAGCAAAATCAAAAATTCTGCAAAAGCTGGAGCTTGAACACAGGACTTCCCAAACACTCCCAAATACACCCAAATCACATAGCCATTACAGTAGACAATCCATTTGTGAAATTTTCTTGCACAACTAGATTCCAATTGTTCCGATACTCGAAGCCCATTTCTTCTAGGCCCAAATTTGTGGCATTACAATTCACTCCTCCTTAAAGAAAATTTGTCCTTGAAATTTCCAACTATCAAAATAGTTGCACCATTCAGGCTACACCATTACGCTTCCATTGCCCACTCTGATCCCAATGACACTAACACACTTTAACTCGAACTTGAAACCTCTTACACACACACAAAACACTTAACCACTGAAACAGACAAACATTACACTTATACAATTTATCTGTCCAAATCATCACACTTAAACAAAACATACCTGAATTAAAGGTAATTTTGCAATCCCGAGCTCGATGTTCTTTAGACCCGCATCTGAGACATGCTCCTGACTTCCTTCAGCATTCACCCGGATGACGTTTTCTGTAATACTCACAAGTCAAAAAGTTTGGACGTGTTTTAACATGCTTCATAGAACGAGGCTCCAGCCCTAGAGAACTGCGATCTCTCTTCTTCTTACAGTCCACACAACTAGCCCGAAGTGTTTCACCAATCTCCTTAACTTCCTATAGCACTTCCCTTACTAACCGTGTTAGCGCCTCAGTACCAAGCTCTGGGTTATCGCTACTCGAAGTTGGCGGACCTACCCTGACCCCTGTCTCAATTACTGGTGCAGTCGATGCCTCCCTAGCCTCATCGTTAGACATGTGGCCCGATGCTGGAGACCTAGCCCCAGCACTTCCACGGCCTTTACCGCAGCCACGTGTACCCCTTCCGTGAGTACCTCTGACCTACTTCGATGTAAAAACTATATTACAACTTGACTCGTACACTTGTGGGCACCCCTCAATTTCATATCTTAAGTTGCAGTATTCATACTCTGGACTTTAGTACGTCAGGAGGCAGTCAAGATGCAAACAATGAAGACAAGCATTCGATAAGTCCAAGCTACATGTGGATGAATCAAATCTTGAATGGATAATATCTACGGCCAAATGAACCAATTAATTTCGATGATTGAAAAAAAAATGGCCAGAACCCTCAAGCAACACAGAGAACAACCCTTAGAGAGTTGGGAATTGAGCACAACGAAGGTACCATTCCTAATGCCACTAGATGATAAGAAAAAGAAGGACGAGATAGATTTTATAAGTTTTCTTAATTTATTTAAATCTCTCAATGTCAATTTGTTTCTATTAGAACTTATTGATAAAATTTCAAAATATGCCAAGTACTTAAATGAAATTATGAAAAGGCATATGAAAAGGAAAAAAGACAAGAAAATTGACATTGATACCTCGTGTAACGCGCTAATTGAAAAGAAGATATCTTTAGAGTTAAAAGATCCAGGAAGTTTCACAATCCCAATAGAGATAAGGGATCGATATTTTAGCATAGCCTTTTGCGATTAAGGGGATACTATAAATTTAATGCCCCTATCGATCTATCGGACACTCGGACTCGGGAATATTAAAAATGCCTCAAGAATGCTACAACTTGTCAACAGATCCTTAGTGCACCAAAAAGGTTTACTTGAAGATGTATTGGTTGGGGTACAGGGATTTATAATTCCTGTCGACTTTGTAGTTCTTGACTTCAGGGGAGATCGAGAAATCTATATTCTATTGGGTAGGCCATTTTTGGCCACTTCTAATTCAGGAATTGATCTTGAGCCAAATAAGCTAATCATAAAGATCAATGATGAAGTGCTCAAATATGGCCATGATTCCCATAGTGAGAGATTAGCTAGGGATGAGTGTTACGCTTGACTTAATTTAATTCCTAGCGGCCTCAATCGAAGATGTCACTTTAGTTGTGTTGGTGTAGGAAATCAGATTATGAAAGAATAGAAAAAAATGGGGAGACTCTGATGGAAGAAGGAACAAGTGAAAGAGCTGAGACGGGGGAGACCGACATCTGAAGTATATGGTAAAGTCAAGGAATTACCAGACAAGTCCGGTAGTGTGACATAAATTTCAAACCTTCGATTCTGATTAATTTGTAAATATTGTATATTAATTTGTTTTTAATTTTTTAGATTTAGGAATTAGACTTTTTATGTAATGCCCCAAAAATCCTGAAACCAAAAAGTCTCGAAATCCCGAACTTTCTTTGTTTTTGGTTTTGATAAAAATTGTGTTTTATGTTCCTAGCCAAGTGATAATTATAGTAGGTCTTAATTGAGGTCTGAGTTTGAATTTAAGGGGTAAATGAAATTATAGTTTAGTTATTAAAAGGACCTTGTTGGCAAGTAGTTGGGATTTTAAATAAAGATAGGGAAAAATGGCATCAAAAAGCCTTATAGAAGAGTGGCTAAGTGACTCCACTTAGAGTGTAGGGTTGTGGCGTTAGTGGCTAACAAGGAAATCCAAGGTTCGAATCCTAGCTTAGTATTTTTAGAGGTTTAATTTTGGCCTTCCAGAAGGTTGGAAGTGGCGTGAAGATGGACTCCAAGAGGAGTGATCAGAAGAGAAATTTGAGGAAAGGATCAAGGGGTTATTAGGGAGATAAATGAAGCGATGGGAAGGGGGAAGTGATGGAGCCGAATGGGGAATTGAGGGTTAGGCAATTTGGCTATAAGAGCTATAAATAGGTGCCGAATGCAGGGCTGTCAGGCTAATGCCGAAATCTCTTCCACCTTGTTACCGAAAACCCTATTCTCTTCAAGATCCAAAAAGCTGAAAACCCTTGCTTCCTTCTTTCTTTTCTTGTGCCGATTTCTTCATGATTCCCTTGGTGCCAAATAAACCTTGTTCATCATACCCAGTTTGAAAGCCGAAAAGCTGAATCTTCCAAGGGTCGAATACTCTTTGACCGGATCTAGTGTAAGTGTTTTCTCTTCCCATCAGTTTTTGCTAAGGTATCGATTATTGTTCCTCACATCTTCTAATCATTTTTTGGGTAGGAATAGGTATCGAATTTCAGTTTTTGGATCCCTACCAATTTGCTCTTCAGGTGAAAGACTTTGGTGAGTACTCTCAATCTTAGTTGGTCGAATGGTCATAGTTAAGGTAAAGGGACTTGTGTTGGATACGAGTCACCTATTATCCTGGTTTTAATAGTTAAGATTGATGCAGATCTAGGAGTTGCTCGTGGTTAGTGATTAAAGAAGGGGTTATTATACTTGTCGCGCAAGGTAAGGTGAAAGGTGAGGTTTTAGTTTTAGTATAAGATATTTATGAAGCATGAAATTAATTGAAAGGTGATATCGTTTGTAGGTTGGGCACTAAGGGAATCGCAGTACATTTTCTTACCAAGTGTGTACATACACTGCACACACATTATGAATTGGCAAAAGCCGAAAAGCCAAAAAGTCAAAAGTTTGGCTACAGGGTAGTCATGCGAGTGCGCAAAAACTCGTAAGGGGGAGACCAATAGGTTGCCTGAGATCCATGGGCGATTTCGCGAACTTGGGTTGTGATTTGGCCATAAGGGCCGGATGGGCTAAATAGGCCCGATGGGCTGTTGGGCCCATAACAGGCAAAAACTGAATATTGATGCTATGTGATAGGAATTTGTATGTGAGCATGAATATGAATGTGACTGGGCCTAACGGGCCATATAAATGTGATTTGGGCCTAATGGGCCATATACAGGTGATTTGGGCCTAATAGGCGATATGAATATGATTGGGCTTAATGGGCCAGATACAAGAATGTGAATTTGTTAGGGCGTTGTAAGGGGTTTTGGGCCAAGAATATGATAACTACATAAGACTTAATTAATATTTTGTGACCGTGGACAAGTTAAAGGGTTAAGGTGTGGCAACGAGTATATGCATGTCTAGGACTGGGTCTAGGGAGAGCTTGGTACTTAAGCGGTCTGAATGACCCACCTCCTCTTCTCTGGAATCCTATCTGGTACATAGTATTTGTTCATCTTAGCTCGCGAGACTTGTTAGCGGGTCAAGGTAAGTGAAAACCATAATTAAGGGAAAATTATCGAAATGCCCCTAAGGTCAAAAATGACCAAAATACCCCTAGGTGTTGAATGTAAGTTTTATGGATGTGACATGCATACATATGATGTTCTGTTTAGGTTGCATATGGGGTGGGCACTATAGAACGGAGGAAGTATATGAGGATCACATGGTTGCTTGACAATCGTGGATCCACCGACGCCTTTTAAAGCCCAATATGTAAATGAAGGTATTTTCGCAACGGGGCTACCATTGGTGTGTGGGCTGGATTTATATCCCCACATGGTGTAATGGGGGACGGAGCTGGTGTGTAGCGGATGGATTATTGGGATGGGATTGCATTGCATGTTTGATGCATGATGATTTTTGAATGCTTGTTTTTCATCGAGGGTTGTACACACTGAGTTTGTGAAAACTCACCCCCTCTTTTATTTTATTTTCAGGTGATGCTCAGTAGGAGGTTCGATATTTGGAGGGACTCTGGGTGGCCAGCTAGCAAGACAATTTGGACTTGTTTTTTTTTTCATTTTAAAGCATATAAGTCTTTGATTATAAAGTTATTACAGGCTGGATTGTAATAAGGCCTTCCATTTTGTTATTATTTGGATTATTATTTTTATGTGATGTAATTATAACAAGTTGAATATGGTTTCTTAAACTATAGTATGTCTTTTCTACTTTTTCGCAACTAAATTTTTTTCATCAAATCATATGTTTTGAACAAGTGATTGAAAGGAGTTTTTTTTAATAATTAAGATTTTCTTTTATTTTAAGAAGGATTTTCAATGAAAACACGATTTTTGCTAAAACACTTCAATGTAACACGCTGAATTCGGCCATAACGTTTGGGCCGGGTTGGGGTGTTACATTTAGTGGTATCAGAGCCCAAGTTGCAAAACTCGGGCAGTGAATTGAGCCTTATTACTTGGTTTCTTTTTGTGTTTTAAAAAAAATATTTTTGATTGGATCACAATGTTTTGGAAAAAAGGAAATCTTGCTGAGCGGCACACCGAGTCTCCGACGTCGAACCAAGTAAGTACTTTTACTCTTAAATTTGTTTAAATTATTATACAGTAAACAGTTAGAGGGCTACTCTAGATGATGTTGTTAGAATGGAACCAAAGCCCGCAGAAAATTGAAGCTATAGAGGATTTTCAAAAACAATCTTCTCTTTATGTACTTCCATAAAACATCAGGTTAATTATTGAAACTAACTAAAACTTCATAAAATTTTTAATCCAGAAAATATGTGAATCGACGATGAGTGCTAGAACAGGTGCAAGAGGCTGTGGCTGAGGCCGCGAAAGTGTGAGGGCTGAATCGTCGGTATTGGGCAATATGCCCAATGTTGGAGTAGAAGAGGCCTGACCTCACCCGTAGCTGGAACTGGGCCGTATGATCGGACCGCGGGAGAAGATGCATTATCGCAAGCAATGCTAAGGATTTTGGAGAGGGTCACTAGGCCTAATAATGGCACGGGAAATCGGGGGTCCATTCTAGAACGACTTCGATCAAATGGGGCTGAGATCTTTAAGGGCGTGGCTGGTGTGGCTCCTAACGTGGCTGAATATGGGTTGGAGGCCACAGAAAGGATAATGTAGGACTTGGACTGTTCATCAGAACAAAAGCTGAAAGGGCAGTCTCACTGTTTAGGGAGGAAGCTTACTAGTGGTGGCTGACAGTGAAAGAGGGCAGCCAACCGGAGCGGGTCACTTCGGAGTTTTTTAAAGCTGCATTCTAAGGGAAGTATGTAAGAGCGAGTTATGTGGATGCTAGAAGGAAGGAGTTTCTGAACTTGACCCAGGGAAACAAATCGGTGGCAAAGTATGAGGTTGAATTTCTGCGCTTTAGTAGGTATGCAAGAGTTATGGTGGCAACAGACTATGAGCGTTGCGTTAGGTTTGTGGATGGACTAAGAGATAGCCTCAGGGTTTTGATAGCTCCACAAAGGGAGCGATTTTTGTGACAGCCCAAAATTGACCCTAGTCGGAATGTGGTCTCGGGACCATAAAACCGAGGCATAAAAATAATTAAAAATTTATTTTGATGCCTATAATATGTGTGTGCTCATGTATGACATTTTATGATGATTGATTTAGTGTTATAAAGGTGAATTCCACTAGAAAGGACTTAGTAGTGAACTTTGAAAGTACGATAGGGAAATGTGTGATGACTAATTAAAGCATGCATGCAAAATAATGGACTTGCATGTCAAATTCCCCTTTTTACAAGTGATGGCCGGCCATGACAAAGAGATATGGGCTAAACATGTCATGAAACATGTTTTGTTGGGCATTAGGGAGAAATAATAAACAAATAAGCATGGGTAAGAAAAGAATGAAAAAAAAATGTGTGTGAGAGAGTGGCATTCCCCCCCCTTGCCATGAGTTGAGAAAGAAGGAAGAAAAAAAAAATTGTTGTGTTCATCCATTTTCACTTCTTGGCCAAAAATACTAAGGAAAAAGAGGGAGGATTTTTGCTTCATGCTTGGTTTGGAAGAGATCTAGAAGGAGATTTGGCTAAGTTTGCATCAAGATTAAGGTATGTATGAGGTTGTGTTAGGAGTTTCATGCATGTTTTGGTTGCTAACTTGATGTGCATGTTAGCCATGGCTCAAATCTTTGTTATGCCATGGAAATGGTATTTGGCCAAAGTTGTTATGGTGATAAAGCCATTGCATGCTAAGTGTGAAGCTTGATGATGATGCATGCAATGATGGATTGTCTACTCTTGAGTAAGATTTTGAGTTTTCTTTTGTTTAATCATGATTGAAGTTGAAAAGGGCATGATTGTCATATTCGCCATGATGCATTCATGAGCATGGTTCATGCTTCTTGCATGTTAGTTAAAATTTGTGTTTTGGATGGCTATGGACACCTTGAAATTCAGCCATGCTCATATATGTATATATATGTTTGCACATGATGTTTTGGTTATGAATTAAGTGATGAATATGTTTGTTTAAAGAAGAAGATGTTGAAGAATGATTGTGAAATTGCAAGCACATTCGCCTAGCACACATATGAGTGCTTGATGCTATATTATAAGTTTTGAGCTACAATATGCAAAGCATTAACTAGTAAAATGCATGCTGTTTTTGTGAGGTATTAAGTGCATAATTGGCCTCAACATGTACATGAATATTCGGCCTTGGGTAGCCTATTGAAGGCCTTAGCTTTTCCTTGATGCTCGAATAAATTGTATTGAATTGCTTGATGTAGTATAAAATGTGCATGACCATTGTGTATTCAAGCTAAAGAGTGGCCATATGACCATTTAAACTCCTTGTCATATTCGCCATAAGCTAGCACAATGAGGTTTTAATAAATTGAATTTGTTTGAATTAGCTCAAGAGCTAAGAGGGCCACAATTGGACAAGGGAAGGAAAAAGTGATCGAATAGCCAGTAAAAGCCGTTCGACAACATCCGAGGTAAGTCCTCAAGAAGTGACCTTACTTGAATTATGTGGAATGAAATATGGATGTATTGATTATTGATTTATGTGTGTATGAGTATTGAATAATACCGGGCTAAGTCCCGAAAGGCGATTATGCTAGTGATTACAATTGTGTTTGAGCCTTAGTAACGAAAATGAAATATGTATGTCCAATGATTATTGATGTATGTGTGCATGAGAAATTGAATGATATCGGGCTAAGCCAGAAGACAATTATCTGGAAATTATATCCGGGTTAAGACCGAAGGCAATTCGCTAGTGGCTACATCCGGGCTAAGACCAAGGCATTCGTGCGAGACATTCTATCCGGGCTAAGACCGAAGGCATTTGTGCGTGGTTATATCCATTATATTCGAAGAATCTTGGGCTGGAGGTGAGTGTTGGTTGCTGTAATAAATTCAATTAATGCGCTCAAAAAGCCCAAAGAATAAGGTGCGTTTATATGTGCATTGGAAAGTCGACATGTTTGAGCAACATTCGCTCAATCGACTAATGAATTTCAGCTATTGAATTGATCGATACTTTGTGAAAGTATATAATGATGAAGTGTGAAGTAAGAATGACTATGTGAATGAGTATTAATGGAATGATGTATTTGGTTATGTGAATGTATTGCTTTAATTAAAGCTGATTATATTCCTTGAGACTTACTAAGCATAAAAATGCTTACCCCGTTGCTTTGGCTCTCTGTTTTATAGATTTCGCTCGATAGCAATCAGATTCGGGATCAATAAAGTCGAAGTCACCCACACTATCAACGCCTCTATTTTGGTATAAATTATTGGTTGAACTTTGGAATGGCATGTATAGGACTACCCCTTGTTGGTTTAAATATGTTGTGATGTATATGTGTACGGCCATGCGAAAATGGCTCGTAAAAGTGAAGTATCAACTTAGACTATTTGCGGTTTGTCTATATATATATGGTGTCATGATGTGACTATGGATTGGAAATGGGAATGATGGTCACATGATCAGCCATTGGCATGGTTAAAATGATCATATGTGAACCTATGTATGGCAAGACTAGTTGGTTCATGCAGACTACAAAATAGGTAAGACCTACCTTAAAAGCAGATCTTGCCATTGCAGATGGCGTGAATGTGAAAAATCACCAAAATTTGTAGGAATGGTATTAAATAGTGACTAAGCTATGTAAATGAACCTTGATGAGTCTATTTTCATATGGAAGAAGCGAAATGGTCGTAGGAGTTACATGGTAAGAGATATTAAAGCTATTGTGAGACAGGGCGAAGCGGTTTCGGGTCCCTGTCATAACTTTAAAAATTTACTATAAATTATCGAGAAAGAATTAGGAGTCATGCCTTATATATACAGTGAGATATTCAAGTTGTAACGCGAAGGTCGAGCGATCGATACACGTAACATGGGTGACTTTAACTAATAAACTGTACCAATTGGCTGACCAAAAATTCTAGAAATAAATCCATGGATGGATATATGAGTCTAAATTGTGGGAAAATTCTGAAACCGGTTTACGAGTTTTGAAACTCGAGATATGATTTTTAAGGCGACGGTGACGCAGCTTTTCCAGCCATTGGAAATGTCAAATTAGTGGGCAAAATATGTGGACTTGACTTATTAACCCTCGTGTCCATAAACCAAGCAATGGTCTCGGGTTCGGGTGTTACAATTTTATTGGTATCGAGCCACGGTTTAGTCGATTCTAGGACTACCGTGATGTGTTTGGGGTCTAGCTATACATGCCATTAAATGATGAATCGATAGTGTGGTGATTTCGACAATTTGACTTTGTGGTTGTTTATAGTAATGGATCCGATCCCAACCGAAGCGATAGTGATGATGTGGAGAGTGTGGCGCTGCTCCGCGCAAGGACAATGGCGGACTCACAACCTATGGCCGACAATCCGAATGATGAGGCTAGGCAAGCCTTTTATAGTGTGATGAGCGAATGGTTTAACCAATACATTCGAACTAACACGGCTGTTCCACAACCTCCATTCCCGACAAATGCAACCCCGCACCTACAATACCTCCGTTGGTGACCAAATAAGGTCAAGTAAGCCCCAATCGATAGGATTGAAAACATGGGGCCCTTGAATTTAAGGCTACGGATGATGATGATGCCAGGCGAGCTGAATTTTGGTTGGATAACACTATCCGGGTGCTCGATGAGCTATCCTGTACACCCGATGAGTGCTTAAAGTGTACCATCTCCTTGCTACGTGAGTCCGCCTACTATTGGTGGAGTACTCGACTGTGGTGCCTAGAGAGCAAGTGACTTGGGAATTCTTTCAAACCGAGTTAGAAAAAAGTATATCGATCAGAGATTCATCGACCAAAAGCGAAGGAATTTCTTGATCTTAAGCAAGGTTCTATGTCCGTTACTGACTACGAGCGAAAGTTTGTGAGGCTTAGCCGTCGCGCAAGAATGCATTTCGTCCGAAGCTATTATGTATGGCGCCGAGGATGGGCTGAATGATGATATAAGGATGTTCGTTGGCATTCTCGAGATCGAGAGTTCGTAGTACTTGTTGAGCGAGCTTGTAAAGCGAAGAGCTTAGAAAGGAGAAACAAAAACTGATGTGGGAACCGGAGAATTCGAAAGAGGTCCTCGGAAAGTCTCTTCAACAAGCATCGAAGAGATTTCGAGATGATGTGAGCGGTCTAGAGGCATTTCGGGCTTTTCTAGACGAGGACGCGATCGACCCCGTGACCACACGAGTCACTTGATCGCCATGATGGTGGAAATGATCGCCGAGAGAGGCGGAGTGTCCACATTGTGGCAAATGGCATTCGGGGAGTGTTGGTTTCATGATCGCTCCGCTATAAGTGTGGGTCGGCCGACCACTTTATGAAGGATTGCCCGAGGATGCATGAGCAGAATGTAAGTCGAGTGGAAACCGGGTGCTACCTTCGCCGAGGTAGGCCACCTAGAAATATGGGCAATGACGGTGGCGGTCGAGAGGATCTAGAGATGCTACCATCGATCCGAGGCTCGTGTTCTGCAAGGACTTATGCCATCTGCGCGCGTGAGGATCTTGCCTCTCCGGATGTCATTACGGTACTTTCACTCTTTTCAATACTAATGTGATTGCTTTGATTGACCTGGTTCTACTCATTCTTATATATGTGAAACCTTAGCATCCAAGTAAGACTTTGCCTATTGAGTCTCTTGAGTTTGTAATTCGGTGTCAAACCCCTTGGGTCATTACGTGCTTGTCAACAAAGTGTGCAAGAAAAGTCCCCTAGTGTTCCGAGGTTCTTGTTTTCGGCGGACTTGATGCTTTTGCCATTCGATGAATTGACGTTATTCTTGGTTTGGATTGGTTGACCATGCACGATGCGGTTGTAAATTGCAAAAGCAAGACTATCGATTTGAGGTCTTGCGAATAACGAGATAATTCGGGTTGAGCCTACGGACTTAAAGGGTTGCCATTTGTAATATCGCAATGTTGGCGGAAATATGTAAGAAAAGGGTGCGGCGTACCTTGCGTCGTGCTCGATGAAAAGGAATCGAAAAGAAACCGAATCGATGCCGTGGTTTGTGAATACCGGATGTTTTCCACGAAGAATTGCGGGTTTACCACTGTTCGGAAATAGAATTTGGCATCGAGTTGGTACCGGTACCACTCAATTTTGATAGCTCCGTATCGTATGGCACCAACGGAATTAAAGGAGTTGAAAGCTCGGTTGCAAGAATTGGTGGATAGAGGTTTTGCTCGCTTGAGTTTTTCGCCTTGGGGTGCGCCAGTGTTGTTCGTGAAGAAGAAGGATGGAACCATGCGGCTGTGCATCGACTATCGTCAACTTAATAAAGCGACGATAAAGAACAAATATCCGTTGCCACGTATCGATGACTTGTTCGATCAAGCGAAGGAGCCTCGGTGTTCTCGAAAATAGATTTGAGATCGGGCTATAATCAATTGCGAATCCGAGATTCGGACGTACCCAAGACTGCCTTCAGAATGAGATATGGTCACTATGAGTTCCTAGTGATGCCGTTTGGGCTCACTAATGCCCCTGCGGTATTTATGGATTTAATGAATCGGATCTTCAAACCATATTTGGATCGATTCGTAGTCGTGTTCATTGATGACATCTTGGTCTATTCAAGAAATGAGACCGAACATCTTTGAACACCTGCGGTTAGTGCTGCAAATTTTACGGATCGCAATTATATGCTAAGTTCAGCAAGTGTGAGTTACGGTTAAGAGGTTAGCTTCTTGGGTCATGTGGTATCTGCATCGGGTATTCGAGTCGACTGAATAAAATTTTAGCCATACTTAATTGGAAGCCTCAGAGAAGTATTCTTGAGGTTCAAGCTTTTGGGGCTTAGGTTATTACCGACGATTTGTAAAGGCTTCTCAACGATAGCCACGCCGATGTGGCTACTCCAAAAGGATGTTAAGTTGAATGGACGGAGAAATGCCAAAAAGTTTCAATCAATGAAAACTTATTTGGTGAAGCCCCAATTTTAGTACAACCCGAATCGGCAAAGAGTTTGTCATCTATAGTGGCGCCTCCTCCTTGGGTTAGGTTGCGTATTGATGCAAGAAGGTCGAGTTGTGGCCTATGCGTTGAGGCAATTAAAGCCACATGAGAAAAATTATCCGACCCATGATCTCGAATTGGCCGCCATCGTATTCGCCTTAAAGATTTGGCGACATTACTTATTTTGTGAAAGGTGCCATGTGTACTCGGATCACAAAAGTCTCAAATATTTGATGACCCAAAGAGACTTAAATCTGCGACAAAGACGTTGGCTCGAGCTGTTAAAGGATTATGAGGCGGTCATTGACTATCACGGGAAAGGCGAATGTGGTTGCGGATGCCTTGAGTTGTAAATCATTATTCACTTTACGGCGATGAATGTGCACTTATGCATTCGATCCGACAATGTGTTAGTGGCTGAATTGAAAGCCAAACCAAGTATTGACACATCAAATTCGAGAAGCTCGAGAAAGTCGACGACGAGTTGGTGCAAAGCGGATGAGTGTGTTCGAACAAGGATTCGGAGTTTCAAATCGATGATGACGATTGTTTGAGGTTCAAAGGTCGTCTGTGTGTTCCAAAGAATTCGGAACTCATTTCGATAATTCTAAATGAAGCCCATTGTAGCCGAATGGAAATCCACCGGGAGTGCGAAGATGTACAACGATTTGAAACGTCGGTTTGGTGGCATGGTATGAAGCGAGACATCTCGACTTTGTTTGAGATGTTTAATATGTCAACAAGTGAAAGCGGAACATCGGTGCCTTGGATTACTTGACCAATCACGATACCCGAGTGGAAATGGGATCGAGTCACAATGGACTTTGTATCCGGACCGCCATTGTCGACAAGTAAGAAGGATGCGGTTTGGGTCGTGGTAGATAGATCGACTAAGTCGGCTCACTTTGTCCCCGTCGCACGGATTTTTCAATGGACAAACTAGCGAATTATGCGTTTCTCAGTTGTGAGATTACACGGGTGCCTATTTCCATCGTGTCGGATAGAGATCCGAGATTTACCTCGCGATTTTGGAAAAAGTTGCAAGAAGCTTTGGGTACCAAGTTGCATTTCAGCACCGCCTTTCACCCCCAAACCGATGGTCAATCCAAGCGGATAATTCGAGATACTTGAGGATATGTTGAGATGTTGCGTCCTCGAGTTTAGTGGTTCATGGGAGCGGTATTTGCCGTTGATTGAATTAAACACAACAACGACTTTCAATCAAGTATTAAGATGGCACCCTACGAGGCTCAGACGGTCGTAAATGCCGTACACCATTGTTTTGATTGAGCTTGGTGAAAGCAAGATCTTCGGTGGATTTGATTAGAGATCTTGAATGAAAACGAAAGTAATCCGTGAAAGTCGAAGACGACCTCCGATCGTCGAAGTCGTCTGCGGATCTGAAGCGTAAGGATATCGAGTATCGGTGGGTGATAAAGTGTTTCTCAAGGTATCGCCTTGGAAAAAGATACTCGATTCGGCCGTAAGGGCAAGCTGAGCCCGAGGTTCATTGGGCCATATGAGATATCCGAAGCGAAGTCGGTCCGGTGGCATATCGTTTGATTTTGCCCCTAAACTCAAAAAGGTTCACGATGTCTTTCATGTTTGATGCTTGACGCTATAGATCCGATCCATCGCACGTGATTAGTCCATCGAAATTGAAATTCAAGCTAATATGAGTTATGAGGAAGAACCGATTCGTATCCTATCACGAGAAGTGAAAGAGTTGCGAAACAAGCGGGTTCCGCTAGTGAAAGTGTTATGGTTCAAGCACGGGATAGAAGAAGCTACTTGGGAGACCGAGAACTCTATGAAAGAGCGATATCCAAACCTATTTACGGTAAGATTTTGGGACGAAAATTTCTTAAGTGGGGGAGAGTTGTGACAGCCCAAAATTGACCCTAGTCGGAATGTGGTCTCGGGACCATAAAACCGAGGCATAAAAATAATTAAAAATTTATTTTGATGCCTATAATATGTGTGTGCTCATGTATGACATTTTATGATGATTGATTTAGTGTTATAAAGGTGAATTCCACTAGAAAGGACTTAGTAGTGAACTTTGAAAGTACGATAGGAAATGTGTGATGACTAATTAAAGCATGCATGCAAAATAATGGACTTGCATGTCAAATTCCCTTTTACAAGTGATGGCGGCCATGACAAAGAGATATGGGCTAAACATGTCATGAAACATGTTTTGTTGGGCATTAGGGAGAAATAATAAACAAATAAGCATGGGTAAGAAAAGAATGAAAAAAAATGTGTGTGAGAGAGTAGCATTCCCCCTTGCCGTGAGTTGAGAAAGAAGGAAGAAAAAAATTGTTGTCTTCATCCATTTTCACTTCTTGGCCAAAAATACTAAGGAAAAAGGGGGAGGATTTTTGCTTCATGCTTGGTTTGGAAGAGATCTAGAAGGAGATTTGGCTAAGTTTGCATCAAGATTAAGGTATGTATGAGATTGTGTTAGGAGTTTCATGCATGTTTTGGTTGCTAACTTGATGTGCATGTTAGCCATGGCTCAAATCTTTGTTATGCCATGGAAATGGTATTTGGCCAAAGTTGTTATGGTGATAAAGCCATTGCATGCTAAGTGTGAAGCTTGATGATGATGCATGCAATGATGGATTGTCTACTCTTGAGTAAGATTTTGAGTTTTCTTTTGTTTAATCATGATTGAAGTT
This sequence comes from Gossypium arboreum, assembly GCF_025698485.1. Classification (NCBI taxonomy): domain Eukaryota; kingdom Viridiplantae; phylum Streptophyta; class Magnoliopsida; order Malvales; family Malvaceae; genus Gossypium; species Gossypium arboreum. The sequence goes on from NC_069082.1 coordinate 34,958,331, forward strand.
GAAAAGGGCATGATTGTCATATTCGCCATGATGCATTCATGAGCATGGTTCATGCTTCTTGCATGTTAGTTAAAATTTGTGTTTTGGATGGCTATGGACACCTTGAAATTCGCCATGCTCATATATGTATATATATGTTTGCACATGATGTTTTGGTTATGAATTAAGTGATGAATATGTTTGTTTAAAGAAGAAGATGTTGAAGAATGATTGTGAAATTGCAAGCACATTGGCCTAGCACACATATGAGTGCTTGATGCTATATTATAAGTTTTGAGCTACAATATGCAAAGCATTAACTAGTAAAATGCATGCTGTTTTTGTGAGGTATTAAGTGCATAATTGGCCTCAACATGTACATGAATATTCGGCCTTGGGTAGCCTATTGAAGGCCTTAGCTTTTCCTTGATGCTCGAATAAATTGTATTGAATTGCTTGATGTAGTATAAAATGTGCATGACCATTTTGTATTCAAGCGAAAGAGTGGCCATATGACCATTTAAACTCCTTGTCATATTCGCCATAAGCTAGCACAATGAGGTTTTAATAAATTGAATTTGTTTGAATTAGCTCAAGAGCTAAGAGGGCCACAATTGGACAAGGGAAGGAAAAAGTGATCGAATAGCCGTAAAAGCCGTTCGACAACATCCGAGGTAAGTCCTCAAGAAGTGACCTTACTTGAATTATGTGGAATGAAATATGGATGTATTGATTATTGATTTATGTGTGTATGAGTATTGAATAATACCGGGCTAAGTCCCAAGGCGATTATGCTAGTGATTACAATTGTGTTTGAGCCTTAGTGTGAAAATGAAATATGTATGTCCAATGATTATTGATGTATGTGTGCATGAGAAATTGAATGATATCCGGGCTAAGCCGAAGACAATTATGCTGGAAATTATATCCGGTTAAGACCAAGGCAATTGCGCTAGTGGCTACATCCGGGCTAAGACCAAGGCATTCGTGCGAGACATTCTATCCGGGCTAAGACCAAGGCATTTGTGCACGTGGTTATATCCAGTTATATTCGAAGAATCTTGGGCTGGAGGTGAGTGTTGGTTGCTGTAATAAATTCAATTAGTACGCTCAAAAGCCCAAAGAATAAGGTACGTTTATATGTGCATTGGAAAGTCGACATGTTTGAGCAACATTCGCTCAATCGACTAATGAATTTCAGCTATTGAATTGATCGATACTTTGTGAAAGTATATAATGATGAAGTGTGAAGTAAGAATGACTATGTGAATGAGTATTAATGGAATGATGTATTTGGTTATGTGAATGTATTGCTTTAATCAAAGCTGATTATATTCCTTGAGACTTACTAAGCATAAAAATGCTTACCCCGTTGCTTTGGCTCTCTGTTTTATAGATTTCGCTCGATAGCAATCGGATTCGGGATCAATAAAGTCGAAGTCACGCACACTATCAACGCCTCTATTTTGGTATAAATTTTTGGTTGAACTTTGGAATGGCATGTATAGGACTACCCCTTGTTGGTTTAAATATGTTGTGATGTATATGTGTACGGCCATGCGAAAATGGCTCGTAAAAGTGAAGTATCAACTTAGACTATTTGCGGTTTGTCTATATATATATGGTGTCATGATGTGACTATGGATTGGAAATGGGAATGATGGTCACATGATCAGCCATTGGCATGGTTAAAATGATCATATGTGAACCTATGTATGGCAAGACTAGTTGGTTCATGCAGACTACAAAATAGGTAAGACCTACCTTAAAAATAGATGCTGCCAGCTGCAGTGACGTGAATGTGAAAAATCACCAAAATTTGTAGGAATGGTATTAAATAGTGACTAAGCTATGTAAATGAACCTTGATGAGTCTATTTTCATATGGAAGAAACGAAATGGTCGTAGGAGTTACATGTTAAGAGATATTAAAGCTATTGTGAGACAGGGCCAGAACGGTTTCTGGGTCCCCTGTCGCAACTTTAAAAATTTACTATAAATTATCCAGAAAGAATTAGGAGTCATTCATTATATGTACAGATTCCATTTTGAGTCTAGTTTCATTAGAAACAAACGGCACCAGTATTACAGCCCTGTACAGTGAGATATTCAAGTTATAACGCGCGAAGGTCAGAGCAGTCGATCCCTGTAACATGGGTGACTTTAACTAATAAACTGTACCAATTGGCCCGACCAAAAATTCTAGAAATAAATCCATGGATGGATATATGAGTCTAAATTCAGGGAAAATTTACGAAACCAGTTTCCAAGTTTTGAAACTCGAGATATGATTTTTAAGGCGACGGTGATGCAGTTTTCCAGCCCGACTGGAAATGTCAAATTGGTGGGCAAAATATGTGGACTTGACTTATTAACCCCTCGTGTCCGACACCGGCAATGGTCTCGGGTTCGGGGTGTTACAATTTTTCTCATAGTTGGTGGAAAAAGCAAATATAGCAGAGGAGGTGAAGCGCACAGAGCACCTAAATCGAAAAAAAGAAAGGAGTAAGAGTAAAAGGGAGGCTAAGACTCCTGGTGTTGGACAGATGCCTAGGGCTAGAGCCAGAGTTCATGGGCCAGATAGAGAAGGTCCCCTTGCTGTTAATCTAGGGGTGCCACTTTGTGCTGATTGTGGGAAAGGTCATGTAGGCGAATGTTGGAAGAGGACAGGAGCTTGTCTAGCTTGTGGATCTATGGAGCATAGGATCATGAATTGCCCTAGAATGTCAGCTCAAGTGCCAGTCATGGACCGAGTGGTGTACAACCACCGAGGGGTGGTCAACTATCGCCTAGTGGCCGTTATCAGGCCAGGGGTGGAAATGGTTTGGGTCGTGGAGCACCAGGCAGAGCTACTGGTCATGCTGAGGTGAGGCAACCAGCTTTGGTCTATGCAGCACGTCGTCAAGAGGATGGAGACGCTCCAGAGGCGAATAATGGTATGTACTTACCCATAGTGTGCTATTTACCTAAGTTTGAATTAGAGTGCATAGTGGAAGTGTGGTGTGGTAGTCTGTGTTAGTAGTTGGAAATTTCGAAGACGAAATTTCTTTTAGGGGGTAGAGTTGTAACGCCCCAAAAATTCCAAAATACAAAAATCTCGAAATCCCAAACTTTCTTTGTTTTCTGTTTTGATAAAAATTGTGCTTTGTGTTCCTAGCCAAGTGATAATTATAGTAGGTCTTAATTAAGGTTTGAGTTCGAACTTAGGGAGTAAATGAAATTATAGTTTAATTATTAAAAGGACCTTGTTGGCAAGTAGTTGGGCTTTTAAATAAAGATAGGGAAAAATGACATCAAAAAGCCTTGTGGAAGAGTGGCTAAGTGACACCACTTAGAGTGTAGGGAGGTGGCGTTAGTGGCTAGCAAGGAGATCCAAGGTTCGAATCCTAGCTTAGTATTTTTAGAAGTTTAATTTTGGCCTTCTAGAAGGTTGGAAGTGGCGTGCAGATGGACTCTAAGGGGAGTGATCAGAAGAGAAATTTGAGGAAAGAATCAAAGGGTTATCAGGGAGAAAAATGAGGAGATGAGAAGGGGGAAGTGATAGAGCCAAATGGGGAATTGAGGGTCAGGCAATTCGACTATAAGGGCTATAAATAGGTGTCGAATGCAAGGCTGTCAGGCTAATGCCAAAATCTCTTCCACTTTGTTACCGAAAACCCTATTCTCTTCAAGATCCAAAAAGCCAAAACATTGCTTCCTTGTTTCTTTTCTTGTGCCGATTTCTTCTTTATTCCCTTGGTTCCAAATAAACCTTGTTCATCATACCAAGTTTGAAAGCCGAATAGCCAAATCTTCCAAGGGTCGAATACTCTTTGACCGAATCTAGTGTAAGTGTTTGCTATTCTAGTCAGTTTTTGCTAAGGTATCGATTATTGTTCTCACTTCTTCTAATCGGTTTTTGGGTAAGAATATGTATCGAATTTCAGTTTTTGGATCCCTGCCGATTTGCTTTTCAGGTGAGAGACTTTGGTGAGTACTCTTAATCTTAGTTGGCCGAATGGTCATAGTTAAGGTAAAGGGACTTGTGTTGGATATGAGTCACCTATTATCCTGGTTTTAATAGTTAAGATTGTTGCAGATCTAGGAGTTGCTCGTGGTTAGTGATTAAAGAAGTGGTTGTTATACTTGTTGCGCAAGGTAAGGTGAAAGGTGAGGTTTCGGTTTTAGTATAAGATATTTATTAAGCATGCAATTAATTGAAGGGTGATATCGTTTGTAGGTTGGGGACTAAGGGAATTACAGCACGTTTGCTTACCAGGTGTGTACATACACTGCACACACACTATGAATTGGCAAAAGTCGAAATGCCGAAAAGCCGAATGTTTGGCTATGATAGTCTTGCGAGTGCGCGAACACTCGTAAGGGGGACACCAATAGGTTGCCTGAGACCCACGGGCGATTCTATGGACTTGGGTTGTGATTTGGCCATACGGGCCAAAATGGGCTCGATGGGCTGTTGGGCCCATAGTAGGCAAAAACTGAATATTGATGCTATGTGATAGGAATTTGTATGTGAGCATGAATATGAATGTGACTGGGCCTAATGCGCCATATAAATGTGATTTGGGCCTAATGGGCCATATGCAGATGATTTGGGCCTAATGGGCCATATGAATATGATTGGGCTTAATGGGCCAGATACAGGTATGTGAATTTGTTTGGGCATTGTCAGGGGTTTTGGGCCAAGTATTTGATAACTACATAGGACTTAATTAATATATTACGATCGTGGACAAGTCAAAGGGTTAAGGTGTGGCAACAGGTATATGCATGTCTAGGACTGGGTCTAGGGAGAGCATGGTACTTAAGCGATCTAAATGACCCACCTCCTCTTCTCTGGAATCCTACCTAGTGCATAGTATTCGTTCATCTTAGCTCACGGGACTTGTTAGCGGGTCAAGGTAAGTGAAAACCATAACTAAGAAAAATTTATTGAAATTCCCCTAAGGGCGAAAATGACCAAAATACCTCTAGTTGTTGAATGTAAGTTTTATGGATGTGACATGCATACATATGATGTTCTGCTTAGGTTGCATATGGGGTGGGAACTATGGAATGGAGGAAGTATATGAGGATCGCATGGTTTCCTGACAATCTTGGATCCACCAACGGCTTTTAAAGCCCAATATGTAAATGAAGGTAGTTCCGCAATCGGGCTACCATTGGTGTGTGGCCTAGGTGGGTCAATATTTATATCCCCACATGGTGTGATGGGGGACGGAGCTGGTGTGTAGCGGATGGATTACTGGGATGGGATTGCATTACATGTTTGATGCATGATGATTTTTGAATGCTTGTTTTTCATCAAGGGTTGTACACGCTGAGTTTGCAAAAACTCACCCCCTCTTTTATTTTATTTTCAGGTGATGCTCAGTAGGAGGTTCGATGTTTGGAGGGACTCTGGGTGGCCAGCTAGCAAGACAATTTGGACTTTTGTTTATTTCATTTAAAGCATATAAGTCTTTGATTATAAAGTGATTACAGACTGGATTGTAATAAGGCCTTCCATTTTGTTATTATTTGGATTATTATTTTTATGTGATGTAATTATAAGAAGTTGAACATGGTTTCTTAAACTATAGTATGTCTTTTCTACGTTTCTGCAACTAAATTTTTAATGTGGCTTATTTTCATCAAATCATATGTTTTGAACAAGTGATTGAAAGGAGTTTTTTTTTTTATAATTAAGATTTTCTTTTATTTTAAGAAGGATTTTTAATGAAAACACGGTTTTCACTAAAACACTTCAATGTGACACGTCAAATCTGGCCATAACGTCCGGGCCGGGTTAGGGTGTTATATTTTACCATGTTCAGAATACATACGAAACATGTTTTCGATGAAAACAGAGGAGCTAGACGTTTGTAGGGTACATGTACGAACAACCGATGAACTTCTACAAGTCTTGGAGAGACCAAATTAAACCCATGTAGTCACACAACTACTCCAGGGCATGACACACCCATTTTAGCCTAGGAATGATTTAATTCATTGTTGTGTCGAGCCACATCCTACCTATGGCATGACACATTGTAACATTCTAAATCCAACCAAGTATATCAACCCGAATTCGCACATTAGCCACCAAAGTGACTTTCTATTAACTCCTGACCTAACCTCTAACACACCACTTTCTAACAACAAATAATGTGTTAAAGTATAACACTACAGTAAAATTATTTCATACAAAAAATATAAGCATGCAAGCTTTACAAAATATCAAAGGAAATTTTCGTATGTCAACAGTAAAAGACTTAGGAGTTCACAAAAAACAAATAACATAAGTTTGCATACAATAATATAGGTTCTCTAAACATCAATAGTTCACATAGTACTTAAGTTCGCAATTTACAATAGCCATAATTGTCGTAAATACCCTCAATGTTTATGGGTTTTTGGGTTTGAGCCCTTAAACTTTTTCTTAATTGACACCCTCAAACCCTAAAACCTAAACATAAACCATAAACCCTAAACCCTACTCGGTCGAAGCATTCATCCTAGATGAGTCGAAAAGGTATAATTTTGATTAAGTTTTTATTTGATATCACAACAAAGTTATTATTTTGGAATTCTTTTTTAAACTTTGGTTTTTCTCTAAATTTATTTTCCGTCATGTTTCCCAAATATGGTTTTCCAATATGGAGTCATTACATTAAAATTTTTTTGTTTTGTTCAATTAAGTGATTTTGTTTGTTTTGTTCTTGTTTTTTTTCTATGTTAGTTATTATTTTGTTTTGTTCAATTGAGTGGTGTTTTGTTCAAAGAACTGGTCGGTCTAGATGCTAATGCTGCCACCCCTTCAAAACCATCGACTTCGACGAGTTGTACTCTGATTTTATTGGATGATGACGAAAGCCCAGTAGATAGTGATTTAAAGGATCCTTTTATTCTACCTTTAACTAATAGACATACACCATCAGTTTGAACTGATTTCACAAGAAAGCGAGTTGGTGATGCCATAAAAGCCGAGTGCAACCATTGTTCCAAGCTTCTTATTGATAGAAGAAAAGCTGGAACAAACCATGTAACACCCCTATCCCGTGACCATCGTTAGAATAGGTAAAGGGTGTCACCGGACAAACAGAGCATTTCCGAACAACACAGCTTCACAAATATCATATAACATTAATACATTTGCATTCATCAACAATTCATCCATTAAAATGGTCTATGAGACCTAAAACATACATTTAAGGAAGGTCGGGACTAAATCAAACCCTTTTAGAATTTTCAGAACTTAATCAAACTTTTCAAAACTGACAAAGTGACACGCCTGTGTGACTAGGCCGTGTGACTCACACGGGCACAAAGCACGCCCATGTACCCAACTGTGCCAAAAAGAGGTCCTATACTGACTTTTTAACACTGCCAACAGACAAGGCCGTGTGCCATGACTGTGTAAAATTTAGGTAGCTACTGACTTTTTCACACGGCCACAAGGCATACCCGTGTTCCCAGGCCATGTGGCACAATGCAGGCTTGGTTTAAGCCAATTTTCCACCACATATGGTTCCAATCCTACAAGTATTAATATGCAACAATTATACTAACATTTCCAACCAATTCCATGTTCAAATATGACCAAAACACATTAGAACTTGGCACATTACCACATACACCAAAACAATACACAAACATATCATTTGCTAGCCAATTCAAATGGCAAAACTTTTATACAATTCAAAACTTAATACATAGACATTCTAGCCTATACATGCCATACTTAGCAATATTTACACTTCAAGAGTACCAAATGAGTTTGATAGTGTGGTGACGATCCTCGACTATCCCTGAGCCTTCAGTAGCTACGAAAACTGAAATATAGACAGAAATCACATAGAGTAAGCTACGAAGAGCTTACTAAGCCAAACACAAATGGTCTAATTACTAAAGCATATATATTTATTTCAAAACAACAATAAGAATTCATAGCCATTTCTCAGAGTTGTTCATAAACTTAACCATGCTCATTTGCTTGTATGCATATTATATTCATTTCCATGATTCTGAACCTACTTCCCAGAAATAGAGTCTTTCATATTCAGAAATTAAGTACGATACAAACATAGCTATATAGACTACATATTTCACATGTTCATTTTCATATCTCATACTTTGACTTCAGACGGTTAAGAAACGATACAAATATTCATAAACGAGCATAATGCCAACGTCCCAGACATGGTCTTACATGTAATTTAGTATCGATGCCTCTATCCCAGACAGGGTCTTATACGAAATCAGATACGATGCCTATGTCCCAGACATGGTCTTACACGTAAATTTCAAATCGATGCCTATCCTAGACACGGTCTTACACGATAATTCAGATTAATACCAATATTCTTTTATCACGCTTTCAAGGCTGTCCAATGTAGATAACAATTTATAAACACAGAATTTAATCAACTTAACACATAAGTGTAGTTTGACTTACCTCGTACGGATTTCGGACAAAAATGAGTCGACTATTCGACTACTTTGGACTTCCCTCGATCTAAGTCTGATTTTCTTTGTTCTTGATCTAATATAGTTCAAATTCAACCATTCAATCATATATTTCTTTCAAAATAGTCCATGAATACATATTTAGGGCACTTTACAATTTAGCCCCTATAAATTCAGATTTTGACAGTTTAGTCCATTTTTCACAAATTCACAAATATACCAAATTCACCAAGACTATAACTTGGCCAAATATACATGGCTTCCATATAAGCCCATACAACATGTTTAATTCACAAATTAATCCTTTAAAACCTCATTTTCACAAATTAGCTCAATTAGCTCATTTCATCAAAAATTCAAGAATAAAACATATAACCCATCTAACAAGCCTTCATAATTCATCTAAAAACATCACAAAACTCATGATATCAACAATGGAATTTCATGAAATCTTTAACAGAAATAGAAATTCGAACATGGGCTTTGAAGAACACAAAGCAACGATCACAGAAACATAGAAATTATAAAAAAGGGCAAAAATTCATACCTTAATGTATCAATCAAAGTGCCGAATATACAAAAGCTTCAAACCTTTCTTTCATTTGCTAATTTTCGGTTAACATGCATGAGAATAAGGCCATCTTTGTTTTTTTTTCATTTTTTAATTAACATTATTATCTATTTTCCCATTTTGCCCTTGTTAATAGAACATAAATTTCCATCTACTATTGCCCATAATTGTCCACCATTTAAACAAATGGTACAATTGACATGCAAGGACCTTTATTTTAAAAGCCAAGCCGAATAGGTGTTTTATCATCTAGCACTCAAGTTTTGCACTTTTCGCGATTTAATCCTCTTTCAAAATTAAGCACATAAACAGACAAATCAAATCACAGAAATTTCACAGATGCAAATTCTCATATCGTAGACACAGAAAATAATATTAAAATATTTTTCAGACTCAAATTTATGGTCCCAAAACCACTATTCCGACTAGGGTCAAAACCAGACTATTACAATTCTCCCCCTTTAGGGATTTTCGTCCCCGAAAATCTTACCGTTAAGTAAATTCGGATATTATTGTTTTATTGCATTTTCATGCTCCCATGTAGCCTCTTCTACTCCGTGTCTATGCCACAGTACTTTGACTAACGGAATTCTCTTATTACGTAATTCTTTAATCTCACGAGACAGAATACGAATTAGCTTTTCTTCGTATGTCATATCTGAATGGATTTTAATATCAGACGGAGAAATTACATGCGAAGGATCAGATCTATATCGTCGAAGCATCGATACGTGAAATACATTGTGAATCTTTTATAACTCAGACGGTAATCTTAATCTATAAGCAACCACCCCAACTCACTCAATGTTTTTATACGGTCCGATGAACCTCGGGCCCAACTTGCCCTTTTTACCGAATCGGAACAGTTTCTTCCATAGAGATACTTTCAGAAACACTTTATCACCAATCACATATTCAATATGCTTTCGTTTTAAATCCACATAAGATTTCTGACGATCAGAGGCAGCTTTCAAACTATCTCAGATTATTTTCACTTTATGTTCTGTTTCTTTTATCAGATCAACCCCATAAATCTTATTCTCACTGAGCTTAGACCAGTATAATAGAGTTCTACAATTTCTACCATATAAGGCTTCATACGGTGCCATTTTAATTGTAACGCCCTAATTTTCGAGATTTTTCGAGTTTCTGTGATTTTTGGTAAATTTTGAAATTTTGGTGTTCTGAATATTGGAATTGTGTTTAAATGTGTTAGTGGGCCTTTAGAAGGCCCAAGCCTAAGTTAAACATGGTAAAATATCAAGGTTGGATTTTAAGTGAATAGGAGACTTGGTTAAGTGGGCTTTTATGAAGAACTTCGTAAATTACGACACAAATAAGGCCTTGGTAAAGTGGCAAGGTGGCGCCACTAAGTTCCTAAAAAAGAAAAAGGGTGTCTGGGAAGAAATTAAAGGTCTAGGGTTGAAGTTGCAAGGTAGGCATATTGTTACTTTTTAATTTTAGGCATGTGTCGGGCATGTGATCACTTAAGTGAATTTCGGCAAGGGCCGTAGGGAGGTTGAGCCGATTGTTTTAGTTGATATTAGGGTTAGGTTCTTTTCTTTTTCTATCTTGGAGAATTAGGGTTAGCCACCTGAAAGCTTTCACTGTCATTCATCCTTTCTGAATTCACACAAAAATCGAAAACGCAAATTCCTTCTCCTTAGTGCCGATTTTTTCTTCCTCTCTTCTTCCTCCATTTTCTTTCTTCCTTTTTGCTTTTTCTTCTAGTAAAAACCTTCTAATCACCTTACTCACCTCCTCTGTCAATCTCATCCTCCACAAAACCTCCATAGCTGATTGCCATAAAAGTCGAAATCTCGAAAACTCACTTCTTGTGCCGATTACTCCAAGCCAAAATCCTTTTGTTATTTTTGTTCTTTTGATCAACTTTCATCTTCTCTAAACCCTTAATATCTGTTGGCAACATTACTTCAAAGTTATAGCCTTAAATCATCATCTTCTTCATCACTCAAAAAGCTGAAATACCATAGATTTAGGGACTTATAGCCGAAACTTCAGATCTCCTGGATTCAAGTTCTACTATCATTTAGAGGATAGATCTGTATCAGATCTACGTATAAATCAAAGAGGAATAAATGGTAAGTGCTCTTCACCTCAGATCTAGTCTTATTTTACAATTTAGAAAAGCCGAAGTCCCTAAAATCTAGGGAGGCTGTCGATTTGGGCATAAGGCTTTAAGGGTCTTTAACCGACGATTTCTTTTGGTGATTAGTGTCTTCTAGAGGTTTGATCGAGGGCTTGGATCTTTGGAACAACTAGAATTAGATCTAGTCGTCGCTTTTCGACAAAAAGGTAAGATTCTAAAGGCTTTAGGGGCATGGTTTGAATATGGGTTGCTAAATATTGGGATTGGTTGTTGTGGGTTACAATCTAAGAATTGTGGTAATCAATTGTAGGACATCATAAGGGATCTCAGTAACAGTTGTCATGAAACAGGTGTGTATCGAACACCCTCTTATAGTTCAATTCGGCAAAAGCCGAAATGTCGAAATTCTGGCATTTCGTGGGCTTGTGAGTGTGCGAGTGCTCACAAGACGTTTAGAAATCATTAGATCTGAAATTGAAAAGTGGTAAGTTAGTCGTGTGTGAAATTTCGTGCCCTTCGGTAATTGAGCCTCGATAGGCTAAAATTGGGCCCAATGGGCTTACGGGCCCATACGGGTAATAATAAAAAAAATGTATAATATAAAAAAAATAGGCTATAATATGTTCTGTTAGACTGTAGAATCGAAATTGCTTAAACCGGTAAACTGGTCATAAAACTTGAATTAAATAGGCTTAAATTGCTAATGGACACTGTAGGGCCCATTGAGGTTTTAGGGCCCAATGGCTAAAATTGTGAAATCGGGATAAATAAATTATTGTGATGACAAATGGGCTAGTATGGACTGTAACATTCATGAGAACCCTTAAAACTAATAAAAGTACTGAAATACCTTTATAGGTGGAAAGTTTACAATTTTACCCCTAGGAGCAAAATTATTGATATACCCCTAAGGTTAAGGTTGACCTGAATGCATGTTTGACTGTTACTATTTACTACATTCCATGTTATTATTATCTGATGCATGGGACTGGGTTATTGATAGAGGAAGTACTGAAAGTTGCTTGACTACATACTAGAGTCTTTGCCTCAACTTATCGATATCTGGCGACTATCTTTGCAAGCTGTGGAGTGTAGGCACAGGTGGGTTGAGCTATTCCCACATGGAGTGGAGGTTGATGCAATTGGAGTGTAGCGGTTGGTTATAGGTGGTTGGGCTTGTATACACGAATATGTACATTACGTTACGGAATGGGCCTCTGAGCCATCTTGTTATTTGAAAAGGGACTAAGACCCAGTTTATCATATTCTGAAAAGGGTTTAGGTACAAATGGAATGGTCGGTTTATCATATTATGAAATGGTACGAATGGAATGGCCGGTTTAGGTACAATTTGGTAAATGGAGAAATGGGGTTGAAAAAAAAGTGTAAACAAGAACTAATACCGATTTGGTATCGACCCGTTGTTTATAGGCTCTTTTAGTTCGGTTTGGGTTTGGTAAAGGAAAAACCTCGACCGACTATCTAACAAGATAGGAACCTCGGTATGTTTGAACGCCACACTACGAGTAGTGATAAGTTCAGTTTCGACAAAGAACAACGGTTGACACAACTAGAACGCTAGGAAGCCAATCGAATCTTTGAACGAAATTTGAGAAAAGTTTTGCCTCACAATTTTGGCAGCATAATATTAACATAAGTCCAAAAGTTTTTTTATAAAGAAAAATAGCAAGTATTTATAGCTTAAAGACTAGCTAACCGAATAGGCACTTTACATACTTAATAATTAAGTAAAAGTCTCATGAATTCATCTTGAAAATTCTAGAAAGAAGTCCTTTGATGTTCATGACCAGATTCGGCTATGGTGGAGATGTCTTGAAGGTTCTTCATGCTTAAGGAAATGAATCATGAATGAGAAACTCCCTTGGACATTAGTTAGGTTCGACCAACTTGAGTAATTGAGGCAATCAATTCATGTTGTTTGGTGAAAAGTTGGGAATTAATTGAGGAGACTTCATGAGCCAAATTAAGTGTGAATGCCGATTCTTGAAGAGTCCATAGGTGTGAGGACTTTGAATTGAAAGGGCATGCCATGTGAACGTAATGTGAACGGAATTTTAAGGTTCATGGAGGGAGATATTCGGCCACATGTAGGAAGTAATGGGAAGCCTCATTTTAGCCGAATAGTCACTTGGAAAATGAAGAAGTAGCACACCATACATGAATGGAAACATTCATGAACCTTGAACACATTGAATGTGGCCATACATGCACTTAGCCGAACATGCACCTAGGAGATTCAAAGCTCTTAACCGTACATGCACCTCCAAAAAGACATGTTGCTTCATGCTCCATATGTCCATTGAGTTTCTACAAGAAAATGTGAGCAAAATTAATTCAAGCTAATGTGAACACAAATGTAAACATTAAATTGGTTATGACAAATTAATTATCATCAATAAACACTTTTAAGACATATTTAATAAAACTAATGTGAACTAAATTTAATATGTGGTTTATTAATTAACTAATTAATGAACTTATTAAAAAATTTAATAGCAGTCAAATGAAGTCGAGTAGTCTTCATGAGCTAGAATTCAACTCATGAACTAAAAATCGAGTGGGCTTGGACTCATGAGTGGTAGTGAGTGGACCCAGTGGGAGGCTGAAGTGAGCTGATTCCAAGCTAGTGAGCTGGTTTGAGTTGAATGGGAACTTGCTTGAGCTGGTGGTGAACTCGATGAGTGAAATGGACTTGCAGTAGTTACATGGTGAGTTCAAGGAGCTGGAATCGACTTTCTCGGAGTGTCCTAATAGCGTTTCATTCCAAAGTTGAGCTACAAAAGCTGTGATAGACTCTTTAAACTTCTTGGCTCGAGCTCGAGTGACAGGACCTTGTGGTAGCACCATAGAATCCTTGCTCGAATTAGCTGAACCATGGGGCGCGATCGCATCACTCACCCCCTTTCTCTTCCATCCTTGCAGGTGAGCCCTAGTTGGTGGGCTTGGAGCTGGGTGGGATTCAGAGTGGCCACGGAGATTAAATTTCTGGTTTTAAATAAGTTTCAAGTAGCTTCCTTTTAAATTTCGTATTTATTTTTGATTATTTCTATTTTGGTTAAAGTTGTAATAAGGCCGCTCTATTATTTTTATTTTGGGTTTTTAAATTACTTTAATCATTTTCGACTTGAGATTCACATCACTTAAATTGATTCCTTGAAATTGGTTAACTCTGGGTTTATCAAAAATTACTTGTTTCAAACCGACACGACAATGAAACGTCTTCAAAACGAAACTTTTCAAGGTGCAACAAAAGTCACATTTTTCTAGACCCTTAACAATCGATAATTGATAGGACTCACACTAGTGAATCGGAACATTTCTCTTAAAACTTCATTAATGGTTTTTGCAAAGCTCACCCAAACTTTAGTAAATTAGGTAACTTGGTTAGTGGTAGGTAATGTGACACACCGGATTCGACCGTAACGTCTAAGATGGGTTTATGGTGTTATATTTAGTGGTATTAGAGCTCGGTTGCAACAACTCGGCTGTGGATCAGGTCCAAAAATGTTTTCAAAACTTTAAGCCCAAAAAGTGTTTTTTGGAAAAATCTAACTTTTTAAAATAAATTTTCTGGTTAAAGGAGATAATCTTCAAAACTTGGTTTCTTTAAATAAAATGTTTGAAAAATAGATTTTAAAGAGGCCTAAATCTTCTGAGTTTGTCTGAAATCTGATAAGGTGGAACACTGAATCCCCGGCACCAAGTCTGTAAGTATCTTTCTGCTCTATATATACTGTACTGTACTAAAAATAATACTGTAGATAGTACTGAGCCTTAGATATAGTACTATAGATAAGGTAGTATTAAGGCTACAAAACTGAGACTGTAGGGAAAACTAAGCCATAGGAAATTAAGACAGCAGCTTAACTGCGATTGCACGAGAAAAACTCTGAAACTTTATCTGTTCATAAGATATTCTGTAATAAACAATTGAAACAGTAAACTAATGTCATAAAATTCATAAACAGTAAACGGGAAAGAGGCCGTGGTCGAGGTTGAGGTAGTACTTAAGCTGGATCTTTGTCTTCTGAACATATGCCAGCTGGTGAGGCATGACCACCACCGGTGGATGCTAATGGGCCGTATGATTGGGTCGCAGGGGACAACGCTTTGTTCCAGGCCATGTTGAGAGTTTTGGAAAGGATGTCCGGAGCTAATGTCGGGCCCGTGAATAGGGGGTCTATTTCTGAGCCACTCCGGGCCAACAGAGCGGAGGTTTTTAGGGGCGTATCTGTAGTAGCCCCAAATGTGGCTGAGTACTGGCTGGAAGCCACGGAACGAATTATGGATGACCTTGACTTCTCGATGAAGCGAAGTTAAAAGGAGCGATGTCGTTGCTTTACGGACGAGGCGTGTCGATGGTGGATCAACGTGAGAGAGGTACCCAGTGAGAGGGTAACATGGGAGTTGTTCAAGCAGTCCTTCAAGGAAAAATATGTCAGGGCTAGCTATGTGGATGCACGAAGAAAGGAATTCCTGAACCTGACCCAGGGTAGTAAGACCGTTGTTGAATATGAGGCAGAGTTTCTGCGATTAAGCCGTTACGCTAGTGGCATTGTCTCCACTGAATATGAGCGCAGTGTTCATTTTGAGGATGGCCTCAGGGATGAATTAAGGGTGCTGATAGCTTCGCAGAGAGAGCGCGATTTTGCTGCACTGGTAGAGAAGGCTAAGATAGCCGAAGAGGTGAAGCAAGCTGAATGAAAGAACCGCGATAGGGATCAAAACCGATTCAGGAGGGATGCTGGACCAGCTGGTGCTGTAAACCAAAATGTTAAGAGAGCTAGGATGGAAGAACCAGTTCGAGTAGTTCCGGTGAACGCAGTTAGACCACAAGCTTGTGGAGATTGTGGCAGAGTGCATCTGGGGGAATGCTGGAAGCATACTCGGGCTTGTCTTCATTGTGGGTCAAAGGAACATAGGATCAGGGATTGTCCTAGGAGGCCAGCCCAGACTCAAGTGGCTGAACAAAGGGCTGTGCAACCAGCGCGAGGTGGACCGCCGCCACCGAAAGGTCGTGGACAAGGTCACGGTGGCAATGGCTGTGGACGTGGGGCACCTAGCAGGGGTGCTGTTAATGCTGAGGCTCGTCAGCCAACTTTGGTATATACTGCTCATCGCCGCGAAAAGGGTGACGCACTTGATGTCATAACTGGTATGTTTTTTATCTCTGGCGTACCTTATACTGCTCTGATAGATGTGGGGTCAACTCATTCATATGTTGCATGTGACATTTCTGGGGCATTGGGTGTACACTTTGAGGAGACTGTGTGTGGGGTAACTATGATAAGTCCTTTAGGTCACTCAGTTAAGGTAGAGAAACTCTTTAGGGAGGTGCCTTTAGAGACTCAAGGTAGGATTTTCTGTGGAGACTTGATGGAGTTATCGTTTGGAGAATTCGATTTGATTTTAGGGATGGACTGGTTGACCAAGCATAGGGCAACTCTGGATTGTGCAACTAAGAGGATGGTGTTAAGGACTGTCGAGGATGAAGAGGTAATGATTATTGGAAAACGAAGAGATTACTTGTCCAATGTAGTATCGGCTTTGAAATTTGAGAAACCGATCGTAAGGGATGTGAGGCATATTTGGCTTTTGTAAGCCAAGTGAAACTAAGGATCATTGTGGAGACGATCGAGGCTAATAGAGAGAATTCTGAGATGTTTTCCCAGAAGAGCTTCCTAGATTACCTCCGAATTGAGAAGTCGAGTTTGGAATCAATTTGCTGCCTGGAACAGCTTCAGTGTCCATCACACCCTATAGGATGGCACCGAAGGAGTTAATGGAACTAAAAGCTCAAATCCAAGAGTTGTTGGATAGAGGCTTCATTAGACCGAGTGTGTCTCCATGGGGAGCACCGGTCCTGTTTGTGAAGAAAAAGGACGAGACGATGCGTATGTGCATCGATTATCGCCAGTTGAACTAATTGACGATAAAGAACAAATACCCACTGCGTAGAATTGACGATCTATTTGACCAACTTAAAGGAGCTTTGGTATTTTCCAAGATTGACTTTCGATCTGGATACCATCAGCTAAGGGTAAAGGAAGTGGATATTCATAAGACAGCATTCAGAACTCGATATGGTCATTACGAGTTTCTGGTTATGCCGTTTGGGTTGACGAACATACGTGCAACTTTCATGGATTTGATAAATTGAGTATTCCAACCTTACCTGGACCGATTCGTGGTCATTTTTATTGATGATATTTTGGTATATTCGGAAACTGAGGAGAAGCATGATGAGCATCTACGTATTGTGCTGCAAGTGCTGAGAGAGAAGCAACTTTATGCAAAGTTTAGTAAGTGTGAATTCTGGTTGCGAGAAGTGACTTTTCTAGGTCATGTGGTTTCTGCCGAAGGAATTAGAGTGGATCCTCGGAAAATTGAGGCAGTTTTGGAATGGAAACCACCGAAGTTAGTATCAAAAATTCGAAGTTATCTGGGTCTTCCAGGCTATTACAGAATGTTTGTAGAGGGATTTTCTCTGATTGCTACGCCATTGACAAAACTATTAAGGAAAGGAGTAGCATTTGTCTGGGCTGAAAAACAGGAGAAAGCTTTTGACCAGTTGAAAAAGGTATTGACTGAGGCGCTAGTGTTGATTCAACCAGAGTCTAGGAAGGACTTCACTGTGTACAACGATGCGTCGCATGTGGGGTTAGGATGCGTACTGATGCCAGAGGGTAAGGTGACCGCTTATGCTTCGCGACAGCTTAAGCCTCATGAAGCGAACTACCCTACGCACGATTTAGAGCTAGCAGCAGTGATCTTCGCGTTGAAAATCTGGAGACATTACTTATATGGAGGAAAGTGTATTATATACACAGACCATAAGAGCCTAAAGTATGTGTTGACTCAGAAGGAGTTAAACCTTAGGCAATGAAGATGGATAGAGTTGCTTAAAGATTACGACTATTCGATTGAGTACCACCAGGTAAGGCTAATGTGGTGGCTGGTGCTTTAAGTCGAAGGGTTGTTGCTGATTTGAGAGCCTTGTTTGCACGTTTGAGTCTGTTCGAAGATGGAAGTCTGTTGGCAGGATTACAAGTGAGGCCTACTTGGACTGAATAGATTAAAGAAAAATAGTTGAAGGATGATTCGTTAGTTCTTCGGTTTCGGCAAGTTAAGAATGGTGAGAATGAGGATTTTGGACTAAATACTGATGGAGTTCTGTGCTTCCGTGGAAGAGTTTGTATTACGAAAGACCCTGAATCGAGGCGGTCAATTCTAAAAGAGGTCCATGGTAGACTTTGTGCTATGCATCCTGGAGGAAATAAGTTATATCGAGACTTACGAGAGGTGTACTAGTGGCCTGGACTAAAACGAGAGGTGACTGAATTGGTTGGGAAATGTCTGATGTGCTAGCAAGTTAAGGCCGAGCACCAATTGCCTTCTGGATTGCTACAACTGGTGAAAATTCCACTATAGAAGTGGGAGAGAGTAACTGTGGACTTCGTGAGTGGGCTACCTTTGTCACCCACCAAGAAAGATTCTGTGTGGGTACTGATTACTCACTGCAAAAGTTGGCCGAGTTGTATGTGGCGGAGATAGTGCGACTACATGGGGTGCCAGTGTCTATTATTTCTGATCAAGACCCTAGGTTTACATCTCGGTTCTGGCAGAAGTTGCAGGAGGCGTTGGGTACATGATTGGGTTTCAGTACTGCTTTTCACCCTCAGACAGATGGATAGTCGGAAAGGATTATTCAAGTTTTGGAGGATATGTTAAGAGGTTGTATCATCGATTTTCATGGTAGTTGGGAGGACTACTTGCCATTGGCGGAGTTTGCGTACAACAACAACTACGAAGCAAGTATTCAGATGGCTCCCTATGAGGCACTTTATAGGCGAAGATGTCGTACGCCTACCTGTTGGATGGAGTTGGGTGAACGACAAGTGCTTGGACCGAAATTAGTGGCAGATACTGAAAGTAAGGTTAAGTTGATAAGAGATCGATTAAAGGAGGCATCTGATAGAAAGAAGTCGTATGCAGATCTAAAGCGTAAAGAGATTGAGTTCGCTGTTGGGGATATGATTTTCTTGAAGAGAAAGGCAAACTGAGTCCGCGGTTTATAGGGCCTTATCGGGTTCTTAAATGGGTAGGGCCAGTAGCATATCAGCTAGAGTTACCACCGGAGTTGGACAGAATCCATGACGTCTTTCATGTGTCCATGTTGAGACGATATCGCTCGGGTCCTTCACATGTTGTGCCAGTGGAGGAGATTGAAGTAAAGACTGATTTGACCTTTGAGGAGGAACCCGTGCAAATTTTAGATCGAGAGGTTAAAGTTTTAAGAAGGAAGTCAGTTCCGTTGGTGAAAGTACTGTGGCGTAAGCATGGAAGGGAAGAGGCTACTTGGGAGTTAGAAGAGACTATGCGTCAACAATACCCTCAATTATTTTGGATCAGGTAAATTTCGAGGCCGAAATTATTTTTAAGGGGGTAGAGTTGTAACGCCTTGATTTTTGGGATTTTTTGGGTTTCTGCGATTTTTGGTAAATTTTGAAATTTTGGTGTTTTGAATATTGGAATTGTGTTTAAATGTGTTAGTGGGCCTTTAGAAGGCCCAAGCCTAAGTTAAACACGGTAAAATATCAAGGTTGGATTTTAAGTGAATAGGAGACTTGGTTAAGTGGGCTTTTAAGAAGAACTTCGTAAATTACGACACAAATAAGGCCTTGGTAAAGTGTCAAGGTGGAGCCACTAAGTACCTAAAAAACAAAAAGGGCGTCTGGGAAGGAATTAAAGGTCCAGGGTTCAAGTTGCAAGGTAGGCATGTTGTTACTTTTTAATTTTAGGCCTGTGCCGGGCATGTGATCACTTAAGTGAATTTCGGTAAGGGCCTTAGGGAGGTTGGGCTGATTGTTTTAGTTGATATTAGGGTTAGGTTCTTTTCTTTTTCTGTCTTGGAGAATTAGGGTTAGCCACCTAAAAGCTTTCACTGTCATTCATCCTTTCTGGGTTCTCACAAAAGCCGAAAACGCAAATTCCTTCTCCTTGGTGCCGATTTTTTCTTCCTCTCTTCTTCCTCCATTTTCTTTCTTCCTTTTTTCTTTTTCTTCTAGCCGAAACCTTCTGACCACCTTTCTCACCTCCTCTGTCAATCCCATCCTCCATAAAACATCCATAGCCGATTGCCATAAAAGCCGAAATCCTAAAAACTCACTTCTTGTGCCGATTACTCCAAGCCAAAATCCTTCAGTTATTTTTGTTCTTTTGATGAACTTTCATCTTCTCTAAACCCTTAGTATCTGTAGGCAACATTACTTCAAAGTTATAGCCTCAAATCGTCATCTTCTTCATCACTCAAAAAGCCGAAATACCATAGATTTAGGAACTTCTAGCCGAAACGTTAGATCTCCTAGATTCGAGTTCTACTATCGTTTAGAGGATAGATCTGCATCAGATCTGCGTAGAAATCAAAGAAGAATAAGTGGTAAGTGCTCATCACCTCAGATCTAGTCTTATTTTACAATTTAGAAAAGCCGAAGTCCCTAAAATCTAGGGAGGCTGTCGATTTGGGCATAGGGCTTTAAGGGTCTTTAACCGACGATTTCTTTTGGTGATTAGTGTCTTCTAGAGGTTTGATCAGGGGCTTGGATCTTTGGAACAACTAGACTTAGATCTATTCGTCGGTTTTCGGCAAAAAGGTAAGATTCTAAAGGCTTTAAGGGCATGGTTCGAATATGGGTTGCTGAATATTGGGATTGGTTGTTGTGGGTTACAATCTAAGAATTGTGGTAATTAATTGTAGGACATCGTAAAGGATCTCAGTAGCAGTCGTCACAAATAGGTGTGTATGGAACACCCTCTCATAGTTCAATTCGGCAAAAGTCGAAATACCGAAATTCTGGCATTTCGTGGGCTTGTAAGTGTGCGAGTGCTCACAAGACGTTTAGAAATCATTAGATCTGAAATCGAAAAGTGGTAAGTTAGTCATGTGTGAAATTTCGCGCCCTTCAGTAATTGGGCCTTGATAGGCTAAAACTGGGCCCAATGGGCTTACGGGCCCATACGGGTAATAATAAAAAAATATAGAATATAAAAAAATAGGCAATAAGTATGTTACATTAGTTGTAGAATCAAAAGCGCTTAAACCGATGGCGGTCATAAAACTTAAATTAAATGGGCTTAAATTGCTAATGGACACTGTAGGGGCACATTAGGGGTTTTAGGGCCCAATGGCTAAAATTGTGAAATCGAGATAAATAAATTACTGCGATGACAAATGGGCTAGTAAGGACCATAACATTCATGAGAACCCTTAAAACTGATAAAAGTACTGAAATACCTTTATAGGTGGAAAGTTTACAGTTTTACCCCTAGGAGCAAAATTACTGATATACCCTAAGGGTTAAGGTTGACCTGAATGCATGTTTGACTGTTACTATTTACTACATGCCATGTTATTATTATCTGATGCATGGGACTGGGTTATTGATGGAGGAAGTACTGAAAGTGGCTTGACCACGTATTGGAGGCTTTACCTCAACTTACTGATATTTGAGTAGCTATGCTGCAACTGTGGAGTGTAGGGCTAGGTGGGTTGAGCTATTCCCCACATGGAGTGGAGGGCTGGTACAGGTGGAGTGTAGCATTGGTTATAGGCTAGGTTGGGCTTGCATACACGAATATGTCATTCGATTCGAAATGGGCCTACGGGCCATCTTGTTATTGAAAAGGGCTAAGGCCCGTTTATAAATGATACGAAAAGGGCTTGACCCGATGCAGTGGTTATCTGAATAAGGCCTAGGCCCAATGGGCTTGAGTGACTTGGGCTTTGGATGGGTTTTCCATATACTTGAGTTTTCCAAACTCGCCTCTTTTCTTCCATCCTTGCGGTGAGCCCTAGTTGGTGGGCTTGAGGCAAGGGATTTGAGTGGCCACGAAGATTAAATTTCGGTTTTAAATTAGTTTCAAGTAGCTTCCTTTTAAATTTCGCATTTATTTTTGATTATTTCTATTTTGGTTAAAGTTGTAATAAGGCCGCTCAATTATTTTTATTTTGGGTTTTTAAATTATTTTAATCGTTTTCGACTTGAGATTCACATCACTTAAATTGATTCCTTGAAATTGGTTAACTCTGGGTTTATCAAAAATTACTTGTTTCAAACCGACACGTCAATCAAACGTCTTCAAAATGAAACTTTTCAAGGTGCAACAAAAGTCATGTTTTTCTAAACCCTTAACAATCGATAATGGATAGGACTCACACTAGTGAATCAAACATTTCTCTTAAAACTTCCTTAATTGTTTTTGCAAAGCTCACCCAAACTTTAGTAAACTAGGTAACTTGGTTAGTGGTAGGTAATGTGACACACCGGATTCGGCTGTAACGTCGAGGAAGGGTTTGTGGTGTTACATTAATGCTCGATTGAAAACTATTATTATAAGCAAATTCAATTAAAGGTAGAGATTGTTCCCATGCACCTTCAAACTTAAGAATGCAACATCTCAACATATCCTCGAGTATCTGAATAATCCACTCAGATTGACCATCTGTTTGCGGATGAAAAGCAATACTGAAATGCAATATAGTACCCAGAGCATCTTGCAATTTCTTCCAGAATCGCGATGTAAATCTCGGATCCCTATTTGACACAATCGATAATGGTACACCATGCAGTCTTACAATATCAGAAATATAAAGCTCAGCTAACTTATCAAGTGAATAATTAAACCGAATTGGAATAAAATGAGCTGATTTCGTCAAACGATCAACTGCAACCCAAATTGTATCTTTCTTTTTTGGAGACAGGGGTACACCCGAAACAAAATCCATGGTCACTCGATACCATTTCCATTTCGAAATCAAAATCGGTTGCAACAGACCTGATGGTACCTGATGTTCAGCTTTAACTTGTTGACAGATCAAACATTTAGAAACAAAATCAAAAATATCTCTTTTCATTCCTGGCCACCAGTATAATTGCTTTAAGTCGTTATACATTTTTGTACTCCCCGGATGTACAGAGAATCTACTACTGTGAGCCTCACTCAAAATCAACTGAATTAACTTTGGATTTCTTGGAATATAGAGTCTATCTCTAAATCTCAAACAATCATTAACATCAACCTAGAATTCAGAATCACACAGAGTTCGTTTAACTATCAATTCATTGTCAGATTTCTGAGCCTAACAGATCTGTTGTATAAACAAGGGTTTTGCTTTCAGTTCTGCTAAAATGAACCATCATCAGATAGATTCAAATGAGCGTTCATTTTACGCAAAGAAAACAATGATTTTTGACTTAAAGCATCAACAACAACATTTACTTTTCCTAGATGATAATCAATAACTAGCTCGTAGTCTTTTAACAATTCCAACCATCTTCTCTATCACAGATTCAAATCGTTTAGCGTCATTAAATACTTCAGACTTTTATGATCAGAAAACACATGACATTTCTCGCCAAACAGATAGTGACGCCAAATTTTCAGAGCAAACACAATAGCAACTAACTCAAGATCGTGTGTCAGATAGTTCTTTTCATGTTGCTTCAACTGTCTTGAAGCATAAGCAATGACTTTACCTTCTTGCATTAGCACACATCCCAGACCAATCAACGAAGCATCGCTGTAAATTATAAATTTTTTACCCAATTCAGGTTGTACTAATACCGGAGCTTCAGTCAACAAAGTTTTCAACTGATCAAAACTGTTCTGACACTTTTCTGACCACTCAAACTTCACATCTTTTGGAGCAATTTCGTCAATGGAGTAGCAATCATCGAAAAACCTTTCACAAATCTTCTATAGTAACCAGCAAGTCCCAGAAAACTACTGACTTTAGATAAATTTCTTGGAGGTTTCCAATCTATAATAGCTGAAATTTTGCTCGGATCAACTCAGATACCAGAGGCTGATACAATATGACCCAAAAAACTAACTTCTTGCAACCAGAATTCAAACTTACTAAACTTTACATACAACTGTCTATCTCATAGTGTCTGTAGCACTATCCTCAAATGCTCAGCGTGTTCAGATTCATTACATGAATAAATCAATATGTCATCAATAAATACAACAACAAATTGATCTAAATACGGTTTGAAAATTCTATTAATCAAATCCATAAAGATAGCAAGTGCATTCGTTAATCCAAAAGGCATAACTAAAAATTCATAATGCCCGTACCTTGTTGTAAAAGCAGTTTTTAGAATATCAAAGTCCTTTACTCGCAACTGATAGTAACTCGATCTCAAATCTATCTTTGAAAAAACATTAGCACTTTCAATTGATCGAATAAGTCATCGATCCTGGGTAGAGGGTATTTGTTCTTTACAGTCACTTTATTAAGTTAACAGTAATCAATACACATTCTTATTGTGCCATTTTTCTTTCTCACGAACAGAACAGGAGCACCCCAAAGTGAGAAACTCAGTCTAGCAAATCCTTGACCGGTTAATTCTTGCAACTGAGATTTTAATTCTTTTAGTTCAGTCAGAGCCATTCTATACGGAGCTATCGATATTAGAGTAGTACCAGGTACCAATTCAATGAAAACTCGACTTCTCGATTCGGAGGCAAACCAGGTAGTTCCTCAGGAAACACATCAGGGAATTCACAGACCACGGGCACCGATTCAATTTTCTTGTCATCCACTTTCAAATCTAACACATAAGCTAAGTAGGCTTCATAACATTTCTTTACATAATTCTGTGCTTTCATTGCAGATATCACAGCTAGTATCCCGTTTAGATCACTAGACTCAATTCGAATTATCTCATCATTTTACACCTTAAGTCAATGACTTTTCTTTTACAATTCACAATAGCATCGTGCAATGTTAACCAGTCCATCCCCAAAATTATATCAAATTCATCGAAAGGCAATAGCATCAGATCAGCAGGAAAAGAGGTATCTCAAATCATTAATGACAGTTCTTGCAGACTTTATCAACTAAAACACTCTTGCCTAAAGGGTTCGATACTTTAATTACAAATTTAGTAGACTCTACAGGCGAAGTCTTACTACGCACTAAATTCGTACAGATATAAGAATGCGTTGAGCCAGGGTCTATCAATGCAATCACAAAAGTATCATAAAGAGTGAAAGTACCAATAATCATGTTTGGAGACGAGGCTTCCTCATGAGCTCGGATTGTATAGGCCCTAGTAGGTGCTCTGGCCTCAGGTCTAACAGCAGTATCCCTAGTAGCTCTTTGATCACCACTTGTATTTCTCGTGTTTCTGGAAAGTCTACCTCTAGTTGAGGTGTTACTCTATCTCGGATTCTGTACATTCTCTTGCTCAGTAGGTTCAGAACAATCTCTTACAAAATGATCCAGGGATCCATATCGAAAACAGGCTCGGTCATTCAATCTACAATTTCTCAGATGTCTTTTACCACAATGTTTACACTCAGGTTTCTCAGATCGAACATTTCCAACACTTGCAACAGAAGTAACAGGGGCTCTGGTGTTTAAATACGATCTAGCTCGATCTCAATTAGAATGTCCCACATTAGTATTTGAATGGTTCTGATCATCTCGGAATTTCTTTAGTCCAGACTGAAATGATTTACTCGAAGATCTCTTTTTAGCATCTCTAGCTTCAGAATCAGCTTTTCTTTTTTCTTGGCTTAATTCTTCATCTTTACATGCTCGCTCAACGAGCACTACCATTTTTTTAATCTCCAAAATCCCCACTAGCAGACAGATATCTTCGTTTAATCCATCTTCATATCTTTTGCACATTATTGCTTCATTTGATACACATTCCCGAGCATATTGGCTCAATTTCACAAATTCCCTTTCATATTCAGTGACAGACATTCGACCCTGTTTAAGCTCGAGAAACTCTTTACGTTTCTAATCAATAAATCTCTAACTAATGTATTTCTTTCGAAATTCAGCTTGGAAGAAATCCCAGATAACCCATTCGCTCGGAACCATAGATATTAAAGTTTTCCACTAATGGTACGCCGTATCTCTCAAAAGTGAAACGGCACATTTAACACATTCCTCCGGATTCAAAGACATTTCATCAAACACCTGTATCGTATTCTCTAACCAGAATTCGGCTCTTTCAGCGTCATCATTTGTTGTAGCTCAGAATTCTTCAGCCCCATACTTCCTAATATTGTCAACTGGTGGTCTACTTGACTGAACTGGATTCATGGAAGTCATAACAAGAATTTGAAAAGGATTAACCAGGGGTGGAGGTTGTTGAACAGCCGGATTGGTTCTAATATATTGGGTGAACCAATCATTCATCATCTGATAGAAGGCTTGCTTAGCCTCGCTATCACGGCTGCTCTAGCAGGTCGAGAATCATCTTACACCGTCCCCTGCACGGGAGCAAGCGCATTACTCTCAACATCGTCAGCTATGGCTCTATTGGGATCCATTGTTATATTAAAGTACATTTCAAATGTCAAGATTCATCACACTATCACAGTTTCAGACATATGGCATGTATAGCTAGACTCACACACGCTATGGTAGTCCTAGAATCGACTAAACCATGGCTCTGATACCAATAAAATGTAACACCCCTATCCTGTAACCGTCTCCGGAATAGGTAAGGGGTGTCACCGAACAGACAGAGCATTTCCGAACAACACAGCTTTACAGATATCATATAACATTAATACATTTGCATTCATCAATAATTCATCCATTAAAATGGTCTACGAAACTTGAAACATTTAAAGAAGGTCGGAACTAAACCGAACCCTTTCAGAATATTCATAACTTAATCAAACTTTTCAAAACTGACACGTGTGACTAGGCCGTGTGACTCACACGGGCACAAGGCGCGCCCATGTGCTCCAACCGTGCCAAAAAGAGGTCCTATACTAACTTTTTAACACGGCCAACAAACATGGCCGTGTGCAATGACTGTGTAAAATTTAGGTAGCTACTGAATTTTTCACACGGCCACAAGGCACGCCTGTGTTCCCTAGCTGTGTGGTACAATGCAGGCTTGATTTAAGCCAATTTGCCACCACATATGGTTCCAATCCTACAAGTATTAATATACAACAATTATACTAACATTTCCAACCAATTCCATACTCAAATATGACCAAAACACATTAGAACATGGCACATTACCATATACACCAAAACAATACACAAACATATCATTTGCTAGCCAATTCAAATGGCAAAACTTTTATACAATTCAAAACTTAATGCATAGACATTCTAGCCTATACATGTCATACTTAGCAATATTTACACTTCAAGAGTACCAAATGAGTTCAATAGTGTGGTGACGATCTTCGACTATCCCCAACCCTTCAATAGCTACTACAACTGAAATATAGACAAAAATCACACAGAGTAAGCTACGAAGAGCTTACTAAGCCAAACACAAATGGTCTAATTACTAAAGCATATATATTTATTTCAAAACAACAATAAGAATTCATAGCCATTTCTCAGAGTTGTTGATAAACTTAACCATGCTCATTTGCTTGTATGCATATTATATTCGTTTCCATGATTCCGAACCTACTTCACAGAAACAGAGTCTTTCATATTCAGAAATTAAGTACGATACAAACATACCTGTATAGACTACACATTTCACATGTTCATTTTCATATCTCATACTGTGACATCAGACGGTTCAGAAACGATACAAATATTCATAAACGAGTATAATGCCAACGTCCCAGACGTGGTCTTACATGTAATTCAGTATCGATGCCTCTGTCCCAGACAGGGTCTTATGTGACACCCCGAATGTGACCCTAGTCGGAGAGTGGTTTCGGGACCACGAAACCGAGTCACAAGAATAATTAAGTGTTATATTCCGTACTTATTGTATGTGGAATTGGTACGCGTAAATATTTCGTGTCTCGATTTTTATTAATTAGGTGCTAAATTATAAGAAAGGACTTAGTAGTGAACTTTGAAAGTACGATAGGGAAATAGGTGATGACTAATTAAAGCATGCATGCAAAATAATGGACTTGCATGTCAAATTCCCCTTTCTACAAGTAATGGCCGCCATGACAAAGAAATATGGGTCAAACATGTCATGAAACATGTTTTGTTGGGCATTAGGGAGAAATAGTAAACAAATAAGCATGGGTAAGAAAAGAATGAAAAAAAAATGTGTGTGAGAGAGTGGCATACCCCATTGCCGTGAGTTGTAGAGAAGGAAAGAAAAAAATTTTGTTCATCCTTTCTTTGAGCCAAAACTAAGGAAGAAGGAGGATTTTTTTTGCTTCATGCTTGGTTTGGAAGAGATCTAGAAGGAGATTTGGCTAAGTTTGCATCAAGATTAAGGTATGTATGAGGTTGTGTTGGGAGTTTCATGCATGTTTTGGTTGCTAACTTGATGTGCATGTTAGCCATGGCTCAAATCTTTGGTATGCCATGGAAATGGTATTTGGCCAAAGTTGTTATAGTGATAAAGCCATTGCATGCTAAGTGTGAAGCTTGATGATGATGCATGCAATGATGGATTTTCTACTCATGAGTAAGATTTTGAGTTTTCTCTTTGTTTTATCATGATTAAAGTTGAAAAGGAGCATGATTGTCATACTTGGCCATGATGCATTCTTGAGCATGATTCATGCTTCTTGCATGTTAGTTAAAAGTTTGTGTTTTGGATGGCTATGGACACCTTGAAAATTGGCCATGCTCATATATGCATATATATGATTGCACATTATGTTTGGTTATGAACTAAGTGATGAATATATTGATTTAAAGAAGAAAATGTGGAAGAATGCTTGTGAAATTGCAAGCACAATTCGACCTAGCACACATATAAGTGCTTGATGCTATATTATAAGTTTTGGGCCACAATGTGCAAAGCATAAATTAGTAGATTGCATGCTGTTTTTGTGAGGTATTAAGTGCAAAATTGACCTCAACATGTACATGAATATTCGCCTTGGGTAGCCTATTGAAGGCCTTAGCATTTCCTTGATGCTCAAATAAATTGTATTGAATTGCTTGATGTAGTATAAATTGTGCATGACCATTGTGTATTCAAGCTAAAGAGTGGCCATATGACCATTTAAAATCCTTGTCATATTCGCCATAAGCAAGCACAATGAGGTTTTAATAAATTGAATTTGTTTGAATTAGCTCAAGAGCTAAGAGGGCCACAATTGGACAAGGGAAGGAAAAGGTGATCGAATAGCCGAAAAAAGCCGTTCGACAACATCCGAGGTAAGTCCTCAAGAAGTGACCTTACTTGAATTATGTGAGATGAAATATGGATGTGTATGATTATTGATTATGTGTGTATGAGTATTTGAATTCCACCGGGCTAAGTCCCAAGGCGAATATGCTAATGATATTAATTGTGTTTGAGCCTTAGTAACGAAAATGAAATATGTATGTCCAATGATTATTGATGTATGTGTGCATGAGAAATTGAATGATATCCGGGCTAAGCCGAAGGCAATTATGCTGGAAATTATATCCGGGTTAAGACCGAAGGCAATTGTGCTAGTGGTTATATCCGGGCTAAGGCGAAGGCATTCGTATGCGAGTTATTCTATCCGGGCTAAGACCGAAGGCATTTGTGCACGTGATTATATCCGGTTATATTCGAAGAATCTTGGGCTGGAGGTGAGTGTTGGTTGCTGAAATGAATTTAATTAGTACACTCGGACAGCCCAAAGGATAAGGTACGTTATATGTGCATTGGAAAGTCGGCGTGTTTGAGCAACATTCGCTCAATCGACTAATGAATTTCAGTTATTGAATTGATTGATGCTTTGCGAACTTATACAATGATGAAGTATGAAGTAAGAATGTGTATTAATGAAATGATGCATTTGGCTATGTGAATGTATTGCTGTAAATTATAGTTCATTATATTCCTTGAGACTTACTAAGCATAAAATGCTTACCCGTTGCTTTGGCTCTTAGTTTTCTAGATTTCGCTCGAGGCAATCGGATTTGGGATCGTTGAAGTCGAAGTCATCCACACTATCAAGCCTCCATTTTGGTATAAATTTTGGTTGAACTTGAGATGGCATGTATAGGACTACCTCTTGTTTGTTAAATACGTTGTAATGTAAGTTTGTATGGCCATGCGAAAATGGCTCGAAAAGGGAGCATGAACTTAGACTTATTGTGGGTTGTATGTATATATATTTGGGGTCATGAGGTGGCTATGGTTTGGAAATGGGAATGTTGGTCATATGATCAGCCATTGGCATGGTTAAAATGATCATATATGAACCTATGTATGGCAAGATTAGTTGAATCATGGAGACTACCAAATAGGTAAGTCCTACCTTAAAACAGATGCTGCCAGCTGCAGTGGCGTGAATGTGAAAAATCACCATAATTCATAGGAATGGAATCAAATAGTGAATAAGCTATGTAAATGAACCTTGATGAGTCTATTTTCATATGGAAGAAACGAAACGGTCATAGGAGTTACAGGTTAAGAGATATTAAAGCTATTGTGAGACAGGGCCAGAATGGTTTCTGGGTTCCCTGTCGCAACTTTAAAATTCACTATAAATTATCCAAAAAGAATTAGGAGATATACCTTATATGTACAGATTCCATTTTGAGTCTAGTTTCATTAGATACAAACGACACCAGCATTAAAGCCCTGTGCAGAGAGATATTCAAGTTATACCGCACGAAGGTCAGAGCAGTCGATCCCTGTAACTTGGGTAACTTTAACTAATAAACTGTACCAATTGGCCCGACCAAAAATCCTAGAAATAAATCCATGGATGTATATATGAGTCTAAATTCAGGGAAAATTTACGAAACCAGTTTCCGAGTTTTGAAACTCGAGATATGATTTTAAGGCGACAGTGACGCAGTTTTCCAGCCTGACTGGAAATGTCAAATTGGTGGGCAAAAACATGTGAACTTGGTTTGTTAACCCTCGGGTCCGACACCGCGATGGTCTCGGGTTTGGGGTGTTACAATTTTATTGGTATCGAGCCACGGTTTAGTCGATTCTAGGACTACCGTGATGTGTTTGGGGTCTAGCTATACATGCCATTAAATGATGAATCGATAGTGTGATGAATTCGACAATTTGACTTCATGTTTGTTTATAGCAATGGATCCCGATCCCAACCGAAAGCGATAGCTGATGATGTGGAGAGTGTGGCGCTGCTCCGCGCAAGGGACAGCGGCCGGCGGACTCTCAACCTATGGCCAGCAATCCTAATGACGAGGCTAAGCAAGCCTTTTATAGTGTGATGAGCGAATGGTTTAATCAATACATTCGAACCAACACGGTTGTTCCACCACCTCCATTCCCGGCGAATGCAACCCCGCACCTACAATACCTCCGGTGTGGTGACCCAATAAGGTCGGGTAAGCCCCAATCGATAGGATTCGAAAACATGGGGCCACTGAATTTAAGGCTACGGATGATGATGATGCCGAAGCGAGCTGAATTATGGTTAGATAACACTATCCGGGTGCTTGATGAGCTATCTCAGTACACCGATGAGTGCTTAAAGTGTACCATCTCCTTGCTACGCGAGTCCGCCTACTATTGGTGGAGTACTCGACTACGTGGTGCCTAGAGAGCAAGTGACTTGGGAATTCTTTCTAACCGAGTTAGAAAAAAGTATATCGATCGAGATTCATCGACCAAAAGCGGAGGAGTTCTGGATCTTAAGCAAGGTTCTATGTCCGTTCTGACTACTGAACGAAAGTTTGTGAGGCTTAGCCAGACTGCGAGAATGCATTTCGTCCGAAGCTATTATGTGCAAACGCTTCGAGGATGGGCTGAATGATGATATAAGGATGTTTGTTGGCATTCTCGAGATACGAGAGTTCGTAGTACTTGTTGAGCGAGCTTGTAAAGCCGAAGAGCTTAGAAAGGAGAAACAAAAAGCTGATGTGGGGATTGGAGAATTCCGGAAGAGGTCCTCGGGAAAGTCTCTTCAACAAGCATCGAAGAGATTTCGAGATGATGCGAGCCGGTCTAGAGGCGTTTCGGGATTTTCTAGACGAGGACGCGATCGACCCCCTGTGACCACACGAGTCACCTCGATTGCCGGTGGCGGAAATGATCGCCAGAGAGGACGGAGTGTCCACATTGTGGCAAATGGCATTCGGGAGCTGTTGGTTTCGTGATAGCTCCCGCTATAAGTGTGGATCGGCCGACCATTTTATGAAGGATTGCCCGAGGATGCATGAGCAGAATGCAAGTCGAGTGCAAACCCGGGTGCTACCATCGCCGAGGTAGGCCACCTAGAAATATGGGCAATGTCGGTGGCGGTCGAGAGGATCTAGAGATGCTACCATCGATCCGAGGCTCGTGCTCTGCTAGGACTTATGCCATACGCGCACGAGGAGGATGCCTCTCCGGATGTTATTACCGGTACTTTCACTCTTTTCAATACAAATGTAATTGCTTTGATTGACCCTGGTTCTACCCATTCTTATATATGTGAAACCTTAGCATCCAAAGAAGACTTTGCCCATTGAGTCTCTCGAGTTTGTAATTCGGTGTCAAACCCCTTGGGTCATTACGTGCTTGTTAACAAAGTGTGCAAGAAAAGTCCCCTAGTGTTCCGAGGTTCTTGTTTTCCGGCGGACTTAATGCTTTTGCCATTCGATGAGTTCGATGTTATTCTTGGTTTGGATTGGTTGACCATGCGATGCGGTTGTAAATTGCAAGAGCAAGACTATCGATTTGAGGTGCGCGAATAATGAAATAATTCGGGTTGAGTCCACGGACTTAAAGGGTTGCCACCGTAATATCGCGATGTTGGCCCGAAATATGTAAGAAAAGGGTGCGGCGTACCTTGCGTCACGCACTCGATGACAAGGAATCGAGAAGAAACCCGAATATGTGCCCGTGGTTTGTGAATACCGGATGTTTTCCAGAAGAATTGCGGGTTTACCACTGTCGAGAAATAGAATTTGGCATCGAATTGGTACCGGTACCACCCCAATTTCGATAGCTCCGTATCGTATGGCACCAACGGAATTGAAGGAGTTGAAAACTTCGGTTGCAAGAATTGGTGGATAGAGGTTTTGCTCGCCCGAGTTTTTCGCCTTGGGGTGCGCGGTGTTGTTCGTGAAGAAGAAGGATGGAACCATGCGACTATGCATCGACTATCGTCGACTTAACAAAGCGACGATAAAGAACAAATATCCGTTGCCACGTATTGATGACTTGTTCGATCAAGCTGAAGGAGCCTCGGTGTTCTCGAAAATAGATTTGAGATCGGGCTACTATCAATTGCGAATCCGAGATTGAGGCGTGCCCAAGGCGCCTTGAGCGAGATATGGTCACTATGAGTTCTGGTGATGCCGTTTGGGCTCACTAATGCCCTCGCGGTATTTATGGATTTAATGAATCGAATCTTTAGACCATATTTGGATCGATTCGTAGTCGTGTTCATTGATGACATCTTGGTCTATTCAAGAAATGAGACCGAACATCTTGAACACTGCGGTTAGTCTGCAAATTTTACGAGACAAGCAATTATATGCTAAGTTCAAGCAAGTGTGAGTTCGGTTAAGAGAGGTAAGCTTCTTGGGTCATGTGGTATTCAGATCGGGTATTCGAGTCGACCGAATAAAATTTCAGCCATACTAAATTGGAAGCCTCAGAAATATTACCGAGGTTCAAGCTTTTTGGGGCTTGGTTACTACCGACGATTTGTAAAGGCTTCTCAACGATAGCCACGCCGATGACGGCTACTCCAAAAGGATGTTAAGTTCGAATGGACGGAGAAATGCCAAAAAGCTTCGATCAACTCGAAAACTTATTTGATGAAGCCCCAATTCTAGTGCAACCCGAGTCCGCAAGGAGTTTGTCATCTATAGCGACGCCTCTCTACTTGGGTTAGGTTGCGTATTAATGCAAGAAGGTCGAGTTGTGGCCTATGCGTCGAGGCAATTAAAGCCACATGAGAAAAATTATCCGACTCATGATCTCGAATTGGCCGCCATCGTATTCGCCTTAAAGATTTGGCGACATTACTTATTTGGTGAAAGGTGCCATGTATACTCGGATCACAAAAGTCTCAAGTATTTGATGACCCAACGAGACTTAAATCTGCGACAAAGACGTTGGCTCGAGCTGTTAAAGGATTATGAGTGATCATTGACTATCACCGGGAAAGGCGAATGTAGTTGCGGATGCCTTGAGTCGTAAATCGTTATTCACTTTACGAGCGATGAATGTGCACTTGTCTATCCGATCCGACGGTGTGTTAGTGGCTGAAATGAAAGCCAAACCATTATTGACACACCAAATTCGAGAAGCTCGAGAAAGTCGATGACGAGTTGGTTGCAAAGCGGCTGCGTGTGTTCGAACAAGGACTCGGAGTTTCAAATCGACGATGACGATTGTTTGAGGTTCAAAAGTCGTCTGTGTGTCCCAAAGAATTCGGAACTCATTTCGATAATTCTGAATGAAGCCCATTGTAGCCGAATGGCAATCCACCCGGGGAGTACGAAGATGTACAATGATTTGAAACGTCGATTTTGGTGGCATGGTATGAAGCGAGACATCTCGACTTTGTTTCAAGATGTTTAATATGTCAACAAGTGAAAGCGGAACATCGGTGCCTTGAGATTACTTGACCAATCACGATACCCGAGTGGAAATGGGATCGAGTCACAATGGACTTTGTATCCGGACCGCCATTGTCGACAAGTAAGAAGGATGCGGTTTGGGTCGTGGTAGATCGATTGACTAAGTCGGCCCACTTTGTCCCCGTGACGTCGGATTTTTCAATGGACAAATTAGCGAATTGTACGTTTCTCAGTTGTGAAATTACACGGGTGCCTATTTCTATCGTGTCGGATAGAGATCCGAGATTTACCTCGCGGTTTTGGAAAAAGTTGCAAGAAGCTTTGGGTACCAAGTTGCATTTCAAGACCGCCTTCCACCCCCAAACCGATGGTCAATCCGGCGGGTAATTCGGATACTTGAGGATATGTTAAGATGTTGCGTCCTCGAGTTTAGTGGTTCATGGGAAGCGGTATTTGCCGTTGATTGAATTAACACAACAACAAACTTTCAATCGAGTATTAAGATGGCACCCTACGAGGCTTTGTACGAGGCGTAAATGCCGTACACCATTGTTTTGGACCGAGCTTGGTGAAAGCAAGATTTTCGGGTGGATTTGATTAGGGATGCCGAGCGAAAGTGAAAGTAATCCGTGAAAGTTTGAAGATAGCCTTCGATCGTCGAGAAGTAAGTCGCGCGGATATGAAGCGTAAGGATATCGAGTATCGTGGGTGATAAAGTGTTCCTCAAGGTATCGCCTTGGAAAAAATACTCGAGTTCGGTAGTAAGGGCAAGTTGAGCCCGAGGTTCATTGGGCCATATGAGATATCGAGCGAGTCGGTCCGGTGGCATATCGTTTGATTTTGCCCCGAACTCAAAAGGTTCACGATGTCTTCCACGTTTCGATGCTTCGACGTTATAGATCCGATCCATCGCACGTGATTAGTCCATCAGAAATTGAAATTCAAGCTAATATGAGTTATGAGGAAGAACCAATTCGTATCCTATCACGAGAAGTGAAAGAGTTGCGAAACAAGCGGGTTCCGCTAGTGAAAGTGTTATGGCTCAAGCACGGGATAGAAGAAGCTACTTGGGAGACCGAGAACTCAATGAGAGAGCGATATCCGAACCTATTTACCGGTAAGCTTTTAGGGACGAAAATCTCTTGAGTGGGGAGAGTTGTGACACCCGAATGTGACCCTAGTCGGAGAGTGGTTTGGGACCACTAAACTGAGTCACAAGAATAATTAAGTGTTATATTCCGTACTTATTGTATGTGGAATTGGTACGCGTAAATATTTCGTGTCTCGATTTTTATTAATTAGGTGCTAAATTATAAGAAAGGACTTAGTAGTGAACTTTGAAAGTACGATAGGAAATAGGTGATGACTAATTAAAGCATGCATGCAAAATAATGGACTTGCATGTCAAATTCCCCTTTCTACAAGTAATGGCCGCCATGACAAAGAAATATGGGTCAAACATGTCATGAAACATGTTTTGTTGGGCATTAGGGAGAAATAGTAAACAAATAAGCATGGGTAAGAAAAGAATGAAAAAAAAATGTGTGTGAGAGAGTGGCATACCCCATTGCCGTGAGTTGTAGAGAAGGAAAGAAAAAAATTTTGTTCATCCTTTCTTTGAGCCAAAACTAAGGAAGAAGGAGGATTTTTTTTGCTTCATGCTTGGTTTGGAAGAGATCTAGAAGGAGATTTGGCTAAGTTTGCATCAAGATTAAGGTATGTATGAGGTTGTGTTGGGAGTTTCATGCATGTTTTGGTTGCTAACTTGATGTGCATGTTAGCCATGGCTCAAATCTTTGGTATGCCATGGAAATGGTATTTGGCCAAAGTTGTTATAGTGATAAAGCCATTGCATGCTAAGTGTGAAGCTTGATGATGATGCATGCAATGATGGATTTTCTACTCATGAGTAAGATTTTGAGTTTTCTCTTTGTTTTATCATGATTAAAGTTGAAAAGGAGCATGATTGTCATACTTGGCCATGATGCATTCTTGAGCATGATTCATGCTTCTTGCATGTTAGTTAAAAGTTTGTGTTTTGGATGGCTATGGACACCTTGAAAATTCGCCATGCTCATATATGCATATATATGATTGCACATTATGTTTGGTTATGAACTAAGTGATGAATATATTGATTTAAAGAAGAAAATGTGGAAGAATGCTTGTGAAATTGCAAGCACAATTGCCTAGCACACATATAAGTGCTTGATGCTATATTATAAGTTTTGGGCCACAATGTGCAAAGCATAAATTAGTAGATTGCATGCTGTTTTTGTGAGGTATTAAGTGCAAAATTGACCTCAACATGTACATGAATATTCGGCCTTGGGTAGCCTATTGAAGGCCTTAGCATTTCCTTGATGCTCAAATAAATTGTATTGAATTGCTTGATGTAGTATAAATTGTGCATGACCATTGTGTATTCAAGCTAAAGAGTGGCCATATGACCATTTAAAATCCTTGTCATATTCGGCCATAAGCAAGCACAATGAGGTTTTAATAAATTGAATTTGTTTGAATTAGCTCAAGAGCTAAGAGGGCCACAATTGGACAAGGGGAAGGAAAAGGTGATCGAATAGCCGAAAAAAAGCCGTTCGACAACATCCGAGGTAAGTCCTCAAGAAGTGACCTTACTTGAATTATGTGAGATGAAATATGGATGTGTATGATTATTGATTATGTGTGTATGAGTATTTGAATTCCACCGGGCTAAGTCCCAAAGCGAATATGCTAATGATATTAATTGTGTTTGAGCCTTAGTAACTGAAAATGAAATATGTATGTCCAATGATTATTGATGTATGTGTGCATGAGAAATTGAATGATATCGGGCTAAGCCCAAGACAATTATGCTGGAAATTATATCCGGGTTAAGACCGAAGGCAATTGTGCTAGTGGTTATATCCGGGCTAAGGCGAAGGCATTCGTGCGAGTTATTCTATCCGGGCTAAGACCGAAGGCATTTGTGCGTGATTATATCCGGTTATATTCGAAGAATCTTGGGCTGGAGGTGAGTGTTGGTTGCTG
Organism: Gossypium arboreum; assembly: GCF_025698485.1. Taxonomy (NCBI): domain Eukaryota; kingdom Viridiplantae; phylum Streptophyta; class Magnoliopsida; order Malvales; family Malvaceae; genus Gossypium; species Gossypium arboreum. Next base: position 34,995,950 of record NC_069082.1, read on the forward strand.
AAATGAATTTAATTAGTACACTCGGACAGCCCAAAGGATAAGGTACGTTATATGTGCATTGGAAAGTCGGCGTGTTTGAGCAACATTCGCTCAATCGACTAATGAATTTCAGTTATTGAATTGATTGATGCTTTGCGAACTTATACAATGATGAAGTATGAAGTAAGAATGTGTATTAATGAAATGATGCATTTGGCTATGTGAATGTATTGCTGTAAATTATAGTTCATTATATTCCTTGAGACTTACTAAGCATAAAAATGCTTACCCGTTGCTTTGGCTCTTAGTTTTCTAGATTTCGCTCGAGGCAATCGGATTTGGGATCGTTGAAGTCGAAGTCATCCACACTATCAAGCCTCCATTTTGGTATAAATTTTGGTTGAACTTGAGATGGCATGTATAGGACTACCTCTTGTTTGTTAAATACGTTGTAATGTAAGTTTGTATGGCCATGCGAAAATGGCTCAAAAGGGAGCATGAACTTAGACTTATTGTGGGTTGTATGTATATATATTTGGGGTCATGAGGTGGCTATGGTTTGGAAATGGGAATGTTGGTCATATGATCAGCCATTGGCATGGTTAAAATGATCATATATGAACCTATGTATGGCAAGATTAGTTGAATCATGGAGACTACCAAATAGGTAAGTCCTACCTTAAAACAGATGCTGCCAGCTGCAGTGGCGTGAATGTGAAAAATCACCATAATTCATAGGAATGGAATCAAATAGTGAATAAGCTATGTAAATGAACCTTGATGAGTCTATTTTCATATGGAAGAAACGAAACGGTCATAGGAGTTACAGGTTAAGAGATATTAAAGCTATTGTGAGACAGGGCCAGAATGGTTTCTGGGTTCCCTGTCGCAACTTTAAAATTCACTATAAATTATCCAAAAAGAATTAGGAGATATACATTATATGTACAGATTCCATTTTGAGTCTAGTTTCATTAGATACAAACGACACCAGCATTAAAGCCCTGTGCAGAGAGATATTCAAGTTATACCGCACGAAGGTCAGAGCAGTCGATCCCTGTAACTTGGGTAACTTTAACTAATAAACTGTACCAATTGGCCCGACCAAAATCCTAGAAATAAATCCATGGATGTATATATGAGTCTAAATTCAGGGAAAATTTACGAAACCAGTTTCTGAGTTTTGAAACTCGAGATATGATTTTTAAGGCGACAGTGACGCAGTTTTCCAGCCTGACTGGAAATGTCAAATTGGTGGGCAAAAACATGTGAACTTGGTTTGTTAACCCTCGGGTCCGACACCGGCGATGGTCTCGGGTTTGGGGTGTTACATCTTATACGAAATCAGATACGATGCCGATGTCCCAGACATGGTCTTACATGTAAATTTCAAATCGATGCCTGTGTCCCAGACACGGTCTTACACGATAATTCAGATTAATACCAACATTCTTTTATCAGGCTTTCAAGGCCATCCAATGTAGATAACAATTTATAAACTCAAAATTTAATCAACTTAACACATAAGTGTAGTTTGACTTACCTCGTATGGATTTCAGACGAAATGAGTCGACTATTCTACTACTTTGGACTTCCCTCGATCTAAGTCTGATTTTCTTTGTTTTTGATCTAATACAATTCAAATTCACCCATTCAATCATATATTTCTTTCAAAATAGTCCATGAATACATATTTAGGGCACTTTACAATTTAGCCCCTATAAATTCAAATTTTGACAGTATAGTCTATTTTTCACAAATTCACAAATATAACAAATTCAACAAGACTGTAACTTGGCCAAATATACATGGCTTCCATATAAGCCCATACAACATGTTTAATTCACAAATTAGCCCAATTAGCTCATTTCATTAAAAATTCAAGAATAAAACATATAACCCATCTAACAAGCCTTCATAATTCATCCAAAAACATTACAAAACTCATGATATCAATAATGGCATTTCCTGAAATCTTTAACAGAAATAGAAATTCGAACATGGGCTTTGAAGAACACAAATCAACGATCACAGAAACGTAGAAATTATCAAAAATGGGCGAAAATTCATACCTTAATTTATCAATCAAAGTTCTGAATATACAAAAGCTTCAAACCTTTCTTTCATTTGCTGATTTTCGGTTAACATGCATGAGAATAAGGCCATCTTTGTTTTGTTTTCATTTTTTTAATTAACATTATTAACCATTTTACCATTTTACCCTTGTTAATAAAACATAAATTTCCATCCACTAATGCCCATAATTGTCCACCATTTAAACAAATGGTACAATTGACATGCAAGGACCTTTATTTTAAAAGCCAAGCCGAATAGGTGTTTTATCATCTAGCACTCAAGTTTTACACTTTTCGCGATTTAATTCTTTTTCATAATTAGGCACAGAAACAGACAAATTAAATCACAGAAATTTCACAGATGCAAATTCTCATATCATAGACACATAAAATAATATTAAAATATTTTTCAAACTCGGATATGTGGTCTCGAAACCACTATTCCAACTAGGGTCAAAACCGGACTGTTACAACCCACTTAAAAGATCATTTAAAAAATTGTCCAAAAAGAATATATCAAGATATACAACAAACTAGACTGCTTGGTGTAAAGGCTAATCCTATTGACAAACGTGACACATTGACCTTGATAACATGAGTTCCACCAAGAGGATGGGAGAAGAATCTTGGCAGAAATGATTATTTTGCATGAGTACCCCATTAGCATGGTTGAGCACTATGGTTTTAGAAAGTATTCTAAGACACTTCAACTAGGCTTCAAAGTACCAAGTCGAAATACAACTAAGAAAGACATCATGCAAAGATATGTTTCTAAAAATATCAATACATTGTTGAGAAAAGCAAAGAGTCGAATTGCCCTAACTACTAATATGTGGAGTGCAAATAACCAAAGAAAACACTATATGGTTGTCATTGCACATTTTATTGATAATGCTTGGAGATTACAAAGTCGAATCATAAGGTATTACATTCTTTTTAAATCTGTTAGGGATAGATCTTTTTTAGCTGGTTTAGTAACCTTTTATTTATTGCATATGATAGGTTTTTTTTATGTCCCAGCCTTCACACTGCTGAGGTACTTGCTGACACTTTGAAAGAATGCATCCAATCTTAGAATCTTAATCTTAGATTGTTTGCTATCACTGTTGACAGTTGTACGACTAATGATGCAATGATAAATATTTTGCATGGAGAGTTTCCTTATGGTTCCCTTATTTTGCACGATCAGTTTCTTCATATGCGTTGTTGTGCTCATATATTAAATCTAATTATTTAGGATGGGATAAGTGTTATTGTAGCTAATGGCGTCCAAAGAATTAGGGATAGTGTTTTATTTTGGAATGCTTCTAATAAAAGGATCTAAAAGTTTGAATAAGTAGCTAGGCAATTAGTTCTTAACTACAAAAAAAGAAAAAAAAATTGGCACTTGCAAGACTCGGTGGAATTCTACTTTTGAAATGCTTATAGTTGCTATGAACTATAGGGAAGTGTTTATTGTTTTGAGTGGTCGAGATAACCTTTATAAGAATCCACCAAGCATTGAAGATTGTAAAAAAGGTAGAGAAAATATGTGAAAAATTGGATGTGTTTAGTATTACCACTCTTGACTTCTCTAATTTAAGATTTCCCACTGCTAATATTTATTTTCCAAAAATATGTACTCTTAAACTTGCTATATCTAATTAGCTTTCATCTCCTTATGATTATATAAAGAAAATGGCACAAGTAATGCTAGAAAAATACAACAAGTACTGGATTGGTGTTAATGGTCTAATGGATGTGGCGACAATAATTGATCCAAGATACAAAATGGCCCTTATCTATTTTTATTTTTTAAAAAAAAATATTTTATCATGATGAAGCTGAGAGGAAGGTTAGTAGAAGTAGTACTTTCCTTCGCAAGTTGGTGGGTGGATATAGGTCTAAGAATGATAGGGTTCATGTAACACTCTATACTTGGCCCAGTCGCCGAGCCCAAATATCAGGATGCCACACCACTATCTCACTACTTGTACATTATACTGTTCACTTTATTAAAGCCGACACATTATTCTTCGCATTTGCACTGGTTTTGAGTCATGCATACATTAATAATCATTAAATCATGCTGACATATATCAATGTAATTAACCGTGTTAAAAATTCAAGCATTTGGACCACTTAGAAAATTTTCAAATTAAAACACGTAAGTATCGTTATTGACCTTAAGGTATAAATATTTTCTTTGAGTGGTATTGATACGACCCAGACAATCGGTACCAAACTTGCATTCTATTTCTTGCTCAAAAATCATAGTGTTGAAAATTATCGATACCTGTCATAGATTATCAATATATTTACCCCAAGCATCGACATTTGAGCAAAGGTATCAATACCAAATCTCTATTCTAACTTTCCTACACGTTTCAGAAGACAAAGGTGTCATTTTTAAAACCTAATTATCGATACCTCTACTTCAGCCATAAAAATACGGCATACAAAAGTATTTAGTCCATTCCATTTTAGTTTCTAAACATCATGCATCAAATACTTCGACAAAAATCATCCAAGCAGCTAAATTTACTAGTTCAAAATGTCAGAAATGTGTCCAAGCAAGAGGCATCATGCCATCATCAATGTTTATGAATCTAAGCATATTAATAACTCATAAACCTCATAAACAAAAGCATTAACCAGCAAAATGTTCAGAGCTAACATGGCTATAAAAAGGTCTACCATATTGCCTTATTCCCAAATACGTAAATAAATAATGAACACCTACGAAATACTAACAAGTCTTCCTTGGATCACTCCCTAGGAAAAGCCACACCACCCATGTAACACCCCAAACCCAACCTAGACGTTATGACCGGATCTGATGCGCCACATCGAAGCGTTCAAAACATTCCGTATTACTTAGTTGGAAAACTTAATTGGTGTTGTAAAAGACACTTTTAAAAGTAGGTTAAAGTGAATGGAAGCTGTGCACCAGGTAGGAAACCAGGAAGGAGAGGAGGTGAGTCCGTCGGACTGCTTAAGTACCAAGCTCCCTTCGGATCCAATCCTAGACATGCACACCGCCATTGCCACACTCTAACATCTCGTATGTTTTGGAAAAAAAACCGTTTGGTTATGTCTCATTTTAAGAAAATGATTAAGGTTGAAAAACGTTTGCTGAAAATATTTATTTTCTTGAAAAAAACATTTACTTTGCGCGTCATCGTGATCTTTTAAAACAAGTAGTTTTTATAAAATGAACCCTAGTGCTAACCAGTTTAATAATCCCCAAAATAAAAGTAATTAAAAAGAGCAGCCTTATTACAACTTTGAGCATAATAAAAATAATCCAAATTAAATGCTAAACTTATTTAAAATCGGCAATCAATCTTCATGGCCACTCTGAATCCCGCCCAGCTCCAAGTCCACCAACTAGGGCTCACCTGCAAGGATGGAAGAGGAAGGGGTGAGTTTGGGAAAACTCAGTGTATACAGAAAACCCATCCAAAGCCCAAATCAACTCGAGCCCATTGGGCCTAAGCTGTGACAGCCCAAAATTGACCCTAGTCGGAATGTGGTCTCGGGACCACAAAACCGAGGCATAAAAATAATTTAAAATTTATTTTGATGCCTATAATATGTGTGTGCTCATGTGTGACATTTTTGATGTTTCGATTTAGAGTTATAAAGGTAAATTTCACTAGAAAGGACCTAGTAGTAAACTTTGAAAGTATGATGGGGAGATGTGTGATGACTAATTGATCATGCATGCAAAATAAAGGATTTGCATGTCAAATTTCCCCAAAGGAAGCTTAGTGGCCGGCCATGACATGGTTTATGGGCAAAGAAAACATGTTGAAACATGTTTTGTTAATGCATGATGTATTAAATGATAAAAAATTAATGATGTTGGATGAGAAACAAAAAATCAAAAAATTGCTCATCCTTTCCCCCATTGCCGTGTAACTAAGAAAGAAAAACAAAAAATTTGTTCATCTTTTCCCTCCTTCCTTTGGCGAAAATTCTAAGAGGAAGAAGAGATTTTTGCTTCATTTTCTTTGTTTAGAAGAGATCTAGAAGGAGATTTGGCTAAACTTGCATCAAGATTAAGGTATGTATGAGGTTGTGTCATGAGATTCATGCATGTTTTAGTTGCTAACTTGATGTTCATGTTAGCCATGGTTCAAATCCTTGTTATGCCATGGAAATGGTATTTGGCCAAAGTTGATATTGTATTAAAGCCATTGCATGCTAAAAGTGAAGCTTGTTGATGATGCATGTAATGATGGATTGACTACTCTTGAAATTTCTTTTTAGTATTCTTGAGTGGGGCATTGAGTCCTTTGTTTAACCATGACCAAAAATTGAAAGGGTGTGATGTGTGATGTATTCGGCCATGGTAGGCACATGAGCATGGTTTATGCTTCTTGCATGATAGTTAAAATTTATGTTTTGAAGGGTTATGAACACCTTGAATTTGGCCTTGCACCTATATGTGTATATATGTTTGCACATGATGATTTGGTTATGAAATAAGTGATAAATATGTTTGTTTAAAGAAGAAATTGTTGAAGAATGTTTGAGAAACTTGCATGTACATTCGGCCTAGTACATATATGGTGTGAAAAACCTTGAAATTTATTGTTGATTGGTGCAAGTATGACTAAGTATAATCGGCCATATGAGTGCTTGATGCTATGTTAAAATTTTTGAGCTCAAGTATGTGAATGTAAGTGTGTGTGGCCTTATAAGGGCTAAGTACCTTGGATTCCCCTTTGATATTCAAACGACTAAAACGATTTATTTGTTAACATAAAGCTCAAGAGCTTAGAGGGCCACGATTGGATAAAGGGAAGGAAAAAGTGACCGAATAGCCGTTGAAGCCGTTCGACAACATCCGAAGTAAGTCTTCAAGAAATGACCCTACTCGAATTATGTGAAATGAAATATGGATGTGTAATGATTATTGATATATGTGTGTATGAGTATTTGAATGATACCCGGGCTAAGTCCCGAAGGCGATTATGCTAGTGATATGTTTGAGCCTTAGTGTGAAAATGAAACATGGATGTGTAATGATTATTGATGTATGTGTGCATGAGCAATTGAATGATATCCGGGCTAAGTCCCAAAGACATTTATGCTAGTAATTATATCCGGGTTAAGACCCGAAGGCAATTGTGCTAGTGACTACATCCGGCTAAGACCGAAGGCATTCGTGCAAGTTGTTAAATCCGGGCTAATACCAAGGCATTTGTGCAAGTCGTTGTATCCGGGCTAAGACCAAGGCATTCGTGCATGTGGTTATATCCGGTTGTATTCAAGAAGCTTGGGCTGAAGGTGGCGTTGGTTGCTGTAATAAATTTAATTAGTGCGCTCGAAAAGCCCAAAGGATAAGGTATGTTTACATGTGCATTGAAAAAGTCGATATGTTTGAGTAACATTCGTTCAATCGACTAACGAATTTTCAGCTATTGAATTGGTTGATATCTTGTGAAAGTATATAATGATGAAGTGTGAAGTAAGTATGATTATGTGAATGTGTATTAATGAAATGATTCATTTGGCTATGTGAATGTAATGCTTTAGTTAAAGCCGATTTCATTGCTTGAGACTTACTAAGCATAAAAATGCTTACTCCGTTGCTTTGGCTCTCTGTTTTATAGATTTTGCTCGTTAGCGATCGGATACGGGATCATTGAAGTCGAAGTCATCCACACTATCAAAGCCCCCATTTTGGTATAATTTTGGTTGAACTTTGAAATGGCATGTATAGGACTACCCCTTGTTGGTTCAAATATGTTGTGATGTACATGTGTACGGCCATGCGAAAATGGCTCGTAAAAGTGAAGTACAAACTTAGACCATTTGTGATTTGTATATATATGGTTTCATGATGTGATTATGGATTGGAAATGGGAGTGTTGGTCACATGATCAGCCATTGGAATGGCTAAAAATGATCATAGGTGAACCTATGTGTGGCAAGACTAGTTGGTTCATGGAGACTACAAAATAGGTAAGACCTACCTTAAAAACAGATGCTGCCAGCTGCAGTGACGTGAATGTGAAAAATCACCAAAATTTGTAGGGATGGTATTAAATAGTGAAAGAATTATTTAATCAAACCTTGATGAATCTACTTCCATATGAAAGTAACGAAATGATCATATGAACAGTATACCGAGAGATATTGAAGTTCTCATGAGACAGGGCCAGAACGGTTTCTGGGTCCCCTGTCGCGACTTTGAAAATTTACTATGAATTATCCAAATTGAATTAGGAGTCATTCCATATATGTGCAGATTCCTTTTTGAGTCTAGTTTCATTAGAAACAAATGGTACCAGTATTAAATCCCTGTACAGGGAGATATCAAAGTTGTAACGCGCGAAGGTCAGTGTAGTCGACCTCTGTAACATGGGTGACTTTAACTAATAAACTGTACCAATTGGCCAGACCAAAAATTCTAGAAATAAATCCATGGAAGGATATATGAGTCTAAAGTCAGGGAAAATTTACGGAATCAGTTTCTGAGTTTTGAAACTCGAGATATGATTTTTAAGGCGATAGTGACGCAGTTTTCCAGCCTGTCTGGAAATGCCAAATTGGTCGGTACTTTAAGAGGACTTGGCTCGTTAACCCCTCGTGTTCGACACCGGCGATGGTCTCGGGTTCGGGGTGTTACAATTTTATTGGTATCAGAGCTACGGTTTAGTCGATTCTAGGACTACCGTGATATGTTTGGGGTCTAGTTATACATGCCATTAAATGATGAATTGATAGTGTGGTGATTTCTGACAATTTGACTTTGTGTTTGTTTATAGCAATGGATCCCGATCCCAACCGAGCAATAGCTGATGATGTGGAGAGTGTGGTGCTGCTCCGCGCAAGGGACAATGCCGGCGGACTCTCAACCTATGGCCAACAATCCGAATGATAATGCTAGGCAAGCCTTTTATAGTGTGATGAATGATTGGTTCAACCAATACATTCGAACTAACACTACTGTTCCACAACCTCCATTCCCGACTAATGCAACCCCAAGACCTACAATACCTCCGAGAATCGACCAAATAAGGTCAAGTAAGCCCCAATCGACGAGATTCGAAAACATGGGGCCACCGAGTTTAAAGCTACGGATGATGACGATGCCGAGCAAGCTGAATTTTGGTTGGACAACACTATCCGGTGCTCGATGAGCTATCTTGTACACCGATGAGTGCTTAAAGTGTACCATCTCCTTGCTACGCGATTCCGCCTACTATTGGTGGAGTACTCGACTTGTGGTGCCTAGAGAGCAAGTGACTTGGGAGTTCTTTCAAACCGAGTTCAAAAGAGTATATCATCGAGATTCATCGACCAAAAGCGAAAGGAATTTCTTGATCTTAAGCAAGGCTCTATGTCGATTCATCGACTACGAACGAAAATTTGTGAGGCTTAGCCATGCAGCGAGAATGCATTTCGTCCGAAGCTATTATGTGTAAACGCCGAGGATGGGCTGAATGATGATATAAGGATGTTCGTTGGCATTCTCGAAATCGAGAGTTCGTAGTACTTGTTGAGCGAGCTTGTAAAGTGAAGAGCTTAGAAAGGAGAAACAAAAAGTCGATGTGGGAACTGGAGAATTTCGAAAAAGGTCCTCGATAAAGTCTCTTCAACAGGCATCGAAGACATTTCGAGATGATGTGAGCCGGTCTAGAGGCGCGCCGGGCTTTTCTAGACGAGATCGCGGTCGACCCCTGTGACCACACGAGTCACTTGATCGCTAGTGGTGGAAATGATCTCAGAGAGAGCGGAGTATGCGCATTGTGGCAAATGGCATTCGTGGAGTCAGAGGTTCGTGATCGCCCTACTATAAGTGTGGATCACCGACCACTTTATCAAGGACTGCCGAGGTTGCTTGAACAAAATGTAAGTCAAAGTGGAAACCCGGGTGCTACCCTTTGCCGAGGTAGGCCATCCAGAATGCGGGCAATGCTAGTGGCGGTCGAGAGGGTCGAGAGATGCTACAACAAGACCCGAGGCTCATGCTCTGCTAGGACTTATGCCATATCTTGAACGCGAGGATCTTGCCTCACCGGATGTTATTACCGGTACTTTCACTCTTTTCGATACTAATGTGATTGCTTTGATTGACCCCGGTTCTACTCATTCTTATATATGTGAAACCTTAGCATCCAAAGAAGACTTTGCCTATTGAGTCTCTTGAGTTTGTAATTCGGTGTCAAACCCCTTGGGTCATTACGTGCTTGTCAACAAAGTGTGCAAGAAAAGTCCCCTAGTATTCCGAGGTTCTTCTTTTCCAGCGGACTTGATGCTTTTGCCTTCGATGAATTGACGTTATTCTTGGTTTGGATTGGTTGACCATGCACGATGCGGTTGTAAATTGCAAAAGCAAGACTATCGATTTGAGGTGCGCGAATAACGAGATAATTCGGGTTGAGTCTACGGACTTAAAGGGTTGCCATTGTAATATCGCAATGTTGGCCCGAAATATGTAAGAAAAGGTGAAGCGTACCTTGCGTATGTGCTCGATGACAAGGAGTCGAAAAGAAACTCGAATCTGTGCTGTGGTTTGTGAATACCGGATGTTTTCCACGAAGAATTGCGGGTTTACCACTGTTCGGAAATAGAGTTTGGCATTGAATTGGTACCTGGTACCACTCCAATTTCGATAGCTCCGTATCGTATGGCACCAACGGAATTAAAGGAGTTGAAAGCTCAGTTGCAAGAATTGGTGGATAGAGGTTTTGCTCGCCCGAGTTTTTCACCTTGGGGTGCGCCAGTGTTGTTTGTGAAAAAGAAGGATGGAACCATGAGGCTGTGCATCGACTATCGTCAGCTTAATAAAGCGACGATAAAGAACAAATATCCGTTACCGCGTATCGATGACTTGTTCGATCAACTGAAGGGAGCCTCAGTGTTCTTGAAAATAGATTTGAGATCGGGCTATTATCAATTGCGAATTCGAGATTCGGACGTACCCAAGACTGCCTTCAGAACAAGATATGGTCACTACGAGTTCCTAGTGATGCCGTTTGGGCTTACTAATGCCCCTACGGTATTTATGGATTTAATGAATCGGATCTTCAGACCATATTTGGATCGATTCGTAGTCGTGTTCATTGATGACATCTTGGTCTATTCAAGAAATGAGACCGAACATCTTGAACACCGAGGTTAGTGCTACAAATTTTACGGGATAAGCAATTATATGCTAAGTTCAACAAGTGTGAGTTCGGTTAGAGAGGTTAGCTTCTTGGGGCATGTGATATCTCGCATCGGTATTCGAGTCGACCGAACAAAATTTCAGCCATACTTAATCTGAAGCCTCAGAAATATTACCGAGGTTCGAGCTTTTTGAAATGGCCGATTATTACCGAACGATTTGTAAAAGGTTTCTCAACGATAGCCACGCCTAATGACGAAGCTACTCCAAAAGGATGTAAGATTGAATGGTCGGAGAAATGTCGAAAAGTTTCGATCAACGAAAACTTATTTGACTAAAGCCCCAATTCTAGTGCAACCCGAATCGGCAAAGAGTTTGTCATCTATAGTGACGCCTCCTACTTGGGTTAGGTTGTGTGTTGATGCAAGAAGGTCGAGTTGTGGCCTATGCGTCGAGGCAATTAAAGCCACATGAGAAAAATTATCCGACCCATGATCTCGAATTGGCTGCCATCGTATTCGCCTTAAAGATTTGGCGACATTACTTATTTGGTGAGAAGTGCCATGTGTATTCGGATCACAAAAGTCTCAAATATTTGATGACTCAAAGAGACTTAAATCTGCGACAAAGACGTTGGCTCGAGCTGTTAAAGGATTATGAGCTGGTCATTGACTATCACCCGGAAAGGCGAATGTGGTTCTTGATGCCTTGAGTCGTAAATCATTATTCGCTTTCTGACGATGAATGTGCACTTGTCCGTTCGATCCGAAAATGTGTTAGTAGCTGAATTGAAAGCCAAACCATTATTGATACATCAAATTTGTGAAGCTCAGAAAGTCGACGATGAGTTGGTTGCAAAACGGGCTGAGTGTGTTCCGAACAAGGAATCAGAGTTTCAGATCGATGATGACGATTGTTTGAGGTTCAGGAGTCGTCTGTGTGTTCCAAAGAATTCGAAACTTATTTCGATAATACTAAACGAAGCCCATTGTAGCCGAATGGCAATCCACCCGGGGAGTACGAAGATGTACAACGATTTGAAACGTCGGTTTTGGTGGCATGGTATGAAACGAGACATCTCCAACTTTGTTTCGAGGTGTTTAATATGTCAACAAGTGAAAGCGGAACATCAAGTGCCTTCAGGATTACTTCAGCCGATCACGATACTCGAGTGGAAATGGGATCGAGTCACAATGGACTTCGTATCTGGACTGCCATTGTCAGTGAGTAAGAAGGATGCGATTTGGGTCGTTGTAGATAGATTGACTAAGTCGGCTCACTTTTTCCCCGTACGTACGGACTTTCCAATGGACAAACTAGCCGAACTATACGTTTCTCAGATTGTTAGATTACACGGGGTGCCTATTTCCATCGTGTCGGATAGAGATCCGAGATTTACCTCGCGATTTTGGAAGAAGTTGCAAGAAGCTTTGGGTACCAAGCTACATTTCAGCACCGCTTTTCACCCCCAAACCGATGGTCAATCCGAGCGGATAATTCAGATACTTGAGGATATGTTAAGATGTTGCATCCTCGAGTTCAGTGGCTTATGGGAACGATATTTGCCTTTGATTGAATTAAACACAACAATAGTTTTCAATCAAGTATTAAGATGGCACCCTACGAGGCTTTGTACGGTCGTAAATGTCGTACACCATTGTTTTGGTGAGCTCGGTGAAAGCAAAATTTTCGGGGTGGATTTGATTAGAGATGCTGAACAGAAAGTGAAAGTAATCCGTGAAAGTCTGAAGATAGCCTCCGATCGCCAGAAGTCGTACGCGGATCTGAAACGTAAAGACATCGAATATCAGGTGGGAGATAAAGTGTTTCTCAAGGTTTCACCTTGGAAAAGATACTCGATTCGGTACCGTAAGGGCAAGTTGAGCCCGAGGTTCATTGGGCCTTATGAGATATCCGAGCGAGTCGGTCCGATTGCATATCGTTTGATTTTGCCCCGAACTTGAAAAGATTCACGATGTCTTTCATGTTTCGATGCTTGACGCTATAGATCTGATCCGTCACACGTAATTAGTCCATCAGAGGTTGAAATTCAAGCCAATATGAGTTATGAGGAAGAACCGATTCGTATCCTAGCACGTGAAGTGAAAGAGTTGCGAAACAAGCAGGTTCCGCTAGTGAAAGTGTTATGGCTCAAACACGGGATAGAAGAAGCTACTTGGGAAGCGAGAACTCTATGAAAGAGCGATACCCAACCCTATTTACCGGTAAGATTTTCGGGGACGAAAATTTCTTAAGTGGGGGAGAGTTGTGACAGCCCAAAATTGACCCTAGTCGGAATGTGGTCTCGGGACCACAAAACCGAGGCATAAAAATAATTTAAAATTTATTTTGATGCCTATAATATGTGTGTGCTCATGTGTGACATTTTTGATGTTTCGATTTAGAGTTATAAAGGTAAATTTCACTAGAAAGGACCTAGTAGTAAACTTTGAAAGTATGATGGGGAGATGTGTGATGACTAATTGATCATGCATGCAAAAATAAAGGATTTGCATGTCAAATTTCCCCAAAGGAAGCTTAGTGGCCGGCCATGACATGGTTTATGGGCAAAGAAAACATGTTGAAACATGTTTTGTTAATGCATGATGTATTAAATGATAAAAAATTAATGATGTTGGATGAGAAACAAAAAATCAAAAAATTGCTCATCCTTTCCCCCATTGCCGTGTAACTAAGAAAGAAAAACAAAAAATTTGTTCATCTTTTTCCTCCTTCCTTTGGCTGAAAATTCTAAGAGGAAGAAGAGATTTTGCTTCATTTTCTTTGTTTAGAAGAGATCTAGAAGGAGATTTGGCTAAACTTGCATCAAGATTAAGGTATGTATGAGGTTGTGTCATGAGATTCATGCATGTTTTAGTTGCTAACTTGATGTTCATGTTAGCCATGGTTCAAATCCTTGTTATGCCATGGAAATGGTATTTGGCCAAAGTTGATATTGTATTAAAGCCATTGCATGCTAAAAGTGAAGCTTGTTGATGATGCATGTAATGATGGATTGACTACTCTTGAAATTTCTTTTTAGTATTCTTGAGTGGGGCATTGAGTCCTTTGTTTAACCATGACCAAAAATTGAAAGGGTGTGATGTGTGATGTATTCGCCATGGTAGGCACATGAGCATGGTTTATGCTTCTTGTATGATAGTTAAAATTTATGTTTTGAAGGGTTATGAACACCTTGAATTTGACCTTACACCTATATGTGTATATATGTTTGCACATGATGATTTGGTTATGAAATAAGTGATAAATATGTTTGTTTAAAGAAGAAATTGTTGAAGAATGTTTGAGAAACTTGCATGTACATTCGGCCTAGTACATATATGGTGTGAAAAACCTTGAAATTTATTGTTGATTGGTGCAAGTATGACTAAGTATAATCGGCCATATGAGTGCTTGATGCTATGTTAAAATTTTGAGCTCAAGTATGTGAATGTAAGTGTGTGCGGCCTTATAAGGGCTAAGTACCTTGGATTCCCCTTTGATATTCAAACGACTAAAACGATTTATTTGTTAACATAAAGCTCAAGAGCTTAGAGGGCCACGATTGGATAAAGGGAAGGAAAAAGTGACCGAATAGCCGTTGAAGCCGTTCGACAACATCCGAAGTAAGTCTTCAAGAAATGACCCTACTCGAATTATGTGAAATGAAATATGGATGTGTAATGATTATTGATATATGTGTGTATGAGTATTTGAATGATACCCGGGCTAAGTCCCAAAGGCGATTATGCTAGTGATATGTTTGAGCCTTAGTAACGAAAATGAAACATGGATGTGTAATGATTATTGATGTATGTGTGCATGAGCAATTGAATGATATCCGGGCTAAGTCCCGAAGACATTTATGCTAGTAATTATATCCGGGTTAAGACCCGAAGGCAATTGTGCTAGTGACTACATCCGGGCTAAGACCCGAAGGCATTCGTGCAAGTTGTTAAATCGGGCTAATACCGAAGGCATTTGTGCAAGTCGTTGTATCCGGGCTAAGACCCGAAGGCATTCGTGCATGTGGTTATATCCGGTTGTATTCCGAAGAAGCTTGGGCTGAAGGTGAGCGTTGGTTGCTGTAATAAATTTAATTAGTACGCTCGAAAAGCCCAAAGGATAAGGTATGTTTACATGTGCATTGAAAAAGTCGATATGTTTGAGTAACATTCGTTCAATCGACTAACGAATTTTCAGCTATTGAATTGGTTGATATCTTGTGAAAGTATATAATGATGAAGTGTGAAGTAAGTATGATTATGTGAATGTGTATTAATGAAATGATTCATTTGGCTATGTGAATGTAATGCTTTAGTTAAAGCCGATTTCATTGCTTGAGACTTACTAAGCATAAAAATGCTTACTCCGTTGCTTTGGCTCTCTGTTTTATAGATTTTGCTCGTTAGCGATCGGATACGGGATCATTGAAGTCGAAGTCATCCACACTATCAAAGCCCCCATTTTGGTATAATTTTGGTTGAACTTTGAAATGGCATGTATAGGACTACCCCTTGTTGGTTCAAATATGTTGTGATGTACATGTGTACGGCCATGCGAAAATGGCTCGTAAAAGTGAAGTACGAACTTAGACCATTTGTGATTTGTATATATATATGGTTTCATGATGTGATTGTGGATTGGAAATGGGACTGTTGGTCACATGATCAGCCATTGGAATGGCTAAAAATGATCATAGGTGAACCTATGTGTGGCAAGACTAGTTGGTTCATGGAGACTACAAAATAGGTAAGACCTACCTTAAAAACAGATGCTGCCAGCTGCAGTGACGTGAATGTGAAAAATCACCAAAATTTGTAGGGATGGTATTCCATAGTGAAAGAATTATGTAATCAAACCTTGATGAATCTACTTTCATATGAAAGTAATGAAATGATCATATGAACAATATACCGAGAGATATTGAAGTTCTCGTGAGACAGGGCCAGAACAGTTACTGGGTCCCCTGTGCCGACTTTGAAAATTTACTATGAATTATCCAGAATGAATTAGGAGTCATTCCATATATGTGCAGATTCCTTTTTGAGTCTAGTTTCATTAGAGACAAATGGCCCCAGTATTAAATCCCTGTACAGGGAGATATTCAAGTTGTAACGCGCGAAGGTCAGTGTAGTCGACCTCTGTAACATGGGTGACTTTAACTAATAAACTGTACCAATTGGCCCGACCAAAAATTCTAGAAATAAATGCATGGAAGGATATATGAGTCTAAAGTCAGGGAAAATTTATGGAATCAGTTTCCAAGTTTTGAAACTCGAGATATGATTTTTAAGGCGACAGTGACGCAGTTTTCCAGCCTGTCTGGAAATGCCAAATTGGTCGGTACTTTAAGAGGACTTGGCTCGTTAACCCCTCGTGTCCGACACCGGCGATGGTCTCGGGTTCGGGGTGTTACATAAGCCCTATACAGATAACAGTACACAGTAGAACAAAGCCCTTTTCAGAATACAGTAGCAAGGCCTTAGCCCTTTTTAACATAACATGTATGGCCCATAGGCCCGATTCGATAACATATGTAACAATATCGATGAATGAATGCAAGCCCAACTGGGAGACTACTCAACCCACCAACCGCTACACCGCCTGTACCAGCCCTACACTCCATGTGGAGAATATCTCAACCCACCCACCCTACACTCCACAGCTTAAAAGAACATTGCTCAATTATCGATCGATTGAGGCAAAGCCTCCGATGCGTGGATGAACCACATTGATACTTCCTCCATCAATACCCCAATCCCATGCAGCGGATATTAAGAAATGCATATCATGTAAAATACGGTATTAATCAATCATGCGGTTTAACCAATTTAAACCCTAGGGGTATTTGATAATTATGCTCTTTAGGGGTAATTTCGTACTTACGCAACTACACACGTTATTCCATAATTCTTAACAATCATATGCAATTTGATTCTCCCATCTAACCGACAAGCTACTTTGCCCACCTCTTGCCCATATTGGTAGTAAGGCCATTGGGCCCGATTTTGGCCCATCGAGGCCTCTTTTTCCAAATACGCTAAAATGTCACACGAACTTACTTACCACTTTGCGGTGCTAGATCTAACAATTACTCTATGTCTTAAGAGCATTCGCATACTCACAAGCCTATGAAATGGCGAATTTGGCATTTCGACTTTTCTTAATTGAACTAAGAAAGGGGTTCGGTACACACGATTAGCGACGATCGCCATCGAGATCCCTTCCGATATCCTACAGGTTGATTAGCACAGTTCTTATTTACAAACCATAATCACTAAACCCCAAAACTTACTCATCCATGCTCAAACAATATCCCTAAAAGCCTTTGAAACCTTACCTTCTTTGCCAAAAACGATAGCTAGCTCCGAATCCGATTGCTCCAACAACCCACGCCTTTAATCCAACACTTAAGAAGACACTAGTCATTGATGAGAAAATGTCGATTAAAACCTTTAGAGCCACATGCCCAATTTGATGACCTCTCTATATTTTAGGGATTTTGGGCTTTTCTTAACTTTGCAAAATAAGAACAGATCTGAGATGATAAGTACTTACCCCTTACTCCTACTTGATTTCCACGCAATCCAGTGCAGATTTATCCTTAGAACAATGGTAAAACCCGAATCCAGGAGTTTGAAGAAGTTTCGGCAAAAGCCCTTAAACCAGTGGTACTTTCGGCTTTTGGGTGGTGAAGAAGATGATAATGTGGAACTATAACCTTGAAGTAGAATTGCTGTCAGGTATCTAGGATTAAGAAAAGATAATCGTATATTAATAAAAACAAAGAACATAGAAGGACCTGGCTCTGAAGAAATCGGCCCAAGCAGTGATCACAGGTTTTCGGCTTTTGTGATTTCGGCAAAGGTGCTGATGATAAGCGGGTTTGATGAATAGTTTTGAAGTAGAAAAAATAGAAGAAGAATAGGGGAGGTGGTAGTTTCGGCTAGAGAGGAAAAAGAGAGGAAAAACAACCCTAAGGTGTTAAAGCAGAAGAAAAACGGCACCACTCAATACCCTAGGTGCCGAAATACCAACCTAATACCCCCCCGATTTTCCTCTTCAATTCCCATAATTCGCCAACTCCTAGCCTCATCCAAATCCCTTAAATCTCTCCCCTTATCCCTCCTTAATCCAAGCATTTAAACTGATCCAACTCTCTTCTAGCAGAATCCACCTGAACTCCAACACTTACCCCTCCTGCACTAAAAAAATAAATGCATCCGTTTGCCAACACAGGGAATCGATCCCTTGCCTTCCCCAAAGCTCCACACGCCACTTTCCTAGGAGCCTAGTGGCGTCACCCTTGCCACTTTACCAAGGCTCTTTTTGTGATGCAATTTACCCACAACTCTACTTAAGGGCCACTTAGCCAGAACCCCTAACTCCTAAGTCTAAAATTCCAAAAATTCAACTGGGTTTTGGCCAACTCATGGGCCTTCCATAAGCCCATTTACTTACTCAAAATATTAATTCCACATCCAAATAAAAAATTTTAAAATCTTTACAAAATATTGAAAACCGCGAATAAATCCGAAAATCAGGATGTTACAACCCACATCGAAATGTCACTAATCTACATATGTTAAAAGAATGGGTGAGCTTAACAAGATTAGTGAATGATTAGAATAACCACTACGCAAACATGTCATCATGCATCCACAAAACAACCATATATATAACTACAATATTCCTATGCCTAGTGTCATATAACACCTATTCATGCATTATTTATTAGTTCCTTTACATAGAATTTACATACTCATTCAAGCATATATCATATAACACAATCATGTGTAATGATAAATTGGCTCTTGATGTATGAAATATAAAGTGGGCATTATTACTTCATATTGGGAGGCTCATTACTTCAATTAGTCCCATTTTTTAGTGGTGTCAGGAACAGTGGTTTTGGGGCCACCAAATCCAATGAGTAAGTTCATAAATATTATTATTTAATATTTTTGGGTCAAATATGGTTTTTGAAAGGTTTTTGATTGATAATTTATGTTTTGTAAATGATTTATTAAGTTCAAGTGGTTTTAGAAGATGAGATATCGGGACCTTATTTCCATAAAACAAGCCATAAATATTTTTATAAATATTTGCGGAGTGTCATTAAGATTATATTAAATTTTCGTTAAGAAATTTTAACGTTTCGATAGTTAATTAATTAAAAAGGACTCAATCATGAAAGATGTAAAATTTGATCACTATTTGATTTTAGTGATTAAATCACTTATTGAATAAAGGAAAAGGGACTTAAATTGTTGTAACGCCCCGTACCCGAGACCGTCGCCGGAGTCGAACATGAGGTGTTAACAGACTTAATTCATTACTTAAACAACTCATACAATTCATTTTAAAATTTCCAAACAAGCTGGCTAACTGCATCACAGTCGCTTTAACAATTCGTATCTCGAGTTCCAAAACTCAAAATTAAAATCCATAAATTTTCACTGAAACTAGACTCATATATCTATCTACTAATTTTTTTCTAGAATTTTTGGTTGATATAATTAGTACAGTTTATTAGTTAAAATCTCCCCTGTTTCAGGGTTTGACTGCTCTGACCTCTGTGTATTACGAATTAGATATCTCTCTGTACAGAATCTCAATGACTATGAAATTTGTTTCTCTTAAAACTAGATTCAATAATAAATCTTTACATATAAAGCATGACTTCTAATTATATTTGTACAACTTATGGTGAATTTCCAAAATCAGAATAGGGGATCCAGAAATCGCTCTGGCCCTGTTTCACAAAAATTTAAACATCTCATAAAATATAGCTTATATACCTATTTTGCTTCTTCCATATGAAAATAGACTCATCAAGCTTCGATTCCATAACTTATTCATTATTTAATTCCATTTCTACTATTTTTAGTGATTTTTTCAAATTCACGTCACTACTTCTGTCTGAATCTATTTTATGGTAAATTTTACCTATTTCATGGTTTCCATGGATTAGCTAGCAATTTGACATACATAACACCAAATATGATCATAATTAGCCATTCCAATGGCTAATCATTACCAAGCATTTTTATACCACTCAATAACCATATCATAAGACCATATATACAAAATGATTATAATGCTATACATGCCATACTCAAAATATACAAGCCATTATGCCAAGATGGTATACGGATAGTGTGAGCGTGCCTCCTACCGTTCCCGATTTCTGAGCTAGCTTGTCAAAACTACAAGGAATGAAAAGGAGGGAGTAAGCATAAATGCTTAGTAAGTTCACATGAAAATAGCAAGTAACATAACCATATAAGCAAACATAAAACATCATTTGCATAATCATAACCAAGACATTCATATCACATTTTCATTTATCATCTTACCATATTGTTGTTATATCGAGTTTTCAACCCAAGGGTTAAGTACATACCTGTTCAAAGTATCCATTTCACAACACTTACCAATACGTCCCTTTCATCTTGAGTATTCCTCCATTTGAGTAGAACTTTGCCCGTTGAACACATCGGAATATAATTCGGATACATGGAAAGTTTGCACATAAGTGCCACATATGTAGCCAAGCTACTATGTAACCCGCCCATAAGCGAACTCGTACTCAACTCAATGAGCTCGGGCGTTCGCATCCATGAGTGAACTCGGACTCAACTCAACGAGTTCGGATGCCTAGTTACATCTCACGAACTCGGACTCAACTCAACGAGTTCGGACATTTGCATCCATAAGTGAACTCGGACTCAACTCAACGAGTTCGGATGCTCAACCATCCTAGTGACATGTCACTTGTATCCTAATCCATTCCTAAGGTTCAACGGGACCTTTTTCCCAATCATGAGTCTCAAACATCTTCTACTGAATGCCGATACCGATACTCGGTAGTATTTCACATTTTCCAAGTATATCACATAATTTGACATATTATCAAACAATTGTCACAAGTATGATATTTCATAATAATTATCATATCATTTAAATAACATTAAAACATTTAAAATAATAACTATGTTACCAACATTTACATATGAACTTACCTCGTATGCGAAAATGGCTACTTTTACCATTTCGTCCACAACTTGGTATTTTCCCCATTTTAGCCCGAATTTTAGTTTTCCTTGCTCTATCATTTAAAATATAGTCTAATTAGGTCTCACATTATTCAAATTGACCCAAAATCATATTTTGGAAAAATTACAATTTTGCCCCTATACTTTTGCATATTTACACTTTTGCCCCAAAGCTCGTAAATTAAACTTCAGCCTATTTTCTTATGTTTTATGACATGCTGATCATTTTTCCCTTCTATGGCAACATCAAATTCTCACTCTAACATGTACTTATGACTATTAGGTATTTTTACCGATTAAGCCCTTTTTCTCGTTTTCACTTAAAACCGAGTAGCACAAGTTGTCTAACATAATTTAAAACCTCATATTCTATCATAAAACATAAAAATACACAAATTTCACCTATGGGTATTTTTCCAAATATAAACCCTAGGTTAAATTATTGCTAGCATAAGCTTAATCGAGCTACCAGACTCCAAAAACTTAAAGAACTTGAAAAACGGGGCTAGAATGGATTTACAATCGAGCTTGGAAGCTTCAAAAACCCTAGCCATGGTTTCTCCTTGCTATATTCGGCCATGGGGTTGAAGATGAGCAAAATTGGCTTTTAATTTTGTATTTTAATTCATTTTACCCCTAAATGACCAAAATGCCCTTACTACTAAACTTTCCAAAAATTCCATCCATGTCCAATTTTTTTCCATAGACTTAGAAATTGGTAAAATTGCTATTTAAGACCTCCTAATTAATATTTCAAAATAATTTTATACTAGAAACTTCTAGAATGCAAGTTTTGTAAATTATTAGATTTAGTCCCTAATTTCAATTTAAGTACTTTGTGCATAAAATTTCTTCACGAAATTTTCACACAATCATGAAATCATATCATAGACCTTAAAATAATCATAAAATAATTATTTCTATCTCGGATTTTGTGGTCACGAAACCACTATTCCGCCTAGGCCCAAAATCAGGATATTACAATTGTAATTAAACCAATCAAGGATTTAATGGACAATTATGGGCTTGAACTTGATGTTTATTTTAATTATTAACTATGGTTAAAATAGTAATTTGATAAATTAAATTAAATTAAAAACAAAATAATTACATCATCTTTTTTTTCACGAGTTTTGTCGAAATTGAAGAATGAAGAAGCCATGGATGATAGCTTAAGCATTCCACCAAAGTCCTCATTTGCATGTAAGCTAAATTTGGGTTTATTCCTTTTGATTTTTATGTTTTTGATATCGTTGCAACGAGGTCCACCTAGCTCGTACCTTTGATTTTGAAACTGTTTGTCATTGATGAGTCTATGTGATTTTAGTTATTAAATGATGAATTTGAAATGTTGGTTGATATTTAAAAGTATTTTGTTAAGTAATTTTGATGAATTTTCCAATTAGGGACTAAATTTTTGAAATAATAAAAGTACAAGTAGTTGTTGTGAAATTATCTCAAAAATGGGCTGTTTTTGATGCCATGAATATTTGGCTAGTGGGAAATTGCAATAAAAATGGTTAATTTGCATGTTTTAGCCTTAAGGACTAGAGAGAATAAAAGTAAAATTTTAGGGGCAATTTTGTAAAAATATAAAAAATGACAAAATTACATCAAATACATTGTTTTACTGTCTAAATTCATAAATTGAATGAAATTGTTAATTTAGATCAAGATCAAGTGGAAAATTGAGGAGAATGAAAAATTACCAAATACCCCTGTACTATGACATTTCTGCCATTTGGCTAGGTAAGATCGTACGGTTAAAATATAACATTTATATAAATAAGTGATTGGTATTACATGATATAATATATTTTCCATTATTAGAAATGAATCATTATTGAAGTTATAATATTGAATTTGATGTTCGGTTTGAATTGAACGCGGGATAGAGCACACTCGTATTTTGGTGTATTACGGGGTTTGGAGTGGAGATGGTATTAGAGGGAGATATCTATATAATACCCAAGTAAATTGAGGTTCAGCATTTGTTGAAAACTCTCGCGTTATTCTTTCTATTTGGTGTGATTCGGGTGGATCATTCTGTTGGCGTGTTTCAAGTGGACCAGCTCTTATGAGCTTCTGTTTGGTGCATTTCGATTGGATCAGCTTTTATGAACTTTTTCCTGGTGTGTTCGGTTTATCTCACGATGTACTCTTATCCGTAAGTCAATATTTGAATGGAAAATCTCGGTAAGGTAATATGTTTAATGAATTTGAAAGATCTGTTATTAATTGAATATTGATCTGAATATAAATAAATTCAACAGTTGAGATTGTGGATGATGCTTAGGTTTATGCTAAGCTTATGGTTACATTATATCATGTTTAATATTAATGGTATACAATGAAATGGTAAATGAAACAAATAGGAATTTGCTTATGTTTATGAAAAGTTGGTATGATTCAAAAGGTGTATTTTCTTATGAAATGGTTTATCATGAATGCACTAACTTGTATACTGGTGATGGTGATTAGGCCTATGTCAAGCTTGAGATTATGATTGATGTTTATGCTTATGTTTGGTATTATACAAATGAAACGGGTAAGAAAAGGTAATGAAATGATAAGTTCAGTATTGAAATGTGATATGATGAAAAAGGGATTGATGAATTGAATAATGTACTTATATATGAGAAATTAAGTATGCTATGGATGAACTTACCTATAATGTGAATAAATATACTAATTAGTAAGTTGATGTGGTTATTTAAGTTTATGCTTAGTAAATGGAATGAAAAATAAGTGAAGGAAGTAATTCATAGTTTTATTAAAAGGTTAATGATGGTGTATAATGTTTATAAAATACTATTAAGTTAGGAATGAAAAATATATATGATGTTAATAGACTTACTCATTTTTTAGTAGATGATTATGTAGTTGATAATTCTTGAGGTATTGGTATAGGTTTATATTTAATCTATAAAGTTCAATGTTGAAGTGGAATGTTATGTTTAAAGTTTATACAAGCTTTCTAAGAATTCATTGCTTACATAGTTGTTTTTCCCTTACTTTATAGATTATCAGAAGCGCAATAGGGTTGGAATTTGGTCAGAGATCTATCACGCTATCCAACGATTATAACGATAGATTTTGATATCTTGGTTAAGGTTATAATGGTATGTATAGGTGGACTTGTGGTTTATAATAGTTGATGAGTTTGGCATGTATATGTCATTTTGATTAATGAAAACTTGGTACTTTTAATGCCTTGTTGATGTGTGTAATTTTAACAATGTGTTAATGCATGTTAAATGGCTAAAATGGTAGGTGATTAATTGACCACAACATGGTTAATTTATGGTATGCTTTGGAAAGGTTTTGAATAGATGTGTGATTGATATATGGTATGTTTATATGTTAGTTGTTGGTACCATTTGGTAATGGCTAGATTGGTGTCATTTAGATAGTTTTGATGCATGTGAGAAGTGGTCCAAATGGTAAAGTTATTTTGATATGGCACAAATATAATATGGTAAGGTTAGTATGTGTCAATTGTGATATGTTTTGATATGGAGACAAGTTAGTTGATAACTGGATTAATATGCATGTTTTAAGTATGTTTTAAGGTTTGATTGAATGTGCAAATGGCTTGTAGGTGTGTTCTTGAATTGGGTGAAAGAAATGGCCTAAATTTGGCCTATTTCTTGTCCACACGGCCTAAGACACGAGCGTGTGGCTCTGCCGTGTCTCGTACGACACGACCATGTGTCCCTTGTAAGTTTTAAAGGTTGCATTTTGAGAGTTACACGGCCTAGCACAATGTCATGTGGCTTGGCAGTGTGACCCAAGTCAGAGAGTTACACGGGCACAGACACAGGCTGGGATACAACCGTGTGTCTCTATTTCGAATGTTACATTACCTGAGACACGAGCGCATGTCTTCGCCGTGTGAGTCACATAGCTTGGCGACATGGCCATGTGACCCCTGCAGTATAAATTTTTCTAACTTTTTCTTAAAATTTCTAAATGTTTTCAATTTAATCTAGAATCATTTTTAAAGTGTTTATAAGGCCTCGAGAGCTCGAATTAAGGATGTTATGCATGTTTTGATTGGATATTGCAATGATTATGAAATGCTGGATATGAATGATTTGAGTTACGTATTTACGATAATGCTCTGTAACCCTATTTTAGTGACGGATATAGGTTAAGTGTAACAACCTGTTTTTGGTTCAAATCGGAACAGTGGTTTTGGGACCACAAATACAAAGTAGAAATGTTAATTTTATTATTACTTTAAGGTCTACAGTATGATTGAATGTGTAACACCCCTTACCTATGCCCGATATCGGGATAAGATACGAGGTATCACCAAACTTAAACATACACATACATGTAAAACCGGACAATAAAATTTCAACCAATTAAAAAACATTCAAACACATGCATATCGTCCCTTATACAGGCCTAAGAGGCCCAAAATATATAGCAGGGGTGTTCGGGACTAAACTGAGAACTTTTAGAAATTTTACAACACTTAGGGAATTTTCCATGTTTAGAAAGTCACACGCCTGTGTGGATTAGGCCGTGTGGTCACACACACCCGTGTGGTTTGGGAGACTCTCATGTCCTCAGCCCGTGTAACTCTCTGTTGATGATGCCAGCAACGAAATAGGGTTACACGGCCAAGTCGCACGCTCGTGTGCTAAGGTCGTGTCCCCCACATGGCTAAGACACACTGCCCTGTCTCTGCCCGTGTTGGCACACTTAGGTTATTTTCCAAACCTTGGTCAACCATAAACCCTCACACATTTATACAACATCAAGGACATATAACATGGCATCCATTCAATGATTAAACATCTTCAATTAAGTGACAAACGTAGCATTTGTATGTCAGCATACTTGTATTTCTCATACTCATTTGATAATGAGTCTAGACATACCAAACCACATTCTCATGGTAACACAATCGAAGTTGCACATAATTCCACTATTTGCTCATATTCTAGTCAAGCTGTCTACTCGAGTCATAATCACTAAATTATTAGTATCTTGAGCTACGGAACTCCAAATTAAGATTTGCTAATTTTCCCTGAAACTAGACTCATATATCTTCTTACCATAAAATTTTTAGAATTTTTGGTCTAGCCAATAAGTACAATTTATTCTTTAAAGTTACCCCTATTCAACTGTTTGACAGCTTCGACCTTTCTTTACTAAAAATTAATTATCTCATAGTACGGGATTTAGTTAATGTTCTCATCTATTTCTCTTGAAATTAGACTCATTAATGATTTACCCATTGAATTCTAATCCACAATTATTCTTGTAAAATTTTTAGTGATTTTCCAAAATTAAGATAGGGGAGCCCGAAATCACTCTGACCCTGTCTCACAAAAATTCAAATATCTCATAATCTTACACCATTTCCTCTATGTGAAACTAGACTTGATAAGCTTTAATTTAATATCTTATTCAATCTCTAATTCTATTTCCACAATTTTTGGTGGATTTTCAAAGTCAAACTACTACTTCTGTCCAAAACTGTTTTAGTGCAATATGATTATAACTATCATAAGTTCATTTTCAACTAATCATGAACTCACCATTTCATGGATTCCATGTTAAATTACACAACACAAGTTAGCCTGATATTGTAACAAAATTAATAATCATAATTCATACATCTTAGCTCACCGAGGTCTCGACATTTCATAGTCTCAATAACCATAAGCTTAGTGTTCATACTTGTACCCTTTCACCACTTTTCACATATTACTCCACTTTTTAACCATAATCTTGAATGGCCTGTTGAACCACCTGGAATACTGAAGGACGTTTGGAATCATGATACACCAAATAAAGTACCAAAGCCATGTCCCAGACATGGTCTTACATGGATCCACATGTCGACGCCATATCCTAGATATGGTCTTATACGAAGTCTCATATCGGTGCCGATGCCATGTCCTAGACATAGTCTTACACTAGCACACATGTCATTACTGATGCCATGTCCCAGACATGGTCTTACATTGGCACACATATCAACACCAATGCCATGTCCCAGACATGGTCTTATATTGGCATACATATCAACGCTAATGCCATGTCCTAGACATGGTCTTACACTGGCACATATATCAACACTGATGCCATGTCCCAGACATGGTCTTACACAGGCTCTCATCTTGGATGCCGATGCCATGTCCCAGACATGGTATTACACGGGATCTCATTAACCATGGTGTCTTGATATCCGAATCTTAAGCATTCCTCAGGGTCACCCTTGGCATCTTCGAATACACATCTCGTCGAAACTTGTCCTGTAACATCCTGATTTTCGGGTTTATTTGCGATTTTCAATATTTTGTAAAGATTTTTAAAATTTTGTATTTGGATGTGGAATTAGTATTTTGAGTAGGTAAATGGGCTTATAGAAGGCCCATGAGTTGGCCAAAACCAGTTGAATTTTGGAATTTTAGACTTAGGAGTTAGGGGTTACGGCTAAGTGGCCTTAAGTGGAGTGATGGGTAAATTGCATCACAAAAGAGCCTTGGTTAAGTGGCAAGGGTGGCGCCACTAGGCTCCTAGAAAAGTGGCGTGTGGAGCTTTGGGAAGGCAAGGATCGATTCCTGTGTTGGCAAATAGATGCATTTATTTTTTTAGTGCGGGAGGGGTAAGTGTTGGAGTTCGGTGGATTACGCTAAAGGAGAGTTGGATCGGTTTAAATGCTTGGATTAAGGAGGGATAAGGGAGAGATTTAAGGATTTGGATGAGGCTAGGAGTTGGCTGAATTATGGGAATTGAAGAGGGAAAAATCGGCGGGGGCTATGTTGTTAGTATTTGGCACTTAGGGTATTGAGTGGTGCCGTTTTCTTCTACTTTAACACCTTAGGGTTGTTTTCCTCTCTTTTTCCTCTCTAGCAAAACTACCACCTCCCTATTCCTCTTCTTCTATTTTTTTCTTCTTCTTCAAAACTATTCATCATAATTGCTATTCATCAATACTTTTGTCGAATCCATAAAAGCGAAATCTCGTGATCATTGCTTGTGCCGATTTCTTCAAAGCCGTGTTCTCCTATGTTCTTTTGTTTTATTAATTTGCAATTATCTTTTCTTAATCCTAGATCTCGACCGCAATTCTACTTCAAGGTTGTAGCCCGCATTATCATCTTCTTCATCACACAAAAGCCGAAAAACCATAGATTTGGGGCTTATAGCGAAACTTCAAGACTTTGGGGAATCGAGTTCTACCATCGTTTGATAGATAAATCTACACTAGATTGCGTGGAAATCAAGTGGGAGTAAGGGGTAAGTCACGTATCATCTCGGATCTATTCTTATTTTGCAAAGTTAAGAAAAGCAAGTCCCTAAAATTAGGGAGGTCATCGATTTGGGCATATGGCTCTAAGAGTCTTTAAGCGATGTTTTCTTTCGGTGACTAGAGTCTTCTTAAGCGTTGAATCTAAGGCGTGGTTCATTGGAGCAATCGGATTGAGAGCTAACTATCGATTTTGGCAAAAGGTAAGGTTTCAAAGGTTTTAGGGATATGGTTCGATCATGGATAAGTAAGTTTTGGGGTTTCTTGATTATGGTTTGTAAATAAGAACTGTGCTAATAAATTGTAGGACATCGAAGGGATCTCGAAGCGATCGTCATGAATCGGTGTGTCCGAACACCCTTTCTTAGTTCAATTCAAAAAAGCGAAATGCGAAATCCGGCATTTCATGGTCATGTAAGTATGTGAATGCTCTCAAGTCATAGAGGAATTGTTAGATCCGCACCGCAAGGTGGTAAGCACGTTCAGCGTGATGCTTTAGCGTATTTGGAAAAAGGGGCTCGATGGGCCAAAAGCGGGCCCAATGGGCTTACGGACCAATATGGGTAAGAGATGGGCAAATTAGCTTGTTAGGTAGATGGTGGAATCAAATTGCATAAAAGCGATAAAAATTCTGAATTAGCTTGTGCGATGGCGTGATCACGAAATTACCCTAAAGAGCAAAATTACCGAAATTACCCCTAAAGAGTAAAATTACCGATATACCCCTAGGGTTTTAAATTGGTGAAGCGCATGATTGATCAATGTTGTATTTTACATGATATACTTTTATTAATATCTATTGCATGGGGTTGGGGTATTAATGGAGGAAATCTTGAAAGTGGTTCATTCACGTCTTGGAGGCTTTGCCTCAATCGATCGAATTTGAGCGGCGTGTCGCAAGCTGTGAGTGTGTGAAATTTGGGTGGGTTGAGATATTCCCACATGGTGTGTAGGGCTGATGCAGGCGGTGTAGCGGTTGGTGGGTTGAGTAGTCTCCCAGATGGGCTTGCATTCATTATTCTTGTTGTTACTCATGTTCTTGAAGCGGGCCTATGGGCCCACTTGTTATGTAAAAGGGCTAAGGCCTTGCTATGTGATTACGAAAAGGGCTTGACCTCTCTGTGTCTTGTTATCTGAATAGGGCTTAGGCCCAATGGGCTCGAGTGAATTGGGCTTTGGATGGGTTTCTGATACACTGAGTTTTCCAAACTCACCCCTTCCTCTTCCCTCCTTGCGGTGAGCCCTAGTTGGTGGACTTGGAGTGGGCGGGATTCAGAGTGGCCATGAAGATGGATTGCCAATTTTAAATAAGTTTAGCATTTAATTTGGATTATTTTATTTTATTATGTTTAAAGTTGTAATAAGGCCGCCTTTTTAATTATTTTTATTTTGGGGATTATTAAACTGGTTAGCACTAGGGTTCGTTTTATAAAAACTACTTGATTTTTAAAAGATCACGATGACGCGCAAAGTTTCCATAAAGTAAATGTTTTCCAAGGAAATAAATATTTTAAACAAACGTTTTCAACTTAAACATTTTCTTAAGACGGACATAATCAAACGATTTTCTCAAAATTATATGAGATGTTAGAGTGTGGCAATGATGGTGTGCATGTCTAGGATTGGATCCGGGAAGAGCTTGGTACTTAAGCGGTCAAGCGGACTCACCTCCTCTTTTTCTGGTTTCCTACCGGTGCATGACTTCTATTCACTTTAACCTACCTTTAAAAGTGTCTTTTACAACACCAACTCGCTTTTCCAAACTAAATAATACGGAATGTTTTGAACGCATCAATGTGGCGCATCGAGATCCGATCATAACGTCCGTGCCGGGTTTGGGGTGTTACATTTAGTGGTATCGAGCCTAGGTTGCAACAACTCATTTGTGGATCGGTCCAAAATTTTTCAAAAACTTGGGCCTAAGAAGGGTATTTTTAGAAATGGTAAGTTTTTGAAGATGTTCAAGTTTTTTTCTATTTGTTAAACGGGGTTAAATCAATAGTTTTAAAATAAAAGTGTTTTCAAATAAAATCTTTTATTTTCGGTAAACAAAAACATGGTATTTGAAATTTTAAATAGACCGATAAATGAGTGGCACATGAATCCCTGCACCAAGTCTGTAAGTATCTTTTCGCTCTATATATATCTTGTCTTGTCTTGTAATAATCGTAGATAATCTTGAGCCTTAGAGATAGAGCTATTGATGATGTAGTATTAGGACTACAAGCTGGAACCATAGCTAAATTATGATTCTTGTGAAATAACTTTAAAACTTTATCTGTTCATAAGACATTCGGTATTAAATAGTGAAACCAGTAAACTAATGTCATAAAATTCGTAATCAGATAAATCGTTATGAGTACAAGGGCTACTCGAGGAAGAGGCCGTGGTCGAGGGTGAGGTAGCACTCAAGCTGGATCGGCGTCATCGAACACGTGCGGTGGCGGGTACATCCACCACCGATTAATGAAAATGGGCCGTATGATCGAGTGCGGGGATGACGCTTTGTCTCGTGCCATGTTGAGGGTTTTGGAAAGGGTGGCGGAGCTAACGTCGGGCCCATGAATAGGGGTCCATTTCGAACGACTTGCCAACATGATTTGAGATTTTTAGGCGATCTGAAGTGGCCCCAAATGTGGCCGAATCTTGGTTGGAAGCCACAGAGCGGATCATGGACGACCGGATTTTCGAGAGCGAAGTTGAAAGGGGCGATGTCGTTCTTTGCGGGATGAAGCGTGTCGATGGTGGATTCTTGTGAGAGAAGGTACCCCGGTGAGAGGGTAACATGGGAGCTGTTCAAGCAGACGTTTAAGGCGAAATATCTTTGGAGCTAGCTATGTAGATGCACGCAAAAGGAGTTCTGAATCGACTCGGAAATAAGACCATTCTTGAATATGAGGCGGAGTTTCTACGATTGAGTCGGTATGCTAATGGCATCGTTTCCACTTGAATATGAGCGCGCGTGACGCTTTGAGGATGGCCTTAGAGATGAGTTAAGGGTGCTCATAGCTCAGCAGAGGGAGCGAGATTCGCTTCTTGGTAGAGAAGGCTAAGATAGCCGAGGAAGTGAAGCAAACCGAGCGGAGGAATCGTGATAAGGACGGAATCGGTTCGGGAGGGATCTTGGACCAGCGGGTCTTGTAAATCGAAATGTTAAGAGAGCTAGGATGGGGAACCGGTTCGGCGATTCCGGTGAACATGTAGTAGGCAAGCTTGTGGAGATTGCGGCGAGAATGCATCAAGGAGAGTCTTTGGAAGCGTTAAGGGCTTGTTTTCGTTGTGGGTCTAAGGAGCATAGGATTAAGGATTGTCCTAGGAGGGCCACTCCAGCTCAAGTGGCGAACAAGGGCCGAGCGGGCGGCCAAGCTCAACTTTGTGAGGATGGACCACCCGCCAAGAGGTCGTGGACAAGGTCGCGGAGGTAATGGTCGTGGACGTGGGGCACCGGTAGGGTATTGGTAACGCAGATGCTCGTCACCACTTTGGTGTATCTTTGCCGTCGCCATGAGGAGGTGACACACCTAATGTCATAATGATGCGTTTTTATCTATGGTGTACCTTATACTGCTCTGATTGATGTGGGATCAACCCATTCGTATGTGGCATATAACATTTCTGGGGCACTGGGCGTGCACTTCGAGGAGACTGTATGTGGGGTGTCTGTGATAAGTCCTTTAGGTCATTCGGTTAAGGTAGAGAAACTCTTCAAGGAGGTGCCTCTGGAGATTCAAGGCAAGGTTTTCTGTGGGGATTTGATGGAGTTACTGTTTGAAGAATTCGATCTGATCCTAGGGATGGATTGGTTGACCAAGCATAAGGCAACTTTGGATTGTGCGACTAAGAGGATGGTGTTAAGAAGCATCAATGATGAAGAGGTTATGATCATTAGAGAACGAAGGATTACTTATCCAATGTAGTATCGGCGTTGAGGGTCGAGAAACCGATGCGCAAGGATGCGAGGCATATCGGCTTTGGTAAGTCAAGTGAAACCGAGGATCATTGTGGAGACCATCGAAGCTGTTAGGGAATTCGGGATGTTTTCCGGAAGAGCTTCTGGATTACCTCCCAATCGGAAGTTGAGTTTGGAATCGATTTGTTACCGGGACGACTCCGGTCTCTATTGCACCCTATAGGATGGCAGAAGGAGTTAGTGGGCCAAGGCTCAAATTCAAGAGCTATTAGATAGAGGCTTCATTAGGCCTAGTGTGTCTCCTTGGGGAGCACCGGTCTGCTTTGTAAAGAAGAAGGGCCGAACGATGCGCATGTGCATCGATTATCGCCGATTGAACAAAGCGGCGATTAAGAATAAGTATCCACTACCAAGGATTGATGACTGTTCGATCAATTTAGGGAGCTTCGGTATTCTCCAAAATCGATCTTCGTTCGGATACCATCACTAAGGGTAAAGAAGGGATATTCATAAGACAAACATTTGAACTCGATATGGACATTATGAGTTTGTGGTCATGCCGTTTGGGCTACCGAACGCACTGCGGCTTTATGGATCGATGAATCGAGTATTCCAACCTTTCTTGGATCGGTTTGTAGTCGTCTTTATCGACGATATCTTGATATACTCAAAGCGGAGGCGAAGCATGATGAGCATCTCCGTATTGTCTTTGCAAGTGTTAAGGAGAAGGAGCTCTATGCGAAATTTAGCAAGTGTGAATTACGGTTGAAAGAGGTAACCTTCCTAGGGCATGTGGTCTCCGAGGGGATTAAGGTGGATCCTCGTAAAATTGAAGCTATTACGGAATGGAAGCCACCTAGGTCGATGTCGAAATTCGGAGTTTCCTAGGGTTGGCGAGGTTACTCTGAAGGTTTGTGGAGGGTTTCTCGGTAATGGCGGCGCCTTGACAAAACTCATAAGGAAAGGAGTACCATTTATGCGGACCGAGAAACAGCAAAAAGCTTTTGATCGGTTGAAAAGGTATTGACCGAAGCGCCGGTGTTGATTCAACGGTGTGCGGGAAGGACTTCACCATATATAGCGATCGTCGCATGTGGGGTTAGGTTGCGTCTTGATGCAAGAGGGCAAGGTGGTCGCTTATGCATCACGACGACTTAAGGCTCATGAGGTGAATTACCTTACGCATGATTTGGAGCTAGCGGCGGTGATTTTTGCGTTAAAATTTGGAGACATTACTTATATGGGGAGAAGTGCATCATATACACGGATCATAAGAGCTTAAAGTATTTGTTGACTCGAAGGAGTTGAACCTTAGGCAACGAAGGTGGGTGGAGTTGCTTAAAGACTACGATTGTTCGATAGAGTACCACCCAGAAAGGCTAATGTGGTGGCGGATGCATTGAGTCGAAGGGTTATTACTGGTTTGAGAGCCTTGTTCGCACGATTAAGTCTATTCGATGATGGAAGCTTGTTGGCGAAGCGCAAGTAAGGCCTACTTGGGGTGAACAGTTAAGGAAAAACAGTTGAAGGACGATTCATTAGCTCTTGGTTCCGACAAGTTAAGAGTTGTGAGAGCGAGGATTTTGGGTTGAACAGTGAAGGAGTTACGTGTTTTCGTGGAAGGGTTTGTATTCCAAAGGATCTGAATTGAGGCGATTAATTCTAAAAGAGGCTCATGGTGGACTCGTGCCATGCATCTGGAGGGAATAAGTTATACCGAGACTTGCGAGAGGTGTCTTGGTGGCGGATTAAAACGAGAGGTGACCGAATTTGTTGGGAAATGTCGGCGTGCAAGCGGAGTTAAGTGAGCACCAAGCCGCCGTCGGGATTACTACAACCGGTGAAAATTGCCCTATGGAAGTGGGAAAAAGTAACAATAGACTTTGTGAGTGGGTTACCTTTGACACCCACCAAGAAAGATTCGGTGTGGGTAGTTGTGGATAGGTTAACAAAATCTGCTCATTTCATACCTATTCGTACCGACTACTCACTACAAAAGTTGGCTAAGCTATATGTGGCGGAGGTAGTGCGACTGCATGGGGTGCCAGTGTCAATAATCTCTGATCGAGACCCTAGGTTTACGTCTCGGTTTTGGCTGAAGTTGCAAGAAGCGTTGGGAACACGATTGGATTTTAGCACCGCTTTTCACCCACGCAGATGGACGATCGAAAGGGTTATTCGAGTTACGGAAGATATGTTGAGAGGTTGTATCATCAATTTTGTGGAAGTTGGGAGGACTACTTACCATTGGCGGAGTTTGCGTACAATAATGACTATCAAGCAAGTATTGAGATGGCACCATATGAAGCGCTTTATGGGCGAAGATGTAAATGACGAAAGCGTGTTGGACGAGTTGGGTGAGCAGCGAGTGCTTGGACCGGAATTGGTGGCGGATAATTGAAAGCAAGGTTAAGCTGATAAGGGGTCGGTTAAAGGAGGCGTCCGATAGACAGAAGTCGTATGCGGATTTGAAGCGCAAAGAGATTGAGTTCGCTGTGGGGGATATGGTTTTCTTGAAGGTATCCCCTTGGAAGAAAATTTTGAGATTTGGTAAGAAGGGTAAGTGAGCCCACGGTTTATTGGGCCTTACCGAGTTGTTAGCGAGTTGGACCGATGGCTTATCGCCTAGAGTTGCCACGTAAGCGCATCGTATCCACGACGTTTTCATGTATCCATGTTGGCGGTATCGATCGACCCAACTCATATCATACCGATTCTTTGAAATTGAAATACTGACGATTTAACCTTCAAAGAGGAACCTGTGCAAATACTTGATCGTGACGTCAAGATGTTGAGAAGGAAATCAATTCCACTAGTGAAAGTACTTTGGAGAAACCATGGCAAGGAGGAAGCTACCTGGGAGACTGAGAAGGCTATGCAGCAACAATACCCTCAACTATTCTGATAAGGTAAAATTTCGAGGTCGAAATTTCTTTAAGGAGGGTAGAGTTGTAACATCCTAATTTTCGGGTTTATTCGCGATTTTCAATATTTTGTAAAGATTTTTAAAATTTTGTATTTGGATGTGGAATTAGTATTTTGAGTAGGTAAATGGGCTTATAGAAGGCCCATGAGTTGGCCAAAACCAGTTGAATTTTTGGAATTTTAGACTTAGGAGTTAGGGGTTCGGCTAAGTGGCCTTAAGTGGAGTGATGGGTAAATTGCATCACAAAAGAGCCTTGGTTAAGTGGCAAGGGTGGCGCCACTAGGCTCCTAGAAAAGTGGCGTGTGGAGCTTTGGGAAGGCAAGGGATCGATTCCTGTGTTGGCAAATAGATGCATTTATTTTTTTAGTGCGGGAGGGTAAGTGTTGGAGTTCGTGGATTACGCTAAAGGAGAGTTGGATCGGTTTAAATGCTTGGATTAAGGAGGGATAAGGGAGAGATTTAAGGGATTTGGATGAGGCTAGGAGTTGGCTGAATTATGGGAATTGAAGAGGGAAAAATCGGCAGGGGCTATGTTGTTAGTATTTGGCACTTAGGGTATTGAGTGGTGCCATTTTTCTTCCTTTAACACCTTAGGGTTGTTTTTCCTCTCTTTTTCCTCTCTAGCGAAACTACCACCTCCCTATTCCTCTTCTTCTATTTTTCTTTCTTCTTCTTCAAAACTATTCATCATACCGCAATTCATCAATACTTTTGCGAATCCATAAAAGCGAAATCTGTGATCATTGCTTGTGCCGATTTCTTCAAAGCTAGGTTCTCCTATGTTCTTTTGTTTTTATTAATTTGCAATTATCTTTTCTTAATCCTAGATCTCGACCGCAATTCTACTTCAAGGTTGTAGCCCACATTATCATCTTCTTCATCACACAAAAGCGAAAAACCATAGATTTGGGGGCTTATAGCGAAACTTCAAGACTTTGGGGAATCGAGTTCACCGTCGTTTGATAGATAAATCTACACTAGATTGCGTGGAAATCAAGTGGGAGTAAGGGGTAATCGTATCATCTCGGATCTGT
Organism: Gossypium arboreum; assembly: GCF_025698485.1. Classification (NCBI taxonomy): domain Eukaryota; kingdom Viridiplantae; phylum Streptophyta; class Magnoliopsida; order Malvales; family Malvaceae; genus Gossypium; species Gossypium arboreum. The sequence continues at coordinate 35,032,314 of NC_069082.1, forward strand.
TCTTATTTTGCAAAGTTAAGAAAAGCGAAGTCCCTAAAATTAGGGAGGGTGTCGATTTGGGCATATGGCTCTAAGAGTCTTTAAGCGATGTTTTCTTTTCGGTGACTAGAGTCTTCTTAAGCGTTGAATCTAAGGCGTGGTTCATTGGAGCAATCGGATTTGAGCTAACTATCGATTTTGGCAAAAAGGTAAGGTTTCAAAGGTTTTAGGGATATGGTTCGATCATGGATAAGTAAGTTTTGGGGTTTAATGATTATGGTTTGTAAATAAGAACTGTGCTAATAAATTGTAGGACATCGAAAGGGATCTCGAAGCGGTCGTCATGAATCGGTGTGTCTGAACACCCTTTCTTAGTTCAATTGGCAAAAGCGAAATCTGAAAATCCGGCATTTCATGGTCATGTAAGTATGTGAATGCTCTCAAGTCATAGAGGAATTGTTAGATCGGCACGCAAGGTGGTAAGCACGTTCAGCGTGATGCTTTAGCGTATTTGGAAAAAGGGCTTGATGGGCCAAAGCGGGCCCAATGGGCTTACTGGACCAATATGGGTAAGAGATGGGCAAATTAGCTGTTAGGTAGATGGTGGAATCAAATTGCATAAAAGCGATAAAAATTCTTGAATTAGCTTGTGCGATGAGCGTAGATCACGAAATTACCCTAAAGAGCAAAATTACGAAATTACCCTAAAGAGCAAAATTACCGATATACCCCTAGGGTTTTAAATTGGTGAACGCATGATTGATCAATGTTGTATTTTACATGATATGCTTTTATTAATATCATTGCATGGGGTTGGGGTATTAATGGAGGAAATCTTGAAAGTGGTTCATCCACGTCTTGGAGGCTTTGCCTCAATCGATCGAATTTGAGGCGTTCTTGCAAGCTGTCGTGTGTGAAATTTGGGTGGGTTGAGATATTCCCACATGGTGTGTAGGGCTGATGCAGGCGATGTAGCGGTTGGTGGGTTGAGTATTCTCCCAGATGGGCTTGCATTCATTATTCTTGTTGTTACTCATGTTCTTGAAGCGGGCCTATGGGCCTGCTTGTTATGTAAAAAGGGCTAAGGCCTTACTCTTGTGATTACAAAAGGGCTTGACCTCGTGTCTTTATTATCTGAATAGGGCTTAGGCCCAATGGGCTCGAGCTGAATTGGGCTTTGGATGGGTTTCTGTATACTTTGAGTTTTCCAAACTCACCCCTTCCTCTTCCCTCTTTGCGGGTGAGCCCTAGTTGGTGGACTTGAGTCAGGCGAGGATTGAGTGGCCATGAAGATGGATTGCCAATTTTAAATAAGTTTAGCATTTAATTTGGATTATTTTATTTTTATTATGTTTAAAGTTGTAATAAGGCCGCTCTTTTTAATTATTTTTATTTTGGGGATTATTAAACTGGTTAGCACTAGGGTTCGTTTTATAAAACTACTTGATTTTTAAAAGATCACGATGACGCATAAAGTTTCCATAAAGTAAATGTTTTTCCAAGGAAATAAATATTTTAAACAAACATTTTCAACTTAAACATTTTCTTAAGACGGACATAATCAAGCGATTTTCTCAAAATTATACGAGATGTTAGAGTGTGGCAATGATGGTGTGCATGTCTAGGATTGGATCCGGAAGAGCTTGGTACTTAGCGGTCAAGCGGACTTACCTCCTCTTTTTCTGGTTTCCTACGGTGCCTGACTTCTATTCACTTTAACCTACCTTTAAAAGTGTCTTTTACAACACCAACTCAGCTTTTCCAAACTAAGTAATACGGAATGTTTTGAACGCATCAATGTGGCGCATCAGATCCGGTCATAACGTCCAGGCCGGGTTTGGGGTGTTACATGTCCCTAGGACCGAATCATATATCTCATGATGGTAATTAAGCTCATGATTTCACATAATGCTAATAATCATGATAATCACTTTTTAACACAAATCACAATTCATCACATTGTCACCACACATCATAGACATATTGTAGATCACTTTTTATGCATAGCATACAATAACCTTTAACTCAACAAGTTCAAATCAACTTAGCAATTTAGATTCAGTCACAATCAATGATAACATTATTGGAGGTACTTGTAAAATTCTCATTGTATGCATCTGTATGACAACTCATTCAATTTATGAGACAATAATATAATTTACAATTCAAGTGCATATCATATGATATCAAATGTTAAACACATAATAATAGAATTGTTGAATTACTTACGCACAACTTACAATTCATGTAATATCAAGCATTAACATTCAAGTATAATATTGCATTATTATTATCACACGATCTTACTTCGTAACCAAAAATCGCGAAAAGGGACCTAACCGTCAATTTCTCATTTTTCCCTCATTCTAGGTCCGAACCTTGTTTCCTTTGATCTATAATATCACATTTAGCTTGCTAATTAGTCACATTATTCATCGTGACCCAAAAATCATATTATGGTAAAATTACATTTTTGCCCCTAAACTTTGTCATATTTACACTTTTTCCCCTAGGCTCGTAAAATGATTTTCATTCAATTTATTAGTACTTTAAGCCTAGCCAAACAAATTTCATAACTACATCATCCCTCAATTTCCACTAATTCACACTTTTATGACAAATTTTATAACTTTTACAAAATGGTTCTTTTAGACATTTTCACCGAAAATCACTTAGTAAAAGTCGTTTATTTAACACCCAACATTCATTTTCTACCATTAGACATTGAAACACATGCATATCACTCATGGATTGTAACAGCCCGATTTAGACCCTATTAGGAACAGTGGTTTCGGGACCATGAATCTGAGTCAGAAAAAATATTTAAAAAATATTTTCTGTATTTATTATGTGTGAATTTATGTGTGTGAAAATCTCATTTGAAAATTTTACTGTTTGGATGCTCAATTTAATAAAAAGGTTTAATCGCGTAAGTTATAAAAGTTGCTAATTAATTATTAAAGTACCAAATTGCTTTGCTCTTTTAATATGGGGTCTTTGTGATGTAATTAGACATATGAATTAGTGATGGACGGTTTTAGTCATAATATATAATGGTTTCATATTTTATAACAAAGGTTAATTTTGTAATATATTAAATAATGCTAATATAATAAAACATAAAATAAGTAAAAGCCATACACTCATCTTTTGAAATGGACGAATGTTGTAAGAAAGAAAAGAAAAAAAAGAGTTTAAGGGTTTGGTCATATGCATGCTTAATTAATGTATGTGATTTAGCTCGGTTTTTGATAATTTTTACGTTTTTGAGATCGTTTCTATGTTATCTATCAAGCCCATGTCTCAATTTCTAAATTTGATGATGATTTTGTATTATGCCATTGTTGAAAGCTTGTGATTTTTGTTGTTTGATGCTGGAAAATAAAAGATATGTGATAGATTAACATGTTTTGTATTTAAATTTTTGATGAATTTGAATAATTAGGGCTAATTTATAAAAATAACAAATTGAGGGACTAAAATGTAAAATAAATGAAATGTGTGGACTTATATAAGGAAGATGAATATTCAGCCTAAGCATGATATATTGAAATTTTGCATATTTTGTGTTTTGTACAATAGGAACTAATTTGTGAAAAGTGTGAAATGTCAGGGGCAAAAAAGGTAATTTGCCTAATTATGTATTTTCGGATTAAATTGAATGAATTTGTGGTTGAATAAGTTTAATTTGAATATGTTTAGATTAGGAATCAAAGAAATCAAATTTGGATCGGGGGAAAACCAAAGTTGTTGAATAGTCATTCCGTTCCGATCGTTATTGTTCGAGGTAAGTTTATAAGCAAATAGATGTTGTTAAATTTCAATATATGTGATCTATAAATAATTGTAATGATTATTAGTAAGTTATGAATCAACATTGAGTAATGAAAAATGTGATTGTGGTATGATTTGTGAGTTATATGATATTATAATTCGGTTTTATAATGATATATTCGGTTATGTAATAAATTAGTTAAATTTGGTTTAAATGATGTATATTACGAGATGTTGTATTAAAGATTTATCAATTAGCCAAATGTTTATTTATAAGTTATTTGTATTAAATATGAGATATTTTGGCTTGAAATATGGTAAATAAAATGGTACATTTTTGAGCTGGATAATATTCTAGTAAAAATGATTTATGTTTGATGATTAAGCAATGTATAAGTTGGCCTTTGGAGAATCGATTTTTAATGTGCATTTGATATACTTATGCACATATCATGAAGTAAAATAATGTGTAATTTTGGCCTTTAAGTGGTATGATAAGATTATTTGTTTCTATATGAAACAAGCATTTTGACATTTACATAAAGCATGGTTAAAATGACATGTGTGTGCGTGTAAGACCATGTCTCAGACGTTGGCATCGATATGTCATTACGTGTAAGACCACGTCTGGGACGTTGGAATCGATATGTGATTATGTGTAAGACCACGTCTGGGATGTTGGCATCGACATGTGATTACATGTAAGACCATGTCTAGGATAGTGGCATCGATATGTGATTACATGTAAGACCACATCTGGGATGTTGGCATTGTATGATATGTATGATTATCCGAGTATCCTATTTAATTCTGAATGATTCAACAAGCTATGTTAAGTAAAGACCGAATGCAAAATTGAATTAAAAAGGTTCAGGCATGTGTTATCTTGTAACACCCCAATCCTGACCCGGACGTTATGGCCGAATTCGGCATGTTACATTGAAGTGTTTTAGTGAAAACCTGTTTCCATTAAAAACCCTTCTTAAAATAAAAGATAATCTTAATTATCAAAAAAAAAAAAAACTCCTTTCAATCACTTGTTCAAAACATATGATTTGAGGAAAATAAGTCACTTTAAAAATTTAGTTGCGGAAACGTAGAAATGACATACTATAGTTTAAGAAACCATGTTCATTTTCTTATAATTACGTCACATAAAAACAATAATCCAAATAATAACAAAATGGAAGGCCTTATTACAATCCAGTCTATAATCACTTAATAATCAGAGACTCATATGCTTTAAAATGAAAAAAAACAAATCCAAATTGTCTTGCTAGCTGGCCACCCAGAATCCCTCCAAACATCGAACCTCTTACTAAACATCACCTGAAAATAAAATAAAAGAGGGGGTGAGTTTTCGCAAACTCAGTGTGTACAACCCTCAACGAAAAACAAGCATTCAAAAATCATCATACATCAAACATGCAATGCAATCCCATCCCAATAATCCATCCGCTACACACCAGCTCCGTCCCCCGTCACATCATGTGGGGATATAAATATCGACCCACCCAACGACACATCAATCGTAACCCGATTGCGGAACTACCTTCGTTTACATATTGGGCTTAAAAGTCGTCGATGGATCCACGATTGTCAAGCAACCATGTGATCCTCATATACTTCCTCCGTTCCATACTTCCGAACCCATATGCAGCCTAAGCAGAATATCTTATGTATGCGATGTAACACCCTTACCATTTAAATCGCGGAGCAGATATAAGGTATTACGAACATAACACATACCATTAAACATAATCGAGATATAAATATGTCATCCAATTTGATAGTGCATCATTATAACATATGTCTTGAACAATATTAGCCAACTTTAATGGCTTGTACAAAGTAGCTGGTCGAGAAATCTTGTAACTAATATTTTAAACCTAGACAAATATGACACGTAACAAAATAATTAAGCCTACTATACATGCCATAATTCAAAAGCGTTTAGTTCAAATACCCTAAAGTATGATAGTGCGGGTAGATCTTCACGATCCTTAACTCTGAGCAAGTCGAAGAACACTATAAGACAAAAGAGAGAAACAAAGTAAGCTTATAGCTTAGTAAGTAAGTATGTAAATACTAATTAAAGAATCTAACATGTTTACACAACAATTCAAGTTTATCTACTTTAACTTCACTATTCATTCCACTTTGATTTAGCTGTCTCTACTGCATCATATTCACTAAATAAATCATAACTCGGGTTAAAAACTCGAAATTGAAATCCGTAAAATTTCCTGAATCTAGACTCATAAAGCTTTTTACTAATTTTTTCTATAATTTTTGGTTCAGCCGATTAGTACAGTTTATTAGTTAAAGTTTCCCCTGTTACACAGCTCGACTGATCTGACCTCTGTTCACTACGAATTGAATATCTCCCAGTACACAATTCAAACAACCCTGAGGTCTGTTTCATTTAAAACTAGTATCAATAAGGAATTTAGGCATGTAAACTATATTTCTTAATTTTCTTTGTACAATTTTTAATGATTTTTCAAAGTTGGAACAGGGGATCACGTATTCATCCTGAGCAAGTCACATACAATTGTGAATATCTCAAATTATAGAATTCCTTTGCTTTCTCTGTTTCTTTTATATGAAAGTAGACTCATTAAACTTTAATTTCACATCTCATTCAACCTCTAATTATATTCCTCCTATTTTTGGTGATTTTTCAAAATCAGGTCACTGCTACCATCTAAAAACAGTTTTAATGCTAATTTCACTCTTTCACAAATTCTTTATGCTAACCTCATTTTATCTTATATTTGTATATACCACAAATCATTTTCACCACATTTCATTCACCATAAGTGTAGGTCCAAACCACAATATCACCACAAAACCATCCCGTTGAACAATTCGGATCAATCCTCGATATTTAATGGTTTGAAGACACACCCCACCATCATACTTCGTTTAGTTCGGCTCTCTTGTACACATGGTGAACACTTAGTACCACTCATGCGACCTAGCCGATTTGTCTCGTAGCTCTCTTGTCTACATGGTGTCCTTCACTTGGAATCACGCATGTGACCTAGCTACATTTACCTTTCACGTAGCTCTCTTGTCTACATGGTGTCCTTCACTTGGAATCACGCATGCGACCTAGCTACATTTATCTTTCACATAGCTCTCTTGTCTACATGGGATACATCTCGTATCACGCATGTGACCTAGCTACTACAGGGTGTCTCGTAGCTTTCTTGTACACATGATGTGCACTCAGCATCATACATGTGACCTAGCTACGCCCTCTATTTCATTCGATCTCTCAGAATGTTCAGCAGGATCTCTCTCTATATTTATTTCCATTTTTCCAATAGTCGATTTACATTTTAACATCAGCTAGTATGTTTATATAATAGGCTGAAATATAAGAATGTACATGAAATTATTGTAATATTTACATACAAACTTACCTTGGTGCAAAATGTGGAAATTTTGCGATTTAGTCCAAAACTTTTTCCTTCCCGTTCGAGATCAATTCGCGTCTTTCTTGATCTATAATAACACATTTAGCTCATTTAATACTCATACTATTTATTTCAATCCAAAAATCACATTATGGAAAAATTACATTTTGCCCCTAACTTTACAAAATTACATTTTGCCCCTAGGCTCGGAATTTAATTTCAGCCCTTATTCTTATGTTTTATGATATGCTGAACATTTTCTCTTCTACAACAACATCAAATTCTCACTCTATCATATAGTTATGAACAATAGGTATTTTTCTGGATTATCTTGCTTTTACTCGTTTTCACTTAAAACCGAGTAGCACAAGTTATTTAACATAATTTAAAACCTCATATTCTATCATAAAACATCAAAATACACAAATTTCACCTATGGGTATTTTTCCAAATGTGAACCCTAGGTTAAATTATTACTAGCATAAGCTTAATCGAGCTTAGGATTCCAAAAGCGTAAAGAACATTAAAAACGGGGCTTGGAATCACTTACTATGGAGCTTGAAAATTGAAGAAACCCTAGCTATGGAGAGAGGGAGAATTCAGCAGCAACTAAGGAGGATGATGATCAATTTTGTGTTATTTTTCCCATTTTATTTCATTTAATATCCAAAAGACCAAAATGCCCTCCTTACTAAACTTTCAAAAATTCCTTCCATGTCCTAATTTTGACCATGAATTTTAAAATTGGTCAAATTGCTATTTAAGACCTCCTAATTAATATTCCAAAACAATTTCATACTAAAACTTCCGGATGTAAATTTTGCAACTTATTCGATTTAGTCCCTACTTTCAATTTAAGCACTTTAGGTGCGAATTTCATCACGAAATTTTCACACAATCATGCAATCATATCATAAACCCCAAAATAATTATAAAACAATTATTTCTATCTCGGATTTGTGGTCACAAAACCACTATTCGATTAGGCCCTAATTCGAGTTGTCACAATTCTCCCCCCTTTTGAGATTTTCGTCCCGAAAATCTTACAGATAAAGAGGTTTGAGTCTTGTTTCCTCATAGCTTCCTCGGGTTCCCACGTAGCCTCTTCTATCCCATGTACGTGCCACAATACTTTCACTAAAGCTATACTTTTATTTCTTAAGCTGTTTAACCTCTCGAGCCAAAATCTTTATTGGTTCCTCCTCATAGGTCATATCCGATCGAATCTCAATTTCATTGGAGAAATCACATGTGAAGGATCGAGCGATAACGTCGCAACATTGATACATGAAACACGTTATGAATTCTTTCTAACTCTGCGGTAAGGCCAACCGATATACCTTGGTCCAATTCTCTCGATAATTTAAATGCGGGCCAATAAAAGCGGACTCAACTTGCCTTTTCGACTAAATCTCGAATCCTTTTCCATGGTGACACCTTCAAGAACACTTTATCACCCACGAAATTCAATCTCTTTTCTTTTTAAATCGCATATGACTTTTGTCGATCTGAAGCGACTTTTAAGCAATCCCGAATTACTTTTATTTTCTCTTGGTTTCTTTAACTAGATCAACTCCATGAATCTGTTTCTCACTAAGCTCGGTCCAATATAAAGGAGTCCGACACTTACGACCATACAAGGCTTAAATGCGGTGCCATTTGTATACTTGATTGATAAGCATTATTGTAGGCAAACTCAATCAAAGATAGATATTTCTCCCAACTACCTCCAAATTCTAAAACACAACATCTAAGCATATCTTGAGTACGGATTACTCTTTTCATTTGACCATCTGTTTGTGGATGAAATGCGGTACTAAAGTTCAATTTTGTACCCAAAGCTTCTTGTAACTTTTCCAAAATCTCGAGGTAAATCTTGAATCTCTATCGATATTATAGACATAGGTACTCGTGCAACTTCACAATTTCAGCAACATATAATTGGCTAATTTATCAAGTGAGTAATCGGTATGTCTTGGTATAAAGTGGGCTGACTTTGTTAATCTATCAACCACTACCCAAACAGCATCCTTCTTTTTAGGAGTTAAAGGCAAACCGGTTACAAAATGCATGTGACCCAAAATTGACCCTAGTCGGAAGGTGGTCTCGGGACCACAAAACCGAGGCATAAAAATAATTAAAAATTTATTTTGATGCCTATAATATGTGTGTGCTCATGTATGACATTTTATGATGATTGATTTAGTGTTATAAGGGTGAATTCCACAAGAAAGGACTTAGTAATGAACTTTGAAAGTATGATAGGAAATGTGTGATGACTAATTAAAGCATGCATGCAAAATAATGGACTTGCATGTCAAATTCCCCTTTATAGGTGGTGGCGGCCATGACAAGGGAGGATGGGCTAAACATGTCATGAAACATGTTTTGTTGGTGCATTAGGGTGAAATAATAAACAAAGGTGTATGGGTGATAAAAAATGAAAAAAAATGTGTGTGAGTGTGGTAATCCCCCCATTGCCGTGAGTTGTAGAGAAGGAAAGAAAAAATTTTGTTCATCCTTTCTTTGAGCCAAAACTAAGGAAGAAGGAGGATTTTTGCTTCATGCTTGGTTTGGAAGAGATCTAGAAGGAGATTTGGCCAAGTTTGCATCAAGATTAAGGTATGTATGAGGTTGTGTTAGGAGTTTCATGCATGTTTTGGTTGCTAACTTGATGTGCATGTTAGCCATGGCTCAAATCTTTGTTAAGCCATGGAAATGGTATTTGGCCAAAGTTGTTATGGTGATAAAGCCATTGCATGCTAAGTGTGAAGCTTAATGATGATGCATGCAATGATGGATTGTCTACTCTTGAGCAAGATTTTGAGCCTTCTTTTGATTTATCATGATTGAAGTTGAAAAGGAGCATGATTGTCATATTCGACCATTCATGAGCATGGTTCATGCTTCTTGCATGTTAGTTAAAATTTGTATTTTGGATGGCTATGGACACCTTGAAAATTCGCCATGCTCATATTGTATATATATGTTTGCACATGATGTTTTGGCTATGAAGTAAGTAATGAATAAGTTGGTTTAAAGAAGAAGATGTTGAAGAATAATTGTGAAATTTCAAGCACAATTGACCTAGCACACATATAAGTGCTTGATGCTATATTATAAGTTTTGAGCCACAATATGCAAAGCATTAACTAGTAAAATGCATGCTGTTTTTGTGAGGTATTAAGTGCATAATTGGCCTCAACATGTACATGAATATTCGGCCTTGGGTAGCCTATTGAAGGCCTTAGCATTTCCTTGATGCTCAAATAAATTGTATTGAATTGCTTGATGTAGTATAAAATGTGCATGACCATTGTGTATTCAAGCTAAAGAGTGGCCATATGACCATTTAAAATCCTTGTCATATTCGGCCATAAGCAAGCACAATGAGGTTTTAATAAATTGAATTTGTTTGAATTAGCTCAAGAGCTAAGAGGGCCACAATTGGACAAGGGAAGGAAAAGGTGATCGAATAGCCGAAAAAGCCGTTCGACAACATCCGAGGTAAGTCCTCAAGAAGTGACCTTACTTGAATTATGTGAGATGAAATATGGATGTGTATGATTATTGATTATGTGTGTATGAGTATTTGAATTCCACCGGGCTAAGTCCCGAAGGCGAATATGCTAATGATTATAATTGTGTTTGAGCCTTAGTAACTTGAAAATGAAATATGTATGTCCAATGATTATTGATGTATGTGTGCATGAGAAATTGAATGATATCGGGCTAAGCCGAAGACAATTATGCTGGAAATTATATCCGGGTTAAGACCGAAGGCAATTGTGCTAGTAGCTATATCCGGGCTAAGACCGAAGGCATTCGTGCAAGTTGTTAAATCCGGGCTAAGACCGAAGGCATTTGTGCAAATCGTGATATCCGGGTAAAGTCCGTTGGCCTTGGTGCGGGTTACCATAACGGGCTATGTCGAAGGCGATTGAGCAGTACCGACATCCGGATAAACTCCGAAGGTATGTGATTTGAAAATTATGAGCTTGCTGGAAAATTTCAGCTAATGCACTTGTGAAATTTCCCAATGATAAGGTAAGTGCGGTGTGTGCTTTGCGTGCTAGGAGTAAGGCGTATGAATATCCGCTCCTATGATGGAGCGAGTTATCGGCCTTAATGAAGCCGTTATTTGTGTATGAACATAAGAGTTGGGATGGTAAAGTAAGTATGATTATGTGAATGCGCATTAATGAAATGATGCATTTAACTATGTGAATGTATTGCTGTAATTAGAGTTGATTATATTCCTTGAGACTTACTAAGCATAAAAATGCTTACTCATTGCTTTGGCTCTCGTTTTCTAGATTTCGCTCGATAGCAATCGGATTCGGGATCGTTGAAGTCGAAGTCATCCACACTATCAAGCCCCATTTTGGTATAAATTCTTGGTTGAACTTGAAATGGCATGTATAGGACTACCCTTGTTTGTTAAATATGTGGTGATGTAAGTATATGCGGCCATGCGAAAATGGCTCGAAAAGGAACATGAACTTAGAATAATTGTGGTTTGTATGTATATATTTGGTGTCATGATGTGGCTATGGCTTGGAAATGGGAATGTTGGTCATATGATCAGCCATTGGCATGGTTAAAATGATCATATATGAACCTATGTATGGCAAAGACTAGTTGGTTCATGGAGACTACCAAATAGGTAAGACCTACCTTAAAACAGATGCTGCCAGCTGCAGTGACGTGAATGTGAAAAATCACCAAAATTCGTAGAAATGGAATTAAATAGTGAATAAGCTATGTAAATGAACCTTGATGAGTCTATTTTCATATGGAAGAAACGAAATGGTCATAGGAGTTACATGTTAAGAGATATTAATGCTATTGTGAGACAGGGCCAGAACGGTTTCTGGGTTCCCTGTCGCAACTTTAAAATTTACTATAAATTATCCAGAAAGAATTAGGCGACATACCTTATATGTACAGATTCCATTTTGAGTCTAGTTTCATTAGAAACAAACGACACCAACATTAAAGCCCTGTACAGAGAGATATTCAAGTTATACCGCGCGAAGGTCAGAGCAGTCGATCCCTGTAACATGGGTGACTTTAACTAATAAACTGTACCAATTGGCCCATCCAAAATTCTAGAAATAAATCCATGGATGGATATATGAGTCTAAATTCAGGAAAATTTACGAAACCAGTTTCGAGTTTTGAAACTCGAGATATGATTTTAAAGGCGACGGTGATGCAGTCTTCCAGCCTGACTGGAAATGTCAAATTGGTGGGCAAACCATGTGAACTTGGCTTATTAACCCCTCGTGTCCGACACGGCAATGGTCTCGGGTTGGGGTGTTACAATTTTATGGTATCGAGCCACGGTTTAGTCGATTCTAGGACTACCGTGAGGTGTTTGGGGTCTAGCTATACATGCCATTAAATGATGAATCGATAGTGTGGTGATTTCGACAATTTGACTTTGAGTTTGTTTATAGCAATGGGTCCCGATCCCAACCGAGCAATAGCTGATGATGTGGAGAGTGTGGCGCTGCTCCCGCACAAGGGACAGCACCGCGGACTCTCAACCTATGGCCAGCAATCCGAATGATGAGGCTAGGCAAGCCTTTTATAGTGTGATGAGCGAATGGTTTAATCAATACATTCGAACTAACACGGCTGTCCCACGACCTCCATTCCCGACAAATGCAACCCCGCACCTACAATACCTCCGAATCGACCAAATAAGGTCAAGTAAGCCCCGATCGATAGGATTGAAAACATGGGGCCACTGAATTTAAAGCTACGGATGATGATGATGCGAGCAGCTGAATTTGGTTGGACAACACTATCAAGGTGCTCGATGAGCTATCTTGTACACCGATGAATGCTTAAAGTGTACCATCTCCTTGCTACGTGATTCCACCTACTATTGGTGGAGTACTCGACTTCGTGGTACCTAGAGAACAAGTGACTTGGGAATTTCTTGATCTTAAGCAAGGTTCTATGTCGGTTACCGACTATGAACGAAAATTTGTGAGGCTTAGGCGATACGCGAGAATGCATTTCGTCGAAGCTATTATGTGTAAATGCTTGAGGATGGGCTGAATGATGATATAAGGATGTTCGTTGGCATTCTCGAAATCGAGAGATCGTAGTACTTGTTGAGCAAGCTTGTAAAGTCGAAGAGCTTAGAAAGGAGAAACAAAAAGGCGATGTGGGGCTGGAGAATTCGAAAGAGGTCCTCGGAAAGTCTCTTCAACAGCATAGAAGAGATTTGAGATGATGTGAACCGGTCTAGAGGCGCTTTGGGCTTTTTAGGCGAGGACGCGATCGACCCCTGTGACCACGAGTCACTTGATCGCCGATGGTGGAAATGATCGCCGAGAGAGGGCGGAGTGTCAACATTGTGGCAAATGGCATTCGGGAGGCTGTTGGTTTCGTGATCACTCTGCTATAAGTGTGGATCGGCCGACCACTTTAGGAAGGATTGCAGGAAGCTTGAGCAGAATGTGAGTCGAGTGGAAACTCGGGTGCTACCATCGCTCGAGGTAGGCCACCTAGAAATATGGGCAATGTCGGTGGCGGTCGAGAGGATCTAGAGATGCTACCATCGGATCTGAGGCTCGTGCTCCTGCGAGGACTTATGCCATCTGGCGCACGCGAGGATCTTGCCTCTCCGGATGTCATTACGGTGCTTTCACCCTTTTCAATACTAAAGTGATTGCGTTGATTGACCCTGGTTCTACTCAATCTTATATATGTGAAACCTTAGCATCGATAAGACTTTGCCTATTGAGTCTCTTGAGTTTGTAATTCGGTGTCAAACCCTTGGGTCATTACGTGCTTGTCAACAAAGTGTGCAAGAAAAGTCTCCTAGTGTTCCGAGGTTCTTGTTTCCGGCGGACTTGATGCTTTTGCCGTTCGATGAATTGACGTTATTCTTGGTTTGGATGGGTTGACCATGCACGATGCGGTCGTAAATTGCAAAAGCAAGACTATCGATTTGAGGTGCGAATAACGAGATAATTCGGGTTAAGTCTACGGACTTAAAGGGGTTGCCGTGTAATATCGCAATGTTGGCCCGAAAATATGTAAGAAAAGAGCGAAGCGTACACAGCGTCGTGCTTTCGATGACAAGGAATCGAAAAGAAACCGAATCTGTGCCGTGGTTTGTGAATACCGGATGTTTTCCACTGAAGAATTGCGGGTTTACCACTGTTCGGAAATAGAATTTGGCATCAATTGGTACTGGTACCACTCCAATTTCGATAGCTCCGTATCGTATGGCACCAACGGAATTAAAGGAGTTGGAAGCTCGGTTGCAAGAATTGGTGGATAGAGGTTTTGCTCGCCCGAGTTTTTCGCCTTAGGGTGCGCCGGTGTTGTTCGTGAAAAGAAGGATGGAACCATGCGGTGTGCATCGACTATCGTCGACTTAATAAAGCGGCGATAAAGAACAAATATCCGTTGCCACGTATTGACGACTTGTTCGATCAAGCTGAAGGAGCCTCGGTGTTCTCGAAAATAGATTTGAGATCGGGCTACTATCAATTGCGAATCCGAGATTGGACGTGCCCAAGACCGCCTTGAGAATGAGATATGGTCACTATGAGTTCCTAGTGATGCCGTTTGGGCTCACTAATGCCCTACGGTATTTATGGATTTAATGAATCGGATCTTTAGACCATATTTGGATCGATTCGTAGTCGTGTTCATTGATGACATCTTGGTCTATTCAAGAAATGAGACCGAACATCTTGAACACCTACGGTTAGTCTTTGCAAATTTTACGGGACAAGCAATTATATGCTAAGTTCACAAGTGTGAGTTACGGTTAAGAGGTTAGCTTCTTGGGTCATGTGGTATCTCAGCATCGGGTATTCGAGTCGGCAGAATAAAATTTCAGCCATACTTAATTGGAAGCCTCAGAAATATTCTTGAGGTTCGGACTTTTTGGGGCTTAGGTTATTACCAACGATTTGTAAAGGCTTCTCAACGATAGCCACGCCGATGATGGCTACTCCAAAAGGACGTTAAGTTGAATGGATGAGAAATGCCAAAAGGTTTCGATCAACTGAAAACTTATTTGTTGAAGCCCCAATTCTAGTGCAACCCGAGTCCGCAAGGAGTTTGTCATCTATAGCGACGCCTCTCTACTTGGGTTAGGTTGCGTATTAATGCAAGAAGGTCGAGTTGTGGCCTATCGTCGAGGCAATTAAAGCCACATGAGAAAAATTATCCGACTCATGATCTCGAGTGGCCGCCATCGTATTCGCCTTAAAGATTTGGCGACATTACTTATTTGGTGAAAGGTGCCATGTATACTCGGATCACAAAAGTCTCAAATATTTGATGACCCAAAGAGACTTAAATCTGCGACAAAGACGTTGGCTCGGTGTTAAAGGATTATGAGTGATCATTGACTATCACCCGGGAAAGGCGAATATGGTTGCGGATGCCTTGAGTCGTAAATCGTTATTCACTTTCTGACGATGAATGTGCACTTATCCGTCCGATCCGACGGTGTGTTAGTGGCTGAATTGAAAGCCAAACCATTATTGACACACCAAATTCGAGAAGCTCGAGAAAGTCGACGACGAGTTGGTTGCAAAACGGCTGCGTGTGTTCGAACAAGGACTCGGAGTTTCAAATCGGCGATGACGATTGTTTGAGGTTCAAAAGTCGTCGGTGTGTCCCAAAGAATTGAACTCATTTCGATAATTTGAATGAAGCCCATTGTAGCCGAATGGCAATCCACCGAGAATACGAAGATGTACAATGATTTGAAGCGTCGGTTTTGGTGGCATGGTATGAAGCGAGACATCTCGACTTTGTTTCAAGATGTTTAATATGTCAACAAGTGAAAGCGGAACATCGGTGCCTTGAGGATTACTTGACCAATCACAATACCCGAGTGGAAATGGGATCGAGTCACAATGGACTTTGTATCCGGACCGCCATTGTCGACAAGTAAGAAGGATGCGGTTTGGGTCGTGGTAGATCGATTGACTAAGTCGGCCCACTTTGTCCCCGTCGTCTGGATTTTTCAATGGACAAATTAGCGGAATTATACGTTTCTCAGTTGTGAGATTACATGGGGTGCCTATTTCCATCGTGTCGGATAGAGATCCGAGATTTACCTCGCGATTTTGGAAAAAGTTGCAAGAAGCTTTGGGTACCAAGTTGCATTTCAGACCGCCTTTCACCCTCAAACCGATGGTTAATCCGAGCGGATAATTCGAGATACTTGAGGATATGTTAAGATGTTGCGTCCTCGAGTTTAGTGGTTCATGGGAGCGGTATTTGCCGTTGATTGAATTCGCACAACAACGACTTTCAATCAAGTATTAAAATGGCACCCTCGAGGCCTTATGCGGTCGTAAATGCCGTACACCATTGTTTTGGACCGAGCTCGGTGAAAGTAAGATTTTCGGGTGGATTTGATTAGGGATCTTTGAGCAGAAGTGAAAGTAATCCGTGAAAGTCGAAGATAACCTCCGATCGTCAGAAGTCGTACCGGATCTGAAGCGTAAGGATATCGAGTATCAGGTGGGTGATAAAGTGTTCCTCAAGGTATCGCCTTGGAAAAAGATACTCAGATTCGGCCGTAAGGGCAAGTTGAGCCCGAGGTTTGTTGGGCCATATGAGATATCCGAGCGAGTCGATCCAGTGGCATATCGTTTGACTTTGCCCCCGAACTCGAAAAGGTTCACGATGTCTTTCACGTTTGATGCTTGACGCTATAGATCCGATCCATCGCACGTGATTAGTCCATCGAAATTGAAATTCAAGCTAATATGAGTTATGAGGAAGAACCGATTCGTATCCTATCACGAAGTGAAAGAGTTGTGAAACAAGCGGGTTCCGCTAGTAAAAGTGTTATGGCTCAAGCACGGGATAGAATAAGCTACTTGGGAGACCGAGAACTCTATGAAAGAGCGATATCCAAACCTATTTATCGGTAAGATTTTCGGGGACGAAAATTTCTTAAGTGGGGGAGAGTTGTGACAGCCCAAAATTGACCCTAGTCGGAAGGTGGTCTCGGGACCACAAAACCGAGGCATAAAAATAATTAAAAATTTATTTTGATGCCTATAATATGTGTGTGCTCATGTATGACATTTTATGATGATTGATTTAGTGTTATAAGGGTGAATTCCACAAGAAAGGACTTAGTAATGAACTTTGAAAGTATGATAGGAAATGTGTGATGACTAATTAAAGCATGCATGCAAAATAATGGACTTGCATGTCAAATTCCCCTTTATAGGTGGTGGCCGGCCATGACAAGGAGGATGGGCTAAACATGTCATAAAACATGTTTTGTTGGTGCATTAGGGTGAAATAATAAACAAAGGTGTATGGGTGATAAAAAATGAAAAAAAATGTGTGTGAGTGTGGTAATCCCCCATTGCCGTGAGTTGTAGAGAAGGAAAGAAAAAATTTTGTTCATCCTTTCTTTGAGCCAAAACTAAGGAAGAAGGAGGATTTTTGCTTCATGCTTGGTTTGGAAGAGATCTAGAAGGAGATTTGGCCAAGTTTGCATCAAGATTAAGGTATGTATGAGGTTGTGTTAGGAGTTTCATGCATGTTTTGGTTGCTAACTTGATGTGCATGTTAGCCATGGCTCAAATCTTTGTTAAGCCATGGAAATGGTATTTGGCCAAAGTTGTTATGGTGATAAAGCCATTGCATGCTAAGTGTGAAGCTTAATGATGATGCATGCAATGATGGATTGTCTACTCTTGAGCAAGATTTTGAGCCTTCTTTTGATTTATCATGATTGAAGTTGAAAAGGAGCATGATTGTCATATTCGCCATTCATGAGCATGGTTCATGCTTCTTGCATGTTAGTTAAAATTTGTATTTTGGATGGCTATGGACACCTTGAAAATTCGCCATGCTCATATTGTATATATATGTTTGCACATGATGTTTTGGCTATGAAGTAAGTAATGAATAAGTTGGTTTAAAGAAGAAGATGTTGAAGAATAATTGTGAAATTTCAAGCACAATTAGGCCTAGCACACATATAAGTGCTTGATGCTATATTATAAGTTTTGAGCCACAATATGCAAAGCATTAACTAGTAAAATGCATGCTGTTTTTGTGAGGTATTAAGTGCATAATTGGCCTCAACATGTACATGAATATTGGCCTTGGGTAGCCTATTGAAGGCCTTAGCATTTCCTTGATGCTCAAATAAATTGTATTGAATTGCTTGATGTAGTATAAAATGTGCATGACCATTGTGTATTCAAGCTAAAGAGTGGCCATATGACCATTTAAAATCCTTGTCATATTCGCCATAAGCAAGCACAATGAGGTTTTAATAAATTGAATTTGTTTGAATTAGCTCAAGAGCTAAGAGGGCCACAATTGGACAAGGGGAAGGAAAAGGTGATCGAATAGCCGAAAAAGCCGTTCGACAACATCCGAGGTAAGTCCTCAAGAAGTGACCTTACTTGAATTATGTGAGATGAAATATGGATGTGTATGATTATTGATTATGTGTGTATGAGTATTTGAATTCCACCGGGCTAAGTCCCGGCGAATATGCTAATGATTATAATTGTGTTTGAGCCTTAGTAACGAAAATGAAATATGTATGTCCAATGATTATTGATGTATGTGTGCATGAGAAATTGAATGATATCCGGGCTAAGCCCGAAGACAATTATGCTGGAAATTATATCCGGGTTAAGACCCGAAGGCAATTGTGCTAGTAGCTATATCCGGGCTAAGACCCGAAGGCATTCGTGCAAGTTGTTAAATCCGGGCTAAGACCCGAAGGCATTTGTGCAAATCGTGATATCCGGGTAAAGTCCCGTTGGCCTTGGTGCGGGTTACCATAACCGGGCTATGTCGAAGGCGATTGAGCAATACCGACATCCGGATAAACTCGAAGGTATGTGATTTGAAAATTATGAGCTTGCTGGAAAATTTCAGCTAATGCACTTGTGAAATTTCCCAATGATAAGGTAAGTGCGGTGTGTGCTGCGTGCTAGGAGTAAGGCGTATGAATATCCGCTCCTATGATGGAAGCGAGTTATCGGCCTTAATGAAGCCGTTATTTGTGTATGAACATAAGAGTTGGGATGGTAAAGTAAGTATGATTATGTGAATGCGCATTAATGAAATGATGCATTTAACTATGTGAATGTATTGCTGTAATTAGAGTTGATTATATTCCTTGAGACTTACTAAGCATAAAATGCTTACTCATTGCTTTGGCTCTCGTTTTCTAGATTTCGCTCGATAGCAATCGGATTCGGGATCGTTGAAGTCGAAGTCATCCACACTATCAAGCCCCCATTTTGGTATAAATTCTTGGTTGAACTTGAAATGGCATGTATAGGACTACCCTTGTTTGTTAAATATGTGGTGATGTAAGTATATACGGCCATGCGAAAATGGCTCGAAAAGGAACATGAACTTAGAATAATTGTGGTTTGTATGTATATATTTGGTGTCATGATGTGGCTATGGCTTGGAAATGGGAATGTTGGTCATATGATCAGCCATTGGCATGGTTAAAATGATCATATATGAACCTATGTATGGCAAAGACTAGTTGGTTCATGGAGACTACCAAATAGGTAAGACCTACCTTAAAACAGATGCTGCCAGCTGCAGTGACGTGAATGTGAAAATCACCAAAATTCGTAGAAATGGAATTAAATAGTGAATAAGCTATGTAAATGAACCTTGATGAGTCTATTTTCATATGGAAGAAACGAAATGGTCATAGGAGTTACATGTTAAGAGATATTAATGCTATTGTGAGACAGGGCCAGAACGGTTTCTGGGTTCCCTGTCGCAACTTTAAAATTACTATAAATTATCCAGAAAGAATTAGGCGACATACCTTATATGTACAGATTCCATTTTGAGTCTAGTTTCATTAGAAACAAACGACACCAGCATTAAAGCCCTGTACAGAGAGATATTCAAGTTATACCGCGCGAAGGTCAGAGCAGTCGATCCCTGTAACATGGGTGACTTTAACTAATAAACTGTACCAATTGGCCCATCCAAAAATTCTAGAAATAAATCCATGGATGGATATATGAGTCTAAATTCAGGGAAAATTTACGAAACCAGTTTCCGAGTTTTGAAACTCGAGATATGATTTTTAAGGCGACGGTGATGCAGTCTTCCAGCCTGACTGGAAATGTCAAATTGGTGGGCAAACCATGTGAACTTGGCTTATTAACCCCTCGTGTCCGACACCGGCAATGGTCTCGGGTTCGGGGTGTTACAAAATCCATGGTAATCTTGTCCCATTTCCACTCAGGCACCATTACCGGTTGAAGTAATCCTGAAGGCACTTGAAGTTCAGCTTTTACTTGTTGACAGATCAAACACTTGGTTACAAATTCAAAAATGTCCCTTTTCATACAGCCACCAATGACTTCTTTAAATCATTATACATTTTGTGCTACCAGGATGAACTGATAAACAGCCATTGTCGCCTCATGTAATATTTTCTGAATCAATTTATCGTTTTTCGGCACACATATCCTGTCTCAAAACATCAAACAATCATCTGGTCCAACTCGAAAATCGAGTCGTAACTTTGATTAGCATTGAGTTCTCTTGATCCGCAACTCACTATCATTCTTTTGAGCATCACAAATCAACTGGAGAAATAACGGTTTAGCTCTCATTTCGCTAAGATTGACCCATCATCGAGATAATGCTAACCCGTGTTCATGGCTCTCAAAGTAAAAAGAAATTTTACGCTCAAGGCGTCGCAACTTCATTTGCTTTTCCGGATGATAATCAATCACTAGATCATAATCCTTTAATAATTCAAGCCATCTTGCTGTCGCATGATTCAGATCCTTTTGATTCATCAAGTACTTCAAACTTTTGTGATCAGTAAAATTCGGCATTTTCACCGTACAAATAATGTCGCCAAATCTTCAAGGCAAAAACAACAATGACGGTTCCAAATCATGTGTAGGATAGTTCTTCTCATGCGGTTTTAAGCTCTCTCGAAGCATAAGCTACCACTTTACCCTCTTGCATCAACACACATCCAAGGCACATCAATGATGCATCACTATAAATTCTGAACTCCTTTCGACTCGGGCTGTACTAAAATTGGTGCTTGATCAATCGTGCTTTCAACTTTTCAAAACTTTGTTGACATTTATCAGTCCATTCAAACTTAACATTCTTTTGCAACAACTTAGTCATAGGAGAGGCAATCATCGAAAATCCTTCAACAAAACATCTATAATACCCGACTAAGCCTAAAAAGCTTCTAACCTCGGATACATTCTTGGGCGGTTTCCAATCAACAATCGCAGAAATCTTGCTTGGATCCACCCGAATACCATCACCTGAGACTATATGCCCCAAAAATCTGACTTCACGAAGCCAGAACTCACTTTTACTAAACTTGGCAAATAGTTTCTTTTCTCTCAAGATTTGCAATATAGTTCTCAAGTGTTCGGCATGTTCAGACTCATCTCGAGAATAAATTAAAATGTCATCTATAAACACTACTACAAACTTATCCAAATATGGTAGGAAGATCCGATTCATTAAGTCCATAAATATATATTGGAGCATTTGTTAAGCGAAAGGCATCACAAGAAACTCATAATGTCCATACCTTGTCCTAAAGGCGGTTTTTGGCACATCGACTCCTTAACTCTCATTTGGTAGTAACCGGACCTCAAATCAATCTTTGAAAACTTGTGGCCCCCTTTAAGCGATCGAATAAATCATCAATCCTCGGCAATGGGTACTTGTTCTTTATAGTCACCTTATTAAGTGACGGTAATCAATGCAAAGTCTCATTGAACCATCCTTCTTCTTCTGAATAATACAGAGTACCCGGGGAGAGAAACTCGGTCTCACAAATCCCTTATCATTAACTCCTGGCCGAGCCTTCAATTCTTTTAATTGATCGGAGCCATTCTATATGGAGCAATCGAGATCGGTGCGATGCTGACAACAAATCAATAGCAAAATCTATCTCTCTATTCGGAGGCAACCCGGGCAATTCCTCTGGAAATACATCGGAAACTCATAGACTATAAGACTTGATTCAAATTTCGGTTAGGGCAACTCAATTATTCATTACATAAGCGGATAAGCTTCACACCCTTTCTCATGTATTTACATGCAGACATGTGCGAAATCACCATAGGCAATTTATTTGATTCATCTGTTTCAACCCACGAATTTCTCCATTTTCACATTTCAACTCTAGTGTCTTTTGTTTACAATCTACCTTAGCATCATACAATGTTAACCGGTCCATTCCCAAGATAACGTCAAACTCACCAAATGGTACTTGACATCAAGTTGGCGGAAAAGCAGTGACCTTGAATCATTAATGGGCAATTCTTGCAAACCTTGTCAACTAGCACATATTGGCCTAAGGGTTCGACACTTTAATCGTAAACTCGATAAATTCAACGAGCAACTTTTATTGGATACTAAATTCATGCAAATATAGGAATGAGTGGACCGGGATCAATCAATGCAATAACAATAGTATCATAGAGAGAAAATGTACGATAATAACATCGGAGATGATGCATCTTCTCGACACGTATAGCATAAGCTCTAGCGGTGCTCTAACCGATCTTGCCGTTAAATCTTTCATCACGGTTTACTACTAGTCCCACCTCCGGTATTTCTCGTTGGTCTACCTCTACTAGCGGTGGTATTACATCTAGCACTCTGAAATCTTTCTTCTTTAACTTTTTCCGGACAATCTCTAATAAAATGCTCATGAGAACAAGCTCGCTCGGTCCCCAACACTCACTATAATGTTGCACCGCCACATTGTGCGACACTCGAGCTTTCTAGGTGCACATTACCCACACTTGCCACCAAGTAGCTTGAGCTTTAGACCCGAATATGCTCTACCACGATCTGTGTGAATCCCCAATTGAAGCTGTCATTCGAGGGTTTGTCTCTTTGGACCTCTTTGGTTGAGATTGAAATGGCTTGCTTATCTGTCTTTTTCGGCGTCTCGGGCCTCAATAGCACTTTTCTTCTTTCTTTGTTCAATTCTTGACTTTAAGAGCTCGATCAACCAATACTACAAATTCTTTCAACTCCAAAATTCCTACAAGCATTTTAATGTCCTCATTCAGTCCATCTTCAAATCTTCTACACATAATGGCCTCGGTAGAGACACATTCTGAGCATACTTCTTTGAGTCTTACAAATTCGCGTTCATACTACTGCTCTGGACATTTTCCCTGTTTCAATTCAAGGAACTCCTTCCGTTTTGATCAATAAACCGTGACTTATGTATTTCTTTCTAAATTCTTCTGGAAGAAATCCCAAGTAACTTTTCTTTTGGCACCACGCAACCAAAGTCTTCCACCAGTGATGGCGAATCTCTCAAAAGTGATCTGACACACTTTAAGCATTCCTCGGTGTACATGAGCTCATCAAATACACGGGTAGAATTTTCAAGCCGAATTCCGCTTTCTCGGGATCATCATCAACCTTTGCTCTAAACTCTTGACCCCTTGTTTTTGAATCTTGTCAGCGGAGGCTTGTTCATTCTTACCAAATCTATACCTTGGCACTCGAGGAATCGCCCGAGGTATAGGAGGGGGTGGAGGAGGTTGAGCATTTGGATTTGCTCGAATAAATTGATATACCAATTGTTCATCATTTGGAGAAAGGCATCCGAGCCTCATCTCCTTGTCTCAATGTCTCAGTCTACTTTCCACGGTAGCGGTCCCTTGTGCGGGCAAGCGCATTACTAAAGACATCATCGTAGCAGTTCCTTGAGGATCCATTACTATATTAAAACAAAACACAGTTTAGAATAATCAGGAGTCACCACACTATCACAATATTTTTATGGCATGTATAGCTAGACCTTTACACACACTTTATTAGTCCGAGAACCGACTAAACCTGGCTCGATACCACTAAATGTAACACCCTTACCCGTTCTACAAATCGCGGAGCAGATATAAGGTATTACCGAACATAACACATACCATTAAACATAATCGAGATATAAATATGTCATCCAATTTGATAGTGCATCATTATAGCATATGTCTTGAACAATATTAGCCAACTTTAATGGCTTGTACAAAGTAGCTGGTCGAAAATCTTGTAACTAATATTTTAAACCTAGACAAATATGACACGTAACAAAATAATTAAGCCTACTATACATGCCATAATTCAAAGCGTTTAGTTCAAATACCCTAAAGTATGATAGTGCGGGTAGATCTTCACGATCCTTAACTCCTGAGCAAGCGAAGAACACTATAAGACAAAGAGAGAAACAAAGTAAGCTTATAGCTTAGTAAGTAAGTATGTAAATACTAATTAAAGAATCTAACATGTTTACACAACAATTCAAGTTTATCTACTTTAACTTCACTATTCATTCCACTTTGATTTAGCTGTCTCTACTGCATCATATTCACTAAATAAATCATAACTCGGGTTAAAAAACTCGAAATTGAAATCCGTAAAATTTCCCTGAATCTAGACTCATAAAGCTTTTTACTAATTTTTTTCTATAATTTTTCGTTCATCCGATTAGTACAGTTTATTAGTTAAAGTTTCCCCTGTTACACAGCTCGACTGATCTGACCTCTGTTCACTACGAATTGAATATCTCTCAGTACACAATTCAAAAAACCCTGAGGTCTGTTTCATTTAAAACTAGTCTCAATAAGGAATTTAGGCATGTAAACTATATTTCTTAATTTTCTTTGTACAATTTTTAATGATTTTTCAAAGTTGGAACAGAGGATCACGTATTCATCCTGAGCAAGTCACATACAATTGTGAATATCTCAAATTATAGAATTCCTTTGCTTTCTCTGTTTCTTTTATATGAAAGTAGACTCATTAAACTTTAATTTCACATCTCATTCAACCTCTAATTATATTCCTCCTATTTTTGGTGATTTTTCAAAATCACGTCACTGCTACCATCTAAAAACAGTTTTAATGCTAATTTCACTCTTTCACAAATTCTTTATGCTAACCTCATTTTATCTTATATTTGTATATACCACAAATCATTTTCACCACATTTCATTCACCATAAGTGTAGGTCCAAACCACAATATCACCACAAAACCATCCCGTTGAACAATTGGATCAATCCTCGATATTTAATGGTTTGACTACAGCCTCACCATCATACTTCGTTTAGTTCGGCTCTCTTGTACACATGGTGAACACTTAGTACCACTCATGCAACCTAGCCGATTTGTCTCGTAGCTCTCTTGTCTACATGGTGTCCTTCACTTGGAATCACGCATGTGACCTAGCTACATTACCTTTCACGTAGCTCTCTTGTCTACATGGTGTCCTTCACTTGGAATCACGCATGCGACCTAGCTACATTTATCTTTCACGTAGCTCTCTTGTCTACATGGGATACATCTCGTATCACGCATGTGACCTAGCTACTACAGGGTGTCTCGTAGCTTTCTTGTACACATGATGTGCACTCGGCATCATACATGTGACCTAGCTACGCCCTCTATTTCATTCGATCTCTCCAGAATGTTCAGCAGGATCTCTCTCTATATTTATTTCCATTTTTCCAATAGTCGATTTACATTTTAACATCAGCTAGTATGTTTATATAATAGGCTGAAATATAAGAATGTACATGAAATTATTGTAATATTTACATACAAACTTACCTTGGTGCAAAATGTGGAAATTTTGCGATTTAGTCAAAACTTTTCCTTCCCGATTCGAGATCAATTCGCGTCTTTCTTGATCTATAATAACACATTTAGCTCATTTAATACTCATACTATTTATTTCAATCCAAAAATCACATTATGGAAAAATTACATTTTGCCCCTAACTTTACAAAATTACATTTTTGCCCCTAGGCTCGGAATTTAATTTCAGCCCTTATTCTTATGTTTTATGATATGCTGAACATTTTCTCTTCTACAACAACATCAAATTCTCACTCTATCATATAGTTATGAACAATAGGTATTTTTACCGATTATCTTGCTTTTACTCGTTTTCACTTAAAACCGAGTAGCACAAGTTATTTAACATAATTTAAAACCTCATATTCTATCATAAAACATCAAAATACACAAATTTCACCTATGGAATTTTTCCAAATGTGAACCCTAGGTTAAATTATTACTAGCATAAGCTTAATCGAGCTTAAGGATTCCAAAAGCGTAAAGAACATTAAAAGCGGGGCTTGGAATCACTTACTATGGAGCTTGAAAATTGAAGAAACCCTAGCTATGGAGAGAGGAGAATTCGGCAGCAACTAAGGAGGATGATGATCAATTTTGTGTTATTTTTCCCATTTTATTTCATTTAATATCCAAAAGACCAAAATGCCCTCCTTACTAAACTTTCAAAAATTCCTTCCATGTCCTAATTTTGACCATGAATTTTAAAATTGGTCAAATTGCTATTTAAGACCTCCTAATTAATGTTCCAAAACAATTTCATACTAAAAACTTCCGGGATGTAAATTTTGCAACTTATTCGATTTAGTCCCTACTTTCAATTTAAGCACTTTAGGTATAGAATTTCATCACGAAATTTTCACACAATCATGCAATCATATCATAAACCCCAAAATAATTATAAAACAATTATTTCTATCTCGGATTTGTGGTCACGAAACCACTATTCCGATTAGGCCCTAATTCGGGTTGTCACATGCAGCATATATGCGTGTCACATCCATAAAATTTACATTCAACACTAAGGGGTATTTTGGTTATTTTTGCCCTTAGGGGCATTTCGGTAATTTTCTCTTTAATACGGTTTCCACTTACCTTAGCCTGTTAACAAATCCCGTGAGATAAGATGAACGAATCTATGCACCAAGTAGGATTCCAGAGAAGAGGAGGTGAGTCATTAAGACCGCCTAAGTACCAAGCTCTCCCTAGATCCAATCCTAGACATGCATATACTCGCTGCCACACCTTAACCCTATGACTTGTCCACGGTTGCAATATATTAATTAAGTTTTATGTATTTTATCATATACTAGGCCCAAAACCCTACATACACGCATATGGCCCACTTGGCCCAATCCCATTTATATGGCCCATCAGGCTCAATTCACATCCATATGGCCTATCAGGCCCAATTCATATCCATATGGCCCATTAGGCCCAAATCACCTTTATATGGACCGTTAGGCCCAAATCACCTTATATTCATGCTCACACACAAATTTTCTATCACATAGCATCAATTATCAAATTTTGCCTATTATAGGCCCAATAGCCCATCAGGCTCATTAAGCCTATTTTGGCCCGGTTGGCTAGATCATAACCCAAGTCCATGGAATTGCCTATGGGCCTCAGACAACCTATCATTTTCCTGCTCACGAGTGTTCACACACTCGCAAGACTACCGCAGCCAAACTTTCGGCTTTTCTGCATTTCGGCTTTTACCGATCTACTTGTGTGTGAAGTGTATGTACACACCTGGTAAGCAAGTGTGCTGTGATTCCCTTAGTCACCAACCTACAAATGATATCACCCTTCAATTAATCGCATGCTTAATACATATCTTTACTAAAACTGAAACCTCACCTTAACCTTACCTTGCGCGATAAGTATAACAGCCCCTTCTTAAATCACTAACCACGGTCAACTCCTAGTTTTGCACCAATCTTAACTATTAAAACCAGAATAATAGGTGACTTGTATCCAACACAAGTCCCCTTAGCTTAACTATGAACATTCGACCACCTTAGCCAATGGGAGAGGAATACTTACCAAAACCACAAACACCTAAAGAGCAATTTCGGTAGAGAGTTAAGATCCGAGATCCGATACTAGTTCCCTACCATAGTTGATTAGAAAGAGTGAGGAAAGATCAGCGTAATAGATTCTTAGCAAAACTAATTGGAAGAACTAACATTTACACTAGATTCAGTCGAAGAGTATTGGCCCTTGGAAGATTCGACTTTTTGGCTTTTAAACTTAGTATGTGAATAAGGTTTATTTTGTACAAATTAAAGAAGAAGAGTAGAAGAATGAATCGGCTAAGCGAAACAAAAAAAATTGTGTAGAGAAAGAATAGAAATCAGCACAAAGAAAAGAGAGTAAAATAAAAGGGTTTTCGGCTTTTAGGGAAAAGGGTTTTTGGTAACCGGGTGAAGGAAATTCAGCATTAGCCTGGTAACCCTGCATTCGACACTTATTTATAGCCCCTCTAGCCGAATTGCTTGGCCCTCAATTCCCCATTTGGCTCCATCTCTTCCCCCTTCTCATCTCCTTGTTTTTCTCCTTGATAACCCCTTGATCCTTTCCTTAATTTTCTCTTTTGAACACTCCCCTTGGAGTCCATCTTCGCGCCACTTCCAACCTTCTAGAAGGCCAAAATTAAACTTCTAAAAACACTAAGCTAGGATTCGAACCTTGGATTTCTTTGCTAGCTACTAACGCCACCTCTCTACACTCTAAGTGGCGTCATTTAGCCATTCTTCCTCAAGGCTTTTTGATGCCATTTTCCCTTATCTTTATTTAAAAGCCTAACTACTTGCCAAAAAGGTTCTTTTAATTTTTAAACTATAATTTCTTCTACCCCTAGATTCTAACTCAAACCTTGACCAAGACCTACTATCGCGTAATTAACACTTAACCGGAATTGCTAAGCACAAAAGAAAAAAAAGAATTTAAGATTTTAGGATTATTGGTTTTGGGATTTTTAGGGAGTTACATAGCTAATATATTGAAATTAAGGTAAGTTTTGGTATTTGAAGTGATGATATGAATCATGTTATTAAGTTATGCAAATCTATATTTGGCAAAATGATATAAGTATGTGATATTAAAGTGTGAAACATGTGTATACATATATGAATGTGTATATATATTCGTTTATACAATGATATTTTGGCCTTGGAAGTAAATGATAAATTTGATAATGGATATATATGTATTTTGGCCAAGTTTTTAGTTGATACATGAATGCATATATTGTATATGAATCTGTAAGTTTGACATTAAATGTGATTAGGATAGTATGAATTGGTTTGGTTAAATTGAGTTGATTATGTCATTGAGTTGTATAATTGCTTATGATTTACTTAGCTGTGATAGCTTATTGTGTGTGTATGATTGCTTCTTTTTTATAGATTTTGGAGAATAGTTATAGACTCGGGTATCGGCATGTATAGGCTATACTACTTTTCGGATATGTTTGAAGTGTTGTATATAATATGCCATGCAGAAATGGCTAATTTGATATATAAGTATTTGCTATCTTGATCATGGTTCTTATGTGTACTAAGTTTGGTTTGTATGCTATGTTCAAATGATGATTTTATTTGGTTTGGTTGAATTGGCTATAGGATATAAATATAAGTATGAATTATGCTTGATATGTTACCTATTGTTTTAATGATTCGGCTATGTATTGTATTTGAATTTAGGTAAGAGATTTATATTTGATTGATGGTTCAGCCATGCTTTGTATTTATAAGTGAAACATGTTTTATTTAGATTTGCTACGTACTATGGTATCTAGGTAATTCAATTATGGCTTGTGATAAATGTGAGTTTAATATGCTTACGTTAAGTGAAGAAATTGTTATGAATCATGTTAGTAAGTTAATCATGATTTGGCATTTATATATATAAGTATATGATGTATTGGTTTCATATTTATATATATTAGATGAGATATGTTTGTAATATGTTTTATGTGACAACCCGAATTAGGGCCTAATCGGAATAGTGGTTTCGTGACCACAAATCCGAGATAGAAATAATTGTTTTATAAATATTTTGGGGTTTATGATATGATTGCATGATTGTGTGAAAATTTCGTGATGAAATTCTATGCCTAAAGTGTTTAAATTGAAAGTAGGGACTAAATCGAATAAGTTGCAAAATTTGCATACTAGAAATTTTAGTATGAAATTGTTTTGAAATATTTATTAGGAGGTCTTAAATAGCAATTCTACCAATTTTAAGTTCATGGACAAATTTAGGACATGGAAGGAATTTTTGGAAAGTTTAGTAGTAAGGGTATTTTGGTCATTTTGAAATTAAATGAAATAAAATGGGAAAAATAACACAAAATAGTCATCTTCCCATTTAGTTGCTGCGAAACTTCACTCTCTCCATAGCTAGGGATTCTTCAACTTTCAAGGTCCATAGTAAGTGATTCTAAGCCCGTTTTTAATGTTCTTTACGTTTTGGAATCCGGAAGCTCGATTAAGCTTATGCTAGTAATAATTTAACCTAGGGTTCATATTTGGAAAAATACCCATAGGTGAAATTTGTGTATTTTGATGTTTTATGATAGAATATGAGGTTTTAAATTGTGTTAAATAATTTGTGCTACTCGGTTTTAAGTGAAAACGAGTAAAAGCAGCATAATCGGTAAAAATACCTAATGTTCATAACTATATGATAGAGTGGGAATTTGATGTTGTTGTAGAAGAGAAAATGTTCAGCATATCATAAAACATAAGAATAAGGGCTGAAATTAAATTCCGAGCCTAGGGGCAAAATTGTAATTTTGTAAAAGTTAGGGGCAAAATGTAATTTTTCTACAATGTGATTTTGGATTGAAATAAATAGTATGAGTATTAAATGAGCTAAATGTGTTATTATAGATCAAGAAAGGCGGAACCGACCTCGAGCAGGGGAAAGAAAAAGTTTTGGACTAAATTGCAAAATTTCCATATTTTGCACCAAGGTAAGTTGTATGTAAATATTACAATAATTTCATGTACATTCTTATATTTCAGCCTATTATATAAATATACTAGCTGATGTTAAAATATAAATTGACTATTGGAAGAATGGAAATAAATACAGAGAGAGAGATCCGGTTGAACATTGGAGAGATCGAATGAAATAGAGGGCGTAGCTAGGTCACATGTATGATCTTTGAGTGCACATCATGTGTACAAGAAAGCTACTGAGACACCCTGTAGTAGCTAGGTCACATGCGTGATACGAGATGTATCCCATGTAGACAAGAGAGCTACGTGAAAGATAAATGTAGCTAGGTGCATGCGTGATTCCAAGTGAAGGACACCATGTAGACAAGAGAGCTACGTGAAAGATAAATGTAGCTAGGTCGCATGCATGATACCAAGTGAAGGACACCATGTAGACAAGAGAGCTACGAGACAAATCGGCTAGGTCGCATGAGTGGTACTAAGTGTTCCCCATGTGTACAAGAGAGCAGAACTAAATGAAGTATGATGGTGGGGTGTGTCTTTGAAACCGTTAAATATCGAGGATTGATCCGAATTGTTCAACAGGATGGTTTTGTGGTGACATTGTGGTTTGGACCTACACTTATAGTGAATGAAATGTGGTGAAAATGAATTGTGGCATATACATATATACGATAAAATGAGGTTAGCATAAAGAATGTGTGAAAGAGTGAAATTAGTATTAAAACTGTTTTTAGATGGCAGCAGTGACGTGATTTTGAAAAATCACCAAAAATAGGAGGAATATAATTAGAGGTTGAATGAGATGTGAAATTAAATCTTAATGAGTCTACTTTCATATAAAAGAAGCAGGGCAAGCAAAGGAATTCTATATTTTGAGATATTTACAATTGTAACTGACTTGCTCAGGATGAATACGTGATCCCCTGTTTCCACTTTGAAAAATCATTAAAAATTGTACAAAGAAAACTAAGAAATATAGTTTACATGCCTAAATTCCTTATTGAGACTAGTTTTAAATACAACAGACTTCAGGGTTGTTTGAGTTATGTACTGAGAGAAATTAAATTCGTAGTGGACAGAGGTCAGGCCAGTCGAGCTGTGTAACAGGGGAACTTTAACTAATAAACTGTACTAATCTGCTGAACAAAAAATTATAAAAAAAATTTAGCAAGAAGCTTTATGAGTCTAGATTCAGGGAAATTTTACGGATATGAATTTCAAGTTTTGTAACTCGAGTTATGATTTATTTAGTAAATATGACACAGCAGAGACAGCTTAATCGAAGTGGAATAAGTAGTGAAGTTAAAGTAGACATACTTGAATTGTTGTGTAAACATGTTAGATTCTTAAATTAGTATTTACATACTACTTACTAAGCTATAAGCTTACTTCGTTTCTCTCTTTTGTCTTATAGTGTTCTCCGACTTGCTCAGAGTCAAGGATCGTGAAGATCTACCGCACTATCATACTTTGGGGTATTTGAACTAAATGTTTTGAATTATGGCATGTATAGTAGGCAAAAATTATTTTGTTATGTGTCATATTTGTCTAGGTTTAAAATATTAGTTCTGATACTCGACCGATTACTTTGTACAAGCCATAAAAGTTGGCTAATATTGTTCAAGATATATGTTATACGATGCATTATCAAATGGGATGACATATTTCTATCTTGGTATATGTTATGTTCGGTAATACCTTGTATCTGTTAAATGACGATGTGAAGGTAAGGGTGTTACATTTAGTGGTATCGAGCTATGGTTTAGTCGGTTCTCGGACTAATAAAGTGTGTGTAAAAGTCTAGCTATACATGCCATAAAAATATTGTGATAGTGTGGTGACTCTGATTATTCTAAAGCGTGTTTTGTTTTAATATAGTAATGGATCCTGAAGGGCTGCGGTGATGATCTTTAGTAATGTCTTGTGGCTCCCGCACAAGGGACCGCTTTGTGGAAAATAGACACGAGACATTGGGACAAGGAGATGAGGCTCGGACGCCTTTCTCCAAATGATGAACAATTGGTATCTTGAATTTATTCGAGCAAATCCAAATGCTCAACCTCCTCCACCCCTCCTATACCTCGGGCGATTCTGAGTTGCTCAAGGTATAAATTTGGTAAGAATGAACAAGCCTCCGGTTGACAAGATTCGAAAACAAGGGGTAGAAGAGTTTAGAGCAAAGGTTGATGATGATCTGAGAAAGCGGAATTCGGCTTGAAAATTCTACCGTGTATTTGATGAGCTCTCATGTACACCGAGGAATGCTTAAAGTGTCTTTGTATCACTTTTGAGAGATTGACCTACCACCGGTGGAAGACTTTGGTTGCAGTGGTGCCAAAAGAAAAAGTTACTTGGGATTTCTTCCGGGAAGAATTTAGAAAGAAATACATAAGTCGCGATTTATTGATCAAAAGCGGAAGGAGTTCCTTGAATTGAAGCAAGGAAAATGTCTGCATCATGAGTATGAACGCGAATTTGTAAGACTCAACAAGTATGCCTGAGGAATGTGTGTCCACCGAGGCCATTATGTGTAGAAGATTTGAAGATGGGCTGAATGAGGACATTAAAGTGTTTGTAGGGATTTTGGAGTTGAAAGAATTTGTAGTATTGGTTGATCGAGCTCTTAAAGTAGAAGAATTGAACAAAGAAAGAAGAAAAGCTGCTATTGAGGCTCGAGATGTCGAAAAAAGCAGATAAGTAAGCCATTTCAATCTCAACCAAAGAGGTCCAAAGAGACAAACCCTCGAATGACGGTTTCAATTGGGGATTTACAGAGATCGTGGTAGAGCATATTCGGGTCTAAAGCTCAAGCTACTTGGTGGCAAGTGTGGGTAATGTGCGACCTAGAAAGCCCGAGTGTCGACAATGTGGCGAGCAACATTATGGTGAGTGTTGGGGACCGACCGAGCTTGTTTCAGTCTTGAGTTCTCATGAGCATTTTATTAGAGACTGTCGGAGAAGGTTAAAGAAGAAAGATTTGAGTGTTAGAGAATACCACCGCTAGTAGAGGTAGACCACCGAGAAATCTTGGAGGTGGGACTAGTAGTAGAACTGTGATGAAAGATTTAACGGCAAGATCGAAGCTAGAGCACTGCTAGAGCTTATGCTATACGTGCTCGAGAAGATGCATCATCTCCGATGTCATTCTTGGTACATTTTCTCTTTATGATACTATTGTTATTGCATTGATTGATCCGGGTCCACCCATTCCTATATTTGCATGAATTTAGTATCCAATAAAAAGTTGCTGTTGAATTTCTTGAGTTTACGATTAAAGTGTCGAACCCTTAGGCCAATATGTGCTAGTTGACAAGGTTTGCAAGAATTGCCCATTAATGATTCAAGGTCACTGTTTTCCGGCCAACTTGATGTTTGTTACCATTTGGTGAGTTTGACGTTATCTTGGGAATGGGTGGTTAACATTGTATGATGCTAAGGTAGATTGTAAACAAAAGACACTAGAGTTAAAATGTGAAAATGGAGAAATTTCGTGGGTTGAAACAGACGAATCAAATAAATTGCCTATGGTGATTTAGCACATGTCTCGCGAAATACATGAGAAAAGGGTGTGAAGCTTATCGGCTTATGTAATGAATGTTGAGATGTCTCAACTGAAATTTGAATCGATACCTATAGTCTGTGAGTTTCGGATGTATTTCGGAGGAATTGCAGGTTGCCTCCAAGCAGAGAGATAGATTTTGCCATTGATTTGTTGCCGGCATCTTGCACCGATCTCGATTGCTCCATATAGAATGGCTCGATTGAATTAAAAGAATTGAAGGCTCGATTGCGAGGAGTTAACGGACAAGGATTTGTGAGACCGAGTTTCTCTCCCTGGGTGCTCTGTATTATTCAGAAAGAAGAAGGATGGTTCAATGAGACTTTGCATTGATTACCGTCGACTTAATAAGGTGACTATAAAGAACAAGTACCCATTGCCGAGGATTGATGATTTATTCGATCGGTTAAAGGGGCCACAGTGTTTTCAAAGATTGATTTGAGGTCCGGTTACTACCATTGAGAGTTAAGGAGTCGATGTGCGAAAACCGCCTTTAGGACAAGGTATGGACATTATGAGTTTCGGTGATGCCTTTTGGCTTAACAAATGCTCCACCATATTTATGGACTTAATGAATCGGATTTTCCGGCCATATTTGGATAAGTTTGTAGTAGTGTTTATAGATGACATTTTAATTTATTCTCGAGATGAGTTTGAACATGCCGAACACTTGAGAACTATATTGCAGATCTTGAGAGAAAAGAAACTGTTTGCCAAGTTTAGTAAAAGTGAGTTCTGGCTTCGTGAAGTCGGATTTTTGGGGCATATAGTCTCAGGTGATGGTATTCGGGTGGATCCAAGCAAGATTTCTGCGATCGTTGATTGGAAATCGCCCAAGAATGTATCTGAGGTTAGAAGCTTTTTAGGCTTGGCCGGGTATTATAGGCGTTTTGTTGAAGGATTTTCGATAATTGCCTCTCCTATGACTAAATTGTTGCGAAGAATGTTAAGTTTGAATGGGTGATAAATGGCAATGAGTTTTGAAAAGTTGAAAGCACGATTGGTGAAACACCAATTTTAGTACAGACCGAGTCGGAAAGGAGTTCGTAATTTATAGTGATGCATCATTGATGTGCCTTGGATGTGTGTTGATGCAAGAGGGCAAAGTAGTAGCTTATGCTTGAGGCGATTAAAACCGCATGAGAAGAACTATCCTATACATGATTTGGGCGGCATTGTTGTTTTTGCCTTGAAGATTTGGCGACATTATTTATACGGTGAAAAATGCGAATTTTTACCGATCACAAAAGTTTGAAGTACTTGATGAATCAAAAGGACCTAAATTTGCGGCAATGAAGATGGCTTGAATTATTAAAGGATTATGATCTAGTGATTGATTATCATCCGGGAAAAGCAAATGTAGTTCTTGACGCCTTGAGCGAAAATTTCTTTTCACTTTGAGAGCCATGAACACGGGTTAGCATTGTCGATGACGGGTCAATTTTAGCAGAGATGAGAGCTAAACCGTTATTTCTCCAGTTGATTTGTGATGCTCAAAAGAATGATAGTGAGTTGCGGATCAAGAGAACTCAATGCGAATCGGGTTATGATTGATTTTGAGTTGGACGGATGACTGTTTGATGTTTCGAGACAGAATATGTGTGCCGAAAAATGATAAATTGATTCGAAAATATTACATGAGGCGCACAATGGTACATTTATCGTTCACCCCGGTAGCACAAAATGTATAATGATTTAAAGAAGTCAGTATTGGTGGCGGTATGAAAAGGGACATTTCGAATTTGTAACTAAGTGTTTGATCATCAACAAGTAAAAGTGAACATCAAGTACCTTGAGGATTACTTCAACCGTAATGGTGCCCGAGTGGAAATGGGACAAGATTACCATGGATTTTGTAACGGTTTGCCTTTAACTCCTAAAAGAAGGATCTTTGTTTGGGTAGTGGTTGATAGATTAACAAAGTCAGCCCACTTTATACCAAGACGCACCGATTACTCACTTGATAAATTAGCGAATTATATATTCTTTGAAATTGTGAAGTTGCACGGAGTACCTATGTCTATAATATCGATAGAGATCCAAGATTTACCTCGAGATTTTGGAAAAAGTTACAAGAAGCTTTGGGTACAAAATTGAACTTTAGTACCGCATTTCATCCACAAACAGATGGTCAAGCGGAAAGAGTAATCCGGTACTCGAAGATATGCTTAGATCTTGTGTTTTAGAATTTGGAGGTAGTTGGGAGAAATATCTATCTTTGATTGAGTTTGCCTACAATAACAGTTATCAATCAAGTATACAAATGGCACCGTCTGAAGCTTTATATGGTCGTAAGTGTCGGACTCCTTTATATTGGACCGAGCTTAGTGAGAAAGCAGATTCACGGAGTTGATCTAGTTAAAGAAACCGAAGAG
This sequence comes from Gossypium arboreum, assembly GCF_025698485.1. Classification (NCBI taxonomy): domain Eukaryota; kingdom Viridiplantae; phylum Streptophyta; class Magnoliopsida; order Malvales; family Malvaceae; genus Gossypium; species Gossypium arboreum. The sequence goes on from NC_069082.1 coordinate 35,069,067, forward strand.
AAAATAAAAGTAATTGGATTGCTTGAAAGCGCTTCAGATCGACAAAAGTCATATCTGATTTAAAAAGAAAAGAGATTGAATTTCAAGTGGGTGATAAAGTGTTCTTGAAGGTGTCACCATGGAAAAGATTCGAGATTTAGTCGAAAAGGCAAGTTGAGTCCGCGTTTTATTGGGCGTCTGAGATTCTTGAGAGAATTGGACCAAGATGGCATATCGGTTGGCCTTACCGCAGAGTTAGAAAAGATTCATAACGTGTTTCATGTATCAATGTTGCGACGTTATCGTTCGATCCTTCACATGTGATTTCCCAACGAAATTGAGATTCGATCGGATATGACCTATGAGGAGGAACCAATAAAGATTTTGGCTCGAGAAGTTAAACAGTTAAGAAACAAAAGTATAGCCTTAGTGAAAGTATTGTGGCACAGACATGGGATAGAAGAGGCTACGTGGGAACTTGAGGAAGCTATGAGGAAACAGTACCCAAACCTCTTTACCGGTAAGATTTTCGGGGACAAAAATCTCTAAAGGGGGGAGAATTGTGACAACCCGAATTAGGGCCTAATCGGAATAGTGGTTTCGTGACCACAAATCCGAGATAGAAATAATTGTTTTATAAATATTTTGGGGTTTATGATATGATTGCATGATTGTGTGAAAATTTCGTGATGAAATTCTATGCCTAAAGTGTTTAAATTGAAAGTAGGGACTAAATCGAATAAGTTGCAAAATTTGCATACTAGAAATTTTTAGTATGAAATTGTTTTGAAATATTTATTAGGAGGTCTTAAATAGCAATTCTACCAATTTTAAGTTCATGGACAAATTTAGGACATGGAAGGAATTTTGGAAAGTTTAGTAGTAAGGGTATTTTGGTCATTTTGAAATTAAATGAAATAAAATGGGAAAAATAACACAAAATAGTCATCTTCCCCATTTAGTTGCTGCGAAACTTCACTCTCTCCATAGCTAGGATTCTTCAACTTTCAAGGTCCATAGTAAGTGATTCTAAGCCCGCTTTTAATGTTCTTTACGTTTTTGGAATCCGGAAGCTCGATTAAGCTTATGCTAGTAATAATTTAACCTAGGGTTCATATTTGGAAAAATACCCATAGGTGAAATTTGTGTATTTTGATGTTTTATGATAGAATATGAGGTTTTAAATTGTGTTAAATAATTTGTGCTACTCGGTTTTAAGTGAAAAGCGAGTAAAAGCAGCATAATCGGTAAAAATACCTAATGTTCATAACTATATGATAGAGTGGGAATTTGATGTTGTTGTAGAAGAGAAAATGTTCAGCATATCATAAAACATAAGAATAAGGGCTGAAATTAAATTCCGAGCCTAGGGGCAAAATTGTAATTTTGTAAAAGTTAGGGGCAAAAATGTAATTTTTCTACAATGTGATTTTGGATTGAAATAAATAGTATGAGTATTAAATGAGCTAAATGTGTTATTATAGATCAAGAAAGGCTGAACCGACCTCGAGCAGGGGAAAGAAAAAGTTTTGGACTAAATTGCAAAATTTCCATATTTTGCACCAAGGTAAGTTGTATGTAAATATTACAATAATTTCATGTACATTCTTATATTTCAGCCTATTATATAAATATACTAGCTGATGTTAAAATATAAATTGACTATTGGAAGAATGGAAATAAATACAGAGAGAGAGATCCGGTTGAACATTGAGAGATCGAATGAAATAGAGGAGCGTAGCTAGGTCACATGTATGATCTTTGAGTGCACATCATGTGTACAAGAAAGCTACGAGACACCCTGTAGTAGCTAGGTCACATGCGTGATACGAGATGTATCCCATGTAGACAAAGAGCTACGTGAAAGATAAATGTAGCTAGGTCGCATGCGTGATTCCAAGTGAAGGACACCATGTAGACAAGAGAGCTACGTGAAAGATAAATGTAGCTAGGTCGCATGCGTGATTCCAAGTGAAGGACACCATGTAGACAAGAGAGCTACGAGACAAATCGGCTAGGTCGCATGAGTGGTGCTAAGTGTTCCCCATGTGTACAAGAGAGCCGAACTAAATGAAGTATGATGGTGGGGCTGTGTGCTGAAACCGTTAAATATCGAGGATTGATCTGAATTGTTCAACGGGATGGTTTTGTGGTGACATTGTGGTTTGGACCTACACTTATACTGAATGAAATGTGGTGAAAATGAATTGTGGCATATACATATATACGATAAAATGAGGTTAGCATAAAGAATGTGTGAAAGAGTGAAATTAGTATTAAAACTGTTTTTAGATGGCAGCAGTGACGTGATTTTGAAAAATCACCAAAAATAGGAGGAATATAATTAGAGGTTGAATGAGAAGTGAAATTAAAGCTTAATGAGTCTACTTTCATATAAAAGAAGCAGGGAAAGCAAAGGAATTCTATATTTTGAGATATTTACAATTGTAACTGACTTGCTCAGGATGAATACGTGATCCCCTGTTTCCACTTTGAAAAATCATTAAAAATTGTACAAAGCAAACTAAGAAATATAGTTTACATGCCTAAATTCCTTATTGAGACTAGTTTTAAATACAACAGACTTCAGGGTTGTTTGAGTTATGTACTGAGAGAAATTAAATTCGTAGTGGACAGAGGTCAGGCCAGTCGAGCTGTGTAACAGGGAAACTTTAACTAATAAACTGTACTAATCTGCTGAACCAAAATTATAAAAACATTTAGCAAGAAGCTTTATGAGTCTAGATTCAGGAAATTTTACGGATATGAATTTCGAGTTTTGTAACTCGAGTTATGATTTATTTAGTAAATATGACACAGCAGAGACAGCTTAATCAAGTGGAATAAGTAGTGAAGTTAAAGTAGACATACTTGAATTGTTGTGTAAACATGTTAGATTCTTAAATTAGTATTTACATACTACTTACTAAGCTATAAGCTTACTTCGTTTTCTCTCTTTTGTCTTATAGTGTTCTCCACTTGCTCAGAGTCAAGGATCGTGAAGATCTACCCGCACTATCATACTTTGGGGTATTTGAACTAAATGTTTTGAATTATGGCATGTATAGTAGGCAAAAATTATTTTGTTATGTGTCATATTTGTCTAGGTTTAAAATATTAGTTACAAGATACTCGACCGTTACTTTGTACAAGCCATAAAAGTTGGCTAATATTGTTCAAGATATATGTTATACGATGCATTATCAAATGGGATGACATATTTCTATCTTGGTATATGTTATGTTCGGTAATACCTTGTATCTGTTAAATGACGATAACGGGTAAGGGGTGTTACATTTTACTTGATGTGCAAATTATGGTTGATATATATGTATATTGATTTATTTCTATGAAAGGTTATATGCGTATAAAGTGATAGATTAAAAATGATGAAAATTTAAACATTGATAAAAGCATATGTATTAAATATGATGACATTCGGCTAACGCATTGAAAAATGACCAAATGAATAGTGATTTGTGTATTGGTAAAACAAGAAGATTATATGAGTTTTATCTGATGCATATATGTCCGATTTGGTTAAGAAATATGAATATAAATATGGGTGAATGGTGCTTGATATGGTTTGATAAGGATTCTTGATGTGTTTGAAATAAGTTAATTTTGGATGTTAGTTGAATTGGGTTATATCATGTGATAGAAAAGTAATGTGTATAGTATATGTAAGTTGAATTTTTGATAAGTGTATAATGAAATGGCTAAAAATGATGTTTTAAGCTTAGTTGTTTTCAGTTTGAAATGAAATATAGGTGAAACATTTTGGAAATGGAAAATGTTACATGCATTTGGTTATTTGACTAAAACATATGTCTCATTTATGATGTGTATAATGATGTGATTGAATAAAATGAAAGTAGACACTATATAAAGTTTATGAATTTTAGTATATATAATTTCTGCTTATGCATTTGCAATTGATCATATAAATAGTAATTCAAGTTATAAGGAATCATGATTGTTTTTATGCAAATTAGGTAAGCTGATTCTTGATTTAAGTTATTAATCAAATGGTTTCTACTAATATGTACCATGCGCATAATGTTATAAATTTTGAAATTATGCTTGGGATATTTGTGTGATTTATTAATGCAGAATTTGTTGTATGTTTAATAGTTACGAATTAACAATTGTTACTATACGTTTCAAAGTGTGGTTACATATTATATTCGTATGACTGTTTTTGAATATGACAGGGTTCGAGTATGAAATGAGATGTTTGTTAAATGTTAATGTTTTGTAAAATTTTACTATGTGTTTTATAAATTATTATGTTTGCATTCGTAATGACCTAAGAGTTTATGTAATCGTTCGGAAGTTCTATTTAGTCTGCTAATGCCTCATAACCCCATTCTGACGACGGATATGGGTTAGGGGTGTTACATGGGTAATTTTTTAAACATGAATCCTAGCTCAAAATAATGGTAGAAATAGGTAAATCGAGTTACGGGGACTTCAAAAATGTAAAGAACATTAAAAACGGGGCTAGGATGCACTTACCATGGAGCTTGGAAGCTTGAACCAAACCCTAGCCATGGCTTCCATGGTAGATTCAGCTGGAACAAGAAGAAGATGGACAATTTGGCTTATTTTTGCTTTTTAATTCTTTTAATTATTAGATTACCAAAATTTCCTAACTTAAAAATATTCTATTTCACCTATTTCGTGTCCATTTTTGTTCAAAAAATTAACCAATGGTCTAATTACCATATAGGACCTCCAATTTAAAATTTCATCACAATTGGACACCTCTAGCATGTATAACTCAACTTTTGGACTTTTTACGATTTAGTCCTTTTGACTAAATTGAGTGCCCAAACGTCAAAATTTTCAAACGAAATTTTCACGAAATCATCCCGTGAATTTTTGGACCATAAAAATATAATAAAAATAAATTTTCTTACGTTAGATTTGTGGTCCCTAAACCACTATTTTGACTAGGCCCAAAATTGGGCTGCTACAGAATGATTGTGTGAAAATTTCGTTAAGGAATTTTACCGATAGAGTGTGCAATTTGACTAATAGGACTAAATTGAAATAGGTGCAAAATATGTGTTCTAGAACCTAGAGGTGTCTAATTGCTATGAAATTTTAAATTGGAGGTCCTTAAATGGTAATTAGACCATTATAGTTTAAGTTGGACAAAAATGGACATGGTTAGGTGAAATTTCAAAGTTTGGCATTAAGGGCATTTTGATCATTTGGTTAATAAAGACAAAATAAAACCAATAAAAGATGTTCATCTTTCTAATTTCATCCTCCACAGCCAAATTTCAAGGGTCACCATAGCTAGGGTTTTGGCCAAGCTTCCAAGCTCGATCGTAAGTCCGTCTTTGTTTTGTTTTTAATGATTTTTATGTTGTTAAAGTTGATTCAACCTAATCTAGCTATTTCAAGGACTAATTTGAAAGAAAATCAAAGTCTAAAATTTTACCCATGTTGAATATTTGTGTATTTTGATGTTTAATGGTAGAAAATGCATTAGATAAACAACATTTACCAAGTGATTTTTGATGAAAATGTCAAATAGGGACCTATTAGTAAAATTTGTAAAATATGTGTAAAAAAATATGAATAAATGAAAAATGTGGGCTGTTATGAGCAAGGAATAGGTCCGGCTAGGCTTGGGTGTGATGAAATTGAATGAAAATCATTTTACAAACCTAGGAACTAAAATGTAAAAAGTTGAAAAGTTGGGGGAAAAAATGTAATTTTTTTCCATAAGGTGTTTTTAGGATTAAATTGAATAATGTGATGATTGAATGAGTTAAATTTAATACTATAGATCAAGAAAGAAGAGGTTCTAACCTAGACCGGGGAAAGAACAAGGTTGTGGACTAAATCGAACTATTGGCCATTTTGTACCGGGGTAAGTTCGTTTGTTAAAAAATAAGCTTTACAATAATTGTACTTAAATGCTTTAATATTGCATGAATTGTATGTTTGATTATGTGAATGAGAATAATACTACGAATGAGTTCGACAGCGATTCGGCAAGTGAGAAGTCCCGTTGAACCTTAGGAATAGATTAGGATACAAGTGACATGTCACTAGGGTCATTATGTGTTATGTGATTATTTGATCCGAGTGCTGGTCTTGTACGTCCTACCGGTGGCTAAGTATATCGGCATATGTTGTGGATACTTGACAGCTTGTGTGAGCAGCACCGCGTAGCTACGTCTTGACTGGCAGCTTGTGTGAGCAGGCCTGTCGATAGCTCGAGAGTGAGCGATTATGTGATATGAGATTGAGGTAGCATTGGCTACGTATGTGGCACTTAGTGTGCAAAAATCCTGAGTATCTGACATTATTATTCCGAATGGTTTATAAGTATGTCAAATATGAGAATATGTGTAAATTCATTTCGAGATTGTAATAACCCAAATTTTACGGTTATCGGGAAAGTGAATTTTCGGGTCTCCATTTCTAAAAAATAGATTCGTAAATATTTATTAAAAATATTTACAAAGTCAATTGAGTGGTTAATTAGACTTCAATTTAATAAATATTTACAAAGTCAATTGAGTGGTTAATTAGACTTCAATTAAGTAAATTTAGCTTAATTAAGAGTAATTAGTGGAAAGAATTAAATTGAATTAAGTGTGAAAGTTTAATTATAGAATAAGAAAAATTAAAGGGACTAAATAGGAAATAAGCCAAAAAGAGGTGACAAATGTATGGTTAAAATAAGTTAAATGTGTACAAATATAAATGGTACACATGTATTGTACATGTGTATTTACTTATTATATAAGTAAAATAATAATAATTAAAGTATATTATATTAATATTATTTTATATTAATTAATTAAATAAATAAAAGTTATGACAAGTGTAAGGTGATAAATTAAAACATGTGCATTAATAAATATACACATGTATAAATAATAAATATTATAATAGTTTAATAATAAAATAAAGAAATGAAATAAAGAAATAAATGAAATAAAAGAAATGAAAAAGAAAAAAAAAGCAAACGAAACAGAGAAGAACAGGGGAGAAAGAAAGGAAAGAAAGAAGGAAAGGGAGAAAAGGGAAAATCAAGGTTTTGAAGCTTTAAACTTTAACAGGTATGTCAATTTAGTCATTTTTACTTAATTTTGATGTTTTAAAAGCTTTAGAATAAAGTTTTGATGAAATTAAGTTGATATTTTGAAAGTTATTAGATTTATAAATATTGTTCATGTTGAGTAAAATGATGAATTAAGGGCTAAATTGATAGAAATTCAAGTTAGAAATGAAATAAGGATTGAATTGTAAAGTGATTCATAAGTTTTATGCTTTAAGGACTAAATTGAAAGAATTTCGAAATTATGGTTTTATGATGAAAAATAGATAATTATGTCTAAGTTTGGTTAAAAGTTGAGTAGAAATAAAATATGAATTAAGATAGAAAAGTAAGTGAATTTAGTTAGGATTAAATTGAAATTAAAAGTAGAAAATCAATATTTTGCACTAAGACTATTTTGCATAGCAGCAATAGTTTAAGTTTGAAAAATCACCAAAAATTATAGAAATTTAATTAGAGGATGAATAAAATATGGAATTAAATCTTATTGAGTCTAGTTTCTAATAAAAGAAACGGTTTAAGCAATTGAATTGTAAATTATGAGATATAATAAATTTTGTGAGACAAGGTCAGAATGAATTCGGGTTCCCCTGTTCTGACTTTGGAAAATCACCAAAAATTGGAGAAAAATAATAAGAGGGTTAAAGTTATATGTTTAGAATCCCTAATGAGTCTATGTTTAGGAAAAATCAACAGGAATATTATCTGAGTTCTGTACTGTGAGATAATTAATTTTTAGTGAAGAAGGTCGAAACTGTCAGACAGCAGAATATGGGTGAATTTAAAGAATAAACTGTACTTAAAGGCTAAACCAAAAATTCTGAAAATTTTGTGATAAGAAGATTTGTGAGTCTAGTTTCAGCAAAAATTAACGGATCTTAATTTAGAATTCTGTAACTCAAGATATAAATTAGTAATGTATTAATGATTATGAATTGTATTAATTTCGTAGTCAATGTGGTACTGAAAATCTCGGCTAAGAAAGGACAAGACAAAGTCAAAGAGAGTTAGCTCAAAAATTACGGTTTGTATTTCTATAACCCGAACTTAATATTTAATTATTTAATTTATTATTTATTATGTATGGTAGGTGCATTGATTAAATTATTTGAAATAAAATAAATTATGAATATGTGTAAATATGTGAATTGTGTATTGATTGAAAAGTGGTTGGAATTGAACCGAAGTATGATTATATGTGAATATTTGAAATATATATTGGTATTGAATTGTATACTGATCAGAAAGTGGAAAAGTGAATTTGAATTGAATTGAATGGAATTGAATGGAATGGAATTATGATTAATTGAAATGTATATTGGTTGGATATTGAAATATGAGAAATTGTGATTGAATTGAAAGCGAATTTGAAATAGAAAAATGATTTGAATACCCTATTAACTAATCGGACTGAGTTGGATATAGTTGGCATGCCATAGGATTTGGAAGTGTTCAGCATTTGAGTGCCATACTGGTGTGTTTGGTTGGAATCAGTATATCCGCCAAAGTCCGAGTCTTGTTAATAGGGTAAATATGAATATTAAGTAAAATTGGAATAAGAATTAAATTTCCTATTAACTTGTCGGGCTAGTCGGATATAATTGGCATGCCATAGGGTTGGAAGAGTACGGGATTTATCGACTTTACCGATCGGGCACTTTATGTGCCGTATTTTAGGCACTTATGTGCTAGTTATCTTTATCACATCGCCATCGTTACCGATTTGGCACTTTGTGTGTCGAATATTGTTACTACTACTGTTACCGATTCGGCACAGAAAGGACAAGACAAAGTCAACGGGAGTTAGCTCGAAAATTACAGTTTGTATTTCTATAACCCAAACTTAATATTTAATTATTTAATTTATTATTTATTATGTATGGTAGGTGCATCGATTAAATTATTTGAAATAAAATAAATTATGAATATGTGTAAATATGTGAATTGTGTATTGATTGAAAAGTGGTTGGAATTGAACCAAGTATGATTATATGTGAATATTTGAAATATATATTGGTATTGAATTGTATCTTGGTCGAAAGTGGAAAAGTGAATTTTAATTGAATTGAATGGAATTGAATGGAATGGAATTATGATTAATTGAAATGTATATTAGTTGGATATTGAAATATGAGAAATTGTGATTGAATTGAAAGCGAATTTGAAATAGAAAAATGATTTGAATACCCTATTAACTAATCGGACTGAGTCGGATATAGTTGGCATGCCATAGGATTTGGAAGTGTTTAGGCAATCGAGTGCCATCTTGGTGTGTTTGGTTGAATCAGATATCCGCCAAAGTCCGAGTCTTGTTAATAGGGTAAATATGAATATTAAGTAAAATTGGAATAAGAATTAAATTTCCTATTAACTTGTCGGGCTAGTCGGATATAATTGGCATGCCATAGGGTCGAAAGAGTACGAGATTTATTGACTTTACCGATCGGGCACTTTATGTGCTAGTTACTGTTACCGCTACTGCTACTGTTACCGATTCGGCACTTTGTGTGTCGAATATTGTTACTACTACTGTTACCGATTCGGCACTTTTTGTGTCGAACATTGTTACTGTTACCGTTACCGATTCGGCACTTTGTATGTCGAATATTGTTACTGTTACCATTACCGATTCAGCACTGTGTGTGTCGAATATTGTTACTGTTACCGTTACCGATTCGGCACTTTGTGTGTCGAATATTGTTACTAATACTGTTACCAATTCAACACTTTGTGTGTTGAATATCATTACTCTTCATCATCATTGTTACTATTCAATTTGTTCGATGAGGTAGTCGTGTACCATCGCCATCGTTATCTTATTATCGTTAAACCCGGTACCGATGAGGCACTATGTGCCGTCATCTTTGTGTTGGTTGGATCCGTGTATCCATCCGAGTCCGAGTCATGTTAATAGGGTAAATAAAGGTATAAAATAACTGATTATTACTAAATAATTGGTATTCTAGGATAATTGATATTCTTGGATATTAGACATTCTTGAATAATGAATATTCTTGAATAATTGATCATTCTTGAATAATCGATTGTCCTTGAATGAATGATCGCTCTTGAATAACTTAATAGTTCTTGAATATCTGATTTTTTCGAATTATTGATCGTTACTAGATAACCGATCAATTGATCGATCTTGAATAATGGTTATTATTGAATAATTGATTGTTACCGAATAATCGATCATTCTTGAATAAATAATTATCCCGAGTGTTAATGAATATTCTTGATCGATTAATTGCTATTGAAAAATAATAAATGATTTGAAATTTAAAGTAGACCAAAACATTGGTTGGAAAGTGAATTTTTGAATTCTCATTGAGTTTGAATAGTTAAATATATATATATTAATATGTTTTATAATTGTTTAAGTGTTCAGATTATAGAAATACCACTGAGTGTATACTCAGCGTACGGTTTATTTCCGTGCGTAGGTTAAGTTAAGGCTAGACTGTTGAATCAGCATTCCAGACCGATCCCGAATTCAATGAGGTAAAGTATGTTAAGTATTGATAATGGCATGTACCTAGAATGTTTAATGAGAGTCATTTAAGTTGTAAAAGTATTGATGAAATAAGTAAATTATGGTTGGCAACGGTATATAGTATGAATTTTGAAATATAAAAAAAAAATTGTATTGATTTTAAATTAGTTCCAAATTGAATTTACTGTCTATATTGGACCGCGAGGGCCCATTAAAGGGACGACATCTTAAAACTAGGATGAGTGTGAATATTTATTTTAATTAATGACTGAAATTGGACTGTACTGACTGGTAATATCTCGTAACCCTATTCCAGCGACGGTATAGGGTTAGGGGACATTACATTTAGTGGTATCAGAGCTAATCGAGTTTAGCCGATTCTAGGATTAAGTCAAGTGCTGAAAATATTCTAGAGGTACATACCATGATTGAGTCAAAATTGAGTCAAGATCGGATGCTGATATATTTGTTTGGTACTGTTTTATAGTTGAAATGTTAGATGAACATATCGATGGCATTGATTACGAATTATATACTGGAGATGAATAGTTTGGTGAGTTAAATGAAAACTGAATCGGTAATATTAAGTATTAACTCGATAAGTAATTAATTATTGAATGTTGACTGATGAAATAATAGAGAAATAGATAATATATAACTGTTTAGAATTATAACTAATGCTGCGCAGTGAATAGAAGAAATTGTTTCTGCTACAACATCTACCCCTCCTATTTTTCAATCGGTTCCCGAAGTGCTTCAAGGTACGGAGTTTGTCTAAACGGGTAAGTTATCTGTTGCTAATACTTCGTAAATATAGTGTGGATGAATTGAGAATTAAAGCTAAAAATGATTTTGAAAGAACTGAAATCTAGTTAGAGAATATTATCGGGATTGTAAATGAATTATTCTTTTTAGCAATTAAATGTTAGAAAGGTATGGTATTTCTGTTAAAAAGATTCAGCTTAACATTGATTTCTGTTGTGATTCAGAAAGGGTTATTTGGAAATTTTCTGAGATGAGTTCTGAAAGATATATACATCAGTTGGGGATTTCTTGATCAGAAATGTATAGAATTCTTAAAGCTTAAACAGGATCATATGATTGTAACTGTGTATGAAGGGAATTTGTTTGACTGAATAAGTATAGCAGAGGGTGTATTCCGACAGAAACCGTATGATACAAATGGTTTGAAGATGGTTTAAATGAAGATAGAAGCTAAATAATATAGAATAAGGAATGGAATATGTGTTAGACATGATTCTTCTTATTATTATTTTAGTGATTGCTCAAGGAAAGTTGAAAAGATATTATTCAGAATTCAAGACCGAGTAACACAACTATCAGAGGCAGATTACTCTGTAACTCCGAAAATATGGGTGATAGTCGAAGTGTGATAAAGGACTTCACTGAAAAATCTGGAGCATGAACATCAGCCACGGCATATGTTAATCGTATAAAAGAAGATATTTCTCTACCGGATGTCATTACAGCATCCATTAAAGATTTGCCTGTTGAGTTCGCTGAATTTTTGGTTGAAGTATCAAATTTCCATGTCAGTATTTATTGATTGATAGCATCTGTATGAACTATCTGATAATGATACCAAGGTACTGCTTTCTGCTCGATTTGATATTATTATTGTTCGATGTGATTCTGAGAATGGAATGGTTAATTTTGCACGATGTTTGTGATAAATTATAAGCAGAAGTATAATATGTTGCAAGATCAAGATGATGAAAAGTTTTGTTGAATCAGAGAAGATTAAACTAAATGTCTATTGTGATATTGAACATGACGACACAGATATATGCCAGAAAGGGGTCATGGTATTTACCTTGCTTATGTATTGAATATTAAAGTATTCAAGTTAAGGTTTAAATCAGTGACAATAGTGTGAGAAAATTCTGATGTGTTTCCAGAACAGTTGCCCGAACTACTGTTAATTGAAGAAGTTGAATGTGCTATAGATTTTGTGACTGAAATGATAGTGAAAAATATATTTGAAATCAGAGGTTTTCTAAAACTAGTCGGTTATTACAGAAAGATGTGGAATTGGAATGATCTGATAGACGTTAGCAAGGTTCTGATTAGTTGAAAGCTCAGTTAACTGAAGCATTTGTTCTGGTTTAGTTTGAAATCCAGTCAAGAAACTTGTGATTTACAAGGATAGCAGTGTTTTGATGCAAGAAAGAAAACTAATAAATTATATTTTGGAAAGTTAGAATTACATGAGAAGAATTATTTGATACTTGATTTAGAAATGATAGTTATTGTTCTTGCATTAAAAGATCAAGAAATGATAATTGATTATCATCCGGAAAAAGGTAAATGAAGGTATGTATATTTAGAATTGAAAGTTCTGCTTTGTGTTATAAGCTATGGACATCCGACTGTTATTACTTGATGATGGCTCAAGTGTAGTTGAGATAAAAGTTAAACTGACTTCTTTACAACAGGTCTGCAAAGCTCAAAAATGTGATAACGAGTTATCGGTTAAATAGGTATAGTATACAAATGACCTTTGATTAAATATTTCAGATTGAATCTAATGATTGCCTGTTATGTAGAGATAGAAGTCGTACTAAAGAATTCGAAACTTATCTGTAAGATTTTGTATGAAATTTATAGTAGTAATATGTCTATGCATTTTGGACGAAATAAGTTGTACTGTGATTCGAAGCAGATGTGGTGATGACTTGGAATGAAAAGCGGTAGTTTGAACTTGTATATAAATGTTTATATCAAATACAGATTCCTTTAGAACTGTTACAACTAATAATGATAATAGAAGGGAAATGGAATAGAATTTATATGGGTGTGGATTGAAATCATCTCTATCTGCGAAAAGAAAGATGATATTTGAATGATCATCAAAGGTATGGTGAAGTCTGCATATTTTGTTCTGGTATGAATAAATTTCTTACTTAATAACTGTCTGAAATATGGGTTTTTGAGATCATCAGATTCATGGTATGGTAATTTTTATTATTTCTGATTGAAATACATGGTTTATATTCTGACTCTAGAATAAATATAAGAAGTTTGAGGTATGTAATAATAGTTTACCGCACTGCATGAAGCTCTATATGATTGAAATGTAAAACTTCACAGTATCTGATTGAATATTGTGAGAAAATAAAAATACAAGGCTGTTTGATTTGTGAAATTGAAGAAGAGTGGAAGAGATTGAAAAAAAGAGGTCAGATTCCCGTTCTGCTTGGGTACTTGAAATTATAGAAAGAGTTAGTCAGTAATGATTTGATTGGTTTCACCTCCGAAGCTACAGAAAATTTGTGATGCTCAAAAAAATGTAGGTCAAATCTCTTATCTGTTAGCTTGACAAGGGATATTGAAATTTAAATTGATTCATTGTATGAAGAAGAAGAACCGATTGAGATACTAGATTGCAATGTGAAGTTACAATACTGATGAAGCAATATGGGAACCGAATGAAACAGTGAGACTTTTATACCCTAACTCTTTTCAGGCAAATTTCGAGGACGAAATTTATTAAAGGGGGGAGAATTGTAATAACCCAAATTTTACGGTTATCGGGAAAGTGAATTTTCGGGTCTCCATTTCTAAAAAAATAGATTCGTAAATATTTATTAAAAATATTTACGAAGTCAATTGAGTGGTTAATTAGACTTCAATTAAGTAAATTTAGCATAATTAAGAGTAATTAGTGGAAAAGATTAAATTGAATTAAGTGTGAAAGTTTAATTATAGAATAAAGAAAAGTGAAGGGATTAAATAGGAAATAAGCCAAAAGGGGTGACAAATGTATGGTTAAAATAAGTTAAATGTGTACAAATATAAATGGTACACATGCATTGTACATGTGTATTTACTTATTATATAAGTAAAATAATAATAATTAAAGTATAGTATATTAATATTATTTTATATTAATTAATTAAATAAATAAAAGTTATGACAAGTGTAAGATGATAAATTAATACATGTGTATTAATAAATATACACATGTATAAATAATAATTATTATAATAGTTTAATAATAAAATAAAGAAATGAAATAAAGAAATCAATGAAATAAAAGAAATGAAAAGAAAAACAAAGCAAACGAAACAGAGAAGAACAGGGGAGAAAGAAAGGAAAGAAAGAAAGAAAGGGAGAAAAGGTTTTGAAGCTTTAAACTTTAACAGGTATGTCAATTTAGTCCTTTTTACTTAATTTTGATGTTTTAAAAGCTTTAGAACAAAGTTTTGTTGTAATTAAGTTGATATTTTGAAAGTTATTAGATTTACAAATATTGTTCATGTTAAGTGAAATGATGAATTAAGGGCTAAATGGATAGAAATTCAAGTTAGAAATGAAATAAGGATTGAATTGTAAAGTGATTCATAAGTTTTATGCTTTAAGGACTAAATTGAAAGAATTTCGAAATTATGGTTTTATGATGAAAAATAGATAATTATGTCTAAGTTTGGTTAAAAATTGAGTAGAAATAAAGTATGAATTAAGATAGAAAAGTAAGTGAATTTAGTTAGGATTAAATTGAAATTAAAAGTAGAAAATCAACATTTTGCACTAAGATTATTTTGGACAGCAGCAGTAGTCTAAGTTTGAAAAATCACCAAAAATTATAGAAATTTAATTAGAGGATGAATAAAATATGGAATTAAATCTTATTGAGTCTAGTTTCTTATAAAATAAACAATTTAAGCAATTGAATCACAAATTATGAGATATAATGAAATTTGTGAGATAAGGTCAGAATGAATTCGGGTTCCCCTATTCTGATTTTGGAAAATCACCAAAAATTGGAGAAAAATAATTAGAGTGTTAAAGTTATATGTTTAGAATCCCTAATGAGTATATTTTTAGAAGAAATCAACAAGAATATTATCCGAGTTCTGTACTGTGAGATAATTAATTTTTAGTGAAGAAGGGTCGAAACTGTCAGACAGCAGAATAGGGGTGAATTTAAAGAATAAACTGTACTTAATGGGTAAACTAAAAATTCTGAAAATTTTATGGTAAGAAGATTTGTGAGTCTAGTTTCAGGAAAAATTAACGGATCTTAATTTAGAATTCTGTAACTCAAGATATAAATTAGTAATGTATTAATGATTATGAATTGTATTAATTTCGTAGTCAATGTGGTACCGAAAATCTCGGCTAAGAAAGGACAAGACAAAGTCAACGGGAGTTAGCTCGAAAATTACGGTTTGTATTTCTATAACCCGAACTTAATATTTAATTATTTAATTTATTATTTATTATGTATGGTAGGTACATTGATTAAATTATTTGAAATAAAATAAATTATGAATATGTGTAAATATGTGAATTGTGTATTGATTGAAAAGTGGTTGGAATTGAATCGAAGTATGATTATATGTGAATATCTGAAATATATATTGGTATTGAATTGTATACTGATCAGAAAGTGGAAAAGTGAATTTGAATTGAATTGAATTGAATTGAATGGAATGGAATTATGATTAATTGAAATGTATATTAGTTGGATATTGAAATATGAGAAATTGTGATTGAATTGAAAGCGAATTTGAAATAGAAAATGATTTGAATACCCTATTAACTAGTCGGACCGAGTCGGATATAGTTGTTATGCCATAGGATTTGAAGTGTTTAGGCAATCGAGTGCCATCTTGGTGTGTTTGGTTGAATCAGATATCCGCCAAAGTCCGAGTCTTGTTAATAGGGTAAATATGAATATTAAGTAAAATTGGAATAAGAATTAAATTTCCTATTAACTTGTCGGGCTAGTCGGATATAATTGGCATGCTATAGGATTGGAAGAGTACGGGATTCATCGACTTTACCGATCGGGCACTTTATGTGCTGTATTTTATGCACTTATGTGCTAGTTACTGTTACCGCTACTGCTACTGTTATCGATTCGGCACTTTGTGTGTCAAATATTGTTACTACTACTGTTACCGATTCGTCACTTTGTGTGTCGAATATTGTTACTATTACCGTTACTGATTCGGCACTGTGTGTGTCAAATATTGTTATTGTTACCGTTATCGATTCGGCACTTTGTGTGTCGAATATTGTTACTGATACCGTTACCGATTCAACACTTTGTGTGTTGAATATCATATCGTTATTGTTACTATTCGGATTTGTTACGATGAGGTACTCGTGTACCGCATCGTTATCTTATTCTTTGTTTAAACCGGCCGATGAGGCACTATGTCTTTATCTTGGTGTGTTGGTTGGATCGTGTATCCGCTCGAGTCCGAGTCATGTTAATAGGGTAAATAAAGGTATAAAATAACTGATTATTCTTGAATAATTGATTGTTACCGGATAATTGATCATTATGGATATTAGACATTACTAAATAATCGAATATTCTTGAATAATTGATCATTACTGAATAATTGATTGTAACTGAATGAATTACTGCTACTGAATAACTTAATAGTTACTGAATATCTGATTTTACTGAATTATTGACTGTTACTGGATAACCGATCAATTGATCGATACTGAATAACTGGTTATTATTGAATAATTGATTGTTACCGAATAACTGACTATTTCTGAATAAATAATTATTCTGAGTGTTAATGAATATTACTGATTGATTAATTGCTATTGAAAAATAATAAATGATTTGAAATTTAAAGTAGACCAAAACATTGGTTGGAAAGTGAATGTTTGAATTCTCATTGAGTTTGAATAGTTCAATATATATTTATATTAATATGTTTTATAATTGTTTAAGTGTTCAGATTATAGAAATACCACTGAGTGTATACTCAGCGTACGGTTTGTTTTCGTGAGCAAGTTAAGTTAAGGCTAGACTGTTGAATCAAAATTCTGAACCGATCCCGAATTCAATGAGGTAAAGTATGTTGAGTATTGATAATGGCATGTACCTAGGATGTTTAATGAGAGTCATTTAAGTTGTAAAAGTATTGATGAAATAAGTAAATTATGGTTGGCAACGGTATATATTATGAATTTTAAAATATAAAAAAAAATCGTATTGATTCTAAATTAGTTCCAAATTGAGTTTACTGTCCATATTGACCGCGAGGGCCCATTAAAGGGACGACATCTTAAAACTAGGATGAGTGTGAATATTTATTTTAATTAATGACTGAAATTGGACTGTACTGACTGGTAATATGTCGTAACCCTGTTCCGGCGACGGTATAGGGTTAGGGGACATTACATTTAGTGGTATCAGAGCTAACTGAGTTTAGCCGATTCTAGGATTAAGTCAAGTACTGAAAAGATTCTGGAGGTACATGCCATGATCGAGTCAAAATTGAGTTAGGATCGGATGCTGATATATTTGTTTGGTACTATTTTATAGTTGAAATGTTAGATGAACATATCGATGGCATTGATTATGAATTATATACTGGAGATGAATAGTTTGGTGAATTAAATGAAAACTGAATCGGTAATATTAAGTATTAACTCGATAAGTAATTAATTATTGAATGTTGACTGATGAAATAATAGAGATATAGATAATATATAACTGTTTAGAATTGTAACTAATGTTGCGCAGTGAATAGAAGAAATTGTATCTGCTACAACATATCCTCCTCCTGTTTTTCAATCAGTTCCCGAAGTGCTTCAAGGTACGGAGTTTGTCTAAACGGGTAAGTTATCTGTTGCTAATACTTCGTAAATATTGTGTGGATGAATTAAGAATTAAAGATGAAAATGATTTTGAAAGAACTGAAATCTAGTTAGAGAATATTATCGGGATTGTAAATGAATTATTCTTTTCAACAATTAAATGTTAGAAAGGTATGATATTTCTGTTAAAAAGATTCAGCTTGCCAACGGTAGAAAATATTAATTTCTGTTGTGATTCAAAATGGGTTATTTGGAAATTTTCTGAGATGAGTTTTGAAAGATATATACATCAGTTGGAGATTTCTTGATCAGAAATGTATTGAATTCTTGAAGCTTAAACAGGATCATATGATTGTAACTGTGTATGAAGGGAATTTGTTTGATTGAATAAGTATAGCAGAGGGTGTATTCCGACAGAAACCGTATGATACAAATGGTTTGAAGATGGTTTAAATGAAGATAGAAGCTGAATAATATAGAATAAGGAATGGAATATGTGTTAGACATGATTCTTCTTATTATTATTTTAGTGATTGCTCGAGGAAAGTTGAAAAGATATTATTCAGAATTCAAGACCGAGTAACACAGCTATCAGAGGCAGATTACTCTGTAACTCCGAAAATATGGGTGATAGTCGAAGTGTGATAAAGGACTTCACTGAAAAATCTGGAGCATGAACATCAGCCACGGCATATGTTAATCGTATAAAAGAAGATATTTCTCTGCCGGATGTCATTACAGCATCCATTAAAGATTTTCCTGTTGAGTTCGCTGAATTTTTGGTTGAAGTATCAAATTTCCATGTCAGTATTTATTGATTGATAGCATCTGTATGAACTATCTGATAATGATACTAAGGTACTGTTTTCTGCTCGATTTGATATTATTATTGTTCGATGTGATTCTGAGAATGGAATGGTTAATTTTGCACGATGTTTGTGATAAATTATAAGCAGAAGAATAATATGTTGCAAGATCAAGATGATGAAATGTTTTGTTGAATTAGAGAAGATTAAACTAAATGGCTATTGTGATATTGAACATGACGACACAGATATATGCCAGAAAGGGGTCATGGTATTTACCTTGCTTATGTATTGAATATTAAAGTATTCAAGTTAAGGTTTAAATCAGTGACAATAGTGTGAGAGAATTCTGATGTGTTTCCAGAACAGTTGCCCGAACTACTGTTGATTGAAGAAGTTGAATGTGCTATAGATTTTGTGACTGAAATGATAGTGAAAAATATATTTGAAATCAGAGGTTTTCTAAAACTAGTCGGTTATTACAGAAAGATGTGGAATTGGAATGATCTGATAGACGTTAGCAAGGTTCTGATTAGTTGAAAGCTCAGCTAACTGAAGCATTTGTTCTGGTTTAGTCTGAAATCCAGTCAAGAAACTTGTGATTTACAGGGATAGCAGTGTTTTGATGCAAGAAAGAAAACTAATAAATTATATTTTGGAAAGTTAGAATTACATGAGAAGAATTATTTGATACTTGATTTAGAAATGATAGTTATTGTTCTTCATTAAAAGATCAAGAAATGATAATTGATTATCATCCGGAAAAAGGTAAATGAAGGTATGTATATTTAGAATTTAAAGTTCTGCTTTGTGTAATAAGCTATGGACATCCGACTGTTATTACTTGATGATGGCTCAAGTGTAGTTGAGATAAAAGTTAAACTGACTTCTTTACAACAGGTCTGCAAAGCTCAAAAATGTGATAACGAGTTATCGGTTAAATAGGTATAGTATACAAATGACCTTTGATTAAATATTTCAGATTGAATCTAATGATTGCCTGTTATGTAGAGATAGAAGCTGTACCAAAGAATTCAGAAACTTATACAGAAGATTTTTGTATGAAATTTATAGTAGTAATATGTCTATGCATTTTGGAAGAAATAAGTTGTACTGTGATTCGAAGCAGATGTGGTGATGACTTGGAATGAAAAGTGGTAGTTTGAACTTGTATATAAATGTTTATATCAAATACAGATTCCTTCAGAACTGTTACAACTAATGATGATAATAGAATGGAAATGGAATAGAATTTATATGGGTTTGGATTGAAATCATCTCTATCTGCAAAAAGAAAGATGTTATTTGAATGATCATCAAAGGTATGGTGAAGTCTGCATATTTTGTTCTGGTATGAATAAATTTCTTACTTAATAACTGTCTGAAATATAGGTTTTTGAGATCATCAGATTCATGGTATGGTAATTTTTATTATTTCTGATTGAAATACATGGTTTATATTCTGACTCTAGAATAAATATAAGAAGTTTGAGGTATGTAATAATAGTTTATCGCACTGCATGAAGCTCTATATGATTGAAATGTAAAACTTCACAGTATCTGATTGAATATTGTGAGAAAATAAAAATACAAGGCTGTTTGATTTGTGAAATTGAAGAAGAGTGGAAGAGATTGAAAAAAAGAGGTCAGATTCCCGTTCTGCTTGGGTACTTGAAATTATAGAAAGAGTTAGTTAGTAATGAATTGATTGGTTTCACCTCCGAAGCTACAGAAAATTTGTGATGCTCAAAAAAGTGTAGGTCAAATCTCTTATATGTTAGCTTGACAAGGGATATTGAAATTTAAATTGATTCATTATATGAAGAAGAAGAATCGATTGAGATACTAGATTGCAATGTGAAGTTACAATACTGATGAAGCAATATGGGAACTGAAAGAAACAATGAGACTTTTATACCCTAACTCTTTTCAGGCAAATTTCGAGGACGAAATTTATTAAAGGGGGGAGAATTGTAATAACCCAAATTTTACGGTTATTGGGAAAGTGAATTTTCGGGTCTCCATTTCTAAAAAAATAGATTCGTAAATATTTATTAAAAATATTTACGAAGTCAATTGAGTGGTTAATTAGACTTCAATTAAGTAAATTTAGCTTAATTAAGAGTAATTAGTGGAAAGGATTAAATTGAATTAAGTGTGAAAGTTTAATTATAGAATAAATAAAAGTGAAGGGACTAAATAGGAAATAAACCAAAAAGGGTGACAAATGTATGGTTAAAATAAGTTAAATGTGTACAAATATAAATGGTACACATGTATTGTACATGTGTATTTACTTATTATATAAGTAAAATAATAATAATTAAAGTATATTATATTAATATTATTTTATATTAATTAATTAAATAAATAAAAGTTATGACAAGTGTAAGATGATAAATTAATACATGTGTATTAATAAATATACAAATGTATAAATAATAAATATTATAATAGTTTAATAATAAAATAAAGAAATGAAATAAAGAAATAAAAGAAATGAAAAAGGAAAACAAAGCAAACGAAACAGAGAAGAACAGGGGAGAAAGAAAGGAAAGAAAGAAAGAAAGGGAGAAAAGGGAAAATAAAGGTTTTGAAGTTTTAAACTTTAACAGGTATGTCAATTTAGTCATTTTTACTTAATTTTGATGTTTTAAAAGCTTTAGAACAAAGTTTTAATGAAATTAAGTTGATATTTTGAAAGTTATTAGATTTATAAATATTGTTCATGTTGAGTAAAATGATGAATTAAGGGCTAAATTGATAGAAATTCAAGTTAGAAATGAAATAAGGATTGAATTGTAAAGTGATTCATAAGTTTTATGCTTTAAGGACTAAATTGAAAGAATTTCGAAATTATGGTTTTATGATGAAAAATAGATAATTATGTCTAAGTTTGGTTAAAAGTTGAGTAGAAATAAAATATGAATTAAGATAGAAAAGTAAGTGAATTTAGTTAGGATTAAATTGAAATTAAAAGTAGAAAATCAATATTTTGCACTAAGACTATTTTGCATAGCAGCAATAGTTTAAGTTTGAAAAATCACCAAAAATTATAGAAATTTAATTAGAGGATGAATAAAATATGGAATTAAATCTTATTGAGTCTAGTTTCTAATAAAAGAAACGGTTTAAGCAATTGAATCACAAATTACGAGATATAATGAAATTTGTGAGACAAGGTCGGAATGAATTCGGGTTCCCCTGTTCTAATTTTTGAAAATCACCAAAAATTGGAGAAAAATAATTAGAGGGTTAAAGTTATATGTTTAGAATCCCTAATGAGTCTATTTTTAGAAGAAATCAATAGGAATATTATCCGAGTTCTGTACTGTGAGATAATTAATTTTTAGTGAAGAAGGTCGAAACTGTCAGATAGCAGAATATGGGTGAATTTAAAGAATAAACGGTACTTAATGGCTAAACCAAAAATTCTGAAAATTTTATGGTAAGAAGATTTGTGAGTCTAGTTTTAGGAAAAATTAACGGATCTTAATTTAGAATTCTGTAACTCAAGATATAAATTAGTAATGTATTAATGAGTATGAATTGTATTAATTTCGTCGTCAATGTGGTACCGAAGATCTCGGCTAAGAAAGGACAAGACAAAGTCAACGGGAGTTAGCTCGAAAATTACGGTTTGTATTTCTATAACCCGAACTTAATATTTAATTATTTAATTTATTATTTATTATGTATGGTAGGTGCATTGATTAAATTATTTGAAATAAAATAAATTATGAATATGTGTAAATATGTGAATTGTGTATTGATTGAAAAGTGGTTGGAATTGAACCGAAGTATGATTATATGTGAATATCTGAAATATATATTGGTATTGACTTGTATACTGATCAGAAAGTGGAAAAGTGAATTTGAATTGAATTGAATTGAATTGAATTGAATGAAATTATGATTAATTGAAATGTATATTGGTTGGATATTGAAATATGAGAAATTGTGATTGAATTGAAAGCGAATTTGAAATAGAAAAATGATTTGAATACCCTATTAACTAGTTGGACTGAGTCGGATATAGTTGGCATGCCATAGGATTTGGAAGTGTTCAGGCACTGAGTGCCATACTGGTGTGTTTGGTTGGAATATATCCGCTGAAGTCCGAGTCTTGTTAATAGGGGTAAATATGAATATTAAGTAAAATTGGAATAAGAATTAAATTTCCTATTAACTTGTTGGGCTAGTCGGATATAATTGGCATGCCATAGGATTGAAAGGGTACGGGATTTATCGACTTTACCTATCGAGCACTTTATGTGCCGTATTTTAGGCACTTATGTGCTAGTTACTGTTACCCCTACTGCTACTATTACCGATTCGGCACTTTGTGTGTCGAATATTGTTACTGCTACTGTTACCGATTCGGCACTTTGTGTGTCGAATATTGTTACTGTTACCGTTACCGATTGGCACTGTCTGTGTCGAATATTGTTACTGTTACCGTTACCGATTCGGCATTTTGTGTGTCGAATATTGTTACTGATACCGTTACCAATTCAACACTTTGTGTGTTGAATCTTTATCTTATCTTGTTACTATTCGGATTTGTTCGATGAGGTACTCTATGTATTGCATCGCCATCGCATCGTTACTATTCCAGCTTCGACCGATGAGGCACTATGTGCCGTACTTGGTATGTTGGTTGGATCCGTGTATCTGTCTGAGTCCGAGTCATGTTAAAAGGGGTAAATAAAGGTATAAAATAACTGATTATTTCTGAATAATTGACTGTTACGGATAATTGGTATTCTTGGATATTAGATTCTATGAATAATTGAATATTACTGAATAATTGATCATTACTGAATAACTGATTGTCACTAAATGAATGACTGCTACTGAATAACTTAATAGTTCTTGAATATCGATTTCTTGAATAATTGGTATTCTATGGATAACCGATCAATTGATTGATACTGAATAACTGGTTATTATTAAATAATTGATTGTTACCGAATAACTGACTTTTACTGAATAAATAATTATTCTGAGTGTTAATGAATATTACTGATTGATTAATTGCTATTGAAAAATAATAAATGATTTGAAATTTAAAGTAGACCAAAACATTGGTTGGAAAGTGAATGTTTGAATTCTCGTTGAGTTTGAATAGTTCAATATATATATATTAATATGTTTTATAATTGTTTAAGTGTTCAGATTATAGAAATACCACTGAGTGTATACTCAGCGTATGGTTTGTTTCCGTGCGCAGGTTATGTTAAGGCTAGATTGTTGAATCAGCATTCCAGGCCGATCTCGAATTCAATGAGGTAAAGTATGTTGAGTATTGATAATGGCATGTACCTAGGATGTTTAATGAGAGTCATTTAAGTTGTAAAATTATTGATGAAATAAGTAAATTATGGTTGGCAACGGTATATAGTATGAATTTTGAAATATATAAAAAAAAATCGTATTGATTCTAAATTAGTTCCAAATTGAATTTACTGTCCATATTGGACCGCGAGGGCCCATTAAAGGGACGACATCTTAAAACTAGGATGAGTGTGAATATTTATTTTAATTAATGACTGAAATTGGACTGTACTGACTGGTAATGTCTCGTAACCCTGTTCCGGCTACAGTATAGGGTTGGGGGACGTTACAGAGATGGTTCAGATATGTACATAAAGCTCATGTTTATTAAATGCTTGAAACGATGAAAATGAGGTAAGTTTTGTGGTGTAATGAGTTATGATTATGAGACTATGGTAAATTTACAGTTAATTATGTTATAATATTTAAATGTTTTATGTATGATAAGATTGCTTATTTCTTGCATACAAGCTTAATAAGCTATATAGCTTACTCCGTTTATTTTCCATGTTTTATAGTGTTGCCAAGCTAACTCGGATTGGAGATCGTCGGAGATTCAAATCACACTATCAAACTCTCATTTTTGGGTATTAATGATCTTAGTATTTTGAAAGTATGGCATGCATAGGGACTTGGTCATTTTGTTATATGTGTCATTTGATTTGGCCAAATATATTGGCTTATATTTGCTATAAGTACATGTGTTAATGCCTTCTTGTTTTTGTGTTTTGTAATGGGTTGCTATATGTTTATTATGGTTAAATGACTTGTTGTGAAATGGATGAGATGGGCCCTTTAGTGTTCTAGAAATTCTAAGTAGAATGATGTATGATGAAAGTATTCATGTTGATACATGTGAATGTGAGTTTGGTGTGAATTGATTTGGTAAATTATGCTATAGTAAATGTGTTATGTAACAGTCCAGTTTTGAACCTAGTCAGAATAGTGATTTCAGGACCACATATCCGAGTCAGAAAAATATTTTAATATTATTTTTCGTGTCTATTATAAGAGAATTGACATGTGTGAAAGTCTCCTGTGAAAATTTAACTGTTTGTGTGCTTAATTTGCAAAAAAGACTAAATCGCATAAAATGTAAAAGTTGTGTGCTAGATGTTAAAGTGCCTATTTGAGTTGGATTTCTAAAGTAAGGGTCCTTATGTTGTTATTTGTCCATTGGGAATGTTAATGGACTAAAACAACCATTCATCAAAAGGTTTTATAATTGTTTATAAAAGGGCAAAATGGGAAAATGTTTATTAAGTGTTTAAAATAAAACAAAAGCATGAAATTAGCCATTTGCTCATGCTATTCCACTGAAAATACAAAGAAAAAGAAAAGAGAAAGCTCACTTAGGGTTTGACACTTTGAATTGGTGAATTAGGTATGTGTTTTGCTCGATTTTTTATAATTTCTATGTTTTTATAATAATTGCTTCGTATACTATCGAACCCATGCTTCAATTTACGATTTTCATGATGATTTTGAAATGTGCCATTAATGAAAATGTGAGCTTTGTGATGTTAGTTGATAAATTATGGAAGCTTGATGTTGGGTTTAAATATTTTGTTTTTGGATTTTTGATGAAATTGAGTAATTTGGGCTAAATTGTGAAAATATTATTCTAAGGGACTAAAATGTGAAATAAATGAAATGTGTGGACTAGTATGAGTACTATGAGAATTCGGCTAAGCTTGTGTATATGCAAATTATGTGTATTTTGTGATTTTGTGAAATAGGGACTAAAGTGTCGAATGTGAAAATGTGAGGGCTAGTTTGTAAAATGCCCCAATTGTGTACATATGGATTGTTTTGAATTATTTGGTGAATAAAAGGGTTAATTTTGAATACATTTAGATCAAGAAAAAAGGAATTCAGGCTCAGACCGAGGGAAATCGAAGATTGTAGAATAAACAGTCCGAGTCAACAAATTCCGAGTACGAGGTAAGTTCGTACTTAAAATATAATGTTAACTAAGTTTTGATGCCTTTATTATACATGGGTTGTACATAATTGAATTGGATGATATAATGATGAATTGAAACCATTAGCACTAAGTGTGCGATTTAAATTATCTTCGGCTATTAAAGGCACTAAGTGTGCAATGCCGACTTAGTTTCGGCTAGTTGAGATGGCACTAAGTGTGCAGAATCATTTTAGCTTCGGCTAATCTTTACAGCACTAAGTGTGCGGATGTTAAAGTATGAATAATATATGCAAAGTCTTGAAATACTTAAACAAGAGGTGAGAATGAAAGTGAGTAAGTATGGGAAGAACCAGGTATCTATGATACCTTTGTGGTAGATGATAGTATCTAGGTGAAGTTCATTGAATTGTTATGAACATATGGATTGGGTTGGTATAGATTAGATAGATATTTGAGAATTTGTAAATACTTATGTGTTGATGTTTTATGTTTTATATACTATTGATGACTGTAGTATGAGCTTACTAAGCTTTTGAAAGCTTGCATTGTGTGTGTTTGCATTGTTTTATAGATATCGAAGCTACTACAAGCTGGGGGGCTGTCAAGGATCATCACCGTATTATCGAATTCAATTTGGTACCTTGAAAGTGTAAATATTTTTAAGTATGGCATGTATAGGCTAGAATGTCTATGTATTTAAGCTTTGATGTAAATATTTTTAAGTATGGCATGTATAGGCTAGAATGTCTATGTATTTAAGCTTTGATACGCATATATGTTATGCCATGAGAGTTGGCTATAAATTGGTATGTTTGTCCTTAGTTTTGGTAATTGAATTGTGATGCCAAATTGTGTATGCTTTTAATGGTTATATGGCCTTGTATGTGGTGGTCATTTTGAAATATGCCAAGTTGAGGAAATTGTAAGTTTAAGCATAAGTTAAAAGGTGTCATAAGTGAGTTATAAAATGAGCATTTTGACATGTTGTTGTACTAAGATTTTTAATGCGTTAGGTATGGATTTGAAAAGGTTATTGAATGATGATGATTAGTTATAATGAAACATGTTTTAAGCATCGAATTGGCTGAAAATTTTAGTATAAATGTTTTTTAATATTGCTTGTAGGAATGACCCAAAAAGGGGTGGCAAGTTGGCTTAAACCAACCTGTATTGTGCCATACGGTTAGTGAACACGAATATGCCTTATAGCCGTGGGCTTAAGTCAATAGCTAGCTAATTATCACACGGCCGTGTCTGTTGGCCGTGTGTAAAATTCAATATATATACTCTGTTATAGCATGGCTGAATCACATGGGCGTGCCTGGTGCCCAAGAAAGGCACACGGCCTGAAAATTCCGAATGTGTTCGATTTAGTCCCAACCTCTTCTAAAAGTATGTCTTAGGTCACGGAGACCTCCATAAGAGATGAATTGTTGTTTTGCTTATGCATTGTTATTATGTGATATCTGTGATTCTGTATTGATCTGTAATGTTCTGTCTGTATGGTAATGCCCCTTTCCTATTCCGGAGTCGGTTATAGGATAGGAGTGTTATATTTTATTAGTATCAGAGCTATGGTTTAGTCTATTCTAGTACTACCATAGCGTATATGAGTCTAGCTATATATGCTATATATCTAAAACTGCGATAGTGTGATGAATCCTGACATTGAAATGTGCTTTTATATAGCAAATGGATCCCGATAGAGCTGTAGCTAACAATGTTGAAAGCAATACGCCTGCTCTTGCGCAAGGGACGGTGCAAGCTGATTCTTGACCGGCTACGAGTAGCCGTGATGAGGAGGCTAAACAAGCCTTCTATCATATGATGAATGATTGGTTCACTCAGTATATTAGAACCAATCCGGCTGTACAATAACCTCCACCCTTGGTTAATCCTCCTCAAACTCCTGTTATGCCACCAGTGAATCCGATACAGTTGAGTACACCACCAGTCGATAAGATAAGAAAATATGGGGCTGAAGAGTGATGATGCCGAAAAAGCTGAGTTCTGGTTAGAGAACACGGTAAGAGTGTTTCATAATTTGTCTTTGAATCCTAATGAATGCATAAAATGTGTTGTTTCCCTCTTGAGAGATACTGCGTATCATTGGTGAAAAACTTTGACGTTTGTGGTTCCGAGTGAACGAGTTACATGGGATTTCTTTCAAACTAAATTTCGGAAGAAATATATTAGTCAGAGATTCATTGAACAGAAATGCAAAGAGTTTCTAAAACTTAAACAAGGTTGTATGTCTGTCACAGAATACGAGCGGGAATTTGTAAAGTTGAGTTAGTATGCCCATGAATATGTATCTTCAGAAGCAATAATGTGTAAGAGATTTGAAGACGGCTTGAACGAAGATATTCGTTTGCTAGTTGGGATCCTGGAAATTAAAGAATTCGTGGTGCTTGTTGAATGAGCATGTAAAGCTGATAATCTTGGGAAAGAGAAAAGAGAGGCTGATTTTGAAGCTAGAAAGGTACGAAAAAGATATCAGGTAAATCACTTCAATTTAGATCCAAGAAGTTTAGAGATGATAGTAGTCCTTCAAACATTAGTCTGGGACATTCGAACAGAGATCGTGTAGATCGCAATCAAATTTTAAATCTCCAGCCACGTCTATTGCCAGTGTTGATAATGAAAAGAATGAAAAGCCTGAATGTGATCAATGTGGAAGACGAAATTTTGGTGAATACTGAGGAAAAAGTAATAAACGAGCTTGTTATAGTTGTGGTTCAAGAAATCATTTTATAAAAGATTGTCCAGATTTAGCTAAAAAAGACAATGTTCAGAATCCAAGATAGAGTGGTAATGTTTCTCGAGGTAGACCTTCCAGAAAGTTGGGAAATGTAAGTGGTAGTCAGAGAGAAACAAATGACACAGTTGTGAGATCTGAGGCTCGTGCACCTACCAGAGCCTATGCTATTTGAGCTCGCGAGGAAGCTTCATTAGCAGATGTGATTACAGGTACATTTACTCTCTATGATACTTCTGTGATTGCTTTGATAGATCTTGGATCAACACATTCGTATATATGCATGAATTTAGAAAACAGTAAGACTTTGCCAGTAGAGTCTATTGAATTTATAACTAGAGTTTTGAACCCCCTAGGCAGATGTGTCTTGGTTGAGAAAGTCTGCAGGAATTGTCTGTTAATGTTTCGAGACAATTATTTTCCAGCTGATCTAATGCTGTTACCTTTTAATGAGTTTGATATTATTCTACGAATGGATTGGTTAACTTTGTACAATTTTGTGGTGATTTGCAAACAGAAAACTATTGATTTGAGAACCAAGGATGATGAAATAGTCAGAATTGAATCTAGTGATTTGAATAGGTTGCCTACTGTGATATCTTCGATGAAAGCTTTGAGTATAGTGACAAAGGGTTGTGAATCTTATTTTGCATATGTGATTGATTCAAGAGTACCAGAAAAGAAAGTTGAATCTGTGCCTGTTGTTTGTGAGTTCTCTGATGTGTTTCCTGACGAAATTCTGGGATTACCTCCAGTTAGAGAGGTACAATTTGGCATAGAATTGGTACCTGGTACTACACTGATTTCGATAGCTCCGTACCGAATGGCTCTAATAGAACTAAAAGAATTAAAGACTCAGTTGCAAGAGTTGACCGATCGAGGGTTTGTTAGATCGAGTTTCTCACCTTGGGGTGCTCCAGTTTTATTTGTGAAAAAGAAAGATCGTATGATGAGTATGTGTATAGATTATCGTCAATTGAATAAAGTGACTGTTAAGAATAAGTATCCCCTTCCCCGAATTGATGATTTGTTTGATCATTTGAAAGGAGCTGCTGTGTTTTCGAAAATAGATTTGAGATCAGGCTATTATAAGTTGCGAGTGAAAAACTCAGATATTCCACTGACTGCTTTTAGAATGAGGCACGGTCTCTATGAATTTTTAGTTATGCCTTTCAGATTGACTAACGCGCCTGCTATCTTTACGGATTTGATGAATAGAGTTTTCAAACCGTATTTAGAGCAATTTGTTGTGGTATTCATTAATGACATAGTGATTTATTCACGTGATGAATCTGAACATGCCGAGCATCTGAGAATAGTATTACAGATTTTGAGATATAAACAGTTGTATGTGAAATTTAGTAAGTGTGAGTTCTGGTTGCAAGAAGTTGGGTTCTTGGGTCATATTGTATCAGCCTCTGGTATCCAAGTTGATCCGAGTAAAATTTCAGCTATTCTGGATTGGAAACCTCCGAGAAATGTCTCTAAAGCTCGTAGTTTTCTGGGACTTGCTGGTTATTATAGAAGATTCGTAAAAGGTTTCTTGATGATTGAGACTCTGTTGACAAAACTACTTCAAAAAGATGTGAAGTTTGAGTGGTCTGAAAAAATGTCAAAACAGCTTTGATCAGTTGAAAGCCTTGTTGACTGAAGCTCCGGTATTGGTACAGCCTGAATCGGGTAAAGAATTTGTGATTTACAGTGATGCTTCGTTGATCCGTTTGGGATGTGTTTTAATGCAAGAAGGAAAAGTCGTTGCTTATGCTTCGAGCCAGTTAAAACCGCACGAAAAGAACTATTCGACGCACGATCTTGCGTTAGCTGCGATTGTGTTTGCCCTAAAGATTTGGCGCCATTACTTGTTTGGAGAGAAATTTCATGTATATTCTGATCATAAGAGTTTGAAGTATTTGTTGGCTCAGAAAGATTTGAATTTGCGACAGAGAAGATGGTTAGAATTGTTGAAACACTACGAACTTGTGATTGAGTATCACCCGGGAAAAGCAAATGTTGTTGCTGATGTTTTGAGTCAAAAATCGTTATTTTCTTTGAGTGCGTTGAATTCTCATTTAGTTCTGTCTGATGATGGTTCAATTTTAACTGAATTAAAAGCAAGACCCTTGTTCTTACAGTATATTATCGAAGCTCAAAAGATTTAGAATGAGATTTTAGCTAAACGAGCTCAGTGTGATGTAGAGACTGATTCAGAATTTAGAGTTGATAAAGATAATTGTTTAAGATTCCGAGATTGAATTTGTGTTCTGAGAAATCCAGAGTTAATTCAAATGATTTTGAGTGTAGCCCACAATAGTCGGTTATCTGTGCACCCAGGTAGTACTAAAATGTATAATGATTTGAAACAGTATTATTGGTGGTCCGGAATGAAAAGAGATATCTCTGATTTTGTTTCTAAATGTTTGATATGTCAGCAAGTTAAAGCTAAACATCAAATGCCATCTGGATTGTTGCAACCTATTATGGTTTCGGAGTGAAAATGGGATCAACCATGGATTTTGTTTCGGGTTTGCCCCTGTCTTCAAGAAAGAAAGATACAATTTGGGTTGTAGTTGATCGATTGACAAAATCGGCTCATTTTATTCTGATTCGATCTGATTATTCGCTTGATAAATTAGCTGAGTTATACATTTTCGATATACTATTATCTATAGTATCAGACAGAGATCCGAGATTCACGTCACGATTTTGGAAGAAGTTTCAAGATGCTGGGTACTAAATTGCACTTTAGCACTGCTTTTCATCCGCAAACGGATGGACAATCTGAGTGAATTATTCAGATACTTGAGGATATATTGAGATGTTGCATTCTTGAGTTTGAAGGTACGTGGGAGCAATATCTACCCTTGATTGAATTCGCTTATAACAATAGTTTTCAATCGAGCATTAAAATGGCACCGTACGAAGCTTTATATGGTCGCAAATGCAGTACACCTTTGTATTGGATGGAGTTCAGTGAAAACAAAATTCACGGGGTTGATTTGATAAAAGAAATCGAAAAGAAAGTGAAAGTGATTCGAGATAGTTTGAAAGCAGCTTCTGATCGTCAAAAATCATATGCAGATTTGAAAAGAAAAGACATTGATTTTGAAATTGGCGATAAAGTGTTTTTGAAAGTATCTTCGTGGAAGAAACTGTCTCGATTTGGTAAAAAGGGCAAGTTGAATCTGAGGTTCATCGGACCGTATGAAATCATCGAGCGAGTTGGGCTAGTTGCTTATAGATTGAGGCTACCATCTGAGTTTGAAAAGATACATAATGTGTTTCATGTATCAATGCTTCGACGATACAGATCCGATCCTTCACATATAATTTCTCCGCCTAATATTGAAATCCAATCTAATATGACTTATGAAGAAAAGTCAATCTGTATTTTAGCTCGCGAGGTTAAAGAATTACGAAATAAGAAAATTCCATTAGTTAAGGTGATTTGGCATCGAGACGGTGTTGAAGAAGCCACGTGGGAGTTTAAAGATGCTATGAGACAACAATATTCGAATCTGTTTAACGGTAAGATTTTCGGGGACAAAAATCCCTAAGGGGGAGAATTGTGACAGTTCAGTTTTGACCCTAGTCGGAATAGTGGTTTTGGGACAACATATCTGAGTTAGAAAAATATTTTAATATTATTTTCCGTGTCTATTATAAGTGACTTGACATGTGTGAAAGTCTCCTGTGAAAATTTAACTGTTTGTGTGCTTAATTTTCAAAAAAGACCAAATCGCGTAAAATGTAAAAGTTGTGTGCTAGATGTTAAAGTGCCTATTTGAGTTGACTTTTTAAAGTCAGGGTCCTTATGTTGTTATTTGTCCATTGGGAATGTTAATGGACTAAAACAACCATTCATCAAAAGGTTTTATAATTGTTTATAAAAGAGCAAAATGGGAAATGTTTATTAAGTAATTAAAATAAAACAAAAGCATGAAATTAGCCATTTGTTCATGCTATTCCACCGAAAATACAAAGAAAAAGAAAACAGAAAGCTCACTTAGGGTTCAGCACTTTGAATTGGTGAATTAGGTATGTGGTTTGCTCGATTTTTGATAATTTCTATGTTTTTGTAATCGTTGCTTCGTATTCTATCGAACCCATGCTTCAATTTACGATTTTTGTGATGATTTTGAAATGTGCCATTGATGAAAATGTGAGTTTTGTGATGTTAGTTGATAAATTATGGAAGCTTGATGTTGGTTTTAAATGTTTTATTTTTGGATTTTTGATGAAATTGAGTAATTTGGGCTAAATTGTGAAATAAATAAAATGTGTGGACTAGTATGAGTACTAGGAGAATTCGGCTAAGCCTTTGTATATGCAAATTATGTGTATTTTTTGATTTTGTGAAATAGGGACTAAAGTGTCGAATGCGAAAATATGAGGGCTAGTTTGCAAAATGCCCTAATTGTGTACATATGGATTGTTTTGAATTATTTGGTGAATAAAAGGATTAATTTTGAATACATTTAGATCAAGAAAAGAGGAATTCAGACTTTGACCGAGGGAAATCGAAGATTGTAGAATAAACAGTCCGAGTCGACAAATTCTGAGTACGAGGTAAGTTCGTACTTAAAATATAATGTTAACTAAGTTTTGATGCCTTTATTATACATGGGTTTATATAATTGAATTGGATGATATAATGATGAATTAAAAGCATTGGCACTAAGTGTGCAATTTGAACTAGCTTCGATTATTAAAGGCACTAAGTGTGCGATACCGACTTAGTTTCTGCTAGTTGAGATGGCACTAAGTGTGCGGAATCATTTTAGCTTCGGCTAATCTTTACATCACTAAGTGTACGGATGTTAAGGTATGAATAATTTAGGCAAAGTCTTGAAATACTCAAACAAGAGATGAGAATGAAAGTGAGTAAGAATGGGAAGAACAAGGTATGTATGATACCTTTGTGGTAGATGATATTATCTAGGTGAAGTTCATTGAATTGTTATGAACATGTGGATTGGGTTGGTATAGATTAGATAGATATTTGAGAATTTGTAAATACTTATGTGTTGATATTTTATGTTTTATATACTATTGATGACTATAGTACTAGCTTACTAAGCTTTTGAAAGCTTACTTTGTGTGTGTTTGCATTGTTTTATAGATATCGAAGCTACTATAAGCTCGGGGGCCGTCAAGAATCATCACCGTATTATCGAATTCAATTTGCTACCTTGAAAGTGTAAATATTTTTAAGTATGGCATGTATAGGCTAGAATGTCTATGTATTTAAGCTTTGATGTAAATATTTTTAAGTATGGCATGTATAGGCTAGAATGTCTATGTATTTAAGCTTTGATACGTATATATGTTATGCCATGAGAGTTGGCTATAAAGGTATGTTTGTGCTTAGTTTTTGTAATTGAATTGTGATGCCAAATTGTGTATGCTTGTAATGGTTATATGGCCTTGTATGTGGTGGTCATTTTGAAATATGCCAAGTTGAGGAAATTGTAAGTTTAAGCATGAGATAAAAGGTGTCATAAGTGAGTTATAAAATGAGCATTTTGGCATGTTGTTGTACTAAGATTTTTAATGCGTTTGGTATGGATTTGAATAGGTTATTGAATGATGATGATTAGTTATAATGAAGCATTTTTTTAGCATGGAATTGGCTGAAAATTTTAGTATAAATTTTGTTTAATATTGCTTGTAAGAATGACCCAAAAAGGGGTGGCAAGTTGGCTTAAACCAAGCCTGTATTGTGGCACACTGTCAGTGAACACGGGTGTGCCTTATGGTCGTGGGCTTATGTCAATAGCTA
Organism: Gossypium arboreum; assembly: GCF_025698485.1. Lineage (NCBI taxonomy): Eukaryota > Viridiplantae > Streptophyta > Magnoliopsida > Malvales > Malvaceae > Gossypium > Gossypium arboreum. Next base: position 35,103,832 of record NC_069082.1, read on the forward strand.
CCTAATTATCACATGGCCATGGCACACGACCATATCTATTGGTCTTGTGTAAAAGTCAGTATATATACTCTATTACGGCACGGCTGAAACATGGGCGTGCCTGGTGCCTGAGTAAGGCACACGGCCTGGTCACACGGGTGTGTGACCTCAACAGAATTGGAAAAATCTTTCTAAGTTCTGAAAATTCTGAATGTGTTCGGTTTAGTCCCAACCTCTTCTAAAAGTATGTCTTAGGTCACGGAGACCTCCATAAGAAATGAACTGTTGTTTTGCTTATGCATTAATATTATGTGATATCTGTGATTCTCTATTGATCTGTAATGTTCTGTCTGTATGGTAAGGCCCCTTTCCTATTCCGGTGTCGGTTACGGGATAGGGGTGTTATATTTTATTGGTATCAGAGATATGGTTTAGTAGGTTCTAGAACTACCATAGCGTATGTGAGTCTAGCTATACATGCCATAAATCTGAAACTGCGATAGTGTGATGAATCCTGACATTGAAATGTACTTTTATATAGCAAATGGATCCCGATAGAGCTGTAGCTAACGATGTTGAAAGTAATGCGCCTACTCCCGCACAAGGGACAGTGCAAGCTGATTCTCGACCGGCTACGAGTAGCCGTGATGAGGAGGCTAAACAAGCCTTCTATCATATGATGAATGATTGGTTCACTCAGTATATTAGAACCAATCCGGCTGTACAACAACCTCCACCCCCGGTTAATCCTCCTCAAACTCCTGTTATGCCACCAGTTAATCTGATACAGTTGAGTAACCACCAGTTGATAAGATTAGAAATATGGGGCTGAAGATTTCAGAGCTACAACAAGTGATGGTACCGAAAAAGCTGATGTTCTGGTTAGAGAATACGATAAGAGTGTTTGATAAGTTATTTTTGAATCCTGATGAATGCATAAAATGTGTTGTTTCCCTCTTGAGAGATAAGGCGTATGATTGGTGGAAAACTTTGACGTCTGTTGTTCCGAGTGAATGGGTTACATGGGATTTCTTTCAAACAGAATTTCAGAAGAAATATATCAATCAGAGATTCATTGATCAGAAACGCAAAGAGTTTCTTGAACTTAAACAAGGTTGTATGTCTGTCATAGAATATGAGCGGGAATTTGTAAGGTTAACTCAGTATGCCCGTGAATATGTATCTTCGGAAGCAATAATGTGCAAGAGATTTGAAGACGGCTTGAACGAAGATATTCGTTTGCTAGTTGGGATCCTGGAAATCATAGAATTCATGGTGCTTGTTGAACGAGCATGTAAAGATGAAGATCTTGGGAAAGAGAAAAGAAAGGCGGATTTTGATGCTAGAGAGGTACGAAAAAGATCATCGGGTAAATCATTTCAATCTAGATCTAAGAAGTTTAGAGATGATAGCAGTCGTTTAAAGACTAGTGTGCGACATTTGAACAAAGATTGTGCTAGATCGCAATCAAATTTCAAATCTCCAGCCACGTCTGTTGCCAGTGTTGATAATGCAAAGAATGAAAAGCCTGAATGTGATCAATGTGGAAGACGAAACTTTGGTGAATGCTGGGGAAACAGTAATAAATGAGCTTTTTATAGTTGTGGTTCAAGAAATCATTTTATAAAAGATTGTCCAGATTTAGCTGAAAAAGACAATGTTCAGAATCCAAGGCAAAGTGGTAATGTTTCTCGAGGTATACCTTCTAGAAAGTTAGGAAATGTAAGCGGTAGTCAGAGAGAAACGAATGACACAGTTGTGAGTTCTGAGGCTCGTGCACCTGCTAGAGCCTATGCTATTCGAGCTCGCGAGGAAGCTTCATCACCAGATGTGATTACGGGTACATTTACTCTCTATGATACTTCTGTGATTGCTTTGATAGATCCTAGATCAATACATTCGTATATATGTATGAATTTAGTGAACAGTAAGACTTTGCCAGTAGAGTCTACTGAATTTATAACTAGAGTTTCGAACCCCCTAGGCAGATGTGTCCTGGTTGATAAAGTCTATAGGAATTGTCTGTTAATGATTCGAGACAATTGTTTTATGCCTGATCTAATGTTGTTACCTTTTAATGAGTTTGATATTATTTTGCGAATGGATTGGTTAACTTTGCACAATGCTGTGGGGTTTTGCAAACAGATAACTACTGATTCGAGATGCAAGAATGATGAAATAGTCAGAATTGAATCTAGTGATTTGAATAGGTTGCCTACTATGATATCTTCGATGAAAGCTTTGAGTATAGTGACAAAGGGTTGTGAAGCTTATTTTGCATATATGGTTCATTTAAGAGTGCCAGAAAAGAAAGTTGAATCTATGTCTATTGTTTGTAAGTTCTCTGATGTGTTTCCTGATGAGCTTCTGGGATTACCTCCAGTTAGAGAGGTAGAATTTGGCATAGAATTGGTACTTGGTACTACACTGATTTCGATAGCTCTGTACCGAATGGCTCCAATAGAACTAAAAGAATTAAAGACTTAGTTGCAAGAGTTGATCGATCGAGGGTTTGTTAAATCGAGTTTCTCACCTTTGGGTGCCCTGATTTTATTTGTGAAAAAGAAAGATGGCACGATGAGAATGTGTATAGATTATCGTCAATTGAACAAGGTGTCTGTTTAGAATAAGTATTGATGATTTATTTGATCAGTTGAAAGGAGCTGCTGTGTTTTCAAAAATAGATTTGAGTTTAGGCTATTATCAGTTGCGAGTGAAAGACTCAGATATTCCAAAGACTGCTTTTAGAATGAGGTACGGTCTCTATGAATTTTTTGTTGTGCCTTTCAGATTGACTAACGCGCCTGCTATCTTTATGGATTTCAAACTGTATTTAGATCAATTTGTTGTGGTATTCATTGATGACATATTGATTTATTCACTTGATAAATCTGAACATGCTGAGCATCTGAGAATAGTATTACAGATTTTGAGAGATAAATAGTTGTATGTGAAATTCAGCAAGTGTGAGTTCAAGTTGCAAGAAGTTTGGTTCTTGGGTCATATTGTATCAGCCTCTGGTATCCGAGTTGATCCGAGTAAAATTTCAGCTATTTTGGATTGGAAACCTCCGAGAAATGTCTCTGAAGTCCGTAGTTTTCTAGGACTTGGTGATTATTATAGAAGATTCGTAAAAGGTTTCTCGATGATTGCGACTCTGTTGACAAAACTGCTTCAGAAAGATGTGAAGTTTGAGTGGTCTGAAAAAATGACAAAACAACTTTGCTCAGTTGAAAGCCTTGTTGACTGAAGCTCCGGTATTGGTACAACCTGAATCGGGTAAAGAATTTGTGATTTACAATGATGCTTCATTGATCGGTTTGGGATGTGTTTTAATGTAAGAAGGAAAAGTCGTTGCTTATGCTTCGAGACAGTTAAAACCGCACGAAAAGAACTATTTGACGCACGATCTTGAGTTAGCTGCGACTGTGTTTGCCTTAAAGATTTGGTGCCATTACTTGTTTGGAGAGAAATGTCATGTATATTTTAATCATAAGAGTTAGGAATATTTCATGGCTGAAAAAGATTTGAATTTGCGACAGAGAAGGTGGTTAGAATTGTTGAAAGACTACGAACTTGTGATTGAATATCACCCGAGAAAAGCAAAAATTGTTGCTGATGCTTTGAGTCAAAAATCATTATTTGCTTTGAGTGCGTTGAATGCTCATTTAGTTTTGTCTGATGATGGTTCAATTTTACCTAAATTAAAAGCAAGGCCCTTGTTCTTACAGTAGATTATCGAGCTCAGAAGATTGATAATGAGATTTTAGCTAAACAAGCTCAGTGTGATGTAGAGACTGATTCAAAATTTAGAGTTGATAAAGATAATTGTTTAAGATTTCGAGATCGAATTTGTGTTCTGAGAAATCCAGAGTTAATTCAAATGACTTTGAGTGAAGCCCACAGTAGTCGGTTATCTGTGCACCCAGGTAGTACCAAAATGTATAACGATTTGAAAAAGTATTATTGGTGGTCCAGAATGAAAAGAGATATCTCTGATTTTGTTTCTAAGTGTTTGATATGTCAGCAAGTTAAAGCTGAACATCAAATGTCATATGGATTGTTACAACCGATAATGGTTTCGGAGTGGAAATGGGATTAAGTGACCATGTATTTTGTTTTGGGGTTGCCCTTGTCTTCAAGAAAGAAAGATACAATTTGGGTTGTAGTTGATCGATTGACAAAATTGGCTCATTTTATTCCTATTCGATCTGATTATTCGCTTGATAAATTAGCTGAGTTATACATTTTCGATATAGTGAAGCTGCATGGTGTGCCATTGTCTATAGTATCAGGTAGAGATCCAAGCTTCACGTCACGATTTTGGAAGAAGTTGCAAGATGCTCTAGGTACTAAATTGCACTTTAGCACTGCTTTTCATCTGCAAACGGATGGACAATCTTAGCAAATTATTCAGATACATAAGGATATGTTGAGATGTTGTATTCTTGAGTTTGAAGGTACGTGGGAGCAATATCTACCCTTGATTGAATTCGCTTATAACAACAGTTTTCAATCGAGCATTAAAATGGCACGTACGAAGCTTTATATGGTCGCAAATGTCGTACACCTTTGTATTAGACGAAGCTCAGCGAAAATAAAATTCACGGGGTTGATTTGATAAAAGAAACCAAACAGAAAGTGAAAGTGATTCAAGATAGTTTGAAAGCAGCTTCTGATCGTCAGAAATGATATGCATATTTGAAAAGAAAAGACATTGAGTTTGAAAACAGCGATAAAGAGTTTTTGAAAGTATCTCCATGGAAGAAACTGTTCCGATTTGGTAAAAAGGGCCAGTTGAGTCCGAGGTTCATCGGGCTGTATGAAATCATCGAGTGAGTTGGGCCGGTTGCTTATAGATTGAGGCTACCATCTGAGTTAGAAAAGATACGTAATGTGTTTCATGTATCGATGCTTCGATGATACAGATCTGATCCTTCACATATAATTTCTCCGTCTGATATTGAAATCTATTCTGATAAGACATATGAAGAAAAGTCGATCTGTATTTTAGCTCACAAGGTTAAAGAATTACGAAATAAGAAAATTCCATTAGTTAAGGTGATGTGGCATCGACACAGTGTTGAAGAGGCTTGGTGGGAGTCTGAAGATGCTATGAGAGAAAAATATTCGAATCTGTTTAACGGTAAGATTTTCGGGGACGAAAATCACTGAGGGGGGAGAATTGTAACAGTTTGGTTTTGACCCTAGTCAGAATAGTGGTTTCGGGACTACATATCTGGGTCAAAAAATATTTTAATATTATTTTTCGTGTCTATTATAAGTGAATTGACATGTGTGAAAGTCTCGTGTGAAAATTTAACTGTTTGTGTGCTTAATTTGCAAAAAGGACCAAATCGCATAAAATGTAAAAGCTATGTGCTAATGTTAAAGTGCCTATTTGAGTTGGCTTTCTAAAGCAAGGGTCCTTATGTTGTTATTTGTCCATTGGGAATGTTAATGGACTAAAACAACCATTCATTAAAAGGTTTTATAATTCTTTATAAAAGGGCAAAATGGGAAAATGTTTATTAAGTAATTAAAATAAAACAAAAGCATGAAATTAGCCATTTGTTCATGCTATTCCACCGAAAATACAAAGAAAAAGAAAAGAGAAAGCTCACTTAGGGTTCGGCACTTTGAATTGGTGAATTAGGTATGTGTTTTGCTCGGTTTTTGATAATTTCTATGTTTTTGTAATCGTTGCTCCGTATACTGTCGAACCCATGCTTCAATTTATGATTTTTGTGATGATTTTGAAATGTGCCATTGATGAAAATGTGAGCTTTGTGATGTTAGTTGATAAATTATGGAAGCTTGATGTTGGGTTTAAATGTTTTGGTTTTGGATTTTTGATGAAATTGAATAATTTGGGCTAAATTGTGAAAATATTATTTTGAGGGACTAAAATATGAAATAAATGAAATACGTGGACTAGTATGAGTACTAGGAGAATTCGGCTTAGCTTGTGTATATGCAAATTATGTGTATTTTGTGATTTTGTGAAATAGGGACTAAAGTGTCGAATGTGAAAATGTGAGGGCTAGTTTGCAAAATCCCCTAATTGTGTACATATAGATTGTTTTGAATTATTTGATGAATAAAAGGGTTAATTTTGAATACATTTAGATCAAGAAAAGAGGAATTTAGACTTAGACCGAGGGAAATCGAAGATTGTAGAATAAACAGTCTGAGTCGATAAATTCCGAGTACGAGGTAAGTTCGTACTTAAAATATAATGTTAAGAAAGTTTTGATGCCTTTATTATCATGGGTTGTATATAATTGAATTGGATGATATAATGATGAATTGAAAGCATTGGCACTAAGTTGCGATTAAAACTAGCTTCGGCTATTAAAGGCACTCTGTGACAGCCCAAAATAGACCCTAGCCGGAATGTGGTTTCGGGACCACTAAACCGAGTCATAAAAATAATTAATTGTTATATTCTATGCTTACTATGTGTGTGCATGCATATGTGGAAATTTCATTCTCTAATTTTACCCATTTGTATGAGAAAGTATTAAATAGGGATCAAAGTGAAACATGGTGAAATATGATAGGCTAATTTTAAATGGCTTGTTAGTACATGTTAACAAAAGGTGGAGTTGCATGTCAAATAATCCCTTCCTAAGGAGGAGTGGCCAGCCATGACAAATTATGGGCAAGGGAAACATGTTCCCAACATGTTTTACTAATGGATGATGTTAGAAATGATAAAATAAGAGTATGGAAAAAAAAATTAGTGTTAGTAGGATGAGAAACAAAAAAAGTGTTCATCCTTCTCCATAGGCTTGGCCGAATGTCCTAAAGAAAGAAAAGAAAAATTTGTTCATCCTTTCTCATCTTCTTGGCGAAAATACTAAGGGAAAAGAGGGAGGATTTTTGCTTCATGCTTGGGTTGGAAGAGATCCGGAAGGAGATTTGGCTAAGTTTGCATCAAGATTAAGGTATGTATGAGGTTGTGTTGGGAGTTTCATGCATGGTTTGGTTGCTAACTTGATGTGCATGTTAGCCATGGCTCAAATCCTTGTTATGCCATGGAAATGGTATTTGGCCAAAGTTGTTATGGTGATAAAGCCATTGCATGCTAAGTGTGAAGCTTGATGATGATGCATTCAATGATGGATTGTCTACTCTTGAGTAAGATTTTGAGTTTTCTTTTTGTGTGTTTAACCATGATTGAAGTTGAATGGAGCATGATTGTCATATTCGGCCATGATGCATTCATGAGCATGGTTTATGCTTCTTGCATGTTAGTTAAAATTTGTATTTTTGGATGGCTATGGACACCTTGAAATTCGGCCATGCTCATATTGTATATATATGTTTGCACATGATGTTTTGGCTATGAAGTAAGTGATGAATATATTGGTTTAAAGAAGAAGATGTGGAAGAATGCTTGTGAAATTTGCAAGCACAATTCGGCCTAGCACACATATAAGTGCTTGATGCTATATTATAAGTTTTGGGCCACAATGTGCAAAGCATTAACTAGTAAAATGCATGCTGTTTTTGTGAGGTATTAAGTGCAAAATTGACCTCAACATGTACATGAATATTCGGCCTTGGGTAGCCTATTGAAGGCCTTAGCTTTTCCTTGATGCTCAAATAAATTGTAATGAATTGCTTGATGTAGTATAAAATGTGCATGACCATTGTGTATTCAAGCTAAAGAGTGGCCATATGACCATTTAAACTCCTTGTCATATTCGGCCATAAGCAAGCACAATGAGGTTTTAATAAATTGAATTTGTTTGAATTAGCTCAAGAGCTAAGAGGGCCACAATTGGACAAGGGGAAGGAAAAGGTGATCGAATAGCCGAAAAAGCCGTTCGACAACATCCGAGGTAAGTCCTCAAGAAGTGACCTTACTTGAATTATGTGAGATGAAGTATGGTTGTGTATGATTATTGATTTATGTGTGTATGAGAAATTGAATGATACCCGGGCTAAGTCCCGAAGGCGAATATGCTTGTGAATATATGTGTGTTTGAGCCTTAGTAACAAAAATGAAATATGTATGTCCAATGATTATTGATGTATGTGTACATGAGAAATTGAATGATATCCGGGCTAAGCCCCAAAGACAATTATGCTGAAATTATATCCGGCTAAGACCAAGGCAATTGTGCTAGTGGCTATATCCGGCTAAGACCAAGGCATTCGTGCGAAGTTATTCTATCCGGCTAAGACCCGAAGGCATTTGTGCACGTGATTATATCCGGTTATATTCTGAAGAATCTTGGGCTGGAGGTGAGTGTTGGTTGCTGTAATGAATTCAATTAGTACACTCGAAAAGCCCAAAGGATAAGGTATGTTATATGTGCATTGGAAAGTCGACATGTTTGAGCAACATTCTCTCAATCGACTAATGAATTTCAGTTATTGAATTGATTGATACTTTGTGAAATTATATAATGATGAAGTGTGAAGTAAGAATGTGTATTAATGAAATGATGCATTTGGCTATGTGAATGTATTGCTGTAATTAGAGTTGATTATATTCCTTGAGACTTACTAAGCATAAAAATGCTTACCCGTTGCTTTGGCTCTCGGTTTTCTAGATTTCGCTCAAGCAATCGGATTTGGGATCGTTGAAGTCGAAGTCATCCACACTATCAAGCCCCATTTGGTATAAATTCTTGGTTGAACTTGAAATGGCATGTATAGGACCACCCTTGTTGGTTAAATATGTTGTGATGTATATATATACGGCCATGCGAAAATGGCTCGTAAAAGTGAAGTATCGACTTAGACTAATTGTGGTTTGTATGTATATATATTTGGTGTCATGATGTGGCTATGGCTTGGAAATGGGAATGTTGGTCACATGATCATCCATTGGCATGGTTAAAATGATCATATATGAACCTATGTATGGCAAGACTAGTTGGTTCATGGAGACTACCAAATAGGTAAGACCTACCTTAAAAACAGATGCTGCCAGCTGCAGTGACGTGAATGTGAAAAATCACCAAAATTCGTAGGAATGGAATTAAATAGTGAATAAGCTATTTAAATGAACCTTGATGAGTCTATTTTCATATGGAAGAAACGAAATGGTCATAGGAGTTACATGTTAAGAGATATTAAAGCTATTGTGAGACAGGGCCAGAACGGTTTCTGGGTTCCCTGTCGCAACTTTAAAAATTTACTATAAATTATCCAGAAATAATTAGGAGACATACCTTATATGTACAGATTCCATTTTGAGTCTAGTTTCATTAGAAATAAACGGAACCAGCATTAAAGCCCTGTACAGAGAGATATTAAAGTTATACCGTGCGAAGGTCAGAGCAGTCGATCCCTGTAACATGGGTGACTTTAACTAATAAACTGTACCAATTGGCCCGACCAAAAATCCTAGAAATAAATCCATGGATGGATATATGAGTCTAAATTTAGGGAAAATTTACGAAACCAGTTTCCGAGTTTTGAAACTCGAGATATGATTTTTAAGGCGACAGTGACGCAGTTTTTCCAGCCTGACTGGAAATGTCAAATGGATGGGCAAAACAAGTGAACTTGGCTTGCTAACCCCTCGTGTCCGACACCGGCGATGGTCTCGGGTTCGGGGTGTTACACACTCATTGTGTGATACCGAATTAGTTTCGGCTAGTTGAGATGGCACTAAGTGTGCGGAATCATTTTAGCTTCGGCTAACCTTTACAACACTAAGTGTATGGATGTTAAAGTATGAATAATTTACGCAAAGTCTTGAAATACTCAAACAAGAGGTGAGAATGAAAGTGAGTAAGTATGGGAAGAACCAGGTATGTATGATACCTTTGTGGTAGATGATATTATCTAGGTGAAGTTCATTGAATTGTTATGAACATGTGGATTGGGTTGGTATAGATTAGATAGATATTTGAGAATTTGTAAATACTTATGTGTTGATGTTTTATGTTTTATATACTATTGATGACTATAGTACGAGCTTACTAAGCTTTTGAAAGCTTACTTTGTGTGTGTTTTCATTGTTTTATAGATATCGAAGCTACTATAAGCTCGGGGGCCGTCAAGAATCATTACCGTATTATCGAATTCAATTTGCTACCTTGAAAGTGTAAATATTTTTAAGTATGGCATGTATAAGCTAGAATGTCTATGTATTTAAGCTTTGATACGCATATATGTTATGCCATGAGAGTTGGCTATAAATTGGTATGTTTGTGCTTAGTTTTGGTAATTGAATTGTGATGCCAAATTGTGTATGCTTTTAATGGTTTTATGGAATTGTATGTGGTGGTCATTTTGAAATATGCCAAGTTGAGGAAATGGTAAGTTTAAGCATGAGTTGAAAGGTGTCATAAGTGAGTTATAAAATGAGCATTTTGGCATGTTGTTGTACTAAGATTTTTAATGCGTTTGGAATGGATTTGAATAGGTTATTGAATGGTGATGATTAGTTATAATGAAGCATTTTTTGAGCATGGAATTGCCTGAAAATTTTAGTATAAATGTTGTTGAATAGTGCTTGTAGGTATGACCCAAAAAAGGGTGGCAAGTTGGCTTAAAGCAAGCCTGCATTGTGCCACACGGTCAGTGAACACGGGTGTGCCTTATGGCCGTGGGGTTAAGTCAATAGCTAGCTAATTATCACACAGCCGTGTCTATTGGCCATGTGTAAAAGTCAGTATATATACTCTGTTATGGCACGGCTGGATCACATGGGCGTGTTTAGTGCCCGTGTAAGGCACACGGCCTGGTCACACGGGCATGTGACCTTAACGCAATTGGAAAAAATTTTCTAAGTTCAGAAAATTCTAAATGTGTTCGGTTTAGTCCTAACCTCTTCTAAAAGTTTGTCTTAGGTCTTGGAGACCTTCATAAGAGATGAATTGTTGTTTTTCTTATAGATTAATATTATGTGGTATCTATGATTCTGTATTGATCTGTAATATTTTGTCTGTATGGTAAGGCACCTTTCCTATTCCGGCGTCAGTTACGGGATAACGGTGTTATATGTTAAGTATTGGTAATGAATGATATGATTTAGCCTTGATTATGGATGTTTTGGTTGTTCAAACATGCCATGGAATATGTAACACCCCTTATTCATATTCAACGCCGAAACAGGGTAGGAGGCATTACCGAACTTATAAGACCAACCATCATACATTTTCGAGTCACAAATTTCCATCCAAATTAAAACCATTTGCATTTAATCGTAAAGTTATTAATACGAGCCTATGAGGCCCAAAACACGCATTGAAAGTGGTTCGAGACTAAACCAAGAACATTAGAATTTTTTAAAAAACTTAGAAAATTTTCTACTAAACAAGGGTCATACGCCCATGTAGGCAGGCCGTATGGCTACACACGCCCATGTCCCGACCCCGTGTAACTCACTAACTTGTAACCCATGAACAAATTGAGATCACACAGCCAAGTCACACACCCATGTGCTAGGCTGTATGGAAAATTAATTTTCCTAAAATAGGTGCAAACTTCACATGGCCAAGGCAAATGCCCGTGTTTAAGGCCGTGTCGTCCACACAGCTGAGAAACATGCCTGTGTGCTCAATTCTGAGCATTTTGTTTCTCAAAATTTAGGTGCAGGGGACACACAGCCTAAATACATGACCATGGGATAGGTCATGTGTCACACACAACCTAGACACATGCCTGTGTGTCTACCCGTGTGGACAAATAAGGCTATTTACCAAGCCATTTTGCCACCCTTTAATGCACACACATACACAATATAACATAGCATATACATACAACCAAACATCCACAACCAAGAGATCAATACATCATTCATGGAAGGCATCATTATATAAATATACTTAAAACCAATATTAGCCCATTTCCAATGGCCTTATACAAAATGAACTTCTAACCAATATAAGCCAACACATTTTGTAATATCCTGAAAAAGGGCTTAATCGGCAAAAATACCTAATAGTCACAAGTATATGTTAGAGTAAGAATTTGATGTTGCCATAGAAGGGAAAAATGATCAGCATGTTATAAAACATAAGAATAAGGAATAAAGTTTAATTCTCGAGCCTAGGGGCAAAAGTGTAATTTTTCCAAAGTTCGTATTAAATGCTGTTTTGATGAATGTATGTATTGAATAAGATTAATTTGGCATTATAGATCAAGAGAAACGAGATCAAGAGAAACGAGATTCAAGTCGCGATTGAGGAAAAGAAAAGATTGTAGACTAAATTGCAAAATCTTTATATTTTGGTACCAAGGTAAGTTCATGTGTAAATAATGTAGCATAAATGTTATTTTTAAGTTATTAATGTTAATTATATGATATGCTGATTTTTAATCGTGAAATATTATGCTTTGTGGTTAATATTGAGTAATATGCAAATTATGTTTACTACTTGATAAATATGAATTGCTACCGAGTATCGGTTCCGATATTCCATGGAAGACGGCAAATGTGAGATCGAGGGAAAAAGCCCGTTTGAACCTTAGGAATAGATTAGGATAGAAGTGACATGTCACTAGGATGGTTGAGCATCCGAACTCGTTGAGTTGAGTCCGAGTTCACTTATGGATGCGAATGTCCGAACTCGTTGAGTTGAGTCCGAGTTCGTGAAATGTAACTAGGCATCCGAACTCGTTGAGTCGAGTCCGAGTTCACTTATGGATGCGAACGCCCGAGCTCGTTGAGTTGAGTCTGAGTTCACTTAGGGGCAGGTTACATGATTTCTTGATTACATATGAGGCACTTATGTGCAAATTATCCGTATATCCGAGTTGTATTTCGATGTGTTCAACGGATGAAATTTCTAGTGAAATGGAAGAACACTTAAAATGCAAGCGACGTTTGGGTAAGTGTTGTGAAATGGACACTTTGGACAGGTATGTTCTTAACCCTCGGGTTGAAAATAGATACAACAACGATAAGGTGGTAAGATGATGAATGATGTTTGGAAATGTGATATATGTTTTGGTGATACCATGCTAAAGTTGTTTGGTATATTTGTATTGTTATGTTACTTGTTATTTACATATGAACTTACTAAGCATTTATGCTTACTCCCTCCTCTTTATTTACTGTAGTTTTGGACAAGCCAGCTCGGGAATCGGGACGGGTCGAAGGTTCGATCACACTATCCAAAGGACTTTCATCTGGGTAAATGGCTTGTAATACTTAAGTATGACATGTATAGCAATATACTTATTTTGTGTAAATAATTTTATGATATGGCCATGATTGGTTGAGAAAATGTTTGATACTGATAAGTCATGGTGATGGTTAAATTTAGATCATGTTTGATATCATGGAAGTTTAATAGGTTATCTAGTTCATAACAACTCATGAAAAGATGAAATTTGCCTTAAAACAGAATATTGCTGCAGCAATGACATGAATTTGAAAAATCACTAAAAATAGTATAAATGGAATTAAATGATGAGAAAGTTATAAAATTGAAGCTTAATGAGTCTATTTTCATGTGGATTAAAAACAAATAGGCATATAAATTATACTTTATGAGATATTTGAAAACTTGTGAAATAGGGCCAGAGTGATTTCTGGATCCTCTGTTTTGACTTTAAAAATTCATAACAAATTGTAAGAGAATAATTATAAGTAATTATTTATATGTACAGATTCCTTATTGAGTCTAGTTTTAAGATAAATAAACCTCGTAGTCATTGAAATTCTGTATAGAGAGATATCTGATTCTTAATACACAGAGGTCAGAGCAGTCAAACCCTGAAACAGGGGAGACTTTAACTAATAAACTGTACTAATTGGCCCAACCAAAAATTCTAGAAAAATATTAGTAAATATATATATGAGTCTAGATTTAGGAAAAATTTATGGATCTTGATTTCGAGTTTCGTAACTCGATATATGATTTTTCTTATAACTGTGACGCGGGTAGCTAGAAAGCTGTGAATGTAGAAACAAATGATTTGAAGTTCTTAATTTGATAAATTATGTTCGGTAACCCCTCAAGCTCGACTCTGGCGACGGTTTCGGGTGTGGGGGCGTTACACATTTGGCCAAATCAATTATGACACATAAAAAAATGACCAAGTCCCCTATACATGCCATAACTCAAAATGTTGAATTTATTAACACCAAAATAGTTGTTGATGGTGTGAATGGATCTCCGACGGTCTCCGAACTCGAGCTAGCTTGGTGACACTATAAAACAAGTGAAAGAAACGGGAGTAAGCTATATAGATTAGTAAGTTCATATGCAAATAATAAGCATCTTAACCAGACCTTATTCATGCAATTTATATAATGTGGGATAACATAAATGTTAATAAAATCTCATAGCCATAACTTGTTCATTCACAACCTTACCAAGAGTTCATCACCTATCGAGTTTATTAGTTATGAGTTTTATGTACATACTTGTACCAACTCGTAACATAACCATATCCTTTCACATCTTTGACATTCCCGTTGAACACTTGGAATATTATCGGATACTCAGAAAGCCTTGCACCTAAGTGCCACATATGTAGCCAAAGCTACCTCGTATCTCATAACACATATAGGCTCGCTCTCGAGTTATTCACGGGCCTGCTCACACAAGCTGTCAGTCAGCATGTAGCTACACAGTGCTACTCACACAAGCTATCAGGTATCTGCAACATATGCCGGAATACCCAGCCACTGGTAGGACGTACAAGACCAACACTCGAATCAAATAAACACATATACACATGAGTGACATGTCACTCGTATCCTATTATATTCTTAAGGTTCAATCGGGATTTCTAGCTTGTTGAAACTTTGTCGAATACGTCCAAAAGGTCAATTACACAATTCATACAATAGTAGGGTACGAGGCATTACCAAACTTAAACACAAGTAAACATACATTTTCGAGCCGTAAATTTTTGTCCAAATTAATTTTTTTGCATTCAATTATAAAGTCCCTAATTCGATCCTACAAGGCGCAAACCATGTTTTGGAAATGGTTCGAGACTAAACTGAGAATTTTAGAAAATTTTACAACACTTAGAAATTTTTCACTAAACAGGGGTCACACGCCGGTGTGGATATGGGACACGTCGGTGTGGGCAGGCTGTTGGGTCAAACATGCAGGTGTCCCAACACCGTGTAACTCTCTGTTTGTCACCCAAGAACAAATTGAAGACGCACGGCCAAGTCACATACCCGTGTGCTAGGCCATGTGGTCGAATTAAAATTTATGATTTTTCATAAAATAGGTGTAGACTTCACACGCCTGGGACACACGTCCGTGTCCAAGGCCGTGTCATCCAGACGACTGAGACACATGCCCGTTTCTCTACTCGTGTGCTCAATTCTGAGCATTCTGTTTCTCAAAATTTTGGTACATGGGACACACGGCCTAAACACATGCCCGTAGGGTAAGCCGTGTGTCGTACATAGCCTAGGCACACGTCCGTGTGCCTACCTGTGTAGACAAAAATAAGGCTATTTACCAAGTCATTTTGCCACCCTTTGATGCACACAGCTACACAACACAACATAGCACCAAACATTTACATACAACCAAATCAGCCACTACCAAGACATCAACACATCATTCACATGCTTCCATCTACCATACATAAAACATCACATACTCATCAACTTAAATCATGTAAACTCTCACATCCATGAAAAGCATCATCATATAAATTTATTATACTAGTAGTGGCCAATTTCAATGGTCTTATACAAAATGAGCTTTCAACCAATATAAGCCAACACATTTAGCCAAATCAATTATGACACATACCAAAATGACCAAGTCCCCTATACATGCCATAACTCAAAATGTTGAAATCATTGGTACTAAAATAATTATTGATAGTGTGAGTGGATCTCCAATAGTCTCTGATCCTCGAGCTAGCTTGGTGACACTACAAGATAAGGGAAAGGAAGGGAGTAAGCTGTAAAGCTTAGTAAGTTCCTATGCAAATAATAAGCATCATAACCACACATTTAACATACAATTTACATAATGAAAATTGGCATGAATTTTATTAAAATCTTATAGTCATAACTTCCTCAACCACAACCTTACCAATGTTTCATCACATATCGAGCTCATTACGTATGAGTTTTACGTAATACCTGTACCATCTCGCAACATAACCATAGTCTTTCACAACTTTGAAAATCCCGTTGAACACTCGAAATTTTAACGGATACTCAAAAATCTTGCACATAAGTGCCATATATGTAGCCAAAGCTACCTCACATCTCATAATACATCTGGGCTCGTTTTTTAGCTATTCACGGGGTCTACTCACACAAGCTGTCAGTCAAGATGTAGCTACACAGTGCTGCTCACGTAAGCTATCAGGTATCCACAACATATACGCATATATCCAGCCACAGGTAGAACGTACAAGACCAGCACCTGGATCACAAAAACACATGGGTTCCTAGTGACATGTCACTCGAATCCTATTCTATTCCTAAGGTTCAATCGAGAATTCTCGCTTGTCGAAACTTTGTCGAATACTTCCAAAGAGTCAATCATAATTCATACAATATTAAAGCATTTAAAACATAAATATAACAATGCATTATTTACATGCAAACTTACCTCAGTACAAAAATAGTGGGAATGGGACCTAATCGTCAAATACTTTATTTTTCCCCCGATCTAGGTCCGAACCTCATTTTTCTTGATCTATAGTAACAAATTAAACTTATTTAATGCAAGCATTATTCAATTCAGCCCAAAAATCATATTATTGAAAAATTACATTTTTGCCCCTAATGTTTCACATTTTAACAATTTAGTCCTTAGGCTCGTAAATTGAAATGTATTCAATTTCTCCAACACCCAAACCTAGGCAAACCATTTTAGTACTCATACCAACCCACATTTTTCATTTAATCACACTTTTACTACTTAGTTTTGTAACTTTTACAAATAGGTCCTTTTTTGACATTTTTACCGAAAATCGCTTAGCAAAAGTTGTTTTTCTAACAACAAACATGCATTTTCTACCATTAGCCATCAAAATACACACATGTCTAACATGGGTCAAACTCTAGACCTTAATCATATCTCATATTAGTGTTAGAAATAGGTAGATCGAGTTACAACGACTTCAAGAATGTAAAGAGCATTAAAAAAGGGGCAAGAACGGACTTACAATCGAGCTTGGAAGATGAACAAACCCTAGCTATGTCTTCCTTAGGGATATTCGGCGATGGAAGAGAAGATTGACAGATTTTGGCTTGATTTTTACTTTTTAATTCATTTAATTACCAAATAACCAAAATGTCCTTTTCTTAAAACACTAAAATTTCTCTTACTGTATGTCCATTTTTATCCACTAACTTAAGTAATGGTCTAATTACCATCTAAGGACCTCTAATTTAAAATTTCATAGCAATTAAACACCTCTAGCTTATAGAACTCAAGTTTTTCACTTTTTGCAATTTAGTCCTTTTTGCTAAATTGAGTGGTCAAACGTCAAAATATTCGAACAAAATTTTCACAGAATCATTTCATAAAACTGTAGATCATAGAAATGTAAGAAAAATAAATTTTTCTGCGTCAAATTTGTGGTCACGAAACCATTATTCCGACTAAGCCCAAAATCAGGCTGTTACAATTAAAGCACTTAAAAGTTAAGTATGTCATTGCATTATTTACATACGAAATTACCTAGGTACAAAAATAGTAGAATTGGACCTAATCATCAAACACTTTTACTACTCATTTTATAACTTTTACAAATAAGTCCTTTTTTTACATTTTTACCGAAAATCACTTAGCAAAAGCTGTTTATCTTACAACTAACATACATTTTCTACCATTAGACATCAAAATACATGCATGTCTAACATGGGTAAAATTTTAGACTTTGATTTCCCCTCAAATTAGTCTTTGAAATAACTAAATTAGGTTACAAAGATCTAGAAAACATAAAAATCATTAAAAACAGAACTAGAACGGACTTACAATCGAGCTTGGAAGCTTGGCCAACCCTAACTATGGCTTCCCCAAAATTTTGGTCATGTAGGAAGAAGATGGAAAAAATTGTGACTTTATTTTCTTTATTAATTCATTTATTAATCAAATGACTAAAGTGCCCCTAACTGAAAACATAAAAATTCTCTTACTTTATGTCCATTTTTGTCCACTATCTTAACAAATGGTCTAATTACCATCTAAGGACCTTTAATTTACAATCTCATAACAATCTAACACTTTTAGCATGTAGAATCTAAATTTTGCACTTATTGCAATTTAGTCCTTTTAGCTAAATTAAATGTCCAATCGATAAACTTTTCGAACGAAATTTTCACGAAACAATTCCATAAAACTGTAGACCATAAAAATATAATAAAAATAAATCTTTCTATGTTGGATTCGTGGTCCCGAAACCACTGTTTCGACTTGACCCAAAATCGAGATGTTACAGATTATGCTATTGAACTTATGTGTGTGTAGGTGTAAATAAGGGTGGCAATTGGCTTGGTAAATAGCCCTATTTTGTCCACACGAGTGTGTGTCTAAGCTGTGTGTGACACACGGTCTGCCTCATGGGCATATGTCTTGGCCGTGTGTCCCTTGCACTTTAATTTTGAGAAACAGAACGCTCAGAATTGATCACACGGGCTGAGACACGGGCGTGTGTCTCATCCATGTGGATGACACGTCCTAAGGCACGGGCGTGTGTCCTGGGCGTGTGAAGTCTGCACTTATTTTATGAAAATTAATTTTCCACACAGTCTAGTACACAAGCGTGTGACTTGGCTGTGTGATCCCAATTTCTTCATGAGTTACAAGTCAGAGAGTTACACGGGGTCGGGACATGGGCGTGTGTGACCACACGAGCGTGTCCTATATCCACACAGGCATGTGACCCCTCTTTAGTGGAAAAGTTTTCTAAGTTTTGTAAAAACTTTTAAAGTTCCCGATTTAGTCCCAGACCACTCCCAAAGCATGTTTATGGCCTCGTAGGCTCGTATTAGGGACTTTATGATTAATTACAAATGGTTTTAATTTGGAGCAAATTTTATGGCTCAGAATTGTATGATTGTTCATGTGGTAAGTCCAGTAACATCTCAGACCTTGTTCTGGCATTGAATACAGGTAAGGGGTGTTACATTTAGTGGTATCAGAGGTATAGTTTGGTCGATTCCCAGAAGAATGTAGCGTGTGTAAGAGTCTAGCTATACATGCCATATATAAATTTTGATAGTGTGACGACTCTTGACAATTTAAATTGTGTTTTCATATAGTAAATAGACCCCGATCGAGAAGTGGCTGATGACGTTGAGTGTACCGGCTCTTGCTCAAGGGACTGCGCCATCTAAAAGTGGGCCAGTGACAATTAGTCAAGGAGGAGAGGCTAGGGAAGCCTTCTTCCAAAAGATAAATAAGTGGTTTGCTGAGTTTGTTCAGAAAAATTCAACTGCCCAACATCCTCCACCCTCACCTAACCCTCATCCGATTCTCGTAGCTCCACAAAGTGTGAAATTGGTAAGATTAAATAAGCCTCCAGTTGATAAGATTCAGAAATAAGGGGCTGAAGAATTTAGAGCAAATGTCAATGATGATCCCGAGAGAGTAAAATTTTGGCTTAAGAACTCTATCTGGATATTTGATGAGCTTTCTTGCACCCCTATGAGTGCTTGAAATGCGCTATATCACTTCTGAGGGATATGGAATATTAGTGGTGGAACACTCTTATATCTATGGTATCGTGGGAAAGAGTTACTAGAGATTTCTTCCAAGAGGAATTTAGAAAGAAGCACATCCGTGAGCAGTTTATTGATTAGAAACACAAAGAGTTCTTAGAGTTGAAACAAGGTCGAATGACTGTGTCTGAATATGAGCGGGAGTTTGTTAGACTGAGTAAGTGTGCTCGGAAATGTCTTTCAACAGAGGCTATCATGTGTAAGAGATTCGAAGATGGGCTGAAGGAGGACATTAGGCTGTTAGTTGGGATTTTAGAGTTGAAAGAATTTGTTGTGCTAGTCGAACAAGCTTGCAAAGCCGAAAAGTTGAGTAAGGAAAATAGAAAAGCTGAGTTTGAGGCTAGAGATTCAAGAAAGAGGTCGATAAATAAGTCTTTTCAATCTTCGTCAAAGAAATCCAGAGATTTGTATGCTCGCTTCAATGCTTTAGTCGAGTATCCCAATAGAAATTGTGGGAAGCAATATTCGGGTTCTAAGGCCCAAACTACATCCATAGCGAGCATAGGTAATGCTAGGTCTAATAAGCCTGAATGCAAACACTGCAGTAGACAACATCCCATTGAATGTAGGATGAATAACCGGGCTTGTTTTAAATGTGGCTCCCAAGATCATTTTATTTGAGATTGCTCGAAAATGGTTGAAAATGATAATTTTCAGAATACAAGATTGAGTAACACTACTGTTAGAGGGAGGCCAGTGAGAAATACAGGAAATGGGACCAATTGTAGAGGAGTATCCAAAGACTCAGCTATGAGATTGGAAGCTAGAGCAACTGCGAGAGATTATGCTATTCGTGCTCGCAAGGATGCGTCCTCCCCTGACGTGATCACTGGTACATTTTCTCTTTATGATACTAATGTAGTTGCATTAATTGATCCTGGATCGACTCATTCCTATATTTGTATAAATTTGGTATCTACTAAGAATTTTCCTGTTGAGTCTACTGAGTTTGTGATTAAGGTGTCGAACCCCTTAGGCAAAATGTTTTAGTTGATAAAGTTTGTAAGAGTTGTCATTTAATGATTCGGGGTCACTATTTTCCGGCTGACTTAATGCTTTTTCCATTTGATGAGTTTGATGTGATACTTGGAATGGATTGGTTGACTTTTCATGATGTCGTAGTGAATTGTAGACAAAAGGTTATTGAATTGAAATGTCAAAACAATGAAACTCTTCAGGTTGAGTTGGATGAGTCGGGTGAATTGCCTATTGTGATTTTGTCGATGTCGGCTTAGAAGTATGTAAGAAAGGGTTGTGAAGCATTTCTCACGTATGTACTGAATACTAAAGTGTCTGAATAAAGATCGAATCTGTGCCTGTATTTTGTGAATATCCAGATGTGTTCCCAGAAGAGTTGACAAGGTTATCACTGGTCAGAGAGTGGAGTTTGCTATTGATTTGGTACCAGGGGCTGCATCGATATTGATAGCTCCGTATAGAATGGCTCCAGCTGAGCTGAAAGAATTAAAATCTCAGTTACAAGAGTTGACAGACAAGGGCTTTGCAAGACTGAGTTTTTCTCCCTGAGGTGCATCGGTATTATTCGTCAAGAAGAAAGATGGATCCATGAGACTTTGTACCGATTAGTTTCAACTCAAGAAGGTTACGATAAAGAACAAGTATCCTTTACTGAGGATTGATGATTTATTTGACCATTTGAAAGGGGCAACAATATTCTCCAAGATAGATTTGAGATCTAGTTATTATCAGTTGAGAGTTAAAGACTATGATGTGCCAAAAATCGTGTTCAGAACGAGGTATGGACTTTACGAGTTTCTTGTTCTGTCTTTTGGATTAACTAATGCTCCTACTATTTTTATGGATTTGATAAATCAAATCTTCTGACCATATTTAGACAAGTTTGTAGTTGTGTTCATTGATAACATTTTAATTTATTCCTGAGATGAGTCTGAGCATGCCAAACATTTAAGAATTGTATTGCAGACTTTGAGAGATAAGAAGTTGTTTGCTAAATTCAGCAAAAGTGAGTTTTGGCTTTGAGAAGTTGGATTTTTAGGAGATATTGTCTCAGCGAAAGGTATAAGAGTTGATCAGAGTAAGATTTCGACAATTGTTGATTGGAAATCACCGATGAATGTATCTAAGGTTAGAAGCTTTTTGGGCTTAGCTGAGTATTATTGACGTTTTGTTAAGGGATTCTCAATGATTGCTACACCTATGAAAAAATTGTTACAGAAAAATGTTAAGTTCGAATGGTAGGAGAAATGCCAAAAGAGTTTTGAATAGTTGAAAGCATTGTCAACTGAGGGACCGATATTAGTGCATCCTGAGTCGGGAAAAGAGTTTTTGATTTTCAGCGACGCATCATTG
This sequence comes from Gossypium arboreum, assembly GCF_025698485.1. Lineage (NCBI taxonomy): Eukaryota > Viridiplantae > Streptophyta > Magnoliopsida > Malvales > Malvaceae > Gossypium > Gossypium arboreum. The sequence goes on from NC_069082.1 coordinate 35,125,784, forward strand.
AACTGTCTTGGATGTGTGTTGATGCAAGAGGGCAAAGTGATAGCTTATGCCTAGAGACAGTTGAAACCGCACGAAAAGAATTATCCGACGCACAACTTGGAATTGGCTGCCATTGTGTTTGCTCTAAAGATTTGGAAACATCATTTATTCGGTGAGAAGTGTCACATTTTTACCGATCACAAGAGTTTGAAGTATTTAATGATCAAAAGGATTTGAATTTGTGATAACGGAGATGACTCGAATTGTTAAAAGACTATGAATTGGTAATCGATTATCATCTGGGAAAGGCGAATGTAGTCGCCGATGCTTTAAGTAGGAAATATTTGTTTACTTTAAGAGCAATGAATACATGGCTAACTTTATTCTATGATGGCTCGATTATAGCTGAGTTGAAAGCTAGGCCGGTATTTCTTCAACAAATTTGAAGCTCAGAAATGTGACAAAGAACTTTAAGCTAAAAGAGTTCAGTGTAAATCAACTAGTGATTCAGACTTTCAAATTGGGGTCGATGATTGTTTTATGTTCTGAGGTAGGATTTGTGTACCCAGAGATACTGAGCTTATTCAGAAAATTCTTCATGAACCACACAGTGGTTGTCTGTCTATTCATCCAAGAAGTACGAAAATATATACTGATTTGAAGAAATTGTATTGGTGGTCAAGTATGAAATGAGATATTTCTGAATTCGTATCGAGATGTTTAATTTGTCAACAAGTAAAGGCCGAACATCAAGCACCTTCGGGATTACTTCAGCCTATGATGATTCTCAAGTGGAAATAGGACAGAATTACGATGGATTTCGTAACTGGATTACCTCTGACTCCGAGGAAAGATGATGATGTTTGGGTCGTTGTTGATAGATTGACAAAATCATCTCATTTATTCTTGTACGTATCGAATCTTCACTTGATAAGCTACCTAAATTGTACATTGCTGATATTGTTAAATTGCATGGAGTGCCTATTTCTATTATTTTGGATAGAGATTCAAGGTTTATGTCTCACTTTTGGAAGAAGTTGCAAGAGGCTTTGAGCACAAAGTTGAATTTTAGTACCGCGTTTCATCCGCAGACAGATGGTCAATCTGAAAGGACAATTCAGGTACTCGAAGATATGCTTCGCTGTTGTGTTTTAGAGTTTGAACATAGTTGGGAAAAATATCTACCTTTAGTCGAATTTGCTTATAACAACTATTTTCAGTTGAGTATAAAGATGGCACCGTATGAGGCATTGTATGGTCACAAGTGTTGAACTTTGTTGTATTGGACCCGAGCTCAGTGAGAGACAGATTCACGGGGTTGATTTGGTTGGAGAAACCAAAGAAAAAGTGAAAATAATTCATGGTTGTTTGAAAGCAGTTTCGGATAGATAGAAATCATACACGGGTTTAAAATGAAAGGAAATTGAATTTCAAGTCGGTGATAAGGTATTTCTAAAAGTGTCTCCTTGGAAGAAAATTCTTAGATTTGGTCGCAAAGGCAAGCTGAGTCCACGATTTATTGGTCCGTATGAGGTTATTGAAAGGATAAGACTAGTGGCTTATCGATTAGCTTTATCGTTGAAATTAGAAAGATTCCACAATGTGTTTCATGTGTCTATGTTGTGATGATATCAATCAGATCCATCTCATGTTTCTGATCGATGAACCACTAACCGATATATTTCTTTTGGAATTCCTCTTGAAAAAATTCTCATGTAACCCTCTCTCTCGGTACCATAGATACTAGTGTCTTCCACCAATGATATGTTGTGTCACTCAATAATGATATAGTACATTTCAAGCATTCTTCGAATGTACATGATCACTCATCTAATACCCTAATAGTATTCTCAAGCCAGAACTCGGCTCTCTTGGGGTCATCATCTACATTAGCCTTAAATTTTCCAGCTCCTTGCTTCTGAATCTTATCAACCGAAGGCTTATTCAGTCTTGCCAAATCCACATCCTGAGGAACTATAAAAATCGATTAGGGATAAGGAGGGGGTAGAGGATGTTGAGCATTCGGATTTGTTCGAACAGATTCCGAATACCACTCGTTCATCATGTAGAGGGAGGCTTTTCTAGCCCCTCCTTCCTGACTAACCGTGGGAGGTCTATTTTCAGATCGCCCTACGCTATCCCGAGAATTAACTAAATTGTAGCTCTGATACCACTAAATATAGTACCCCTTACCCGTATTCACTACCGAAACAGGGTACAAGGCATTACCGGACTTGTCACACGATCAAACATACAATTTTGGGTTATACATTTGCGCCCAAATTAAAACTTTTTGAATTTAATCATAAAGTCTCTAATACAAGCCTACGAGACCCAAAATATGCTTTGGAAGTGGTTCGGTACTAAACCAAGAACTTTAGAAAATTATACAAAACTTAGAAAAATTTTCATTAAACAGGGGGCACACGCCCGTGTGGATATGGAACATGCAGATGTGGGCAGACCGTGTGGTCACACATGCCCATGTCCCAACCCCATATAACTCTCTGACTTGTAACTCATGACCAAATTGAGCTCACACGGCCAAGCCACACGCTCGTGTGCTAGGCCGTGTGGAAAATTAATTTTTATAAAACAGGTGCAGACTTTGCATGGTTAGGGCACACGCTCGTGTCTCTGCCCGTGTGCTCCATTCTGAGCATTTTGTTTCTCAAAATTTAGGTGCAAGGGACACACGGCCTAAAGACATGCCCATGGGATAGGCCGTGTGTCATACACAGCCTAGACACACGCCCGTGTGTCTACCCATGTGGACAAATAATGCTATTTTCCAAGCCATTTTGCCACTCTTTAATGCACACACGTACACAATATAACATAGCATATACATACAACCAAACATCCACAACCAAGACATCAATACATCATTCATGGAAGGCATCATTACATAAATATACTTATAACCAATATTAGCCCATTTCCAATGGCCTTATACAAAATGAACTTCTAACCAATATAAGCCAACACATTTGGCCAAATCAATTATGACACATAACAAAATGACCAAGTCCCCTATACAAGCCATAACTTAAAATGTTGAAATCATTGATACCAAAATAATTGTTGATAGTATGAGTGGATCTCTGACGGTCTCCGAACCCCAAGCTAGCTTGGTGACACAATAAGACAAGGGAAAGAAAAGGGGAGTAAGCTATATATCTTAGTAAATTCCTATGCAAATAATAAGCATCATAACCATACATTTAACATACAATTAATATGATGAAGATTAGCATGAACATTATCAAAATCTTATAGTCATAACTTACTCAATCATAATCCTACCAAGAGTTCATCACATATTAAGCTCATTACTTTTGAGTTTTACGTACATACCTGTACCATCTCGTAACATAACTATATCCTTTCACCACTTTGACATTCCTGTTGAACACTCAGAATATTAACGGATACTCGAAAATCTTGCACATAAGTTTCATATATGTAGCTGAAGCTACCTCATATCTCATAATACATATGGGCTTGTTTTCGAGCTATTCACGGGCCTGCTCACACAAGCTGTCAGTTAGGATGTAGCTACACAGTGCTGCTCAGACAAGTTGTTAGGTATCCGCAACACATGCCAGACTACCCAGCCACTGGTAGGACGTACGAGAACAGTACTCAAATTACATAATCACATATATACATGGGTTCCTAGTGAGATATCCTATTCTATTCCTAAGGTTCAATCGAGATTTCTCGTTTGTCAAAACTTTGTCGAATACATCCCAAGAGTCAATCACAATTCATAAAATATTAAAGCATTTAAAACATAGATATAACAATGCATTATTTACATACGAACTTACCTCGGTACAAAAATAGTAGAATTGGACCTAATCGTCAAACACTTTATTTTTCCCCCGATCTAGGTCCGAACCTCATTTTTCTTGATCTATAATAACAAATTTAACTTTTTTAATACTCACATTATTCAATTTAGCCCAAAAATCATATTATAGAAAAATTACATTTTTGCCCCTAATGTTTCACAATTTTACAATTTAGTCCCTAGGCTAGTAAACTGAGATGTATTCAATTTCTTCAGAACCCAAGCCTAGCCGAACCATTTTATACTTATACTATCCCATATTTTCCACTAAATCACACTTTTACTACTTGTTTTATAACTTTTACAAATAAGTTTTTCTTTACATTTTTACCGAAAATCTCTTACCAAAAGTTATTTATCTTACAACTAACATACAGTTTATACCATTAGACATCAAAATACACAAATATATAACATGGGTAAATCTTTCTTACAAATTAGTCCTTGAAATAGCTAAATTAGGTTATAAAGATCTCAAAAACATGAAAATTATTAAAAACGGGGCCAGAACGGACTTATAATCGAGCTTGGAAGCTCGAAAAACCCTAGCTATGTCTTCCTATTGTAAATTTCAGTCAAGGGATGAAATTGAAGAAGATGGAGATGTTTTATTTAGTAAACTTTGTTATTATTTGACAAATGACTAAAATGCCCTTCACTTAAAACTTTGAAATTTTACCCTCCATTTTTGTCCAACTTAAAGTATAATGGTTTAATTACCATTTAAGGACCTCCAATTTAAAATTTCCTAGCAATTAGACACCTTTAGCTTCTAGAACGCACATTTTGCACCTATTGCAATTTAGTCCTATTAATCAAATTAGACACATTATCGATAAAATTCTTAACGAATTTTTCCCATAATCATTCAATCATACTTTAGACCTTAAAATAATATCACAATAAATATTTCTACTTCAGATTCGTGGTCTCGAAACCACTATTTTGATTTGACCCTAAAAAGGGCTGTTGCACTAATTTCATCCCCCATAGCCAAATTTCAAGGGTCACCATAGCTAGGGTTTTAACCAACCTTCCAAGCTCGATTTTAAGTTTGTCTTTGTCTCATTTTTAATGATTTTTATGTTTTTGAATTTGTCTCAACCTAATCTAGCTATTTCAAGGATTAATTTGAAAGAAAATCAAAGTATAAAATTTTACCCATGTTAAATATTTGTGTATTTTGATATTTAATGGTAGAAAATGCATGTTTGATGTTAGATAAACAACATTTACCAAGTTAATTTTGATGAAAATGTCAAATAGGAACCTATTTGTAAAAGTTGTAAAATGTGTGTAAAAATGTGAATAAATGAAAAATGTGGGCTGTTATGAGCAAGGAATAGGTTCACTAGGCTTGGGCGTGATAAAATTGAATGAAAATCATTTTACGAACCTAGGGATAAAATGTAAAAAGTTGAAAAGTTAAGGGCAAAAATGTAATTTTGCCATAATGTGTTTTTAGGATTAAATTGAATAATTTGATGTTTGAATGAGTTAAATTTGATATTATAGATCAAGAAAGAAGAGGTTCTAACCTAAACTGGGGAAAGAACAAGATTGTGGACTAAATAGAACTATTGACCATTTTGTACCGAGGTAAGTTCATATGTTAAAAATAAGCTTTAGAATAATTGTACTTAAATGCTTTAATATTGCATGAATCGTATGTTTGATTATGTGAATGAGTATAATTCTACGAACGAGTTCAACAATGATTCGGCAAGTGAGAAGTCCGTTGAACCTTAGGATTAGATTAAGATACAAGTGACACGTCACTAGGGTCATTATTTGTTATGTGATTATGTGATCCGGGTGCTGGTCTTGTACGTCCTACTGGTGGTTGAGTATACCAGCATATGTTGTGGATACTTGATAGCTTGTGTGAGCATCACCGTGTAGCTACATCTTTACTGACAGCTTGTGTGAGCAGGCCCGTCGATGATGTGATCCTGACCACATCATGTTACGACACAACTTGACGCCATCGAGATTGGCCTAAAAAAGAGGGGCCTAAGTGTAAAATGAAGCTTAATTTTAGTTTTTTCATTTGTGTACAGGCCTTAATTAAGCAAGCTTGGGTTGGAAACCATTGCTGGAATAATCGAACAATCAAATATGTCCGATTAAAATGTTCCATGCATTTTGCTACAAGCTCATTCAACTCGTTCATAACTCTTCCAAGATCATTGAGCTCGATTTCATTTCATTTTATTTTATGTGTTTTTAGTTGCTGGAATAAATTAATTAAGTTAGTTAATCTATTTAAGTTCAGCTTAAATAATTAAATTGCATTTTAATATGTCAAAATTCTGGACATCTTAATTAAGTTTAAACGTATATTAGTTAAAACATAATTAGTAGCTATTTATTGTGTCAAGTCTAGGACAAATTTATTTCATATTGCTATTTAATATGTCCAGCTGAACTTAATTGATTAAATTTGTCCTAGCTGCTGCTGATTAAATGTGTCTTAAGCTGATTTAAATTGTTGAGTTTAATGTGCAGGTATTATTATGTCTTTGACCAAATTTATTTGGTGTTTATAGGTAATTAATTCAGCTGAATTAGCTAGCTTAAAAGCAAAGGAAAGCATTAAAGAAAGCATGCATGGGATGACATTAAAGGAGCTGTTAATTCCTATTTTCTATGTGCCTATTCGTGGAGCTCAATAGACAATGAATTGATTTAAAAACCCAACTGTTGTTTTCTCTTCTCCATGTGACTTTTCGTGAAACATCAAGAGCTAAAAGAGTTGTTGATTATTCTTCCCAAGCTGGATTTTAATTCTCCAATGTTGTTCAGCTCAACATTAATATCTTTCAGCTTATTAGGAAGCCTAAAGGAAATTACTAGGAAACTTCTTGGAAGCTTGGTTCATTTGCGCTGAATGTGAGCTGGATATTGAGTTGCTTGTTGTCCATTCAGCTATCTAAACTAACTATTTGGCTAGCTCATGTAATGGCTGTAAATATTTAGCTCTTTTCATTTTGTAAAGACTTTTTCTTATTTTTGAATGTTTATAACATTTGTGAGTTTTTCAACTCTCTTAATTCATTTTAGACTCAGCTTAACTTATCTAGCTTGCTAGTGGCGTCATTCTATTTCTTTGAACTTATCACTCCTAAGCCGAGTGTGGCGTTCACGCCATTGATATCTTTGGTTCCTGTCTTCCTAGATAGTAGGTCAAGATTCTATCTTCTATCTTCTATCCTTCTTAAGCATCGTATAAGGTTCGAGTCAATACTTTCTATAGTATTGGTTCTTCTTTGGCATTAATTCCATTTTCCATCCATACTATCCATCCTTAACTTTACCTTAATTTTTTTGTTTAGCCAATATACCATTAACCTATCTTAAACTCTCTTTGAAACCCATTTGTTTAAACCATCACTTAGCCTAATTTCATATAAACTCCAAATAGAACGAAACTTCTCTTTTAAACAATCAGGCATCTAAATGACTCAAATCATTTCACGAGGTGAGATCGTATCATTTGGTATTAGAGCTAGTGAAAATTAAGTAAGTATCGACGTTTTTGGTATTCCCGGGATTGTATTTAACTAACAAAAATTCAAATAAATTCAAAAAAATCGTGGAAAAAAAAAGGTTTTTGCATCAATTGAAAGATCAAAATGTGAAAATCAATTTTTTTGGAGTATAAAAGTTCGTTTGATTTTTTTTAAAAAAAAGAGAGAGAGAAAAAAAAGCTAATTCAAAGTGTTACTACTGCCCCAAATTATTCTTTTGTCCTTAAAACCACTCGGGCACATTTCAAACCTTTTTATTTTATTTCTAGCCTACCCTTTTGTCCCAAAATCTTTCCCTACCCTTACGTGAAATTTTAAAGCCAATTCCATAACGATTGTTGATTTGTCTAAGTAGTCCATTGAGAACTTGAAGAGGAGACTCGAGTGGTAAAAGGCAAGAGATTTGTGAGAGCAATAGAGTGAAAAAAAAAAAGCCAAAAGTTTGAGTGAAACACAAGTGGAATGTTCATTTGTTTTCTTCTTTCTTTATGAGCGGATTGGTGAGGTTTGTAGTGAGGATTTAAAAAAAAATTGTCTCGAAGTTCTGAAAGGATTGTTGATGATGATGATGTTTTGTCTAACCCAACATATCAAGCATTTATTCAAGAGGTGGGTCAAATGCTCCAAAGACGTCTAAAACCATTATGAGAATGTTTGGAACGTATCGTAGAACGAGACCAAAAGGAGCAAATTTTACCAAGTCAAAGGACGGGAACAAGATCATCATGGAGAAAAACATCCAATGATTTTTTGAGAAGAGATTCATATCATAATTCCTATTCAACAAGGAATCCAATACGAAGCAAAGAAAGTTTCGAGTTTGAAGCTTTTTAAGGTGACGAACAAGAAATCACAAGTAATACTACGTATGCACCAAGGTACTCATCCACTAAGAATCAATCTAAAAAGGTGATCGTTTTTCATATGTAAGTTATCCCATTCATACCCAACGAGAGTGTTTCCATTCTGAGTCATTTGTATCACTTCCATCTTATAATGAAAGGAAGAGACAAAAAGAAATAAAAAGAAAAGAGAAGTAAGAAATGTTAATAAGGGAAAATGAGTGAATATGGAATGAAATTGAGAGGAGAGAAATGAAAAAAAAAGAAATCAAAAAAGGAAAAGAGAGTGAGAAATAGCAACGAGATTGAGACTGAAAAAGAATGTAATCAAGAAAACAATTGAAAAAGAGAGTGAGTATGAAAAAATAAAAGAAAATGAGTGAGAAGTGAGTGTCATCGAGTTTTCCAAAATAAAAGACACTGTGGTAAAAGAACGAGAGTTTGAAAATGAGTTAGAAAAAGAAATGAGTGAAAAGGAAGAAAGTGAGAAAGAAAAAGCAAGGATGTTTTTACTAACACCCATTGATAAATTTCAACTTCAATACCTTTCTAAAAAGAGACGATTCCGATTGATCGAGAAAGGTAAGATTGTAGATGACCTAGTCCATAAGTGCTTAAAGGTAAGCAAGGCAAGGATTCTTTAGCCATTGAATCACGAAAACCAAATTTGAATGTTGACGAGGTAATTGCTGATGGCTTAGTGAGTGAAAGAATTCCTCACCTTAATTTGTCTAAGCATCATTTTCGGATTGTTGATGACCTTGTTTTAGATAGTGGCTTGAAGAGTCTTACTATTGATAAGTATTGCGTTTGACAAGTTTGTTGATGTAGTAAGAATGAATCAGCAAAAAAAAAATGATTTTGTGTGGTAAAGAGTTGACTTCTAAAATGCCTAAACTGTTTGTTTATGTTGATAACGTGAATTCTTTAATATGTTGTGCAAAAACCACATGTTTGAGAAAGCCTTTACGGATGAAACGTGAAAGGTTTGATTATTCAAATTTTTGTATGCTTAACTCTTGTTTGCTTAGCATGTGTGATGTCTTGGTGAAAATGAAATTTTTGTTGCATTGCAGAACGATTGATCAAAACTGTGTTTTTAAACCCGGAGCTTGTATCACTAAGTTGATGTCAAGCGAAGGTGAGTATCAAAATTGTATTTTGAATCAATGTGTTGACCTCTTCTATTTTCTCCGAGTTCTACCTTTATTTTGTTCGAAAGCAAAACATGTGAATCTTGTTGGCTTGCAAAGTCAAAATCTGATTTATGATTCTGGAAATTGCTCCATATTTTGGTTTAAAAGGTTTGAACATGTTTTGCATGATAATGACTTAAAATTGCATTGTGTCCTTTCTATGATGTCGGTCATGAAATTGTCACATCAAATTGAAATGGCAAGAGAATACTTTGTCTTTGATCCTGGTGCTCATCATTCTATATCATTGTCTAAGGGATTTGAACCATGGAAAGCTGATTCCCAAAATTATAGCTATTGAATGCCTTGTGATTCAGGTTTGTTGCCATCAATGAATTTCTTGATTCATTATGATAAGGTAAGACCAACTTCTATTTTTGATCTCGGCATTGATTCATATGATCAATTTTTTAATAAGATTTTTGAAAGTTCTTTTGAGTTTGTAATTTCTAGTGCCACTAATCTATCGCATTCTTGTGTAGGTTACAAGCCGAAGTGGTATCCTCCTAAAGAGGGAGGGTATGCAAATAATCTATTTCCTTTTCGAACCATTTGTGGTTCTTACGTTTTTGGAAACAATTTTGTTGGACTCATGAACAAAAAGGTTTGCGTCCTTGAGAGTTTTTTGGCGAGCAAATGGCCGAATTTGAGGACAAATCATCTTCAAGCGGGAGGGTATGATACGATCCCGATTTTATCATGTTACGACACAACTTGATGCCATCAAGATTGGCCTAAACAAGAGGGGCCTAAGTGTAAAATGAAGCTTAATTTTAGTTTGTTCATTTGTGTGCAGGCCTTAATTAAGCAAGCTTGGGTTGGAAACTATTGCTGGAATAATCGAACAATCAAAGATGTCCGATTCAAATGTGCCATGTAATTTGCTACAAGCTCATTCAGCTCGTTTATAGCTCATCCAAGCTCATTGAGCTTGATTTTATTTCATTTTATTTTATGTGTTTTTAGTTGCTGGAATAAATTAATTAAGTTGGTTAATTTAGTTAAGTTTAGCTAAAATAATTAAATTGCATTTTAATATGTCAAAATTCTGGACATCTTAATTAAGTTTAAACGTGTCTTAGTTAATACATAATTAGTAGCTATTTATTGTGTCAAGTCTAGACAAATTTATTTCATATTGCTATTTAATATGCCCAGCCGAAGTTAATTGATTAAATTTGTCCTAGCTGCTGCTGATTAAATGTGTCTTAAGCTGATTTAAATTGTTGAATTTAATGTGCATGTATTATTATGTCTTTGACCGAATTTATTTGGTGTTTATAGGCAATTAATTCAGCTGAATCAGCTAGCTTAATAGTAAAGGAAAGCATTAAAGAAAGTATGCATGGGACGGCATTAAAGGAGCTGCTAATTCCTCTTTTCTATGTGCCTATTCGAGGAGCTCAATGGACAATGAATTGATTTAAAAACCCAGCTGCTATTTTCTCTTCTCCATGTGACATTTCGTGAAAAATCAAGAGCCAAAAGAGTTATTAATTATTCTTCTCAAGCTGGATTTTAATTCTCTAAGGTTGTTCAACTAATCAAAGCAGCAAATTAAGTCTATGCATTCTCTTGGTCGAACCTATCAAGGATTATTCAGCTCAACATTAATTTCATTTAGCTTATTAGGAAGCCTAAAGGAAATTACTAGGAAACTTCTTGGAAGCTTGGTTCATTTGAGTTGAATGTGAATTGGCTATTGAGTTGCTTGCTATCCATTCAGCTATCTAAAATGAATATTCGGCTAGCTCATGTAATGGCTATAAATATTTAGCTCTTTTCATTTTGTAAAGAATTTTGATCATTGTTGAATGTTTATAACATTTGTGAGTTTTTCAACTCTCTTAATTCGTTTTAGACTTAGCTTGACTTATCTAGCTTGCTAGTGGCGCCATTCTGTTTCTTTGAACTTATCACTCCTAAACCGAGTGTGGCATTCACCCCATTGATATCTTTGGTTCCTATCTTCCTAGATAGCGGATCAAGATCCTATCTTCCATCTTCTATCCATCTTAAGCATCGTATAAGGTTCAGGTCAATACTTTCTCTAGTATTAGTTCTTCCTTGGCATTAATCCCATTTTCCATCCTTACTATCCATCTTAACTTTACCTAAATTTCTTTTTTTAGCCAATATACCATTAACTTATCTTAAACACTCTTTGAAACCCCTTTGTTTAAACTATCACTTAGCCAAATTTTAATAAACTCCAAATAGAATAAACTTCTCATTTTAACGATCAGGCATCTAAATGAATCAAATCATTTCCCGAGATGAGATCGTATCAGTTGATAACTCGAGGGTGAGCGATTATGTGATATGAGATTGAAGTAGCATTGGCTACGTATGTGGCACATAGTGTGAAAAAATCCCAAGTATCTGATATTTTTATTTCGAGTGATTCATGGGTATGTCAAAGATGACAATATGTGTAAATTCATTTCGAGATGGTTCAGGTATGTACATAAAGCTCGTGTTTATTAAATACTTGAAACAATGAAAATGAGGTAAGCTTTGTGGTGTAATGACTTATGATTATGAGACTATGGTAAATTTAGATTTAATTATGTTATAATATTTAAATGTTATATGCATGGTAAGATTTCTTATTTCTTGCATACGAGCTTAATCAGCTATATAGCTTACTCTGTTTATTTTCCATGTTTTATAGTGTTGCTAAGCTAACTCGAATCGGAGATCGTCGGAGATTCAAATCACACTATCAAACTCTCATTTTTGGGTATTGATGATCTTATTATTTTGAAAGTATGGCATGTATAGGGACTTGGTCATTTTGTTATATGTGTCATTTGATTTGGCCAAATGTATTGGCTTATATTTGTTTAAAGTGATTTGGTATTTAGCCATGTAATTGGCTTCTTTTGGCTAAAAAGATTGTAAGCCCATTTATATAAGTATATGCGTTAATATGCCTTCTTGTTTTTATGTTTTGTAACGGGTTGCTATATGTTTATTATGGTTAAATGAATTGTTGTGAAATGGATGAGATGGGTCCTTTGGTGTGCTAGAAATTCTAAGTAAAATGATGTATGATGAAAGTATTCATGTTGATACTTGTGAATGTGAGTTTGGTGTGAATTGATTTTGTAACAGCCCGATTCTAGGGCTAGTCAGAATAGTGGTCTCAGGACCACAAATCCGAAGTCAGAAAAATTATTTTATTATTATTTTGGAGTTATAGCATGTTATGAATAGTGTATGAAAATTTTGGTGAGTTAATTTTGACGTTTATGAGCCCAATTGCAAAAAAAAAAAAAGAGACTAAATCGCATAATGTACAAAAGTATTAAATTGATAGCTAAGGGAGTTAAATTGTTAAAGGGCAAAAAGACCCTTAGATCTTAGCTTGGCCGGCCATGGGAGACAAAAAAAATGTTGAAAAGTCAACATTAGGTAAAGGGATGACATAATGTGTAATAAAATAATGTCTAAACCTAGCTATCATCTTTTCTTTATTTCATTCTTCCTTCTCCCACTAATTTTTTAGCCATTGTTAGGGGTTTTGAGCTTCAAAAATTTCAGCAACTTATTCCTCTTGCAAGTAAGTGATTTACACACTTTTTGTTAATGATTTTTACATTTTTGGACACCTTGAAGGGATTTTTACATACTTATTCCTCTTCAAAAATTTCAGCTTTCTATTAAAGGGACTATTTTGCAAAATGCTTGAGATTTTAGGGTTTTTCCATGAAAGCATATGTATAGTTTTCTAAAATTTTATGGAAGAATATGAGTAGTAGATGTGTAATAAATAACTTTTGTGAAGGGATTTCTCATGAAAACCCTAGTAGGGACTATTTTGCATAAGTTGAAAGTTTGATGATAAATGTGTGAGATAGTGGAAATTTTGGATTGCTATAAGAGTAAAAATGGTTCTGATAGGCTTTTGATAGGACAAAATTCGATAAAAATTAATTTTCAGACCTAGGGATAAAATGGTCATTTTACCCAAGTATAGATTATTGGGTGCCTAGATCGATAAGGTGACTAAATTTGTGAATTTTTGTTATTATAGATCAATAAATACCAAATCTGAACTTAGATCGGAGGAAGGCCAAGAAATTGATTAAACCGTCTAGACACCATATTTTGTAACCAAGGTAAGTTGTATGCAAATATTACAACTACATTGTCATTATATGCGATGAGTTAATTTAGCATGAATTAGTTGATTGTGGAAATGAGAAGGCATGATGCTAATTAAGATAGTAGAATTCTCGTTTAAACTATGGGAAATAAATTAGATATTCATGCCATGATGTATAGACTATTGTGAGCTAGTGTAAGACATGTCTAGGACATGCATTGGCCACATTACGAGAGCCAGTGTAAGACCATGTTCGGGACATGGAATTGGTAGTGAGACAAGAGCTAGTATAAAACATGTCTGGGACATGCATCAGCCTCGAGATGTAAGCAGTGTAAGACATGTTTGAGGTATGCATCGACTACGAGTTAAGCTAGTGTAAGACCATGTCTGGGACATGGCATTGGCAACCTATCCCATGTTGAGGTTTATTGAATATCCGGTAATGTTCTAAATGGTTCAACAGTGAGAGTTATGGTTTAAAATTTACAGAAAAGTATAACAATGTTGCGAGTGGTACAGGTACCTATTCGGTATGTATGAGACGTGAGTTCAAAATATATTATATGATGTGTAGTGAGATGTGATGAGTAAGTTGTGCTTATAACTATTTTGTATTAAGAGCATGTTGATGAATGGTATAGTTGTTGCTATGTAGTTGCATGCTTCTTACTAAGCTTTATGCTTGCTCCATCTCTTTTCCATTTTCTTATAGTGTCGCCTACATAGCTCGAGAATCATCGGACGTCGAAGGTTACGATCACACTATCATCCTGAACACTCGGTATAGTTAGAATTCTTGTTTTTGCATATGGCATGTATAGGGCTTAGACTTTAATATTTTATGTCATTGAGAAATTAGCAAAATGTTTTGGCTTGGGATAAATCCCTTTATTTTGTATAAGGCCATGGATAATGGTCAATACTCATTTTGATATTTATAAATTGAAGATGATATTTTCATGGATGAGTAAATTGCACAAATGAAATGTTGTACATTGTGGCTATTTTGGCTATGTGATGTATCCTTGTATTGGCATAGAGTGATTTTATGTAGGTTATGTATGCAAGGGAGGCAAAGAAGGTTGGTAACTAGCCTCATTTTGTCCACACAGGTAGGCACATAGGCGTGTGTCACACACGGCCTGCCACATGGGCGTGTGATCCGGCCGTGTGTCCATTGCACATAAAAATTGCAAGTCAGTATGCATGATAGTAAACACACGGGTAGAGACACGGCCGTGTGTCTCAGCCGTGTGAAGGGCACGGCCTAGCACACGAGACTGTGCCTTGGCCGTTTGACCCTTAAGAATTGCTGAAGTCAAAAACAGAATGTCCAGGTTTTTGCACACCGGCTGGGACACAGGCATGTGTCAGGTCGTGTGAAAACCCTTGTAGGTGTGAATTTAGAATTAATTCCACACGGGTAGAGGACACAGGCGTGTCCCTATATTGCTTAGACCGTGTGAGCCACACGAGCCAATAGCACGACCATGTCAAATTGGTCACACGGGCGTGTGCTCCTGTGTCTAGCAAAAAGTTTTTCGAGTTCGAGGAAAGACTCGAATCATCCCCAAATTGTTTTAAATGAACGTTTGGAACCTCGTCGGCCTTTATTATGGAGTTTTCGATTTAGATTGAAAAAATTTTAAATTTGACCGAATTAGGTAACGCCTCGTATTCCGTCCTGGCGTAGGGTACGGGTATGGGGTGTTACAAATTTGGTAAATTATGCTAAAGTAAATGTGTTAAGTATTGGTAATGAATGATATGATTTAGCCTTGATTATGGATGTTTTGGTTGCTTATACATGCCAGGAATTATGCCATTGAATTGTGTGTGTAACACCCTAATTTTGGGCCTAGTCGGAATAGTGGTTTCGGGACCACAAATTCGACGATAAAAATTTTATTTTTTTATTATATTTTTATGGTCTACGATTTCACGGAATAATTTCGTGAAAATTTCGTTCGATAATTTTGACGTTTGGGCACTTAACTTAGTCAAAAGGACTAAATCGTAAAAAGTGCAAAAGTTGAGTTCTACATACTAGAGGTGTCCAATTGTTATGAAATTTTAAATTGAGGGTCCTTAAATGGTAATTAGACCAATGGTTAATTGCTGGACAAAAATAGACATGAAATGGGTGTAATAAAATATTTTTAAGTTAAGGGTATTTTGGTAAACTAATAATTAAAAGAATTGAAAAGGGAAATAAGCCAAATTAGCTATCATCTTCTTCATTCAACCATTTCTAACAGTATTAGCCATGGTTAAGGTTTGTTCAAACTCCAAAGCTCAATTGTAAGTGCTCCCTAGCCCCGTTTTTAAAGTTCTTTACATTTTTGAAATCCCGGCAACTTGGTTAAGCTTATTCTAGCAATAATTAACCTAGGGTTTATATTTGGAAAAATATGCATAGGTGAAATGTGATTATTTTGATGTTTTATGGTAGAATATGAAGCTTGAAATTGTGTTAAACAACTTTTACTAAGCAATTTTACGTGAAAACGAGTAAAACGACATAATCGGTAAAAATACCTAATGTTCATAAATACATGTTAGAGTGCGAATTTGATGTTGCTATAGAAGGGAAAAATGATCAGCATGTCATAAAACATAAGGAAATAGGATGAAGTTTAATTTACAAGCCTAGGGGTAAAAATGTAATTTTGATAAAGTTAGGGGCAAAATTGTAATTTTTTCAAAATAAGATTTTGGGTTAATTTGAATAATGTGAGTCCTAATTAGGCTATATTTGAAATCCTAGAGCAAGGAAAAATTGAAATTCGGGCTAAAATCAGAAAATATCAAGTTGTGGACAAAATGGTAAAAATGGCCATTTTAGCATACAAGGTAAGTTCATATGATTTTTAATAATGCAATGTGTAATTTAATGTTATTGCCTTGATATTAAATGAGATGTAAGTTCATGTGTAAATGTGGTAACATAATTGTTATTTTAAGTAATTTAATGTTATTTATATGATATGATGATTATTATCATGAAATATTATGCTTTGTGGTTATTATTGAGTAATATGAAATTATGTGAGCTATTTCATAAATATGAAATGATATCAAGTATCGTTTCGGACATTCCTTGGAAGATGACAAAGATTTGTGATCGAGGAAAATCCCGTTTGAACCTTAGGAATAGATTAGGATGCAAGTGACATGTCACTAGGATATTTGAGTTCCAAACTCGTTGAGTTGAGTCCGAGTTAGTGAGATGTAACTACGCATCTGAACTCATTGAGTTGAGTCCGAGTTCACTTATGGGAGGGTTACATGGTAGCTTGGCTACACATATATTCTACAGGCTATTGAGTTTGTCTTGCTGTGGGCATGGCACTTATGTGCATGTATTCCGTGTATCCGATTATATTCCGAGTGTTCAACGGGTAATTTGGAAAAGTATTCGTTGATGATCCCCATGAGATAAGTCATTGGTGAGTATGTGTATGTACACTAAACTTATGTGTGATGCCTTGACATGTGATGATCTATGATGTATATAGTATTTGGTGAATATTATGAAAATGACATGATTTGGAATAAGTCTTTGATACTTGATGACATTGAGATTATGGATTTATGCTTATGAAGCATAATTATGTGTTCTTACCATTATGAATGAAATGATATTGTTTGGATTTGGTGAATAATAGTAATGAATGAGTAAATTTAGCCTTGGCAGTTTTGGGTTATTGCAGTGGTACAAATTTGGAAATTCACCATAAATTGTGGAAATTGAATTAGGGGTGAATAAAATATGAGGTTAAATCCCAATTATTCTAATTTCACATAAAAGAAACGATATATGTAATCGAAATTTATATTATGAGATATTTAAATTGTTATGTATTTAAATTGTTATGAGATAGAGTCCTGAATGAATTCGTAATCCCCTATTTCGATGTGATAAAATCATTAAAAATTGTATAAATATAATTATGGGTTGTAATTTATATTATTAAAATCCTTAATGAGTCTATTCTCTAGGAAGATAGATGAGAGCATTATCTGAATTCTGTAGTATGAGAAAAATAATTTTTAGTGAAAAGAGGTCAGAACTGTTGGATAGTAAAACAGAGGAAACTTTAATGAATAAACTGTACTAATTTACTAAACCAAAAATTCTGTAAATTTTATGAGAGAAAGATATATGAGTATAGTTTCATGAAAAAATAACAAAACTTAATTTGGAGTCTCGTAGCTCCAGATATAAATGAATTAGTAACTGAAAATAGCTTAACCTAAACAAGAGTACATTGTACAATTATGATGTTTTACCTTAAAAAAAAACATGTGGGTAATTGCTTATTAACTTCATATGGACTTACTAAGCGTAAAGCTTACCCCTCCTCTCTACTTCTTCGGGTTTTGGGGTCGGCTCGGGGTTGGAGATCGCTTGAGGCAAAATCACATTATTAAGCAATCATTTTTGGGAGAATTAATTCAAATATTAAAAATATCAAGTGAGTGGCATGTATAGGAATTTGGTTTGTGATATGTATTATTATTATGACTTTGACCATACATATCGGTCTACATTGAGTTATCGTATATGATCATGAGTTGTGCTCCTTATCCATTATGGTTTGTAAGTTTAATTAATCATGTCATGTCCTATATTTTGATGTGATGATATAGTTAGCTTTGTTTGTTATGCATGATTGGTAATACATCAGGTAAGTTAAATGCAGGCCAGTGGATCATGAATTAAATGGATATGAGTAATGTTGCCTTGAATATGGATGTTTAATGGACAAATTGGTAACTACATTTTGATGGTATAAAATGAGAATAAGATTTAGCATGTCTAGTTCTAGTTAATGTAAGAATGTATATTATATACAGGATGGTAAGCAAATATGTTTAAAGTGAATGACATGTTATTGCATGATTATGGATGTGTAAGTGCTCATGTATGCCACGTTATATATCTTTAAATATGAGTCTATGCATGTGTTCAAAAAATTTTGTATTAAATGAAATTTTATGGCCCGGTTTTCGTCTATGTGTATGGTTAAGTCTGGTAATGCCTTGTACCCTGCTTCGGCCTTGGATACGGGTAAAGGGTGTTACAATGTGTGTGTAGGTGTAAATGAGGGTGGAAATTGACTTGGTAAATAGCCCTATTTTGTCCACACGGATAGACACACGGGCCTGTGTCTAGGTCGGTCTGCCTCATGGGCATATGCCCTGGACGTATGTCCCCAGCACCTTAATTTTAAGAAATAGAATGCTCAGAATTGAGCACACGACAGAGACACGGGCGTGTGCCTCAGTCGTGTGGATAACATGGCCTAAGGCACGGGCGTGTGAAGTCTACACCTATTTTATGAAAATTAATTTTCCACATGGTTTAGCACACGGGTGTGTGACTTGGCCGTATGATCCCAATTTGTTCATGAGTTACAAGTTAGAGAGTTACACAGGGTCGGGATACAGGCATGTGTGACCACACGGCTTGATCACACGGCCATGTCCCATATCTACATGGGCGTGTGACCTTTGTTTAGTGGAAAATTTTTTTAAGTTTTGTAATGTAATACCCAAATTAGGACCTAATCAGAATAGTGGTTTCGTAACCACAAATCTGAGATAGAAATAATTATTTTATGATTATTTTGAGGTCTATGATATGATTGCATGATTGTGTGAAAATTTCGTGAAGAAATTCTATGCATAAAGTGCTTAATTTGAAGTTAGGGACTAAATTGAATAAGTTGCAAAACTTGCATTCTAGAAGTTTCTAGTATGAAATTGCTTTGAAATATTAATTAGGAGGTCTTAAATAGAAATTTGACCAATTTCAAAGTTTATGGACAAATATTGGACATGAATGGAATTTTTGGAAAGTTTAGTAGTAAGGGCATTTTGGTCATTTAGGGGTAAAATGAATTAAAATACAAAATTAAAAGCCAATTTTGCTCATCTTCTTCACCATGGACGTGTATACCAAGGGAGACTCCATGGCTAGGGTTTCCAAGATCCCAAGCTCAATTGTAAGTCCGTTCTAGCCTCGTTTTTAATGATTTTTACGTTTTTAGAGTCCCGGTAACTTGATTTAGCTTATGCTAGCAATAATTCAACCTAGGGTTCATATTTGGAAAAATACCAATAGGTGAAATTTGTGTATTTTGGTGTTTTATTATAGAACATGAGGTTTTAAATTATGTTAGACAACTTGTGCTACTCGGTTTTAAGTGAAAACGAGCAAAAGGGCTTAATCGATAAAAATACCTAATAGTCATAAGTACATGTTAGAGTGAGAATTTGATGTTGCCATAGAAGGGGAAAATGATCATCATGTCATAAAACATAAGAAAATAGGATGAAGTTTAATTTCCGAACCTTGGGGCAAAAGTGCAAATATGCAAAAGTTTAGGGGTCAAAATGAAAATTTTTAAAAATATGATTTTTAGAGCCGTATGAATAGTGTGACTAATTATTAGGCTAAATGTGATATTATAGATGAAGGAAATCGAGATTCGGGCTTAAATTGGGAATATACAAGGTGATGGACTAAAATGGTAAATTGTTGTTTCTCGATCGAGGTAAGTTCGTATGATAATAATAATGCAATGTTATGTTTGAATTATATTTCTTACTATTATTGCATATATTTTATGATTTAATATATTGGAAAAGTTGATGGAATGGTGTTTATGATGTGGAAATATGACATGAAAGAATGTTACATGAAATGCAAGAAAATGAAGATACATGACAAGTGATATATGAAATATGTGATATATGTTATGTAAATTCTTAAAAGCTGATTAAATATTTGAGTTGTGTCTTAATATACTATGAATGGAAAATTGGTACTATAGATAGTGAGATCGACACTTCGAGTAAATTCGTACATAAATAATCTATCGATTCTTTTTATGTTATTATATTCTGATATCATATGAAATGTGGCTGCCTATCAAATGGTTGTTTGATGTAAATTATGAATTATTACGGACAATTTAGTAAAATGTTGAAAAGTGAGGAATTTCCCGATTGAACCTTCGGAATAAAAACGATACGAATGATCTATTGTGAGGTCGCATGTGTAGTACTAAGTGCAGGCTACTATGCGTACCCAAAAATTGCGATCACATGTGTAGTACTAAGTGTAGGCTACTACGTGTATTAGATAGTGAGGTCACATGTGTAGTACTAAGTGCAGGCTACTACATGTACCAGACTGTTGGTCGCATGTGTAGTACTAAGTGCAAGCTACTATGCGTACCAGATAGCTTTGGTTACAAGTGTGGAAATGGGAAAAGGTGCAGGCAATTGTGTATCTGTTATTATTCCGATGAGTTCAACAAGAAATCGATTAAATGAAAATACATGTGAAAGTGATTATTTAATGAACAAGTGCAAGTATATGTTTATTTGAATTTATGAGCAATATGCTCAATATTTGAGCGAACCTCAGTAAAATGGAATGGATTAAGTGAAATTGTGTAAAAGTTAACTTTAGTAGTAAAACAGTATTAGACAGCAGCAGTGCATGACTTTGAAAATTCACCAAAAATTGTGTAAGTTGAATTAAATTTTAAAAAAATTATGGAAATAAATCTTAATGAGTTTATTATCACAAGAAATGTAACACCCCGAACCCGAGACCATCGCCGGTGTTGGACACGAGGGGTTAGCAAGCCAAGTTCACTTGTTTTGCCCATCCATTGGACATTTCCAGTCAGGCTGGAAAAACTGCGTCACTGTCGCCTTAAAAATCATATCTCGAGTTTCAAAACTCGGAAACTGGTTTCGTAAATTTTCCCTGAATTTAGACTCATATATCCATCCATGGATTTATTTCTAGAATTTTGGTCGGGCCAATTGGTACAGTTTATTAGTTAAAGTCACCTATGTTACAGGGATCGACTGCTCTGACCTTCGCGCGGTATAACTTGAATATCTCTCTGTACAGGGCTTTAATGCTGGTGCCGTTTATTTCTAATGAAACTAGACTCAAAATGGAATCTGTACATATAAGGTATGTCTCCTAATTCTTTCTGGATAATTTATAGTAAATTTTAAAGTTGCGACAGGGAACCCAGAAACCGTTCTGGCCCTGTCTCACAATAGCTTTAATATCTCTTAACATGTAACTCCTATGACCATTTCGTTTCTTCCATATGAAAATAGACTCATCAATGTTCATTTACATAGCTGATTCACTATTTAATACTATTCCTACAAATTTTGGTGATTTTTCACATTCACGTTACTGCAGCTGGCAGCATCTGTTTTTAAGGTAGGTCTTACCTATTTTGTAGTCTCCATGAACCAACTAGTCTTGCCTTACATAGGTCCACATATGATCATTTTAACCATGCCAATGGCTGATCATGTGACCAACATTCCCATTTCCAATTCATAGTCACATCATGACACCATATATATATATACAAACCGCAAATAGTTTAAGTTGATACTTCACTATTACGAGCCATTTTCGCATGGCCGTACACATATACATCATAACATATTTAAACCAACAAGGGTAGTCCTATACATGCCATTTCAAGTTCAACCAAGAATTTATACCAAAATGGGGGCTTGATAGTGTGGATGACTTCGACTTCAACGATCCCGAATCCGATTGCTATCGAGCGAAATCTAGAAAACCGAGAGCCAAAGCAATGGAGTAAGCATTTTTATGCTTAGTAAGTCTCAAGGAATATAATCAACTCTAATTACAGCAATACATTCACATAGTTAAATGCATCATTTCATTAATGCACATTCACATAATCATACTTACTTCACCATCCCAACTCTTATGTTCATACACAAATAACGGCTTCATTAAGGCCGATAACTCGTTCCATCATAGGAGCGGATATTCACACGCTCTTACTCCTAGCGCGCAAAGCACACACCGCACTTACCTTGTCATTGGGAAATTTCACAAGTGCATTAGCTGAAATTTTCAGCAAGCTTATAATTTTCAAATCACATACCTTCGAGTTTAACCGGATGTCGCTACTCGATCAATCGCCTTCGGGACATAGCCCGGTTATGGTAACCCGCACCAAGGCCTACGGGACTTAACCCAGATATCACGATTTGCACAAATGCCTTCGGGTCTTAGCCCGGATAGAATGACTCGCACGAATGCCTTGGTCTTAGCCCGGATGTAGCCACTAGCACAATTGCCTTCGGTCTTAACCGGTTATAATTTCCAGCATAATTGTCTTGGGCTTAGCCCGGATATCATTCAATTTCTCATGCACACATACATCAATAATCATTGGACATACATATTTATTTTCGTTACTAAGGCTCAAACACAATTATAATCACTAACATAATCGCTTCGGACTTAGCCCGGTATCATTCAATACTCATACACACATAAATCAATAATCAATACATCCATATTTCATTCCACATAATTCAAGTAAGGTCACTTCTTGAGGACTTACTCGGATGTTGTCGAACAGCTCTTACGGCTATTCGATTACTTTTTCCTTCCCTTGTCCAATTGTGGCCCTCTTAGCTCTTGAGCTAATTCAAACAAATTCAATTTATCAAAACCTCATTGTGCTAGCTTATGGCGAATATGACAAGGAATTTAAATGGTCATATGGCCACCCTTTAGCTTGAATACACAATGGTCATGCATATTTTATACTACATCAAGCAATTCAATACAATTTATTCGAGCATCAAGGAAAAGCTAAGGCCTTCAATAGGCTACCCAAGGCCGAATATACTTGTCCATGTTGAGGCCAATTATGCACTTAATACCACACAAAAACAGCATGCATTTTACTAGTTAATGCTTTGCATATTGTAGCTCAAAACTTACAATATAGCATCAAGCACTCATATGTGTGCTAGGCCGAATGTGCTTACAATTTCACAATTATTCTTCAACATCTTCTTCTTTAAACAAACTTATTCATCACTTCCTTCATAACCAAAACATCATGTGCAAACATATATACACATATATGAGCATGGCGAATTTCAAGGTGTCCATAGCCATCCAAAACACAAATTTTAACTAACATGCAAGAAGCATGAACCATGCTCATGAATGCATCATGGCGAATATGACAATCATGCTCCTTTTCAACTTCAATCATGATAAAACAAAAGAAAGCTCAAAATCTTACTCAAGAGTAGACAATCCATCATTGCATGCATCATCATCAAGCTTCACACTTAGCATGCAATGGCTTTATCACCATAACAACTTTGGCCAAATACCATTTCCATGGCTTAACAAAGATTTGAGCCATGGCTAACATGCACATCAAGTTAGCAACCAAAACATGCATGAAACTCCTAACACAACCTCATACATACCTTAATCTTGATGCAAACTTAGCCAAATCTCCTTCTAGATCTCTTCCAAACCAAGCATGAAGCAAAAATCCTCCTTCTTCCTTAGTTTTGGCTCAAAGAAAGGATGAACAAAATTTTTTCTTTCCTTCTCTACAACTCACGGCAATGGGGGGATTACCACACTCACACACATTTTTTTCATTTTTTATCACCCATACACCTTTGTTTATTATTTCACCCTAATGCACCAACAAAACATGTTTCATGACATGTTTAGCCCATCCTCCTTGTCATGGCTGGCCACCACCTATAAAAGGGGAATTTGACATGCAAGTCCATTATTTTGCATGCATGCTTTAATTAGTCATCACACATTTCCTATCATACTTTCAAAGTTCATTACTAAGTCCTTTCTTGTGGAATTCACCCTTATAACACTAAATCAATCATCATAAAATGTCACACATGAGCACACACATGTTATAGGCATCAAAATAAATTTTTAATTATTTTTATGCCTCGGTTTTGTGGTCCCGAGACCACCTTCCGACTAGGGTCAATTTTGGGCTGTCACAACTCTCCCCACTTAAGAAATTTTCGTCCCCAAAATCTTACCGTAAATAGGTTTGGATATCGCTCTTTCATAGAGTTCTCGGTCTCCCAAGTAGCTTCTTCTATCCCGTGCTTGAGCCATAACACTTTTACTAGCGGAACCCGCTTGTTTCACAACTCTTTCACTTCGTGATAGGATACGAATCGGTTCTTCCTCATAACTCATATTAGCTTGAATTTCAATTTCGATGGACTAATCACGTGCGATGGATCGGATCTATAGCGTCGAAGCATCGAACGTGAAAGACATCGTGAACCTTTTCGAGCTCGGGGCAAAATCAAACGATATGCCACCGGATTGACTCGGTCGGATATCTCATATGGCCCAACGAACCTCGGGCTCAACTTGCCCTTACTACCGAATCGAGTATATTTTTCCAAGGCGATACCTTGAGAAACACTTTATCACCCACCGATACTCGATATCCTTACGCTTCAGTCGCGTCACGACTTCGACGATCGGAGGCTATCTTCGACTTTCACGGATTATTTTCACTTTCGCTCAGCATCCCTAATCAAATCCACCCGAAAATCTTGCTTTCACCGAGCTCGGTCCAAAACAATGGTGTACGGCATTTACGACCGTACAAGGCCTCGTAGGTGCCATCTTAATACTTGATTGAAAGTCGTTGTTGTAAGCGAATTCAATCAACGGCAAATACCGTTCTCATAAACCACTAAACTCGAGGACGCAACATCTTAACATATCCTCAAGTATCTGAATTATCCGCCGGATTGACCATCGGTTTGGGGGTGAAAGGCGGTCTGAAATGCAACTTGGTACCCAAAGCTTCTTGCAACTTTTTCCAAAATCGCGAGGTAAATCTCGGATCTCTATCCGACACGATGGAAATAGGCACCCCATGTAATCTCACAATCTGAGAAACGTACAATTCAGCTAATTTGTCAATTGAAAAATCCATACGTGCGGGGACAAAGTGGGCCGACTTAGTCAATCGATCTACCACGACCCAAACCGCATCCTTCTTACTTGCTGACAATGGCAATCCGGATACAAAGTCCATTGTGACTCGATCCCATTTCCACTCGGGTATCGTGATTGGCTAAAGTAATCCTGAAGGCACCTGATGTTCCGCTTTCACTTGTTGACATATTAAACATCTCAAACAAAGTCGGAGATGTCTCGCTTCATACCATGCCACCAAAACCGACGTTTCAAATCATTGTACATCTTCATTACTCCCGGGTGGATTGCCATTCGCTACAATGGGCTTCATTCAGAATTATCGAAATGAGTTCAATTCTTTGGAACACACAGACGACTTTTGAACCTCAAACAATCGTCATCATCGATTTGAAACTCAATCCTTGTTGAACACACTCACCCGCTTTTGCGCCAACTCGTCGTCGACTTTCTCGAGCTTCTCGAATTTGATGTATCAATAGTGGTTTGGCTTTCAATTCAGCTACTAACACACTATCGGATCGAATGCACAAGTGCACGCTCATCGCCAGAAGCGAATAATGATTTACGACTCAAGGCATCCGCAACCACATTCGCCTTTCCGGGTGATAGTCAATGACCAGCTCGTAATCCTTTAATGTACCGAGCCAACGTCTTTGTCGCAGATTTAAGTCTCTTTGGATCATCAAATATTTGAGACTTTTGTGATCCGAGTATACATGGCACCTTTCACCAAATAAGTAATGTCGCCAAATCTTTAAGGCGAATACGATGGCGCCAATTCGAGATCATGAGTCGGATAATTTTTCTCATGTGGCTTTAATTGCCTCGACGATAGGCCACAACTCGACCTTCTTGCATTAATACGCAACCTAACCCAAGTAGAGAGGCGTCGCTATAGATGACAAACTCTTTGCCGGACTCGGGTTGCACTAGAATTGGGGCTTCATCAAATAAGTTTTCATTGATCGAAACTTTTTGGCATTTCTCGTCCATTCAACTTAACATCCTTTTGGAGTAGCCGTCATCGGCGTGGCTATCGTTGAGAAGCCTTTTACAAATTGTCGGTAATAACCTAAGAAGCCCCAAAAACTCGAACCTCAAGAATATTTCTCGGAGGCTTCCAATTAAGTATGGCTGAAATTTTATTCGGTCGACTCGAATACCCGATGCAGATACCACATGACCCAAGAAGCTAACCTCTCTTAACCGTAACTCACACTTGTGAACTTAGCATATAATTGCTTATCCCGTAAAATTTGCAAAGACTAACCGCAGGTGTTCAAAGATGTTCGGTCTCATTTCTTGAATAGACCAAGATGTCATCAATGAACACGACTACTGAATCGATCCAAATATGGTCTAAAGATCCGATTCATTAAATCCATAAATACCGCAGGGCATTAGTGAGCCCAAACGGCATCACTAGGAACTCATAGTGACCATATCTCGCTCAAGGCGGTCTTGGGTACGTCCGAATCTCGGATTCGCAATTGATAATAGCCCGATCTCAAATCTATTTTCGAGAACACCGAGGCTCCCTTTAGTTGATCGAACGAGTCATCGATACGTGGCAACGGATATTTGTTCTTTATTGTCGCTTTATTAAGTCGACGATAATCGATGCAATACCGCATGGTTCCATCCTTCTTTTCACGAACAACACCGGCGCACCCTAAGGCGAAAAACTCGGCGAGCAAAACCTCTATCCACCAATTCTTGCAATCGAGCTTCCAACTCCTTTAATTCCGTTGGTGCCATACGATACGGAGCTATCAAAATTGAGTGGTACCGGTACCAATTTGATGCCAAATTCTATTTCTGAACAGTGGTAAACCCGCAATTCTTCGTGGAAAACATCCGGTATTCACAAACCACGGCACAGATTCGGGTTTCTTTTTCGATTCCTTGTCATCGAAAGCACGACGCAAGGTACGCTTCGCACTCTTTTCTTACATATTTTCGGGCCAACATTGCGATATTATAGTCGGCAACCCTTTAAGTCCGTAGACTTAACCCGAATTATCTCGTTATTCGCGCACCTCAAATCGATAGTCTTGCTTTTGCAATTTACGATCGCATCGTGCATGGTCAACCCATCCAAACCAAGAATAACGTCAATTCATCGAACGGCAAAAGCATCAAGTCCGCCGGAAACAAGAACCTCGGAACACTAGGGGACTTTTCTTGCACACTTTGTTGACAAGCACGTAATGACCCAAGGGTTTGACACCGAATTACAAACTCGAGAGACTCAATAGGCAAAGTCTTATGGATGCTAAGGTTTCACATATATAAGATTGAGTAGAACCAGGTCAATCAAAGCAATCACATTAGTATTGAAAAGAGTGAAAGCACGTGTAATGACATCCGAGAGGCAAGATCCTCGCGTGCGCGTATGGCATAAGTCCTCGCAGGAGCACGAGCCTCGGATCGATGGTAGCATCTCTAGATCCTCTCGACCGCCATCGACATTGCCCATATTTCTAGGTGGCCTACCTCGAGCAAATGGTAGCACCCGAGTTTCCACTCGACTCACATTCTGCTCAAGCATCCTCGGGCAATCCTTCCTAAAGTGGTGGTGATCCACACTTATAGCAGAGCGATCACGAAACCAACAGCTCCCCGAATGCCATTTGCCACAATGTTGACACTCCGCCTCTCTCGCGATCATTTCCACCATGGCGATCGAAGTGACTCGTGTGGTCACAGGGGTCGATCGCGTCCTCGTCTAGAAAAGCCCAAAGCGCCTCTAGACCGGTTCACATCATCTCGAAATCTCTTGATTGCTGTTGAAGAGACTTTCCGAGGACCTCTTCGAATTCTCCAGTTCCCACATCAGCTTTTTGTTTCTCCTTTCTAAGCTCTTCGACTTTACAAGCTCGCTCAACAAGTACTACGATCTCTCGTATTTCGAGAATGCCAACGAACATCCTTATATCATCATTCAGCCCATCCTCAAGTGTTTACACATAATAGCTTGGACGAAATGCATTCTCGCGTGTATCGGCTAAGCCTCACAAATTTTCGTTCATAGTCGGTAACCGACATAGAACCTTGCTTAAGATCAAGAAATTCCTTCGCTTTTGGTCGATGAATCTCGGTCGATATACTTTTTTTTTTTTGAACTTGGTTTGAAAGAATTCCCAAGTCACTTGCTCTCTAGGTACCACGAAGTCGAGTACTCCACCAATAGTAGGTGGAATCACGTAGCAAGGAGATGGTACACTTTAAGCACTCATCGGTGTACAAGATAGCTCATCGAGCACCGGATAGTGTTGTCCAACCAAAATTCAGCTCGTTCGGCATCATCATCATCCGTAGCTTTAAATTCAGTGGCCCCATGTTTTCGAATCCTATCGATTGGGGCTTACTTGACCTTATTTGGTCGATTCACGGAGGTATTGTAGGTGCGGGGTTGCATTTGTCGGGAATGGAGGTTGTGGGACAGCCGTGTTAGTTCGAATGTATTGATTAAACCATTCGCTCATCACACTATAAAAGGCTTGCCTAGCCTCATCATTCGGATTGCTGGCCATAGGTTGAGAGTCCGCCGGCGCTGTCCTTGTGCGGGAGCAGCGCCACACTCTCCACATCATCAGCTATTGCTCGGTTGGGATCGGGATCCATTG
This sequence comes from Gossypium arboreum, assembly GCF_025698485.1. Taxonomy (NCBI): domain Eukaryota; kingdom Viridiplantae; phylum Streptophyta; class Magnoliopsida; order Malvales; family Malvaceae; genus Gossypium; species Gossypium arboreum. Next base: position 35,154,778 of record NC_069082.1, read on the forward strand.
CTATAAACAAACTCAAAGTCAAATTGTCGAAATCACCACACTATCGATTCATCATTTAATGGCATGTATAGCTAGACCCCAAACACCTCACGGTAGTCCTAGAATCGACTAAACCGTGGCTCGATACCAATAAAATTGTAACACCCCGAACCCGAGACCATCGCCGGTGTTGGACACGAGGGTTAGCAAGCCAAGTTCACTTGTTTTGCCCATCCATTGGACATTTCAGTCAGGCTGGAAAAACTGCGTCACTGTCGCCTTAAAATCATATCTCGAGTTTCAAAACTCGGAAACTGGTTTCGTAAATTTTCCTGAATTTAGACTCATATATCCATCCATGGATTTATTTCTAGAATTTTGGTCGGGCCAATTGGTGCAGTTTATTAGTTAAAGTCACCCATGTTACAGGGATCGACTGCTCTGACCTTCGCGCGGTATAACTTGAATATCTCTCTGTACAGGGCTTTAATGCTGGTGCCGTTTATTTCTAATGAAACTAGACTCAAAATTGAATCTGTACATATAAGGTATGTCTCCTAATTCTTTCTGGATAATTTATAGTAAATTTTAAAGTTGCGACAGGGAACCCAGAAACCGTTCTGGCCCTGTCTCACAATAGCTTTAATATCTCTTAACATGTAACTCCTATGACCATTTCGTTTCTTCCATATGAAAATAGACTCATCAATGTTCATTTACATAGCTGATTCACTATTTAATACTATTCCTACAAATTTTGGTGATTTTTCACATTCACGTTACTGCAGCTGGCAGCATCTGTTTTAAGGTAGGTCTTACCTATTTTGTAGTCTCCATGAACCAACTAGTCTTGCCTTACATAGGTCCACATATGATCATTTTAACCATGCCAATGGCTGATCATGTGACCAACATTCCCATTTCCAATTCATAGTCACATCATGACACCATATATATATATACAAACCGCAAATAGTTTAAGTTGATACTTCACTATTACGAGCCATTTTCGCATGGCCGCATACATATACATCATAACATATTTAAACCAACAAGGGTAGTCCTATACATGCCATTTCAAGTTCAACCAAGAATTTATACCAAAATGGGGGCTTGATAGTGTGGATGACTTCGACTTCAACGATCCCGAATCCGATTGCTATCGAGCGAAATCTAGAAAACCGAGAGCCAAAGCAATGAGTAAGCATTTTATGCTTAGTAAGTCTCAAGGAATATAATCAACTCTAATTACAGCAATACATTCACATAGTTAAATGCATCATTTCATTAATGCACATTCACATAATCATACTTACTTCACCATCCCAACTCTTATGTTCATACACAAATAACGGCTTCATTAAGGCCGATAACTCGTTCCATCATAGGAGCGGATATTCACACGCCTTACTCCTAGCGCGCAAAGCACACACCGCACTTACCTTGTCATTGGGAAATTTCACAAGTGCATTAGCTGAAATTTTTCAGCAAGCTTATAATTTTCAAATCACATACCTTCGAGTTTAACCGGATGTCGCTACTCGATCAATCGCCTTGGGACATAGCCGGTTATGGTAACCCGCACCAAGGCCTCACGGACTTAACCCAGATATCACGATTTGCACAAATGCCTTGGTCTTAGCCGGATAGAATGACTTCATACGAATGCCTTCGGTCTTAGCCCGGATGTAGCCACTAGCACAATTGCCTTCGGTCTTAACCCGTTATAATTTCCAGCATAATTGTCTTGGGCTTAGCCCGGATATCATTCAATTTCTCATGCACACATACATCAATAATCATTGGACATACATATTTATTTTCGTTACTAAGGCTCAAACACAATTATAATCACTAACATAATCGCCTTCGGGACTTAGCCCGGTATCATTCAATACTCATACACACATAAATCAATAATCAATACATCCATATTTCATTCCACATAATTCAAGTAAGGTCACTTCTTGAGGACTTACCTCGGATGTTGTCGAACGGCTCTTACGGCTATTCGATTACTTTTTCCTTCCCCTTGTCCAATTGTGGCCCTCTTAGCTCTTGAGCTAATTCAAACAAATTCAATTTATCAAAACCTCATTGTGCTAGCTTATGGCGAATATGACAAGGAATTTAAATGGTCATATGGCCACCCTTTAGCTTGAATACACAATGGTCATGCATATTTTATACTACATCAAGCAATTCAATACAATTTATTCGAGCATCAAGGAAAAGCTAAGGCCTTCAATAGGCTACCCAAGGCCGAATATACTTGTCCATGTTGAGGCCAATTATGCACTTAATACCACACAAAAACAGCATGCATTTTACTAGTTAATGCTTTGCATATTGTAGCTCAAAACTTACAATATAGCATCAAGCACTCATATGTGTGCTAGGCAATGTGCTTACAATTTCACAATTATTCTTCAACATCTTCTTCTTTAAACAAACTTATTCATCACTTCCTTCATAACCAAAACATCATGTGCAAACATATATACACATATATGAGCATGGTCAATTTCAAGGTGTCCATAGCCATCCAAAACACAAATTTTAACTAACATGCAAGAAGCATGAACCATGCTCATGAATGCATCATGGCCGAATATGACAATCATGCTCCTTTTCAACTTCAATCATGATAAAACAAAAGAAAGCTCAAAATCTTACTCAAGAGTAGACAATCCATCATTGCATGCATCATCATCAAGCTTCACACTTAGCATGCAATGGCTTTATCACCATAACAACTTTGGCCAAATACCATTTCCATGGCTTAACAAAGATTTGAGCCATGGCTAACATGCACATCAAGTTAGCAACCAAAACATGCATGAAACTCCTAACACAACCTCATACATACCTTAATCTTGATGCAAACTTAGCCAAATCTCCTTCTAGATCTCTTCCAAACCAAGCATGAAGCAAAAATCCTCCTTCTTCCTTAGTTTTGGCTCAAAGAAAGGATGAACAAAATTTTTTCTTTCCTTCTCTACAACTCACGGCAATGGGGGATTACCACACTCACACACATTTTTTTCATTTTTTATCACCCATACACCTTTGTTTATTATTTCACCCTAATGCACCAACAAAACATGTTTCATGACATGTTTAGCCCATCCTCCCTTGTCATGGCCGGCCACCACCTATAAAAGGGGAATTTGACATGCAAGTCCATTATTTTGCATGCATGCTTTAATTAGTCATCACACATTTCCTATCATACTTTCAAAGTTCATTACTAAGTCCTTTCTTGTGGAATTCACCCTTATAACACTAAATCAATCATCATAAAATGTCACACATGAGCACACACATGTTATAGGCATCAAAATAAATTTTTAATTATTTTTATGCCTCGGTTTTGTGGTCCCGAGACCACCTTCCGACTAGGGTCAATTTTGGGCTGTCACAAGAAAGAAACAGGAGAAGCAAAAGAATTCTATATTGTGTGATATTTTAATTCTTGTGAAACAGGGTCTGAATGAATTCGAGATCCCCTGTTCTTAATTTAGAAATTCACCATAAATTGTAAAAAATTTTTGAGAGTCATACCTTATATTCATGGATTCCTTATTGAATGTAATTTTAAGGGAAACAAACGGCATGGGCGTTGGAATTCATCTGAGGATAAATTTGGTTAAGTAGTGCACGAGAGTCGAGTAGTCATACCACAAGCAGGGAGACTTTAACTAATAAACTGTACTAAATGGCTGACCAAAATTCTAGAAAAAATTAGTAAGTAGACATATGAGTCTAGTTTCATAGAAAATTTATGGAATTGGATTTCAAGTTTTGTAACTTGAGATATGATTTTTTACACGGGACTCGAAAACACATGTCTGAATATGTGTAATTGTACAATTATAGTGTTTTATCTTGAAAAGCATGGTACTAATTGCTTATTATTTTTATATGAACTTACTAAGCGTAAAGCTTACCCATCCTCTCCTTTTCTTTAGTATTGGCAGGTCGGCTCGGGGTTGGAGATCGTCGGAGGCAAAATCACACTATCAAACTATCATTTTTGGGAAAATTAATTCAAATATTAGAAATATCAAGTGAGTGGCATGTATAAGAAGTTGGTTTGTGATATGTATTTTTATTATGATTTTGACCTACGTATCAGTCTGGATTGAGTTATCGTATAAAATCATGAGATGTGGTCCTTATCCATTATGGTTTATAAGTTTAATTAATCGTGCCATGTCCTATGTTTTGATGTGATGATATAGTTAGCTTTGTTTGTTATGCATGTGTTCGAAAAGTTTTGAATTAAATGAAATTTTATGGCTCGATTTTCGTCTATGTGTATTGTTAAGTTTGGTAATGCCTCGTACTCTGTTCCGGCCTTGGATACGGGTAAGGGGTGTTACATTTAGGTGGTATCAGAGCCAGGTATCGATCCTGGGACCTGTGGGTTATGGGCCCACCATGCTTCTGCTGCGTACGAGGCATTACCAGACTTAACAATACACATAGACGAAAATCAGGCCATAAAATTTTATTTAATTCAAAACTTTTCGAACACATGCATAACAAACAAAGCTAACTATATCATCACATCAAAACATAGGACATGGCACGATTAATTAAACTTGTAAACCATAATGGATAAGGATCACATCTCATGATTTTATACGGTAACTCAATGCGCATCGACACGTATGGTCAAAATCATAATAAAAATACATATCACAAACCAACTTCCTATACATGCCACTCACTTGATATTTCTAATATTTGAATTAATTTTCCCAAAATGATAGTTTGATAGTGTGATTTTGCCTCCGATTTATCTCCAACCCCGAATGACCTTCCAATACTAAAGAAATGGATAGGATGGGTAAGCTTTACGCTTAAGTTCACATGAAAATAATAAGCAATTACTACCATGCTTTTCAAGATAAAACACTATAATTGTACAACTACACATATTCAGGACAGGCTGTTTTCTGGAGTTCCAACGTAAAAAAAATCATATATCAAGTTAAAAAAATCGAAATCCAATTCCGTAGATTTTATATGAAACTAGACTCATATTTCTACTTACTAATTTGTTTCTAGAATTTTTTGTCAGGCCATTTAGTACAATTTATTAGCTAAAGTCTCCCCTATTTCAGGGTATGACTACTCTGACCCCTGTGCACTACGAACCGAATTTATCCCTGTACAGAATTCCAACAACCATGCCATTTCTTTCCATCAAAATTAAATTCAATAAGGAATCCATGCATGTAAGGTATGACTCTCAATAATTTTTGTACAATTTATGGTGAATTTCTAAAGTCAAAACAGGGGATCTCGAATTCATGCAGACCCTATTTCACAAGAATTAAAATATCACACAATATAGAATTATTTTGCTTCCCCTGTTTCTTTCATGTGAAAATATACTCATTAAGCTTTATTTCCATAATTTTTTTAAAATTTAATTCAACTTACACAATTTTTGGTGAATTTTCAAAGTCATGCACTGCTGCTGTCTAATACTGTTTTACTACTAAAGTTCACTTTTACAGAATTTCACTTAATCCATTCCATTTTACCGAGGTTCGCTCAAATATTGAGCATATTGCTCATAAATTCAAATAAACATATACTTGCACTTGTTCATTACATAATCACTTTCACATGTATTTTCATTTAATCGATTTCTCGTTGAACTCATTGGAATAATAACAGATACACAATTGCCTGCACATTTTCCCATTTCCACACTTGTAGCCGAAGCTATCTGGTACGCATAGTAGCTTGCACTTAGTACTACACATGCGACCAACAGTTTGGTACACGTAGTAGCCTGCACTTAGTACTACACACGTGACCTCACCATCTAATACACGTAGTAGCCTGCACTTAGTACTACACACGTAATCATAGTTTTCGGGTACGCATAGTAGCCTGCACTTAGTACTACACATGCGACCTCACAATAGATCATTCGTATCGTTTTTATTCCGAAGGTTCAATCGGGAAATTCCTCACTTTTCAACATTCTACTAAATTGTCCGTAATCAATTTAAATTCATAATTTACATCAAATAACCATTTGATAGGCAGCCACATTTCATATGATATCAAAATATAATAACATAAAAAGAATCAATAAATTATTTATGTACGAATTTACTCGAAGTGTCGATCTCACTATCCATAGTACCAATTGTCTATTCATAGTATATTAAGACACAACTCAAATATTAAATCAGCTTTTAAGAATTTACATAACATATATCACATATTTCATATATCACTTGTCATGTATCTTCATTTTCTTGCATTTCATGTAACATTATTTCATGTCATATTTCCACATCATAAACACCATTCCATCAACTTTTCCAATATATTAAATCATAAAATATATGCAATAATAGTAAGAAATATAATTCAAACATAACATTGCATTATTATTATCATACGAACTTACCTCGATCCAGAAACAGCAATTACCATTTTAGTCCATAACCTTGTATTTTCCCAATTTAAGTCCGAATCTCGATTTCCTTCATCTATAATATCACATTTAGCCTAATAATTAGTCACACTATTCATACGGGTCCAAAAATCATATTTTTAAAAATTTTCATTTTGACCCCTAAACTTTTTCATATTTGCACTTTTGCCCCAAGGTTCGGAAATTAAATTTCATCCTATTTTCTTATGTTTTATGACATGCTGATCATTTTTCTCTTCTATGGCAACATCAAATTCTCACTCTAACATGTACTTATGACTATTAGGTATTTTTACCGATTAAGCCCTTTTGCTCGTTTTCACTTAAAATCGAGTAGCACAAGTTGTCTAACATGATTTAAAACCTCATATTCTATCATAAAACACCAAAATACACAAATTTCACCTATGGGTATTGTTACAGGCCAATTTTGGGCCGTTTACAATTTTACCCATTTAAAACCTAAACCAACCACTACCCAAACCTTAGCCCAACAACCTAAATACCCCTAAACCCATTTACAAATTAAACCCAATACCCACTACAAAACACACCCTCAGCCCAATTAAACCTACCCAACAGAAGCCCAAACCCCTTACAACCCAATACCCATTGAAACCCTAGCCACCTACCCCATCACCAAGGGTCACCTCAGCCGAATTAGCCTTCCCACTTGCCCTGACTGTCGGCCAACCACCCTCTGCACCCCATGCCGTCTGCCACCATCATCTGCTCCACCTACAAGATCAAGCAAACACAATGTAAAGGCTATAAAATCTGAATGTAAAAACAAAAACAGAGGATTTTTTTTCTTTTCAATCAAAAAGCAGTGATATTTCCAGAATATAAAGAATGAAGTATCAATCTTTCAACAACACCATAGCAGATCGAATATAGCAAAAAAAAAAAACAGAAGCAAAACAAGCGTCAAAATCGAAGGACCATTACAAATCAGAGAACCAAACACTTTAAAATCTAAACCGAAAGATTAAGGTGATTTATTTTTTTTTCTTTTTCATTTTCTAGCCTATTTTTAATCTATAAGTACATATTTAATAAATATTACTAAAATAAAATATATAAAAAATAAAAAGAGAAAAATTTTAAAAAAAAATTATCTTCTCTGGCCACCGTGCAGGCGACGGATGGCGGCCGACAATCGGCCGGTAACTGGCCCCCTAGCCGGAAAACCCTCTCTCCTTTCTCCTCTCTCTTTTTTTTTCTCTTCTGCTGTGCAAATGAAATTTTTCAAAAAATTTTGGTTTTTATAGGGACAAAAAGGCACCGTTTTGGCCCCCCGGTTTTAATGAAAACGACGTCGTTTTGGCCCCGAGTCGGGTCGACCCGACCCACTCCGAGCAAGATCCACGTGTTTTTTTAAGGGAGGGGTTATTTGCGCGTTTAACCCCTCCGCTTTTTAAACGTTTTGCAATTAAGTCTTTCATGCTTTTAATTTGGCCCTGAAATTCGACTCGCCTTACAATTTAGTCCCGTTCAATACGGTGCGTTTTAGAGGCTTGGACAAATTGCCCTTTTGGTCCCCCTAAGTCACGCGTACGTTACAATTCAGCCCCGTGTCCTATTTTATTTATAATTTTTCCCCAGAATTCGAACCTTTATTCAATTTAGTCCATCTTGTTAGTTTACTGCTTTATTTTCAAATTTCTTGCTTTCATTTTTCATTATTTATCGTTATTAATTATAATCTTTATATATTTATTATGTTTATTGTATTTACTATATATAGTAGCGTATATTTTATTATGTATGTATATGTATATGTATTTAATATATTTATATATATATTTATGTAGCATCATTATTAGTGGTTTTTTAATGTGTATAAATTATGTAAATATTTTAATACTATATTTTTTCATATATTATATACATGTGTTTTAATATTATATTTTATATATTATTATGTATATTTTAGCATGTATATATTTGTGAAGTATTATCAATAATTCTAGTTTTTTATTATTTATCTTTAATATGTATATTAGCATATATTTTAATACTATATTATATATATATTTTCATATTATGTAAATATTCCAATATTATATGCTAAGTATTTCTAATATCCTTATTATTTATACCCATACGTACATCTCTATGTAGCGTATTAGTAAATTCATTCTATATTGTTATCATTTCTAATGCATACATATATAGCATATATGTTTTATATATTATGTATATATATTTTCAACATTATCGTTATATTTTTATATACTATTCTATTTACATATTTCCATATCATCTTATGTATATGTGTTCTTAAATACTATTATATGCATATGTATATTTTTATTGCCATATTGTGCATATATTATTATTACATTTGTTTATTCCTACTATATTTATTATTAATATTAGTACATATATTCTATCGTTCTTGTATACATATTTTATATATAGTATTATTTTCATATATCCTTATAGTTATTACTATACTTATTATTTTATTCTAATGTTATTATGTATTCATTTTAAATTATATATATACGTGTATTTATATAGTATTATCAATGTATATAATTTTCTTTATGTCATTAGTATTTATAATGTACTTTGTATATATTCATTATATATATTATATAGGTATACATTATGTATGTATTTCAAGATTACTATGTATACACTTTCCACTCTTATCATTACGTATACTTTAATATTTATATATCTAGCACTATTAATATTTTAATATCAAGCTTATATCACTTTATTTCTTATATGTATATATATATATATGTTTGTTCTTATTTCGCGTTTAACAATATTGTTATCATGTTTAGTATTACATTCGTTGCTATTGTTTTAATATTATTATCCTAGTTATTATTTGTTTTGATGTATTTCTAACTCTTATTTTTCGTTTCCCGCTCACTTTATATCCTTTCACTATTCACCGTTTCAAAAATGTTCATTCATGTTTTTATTTATTTCAATTATCAAGGCAACGTACCGATTTAACATTAGGTCATCGAATTTCATCGCTATGTTGCGTGAACATCAATCGACTCGTGTTAAAACGGTATGCCCTTCTAAAAAACCAAAAAAAAACTAAAATTTCTCGTCTTTTCAATCGGATCACAACTAAATCTTACATTGAACTCGTATTTTTGAAAATCAAGACAACACGTGTTTTACAAGATACCAATTTTGGGCGTCACGAGGGTGCTAATACCTTCCTCGCGCATAACCGACTTCCGAACCCTACTTTTTCTCTGGATTTTGACATAGACCTAAATTTGACCTTCTTTTTGTTAGAAGAAAATGAATTTTCTCATCAAAAGATGATTTCTTAGGTGTCCGATCACACCTAAAAAAAGGATCGGTGGCGACTCCCCTTTTTTTTATAAAACTGAAATTCCATTTTCAAATTTTCAATAAATCGCCACAATTAGCGACTAAGCTAAAATTTTCATGTCGCTACAGGTATTTTTCCAAATATGAACCCTAGGTTGAATTATTGCTAGCATAAGCTAAATCAAGTTACCGGGACTCCAAAAACGTAAAAATCATTAAAAACGAGGCTAGAACAGACTTACAATCGAGCTTGGAAGCTTGGAAACCCTAGCCATGGAGTCTCCCTTGGAATACACATCCATGGTGAAGAAGATGAGCAAAATTGGCTTTTAATTTTGTATTTTAATTCATTTTACCCCTAAATGACCAAAATGCCCTTACTACTAAACTTTCCAAAAATTCCATTCATGTCCAATATTTGTCCATAAACATTGAAATTGGTCAAATTTCTATTTAAGACCTTCTAATTAATATTTCAAAGCAATTTTATACTAAAAACTTCTAGAATGCAAGTTTTGCAACTTATTCAATTTAGTCCCTAACTTCAAATTAAGCACTTTATGCATAGAATTTCTTCACGAAATTTTCACACAATCATGCAATCATATCATAGACCTCAAAATAATCATAAAATAATTATTTATATCTCGAATTTGTGGTCACGAAACCACTATTCTGATTAGGCCCTAATTCGGGATATTATAATTCTCCCCCTCTTTAGGGATTTTCGTCCTCGAAAATCTTACCAAAAAAGTGGTCTTCACTTAGATTCCTCAATTTCATATTTAGTGTTGAAGAACTTTCACTCAGGCGATGCCTCCAATATATCTCTTTAATTTCTCATATATTCTGAAATTCATTATCAGAAGTCGATCCTTACTGTACTCTTTTAGTTTGCTACTCACTATCACATTTTCCTCTTTCCTCTACAGAAATAATTCTGATATAACCTCAAAAATAATCCTTTCTTCTAGTTACAAAACAATTCATCATGCCATCCTTTACTATTCATTCATTACGTTAATCAAAATCGTCTCAATTGTATTAGCTCAAGCACCAAAATATCTCAATTGAAGACATTAACTATAATTGACTTACTTGAGAGAAGTAATCCACTATACCGATTGAAACTCGCACTTTTATCACTTATACCTTTACTGTTGTCAAACCTTACACGAAAATTAGAAAAATCTCAATACTGAAATCACCACATCACCCAAATCAAATCAGAAGTATAGCCATACTTGACATGATTATCACGAGTTGAAGAATGCACTCCGAACATGAGTCATAGTTGACAAATTACGGAATAAAGATAACAAGAAAACCGAATAAAGAAATCCAAGATAGAAAAACCCAGAATAAAGAAACCCAAGATACGATACTATGCCGGAAAATTGAAAACCAAACTCATAGGAAAATATAGAAGATCCCGATAATTCTTCAGAGAAAAGAAATCTAGTAGAAAACATCATTTAGTCTCACTGGAATCAAATGCAACAAGAACAATGTATCATCCCTTATATATACATATCAAATGGAGTATCAAGTAGAAGAAACAGAATCATAGTATCATACATATTCTCTCATCAATTTTTTTTATCAGGCAGAATATAATAGAATGCCCGAAAGAATAGAGCAATATAAATTATAAACTAGTTAGGCTACCAATGCTTTCATTTAACATTAGGATTAGAAAACATCCCCATATAACAAGAATTTCTTCAAAAGATCAATAACCATAAAAATATTTCTGGGAATGGATAAACACATAGAACATCTTAGAAGAAGCTCGCTAAAATCATCCAACTCAGAATCGCACACTCGGATATTACACATTTAGGATATCATTTTCCCAACTATTTCGCCATCACAAATTTCATATTACTTTTCACTAAAGAAGACTAGTTCTGAATAAATTTTTTATTTGCACTTTTCTCGACCTTGTACCTTAGTAATTCGATTTATCAAAATAAATTTCTTCTCTAACTGGAACAGTGCATAACTCCAATAATCTTTATGCCAATCTGATACTTTTCTAGCTTTAACTTTACTTATCAATTCATTCTTCAATCTCTAATCATATTTATAATTATTCTAGCACTGAACTCTTTGGTTTCTCAACCGGAAACTTATTCAGTATAAATCTCATGAAATTCTATTATAAAACACCACTTTAGTAAGGGGAAAAGGGTCGTAGGGCCTCTGATTCAACTCTCATATACATATACATGTAACACAGTTTTCTTCATAGCAATCATATCTCAATTATGTTATTCATTTCGAGTAACTAACATTCATATTGATTTAATGCTCACTTTCCAGTTATCTCATTTAGTCAAGTATAATTATGCATGCATCCTATGTTTTCTGGATAGCTTGACTTATCCATTCATCTACTCGAACAAATCATACTCATGACATCATATAAGGGTTAAACAAACATATATATTTATATCACAATCACAACTTTCGTTTCGTGCATCATCATATACATATAATTATAATAACATAATTCAGTCCAAACAATTTAACATAGATAAATTCATTTCATTATAATCATTTATCTCATAAAAAATATCATTGACATTCATCAACATTCAACGTTCAATCAAGGCAATGACATTTTCATTCATATCATGATATTAGGAACTTTTACTCATACTTCTACGAATTTCTATTTATCCCGTTCATCTTATCAAGTAAGCAAGTGCACTACATCATATGAGCATCAAGCAAGTATGGATATTTATCACAACATGACCTTTCATCTCACGTGTTATCACTTATATATATATATATATCATAAACTTTTATTCATACTTTTCTAAATTGAGACTCATCATAATTGTAATTTTATTCAAACACCTTCGCATCACATTGAACATGGTCAGTGCAACTCGGTTGGAGAGTACCTCTGTCTAAGCAAGACGGTGCTCATACACGTCGGGAGACATCACACTATCACGGATCAGTGGCATGTATAGCTGGACTATTACACATGCTAGGTTAGTCCGAGAACCGAATAAGCCATAGCTCTGATACCACTAAATGTAACACCCCTTACCAGTATCCAAGGCCGGAACAGAGTACAAGGCATTACCATACTTAACAATACACATAGATGAAAACCAGGCCATAAAATTTTATTTAATTCAAAACTTTTCGAGCACATGCATAACAAACAAAGCTAACTATATCATCACATCAAAACATAGGACATGGCACGATTAATTAAACTTAAAAACCATAATGGATAAGGACCACATCTCATAATTTTATACGATAACTCAATGCAGACTGATACGTATGGCCAAAATCATAATAAAAATACATATCACAAACCAACTTCCTATACATGCCACTCACTTGATATTTCTAATATTTGAATTAATTTTCCCAAAAATGATAGTTTGATAGTGTGATTTTGCCTCCGACAATCTCCAACCCCGAGCCAACCTGCCAATACTAAAGAAATGGAGAGGATGGGTAAGCTTTACGCTTAGTAAGTTCATATGAAAATAATAAGCAATTACTACCATGCTTTTCAAGATAAAACACTATAATTGTACAATTACACATATTCAGATGTGCTATTTTCTAGAGTCCCAGTGTAAAAAAAAAATCATATCTCAAGTTAAAAAAACTCGAAATCCAATTCCGTAAATTTTATATGAAACTAGACTCATATTTCTACTTACTAATGTTTTTCTAGAATTTTTGGTCAGGCCATTTAGTACAGTTTATTAGTTAAATTCTCCCTATTTCGTGGTATGACTACTCGACCCTCGTGCACTACTGAACCTAATTTATCCTCAGACAGAATTCCAACGACCATGTCGTTTGTTTCCATTAAAATTAAATTCAATAAGGAATCCATGCATGTAAGGTATGATCTCAATCATTTTTGTACAATTTATGGTGAATTTCTAAATTCAAAACAGGGGATCTCGAATTCATTCAGACCCTGTTTCACAAGAATTCAAATATCACACAATATAGAATTCTTTTGCTTCCTCTGTTTCTTTCATGTGAAAATAGACTCATTAAGCTTTATTTCCATAAATTTTTTTAAATTTAATTCAACTTACACAATTTTTTGTGAATTTTCAGAGTCATGCACTGCTGCTGTCTAATACTGTTTTACTACTAAAGTTCACTTTTACACAATTTCACTTAATCCATTCCATGTTACTGAGGTTCGCTCAAATATTGAGCATATTGCTCATAAATTCAAATAAACATATACTTGCACTTGTTCATCATATAATCACTTTCACATGTATTTTCATTTAATCGATTTCCCGTTGAACTCATCGGAATAATAACAGATACACAATTGACTGCACATTTTCCCATTTCCACACTTGTAGCCGAAGCTATCTGGTACGCATAGTAGCCTGCACTTAGTACTACACATGCGACCAACAGTGTGACATCCCTAATTTAACCCTAGTCGGGAAGTGGTTTTGGGACCACAAAACTGGGTCACAAAAACATTTAAATACCTTATTCTATGCCAAATATATGTGAAAATGCATGTGTGAATTTTTAATTCTTTGATTTAGTTAAATTGAACGTGAATTGAAAGAAAAAGGACTCATGTGAAAGGATTTAAATATATGTGGCTAATTTTAAGAGGTTAGTAAAAGAATGAAGTAAAATAGATGGAGTTGCATGTCAAATAGTCCATTTCCTAAGGATAGTGGCCGGCCATGACAAGATTATGGGCAAAGGGAACATGTTTCCAACATGTTAGGTTAGTGGTGTATGTAGGAAGCCATAAAATAAAAGCTAGCATTAAAGAATTGAAAAAAAAATGATGAGCATGGATGCCCCCCCATTTGTCGTGAATTGAACAAGAAAAACAAAAAAAAAAGTACTCATCCTTTCTCAAATTTTTGTATTGCCGTGACTAAGGGAGAGGGGGGGGTTTGGAGAAGCTTGGCCATACTTGCAACTAGATTGAGGTATGTTTGATGTCATTCCTTAAGATTCATGCATGTTTTAGTTGTTAGTTTGAAACCTACCTAGCCCATGGCTTAGATTTCTTTGCTATTTGATGGAGATGAAGTTCGGCCATGGAGGTTGTCTTTCTTGGTTGGTATTTTAATGTTGTTGTGACGAAGCATGAAGAGAAGTGAGATGAATGTTTAATAAAAGGAGATTTTTGTGCCATTGAGTTCTTGTTGTTATATGTGTATGTGCATGAGTATTCGCCATGCTATAGAATTCATGTTGCAAAATAATTAATGCTTAATGTGATATATAATAGTACTTGTGAATGAGCTTGAGAGTATCTAAATTATTAGTTGGAGGTGCCGAATGTGGTCTTGGATGAATTTTAAAGAACAAAGAAATTTTGGGTGACTATAGGTCAAGGACATTCGGCCAAAGGCTTGTGTGCTAGCAAAGTCGGCCTAGATGGGGTAAATGTTAAGTGTTAAATGTTCATGAGATAAAATTTTGCGATTTGATGAATTAATGATGATAGTATAGTTGATGTCATGTATAAATATGTGGCAAGACGGTTAAACTAGTTAATTTATTGATTAAGCTCAAGAAGCTAGAGGTGGAGAATCAAGCAAAGGCAAAGGAAAGAACATCGAGTAGCCGAGTTGGAACCATTTTACCCAATACAAGGTAAGTCATTAAGCATATATTTGATATTGCTTAAATGATTGTAATATCTATGCAATTGTGTTTAATGAGATGAAATATATACAAATGTATGTGTATGAAAAGATGATATTGTTGAACATAAAAGAGATAGTGAAATGTGTAGGAAGTTTGCTTGGCACTAAGTGTGCGAGAAATAGATGTGTACGGTGTGAGATTGGCTTGAGTGTGCGAGCTTGTAATGTATGGCACTAAGTGTGCGAGTTTGGACTATATGGCACTATGTGTGCGGGCTTGAATCACATGGCACTAAGTGTGCGTGATTGAGTATTAAGCACTATGTGTGCGAACTCTACACATATCTCCGATTGAATATTTATATGGAGGTGTGACTTTATCGAGATGAGTATGGACAGCGGAAAGAGTAAGTACCTTGAGTTCATGGCTAATAGATGCTATGTTCATGCTCGGGTTGGAGTTGGTAAGATTTAAATCTATGTGATTATTTCAATTGCATTACCGTAAATAAGGTATCGTGGAATAGATGAAAGTTCATTTGATTGCATGATTGTTGCGGAAATGAAATGATGTATGGAAATCGCTTCAAATATCCTATTGAATAGTATATGAAATGTAAATGTATGACTTGGTATGAGATTGATCCGAAAGGTCTAAGGAACTATGGTATAGTTCGGTATGGCTGGAACACTTGGCCTTGTTTCATTATTTCATTTTATGATAATTTTGTTAATGGATGGTTGTGGAATGCTTATGACTTACTGAGTTATAAACTCACTCGGTGTTTTCTTGTCACCCATTTTAGGTTTCTTGGACTCGTCTCCTTTTGGGTGCTCGAAACCGTCAACGAAGTCATCACACCGTGAGCAATTTTGGTATTGTCTTCTTAGTCAATTTAGGAGAACATTTGGCATGTATGGGCTATTTTGTTTTGTTAAATTTTGGGTTGTAAACTTTAAGCCATGTGAAAATGGCCTATGTGGTCGTTTGAGTGGGATGCTAGAACCTATAGCCACGAGTCTTAGAAACCTTAATTTTGATAAGGTGGCCATAATTTGTGTCATGTATGATGGATGATTAGTAAGGCTAAGGAAGGATTCATGAAATTGGCATAATCTACTGCAGTAACTGTTGCGGACAGCAGCAGTGATATGAGATCGAAAAATCACTAAAAATAGTAGAAGTGGAATTAATTGCTAAAAAAAATTACGCACTCGAAGCTTGATGGGTCTATTTTCATATGGATGAAACGAAATAACCATATGAGCTGTATTTTAAGAGATATTCAAGATTTCGTGAGACAGGGCCAGAACGGTTTCTGGATTCTATGTTTCGACTTTGAAAATTTACCATAAATTATCCAGAAACAATTAGAAGTCATGCCTTATATGCATAGATTCCCCTTTGAGTCTAGTTTCATTAGAAACAAACGGTATAAGCATTGGAGCTCTGTACGAGATGATATCCAGGTCGTAACGCGCAAAGGTCAGTGTAGTCGAACCCCAAAACAGGGGTGACTTTAACTAATAAACTGTACCAATTGGCCCCACCAAAAATTTTAGAAATAAATCCACGGATGGATATATGAGTGTAAATTCGGGGAAAATTTACGGAACTGGTTTTCGAGTTCTGGAACTCGAGATATGATTTTAAGGTGACAGGATGCAGTTTGCCATTTGGATGGAAATGTGAAAAATAGTCATGTGACACATGAGAGTTGGTCTGAGAACCCCTCGTGTCCGACTCCGGCGACGGTATCGGGAACGGGGTGTTACAATTTTATTGGTATCAGAGCTATGGTTTAGTCGGTTCTAGGACTACCATAGCACGTATGAGTCTAGCTATACATGCCTTAATGTTAATGTTTAAATGTGTGATGACTTCTGACGGTTAAAATTTTTGTTTTGATTAGCAAATGGAACCCGGGTAGAGAGACCCTTGGCGGATGACGTTGAAAGTGTAGCGGCTGCTTTTACGCAAGGGACACCGCTTGTTGAGCCTCATCATCCGCGAATAATCAAGATGACGGGTGAAACAAGCCTTCTTCACCATGATGAATGAGTGGGTCGCATAATATGCCCGAACCAATCCTACTGTCCAACCATTCCCAAATTTAAATAATCCACCCCAAGAGCCCGTAATGCCATCGATTGTTGATCCTGTGAGGTGAGTAAACCACCGTGGACTTGATTAGGAAGCGCAATGAGGAGTTTAAGGCCATAGTTACCGATGATGCCGAAAGGGCCGAAGTTCGCTTGATAACACCATTAGAGTGTTTGATGAACTGTCATGCACACCGATGAATGTCTTAAGTGTGCTATATCCTTGTTGCGACTCACCTACTATTGGTGGAGGACCTTAATTTCCATAGTCCCAAAGGAACAAGTTACTTGGGATTTCTTCCAAACGAATTTCAAAGAAATACATTAGTCAACGGTTCATCGATCAAAAGCGTAAGGAATTCTTGGAGCTCAAGCAAGGTCGTATGACGATGATCTCGAATCCGAACATGAGTTTGTAAGACTTAGTCGGTATGCTCGGGAGTGTGTGGCTGATGAGGTTGCTATGTGCAAAAGATTTGAAGAGGGATTGAATGAAGAGTTAAAGCTACTGGTGGGTATTTTGGAGATAAAAGAATTTGTAACACTAGTTGAACGAGCCTGTAAGGCGGAAGAGCTCGGAAGGGAGAAGAGGAAGGCTGAATTTGAAGCTAGAGATTATCGTAAAAGATCGACGGACAAGGCTCTATTTTCGGCTGTAAAGAAGTTCAGAGAGGACACAAATAAGTCGAGGGCGACTGCGGGGATTTCCATTAGAGCACGACCATCGATGGACTCACGAGCTACTTCAGTAGCTAGTGTGGGAAATAATCGTCAAGAAAAGCCCGAATGCCCCCAATGTGGAAGACGACACATAGGTAAATGTTGGGGTAAGTCTGTTAATAGGGCCTGTTATGGATGCGGTTCGAAGGACCACTTCATTAGAGATTGCACGGAGCTAGATGAGAAGAATAAGATGCAAGGTGCAAGATCTAGTGGGACGACGGCTAGAGGTAGACCCCCGAGGATTTCAGGAGGTAGGGGTGGTAATCAGAGAGGGGTCTCTGATACGGTTGTTCGATCCGAGACTCGTGCTCTGCTAGAGCATATGCTATCCGCGACGAGAGGAGGCATCCTCCCCGATGTTATCACCGGTACTTTCACTCTCTTTGATACTAGTGTGATTGCATTGATTGACCCCGGCTCTACTCATTCATATGTATGTGAAACCTTAGCATCCAAAGAAGACTCTACCGTTGAGTCTATCGAGTTCGTAATTCGAGTGTCAAACCCTTTGGGTCAATACGTACTCGTTGATAAAGTGTGCAAGAGATGCCCCTAATAATTCGAGAATCCTATTTTCCTACCGATCGATACTTCTACCATTTGATGAATTCGATGTTATTCTTGGTATGGATTGGTGACAGTACATGATGCGTGGTGGACTGCAAAAGGAAAACCATTGATTTGAGGAGTGCAAATAATGAGGTAGTCCGAGTCGAGTCTACTAATTTAAGAGGAGTGCCGGCGATAATATCTTCTATGACCGCCGGAGATATGTGAAAAGGGTGTGAAACATACCTTGCGTATGTGTTTGAGAGTAAAGAGATGGAAAGGAAACTCGAATCGGTACCAGTGGTTTGTGAGTATTCGGATGTTTTTCCGAGGAGTTACCGGATTGCCACCGGTTCGAGAAGCGGAATTCGCATCGAAGTGGTACCGGTACTACGCCGATCTCAATAGCCCCGTATCGTATGGCATTAATGTAATTAAAGGAATTGAAGGTTCAATTGCAAGAATTGACGGATAGAGGTTTCGCCGACCGAGTTTTTCTCCATGGGGAGCACCAGTATTGTTTGTGAAGAAGAAGGATGGAACTATGAGATTGTGCATCGACTATCGCCGCTTGAATAAAGTGACGATAAAGAATAAATATCCGTTGCCACGAATTGACGATTTGTTTGATCAATTAAAGGGAGCCTCAGTGTTTTCAAAGATAGATTTGAGGTCGGGGTACTATCAGTTGAGGGTCCGAGAATCGGACATACCCAAAACTGCTTTTAGAACGAGGTACGGCCACTACGAATTCTTAGTGATGCCGTTTGGGCTCACTAATGCCCCTGCGGTATTTATGGATTTAATGAATAGAATTTTCAGGCCATACTTGGATCGGTTCGTAGTTGTATTTATCGATGACATTTTGGTCTATTCGAGAGATGAAACTGAACACGCTGAACACCTGAGGCTAGTGTTGCAAATTTTACGAGATAAGCAGTTATACGCAAAGTTCAGTAAATGTGAATTTTGGTTGAGAGAGGTTAGCTTTTTGGGGCACGTGGTGTCCGCATCGGGTGTCAGGGTGGACCCGAACAAAATTTCGGCCATAGTCGATTGGAAACCTCCAAGGAATGTTACCGAAGTTAGGAGCTTTTTGGGGCTTGCCGGATACTATCGACGATTTGTGAAAGGTTTTTCGATGATAGCTGCACCGATGATGAAACTACTCCAAAAAGATGTTAAGTTCGAGTGGTCGGAACGCTGTCAAGAAAGTTTCGATCGACTAAAAACCTGTTTAATCGAGGCCCCAGTACTAGTACAGCCGGAGTCTAGTAAAGAGTTTGTCATATACAGTGACGCATCCTTGTTTGGGTTAGGTTGTGTGTTGATGCAAGAAGGTCGAGTTGTGGCTTACGCGTCGAGACAACTAAAGCCGCATGAGAGAAACTATCCGACCCATGACCTTGAACTAGCAGCCATAGTGTTCGCCTTGAAAATATGGCGGCATTACTTGTTTGGAGAAAGGTGTCATATTTATTCGGACCACAAAAGTCTTAAATATTTGATGACTCAAAGAGATTTAAACCTGCGACAAAGACGTTGGCTTGAGTTGTTGAAAGACTATGAACTCATCATTGATTATCACCCGGGAAAGGCCAACGTGGTGGCCGATGCTTTAAGTTGCAAGGCACTGTTTGCTTTGAGAACGATGGATGCTCACCTATCCGTTTCACCCGATGAGGTGCTAGTAGTCGAATTAGAGGCCAAACTGTTATTGATTCATCAAATACTTGAATCTCAGAAGGTCGACGCTGAATTGGTCGCTAAACGAGTCGAATGTGTTTCGAATGAGGAATCGAAATTTCAGATTGACGACAATGATTGCTTGACGTTCAAGGGTCGATTATGTATTCCGAGGGATTCGAACTTGTTTCAAGATTCGGACGAGGCTCACGAGAGTCGAATGTCGGTCCACCCGGTAGTACTAAAATGTACAATGACCAAACGCCAATTTTGGTGGCCGGTATGAAACGAGACATTTCGAATTTGTTTCAAGGTGTCCGATATGTCAACAAGTGAAAGCGGAACATCAAGTGCCATCGGATTACTTGACCAATCATGATACCGAATGGAAATGGGATCGAGTGACAATGGATTTTGTATCCGGGTTACCAAAGTGTCGGCAGTAAGAAAGATGCGATTTGGGTTGTTGTGGATAGATCGACTAAGTCGGCTCACTTTATCCCGTCGCGCACGGATTTTTCGCTCGATAAGTTGGCGAGTTATACATCTCCCAAATTGTTCGATTGCATGGGGTACCTACTTCTATCGTGTCGGATAGAGACCCAAGATTTACGTCGCGATTTTGGAAGAAATTGCAAGAGGCTTTGGGTACCAAGCTGCATTTTAGCACTGCTTTTCATCCCCAAACCGATGGTCAATTCGAACGGATAATTCAAATACTCGAGGATATGTTGAGATGTTGCATCCTTGAGTTTAGTGGTTTATGGGAACGATATTTACCTTTGATTGAATTCGCTTACAATAACAGTTTTCAATCAAGTATTAAGATGGTGCCTTACGAGGCTTTATACGGTCGTAAATGCCGTACCCCATTATTCGGATGAACTTAGTGAAGGTAAAATCTTGAGGTTGATTTGATTAAGGATGCCGAGCGAAAGTTCGAGTAATTCGTGAAAGTTTGAAAGTCGCCGGATCGCCAAAAGTCGTATGCGGATTTGAGAAGAAAAGACATTGAATATCGTGTTAGGGACAAGGTATTTCTCAAAGTTTCACCCTGGAAGAAGGTGCTTAGATTTGGTCGTAAGGGCAAATTGAGTCCGAGGTTCATCGGTCCGTATGAAGTATCCGAACGAGTTGGACCAGTAGCGTACCGATTAATTTTACCCCGAGCTTGAAAGGATTCACAACGTTTTCCATGTCTCGATGCTGACGATATAGGTCGACTCGACACACGTAATCACTCCATCCGAGGTCGAGGTTCACCTAATTTGAGTTATGAAGAAGAGCGGTTCGCATTCGATGCGTGAAGTAAAAGAGTTGCTAATAAGAAAATCCCATTGGTGAAGGTGTTGTGGCATAAATACGAATTGAAGAAGCCACTTGGGAACTTGAGGACTCTATGAAAGAGCGATACCGAGCCTATTTACCTGTAAGATTTCCGGGACGAAAATTTCTTAAGTGGGGAGAGTTGTGACATCCCTAATTTAACCCTAGTCGGAAGTGGTTTCGGGACCACAAAACTGGGTCACAAAAACATTTAAATACCTTATTCCATGCCAAATATATGTGAAAATGCATGTGAATTTTAATTCTTTGATTTAGTTAAATTGAACGTGAATTGAAAGAAAAAGGACTCATGTGAAAGGATTTAAATATATGTGGCTAATTTTAAGAGGTTAGTAAAAGAATGAAGAAAAATAGATGGAGTTGCATGTCAAATAGTCCATTTCCTAAGGATAGTGGCCGCCATGACAAGATTATGGGCAAAGGAACATGTTTCCAACATGTTAGGTTAGTGGTGTATGTAGGAAGCCATAAAATAAAAGCTAGCATTAAAGAATTGAAAAAAAAATGATGAGCATGGATGCCCCCCCCCCCCATTTGCCGTGAATTGAACAAGAAAAACAAAAAAAAAAGTGCTCATCCTTTCTCAAATTTTTGTATTGTCGTGACTAAGGGAGAGGGGGGATTTGGAGAAGCTTGGCCATACTTGCAACTAGATTGAGGTATGTTTGATGTCATTCCTTAAGATTCATGCATGTTTTAGTTGTTAGTTTGAAACCTACCTAGCCCATGGCTTAGATTTCTTTGATATTTGATGGAGATGAAGTTCGGCCATGGAGGTTGTCTTTCTTGGTTGGTATTTTAATGTTGTTGTGACGAAGCATGAAGAGAAGTGAGATGAATGTTTAATAAAAGGAGATTTTTGTGCCATTGAGTTCTTGTTGTTATATGTGTATGTGCATGAGTATTTGGCCATGCTATAGAATTCATGTTGCAAAATAATTAATGCTTAATGTGATATATAATAGTACTTGTGAATGAGCTTGAGAGTATCTAAATTATTAGTTGGAGGTGCCGAATGTGGTCGTGGATGAATTTTAAAGAACAAAGAAATTTTGGGTGACTATAGGTTAAGGACATTCGGCCAAAGGCTTGTGTGCTAGCAAAGTCGGCCTAGATGGGGTAAATGTTAAGTGTTAAATGTTCATGAGATAAAATTTTGCGATTTGATGAATTAATGATGATAGTATAGTTGATGTCATGTATAAATATGTGGCAAGACGGTTAAACTAGTTAATTTATTGATTAAGCTCAAGAAGCTAGAGGTGGAGAATCAAGCAAAGGCAAAGGAAAGAACATCGAGTAGCCGAGTTGGAACCATTTTACCCAATACAAGGTAAGTCATTAAGCATATATTTGATATTGCTTAAATGATTGTAATATCTATGTAATTGTGTTTAATGAGATGAAATATATACAAATGTATGTGTATGAAAAGATGATATTGTTGAACGAAAAGAGATAGTGAAATGTGTAGGAAGTTTGCTTGGCACTAAGTGTGCGAGAAATAGATGTGTACGGTGATTTAGATTGGCCTTGAGTGTGCGAGCTTGTAATGTATGGCACTAAGTGTGCGAGTTTGGACTATATGGCACTATGTGTGCGGGCTTGAATCACATGGCACTATGTGTGCGTGATTGAGTATTAAGCACTATGTGTGCGAACTCTACACATATCTTCGATTGAATATTTATATGGAGGTGTGACTTTATCGAGATGAGTATGGACAGCGGAAAGAGTAAGTACCTTGAGTTCATGGCTAATAGATGCTATGTTCATGCTCGGGGTGGAGTTGGTAAGATTAAAATCTATGTGATGATTTCAATTGCATTACCGTAAATAAGGTATCGTGGAATAGATGAAAGTTCATTTGATTGCATGATTGGTTCGGAAATGAAATGATGTATGGAAATCGCTTCAAATATCCTATTGAATAGTATATGAAATGTAAATGTATGACTTGGTATGAGATTGATCCGAAAGGTCTAAGGAACTATGGTATAGTTCGGTATGGCTGGAACACTTGGCCTTGTTTCATTATTTCATTTTATGATAATTTTATTAATGGATGGTTGTGGAATGCTTATGACTTCTTGAGTTATAAACTCACTCGGTGTTTTCTTGTCACCCATTTTAGGTTTCTTGGACTGGTCTCCTTTTGGGTGCTCGGAACCGTCAACGAAGTCATCACACCGTGAGCAATTTTTGGTATTGTCTTCTTAGTCAACTTAGGAGAACATTTGGCATGTATGGGCTATTTTGTTTTGTTAAATTTTGGGTTGTAAACTTTAAGCCATGTGAAAATGGCCTATGTGGTCGTTTGAGTGGGATGCTAGAACCTATAGCCACGAGTCTTAGAAACCTTAATTTTGATAAGGTGGCCATAATTTGTGTCATGTATGATGGATGATTAGTAAGGCTAAGGAAGGATTCATGAAATTGGCATAGTTCATGCAGTAACTATTGCGGACAGCAGCAGTGATATGAGATCGAAAAATCACTAAAAATAGTAGAAGTGGAATTAATTGCTAAAAAAAAATTACGTACTCGAAGCTTGATGGGTCTATTTTCATATGGATGAAACGAAACGACCATATGAGCTGTATTTTAAGAGATATTCAAGATTTCGTGAGACAAGGCCAGAAAAGTTTCTGGATTCTATGTTTCGACTTTGAAAATTTACCATAAATTATCCAGAAACAATTAGAAGTCATGCCTTATATGCATAGATTCCCCTTTGAGTCTAGTTTCATTAGAAACAAATGGAATGAGCATTGGAGCTCTGTACGAGATGATATCCAGGTCGTAACGCGCAAAGGTCAGTGTAGTCGAACCCCGAAATAGGGGTAACTTTAACTAATAAACTGTACCAATTGGCCCGACCAAAAATTTTAGAAATAAATCCACGGATGGATATATGAGTCGAAATTCGGGGAAAATTTATAGAACTGGTTTTCGAGTTCTGGAACTCGAGATATGATTTTTAAGGTGACAGGGACGCAGTTTGCCAGTTGGACTAGAAATGTGAAAAATAGTCTGTGTGACACATGAGAGTTGGTCTGAGAACCCCTCGTGTCCGACTCCGGCGACGGTATCGGGAACGGGGTGCTACAAACAGTCTGGTACATGTAGTAGCCTGCACTTAGTACTACACACGTGATTACAGTTTTTGGGTACGCATAATAGCCTGCACTTAGTACTACACATGCGACCTCACAATAGCTCATTCGTATCGTTTTTATTCCGAAGGTTCAATCGGGAAATTCCTCACTTTTCAACATTTTACTAAATTTTCCGTAATCAATTTAAATTGATAATTTACATCAAATAACCATTTGATAGGCAGCCACATTTCATATGATATCAAAATATAATAACATAAAAAGAATCGATAGATTATATATATACGAATTTACTCGAAGTGTCGATCTCACTATCTATAGTACCAATTTTCCATTCATAGTATATTAAGACACAACTCAAATATTTAATCAGCTTTTAAGAATTTACATAACATATATCACATATTTCATATATCACTTGTCATGTATCTTCATTTTCTTGCATTTCATGTAACATTCTTTCATGTCATATTTCCACATCATAAACACCATTCCATCAACTTTTCCAATAAATTAAATCATAAAATATATGCAATAATAGTAAGAAATATAATTCAAACTTAACATTGCATTATTATTATCATACGAACTTACCTCGATCCAGAAATAGCAATTTACCATTTTAGTCCATAACCTTGTATTTTCCCGATTTAAGCCTGAATCTCGATTTCCTTCATCTATAATATCACATTTAGCCTAATAATTAGTCACACTATTCATATGTGTCCAAAAATCATATTTTTAAAAATTTTCATTTTGACCCCTAAACTTTTGCATATTTGCACTTTTTCCCAAGGTTCAGAAATTAAACTTCATCCTATTTTCTTATGTTTTATGACATGCTGATCATTTCTCCCTTCTATGGCAACATCAAATTCTCACTCTAACATTTACTTATGACTATTAGGTATTTTTACCGATTAAGCTCTTTTGCTCGTTTTCACTTAAAACCGAGTAGCACAAGTTGTCTAAAATAATTTAAAACCTAATATTATATCATAAAACACCAAAATACACAAATTTCACCTATGGGTATTTTTTCAAATATGAACCCTAGGTTGAATTATTGCTAGCATAAGCTAAATCAAGTTACTGGAACTCCAAAAACGTAAAAATCATTAAAAACGAGGCTAGAATGGACTTACAATCGAGCTTGGAAGCTTGGAAACCCTAGCCATGGAGTCTCCCTTGGAATACACGTCCATGGTGAAGAAGATGAGCAAAATTGGCTTTTAATTTTGTATTTTAATTCATTTTACCCCTAAATGACCAAAATGCCCTTACTACTAAACTTTCCAAAAATTCCATTCATGTCCAATATTTGTCCATAAACTTTGAAATTGGTCAAATTACTATTTAAGACCTCCTACTTAATATTTCAAAGAAATTTCATACTAGAGACTTCTAGAATGCAAGTTTTGCAACTTATTCAATTTAGTCCCTAACTTCAAATTAAGCACTTTATGCATAGAATTTCTTCACGAAATTTTCACACAATCATGAAATCATATCATAGACCTCAAAATAATCATAAAATAATTATTTCTATCTCGGATTTGTGGTCACGAAACCACTATTTCAATTAGGCCTTAATTCAGGATATTACATGTAAAAACTTCTAAAGTTTTCGATTTAGTCCTAGACCACTCCCAAAGCATGTTTAGGGCCTTGTAGGCTTGTATTAGGGACTTTATGATTAATTGCAAATGGTTTTAATTTCGACGGAAATTTTATTGCTCGAAATTGTATGATTGTTCGTGTGGTAAGTCAAGTAATGCCTCAGGCCCTGTTCTGGCGTTGAATACGGGTAAGGGGTGTTACATTAAGGGTGTTATAACACGAATCTCCAATCACACCAAATGACTCAGAGGGTGGAACATATTCCGTAAGTGAAGCATATAACTAACACTCTCCTTATTTCCCCTCATATGTCCCGTTGAATGGAGGTTAGCTCACATTCCCTTATCCCTCTAACATGTCCCAGGGCCTCAAAGCCCAAAATCGCTATATATATAGGTGAGTACTCAAAAATCTATGGCATGTCAACTATATCCAATGGTTTCAAGATCACAAGGCCAAAATATCTGAAACAAACACATATCACTTACCGATTATCTGTGCACTAGCACTGCATATTTTCATTTTTAGCAAAACATTGTCACTAACATTTAACATATACATAACATGTATACATTTGCACTTTCACAACAATTATCACAACCACATATCACATGTTATAACATCTCATCCCAATTCACATATTCACATTCACATAAGCACATAATTTACAAGATAAACATAGGTATGAGAAAGTTTACACTCAGAATTTAGAGTAGGGGTTTATGCTACTGCTAAGTTCCTAAATAACACATGACTAGTGTCTACGAGCAACGATTCCAAACACTCACTAATGCGCTTTCACCGAGAAGCCGAAAGCTCAATTAGCCTTTACTAACTCATAGATGGTCCTAGGGAATCCGGAACTTCAACTTAATAAATTCACACAACAATACATTCAAAAATCAGCCAAAGACTCACCACAAGCAATCAAAAACATATGCCTAAACTAAGTTCTCATGTAACCGAAAGCTTTAACATAATAAACTTTAAATTCGAATATCTAGGTTTATACTCAGTCTTTTTGTCTAAAACTAATTTTGTTCATCTTATAATTCACCTACGACTAATTCTCAACATTTAAACTATAATAAATACTCAATTTATAATATCGACTTTTTCAACATGTTCTATGGCTATTTTTTGAAAATTCATTAAACTCAAGAAATTTTTATCTAAACTTCAAAACAAGTTTTGGAAACCTCTTAATCATGTCAAAACTAATTGAAAAACACTTCAAAATCATGTTTTTACTCAAAATCCCAAAATTCACGATTAACGACTCTAATTTTGGCTTTTAATCAAAACATAGGATTCCATGGCTAATAATTTAGTTTTAAAGACTAATTAACATTAAAAAATAATGGGTAGACGAATGGTTACCTTTGATGGGAGAAAAACAAATATTTGTCGAAAACCCAAAAAACTCACATGTGAAGAAGATGATGAAATCTATAGAGTTTTAGGATGTTTTCTTGATGATTTATTAAGGTTTAATACTTGGGAAATGATGGGAGAAAAAAAGAGTGAAGATTTAACAAAGAAAATTGAGGATCAAAGGTTGGAAGAGCAAGGGGCGGCACTAAGAAGTAAAAATGAAGAAATAACGTGAAAAATGTAGGTGGGGTGATTTTTAGGTTCAATTTTAAAAATTGGTAAAACTGCAACATAAATGCTCACAATTTTGTCTCTGTTTATAAATTAGTCCTTTTTTTTCTAAAATTAAAGGTTTCCAAAATACTTTTTCAAAAATTGATTTAATTTCCTAAAATCCATAGTAAAAAAATTTATCGAAACACCAAGTCACAAAATTCCGAACACTCTAAGGCTAAAAAATCTAAAATACCCCTAAAACTCCTAAGCCTTATTTTGGGGTGTTACAATTCAAACTACTAGTTCTTGAGCACCTAGTGGTATTGATAACATTGGAGGAGATGCATATATGCAAGAATTTGCTGCTCAATTTATGAAGCAAGATAAGAGTCAGAGTTATGAAAAATCATATTCGGAAAAATACTTGGAAGCTTCTAATGTACCACTTTGTGATGATTTTGATATCCTCACCTGGTGGAAGATAAATGGAAGCCCATATCCAATTCTTCAATAAATAGATAGGGATATTTTAAGCATTCTTGTTTTTACAATCCCTTCGAAGTCTGCTTTCAGCACTAGTGGTCAACTACTTGACCCTTATTATAGTCGACTTCTATCGAAAACTATTAAGGCTTTGATGTGTGCTCAAAGTTAGATTTGGGCTGACTTTGAAAGTAGTTTATGATATTTTTTATTTTGAATTTATTTATAAAATAGTAACATATCATTTTTTTACATTGAATTTATTTGTCAAATAAAAGTGTAAGTTACTTATAAAGATGCTTACATATGCAAGTTTAGGTGAAGTTAGAGAGATACAATGCTCACAATTGATAAAAGAATTAGAAGATGAATGTGATACAGAAGCAACATGAGTGACAAGTATTGATTGATTTTTGGAATTTTTACACTTGTGTTGCATTTGAAGACATTTATGATGTATTTGAGACATTGTTTGTATTTGGATATGTAAGGACTTTATTTTCTGAATTTTTTAAACTTGTGTTGAAGTTATATTCTATTTACCAATTAAAGAGTTGCAACGATTCTTTTTTTAATGGTGACAATTGAAATAATGTCACATATGTGGTGGGAGTCCTGAGGACAAGTATTTCATACTTCTTTCATAAAAAAATTGGTTTATATTTATTTAACTAGTACTTATAAATATATTATATGAAGTGAGTCGTGGGGAGGGTATAACGAGGATTAGGTGGGTTTGGGGACCCACGTGGGTGGTCGGGTGGGGATGGTTTTGGGTTTTGTATTTGCAGCAGGTCGCGAGGCGGGGATGGGGATAAAAATTCTTAGTAGGGATGGGTGTGGAGGGAGCATCCCCGTACCCGCCCCGCCTCGCCCAATTAACATCCCTATCTATATATGCCCATATCTCACATCTCACATCGCTTAAAAAATTAAGGGAAATGAGACTTGGGCACTATATAAATATCTATTTTGTAAGTTTTATTTTTACATTAATAAGTGACACCAAAAAATAAAAAAATTTATTTATGCTGTCACTTTTAGTGCTGATGTTTCCATCTGGAAACGTTTTTTCTGCAAATCATCTGGAAATGCTTTGAGAAAATATTTTTTTAAATTTCACCTATAAATTAATTATTTTGGAAATGCTTTGAGAAAATATTTTTTTAAATTTCACCTATAAATTAATTATTTCAGAAAATGATTTAATTTGATAAATTTGAAAAATTTTCAACATTTATCGGTAATTTAGTCCTGAGAGGCTTCATCATTGCAGAGAAGGAAGTGTAGTTTACAGACACGCCGCAGTCTCTGGTGATCCAAGTAACCGGAATCTGTCTGTCAATATTTGATAGTCCAACAAAAAACTTTGGAAACCAGGAAAACACAAATGTGGGCATCTCAACAGGGTGTTTATTCCATTCCTTCGAACTGCAACTAATAATAGTTCTAACATCCGAATTTAAATAGTATTTGAATTTGTAAAAAGTAAATTAAATATTCACAATTTAATTTATCATCTCTAATAAATTATATATATTATTATGGATAATATGTAGATTACAATTGAAACTCGGATTAGATATTTTGATCCTAGATTGATCTAATATGACTCAAATTAAAAAATAAAATATTTTATTTAAAATTAATTAGAATAAGTATATATTAAATAGTTTATAATATATCAACAACAAAAATAAATTAGATTAAATCAAGCAAATCGTTTAAAATCAAGTCATGACCAATCCATCCTATTAACAGGGCTAAAGGGATGTCGAGTTAAAATTATTAGTCACCTTTTACTTTTGCCTCCAATTGCATTGTTAAATGTTAATACAGGTGTTACAAGTCTAGTAGAATCTGAATTGATTTTATGAATGGTATTAAAAAAATTATGTTTATTTAATATTGATCTAAAATTAAATATTTTAAAGTTTATTCATTTATATTATTATTTAAATTTTTGATTGAATTAGTGTTATTAATTAATCGAATATTAATTTAATTGTAAAATATTAAGAATCCATTCTTCTTACAAAGTATCAATTATTATAATGAAAATATCTTTGTTGTTTTATATTTTTATATAAAATTTATAAAACTAGAATAAGCCTTGAAAAGTGCCCAAATATGATGGGATTTGAACATTAGATACCATAATTTTAAAGCTTCACATAATCATTTAAACAAAGTTCTTGTTTATGTTTATATAAAAATAGTTTTTACTTAAAATCTTTTTACTCATGTCATGGTTGTATCATAATATAGTATTTACAAATGATTGACATAAACTTGACCATATTTTCTTTCTTATAAAAATTTGTACTATTTCTACATATTTTCCCTCGTATGTATCTATTAATAATTAACCTAAACTAAGTTCGGACATTAAATATGGTAGTCGATCTCGGTTTATATTTTAAGCTAAACTTTTTTTACCTAAAATCAATTTAAATCCTAATATTTAAATTTGGATGAATAATTGGACTTTTAAACATGTAAATTATGATTTTATTAGGTTGTAATCAAAGTAAACAGCATGGTGAAAGGATTTTTGTTGGATTGGAAGTCCGAGTTTCAATTGCAATTTTTATAAGATTGATATCATAACAAAAATGTTTAAATTGGGGACATTGATGAGACATATGGGCAATTAAAGTGGTAAATTGTTTCATGCAAATGGCAAATTAAAGTTAAGGAAGATGAAATGGACCTCTCACCTATTTGACCTTACTTTTTGCAAGTATATATATTTATGTTTTGAGAAAAGTGAGTTTATGTCTCATAGCTGTTTTAGTTTAATTTGTTAATTTATGCTTAATCATCACAACTTTTGCTGCAAAATTAACATTATAGAAGTTGACCCCTTTATTTATTTTCTTTGCTTTCGTTTTGTTAATCATTTTGTTTGGAAGAACTTCTAAAACAGTATTCTTTTACTTTGTTAATTATTTTGTGTTCTCTAAATGATGAGCTGGTAGCGTTTGAGTCACGCCACATAAACCACCAAAAGAAGAAGAAGAAATATCTTTAAAGATAAGTTCTATTGCGATTGATATTGGATTTCAGAAATATTTTTCATATTTATCTTTGTATATCTTTTTATATTAATCTAGAAATGATCACTGCAGAAAATGGTGATAGTGTACTAAACTAAGAATTGCAGTTCTTTCAGCCATTATTACCATTATATGTGGTCCAGCTTTTTAGTCTACATCCACTGTCCAAAAATGTATAATGATCGCTGCATGATAAAGCTATAAAACCCTCGCAAAAAAAGATTGTGTACAGATTCTTTTATTTAATTCTAATTAAGAATATTTAATTCATTAACTGTTAAATAATCTTCTATCGATATAATCATAAGTTAACTCAAACTAAATATTAATAACAAATAAAATTTGGAGCAATAACCCATGGTTTCAACTTCTAAAATGAGTTCAAAGAAGAGTTCAAAATATAAGCCTTCCACTATTGCAATTAGGCATAGAATAGAGAGGTTGGGTATAAACTGGAAAGGCAAAGCAAGCAAATTATTAAAAAATTTGATTACCACTAACATGGCAGAGAATGCTGTGAAGAGGAATGGACCTACAAACTTCATGAGATGCACGTTGAGGAATAGCCCCACAAGTGAATTAAAAAAAGAAACAAAGACCTGTTATCATCATTACCAAACAAAACAAAACACAAAAAAGCAAAAAAAAAAAAAAAGTGATGGAGGAAAAGCAAATAAATCCCATGGCCCAAACCAATAGAACTTTGGTTCATCAAACAGACAAAGGCCTAATGGTTGCTTTCTTCCCTTCTTCTTAAAGATTCTTATAATCATTTTGTGTGTGGTTTATTACCTTAGTAGCTATATTCAGGAGATGGGCAGATCGGGCACTAGGTTGCCAAGCTTTTGCCTCAATAGGATTAGGCCTCATGTTAGAGTTCGGTCCCCTCCAATACAAGCCAAGGCCAATTTGAATTCAGCTACAACTGATCACAAGCATGAGAATAATTGCAAACTTGAAGAAGAAAAACCCAGCCATGGAGAAAAGAAACCTGATTTTGTTATGGGTAGGAAGATCATGATCGTGGTTGATTCCAGCATTGAAGCCAGGGGAGCTTTACAATGGGCACTCTCTCACACTGTCCAGTGCCATGACACAGTTATTCTTCTCTATGTCACAAAGCCCTCAAAACAAGGTTTGCAGCTCTTTGTTTTCATGTCCTTTATCCTGAAAAAACCAAAGCTTTTGATTAATGGCTGAAAATATTTTTATTCAGTTCCAGTTACAAATGATGAGTCCAACGAGAACAGGGCTTATGAACCGATTTCCACCTTGAAAACCATGTGCAAGCAAAAGAGACCAGAGGTGGGTTAACATGTCTAATTATAATGTCATTTTTTTCTTGGTCCTTGAGGCAGCTATGTGAATTGACACACATCTTTGAAATTAAAAGTTCAACCACTTTTTATCTGACAGGTAGAAGTTGAGGTAGCAGTGGTGGAGGGGAAAGAGAAAGGTCCAACAATAGTAGAAGAGGCCAAAAAGCAAGGAGCGGCGCTTCTGGTTTTGGGGCGAAAAAAGAAGTCCATGACATGGCGGCTCATCATGATGTGGGCGGGGAACCGGATTACTGGTGGAGTTGTAGAGTACTGTATCCAAAATGCTAGTTGCATGGCAGTTGCAGTAAGAAGAAAAAGCAAAAAACTTGGAGGTTATTTGATCACCACTAAGCGGCACAAGGACTTTTGGCTCTTGGCCTAAATCAAACATCATCATCATTGAATATATGTAATTGTATTCTTTAATCTAGTGTTGTTGTTTGTAAATATAATACTAGTAAAGTATATTGAGAAAAAAAAATGTGGGGTTTGGTGTGTGGATGAAAAAAGTGTGTTGTGTGTTTATTGATGGACATGGAAATTGTGGGGCCAAGGGAAACACAGTTGGGTCCCAAGTTAATCCCTTTAGGATCTTTACTGGATGCTACAATGGCCTAAAAGAAGCACATGGTTGTTGCAGTGGAGATGCTGGGTTTGATCCGCTTTGCTGAAGCTGCAAAACACTCTTATGCAATTGTTGTAAATTTACAACAAATTTAGCCTCTGAAAATTGGTTTTCTGCTTGAAATTTTATCAGTTGGTTTACAAATAAATTCTTTCAATCTGATTATAAAACAGGGGGACAATCTTTTATTGAAATAGTGAGTAGTTGTGACCCCATTAGTCATATATGCTTCAAATGCACTTCAACATTAAGCATCAAGTACTTCATCGTCAAAGCAAGATTCCCACACCATTTAGGTCCCTGTCTACAACAAAGAGACCATATTGCCATACAAAAAATGAAAATAGGGATGAAGATTGAGGAAATCAATGGATGCAAAGGCAAAGAATTAGTAAAAGTTTTTCCTTTCAGGTTTTTTAAAAGGATTTCAGAAACATGGTTGTGTCATGTTGTTTAGTGGGTTAATTTATCCACTGTATTAAAGTAAAGAAAAGGAGAATATCTGTACCAATTAGTAGACCTCATGGTTCATGGACATGTGGTGGGGCAAAAAGTAAAATTTTTTTTTTGAACAGTAATCAATTTGCAGACAAAAGTAACATAGAGAGAGAGAGAGAGAGAGAGAGAGAGAGAGAGAGAGAGTTAACGCCAGCTGAAGGAGGTATTCACTTTCACTGCCATTTTCACTAGGTGCTTGGCCTCCTCAGAAGTCTAATTTGGATCTAGATGTGCTAGAGGAGGGCAGGGAGAGCATTAATAGGTTATAATCGATTTAATCCGTACATTCATTTAGATTGTTTTCGTTTAAAACGATTTCGGCGATCAAATTATAATTTTCTATTTTTTATTATTAAATCTCATAATCAAATTCATCCTACTTAATTTTAAATTATTTATATTTTAAGCTTAACCCTTAAAAGTATGCCATATTTTTCATTTTGATCTTTAAAGTTTTTTTTTTTGCCCACTTCAGTCCTTTGAGCGTTAATAAAAATTGTCCAGCCAATCGATATATTGTCATGTGTCATATAATAACGTCATTATGATATTATCACCTTAAAATATTTAAAATTATAAAAAATATAAAAATGAAAAAATATTTTAAAATTAATAATTTTTAAAAATATAAAATAGAAAAAAACATTACAAAATATTAAATTTACTAAAAATTTAAAAATATATATTAAAATTAGGAAAGATATTAGCTACCATAATTATTTTATAATTCAATAAATCGGAATTTAAAATTAGGAATTTAAAATTAGTAAATATTTTAAGTGATAAATTTAGATATTTTTTTCAAATTATTTAAATAATTAGAAATAATGTTATTTCAATTAATTAATAATTCAATCAATTGTTGTTCTTACAAATTTGGTGTTTCATTTCAAAAAACAAGAGAAAAAACAAATGCATTAATACTAATATCTAAGTGTAGGTAGACGAAATGATAATATTTTCACGAGCCAATGAACTAATTTCAGTTCTTGCTATGATCAGCCACTACGTGCAACACAAAGCCATTATTAATCTCTCAAAAACGTTGGAACTCAATCGAAATTTCAGTTAAAATAAAGTCATCATATATGGTTTCATTGCAAATATTGAAATAATATTATTTTTATTATTTAATGAAAATATCATCCAAATTTATGGCATAAAATATATCAATTACAAATTTCAGTTAATTAAATTATAAAACAATTATCATAGATGATATCTTTTAAAAAGACAATGATATCATGTTTAATCTCTAGTAAATCTGATTTATAAAATTTTAAAAATATTAATGTTTATAATTATTTTAAAAAAATTTAGTAAATTTTAAATATTTTTATAATGCTTTTAACTTTTCCTAATTTTTATAATTTTAAATTTGTTTTAAATTCTTAAATATTTTTTTGTAATTTTTACAATTCTTGTATATTTATAATTTTTAAATACTCTTTGTATTTAATTTTTGTATTTTTTGTAATTTTTAAAGATTTTAAGGTTTTTTGGGTGATAACGTTACGGTGATGTCATTGTATGCCACATGGCAACATATGATTGGTTGATCAATATTTTTTAACGTCCAAAGAATTGAACCGGGAACGCCTGATAACTTAGGGACTAAACTAGAAACGTTTGATAGCATTAATGACTGAAGTAAGTCAAAAAGTGAATTTTAAAGACCAAAATGAAAAAACAATATACTTGAAATCATTAAACCTATATTTTATAAATATTATATTAAATTAAGTCCAATACTCCAAACCTAATAAAATTAAATGGGTTATATAAAAAGAACCCTATTAATTTAACCCCGTAAATTAAAACTCCAAACCTAGTTAAAAACAAAATATATAAAAAAAAACACCTTAAACTAAAACATAACTCTGTTAATAAGCTAAATATAGGAGGAGAGAGGTGCATGGGAACTACCCATATTTTGTTGAGATGCTTGAAAATGATGAGGCTAAGAAAGAGATATTAGAAAGGGTATGGATAAGGGGATAGAGGCAAAGGGCTTGTTTGCTGTGTTGAGTAATGTGGTACTACCTCTTGAATTTAATAATCTTAACCTTAAAAGGAATTTAGATGAATGTATTAGAGAAGATGATGAAGAGTTCTCTCGAGGCAAAAGACAGTGTTTAGGTGAGTTAAGTCTAAATTTTGAAAGGGCAGGTGCTTCTATAAGATTGGGTAAGGGTAGTAAAAGGGTATTAGGAAGAAATGGTGTTAAATGGAGAAAGGATAGAGGTAAGGTATACTGTGATAATCTTCTAGTGGAAGTACCTGTTTTGTTGGGAAGAGATTTCAACAACAATGCTAATGGGTTTGGTGGCTGCCCTAATCCAACCACCCAGCAGCCATGAGACTTATGGTATGAAACTGTTAGGGTTTAGGATTAGCCTTGACAGTGAAGGTGTTCAAGGAGAATATCTATAAATTTGATCTGAATTTTATTTGTTTACTGGAAACAAAGAATAAGAAAGAAAAAGCGGAGTTTGTAAGAAAGTTAAAATTCAGTGAAGGATTTGCAATGGATCTTGAGGGTTTGCATGGGGGAATAGCTTTTTGGTGGAAGGACGACTAGTTGGTGAATATTTTGGAAAGTTCAAATAATGCAGTTGACACTACAGTGTGTAATGGGGATTATAAGGCCATGGTAAGGATTTTTTGGGTTTATAGGGCCCTTATCTTTGAGGATTGAATGGTAATATGAGAACATGTAAAGCAAAAATGTGTGACAGGTAATATGGCTTGGTTGTGTGTTGGGGACTTTAATGACATTAGGGGAGGCATGAAAAGGAAGGGGGGAGGCCTAAGTAAAAAAAGAAGATGGAATGTTTCAATGAAATGATTCAAGAATGTCAGCTAAATGAGATAAATTTTAAGGGTTTGAAATTTACATAGATGGGAGTAAGGAGAACTGCTTGGTTAAAGAGAGGCTAGACAGAGCATTGGTGAATTTTAGGTGGATGGAAATCTTTCCTAATAGCCTCGAATTCAATCTTCTTACTATAGGGTCGAATCACTCTCCTTTGATGTTGTTTTCTAATTTTAATGATAAGAAGTTTCCTAAGAGATTCAAATTTGAAGCTAATTTGTTGCAAGTGGATGGTTTTAAAGCAATGTTAAAAAATTGTTGGCAACATGTGGATCAAAGGTTTAGGGATCTGAAACTGGCACAAAAGTTAAACAAGAGCGGGAAGGTATTGAGTGAGTAAAGTAGGAAGAAAGTAAGGAATAATAGAATTATTATTGAGGAATGAAAGGAAGAGTTGAAGAAACTTCAAGATGAAGATGGTGTTGAAAGGGATATTCTTAAGCTTAGAGAGTTAAAAGAGGGGATTCGAATTGCTTGGGAAAAGGAAGAAATGTACTATTTTCAAAGGGCTAGGAGGAATTGGTAACAATTTGGGGATAGAAACTCTAAGTTTTTTTCATCTTGCAACAGATCAGAGAAGAAGTGTGAATAAAATATTGAGGCTTAAGGTTGGAGACATGTGGTTGGAGGATGAGAAAGAGATCACTGATGCCTTTACTTAGTTGTAACACCCATTACCCGTGTTTGACGCTGGGACAAGATACGAGGCATTACCGGACTTAAACATACACATACATGTAAAATTGGGCCATAAAATTTTAAGCAATTCAAAAACATTCAAACACAGACATAAAGTCCTTTCTACGGGCCTACGAGGCCCAAAACACACATCGGGGGTGGTTCGGGACTAAACTAAGAACTTACAAATTTTTTACAATACTTAGAAAATTTTCTAGTTTTGGATAGTCACATGCCCGTGTGGGTATGCCGTGTAACATCCCGAATTAGGGCCTAGCCCAAACAGTGGTTTCGAGACCACAAATTTGAGATAAAAATAATTATTTTATAATTCTTATGAGGTTTATGTTATGAATGCATGCTTGTGTGAAAGTTTCATGAAGAAGTTTTATGCATAAAATGTCTAATTGCATTTTAGGGACAAAATTGACTAAAGTGCAAAACTCATATTCTAGAAGCTTTAAGCATGGAATTGCATTATATATTGAATTAGAGGGTCCTAATTAGCAATTTAACCAATTTCTATAATTTTGGACAAAAATAGACATGCATAGGAAAAATGTGAAAGAAAAACCCTAAGGGCATTTTGGTCATTTGGTAATTAAAAGAATAAAAAGGGGAAAATAAGTCAAAATTGGTGCCCATCTTCTTCCTTCATTGCTGAATTTTGCAAGACACCATAGCTAGGGTTTGTTCAACATTTTCAAGCTTGATTGTAAGTGCATCCTAGCCCCGTTTTTAATGTTCTTTGCATTTTTTAAGTCCTTGAAGCATGATCTACCCATTTCTGGCTATATTTTGAGCTAGGGGTCATGTATAAAATTTGACCCATGTGTAACATGCATGTATTTTGATGACTAATGAAGGAATATGAATGTTTAATACATGATAAACATCTTTTACTAGGTGATTTTTAGTGAAAACATCTAAACAAGGGACTTGTTTGTAAAAGTGTAAAAGAGAATAGTAATAACCGGGAATAAGTGAAAATATGGGCTAATATAAGCTTAGTAAAGGCTCAACTAGGCTTGGGTAACCAAGAAAGTCCATGCATTTCATTTTACGAGTATAGGGACCAAAGTGTAAATATGTAAAAGTTTAGGGGTCAAAATGTAAAATTTCAAAAGTATGATTTATGGACCCATTTGAACAATGTTAATAATAAATAAGTTAAATTTGACATTATAGATCAGGAAAAACGTGAATCGGGACTTGATCGAGGAAAGAATAAAGTATATGACAATTAGGCTTAATTATCATCATTTTGTATCGAGGTAAGTACAAATGCTAATAATGTGGTGTTGTAGTATATTTTAATGCTTTAATATATTGTAACAAATGTTTTGTTGTAATTATGAGTTATATGCTTGCCGATTGTTATGAAAGCATGAATGTTATTATGGTCGTTATCCACGACGTTACGAGCAAGTACGATGGAGATACTATATGCAAGTGAGGAAAAATCCCGTTTGAACCTTAGAAATAGTTTAGGATACAAGTGACATGTCACTAGGAACTAAGAAGTCTAAACTCATTGAGTGGTCTGGATTCATGAGATATGTGGCATCCGAGCTCGTTGAAAGGTCCGAGTTCATCATGGATACGAGTATCTGAGCTCGTTGAGAGGTCTGAGTTCATAATAGATGTGATTCATGTAACATCCGAGCTCGTTGAGAGGTCCGAGTTTATTATGGATGTGTTACATGTTATGTGGTAGCCTCGGCTACATTTGTAAATGTGGTACTTATATGCAAGGTTTTCGCGTATCCAATAGTATTCTGAGTGTTCAACGGGTAATGTAATGAATGTAATGAGAGTCCTGAGGAGGACATATGCAAGAGGTATGGTTATGGATACTTTACAATGAGTACAAGTATATATGCTAAATCTATGAGTAATGCCTTAAAAAAGATCGATTTACGATGAGCAAGTATATATGTGCTTATGATGAGTAAGCAAAAAGGTTTGAATGCTGAATAGTCTTTATGTATATGTTGTTATGTTTCTGCATGTTGATTCCTTACTACCATTTCATATTATTTGTATGTAGACTTACTAACCTTTAATTCTTACTCCCCTCTCTTTCCACCCTTTGTAGTTCTGCCAAGCTAGCTCGGGGATCAGAAGCT
The DNA here is from genome assembly GCF_025698485.1 of Gossypium arboreum. Taxonomy (NCBI): domain Eukaryota; kingdom Viridiplantae; phylum Streptophyta; class Magnoliopsida; order Malvales; family Malvaceae; genus Gossypium; species Gossypium arboreum. The sequence goes on from NC_069082.1 coordinate 35,194,580, forward strand.
GTCGGAGTATTCGATCACACTATCAAAAGACTATTGGGTATAGTGAAATTGTTATTTTTAGGTATGGCATGTATAAGGAACTTGGTCATTTTGTGATATGTGTCATGCTATTTGGTCAAATTGTGAAGGCCTATGATAATGGTAATTCATTTTGTATTGGCCATGTGATATGCTCATATTTGATCATTTGGGTTGTAATTTAATTACCCAAACATGCATGCACAAGTGTTTTTATGGTAGGATATGTTATTGCTTTGTGAGTGCATGATAATGATGTGATATGTTGTTGATCGATGAATATATGGTAAAGTATGAATCTGGTGCTAAAGGATAAGGGGTGACCTAATAGCTTAAAATGGCTATATGCATGAATGCTAAATTTAAGTTATGGTAAGAAGTTTAATAATGCATGAAATTGGTGGGGAATGCCTTTAAATGGTACAGCAAATGAATGTGAAATAGAATGACATTATGAAGATGTGAAAGTGCCATGGTGGAGAATATTTGAGTGCCTAAATATGTCATGTTGCATGTTATAAAGTATGTTTGAATGTATGGGTGATTGTGGGTGACTATTGGCTTGGAAAATACCCTTTAAATGGTCCACACGGGTAGACACATGGGCATGTGTCTAGACCGTGTGTAACACACGACCTACCCTATGGGAATGTTGAATAGCCGTGTGTCCCCTGCACCTAAAATTTCTAAGTCAGTATGCATGGTAGTAAACATACAGGTAGAGATACAATCGTGTGTCTCAACTATGTAGAGGACATGGTCTAGCACACGAGTGTGTGCCTTGGCCGTATGCCCCTAAATAAGCAATGATGTCATAAACAAAATGTCCAGTTTTTGGACACAGGCAATGACACGGGCATGTCTAGGCCGTGTGAAGGACACGGGCCAGTGACACAGACGTGCGCTCGGCTGTGCAAAAACCTCTGTAGGTTCGAAATGAAAAATAAATTCTAGAAATTCCACACGGGTATGGGACATGGGCGTGTCCCATAGCACACGGGCGTGTGTATTACCTCCATACGGGCGTGTGAGGCTTAAACCTAGAAATTTTTCTTAGATTTTTTTTTTTAAGTTTTGATTTAGTTACAGATTGCTTTTAATGAATGTTTTGGACCTCGTAGGTCCTTAATAAGGATAATATGATTTTTTTTGATTGGTTCTAATTTGGAATGAAATTTTATGATTCGTATTTTACGGATATGCCCTGTTTTTGTACGGTAATGCTTGTACCTTGTCCTGGTCTCGGGTACAGGTAAGGGGTGTTACATTTAGTGGTATCATAGCTATGGTTTAGTCGATTCTCGGACTAACCTAGTTTATTTGAGTCTAGCTATACATGCCGTACATATATATATATATTAGCAATGATAGTGTGACGACTCCTGAGAATATTAAAATGTGTTTTTATATGGCAAATGGATCCTGTGACAGCCTTAAATTGACCCTAGTCGGAAAATGGTTTTGGGACCACTAAACCGAGACATAAAAATAATTGACCGTTATAGTTGATGCTCAATATATGTACATATACATGTGTGAAAATTTCACGTTTGGATTTTGTTAATTGTAAGTGAATTTTATCAAATAGGACTTATGTGAGAAAATCTAGAAATGTGCTAGGCAATTGTAAAGTGGGCTATTAATGCATAATGTGAAAATGATGGGTTGGCATGTCAATTTACCCAAAAGTTAAGCATGATGGCCGGCCATGCTAAGAGTGGAAACATGTTGCAAACATGTTTAGTTAGTGGTTATGTTAGAAAGAATAAAATAATGAAAAAGGAATAGGATGAAAACAAAGAAAAGAAAAAAAAAAGTGTCCATCCTTTCATTTCTTTGCTTGGCCGAATGTCCTAAGAAGAAGGGGGGGAAGAGCTTGAGAAAATCAGCCATGGTAGTTGCTAGACCAAGGTATGTTTGATGTTGTCCATGAGATTCATGCATGTTTTAGTTGTTAGTTTGAATTCTATCTATCCCATGGTTGGATTTGGGGTTGTTGGAGAATTGGGATTTGATAAAGAAGCTTAAAAATTTTAGTTGATACCTTGAAGCTATTAACATGTTAGTTATATGGATGTGTTAAGTTGCTTGGGATGTTAGCATGAAAGTTGGAATTGTTAAGCTAATTTGTTGGAAGTGCCGAATTTAGGACTAAGAAGAGAATGAGTATTCGGCAAACATAGTGAAAAGGTAGGTGTTGCCGATTGCTAGATTTAGACCATGGGAGTGGCTATAATAGGCATTAAGATGTAGAACTTAAGAAATGTAGTTATATGTGAATTTACATGATGATACAAATAGATGTGAAAATATATGCTAGATTAGGAAAATTTGATTAAGTGTCCATGAGATGAAATTAGGTGTTTAAAAGATGTTATAGTTGACATTGTATATATATACATACATTCGGCCATCTCATTGAGTTTGAAGGTGGTGTTAAATCTAATTGTGATGCCCATTTGGAAGTGTATATATATATATGTATAAATATACATAAGTATGCCCGTTCGTGATGTTACCTTTAATTATGTGTATAATCGACTAAATGGGTAATTAGTGAGGATGGTTGCCAAATATACAAACATACATATGCATGTGTAATTGAATTATGAATGTTTAGCAAGATGGTTAAACTAGTTGATTTATTGATTAAGCTCAAGGAGTTAAAGAAGGAGAATCAAGCAAGGGAAAGACGAAGGTCATCGAGTAGCCGACTTGGAACTATTTTACCCAACACAAGGTAGGTCACTAAGCATATATTTTGTATTGATTTAAATAGACATAATGTCTATGTAATTATGCCGAAAGGAATGATAAATTTATATACATGTATGTATGTGGTGATGAAAGTATTGAATGAAAAGAAAAGAGGTGAGATGTATTGAGTTGTTGATTTCGGCACTAAGTGTGCGGGTATAAACATTTGTGATCATAAGAATGGCACTAAGTGTGCGGGTTTAAAATTTGTACAGCACTAAGTGTGTGAGTTGGATCATATAGCACTAAGTGTGCGAGTTGATTATATAGCACTGAGTGTGCGGACTCACTATATGCTTTTGAATCACTATTGACACTGAGTGTGCGACATTATTGAGTTGACCACGGACAGCAGGTCGGGTAAGTACCTTGAGTGCATGGCTAATAGGCGCTATGTTTATATTTGGAGTTGAGCTTGGTAAGTTTTGAACCTATGTGACAATTTTAATTGAAGTCACGTACATAAGAATTATCGTGGAATAAGTGAAAGGTCATGTAGTTGTATGATTGTAACGAAAACAAAATGGTGTATAAAATGCCTCAAATATCCTATTGATTTGTATATGGAATGTGAATATGTAACTTGGTATGAGATTGAATCGAAGGTCTAAGGAACTATGGTATAGTTCGGTTTGAATGGAGTAATTAGCCTCGTTCCATTTTGTTTCCTCTTGTGATAATGTTATTAATGGTTGGTAGTGCATTGCTTATGACTTCTTGAGTTATATACTCATTCGGTGTTTGCTTGTCACCTATTTTAGGTTTCTTGGACTCAACTTTTGCGTATTCGGGACCGTCATCGAAGTCATCACACCGACTAGCAACTTTTTGTATCTTCTTCTTAGATGGTCTAAGAGAACATTTCGCATGTATAGGCTATTATGTTTGTTTGAACTTTGGTATGTAAAGCTGTGGATAGCCATGCGAAAATGGCTTATATACGTTTTAGCATAGCACTATAATCGTTTGTATGTTGATCACTAAGAGGTATGGAAATGTTGGAAACGATTAGCCATTGGAATGGTTAATCATGATTATACCTTGTGCTATGTATGCAAAAAGGGCTAATTGAATCATGGAAACTATGAAATAGGTAAAGTCTACCTTAAAGGCAGATGCTGACAGCAGCAGCGATGTGGATGTGAAAAATCACTAAAAATAGTAGGAATGGAATTAAATAGTGAATAAATTATGTAAATGAACCTTGATGAATCTATTTTCATATGGAAGAAACGAAAAGGTCATATGAGTTGTATGTTAAGAGATACTTGGGTTTTCGTGAAACAGGACCAGAACGGTTTCTGGATTCCCTGTTCCGAGTTTGAAAATTCATTATAAATTAACCCGAGACATTTAGAAGTCATGCCATATATGTATAGATTCCTTTTTGAGTCTAGTTTCTATAGAAACAAACGACATGAGTATTGAAGCCCTGTACAAAGAGATATCTAGGTCAAAATGCAGGAAGGTCAGTGTAGTCGCACCCTGGAATAGGGGAGAATTTAACTAATAAACTGTACTAATTGGCCTGACCAAAAATTCTAGAAAAAAATTTGTAGATGGATATATGAGTCTAGGTTTAGGGAAAAATCATGTTACTGATTTTTTAGTTGTAGAACTCAAGATATGATTTTTAAGGTGACAGTGACACAGTTAGCCACTATCTGGAAATTTTTTTATGAACGGTGAAATTAAGTGAGCGAAGTCAGTTAACCCTCGTGTCCCACCCGGCGACGGTCTCGAGTGCACGGGTGTTACAATTTAATTGGTATCGAGCTATGGTTTAGTCGGTTCTAGGACTACCATAGCACGTATGAGTCTAGCTATACATGCCTTAATGTTAATGTTTAAATGTGTGATGACTTGATGGTTAAAATTTTTGTTTTGATTAGTAAATGGATCCGGTGTAGAGAGAACCTTGGCGGATGACGTTGAAAGTGTAGCGGCTGCTCCTGCACAAGGGACGCCGCTGTTGAACCTCATCATCTGCGAATAATCAAGGTGAGGGGCTAAACAAGCCTTCTTTACCATGATGAATGAGTGGGTCGCATAATATGCCCGAACCAATCCTACTGTCCAACAATTCCCGAATTTGAATAATCCACCCCAAGAGCACTGTAATGCCATCGATTCATCGATCCTGTGAGGTTGAGTAAGCCACCTGTAGACTTGATTAGGAAGCACGGAGTTCAAGGCCATAGTTACTGATGATGCCGAAAGGGCCGAGTTCTGGCTTGATAACACCATTCGGTGTTTGATGAACTGTCATGCACACCGATGAATGTCTAAAGTGTGCTATATCCTTGTTGCGAGACTCACTTACTATTGGTGGAGGACTTTGATTTCCATAGTCCCAAACGAACGAGTTACTTGGGATTTCTTTCAAGCGAATTTGAAAGAAATATATTAGTCAACGGTTCATTGATCAAAAGTGTAAGGAATTCTTGGAACTCAAGTAAGGCAGTATGACAAGATGTCGAATCTGAACATGAGTTCATAAGACTCGGTCGGTATGCCCGGGAGTGTGTGGCTGATGAGGCTGCTATGTGCAAGAGATTTGAAGAAGGATTGAATGAAGATTTAAAGCTACTAGTGGGTATTTTGGAGATAAAAGAATTCGTAACACTAGTAGAACGAGCCTATAAGGCGGACGAACTTGGAAAGGAGAAGAAGAAGGCTGAGTTTGAAGCTAGAGACTATCGTAAAAGATCGACGGGTAAAGCTCCATTCTCGGCTGTAAAGAAGTTCAGGGAGGACACTAATAAATCGAGGACGACTGCGGGAATTTCCATTAGAGCACGACCATCGACGGACTCCCGAGCTACTTCGGTAGCTAGTGTGGGCAATAACCGTCAAGAGAAACCTGAATGCCCCCAATGTGGAAGAAGACACATAGGTGAATGTTGGGGTAAGACTACTACCAGGGCCTGTTACCGGTGCGGTTCGAAGGACCACTTCATTAGAGATTGCACGGAGCTTGATGAGAAGAATAGGATGCAAGGTGCAAGACCTAGTGGAATGACAGCTAGAGGTAGACCACCGAGAATTTCAGAAGGTAGGGGTGGTAGTCAGAGAGGGGCCTCTGATACGGCTGTTCGATCTGAGACCCGTACTCTTGCTAGAGCATATGCCATTCGCGCACGAGAGGAGGCATCCTCCCCTGATGTTATCACTGGTACTTTCACTCTCTTTGATACTAGTGTGATTGCGTTGATTGACCCTGGCTCTACTCATTCATATGTATGTGAAACCTTAGCATCCAGTAAGACTCTACCTGTTGAGTCTACTGAGTTCGTAATTCGAGTGTCAAATCCCTTAGGTCAATATGCGCTTGTTGACAAAGTGTGTAAGAGATGCCCTCTAATGATCCGAGAATCTGCTTTTCCGCCGATTTGATGCTTTTACCATTTGGTGAATTTGATGTTATTCTTGGTATGGGTGGTTGACCATATATGACGCAGATGGTGAGTTGCAAAAGAAAAACCATTGATTTAAGGTGCGCAAATAACGAGATAATCCGAGTTGAGTCTACGGACTTAAAGGGTTGCCATTGTAATATCATCAATGTTGGCTCGAAATATGTAAGAAAGGGTGCGAAGCATACCTTGCGTATGTACTTGATGACAAAGAGTTAGAAAAGAAACCCGAATCTGCGTGCGGTGGTTTGTGAATACCGGACGTTTTCCCGAAGAATTACCGGGTTTACCACCTATCCGGAGGTAGAGTTTGGTATTGAGCTTGTACTTGGGGCTACGCCGATTTCGATAGCTCCGTCAGTATGGCACCAACCGAGTTAAAAGAGTTGAAAGCTTCGGTTGCAAGAATTGACGGATAGAGGTTTCGCTCGACCAAGTTTCTCACCTTGGGTGCACCAGTATTGTTTGTGAAAAGAAGGACGGAACCATGAGGTTGTGCATCGATTATCGTCGGTGAATAAGGTGACAATAAAGAATAAATATCCGTTACAGCGTATTGATGATTTGTTTGATCAACTAAAGGGAGCCTCGGTGTTTTCAAAGATAGATCCGAGATCGGGTTATTATCGATTCTTGGATTCGAGATTCGGATATACCCAAAGCGCTTTCGAGAATGAGATACGGCCACTACGAGTTCTTAGTGATGCCGTTTGGGCTCACTAATGCCCGTCGCGGTATTTATGGATTTGATGAATCGGATCTTGAGCGATTTGGACCGGTTCGTAGTTGTGTTCATTGATGACATCTTGGTCTATTCAAGAAATGAGACCAAACATCTTTGAGCACCGAGATTAGTGTTGCAAATTTTACGGGATAAGCGGTTATAAGCTAAGTTCGAGAAGTGTGAGTTACGGTTAAGAGAGGTTAGCTTATTGGGTCATGTGGTATCCGATCGGGTATTCGAGTTGACCCGAGCAAAATTTCAGCCATACTTAACTGGAAGCCTCCGAGAAATATTACTGATGTTCGGAGCTTTTTAGGACTCGCCGGTTACTACCGACGGTTTGTAAAAGGTTTCTCGATGATAGCCACACCCATGACGAAGCTACTTCAGAAAGATATTAAGTTGAATGGACGGAAAAATGTCAGAAAAGTTTTGATCAATGAAAACTTATTTGATGAAGCCTCAATTTTAGTGAAGCCCGAATCGTGCAAAGAGTTTGTCATCTATAGTGACGCCTCCCTACTTGGGTTGGGTTGCGTATTGATGCAAGAAGGTCGAGTTGTGGCCTATCGTCGAGACAATTAAAGCCACATGAAAAAATTATCCGACCCATGATCTCGAATTAGCGCCATCGTATTCGCTTTGAAAATATGGCGACATTACTTATTTGGTGAGAAGTGCCATGTATTTTCGGATCACAAAAGTCTCAAATATTTGATGACTCAAAGAGACTTAAATCTGCTGACGAGAGGCGTTGGCTCGAGTTGTTAAAAGATTATGAGCTTGTCATTGACTATCACCGGGAAAGGCTAATGTGGTTGCGGATGCCTTAAGTCGTAAATCACTGTTTGCCTTCTGAGCGATGAATGTACACTTGTGCATTCTATCCGACAATATACTAGTGGCGAAATTAAAGGCCAAACCATTGTTGATTCATCAAATTCGTGAAGCTCGTAAAGTCGATGATGAATTGGTTGCAAAACGGGCTGAATGTGTTCCGAATATGGAATCAGAGTTTCAAATTTATGATGACGATTGTTTGAGGTTCGAAGTCGGTTGTGTGTTCCAAGAAATTGAACTCATTTCAATGATTCGAACGAAGCTCATTGTAGCCGAATGTCAATTCACCGGGAGTACGAAAATGTACAACGATCCGAGACGTCGGTTTTGGTGGCATGGTATGAAACGAGACATTTCGATTTTGTTTGAAGTGTTTAATATGTCGCAAGTAAAGGCGGAACATCAAGTGCCTACGGGTTTACTTCAGCCGATCATGATACCTGAATGGAAATGGGATCGAGTCACGATGGATTTTGTGTCTGAGTTGCCAATGTCGACAAGTAAGAAAGATGCGATTTGGGTTGTTGTTGATAGACTGACTAAGTCGGCTCATTTTATCCCCGTACGTACGGATTTTTCATTGGATAAACTGGCTGAATTGTATGTTTCTCAGATTGTGAGATTACACGGAGTACCGATTTCTATTGTGTCGGATAGAGATCCGAGATTCACCTCACGATTTTGGAAGAAATTGCAAGAAGCTTTGGGTACCAAGTTGCATTTTAGCACCGCTTTTCATCCCCAAACCGATGGTCAATCCGAGCGGATAATTCAGATACTTGAGGATATGTTGAGATGTTGCATCCTCGAGTTTTGTGGTTCATGGGAAAGATATTTGCCTTTGATCGAATTCGCTTACAACAATAGCTTTCAATCAAGCATTAAGATGGCACCTTACGAGGCTTTGTACGGTCGAAAATGCCGTACGCCATTGTTTTGGACCGAGCTCGGTGAAAGTAAAATTTTCGGAGTGGATTTGATTAAAGATGCTGAATGAAAGTAAAAATAATTCGTAAAAGTCTGAAGGCGACTATGAATCGACGAAATCGTCGACGCGGATTTAAAACGAAGAGATATTGAGTATCAGGTGGGAGACAAAGTGTTTCTTAAGGTATCGCCTTGGAAAAAGATACTCAGATTTGGCCGTAAGGGCAAATTGAGTCCGAGATTCATTGGGCCATATGAGATCTCCGAACGAGTTGGCCCAGTAGCATATAGGTTGCTTCTACCCCCTGAACTCGAAAGGATCCACAACGTTTTCCATGTTTCGATGCTTCAACGTTACCGATCCGATCCTTCGCATGTAATAAACCCCTCCGAGATTGAAATTCAAGCCGATATGAGTTATGAAGAAGAACCGATCCGTATTCTAGCCCGTGAAGTGAAAGAGTTACTGAAACAAAAGGGTTCCGTTAGTGAAAGTGTTATGGCTCAAACACGGAATGGAAGAAGCTACTTGGGAACACGAGAACTCTATGAAAGAACGATACCCAAACCTATTTACGGTAAGATTTTCGGGACGAAAATTTCTTAAGTGGGGAGAGTTGTGTGACCTTAAATTGACCCTAGTCGGAAAGTGGTTTCGGGACCACTAAACCGAGATATAAAAATAATTGACCGTTATAGTTGATGCTCAATATATGTACATATACATGTGTGAAAATTTCACGTTTGGATTTTGTTAATTGTAAGTGAATTTTATCAAATAGGACTTATGTGAGAAAATCTAGAAATGTGCTAGGCAATTGTAAAGTGGGCTATTAATGCATAATGTGAAAATGATGGGTTTGCATGTCAATTTACCCAAAAGTTAAGCATGATGGCCGGCCATGCTAAGAGTGGAAACATGTTGCAAACATGTTTAGTTAGTGGTTATGTTAGAAAGGATAAAATAATGAAAAAGGAATAGGATGAAAACAAAGAAAAGAAAAAAAAAAGTGTCCATCCTTTCATTTCTTTGCTTGGCCGAATGTCCTAAGAAGAAGGGGGGGAAGAGCTTGAGAAAATCAGCCATGGTAGTTGCTAGACCAAGGTATGTTTGATGTTGTCCATGAGATTCATGCATGTTTTAGTTGTTAGTTTGAATTCTATCTATCCCATGGTTGGATTTGGGGTTGTTGGAGAATTGGGATTTGATAAAGAAGCTTAAAAATTTTAGTTGATACCTTGAAGCTATTAACATGTTAGTTATATGGATGTGTTAAGTTGCTTGGGATGTTAGCATGAAAGTTGGAATTGTTAAGCTAATTTGTTGGAAGTGCGAATTTAGGACTAAGAAGAGAATGAGTATTAAGCAAACATAGTGAAAAGGTAGGTGTTGCCGATTGTTAGATTTAGACCATGGGAGTGGCTATAATGGGCATTAAGATGTAGAACTTAAGAAATGTAGTTATATGTGAATTTACATGATGATACAAATAGATGTGAAAATATATGCTAGATTAGGTAAATTTGATTAAGTGTTCATGAGATGAAATTAGGTGTTTAAAAGATGTTATAGTTGACATTGTAAATATATACATACATTTGGCCATCTCATTGAGTTTGAAGGTGGTGTTAAATCTAATTGTGATGCCCATTTGGAAGTGTATATATATATGTATAAATATACATAAGTATGCCCGTTCATGATGTTACCTTTAATTATGTGTATAATCGACTAAATGGGTAATTAGTGAGGATGGTTGCCGAATATACAAACATACATATGCATGTGTAATTGAATTATGAATGTTTAGCAAGATGGTTAAACTAGTTGATTTATTGATTAAGCTCAAGGAGTTAAAGAAGGAGAATCAAGCAAGGGAAAGACGAAGGTCATCGAGTAGCCGACTTGGAACTATTTTACCCAACACAAGGTAAGTCACTAAGCATATATTTTGTATTGATTTAAATAGACATAATGTCTATGTAATTATGCCGAAAGGAATGATAAATTTATATACATGTATGTATGTGGTGATGAAAGTATTGAATGAAAAGAAAAGAGGTGAGATGTATTGAGTTGTTGATTTCGGCACTAAGTGTGCGGGTATAAACATTTGTGATCATAAGAATGGCACTAAGTGTGCGGGTTTAAAATTTGTACAGCACTAAGTGTGCGAGTTGGATCATATAGCACTAAGTGTGCGAGTTGATTATATAGCACTGAGTGTGCGGACTCACTATATGCTTTGGAATCACTATTGACACTGAGTGTGCGACATTATTGAGTTGACCACGGACAGTGGTCGGGTAAGTACCTTGAGTGCATGGCTAATAGGGGCTATGTTTATATTTGGAGTTGAGCTTGGTAAGTTTTGAACCTATGTGACAATTTTAATTGAAGTCACGTACATAAGAATTATCGTGGAATAAGTGAAAGGTCATGTAGTTGTATGATTGTAACGAAAACAAAATGGTGTATAAAAATGCCTCAAATATCCTATTGATTTGTATATGGAATGTGAATGTGTAACTTGGTATGAGATTGAATCGAAAGGTCTAAGGAACTATGGTATAGTTCAGTTTGAATGGAGTAATTAGCCTCGTTCCATTTTGTTTCCTCTTGTGATAATGTTATTAATGGTTGGTAGTGCATTGCTTATGACTTACTGAGTTATATACTCATTCGGTGTTTGATTGTCACCTATTTTAGGTTTCTTGGACTCAACTTTTGCGTATTCGGGACCGTCATCGAAGTCATCACACCGACTAGCAACTTTTGGTATCTTCTTCTTAGATGGTCTAAGAGAACATTTCGGCATGTATAGGCTATTATGTTTGTTTGAACTTTGGTATGTAAAACTTTGGATAGCCATGCGAAAATGGCTTATATCGTTTTAGCATAGCACTATAATCGTTTGTATGTTGATCACTAAGAGGTATGGAAATGTTGGAAACGATTAGCCATTGGAATGGTTAATCATGATTATACCTTGTGCTATGTATGCAAAAAGGGCTAATTGAATCATGGAAACTATGAAATAGGTAAAGTCTACCTTAAAGGCAGATGCTGACAGCAGCAGCGATGTGGATGTGAAAAATCACTAAAAATAGTAGGAATGGAATTAAATAGTGAATAAATTATGTAAATGAACCTTGATGAATCTATTTTCATATGGAAGAAACGAAACGGTCATATGAGTTGTATGTTAAGAGATATTTGGGTTTTCGTGAAACAGGGCCAGAACAGTTTCTGGATTCCCTGTTCCGAGTTTGAAAATTCATTATAAATTAACCTGAGACATTTAGAAGTCATGCCATATATGTATAGATTCCTTTTTGAGTCTAGTTTCTATAGAAACAAACGGCATCAGTATTGAAGCCCTGTACAGGGAGATATCCAGGTCGTAATGCAGGAAGGGCAGTGTAGTCACACCCTGGAACAGGGGAGAATTTAACTAATAAACTGTACTAATTGGCCTGACCAAAAATTCTAGAAAAAAATTTTTAGATGGATATATGAGTCTAGTTTTAGGGAAAAATCACGAAACTGATTTTTGAGTTGTAGAACTCAAGATATTATTTTTAAGGTGACAGTGACACAGTTAGCCAACTGTCTGGAAATTTTTTTTTATGAACGGTGAAATTAAGTGAACGAAGTCTGTTAACCCCTCGTGTCCGACCCCAGCGACGGTCTCGGGTACGGGGTGTTACAGATCCCGACAGAGCGGTGGCAGATGACGTAGAATGTAACGCGCCTACTTCAACAGAAGGAGCGGTGCCATCTGAAAGTACGCGAGAAACTGTCAGTAGAGGAGAAGGAGGCAGAGAGGCCTTTCTCCACATAATGAATGCATGGTATACGGAGTTTGTTCGAACGAACCCGAATGCTCAACCTCCCCCACCTCCTCCAAATCCTCAACCCACACCTGTGATGCCTCAACATATGGATTTCATGAAATTTGCTAGAACACCTATTGATAGAATTCAGAAACAAGGTGCCGAAGAATTTAAGGCAAATGTCAATGATGACCCCAAAAGAGCAGAGCTCTGGTTAGAAAACTCGATACGGGTATTTGATGAATTGTCATGTACACCCGAGGAGTGCTTAAAATGTGCCATATCCCTATTGAGAGATACAACATATCACTGATGGAGAACGCTGATATCTGTAGTACCACCAGAGAGGGTTACTTGGGAATTCTTTCAAGAGAAATTTTGAAAGAAATATATTAGTGAAAGATTCATCGAATAGAAGCGTAAGGAGTGCTTGGAATTGAAACAGGGTCGTATGAGAGTCAGTGAATATGAGAGAGAATTCGTCAAACTTAGCAAATATGCTTGGGAGTGTGTACCCTTTGAAGCTAAGGTGTGTAGAAGATTTAAAGATGGGCTCAATGAGGATATTAAGACATTAGTGGGTATTCTTGAGTTGAAAGAATTTGTGATACTTGTTGAACGGGTTTGTAAAGTCAAAAACTTGGTTAAAGAGAGGAAGAAGGTCGAGTCTGATGCAAGAGATACAAGAAAGAGGTACATGAGTAAGTCATGGCCATCCCAGTCTAAGAAATCTAAAGAGATGTATTCTTGTTCACATGTGTCAGTTGGACATTCATACGGGAATTGTAGAAAGCAGAATTTAGGTTTTAGATCTCGGGCTACGTCTCTGGCAAGTGTGGGTAATGCTAAACCTTCTAAGGCTGAATGTCCGCAATGTGGTAGATGTCATTTTGGCAACTGTAGAGTAAGAGAAGGATCATGTTTTAAATGTGGTTCTTTAGACCACTTTATTAAGGATTGTCCTGAGATGATGGAAAAAGAAAGATTTCAGAGTCCAAGACCGAGTGGCCCAGCTTCTAGGGGAAGACCCTCGAGAAATGCCAAGAATGAGTTCGATAGTAAGAATGTGACGCGAGATATAGCAGTGAGGTCTGAAGCTAGGGCTCCGGCTAGAGCCTATGCCATATGTGCATGTGAAGACTCAACTTCTCCTGATGTGATCATTGGTAAATTTTCTCTCTATGATACTAATGTTATTGCTTTGATAGACCCTGGCTCCACTAATTCGTATGTGTGTATGAAATTGGCATCTAGTATGAATATACCTGTCGAGTCTACAGAATTTGTAATTAAGGTGTCTAACCCTTTAGGGAAGCATATGATAGTTGATAAAGTATGTAAGAAATGTCCTTTGATGGTTAAAGATCATTGTTTTCCGGTCGACTTGATGCTGTTGCTGTTTGACGAATTTGATGTCATATTGGGTATGGACTGGATGACACTACATGAGGCCATAGTGAATTATAGACAAAAAGTTATGGAATTGAAAAGTGAAAATGATAAAATTCTTCGGGTTGAATCAGATGATGCAGATAAGTCGCCAATGATGATTTCTTCAATGATTGCTCAGAGATACTTGAGAAAGGGGTATGGAGCTTATTTGGCATATATATTGAATACAAAAGAATCTGAATTGAAAATCGAATCAGTGCCGGTTGTGTGTGAGTATGCGGATGTATTTTCGAAGGAATTATTGGGTTTGCCTCTAGTTAGAGAAGTGGAATTCAGTATTGAACTAATGCCTGGGACGGTACCTATCTCTACTGCCCTATATAGAATAGCCCCGACTGAACTGAAAGAATTGAAGTCACAGTTGCAAGAGCTGACCGACAAAGGTTTTGCGAGACCAAGTTTTTCACTGTGGGGTGCTCTCATACTGTTCGTTGAAAAGAAGGATGACTCTATGAGATTATGCATTGAATACCAGCAGCTCAATAAAGTGACAATAAAAAATAAGTATCCTCTTCCAAGGATTGATGACTTGTTTGATTAGCTGAAGGGAGCGACGTCGTTCTCTAAGATAGACTTGAGGTCCAGATACTACCAGTTACGAGTGAAAGGGTCTGATGTGCCTAAGACTGCCTTTAGAACAAGGTATGGCCACTATGAGTTTCTTGTTATGCCATTTGGACTAACGAATGCTCTTGCCGTGTTTATGGATTTAATGAACCTAATTTTTCAGCCATATTTAGATAAGTTTGTTGTGGTGTTTATCGATGATATTCTGATTTATTCTAGAGATGAGGCAGAGCATGCCGAGCACTTGAGAACTATTTTACAAACTCTGAGGGATAAACAGTTATATGCCAAGTTTAGTAAAAGCGAGTTTTGGCTTCGAGAGGTTGGGTTTTTAGGCAACATTGTTTCAGGGGATGGTATACGAGTTTATCCCAGTAAAATTTTTGCTATTGTCGAATGGAAGCCACCGAGGAATGTAATCGAAGTTAGGAGCTTTTTGGGTTTAGCTGGTTATTACAGACGGTTTGTGAAAGGATTTTGATGATAGCCACCCCAATGACGAGGTTGTTGTAAAAGGATGTTAAGTTCGAATAGACGGAGAAATGCCAACAGAGTTTTGAGAAACTGAAAGCATTGTTAACCGAGGCACCAGCGTTAGTACAACTGGAATCAGGGAAAGAATTTGTGATTTATAGTGATGCATCCTTGAATGGACTAGGTTGTGTCCTTATGCAAGAAGGTAATGTAGTAGCTTATGCTTCGAGGCAACTGAAGCCCCATGAGAAGAATTATCCTACGTATGATTTAGAATTAGCCGCTATTTTATTTGCTTTGAATATTTGGCGGCATTACCTATTTAGGGAGAAATGACATGTTTAATCAGATCATAAAAGTCTTAAATATCTGATGACTCAAAAGGACTTGAACTTGAGGCAACGAAGATGGCTTGAATTGTTAAAAGATTATGAGCTTGTGATAGATTATCACCCTGATAAAGAAAATGTGGTTACCGATGCCTTGAGCAGAAAGTATTTATTTGCTTTGAGAGCTATGAACATACGGCTAGCCCTATTTCATGATGGTGCTATTCTAGCAG
This sequence comes from Gossypium arboreum, assembly GCF_025698485.1. Taxonomy (NCBI): domain Eukaryota; kingdom Viridiplantae; phylum Streptophyta; class Magnoliopsida; order Malvales; family Malvaceae; genus Gossypium; species Gossypium arboreum. Next base: position 35,210,154 of record NC_069082.1, read on the forward strand.
AGTTGAAAGTTTGACCTACTTTTCTTCAACAAATTTGTGATGCTCAGGAAGCTGATAATGAGTTGCAAGTTAAAAAAGCTCAGTGTGAATCGACCAGTGAATCAGATTTCTAGAGAGATCCTGATGGTTGTTTGAGGTTTCGTGGAAGGACTTATGTTCCGAAGAATGCTGAATTGATTTGGAATATTTTTCATGAGGCTCATAATGGAGGTATGTCAGTTCACCCGGGTAGCACAAAAATGTACAATGATTTAAAGAAAATGTATTGGTGGAATGGCATGAAAAGAGATATATCCAAATTTGCATCGAGATGCTTGATTTGCCAACAAGAAAAGGCAGAACACCAGGTACCTTCAGGTTTACTTTAGCCTATCTTAGTTCCGGAATGGAAATGGGACAAAATTACTATGGACTTTGTGATAAGCTAGCCGTTGACACCAAGAAAAAAAGATGCCGTATGGGTAGTGGTTGACAGATTGACTAAGTCTACTCATTTTATACTGGTGCACGTTGATTATTCACTTGATAAGGTAGCCGAGCTATATATTTCTGAGATTGTGAGACTTCATTACCTTTGTCAATTATTTCGGATTGGGATATGATGTTCACTTTGAGGTTTTGGAAGAAGTTACAAGAAGCTTTGGGTATAAAGCTGAATTTTAGTATCGTTTTTCATCCACAAAACTGATGGACAGTCCAAGAGAGTAATTCAGACACTTGAAGATATGCTTAGATGTTGTGTTCTTGAGTTCCAAGGTAGTTGGGAAAAGTACCTACCTTTGGTTGAACTTGCCAATAACAATAGCTACCAGACGAGTTTAAAGATGGCATCTTGAAGCATTGTATGGACATAAATTTCATACGCCATTATATTGGACTGAGCTTAAGGAGAATAAGATTCATGGGATAGATTTGATTAAGGAAACTGAGGAAAAGGTGAAAGTGATTCGTGATTGTTTGAAAGCGGCGTCAGATGGACAAAATTCATATACAGATTTGAAAAGGAAAGAAATTGAGTATCAAGTTGGTGATAAGGTATTCTTGAAAGTATCCCCATGGAAGAAGATTTTGAGATTCGGTAGAAAAGGCAAGTTGAGTCCTCGTTTTATAGGACCGTATGAGGTTACTGAAAGGATAGGGCCTGTTGCTTATCGATTGGCTTTGCCAACTAAATTAGAAAGATCCACGATGTGTTTCCTGTGTCCATGTTACGCAGGTATAGTTTCGACCCTTCACATGTGATTGTACCGACCGAAGTTGAAATCAGACCGAACATGACTTATGGTGAGGAACCTGTTAAGATCTTAGCTCAGGAAGTCAAGCAATTGCGAAACAAAAGTGTTGCTCTTGTAAAAGTTTTATGGCAAAGACATGGGATTGAATAGGCTACATGGGAGCTCGAGGAGGCTAAGAGAAAACAATACCCAAACCTTTTTACCGGTAAAATTTTCGGGGATGAAAATCCCTAAAAAGGGGGAGAGTTGTAACATCCTAATTAGGGCCTAGTCGAAATAGTGGTTTCGAGACCACAAATCCTAGATAGAAATAATTATTTTATGATTCTTATGAGGTTTATATTATGAATGCATGCTTGTGTGGAAGTCTCATGAAGAAATTCTATGCATAAAATGTCTAATTGCATTTTAAGGACCAAATTGAATAAAGTGCAAAACTTGCATTCTAGAAGCTTTAAGCATGAAATTGCATTATATATTGAATTAGAGGGTCCTAATTAGCAATTTGACCATTTTCTATAATTTTGGACAAAAATGGACATGCATAGGAAAAATGTGAAAGAAAAACCCTAAGGGCATTTTGGTCATTTGGTAATTAAAAGAATAAAAAGGGAAAAATAGGTCAAAATTGGTGTCCATATTCTTCCTTCATTGCCGAATTTTGCAGGACACCATAGCTAGGGATTGTTCAACATTTTCAAGCTTGATTGTAAGTGCATCCTAGCCTCGTTTTTTAATATTCTTTGCATTTTTGAAGCCCTTGAAGCATGATCTACCCATTTCTAGCTATATTTTGAGCTAGGGTTCTTGTATAAAATTTGACCCATGTGTAACATGCATGTATTTTGATGATTAATGGAGGAATTTGAATGTTTGATGCATGATAAACATTTTTTACTAGGTGATTTTTAGTGAAAACACCTAAACAAGGGACTTGTTTGTAAAAGTGTAAAAGAGAATAGTAATAATGGGAAATAAGTGAAGATATGGGCTGATATAAGCTTAGTAAAGGCTTGGCTAGGCTTGGGTAACCAAGAAAGTGCATGCATTTCATTTGACGAGTCTAGGGACCAAAGTGCAAATATGTGAAAGTTTAGGGGTCAAAGTGTAAAATTTAAAAGTTTGATTTATGGACCCATTTGAACAATGTGAATAATAAATAAGTAAAATTTTGCATTATAGATGAAGAAAAACTTGAGCCGGGACTTGATCGAGAAAAGAATAAAGTATACGACGATTAGGCTTGATTATCATCATTTTGTACCGAGGTAAGTACATATGCAAATAATGTGGTGTTGTTGTATGTTTTAATGCTTTAATATATTGTAACAAATGTTCTATTGTAATTATGAGTTATATGCTTACCGATTGTTATGAAAGCATGAATGTTATTATGGTCGTTATCCACGACGTTACGAGCAAGTACGATGGAGATACTATATGCAAGTGAGGAAAAATCTCATTTGAACCTTAGGAATAGTTTAGGATACAAGTGACATGTCACTAGGAACTAATAAGTCTGAACTCGTTGAGTAGTCTGGGTTCATGAGATATGTGGCATCCGAGCTCGTTGAAAGGTCCGAGTTCATCATGGATGCGAGCATCCGAGCTCGTTGAGAGGTCCGAGTTCATAATGGATGTGATTCATGTAACATCCGAGCTCGTTGAGAGGTCCGAGTTCATTATGGATGTGTTACATATTATGTGGTAGCCTCGGCTATATTTGTAAATGTGGCACTTATGTGCAAGGTTTCTGTGTATCCAATAGTATTCCGAGTGTTCAACAGGTAATGTAATGAATGTAATAAGAGTCCCGAGGAGGACATATTAAAGAGGTATGGTTATGAATACTTTACGATGAGTACATGTATGTATGCTAAACCTATGAGTAATGCCTTAATAAAGATCTGTTTACGATGAGCAAGTATATATGTGCGTATGATGAGTAAGCAAAAAGGTTTGAATGATGAATAGTCTTTACGTATATGTTGCTATGTTTTTGCATGTTGATTACTTACTATCATTTCATATTATTTGTATGTGGACTTACTAACGTTTAATTCTTACTACCCTCTCTTTCCACCCTTTTTAGTTTTACCAAGCTAGCTCGGGGATCGAAAGCTATCAGAGTATTCGATCACACTATCAAAAGACTATTGGGTATAGTGAAATTTTTATTTTTGGGTATGACATGTATAGGGAACTTGGTCATTCTGTGATATGTGTCATGCTATTTGGCCAAATTGTGAAGGCCTATGATAACGGTAATTCATTTTGTATTGGCCATGTGATATGGCTCATATTTGATCATTTGGGTTGTAATCTAATTACCCATGCATGCATGCGCTAGTGTTTTGATGGTAGGATATGTTATTACTTGGTGAGTGCATGATAATGATGTGATATGTTGTTGATCGATGAATGTATGGTAAAGTACGAATCTGGTACTAAAGGATAAGGGGTGACCTAATAGCTTAAAATGACTATATGCATGAATGCTAAATTTAAAGTTATGGTAACAAGTTTAATAATGCATGAAATTGGTGGGGAATGCCTTTAAATGGTACAACAAATGAATGTGAAATAGAATGACATTATGAAAATGTGAGAGTGCCATGGTGGAGAATATTTGAATGCCTAAATATGTTATGTTGCATGTTATAAAGTACATTTGAATGTATGGGTGATTGTGGGAGACTATTGGCTTGGAAAATACCCTTTAAATGGTCCACATGGGTAGACACTTGGGCATGTGTCTAGACCGTGTGTGACACGTGGCCTACCCCATGGGCAAGTTGAATGACTGTGTGTCCCCTGCACCTAAAATTTCTAAGTCAGTATGCATGGTAGTAAACACATAGGTAGAGGCACGATCGTGTGTCTCAACTGTGTGGAGGACACAGCCTAGCACACGGGTGTGTGCCTTGACCGTGTGCCTCTAAATGAGTGATGACGCCATAAATAGAATGTCCAAGTTTTTGGACACGGGCGATGACATGGGCGTGTCTAGGCCGTGTAAGGGACACGGGCATGTGCTTGGCCGTGCGAAAACCCCTGTTGGTTCGAAATGAAAAATAAATTCTAGAAATTCCACAAGGGCATGGGACACAGGTGTGTCCCAAAGCATATAGGTGTGTGTATTACCTCCGCACGGACGTGTGAGGCTTAAACCTAGAAATTTTTCTTAGATTTTTTTCAAGTTCTCGGTTTAGTTTCGTATTGTTTTTAATGTATGTTTTGGACCTCGCAGGTCCATAATAAGGATAATATGATCTTGTTTGATCGGTTCTAATTTGGAATGAAATTTTATGGTCCATATATTACGGAGATGCCCTGTTTTTGTACGGTAATGCCTCGTACCTTGTCTCAGTCTCGGGTACGGGTAAGGGGTGTTACATACCGTGTGGTCACACACGCCCGTGTCCTCAGCCTATGTAACTCTCTGTTTATGACGTCAGTAATATTTTAAGGTCACACGGTCAAGACACACGCCCGTGCGCTAGGCCGTATCCCTCACATGGCTGAGACACATAGTCGTGTCTCTGCCCATGTGGTCAACACTTAGGCTATTTTCCAAGTCTTGGTCAACCATAAACCCTCACACATTTATACAACATCAAGGACATGTAACATGGCATCCATTTAATGATTAAACATCTTCAACTATGCCACAACATAGCATTTGCATGTCATGATACATCTGTTTTACATAATCATTTGGCCTTTTTTATTATGTTATTACTCATACTTTTATACTGTGGTTACCATCATACCAAAAAAATTCAACTTAGCAATCAAGCATTCATATTCAAGGCTCCATCATGACTTTATAAAATACCAACATATTGTCCATGCATAGAATAACATACTTGATTAAGACATTGCACACCATATCAAGTCACATACACACAACACATGAAACTTTTAAGCTTGTGCATGCACATATAATAAGGTTACAACCCAATAATCAATATGAGCCACATCTCATGGGTATATACAATTGAATCATTATAAGCCAACTCAATTGGCCAAATCCCGAAACACATATCATAAAGTACTAAATCTCTATACATGCCACTCATTTGAAAACACTTAAGGTTTATTAATACCCCAACTTGATAATTTGATAGTGTGCTACTGCCTTCAACGATCTCCAACCCCGAGAATACCTGACAACACTAAAGAAATGAAAAGAATGGGGTAAGCTTTATATCTTAGTAAGTCCGTAAAAAAATAATAATAAGCAATTTATTAACGTGCTTTTGCCAAATTCTTACAACATATTCTCATGGTAACACAATCGAAGTTGCACATAATTCCACTATTTGCTCATATTCTAGTTAAGTTGTCTACTCGAGTCATAGTCACTAAATTATTAATATCTAGAGCTACGGAACTCCAAATTAAGATCCAATAATTTTCCCTAAAACTAGACTCACATATCTTCTAACCATAAAATTTTTAAAATTTTTGGTCAAGTCAGTAAATATAGTTTATTCTTCAAATCTACCCCTGCTCTGCTATTTAACAGCTTCGACCTTTCTTTACTAAAAATTAATTATCTCATAGTACAAGATTCGGATAATGTTCCTGTCTATTTATATTGAAAATAGACTCATTAAGTATTCAGTAATATTAATTATAACCCATAATTATTTTCATAAAATTTTTAATGATTTTCCAAAGTTAAGATAGGGGAGCCCGGAATCACTCTGACCCTGTCTCAGAAAAATTCAAATATCTCACAATATGAAATTCTTTTTCTTACACTGTTTCCTCTATATGAAACTTGACTCAATAAAATTTAATTTCATATCTTACTCAGTCTCTAATTCGATTTCCACAATATTCGATGGATTTTCAAAGTCAGACTACTGCTACTGTCCAAAACTATTTTAGTGCAATATAATGATAACTATCATAAGTTCATTTTCAACTAATCATGAGCTCACCATTTCGTGGACTCCATGTTCAATTACACTATGTAAGTTAGCAAGATATTGCAAAAAAATTCATAATCATAATTCATACATCTTAGCTCACTGAGGTCTCGACATTTCAAAATCTCAATAACCATCAGCTTAGAGATTCATGTACATGCCTGTACCACATATTCTTACTCATATTACTCCTCTTCTTAACCAAAATCTTGAATGATCTGTTGGACCGCCCGGAATACTGAAGGACATTTGGGGTCATCATGCACCAAATAAAGTACCAAAGCCATATCCTAGACATGGTCTTACATGGATCCATATATCGACGCCATATCCCAGATATGGTCTTATACGAAATCACTTAACGATGCTGAAGCCATATCCCTAATATGGTCTTATACGGGATCACATATTGGTTGCCTTGTCCCAGACATGATCTTACACTTCCACTTGCACACTTATCATCACTGATGACATGTCCCAGACATGGTCTTACACTGGCATGCATATCAACACCGATGCCATGTCCCAGACATGGTCTTACACTGGCATACATATCAACGCTGATGCCATGTCCCAGACATGGTCTTACACTGGCATACACATAAACGCCGATGCCATGTCCTAGACATGGTCTTACACGGGATCTCACTAACCATGGTGTCATGATATCTGAATCCTAAGTATTCCTCAGGGTCACCCGGGGTTTCTTCGAATACATATCTCGTTGAAACTTGTCTCTAGGATAGAATCGTATATCTCATGATGGTAATTAAGCTCATGATTTCACATAATGATAATAATCATGATAATCACTTTTTAACACAAAATCACAAATCATCACATTGTCATCACACATCATAGACATATTGTAGATCACTTCTTATGCATAGCATACAATAACCTTTAACTCAACAATTTCGAATCAACTTTCCAATTTAGATTCAATCACAAACAACGATAACATTATTGTAGGTACTTACTTGTCAAATTCTCGTCGTATACATCCGTATGAAAAATCATTCAATTTATGAGGAAGTAATATAATTTACAATTCAAGTATGACATTGCATTATTATTATTATTATCACACGAACTTACCTCAAATCCAAGCACGACTAATTATTCCATTTTAGTCCATAATCTCATACCTTCCCGATTTAAGCTCGAATCTCGTTTTCCTTGATTTATAATATCACATTTAGCTTACTAATTAGTCACATTGTTGATTGTGACCCAAAAATTATATTATGGAAAAATTATATTTTTGCCCATAAACTTTGACATATTTACACTTTTACCTCTAGACTCGTAAAATGATTTTTATTCAATTTCTTTGCATTTTAAGCCCAGCTGAATCATTTTCATAACTACAACAACTCACAATTTCCACTAGAACACACTTTACTACATATTTTATAACTTTTATGATTTAGTCCTTTTAAGCATTTTCACCGAAAATCACTTAGCAAAAGTTATTTCTCCAACCATAAACATGCATAATATACCATTAAACATCAAAATGCCCCAATTTATAACATGGGAAAAACCCTAGACCTTCATCATAACTCAAATAAATGGTAGAAATAGGTAGATCTTGTTAGGAGGATTTCAAAAATGTAGAAATCATTATAAACGGGGCAAGAACGGAGTTACAATTGAGCTTGGAAGCTTGGAAAACCCTATCCATGGTTTCTTCATGCAATATTCAGCCAAGGAAGAAGATGGAAAGAAATTTTGGCTTTTATTTTGTTTTTAATTCATTTTAATTAGTAGATTACCAAAATTCCCCTAACTTAAAAATATTCTATTTCACCCATTTCATGTCCATTTCTTTCCAAATTTTTTTCAATGGTCTAATTACCATTCAAGGACCTCCAATTTAAAATTTCATTACAATTAAACACCTCTAACATGTAGAACTCAACTTTTTCACTTTTTACAATTTAGTCCTTTTGACCAAATTGAGTGCCCAAACGTCAAAATTTTCGAACGAGATTTTCACAAAATCATTCCTTGGATTTGTAATCCATAAAAATATAATAAAAATAAATTTTCTAATGTCGAATTTTTTTTCCTGAGACCACTATTTTGACTAGGCCCAAAACCGGGCTGTTACAGCAATACTATGAAAATCTATTTCAAACAAGTAGGGTAATTAATAATGTTGTTTTGGATGCCCTACCTGTAATGATCACAGAGGAGATGAATATGTAGTTGATAAGAGAGGTTACTGATTAGGAGATTATGAATGTAGTCTTCCCAATGGGTGCTTTTAAGGCCTCAGGTCCTGATGGGTTTCAAGGAGATTTTACCACAGATGTTAGGATATAGTTCAAGAAGATGTGATTGCCATGGTACATGAATTTTTTAAAAAAAGGGTGATGTTGAAGGGTATTAATGAAACTGAAGTGGTTCTAATTCCCAAACAAAAAAATCCAAAGAAAGTTACACAGTTTAGGCCAATCAATCTGTGTAATTTTTCTTGACACAATTTAGGCCTGTGTAATTTTTTTCTTGACACAGTTTAGGCCTGTGTAATTTTTATTACAAGATCATTTCGAAGCTTATGGTGAATCGTCTAAAGGAGTTTTTGGGAGAGTTTATTTCAGAGAAACAAAGTGGATTTGTTGCTGGAAGATGCATACATGATAACATTTTGGTGGCGCAGGAAGTGTTGAATTGTATGAAGCTTAAGAAGAAAGAGAATAAGGTCATGGTGGTTGTAAAAGGAGATATGGATAAAGCCTATGATCGTGTTGAGTGGGATTTCTTGAAGATGGTGCTACGAAAATTAGGTTTTAGTTTGGTTTGGATTGGATGGATTATGGAAACTGTGAGATCATTTTCTTACAATTTGCTTATTAATGGTAAATTTAGTAAAAGAATTGTTGCATCTAGAGGTCTGAGATAGGGGGACCCTTTGCCCCCTTATCTCTTTCTTTTTCTTGTTGATATCCTTTCCAGAAATCTCAATAAAGCTGTCCAGTCCAGTGAAATCACTGGGATCAAACTCAATCGACATTGTCCTGACTTATATCATATACTTTTTGTATATGATTCACTTTTCTTCTTGGAGGCTAATGTGACAAACTACAGAAAGCTTTTTGATTTAATCTAGGCTTATTGTGTAGCATAGGGGAAAGTAATAAATTATGAGAAATCCTCTATTATTTTTAGTGCTAATGCTTCTAATGAGTTGTAAGAGCAGATTCGACAAGTCTTGAATGCTCTTATTGCTAATAATCTGGGTACTTACCTTGGCATTTTATCTCTTTAGGGTAAAGCAAGAACCTTTGGGTTAAGTGTTATTAAGGACAAGACTGTGCATAGATTGAAGGATTAGAAGCAATAATCTCTCATAGAGGGCTTATGGCTGTAGATGTTACTTATGATTCAATTTAGAAGAAACTAAAGGCAAGTAATCAAAATTAATTGTAATGGTTCTTTTGATTATTTGACAATGATTGCTAAAATTGGTGTGGTTGCTAAGGATGAAACAGGTTCTCTAGTTAATGGAGGAGGTTCAAAGATTCTTGTTGACTCTCCTGAAATAGTGGAAGCCTTGCCAATCTAATTGGGGGTTGATCTTGCTTTGAAACAAGGATATCAAAGAATTATTTTGGCTATGGATTTAATGATTTTGATAAGAAGATTTTGAAACGAGATAAGTGTAGCTATTGGAAACTCAAGCCTACCATGAAAAAATTGGATTTTGTCTTTCCCAAGATTTCCTATGTGCATTTTGAGTTTGTTAGGTGTTCTGCTAATTTGGCTGTTGATTGGGTTACTTCTTATTATAGGAAGGAGATGTGTTTTTTTTTTATTGGCTACGCCAACCACCATCTTCTTTAGGTCATATTCTAGATAAGGATGGCTAGCAGCCATGCGTGGTTAACTTTTCTAGTTTCTGTTCTATCTTGGTGGTTTGTATGGTGACTTAAGTTTATTTTGCTTTGAATGAAATGTTGATTGACAAAAAAAATAAAAAAACTAAACATTACTTCTATACTCTCACCAACTCTTTCAAACTCTAATTTGATATTATAGAATTTTCTTAACCTCTCAATCGACGACTGCCACTTAGCTTTTTTGTCTTTCTCGGTGTTTTTACTTTGACTCAAAATAATTAATTATTTATGAAAAGACTTAAGTCAAAATTTATGTACGAAAATAGTTTGTTTTTTACAGTGCCCATCGATGCCACCTGACATACCGACGGCGTCGCCCCTTAATGATGACCCAACCTTCAACTTTTTTAAAAAATGATTTTTTTGGGTGTTGCTATTGTGTTAGGCGACACTAGTCTATATATTTCAAAATACTCGTTAAAAATATGAGTATTCAGGGAGAGGAAAATTTTTTAATGGGTGCCTTAAGTGACAACGGTTAGTAAAATTTAAAAAAAAAGTTTGTGTCGCCAATGTGTCAGGCAGCACCAGTGGGAATTAAAAGGAAAACAGGTGAAATAGGAAAAGAAAGATGAAAAGAAAGAGTTGTAATAGAAAAAAAAACTAAAAAAAATAAAAGGGAAAGCCCATGACCAATGCTTGCTTCATAAGTGGTTCTTGTCTTCTTAACTTGTCAATGTCACCATCAGTAGATGAAGAATATTTTCAAAAAAATAATCTTAAATAAGATTAAAGTAGGAAAGAAAGAGATATGAGAGAAAGATATGTGTCAGGCAACACCAGTGGGAATTAAAAGGAAAACAGGTGAAATAGGAAAAGAAAGATGAAAAGAAAGAGTTGTAATAGAAAAAAAAACCAAAAAAAAAAAAGGGAAAGCCCATGACCAATGCTTGCTTCATAAGTGGTTCTTGTCTTCCTAATTTGCCAATGTCACCATCAGTAGATGAAAAATTATTTCAAAAAAATAATCTTAAATAAGATAAAAGTAGGAAAGAAAGAGATATGAGAGAAAGATAGAGAGACAGGAGAGAAAGAGATATAAGAGAAATATAGAAAGACGAGAGAGGGAAAGGAAAGAGAATAATAACTATGTAAAATAGAGATATAAAGGGAATTGAATATTCTATGGAAAATAGAGAATCAAATATGAGAAATGATGAGAAAATAACAGATATGAAAAATAGAGGAATGAAAGAGAATTTAATATTTTCATATTTTTATTCTATTTTCTTCATATTTTATTCTCTATTTTCTATATACTCTTTTTTGTAACACTCGTTTTCAATGAAATCAAAAAAGTGGTTTCAGAACCACAAATTTGAAGTTGAAATAATTATTTATTATTACTTTAAGGTCCACAGCATGATAATATAATTGTATAAAAATTTCGTTACGAAACTTTATCGTTTGCATGCTCAATTCGATAAAAAGGACTAAATTGCAAAATGTGCAAATTAGAGTTCTATAGGCTAAAGGCACTAAATAGCTAAAGAATTTAAATGTATAAGTACTTAGGTGGTAAATAGAGCATTTAGGTGATAGTGGACATTCATGAGATTGGTTTATTTTAAATTAGTAATGTTTTTAAAGGGTATAAAGGTAAATAAGTAATTAAGGTTAAGATTAATAAAATAAAATCAAATTTCTTTCATCCATCTTCATCCTCCATTGGAGATTGAAGGTTAGAACACCATTTTTAGGGTTCAAAGCATTCGGTCAACTTATTAGCTTGCATGTAAGTGCTTTTTTCCCATTTTTAATGATTTTTATGTTTTCGGGTTCGTTGTAGCTAAATCTAGCTAGCCCAGGGACTGATTTGCAAAACTATTAAGTTGTCTGAATTTTTCCATTGATGAATGTGTATGTGTTTTGATGTTTGATGATAGAAAATGAATGGTTGTTGTTAGATTAACAACATTTGTTAAGTGATTTTTGAATGAAATTGCAAATTGGGGGGTTAAATTGAGAAAAATAAAAATTATGTGGTAAATGTGTGAAATAATTGAAATTATGGGCTACTATGAGTATATATAGAATTCGGCTAGCTTAGTATGTGGATGGAATTGCATGAATTTCCGATTTACAGGCTTAAGGATTAAATTGTAAAGAAGTTAAAATATTAGGTGTAAAAGTGTAAATTTGCAAAAATATGTATTTTGAGTTGAATTGAATACAATGAATACTAAATGGATTGAATTTTATTATTTAGATCAAGTTAAGCCTCGTACAGATCTAGATCGAGGGAAAGATAAAGTATTAGATTAGTCGATCTTATTTCGTCATTTTTGTGATCGAGGTAAGTTCATATGTTTAATAAGCATTAAATTATATGTGTTTGAAGACTTAATTGTTATAATTGAGATGATACAACACCATGAAAATTCTCAACAAGTTATCAACAATGTATAAATCACGGTTGAACCTTAGAAATAGATATGATACAAGTGACATGTCATTAGGGGTTACCGTGTTTTGGGTGCTGATCCTGTATGTTCTATCGGTGGCTGAGTTTTCTGGCACGTTTTTCAATTACTCATCATCTTATGTGAGCATAATTGTGGAGTTACATCTTAACCGTCAGCTTGTGTGAGCAGACCTAGTGATAGCTCAAGAGTGAGCATTTATTCCAGATATGATATAGAGATGATTTCGACCATGTATTGGCACTTAGTGTGCGAGATTCCTGAGTATCCGATATTTTTGCAAATGATTCAACGGGTATATTGATGGTATGAAAGAATAAAAGATTGATACGTATCATTACAGGTATGTATGTGAATCATATAAGCATTGAATCTATGAAATTTTTTAATTTTATGTCTAACCTTATGGATGAATATGTGTTAGGTTTGTGGATTAAATTGAGTTGCATTATGCCATGTTTAAGTACTTAAATTATGATTCAATTGTAAGTTGTACATATTATCCATACGATCTTACTAAGCTTAATAGCTTACTTTGTTTACTTTTCTATGTTTTATAGTGATTTCGAAGCTTGTCAGATTGGAAGTGGTCGGAGATCTCATCACACTATCCAGCTGTTATTTTGGTACTTTTGAACTTTATGTATTTTGGTTATATGGCATGTATAAGTCATTTGGCTAATGGAAGCTTATATGTTTTGGTTATGTAATTAGTCATTTAATATGACTTGATTTAGCATATGTTGGTATATGTGTATATATGTGGTTATTCTCAATTTTTATGTATTTGGATTGCCATGGAAATGCCTTGATTGTGGTTTGGAATTTTGATCATCATGTGGTTGAGATTGAGAAATGGTATATTAGTTATGCGTTAGGCATAAAAGTATATATGCATTTGATCCTTTAGGTGATTTTTAGAATTGATATTGGTATGATTTTGAATGCCCTATTTGGAAGTTTATGAGAATTTTTTATTGTTCGTATTGGTATAGCATGATTTGGACTTGGTTGTGATTAGTTTGAATGCTTATTGATGTTAAGTAATATGCTATTGGATGTGTTTAGGTTCATGCAAATTTGGGTGAGAAATGTGGCTTGAAACATAGCCTACTTTTGTCCACATAGGCAGAGACACAGGCATGTGTCTCAGCCGTGTCTGACACACGGCCAGGTGACACAGCTGTGTGTCCCCTAATATTTCTTTAGAAACCAAGTCAGTAGCTTCACACGGCCTAGCACAGGACCTAACACATGGGTGTGTGAGGCCATTTCGAAGGGCAAACGGGTTAGTCACACGGGCGTGTAGTTGGCCTTGTGATCCAAGTCAGTGAGTTACACAGGGTCGGACATGGGCTAGGACACAGCCATGCGATCTTATTTCGAATGTCCACATGGCCTCTGACATAGGCATGCCTCTTGGCCATGTAAGACACACGTACTGGCCACACGAGCGTGTGTCCCCTGCACTTTGAAAGTTTTTTATGTTTTTCTAAAAATTTATTAAGTATTCGATTTAGTCCTAAACCACCGCTAATGCTTATTTTGAGGCTCGAAGGCTCGTGTTAGGGACTGTATGATTGTATTTGAATGACTTCCATAATGATTATGGTTGGGTTGAAGGAAGTTCAGAGTTGGTGGCATCATTGTCATTCATTGGAGTGGAGGAATTGGTGGGGTTGGCATCGTTCTTTTTGTTAATGGGTTGTGGTAGCATCATTTTGATTTTGAGACATTTTTAATCCACACTCAATATTTTTAGAGGTGAACTTTCTATAAGAAATTGTATGCTGATTTAAAAAGAAAATATATCGAGTTTCAGGTTGGTGAAAAAAGTATTCCTGAAAGTATTGCTCTGGAAGAAAGGTTTTCGTTTCAACTGAAAAGGAAAACTAAGCCCAAGGTTTATTGGTCCGTACGATGTTGTTGAAAGAATAGGTCTAGTAGCATATCGTTTAGCTTTACCGTCAGTGTAACAACCTGTTTTTAAGTGGTGTCAAAAATAGTGGTTTTGGGGCCAACAAATCTGACGAGTAAGTTCGTAATATTATTATTTAATATTTACGGGTCAAATGTGATTTTAAAAAGGTTTTTGATTTGATAATTTATGTTATATAAGCGATTTATTAAGTTCAAGTGGTAAGACCCTAAGGTCAAGTGGTTTTAGAAAATTAGGTATTGGAACCTCGTTTCTATAAACCGAGCTATAAATATTTTTATAAATATTTACAAAGTGTCATTAAGGTGGTATTAAAGTTTGCTTGAAAAATTTTAATGTTTCGATAGTTAATTAATTAAAAAGGACTAAATAGTAAAAGATGTAAAATTTGATCACTATTTGATTTGAGTGATTAAATGGTTTATTGAATAAAGGAAAAGGGACTTAAATGATAATCAAACCATTTAAGGAGTTAGTGGACTAAAATAGACATGAATTTGATGTTTTATTTAATTATTAACCAAGGTTAAAATGGTAATTTGTTAAATAAAATAAAATAAAAATAAAAGGTATAATCTTTTCTAATTCTTCTTCCACTAAATTTGGGGAGAACAAAGCCATTGTTAAAGGCTTTGTGGTTCGGCGATGGTTGAAGCTTTGCATGGTATGTCATTTTGGCCCCGTTTTCATTAATTTTTATGTTTTTGAGATTGTTACAATTAGGTCTAACTAACCCTTACCTTCAATTTTGGAATTGTTAAAGATTTTGAATATTTCCATTGATGAATCTATGTGATTTTAGTTATTACATGATGAATTTGAGATGTTGTTTGATATTTAAAAGTATTTTGTTAAGTAATTTTGATGAATTTTTTGATTAGGGACTAAATTGTTGAATTAGTAAAAATACAAGGATTTCATGTGAAATTATTACAAATGTGGGCTTCTTTGTGTGCCATGAATATTTAGATTATGTGAATTGGCATTAGAAATGGCTAATTTGCATGATTTAGGCTTAGGGGCTAAATTGAATAAAAGTAAAATGTCAGGGGTAGTTTTGTAAAAATGTAAAAATGACTAAATTGCATAAAATACATTATTTTATTGTCTAAATTAATATATTGAATGAAATTATTAATTTAGATCAAGATCAAATGGAAAATCGTTGAGAATAAAAAATTACCAAAATGCCCCTGAACTTTGTCATTTCTGCAATTTAGCTAGGTAAGTTCGTAACTTGGTTAGTTCAATTAATTACTATTTTGATAAATTATTATCTATTTGTGAATATATGTGTGAATCAAATTTGTCAGCTTGAAGGAAAGAAATAAGACCCTGGTTGAAAGACATTATGGCAGCACAACAAAAAAAATGTTCAAGACCATGATTGGAGCATGACAATGTTTATGTAAGACCATAGCAAGGCTATGGCAGTTTTTCAGACGTAAGACCATGGTGGGACCATGGCAGTGTATATAAATATAAGACCATAGCTGGGTTTATGGCATTCTAGTGATAAGACCATAACCAGATTATGGCACTATGAGTGTAAGACCATGGCAGTGCACATGTAAGAACATAGTTGGACTATAGCACAATATGGAATGTGTACCAAGGTTTCAATAGTCTTTACAGTGCTCATAAAATATGAAAAGTGAAGGCTTTGACCATCGATTAAAGAAAATGGATGGTTTCGACCATCGTTTAGCACATATTGTGTAAGCTTCGGTAAGGGTACTAATTGATTTCACTATGACAATTATCGAAAGGTATGATGTATCAATGATTAAAGTATGAACATTCATGTTTATGAAAAGTATGATTTAAGTGATGTTATGTTTATGTACCATATCTTACCATATGATGATTTTGTTATGTGTTTAATCACTAGCTTGTGGCTATGGTTAATGTTATATGTTATGCAAATGAAATGTTAAGTGTTAAATATGAACCAAGACATGTATGTATGAAAGACTTTGAAATGGTGAACTACATTAAAAATGTGTTATGTTATGGATGAGAAAATCCAATTGAACCATGCTCAAGTATAATGGCTATCCATATCAAATTCATATGAATCATGTTTAAATGACTAACATTTGTTCTTGATGTGCTTAGGCTTACGCCAAGTTTGTGGATATGATTGATGTTTATGATTATGCTTATACTATGCATATGAAACAACAAGAAAAGGGAATGAAACGGTAAGTGCGTAATTGGGATGTGTTATGATGTTATAAAAGGTTTAATGTGATAAATGATGTAATTGTATGTGAGCAAATTGCTTATGCTATGGATAAATCTACCTATGTCATGGATAAATACACTGAATCGGGAATTAATAATGTTGTTTAGGCTTATGATAAGCATTGGGAATGGAATGGAAAATAAGTAAATAAAAAGATATATAATCTTATAAAAAGGTTGATGGTTATATATTATGTCTCATGAAATCCTATCATGTTTTGAATGGTCAATAAATAGGCGACATTAATGAACTTATTCATTTGTGAGTTGATGATTATGGTTTGATAAGTCTTAAGGCATTGGTATAGGTTTATATTTAAGCTATAATATTGAAATGCAATGCTATGTTTAAGTTTATACAAACTTATTAAGCATTCACTGCTTATGTAGTTATTTTCCTTTACTTTACAGATTATCAGAAGATCGATCGGGTTGGAAGCTAGTCGGAAATCCATCACACTATCCATCGATTTTATCGATAGATTTTGATGCTTTGGTCGTGGTTATAATGGCATGTACTATGTCTAATGTTTATTTGATGATATTGGCATGTAATATTGCTATGAATTTGTGAAACTTATGTTATTTTGATGCCTTGATGTTTGTGTGCTTTTGGCACTTTGATGCTTAATGGTTGGTGTTTATATGATCAAATTGATGCATGGTTTTTATGGCAAAAGTGGTAAGTGTTGGCATGTTTGCAAAATGATCATTTAGGGCATGGTTTGATATGGAGTTTACTCAAGTATAATTGGTTGAATTATAACCCATTTGGTATGTTTGAATGTGAATTTGGCTTGTGGTTAATTATGGTATAACTTTATATGAAATTAAGCTAAATATATATATATATAGGGATGAGTTATGGTTATATATATTTAAGTTAGTTATATGTGTATTTGAGATGCATGTAAATATTGATTCAAATGATAAGTTATATTGACATGGTATAAGCCAAGTATGGTATGCTTAAACATGCAAATGTTTAGGTATGTTTGGAACAACCATGTTTGGTATTTTTATATAAGTTTAAGTGGAGTTATGCTTTTAGGTAAATATGAACTAATTGTAATAGTATAAATGTGGTCAGACTATGATGAGTTTTGAAATGGAAAATGAATTAAGTGTTGATGAATGGAATGTGTTAAGTACATATATATATGTTTAGATAAAGATAAATTGTATGTTTGCATTTGAGGTGCCTATATGGCATATTGGTTGTAAGGATAAATGACCTAATGAATTAGTCTTAATATGCATGTTTTGGTATGTTTGAAAGCTTGATTATATGTGCAAATGTCTTGTAGTTGTGAGCTTGAAATGGATTAAAGGAATGGCTTGAAATTGGCATATTTTTTGTCTGCACGGACTGGCCATACGGCTATATGACCCCTACAGTTTGAATTTTTCCATATTTTTCCAAAAAGTTTTAAATGTTTCCGATTTAGTTCCGGGTCGTTTCTAAAGTGTTTCTAAGGCGTCGAGGACTCGAAAAAGGGACTATGTATGTGTTTAATTGGATTTTTCAATGATTATGAAATGTTGGAAATGAATGATTTGAGTTATGTTTTTATGGTAATGCTCCGTTACCCTATTCCAGCGACAGATACAAGATAGAGGTGTTATAGTCAGATCTTAAAAAGATTCATAATGTTTTTCACGTGTCGAAATTAAGGCGATATAAATCGAATCCTTCCCATATAATTTCTTCGGTTGAAATAGAGTTACAGCATTCTATGACCTATAGTGAAGAACAGGTTAAGGTTCTAGCTTGGGAAACTAAAGAGTTTCAAAATAAACAGATATCTTTAGTGAAATGTGTCTGGAAAAGTCACGGTGTTGAGGAAGCCAGTTGGGAACCCAAAGAAACTATGAAATTACAATATCCAAACCGTTTCTTTGGTTATATTTTTGAGGACGAAAATTCATTTAGGGGAGAGCTGTAACAACCTATATTCAGTGGTGTTAGAAATAGTAGTTTCGAGACCACAATTCCGACCATTAAGTCAGTAATTTTTTTATTTAATATTTACAGGGTTATTATAGCGTCGTATTAAAATTTGGTTAGAATATTTTAAAGTTTAGATAGTTAATTAAGTAAAAAGGACTAAATCATAAAAGCTGCAAAAGTCAATTACTATTAGTTTAATTGTAATGAATGGCTATGGAACCACAATTTGATGGATTTAAAAGGTAAATATAACTTGTCTATCATAGTGGATGGTTTGAAGGTGTTAATTTATGAATTTTAGTTAAATTAAAAGGTTAAAATGGTAATTAAGTTAATAAACAATTTAAACAAAAGATGAACAAAGTTATCATTGTAACAACCCAGTTTTAGCTAAAGCAGAACAGTGGTTTTGGAACCACAAATTCGAGGTTGGAAAATTATTTTAATATTATTTTTGGTGCTTATAGCATGTAAGTATATATGTGTGAAAATTTCATGAGCTAATTTTATCGTTTAAGTGGTTAATTTGAAAAAAAGAGACTAAATCGCGTAAAATGCAAAAGTTGCATGTTATAAGTTAAAAGTGCCTAAATGCTATAGCTTATTAAATGAAAGGTCCTTATGTTGTTATTAGACCATTGATAGTGGACATGGACATAAATGACCTTATATTAGATGTTTTTAAAATGGTTTATTAAAGGTTAATATTGGTATTTGTTAAATCATGTTAATATTGATAAAACAAAGTGAATTAAAACATTATTTTTCCATCTCCGTTTTTAATGATTTTTATGCTTTTGTGATCGTTGCTTCATGTTCTAGCTAGCCCATGCCTTAATTTTTGGAAGTGTTGATTTTTTTGAAATTTTCCATTGATGAATTCATGTGTTTTTGGATGTTTGATGGTGAATTATGAAAGTTTGGTGTTGACTATACATGTTTTGTAAAGTGATTTTGAGTAAAAATGCATGTTAGGGATTAAATTGAGAAAAGTGTAAATTAAGGGGTTGAAATGTGAAATAAATGAAAAATATGGGTTGCTAGGGAGCTAAAGAGAATTCGGCTAAGCATGGGCTATATTGAATTTTGTGAATTTTGTGTATTTATGAAATAGGGACTAATTTGTAAGAAATGTGAAAGTTAAGTAAAATGCATGCTGTTTTTGTGTGGTATTAAGTGCATAATTGGCCTCAACATGGACAAGTATATTCGGCCTTGGGTAGCCTATTGAAGGCCTTAGCTTTTCCTTGATGCTCGAATAAATTGTATTGAATTGCTTGATGTAGTATAAAATGTGCATGACCATTGTGTATTCAAGCTAAAGGGTGGCCATATGACCATTTAAATTCCTTGTCATATTCGGCCATAAGCTAGCACAATGAGGTTTTGATAAATTGAATTTGTTTGAATTAGCTCAAGAGCTAAGAGGGCCACAATTGGACAAGGGGAAGGAAAAAGTAATCGAATAGCCGTAAAAGCCGTTCGACAACATCCGAGGTAAGTCCTCAAGAAGTGACCTTACTTGAATTATGTGGAATGAAATATGGATGTATCGATTATTGATTTATGTGTGTATGAGTATTCGAATGATACCCGGGCTAAGTCCCGAAGGCGATTATGTTAGTGATTATAATTGTGTTTGAGCCTTAGTAACGAAAATAAATATGTATGTCCAATGATTATTGATGTATGTGTGCATGAGAAATTGAATGATATCCAGGCTAAGCCCCAAAGACAATTATGCTGGAAATTATAACCGGGTTAAGACCCGAAGGCAATTGTGCTAGTGGCTACATCCGGCTAAGACCAAGGCATTCGTATGAAGTCATTCTATCCGGCTAAGACCAAGGCATTTGTGCAAATCGTGATATCCGGTTAAGTCCGTGAGGCCTTGGTGCGGGTTACCATAACCGGGCTATGTCCGAAGGCGATTGATCGAGTAGCGACATCCGGTTAAACTCGAAGGTATGTGATTTGAAAATTATAAGCTTGCTGGAAAATTTCAGCTAATGCACTTGTGAAATTTCCCAATGACAAGGTAAGTGCGGTGTGTGCTTATGCGCTAGGAGTAAGAGTGTGAATATCCGCTCCTATGATGGAACGAGTTATCGGCCTTAATGAAGCCGTTATTTGTGTATGAACATAAGAGTTGGGATGGTGAAGTAAGTATGACTATGTGAATGTGCATTAATGAAATGATGCATTTAACTATGTGAATGTATTGCTGTAATTAGAGTTGATTATATTCCTTGAGACTTACTAAGCATAAAATGCTTACTCCGCCGCTTTGGCTCTCGTTTTCTAGATTTCGCCGATAGCAATCGGATTCGGGATCGTTGAAGTCGAAGTCATCCACACTATCAAGCCCCCATTTTGGTATAAATTCTTGGTTGAACTTGAAATGGCATGTATAGGACTACCCCTTGTTGGTTTAAATATGTTATGATGTATATGTGTACGGCCATGCGAAAATGGCTCGTAATAGTGAAGTATCAACTTAAACTATTTGCGGTTTGTATATATATATATGGTGTCATGATGTGACTATGAATTGGAAATGGGAATGTTGGTCACATGATCAGCCATTGGCATGGTTAAAATGATCATATGTGGACCTATGTAAGGCAAGACTAGTTGGTTCATGGAGACTACAAAATAGGTAAGACCTACCTCAAAAACAGATGCTGCCAGCTGCAGTAACGTGAATGTGAAAAATCACCAAAATTTGTAGGAATGGTATTAAATAGTGAATCAGCTATGTAAATGAACATTGATGAGTCTATTTTCATATGGAAGAAACGAAATGGTCATAGGAGTTACATGTTAAGAGATATTAAAGCTATTGTGAGACAGGGCCAGAACGGTTTCTGGGTTCCCTGTCGCAACTTTAAAAATTTACTATAAATTATCCAGAAAGAATTAGGAGACATACCTTATATGTACAAATTCCATTTTGAGTCTAGTTTCATTAGAAACAAACGGCACCAGCATTAAAGCCCTGTACAGAGAGATATTCAAGTTATACCGCGCGAAGGTCAGAGCAGTCGATCCCTGTAACATGGGTGACTTTAACTAATAAACTGTACCAATTTGCCCTACCAAAAATTCGAGAAATAAATCCATGGATGGATATATGAGTCTAAATTCAGGGAAAATTTACGAAACCAGTTTCCAAGTTTTGAAACTCGAGATATGATTTTTAAGGCGACAGTGACGCAGTTTTTCCAGCCTGACTAGAAATGTCCAATGGATGGGCAAAACAAGTGAACTTGGCTTGCTAACCCCTCGTGTCCGACACCGGCGATGGTCTCGGGTTCGGGGTGTTACACTAATATAGTGTGTGTAAAAGTCTAGCTATACATGCCATAAATATACTGTGATAGTGTGGTGACTCCTGATTATTCTAAACTGTGTTTTGTTTTAATATAGTAATGGATCCTGATGGAACTGCAGCTGATGATGCTACTAGTAATTCGTCGGCTCCCGCACAAGGGACCACGCCTGTAGAAAGTAGACCTGAGACATTGAGACAGGGAGATGAGGCTCGGGATGCCTTTTTCCAAATGATGAACAATTGGTATACTGAGTTTATTCGAGTAAACCCAAATGCTCAACCTCCTCCACCCCCTTCCATACTTCAGACGGTTCTTGTAGCTACTCAAGGCATAGATTTGGTAAGAATGAACAAGCCTCCGGTTGACAAGATTCGAAAACAAGGTGCCGAAGAGTTTAGAGCAAAGATCGATGATGATCCCGAGAAAGCGGAGTTCTGGCTTGAAAATTCTACCCGTGTATTTGATGAGCTCTCATGTACACCCGAGGAGTGCTTAAAGTGTGTTGTATCACTTTTGAGAGATTCAACCTACCACTGGTGGAAGACTTTGGTAGCAGTGGTGCCAAAAGAAAGGGTTACTTGGGATTTCTTCCAAGAAGAATTCAGAAAGAAATACATAAGTCAGCGATTTATTGATCAAAAATGGAAGGAGTTCCTTGAATTGAAGCAGGGCAAGATGTCTGTGGCAGAGTATGAACGCGAATTTGTAAGGCTCAACAAGTATGCCCAGGAATGTATGTCCACCGAGGCCATTATGTGTAAAAGGTTTGTGGATGGGCTAAATGAGGAAATTAAAGTGCTTGTGGGAATTTTGGAGCTGAAAGAATTTGTAGTATTGGTTAACCGAGCTCTTAAAGCCGAAGAATTGAACAAAGAAAGAAGAAAAGCTGCTATTGAGGCTCGAGATGTCAGAAAGAGGCCGATAAGCAAGTCATTTCAATCTCAATCAAAGAGGTCCAAAGAGACAAGCCCTCGAATGACAGTTTCAGCTGGGGATTCACACAGAGATCGTGGTAGGGTATATTCGGGGTCTAAAGCTCAAGCTACTTCAGTGGCAAGTGTGGGTAATGTGCGATCTAGAAAGCCCGAATGTCAGCAATGTGGCAGGTAACATTTTGGTGAGTGTTGGGGAAACGAGCGAGCTTGTTTCAAGTTTGGTTCTCGCGAGCATTTTATCAGAGACTGTCCGGAGAAAGTTAAAGAAGAAAAATTTCAGAGTGCTAGACAGAGTACTACTGCTACCAAAGGTAGACCACCGAGAAATACTGGAGGTAGAGCTAGCAGTAAAATTGTAATGAAAGATTTAGCGGCGATATCAGAAGCTAGAGCGCCTGCTAGAGCTTATGCCATACGTGCCCGAGAGGATGCATCATCTCCTGATGTGATTACTAGTACATTTTCTCTCTATGATGCTATTGTTATTGCATTGATTGATCCCGGGTGTACTCATTCCTATGATTGTATGAATTTAGCATCTAATAAAAAGTTTCCTGTTGAGTTTACTAAATTTACGATTAAAGTGTCGAACCCCCATTGGCCAATATGTGCTAGTTGATAAGGTTTACAAGAATTGCCCATTAATGATTCAAGGTCACTGTTTTCTGGCTAATCTGATGTTGTTACCATTTGATGAGTTTGACGTTATTTTGGGAATGGACTGGTTGACATTGTATGATGCCAAGGTAGATTGTAAACAGAAAACCCTAGAGTTGAAATGTGAAAATGGTGAAACTCTGTGGGTTGAAACAGATGAATCAAATAAATTGCCTATGGCGATTTCGCACATGTCTGCACAGAAATACATGAGGAAAGGATGTGAAGCTTATCTAGCCTATGTAATGAATCTCGAGTCATCGAATTGAAGCTTGAATCGATCGATAGTCCTGTGAATTTCCAGATGTATTTCCAGAGGAATTGCCTGGATTGCCTCCAAACAGAGAGATAGAGTTTGCCATTGAGTTATTGTCGGGTACTGCACCGATCTCGATTGCTCCATATAGAATGGCTCCGACTAAATTAAAAGAATTGAAGGCTCAGTTGCAAGAGTTAACAGACAAGGGATTTGTGAGACCGAGTTTCTCTCCCTGGGGTGCTCCCGTATTGTTCGTAAAGAAGAAAGATGGCTCAATGAGGCTTTGCATTGATTACCGTCATCTCAACAAGGTGACTATAAAGAACAAGTACCCGTTGCCGAGGATTGATGATTTATTCGATCAGTTAAAGGAGGCCACAGTGTTTTCAAAGATCGATTTGAGGTCCGGTTACTACCAATTGAGAGTTAAGGAGTCGGATGTGCCGAAAACCGCCTTTAGAACAAGGTATAGACATTATGAGTTCCTTGTGATGCCTTTCGGCCTAACAAATGCTCCAGCTATATTTATGGACTTGATGAACCGAATCTTTCGGCCATATTTAGATAAGTTTGTAGTAGTGTTTATAGATGACATTCTAATTTATTCTCAGGATGAGTCTGAGCATGCCGAGCACTTGAGAACCATATTGCAGATCTTGAGAGAAAAGAAATTATTTGCTAAGTTTAGTAAAAGTGAGTTCTGGCTTCGTGAAGTCAGATTTTTGGGACATATAGTCTCAGGTGATTGGAAACCGCCAAAGAATGTATCCAAGGTTAGAAGCTTTTTAGGCTTGGCCAGGTATTATAGACGTTTTGCCGAGGGATTTTCGATGATTCCCTCTCCTATGACTAAGTCACTGCAAAAGAATGTTAAGTTTGAATGGATTGATAAATGTCAGCAGAGTTTTGAAAAGCTGAAAGCATGATTGACTGAAGCACGAATTTTAGTACAGCCCGAGCCAGGGAAGGAGTTCGTAATTTATAGTGATGCATCATTGACAGGCCTTGGATGTGTACTAATGCAAGAGGGTAAAGTGGTAGCTTATACCTCGAGATAGTTAAAACCGCATGAGAAGAACTATCCTAAACATGATTTGGAATTGGCCGTTATTGTCTTTGCCTTGAAGATTTGGCGACATTATTTGTATGGTGAAAAATGCCGAATTTTTACTGATCACAAAAGTTTGAAGTATTTGATGAATCAAAAGGATTTGAATCTGCGACAGCGAAGATGGCTTGAATTATTAAAGGATTATGAGTTAATGATTGATTATCATCTGGCAAAAGCGAATGTAGTTGCTGACGCTTTGAGCAGGAAATCTCTTTTTACTTTGAGAGCCATGAATATGGGGTTAGCATTTTCTGATGATGGTTCAATCTTAGCAGAGATGAGGGCTAAACCATTATTTCTCCAACTAATTTGTGATGCTCAAAAGAACGATAGTGAGTTGCGAACCAAGAGAACTCAGTGCGAATCGGGTTATGACTCAGATTTTCGAGTTGGACTGGATGACTGTTTGATGTTTCGAGACAGGATATGTGTACCAAAAGATGATGAATTGATTCAGAAAATATTACATGAGGCGCATAGTGGTTGTTTGTCAGTTCACCCTAGTAGCACAAAAATGTATAATGATTTAAAGAAGTTATATTGGTGGCCATGCATGAAAAGGGACATTTCTGAATTTGTAACCAAGTGTTTGATCTGTCAACAACTAAAAGCTAAGCATCAAGTGCCTTCAGGATTACTCCAACCGGTAATGGCGCCTGAGTGGAAATGGGATAGGATTACCATGGATTTTGTAACCGGTTTGCCTCTGACTCGTAAAAAGAAGGATGTTGTCTGGGTAGTGGTTGATAGGTTAACAAAGTCAGCTCACTTTATACCGGTACGTACCAATTACTCACTTGATAAATTAACTGAATTATATATTGCTGAAATTGTGAGGTTGCATGGGGTACCTATGTCTATAATATCAGATAGAGATCCGAGGTTTACCTCGAGATTCTGGAAAAAGTTACAAGAAGCTTTGGGTACAAAATTGAACTTTAGTACCGCTTTTCATCCACAAACAGATGGTCAGTCGGAAAGAGTAATCCAAGTACTCGAAGATATGCTTAGATGTTGTGTTTTAGAATTTGAAGGCAGTTGGGAGAAATATCTACCTTTGGTTGAATTTGCCTACAATAACAATTTTCAGTCAAGTATACAGATGGCACCGTATGAAGCCTTGTATGGTCGCAAGTGTCGGACTCCTTTATATTGGACCGAACTTAGTGAGAAACAGATTCACGGAGTTGATCTAGTTAAAGAAACCAAAGAGAAAGTAAAAGTAATTCGTGATTGCTTGAAAGCTGCTTCAGATTGACAAAAGTCATATGCAGATTTAAAAAGAAAAGAGATTGAATTCCAGGTAGGTGATAAAGTGTTCTTGAAGGTGTCACCATGGAAGAAGATTCTGAGATTTAGCAGAAAAGGAAAGTTGAGTCCGCGTTTTATTGGGCCGTACGAGATTACTGAGAGAATTGGACCAGTGGCATATCAGTTGGCCTTACCAGCAGAGTTAGAAAGAATTCATAACGTGTTTCATGTATCAATGTTGTGACTTTATCGTTCTGATCCTTCACATGTGATTTCTCCAATAGAAATTGAGATTCGATCGAACTTGACCTATGATGAGGAACCGATTAAGATTTTGGCTCGAGAAGTAAAACAGTTGAGAAAGAAAAGTATAGCTTTAGTGAAAGTGTTATGGCAAAGACATGGAATAGAAGAAGCTACGTGGGAACCGGAGGAAGCCATGAGAAAACAGTACCCAAATCTCTTTACCGGTAAGATTTTCAGAGACGAAAATCCCTAAAGGGGGGAGAGTTGTAATAGCCCGATTTAGGGCCAAAATGGAATAGTGATTTCAAAACAACAGAATCTGAGGTTGAAAGAAATTATTTTGATTAAGTTTTATTGTTTATATTATGATTTCATAATTGTTTGAAAATTTCGTTGCGAAATTTTATCGATTGGGTGTTTAATTTGATATTTAGGACTAAATTGAAATAGGTAAAAAAAAAATATGTGTTCTAGTTCATAAAGTACTTGATTGAAATGGGGGTTTTAAGTAGAGATCCTTAAATGGAAATTAGACCATTATACTTTATATGGACAAAAATTAGGACATGGATGCAATTTTAAGAAAGTTTCGTAGTAAGGGCATTTTGGTCATTTGAATATTAAATGAAATAAAATGGGAAAAATAACACAAAAATGTATTCATCTTCATTCAAGCTTGGCCGAAACTTACATGTTCTCCATATCTAGGGTTTTTTCCAAGCTTTCAAGCTCAATAGTAAGTGCATTCAAGCCCCCTTTTTAATGTTCTTTACATTTTTGAAATCCCCGTAGCTCGGTCTACCTATTTCTACCATTATTTCGAGCTAGGGTTTATGTTTAAAATTTTACCCATGAATGATATGCATGTATTTTGATGTTTTATGGTAGAATATGAATGTTTGAAGTTAGGAGAATGATCTTTTCTAAGCGATTTCTAGCGAAAACGAGCAAAATGGCATAATCGGTAAAAATACCAATTGTTCATAACTATGTGTTAGAGTGAGAATTTGATGTTGTCATAGAAGGAAAAAATGATCAGCATGTCATAAAACATAATAATAAAGGCTGAAATTAAATTCCCGAGCCTAGGGGCAAAATCGTAATTTTGTAAAAGTTAGGGGGCAAAAATGTAATTTTTCCATAATGTGATTTTGGATTGAAATAAATAGTATGAGTGTTAAATGAGCTAAATGTGTTGTTATAGATCAAGAAAGGCGTGGAATCGATCTCGAACAAGGGAAGGAAAATGTTTTGGACTAAATTGCAAAATTTCTATATTTTGCACCGAGGTAAGTTTGTATGTAAATAATACATTAAATTCATTTACATTTTTATATTTCAGCCTATTATATGAATTTTACCTAATTTTGAAACATAAATCGACTATTGGAGGAATGGAAATAAGTAATAGAGAGAGAAATCCCGGTTGAAATTCGGAAAGATTGAATAATATAGATGGAGCGTAGCTAGGTCACATGTATGGTGCTGAGTGCACATCATGTGTACAAGAGAGCTACGAGACATTATGATGTAGCTAGGTCACATGGGTGATACTATGTGTACACCATGTAGACAAGAGAGCTACGGGATATATATAGCTAGGTCGCATGTGTGGCTCCAGGTGAAGGACACCATGTAGACAAGAGAGCTACGAGATAAATTGGGTAGGTCACATGGGTGGTACTAAGTGTTCACCATGTGTACAAGAGAGCCGAATTATATGAAATATGATAGTGGGGCAGTGTGCTGAAACCATCAAGTATCGAGGATTGATATGAATTGTTCAACGGGATAATTTTACGGTGGCATTGTAATCATGGACTTATAATTGTGATGTATGAATTGTGGTGAAAATGAATTGTGATATGTATGCTAAGTGAGGTTAAAACAAAGAAAGTGTGAAAGAGTGAATTTGCAATAATACTGTTTTGGACAATAGCAGTGATGTGAATTTCAAAAATCACCAAAAATAGTATAAATTTAACTAGAGGTTGAATGAGATATGAAATTAAATCTCAATGAGTCTATTTTCCTATAAAAGAAACATAGCAAGGAAAGGAACTCTATATTTTGAGATATTTATATTTGTGTCTGACTTGTTCAGATTAACTATGTGATCCCCTGTTCTGGCTTTGATAAATTATTAAAAATTGTACAAAAATAATTAAGAAATATAGTTTATATTTCTAGATTTCTTATTGAGTCTAGTTTTAAATGAAACATGTTTCATGGCTAGTTGAATTGTGTACTGGGAGAAATTCAACTCGTGTGAACAGAGGTCAGATCAATCGAGCTGTATAACAGGGGAAAATTTAACTAATAAAGTGTACTAATTTGCTGGACCAAAAATTCTAGAAACAAATTAGTAAGAAGTTATATGAATCTAGTTTCAGGAAAATTTTACGGATTTTAATTTCGAGTTTTTTAACTCCAGTTATGATTTATTTAGTGAACATGACGCAGGAGAGATAGCTCAATCAAAGTGGAGTAAATATTGAAATTAAAAGTAGATACACTTGAGTTAATGTGTAAACATATTAGATTATTTAATTATTATTTATATACTTACTTACTAAGCTATATAAGCTTTCTTTCTTTTCTCTCTTTTGTCTTATAGTGTCGTCCGGCATTGCTCGGGAGTTAAGGATCGTTGAAGATCTGCCACACTATCAATACTTTTGGGTATTTGAACTAAACATTTCTTTTGAATTATGGCATGTATAATAGGCTTCGTTATTTTGTTACGTGTCATAATTGCCTAGGTTTAAAATATTGGATACATTATTTAACCAAATTATTTTGTATAAGCCATTAAAGTAGGCTAATATTGTTCAAGACATATGTTATAATGATACATTATCTATTTGTATGACATATTTCTATTTCGGTTTGGTTTAATGATATATATTATTATCTGGTAATACCTCGTACCCTGTTTCGATGTGGAACACGGGTAAGGGGCGTTACAGACACATCGTGTGACACGCTAGTGTGTGATTACTTTAAGCCGTTCTCTAGCCTGTTAGAATGCCACGGGCGTTTGTTCTACCCGCGTGAGTCGTACTTCGATTCTGCCAAATTGACACGACCGTGTGGGGATGTCCAGGCTGTGTTGATTTTGTACGTTGGCCCATTTTCTCAGTTTTTGGCCCGTTACTCATTCCTTTCGCTCTCCTATGCTCACCTAAGTATAAAACATGAAATTGAGGCATTAGGAGCATCGAATTCACCAATTCTAAGGAAAAATCATCCATAAAATTTGTTAAGCATGGGGTAAAGTATGTATAAATTACGGTTTATCAATCCTCCTCCAATCTCACCCTCGCCTTAGCCGATTACTTTCCATGACTCCAATTCAAGGATTCCATTTAACATTCAGGAAGTTTCACTTCTCTCGCTATCTTATGATCTTATATCTATATTTTTCAGTAAATATACCTTTGTACATTGAGGACAATGTACATCTTAAGTGTTGGGGGTTATTTATATCATTATCAGAAAAATCCCTGAATTTTGTCTTATTCTCACGTGACTCACTCATATCACTATTAGAATGAATTTTGATTAATTTATGATTTTTATTGATATGTCTTGAATTCAAACATAGGCATTTATGTTTTGATTGTTTAAACTTTAAGTAATTAGAGAATCAAGCATGGTAAGTTGATTTTTGGGAATTAAAAATTGTTAGGTTATTTCCCCAAGTTTAGGTATTATCTTGAAGTCGAAATTCACAGGATTAACATAAAAAAGGCAAAAATTTTGTGAGATCTTGAGCCTTTAGAGCATATATTATTTCTTTCATGATCACTTTTATTGTTGCTATGAGTGCGTCAATATTGATTTTTTATTCTAGAACTTGCTTCGATTATGCATGTCAAGACCACACCATTGATTTAATATGTCGAGATGATAAAGGCACTTAGGTTTAACCCACTCACTCCATAAAAGTCTATTTTCATAATTAACACTTAGTGAACCCCCTTGAGCCTAACAAGTCATTCATTGATTTACCCTCAATATTAACCCATAACCCATTTTTTTTGAAATCCCCTCAATTAATTTGATCCCTACTTTTGTCGAGATTTGATTTGAATAAATTGCTTAGCTATGTTTTAGTTTTGATAGTTAGCAAAGTTTTATGTTACTTGATTTGTTCTTAAAAAAAACTGAAGTTGCTGCAATTGAGATTTTTCGTCTAGCATATTACGAAATTATGTAATGCTTGGATTAAAACGATGTTATCCATGAAGAAAAGCTTAATTCTAGGATCATCTAATTAGGAATGTAATTGGTCAGTTTTAGTATTTTTCTAGTTAGGTAATTGTTCAATTCAATCTCGATTCTAACCTTCTCTTTTAGCTTGTGACCACATCCCCCTAACCAAAGCCATGTTACAACCCTCTAAAGACCTTTTGATTGATGTATCATCTCAATATATAGTGGTGGAGATTTGATTTTCACGTAAGCCTATGGTAATAACTTTTCATATTGACTGTTGAGTGCTAAATTTGTTGTCCTTAAACACCTCAAGTGATTTGAGTGAATCTTTAGTGAGGATGTTAAACTCTATAATATTTTGAATCAAAAGTGATTACTTAGATACCTATGATTTCGTGATAAAATGCTCAACTTGGAATGCTACAAACTTTGATGTTCTTCTAGTTGAATTATCAATGTATCATTACTTATGGATTATTTTAGGATATTATTGATAGGAATTATAAGTTGAGAAAAATGAATTCTTAATTGTGAATTGAGAATTTTGCTTGAGGACAAGCAAACGCTTAAGTGTGGGGGTATTTGATAAGTCGTAATTTATACATATTTTTATCTCAGGCTTAACACATTTTTTGATGAATTATCATTAGATTTGTGAAATTTGAAGCTCCTAATCCCTTAATTTCATGTTTTACACTTAGGTGAGCATAGGAGAGTAAAAAGGGCGAGAAATAGACCAAAAAACGAAGAAAATGGGTCAACGTGAGAAATCAACACAGCCTGGACTTCCTTACACGGGTAGACCACACGCCCGTGTCTATTTACCAGACTTTAACACGGCCTAAGCCACCCCACACGAGCGTGGCACACGGCTGTGTCCCTGTCGAGCCCCAGTCTAGTTCTACTTAGAAAAGCCACTTTTCAGGGTTTTGAAGCATTCTAAAGCCTATATAAACACCTAATGAGGCACCTAGAGGAAACACACGGAGTGAGACGCAAGGAATTACTCGAAGAAAGTCGATGGATCCATCTCAGAAGCCGAATTCTCCTTCAAAACTGAAGATCTCCCATCAATTTCCTTCAAGGGTTTTTGGGTTTCTTTATGTTTTGTTATTATTATTCTACTGAGATGTCTTCTTTTACACATATGAACTAAATCCCCTAAATACCTAAGGGGGATGAAACCTAAGGCGGATCTTGTTACTATTTTTTGAATTATATGATAAATACTTGATTTGTTCTTAATTATGTGTTCTTAATTCTTGCTTTAGTATTCCAGGATATTGATTCAAGTATTGATGTGCTTATTCAGAGGAGCAAAAGCCCCTATCTAAGAGTAGATCTAGCATAATTAAGCAGAGTTGATTGCACCCCTAGACATAAGGCGACATAAATCTGCCGAATTAGGGTCAAACCTAATAAGGGAATCCATAGATCAAGTTAATGCAACACTAGGGGTTTAAATTAGAAAGAGATTTCAATTAATCAACCTAGGGTTAGACGTTGTTAGTCTTGAGAGAGATAATAATATAAATTTGGGATTTCTACGGATCGAGTCAAGTGAATAAATCGTCTAGTCCAGAGTCACATAACAAGTGAAGTTTAGGTGGATTCTTCCTTGGGTATTGTCTAAATCAATTAGTTTTCCCAAAAATATTTACCCAATTTACTTTTTGACCATTCTTAATTTAGTTAATTAGTTTAGATAAAGTAAATCCCCTTATTTTTAGGCTAGATAATAAAAAGAAGGTTAATAGTAGTAGTTTTAGTTCCTGTGGGTTCGACATTCCGGTCCTACTATAAGCTATACTACTGTTCCATATGTGCGCTTGCCTTTATCGTGATCATAGTTAGTATTCAATTATGATCAATCATAAATATAAAACTTATCACGAACATCAAGTTTTTGGCGTCGTTGCCGGGGACTAAGATATTAGGAACACTTAACTTTTATTAATTTAGCCATTTATTTTTATTGCAATTTAAATCTATTTTTGCTTAAATTATTAAAATTTTCTTTTATTTGCTTCTGGCAGGTTTTTATAGTTTATGACTAGAAGAAACTCGTCAGGACCTCTACTTTTTGATAGTGAGATCGAAAGCACTGCACGCAGAAATCGAAGAGAAATAAGGCGAAGCCTACGATACATAGAGAAAGGGAAAGAGGACGATAGTCAAACTACAACCGAGGGGATGGCTGAAAATTAGAATAATCAGCTACCTCCTGTGGTTGCTACAGATCCAATAAATCAGAATCTTGCTCCTCGTACTATATATGATTATGCTAAACCTACTTTAACAGGAGCTGAATCGAGTATAGTTAGACCTACTATTGCTGCAAATAATTTTGAACTGAAACCTAACAAGATTTGAATGATACAACAGTTTGTTCAATTTGATGGTTTGTAGGACGAGGATCCAAACACTCATTTGGCGAATTTTCTAGAGTTCTGCGACACTTTTAAGATCAAAGGTGTTTCTGATAATGCCATACACCTTTGGTTGTTTCCATTCTCATTGAGGAACAAAGCTAAACAATGGTTGAACTCGTTACCATGAGGGTCAATCACAACTTGGGAACAAATGACCGAAAAAATTTTACTAAAATATTTTCCGCCAGCTAAAACGGCTAAACTAAGGAATGATATCTCTTTTTTTTTGCAGATGGATCTAGAAACCCTGTATGATGCATGGGAGAGATACAAGGACCTATTAAGAAGGTGCCCTCACCATGGGTTACATCTATGGCTGTAGGTTCAGACTTTTTACAACGGTGTGAACCCCTTAACAAGACAACTCATCGACGCAACCACCGGTGGAGCTTTAAACAACAAAACACCTGAAGAGGCTTATGAATTTATTGAAGAGATGTCACTGAGTAACTATCAGTGGCAAGTCATAAGAACAAAGCTGACAAAAGCAGCCGGTGTTTTCAACCTCAACACGGTTACTATGCTATCTAACGAGGTAGAACTATTAAATAAAAAGATTGACGGTTTGTATGGTTCTACTCAGGTACATCCTGTGATGAGGTGCGATTCAAATGGAGGAGGGGTACACACGGAATATCAATCCTTCAACCCTAGCACCGAGGAGGAACAAGATCAATATATGGGTAATAATAATTCTAAACCTAAAAATAACCCATACAGTAACACTTATAATACAGGTTGGAGGAACCATCCGAACTTCTCATGGGCTGGCCAAGGAAATCAAAGGCCACAACATCCCTCAGGTTTTCAACAACCACCTTACTAGCAGGAAAAGAAGCTGAACCTTGAGGAGATGCTAACAAAATTCATCTCGATGTCAAAAACTCATTTTCAGAATACCAATATAGCACTTAAGAATCAACAAACGTTGATCCAAGGGCTCGAAACTTAGATAGGCCAGCTTGCTAAATTGATTCTGACCGACCACAAGGTAGTTTGCCGAGTAATACTGAAACTAACCCAAGGGAGTAGCTTAATGCGATTACCGTTCGAGATGAGGAATAGTTAGTTGAACTTAAACCAGACTCGAGGCAAGGACTTGTGGTAAGTAAAGGTGAGGATGAGGTGGACCACTGTGAAATAAAATCGGTAAGTAGAGAATATAAACCTCGTATGCCATATCCAACTGCGACAAGGAAAGACCACATGGACGAACAATTTGGTAAATTCTTTAAATTATTAAAGAAATTACATATTAACTTACCGTTTATTAAAGTTCTTTTGCAGATGCCAAATTCAGTTAAATTTTTAAAGGAGCTTTTAGCAAATAAACGGAAGTTGGATAAGGCATCGCACTTGAAGTTAAGCGCAGTTTGCTCAGCCATTCTACAAAATAAGCTACCCAACAAATTGAAAGATCCAGGGAGTTTTACTATTCCTTGTTTAATTGGTAGGTTAATAATGCATTGGTTGATTTAGGGGCGAGCATTAACGTAATGCCCTAAAAAATGTTCAAGCAACTAGGTCTTGGGAAACCCAAGCAAACTAGGATGAGCATTCAGCTAGCAGATAAAATCATCAGATTTCCTAGGGGTATCATTGAAGACGTACTTGTCAAAATCGATAAATTTATATTCCCAATTGATTTTATTGTTCTAGACATGGAAGATGATAGTGATGTGCCTTTGATTTTAGGACGATCCTTTTTAGCAACTGCTAGAACTATTATTGATGTTGGTACAGGTGAACTCACACTTCATGTGGGTGATGAAACAACACTCTTCAAGCTCGTAATTCGAGTAACACATCAAATATTAAGGGTGGTTGTATAAATCATGCTACTAATACTGATCATGTGGTGCAACCTTCTTTGCAGGAAACACGTTCGAAGAGCATACATGAGCCATGTTCAAGTAACAAAAAAGGACCCATTTGTGAAGAATAAAGGCTACAAATCGAGAAACTAGATGAATGGCGGACACAGAAATTGAGAACACACGATAAACCAAAATCACGCCATGACGAACTCAATGTCTATCAAATCAACTTAAGGTTGGAGACAAAGTACTATTAAATGCAGCAGACCCTCATATTACCACTTCTGAACCTAATGGAGCAATCCCTTTTATGGTACTTAACATTTTCCCATACGGTCCAATCGAGGTAACTCATTCCAAATTTGGCACTTTTAAGGTAAATAGTTCTCATCTAAAACCTTATTTTGATAAGATTGATAGCAGGAATAAGGAGTGTCAACTCCTTGAACCACCATGCTATGCTAAATCGAGGTAAGTCGAGCTTAGACTATAAATAACCACTTCTTAGGAGGCAACTTGAGCACTAACGGTGTTGATTTCTTTAAATTTTAGGTTTTAACATCTAATCATCAAATGAGTCCTTGAACATAGGTTTTCCAAATCCACACGGCCAGGCACACGGGCGTGCTTTAGGCCGTGCTCATACCACAGGAGGCGACACGGCCGTGTGAAAATAGACCAAAACTTTTCCCAAAGCACGGGATTCGATACGTTGCCACGACCGTGGGAAATGGCTGTGGGCAATCCTGCCAAATCAACACGGGCATTCAATATGCCTGTGTCTATAAGCTGTGGTAGAAACTGAGCAATTAACACGGGCGTGCGACACGCCCGTGCCTACCATCCATGGTTGAAACTGTCAAAATAACACGGGCATGTGCATATATACACGGGCGTGGGAGAAGCGAATGAAGCAGGACACGGCCGTGTGCACCAACACGCCTAAAGAACACGGGCGTGGCCCGAATTCTAGATGCACCCAAATTTGAAAACCAGGAAACACACGGGCTGAAACAGGCGTGCCCCACGGCCGTGTGCCCCAATATCTATATAAACCCCCACTATTCATCATCCCCTTTCCCAATACCCTAACCCTAGCCGTAGCTCTCTCCGCCGTCGTCGCCACCTAAAGCTCTGACCATTACCCCAAAATCCATCCTTTCTCCTCCCTTTTCCTCTATACGCATCAAAATATTCTCTCTTGTCCTCCTTTCCCTACACATTCCTTCCTTCTTCACTCTTTCTCCACACTACAAACCACCATCGTCGAACCAGCACCACCGCCGCTATCATCCACTGCCCGTCGACGCCATACCCCTCCTCTGTCAAGCCCCACCATCGTTCATCAGTCGTTTGTCTTCCTTTTTACCCCATTACTTTTATTTCTTTTACTTCTCTTATTAGATTTCTTGACTTATAATTGTTTTATTGTTAATAATTTGCATGCTTATTAACCCTTATCTATGTTTAGTGATTTCCAATTCTACTAATGATGAAGATTTACTTAGTCGTTGTGTTTTCATTGATCTTTATTCTTGCTTGATTTGCCCAGATGATTCAGATTATTAATAGTATTATCCACTGTCACTTGATTGGTCTTTCAGCATTCACTTGGTTTACCCTTCGCACTATTTTCGTATTATATTTAGTCGTTGATTCATATGCAATATCACTACATTTTGTTTTTAGCATGCTTGAATTTGTGTCCATATTATCTTACGAGCAAGTCATTATTTTTGGATTACTCATATTTTGGTTGAAGATGTGGGAATTATTGATTACTTAATCTTTCACTCACAAGCACATCATGTAACGTCCCCATGCCCGGAACCGTCACTGGAGTCAAGCTTGAGGTGTTACTAAACTTATCTTACCTTTTAAACAACTCTATACCACTTATTTTAATTCTCGGAATAAACTATTTTTCTGTATCATGGTTGCTTAAAAATTCATTTCTCAAGTTTCAAAACTCGAAATTAAGATCCGTAAATTTTTCTGAAACTAGACTCATATATATATCTACTAAATTTTTTCTAGAATTTTTGACTTAGCCAATTAGTACAGTTTATTAGTTAAAGTTACCCCTGTTTCAAAATTAGACTGCACTAACCTCTACTTACTACGAACCACTTTTCTCCCTGTAAAAAAATTCATATTACTATACCATTTGTTTATTTTAAAACTAGATTCAATAAGGATTCTAACCATATAAAGTAAACCACCTAATTATTTTTGTAAAATTTATGGTGAATTTCCAAATTTGGAAGAGGGGATCCAGAAATCACTCTAGCCCTATTTCACTAAAACTCAGATATCTTATAAAATACAAAACCTTTACCTGTTTTGCTTATTCCATATGAAAATAGACACAATGAGATTTAATTTCATATATTATTCACCATCAAACCATGTCTCTACAATTTTTTGTGATTTTCAAAGTCACATTATTTACGATACTTGAATCTGCTTTTAAGTTACTTTCACATTTTCATAGTTTTCATGTGATAGTTACTACTTAATCATACATACTATTAAACATGTATATCATCAGCCATTCTATTAGCTAATCACTAGCAAGTATTTACACATCATTCATTGATCATATCATATCAAAAGAAACCAAGTTCCTATACATGCCATACACAAAACGAAACGCCTAACTATACCAATGTGATTTCTTCGATAGTGTGATCGGGTTTCGACGCTTCCTTCGATCCCCGAGTGGCTTGATAAAACTATAAGAAAAGAAAATAAAGAGAGTAAGCACTAGGCTCAGTAAGCTTACAAGCAAATAAATTACAACATTCAACATAATGAATAATTATACATAATGTCACCTAGCCTCATAAACTTTCTTTACTTCTCATTTTCTACCTTCTTCTTTACTCACTTACCTTCTTTCTTACCTGACCTTTCACTATTCATAAATATAATCTACCTTCCCTTTTGCTAATAATTCACTGTAATTTAACGTGTACAATGACCCGTTGAACCACTCGGAATACTAAGGATACTAGGGTCATTCCTGTCTATCAATATCCTGCCAATGCCATGTCTTCGACATGGACTTACATGAATTATTCCTATCTCCAATGCCATATATATATCTAATATGGGCTTACATGGCTCATTCCTGTCTCCAAAGCCATATATCTGATATGGACTTACATGGCTCATTTCGTCTCCGTCCTGTCCTGTCAACCCCAATATCCTAACATTCTTAAGGTTCAAACGGGGCTTCCTAATGCTTTTTCTCTGTCACTTTACCTTCAATTCGACTTTAAATATTCTCAAAAAATAAGTATATAAATGCTGGAAATTGACAATAATAATGTAAAATAAAAGAATATTGCATTTATTTACTGTAAACTTACCTCGATTCAAAATGTGACTAAACTTTACAATTTAGTCCTTTACTTTTTCTTTTCCCCGATCTACTCTCGAATTTCACTCTTCTTGATCTATAATAGAAATTTTAACTTATTTAATATTCACATTTATCAAAACAGTCCTTGACCCAAACTTTGGCAAAATTACATTTTTGCCCCTAAACTTTCACATATTTTCACTTTTTCCCCAAGGCTCGTAATTTAAACTTCATCCTATTTTCTTATGTTTTATGACATGCTGATCATTTTTCTCTTCTATGACAACATCAAATTCACACTCTAACATGTACTTATGACTATTAGGTATTTTTACCGATTAAGCCATTTTACTCGTTTTCGCTTAAAACCGAGTAGCACAAGTTGTCTAACATAATTTAAAACCTCATATTCTATCATAAAACATCAAAATAAACACTTTTCACCTATGGGTATTTTTCCAAATATGAACCGTAACTTAAATTATTGCTAGCATAAGCTTTATCGAGCTACCGGGACTCCGAAAACGTAAAGAAGATTAAAAACGGGGCTTGGAATCACTTACTATGGAGCTTGAAAGCTTGAAACAAGCCCTAGCTATGGAGAACCCTTGAAATTTCGTGCTCATGAAGAAGATGATGAATTTTGTGTTATTTTTCCCTTTTTATTTCATTTAATATCCAAATGACCAAAATGCCCTTCCTTATTAAACTTTCAAAAATTCCATCCATGTCCTATTTTTTCCATGAACTTAGAAATTGGTCAAATTGTTATTTAAACCCTCCTAATTAATATTCCAAAGCAATTTCATACTAAAAACTTCTAGAATGCAAGTTTTGCAAATTATTCGATTTAGTCCTTAATCTCAACTTAAGCATTTTATGCATAGAATTTCATCACGAAATTTTCACACAATCATGCAATCATATCATGAACCTCAAAATAATAATAAAATAAATTTTTATACCTCAGATTTGTGGTTTCGCAACCACTGTTCCGTTTAGGCCCTATTTTGGGATGTTACACATCATGACAAACACTCGTGGAAAAAGACTTTTGTCCCTGCCTCAAAGAAGCAAAAAGGAGCAGCATTGTCCTTGGGTCCTACTAACAAGATACGGCACCCATTCGTCCAATTCCCACCGGGACCCCAGGAGCAGATCCCTAGGTGTGGGCCTTTGCATTGACTGGACCGCCCTAGAGCAGATCCAACTCGCTGACGCAGTCCGGGCTCTCCTGACTACTGACCCATAGGGGCTCTTCTTCAAGATCGTCGAGCCGACTTATCTCGAGCTCACATTAGAACTCTATTCGACCTTCCACCTTCAAACTGTTATGACAGAGTTCGATGATCCCAGAATAGTCTAGTTCTGTCTCGGCAGTTTAGTTCGCAAGTTGAGCGTGCCTGAGTTCGGTGTCACATTAGGACTATATACGGAAGAGTTCATGAACGATGACGACTTCGACAGTCTCCATCACCATATCCACTATTCTCCTTCAAATTGCTGGAAGGCCCTAGTCCTTGTTTCGGCCAGTTATGACCCTAGCCACTCCAAGGCATCGGCTCTTGCCCCATCACTGACATACTTACATGCCATCCTAGCCCACACCCTAACAGGACGATGAGAGAGTACAGGTGTCATAAACACTAATGACGCCTATTTTTTATGGAGCATGGCACATGGGCACGTATTTGACCTCGCTTATTTCATCACCCTCGCCATTTTCCATCAGACAGAGTGGCATAGGAAGGGATTCCTTTCCATCGGCCCTTATGTGACTCACCTGGCGCGGTACTTTGGTCTCCTCAACACTGCGGCGCAATCATCCTCCCTCACCCTCATCGGTCAGATGTCCTCAAAGGGCATCTCGAGTATGCTCCATAAGAGGATGATCGAGCGATGACGAGGATTTGATCCTCCTCAGTACCACCTCATCCAGTCAGCCGAGCAGGAGGACCCAGAGCACATTACTGATGATGTCCCTCTACCTCACGAGGATCCACCATCTTAGCCACCACCTATTCATCATCCAGTTCATGCGGCTGCTTCACTCTCTGACATCTCTGAGCGTCTCACTCGATTCGAGTAGTTATGTTTTCAGCTCTTTAATCACATTGATGCAACCTTACATCAGATTTGTCAACACCTTCACATCTCATCGCCACCCCCACCTCGCGAACCATCTGGCGATGAGGATTTTTGAAGACTTTTATTTATTATTTTTATTTTTTTTACTTTTATCTTTATTTATCTTTTTAAATTACTTTTTATTTTATTTCTCTTTAATACTATTTTTACTTCATCTTTAGGTTTTACAATTTATATTAAACAATTTATATTTTTGGCCATTTCTTTAGAGTAATCATGCTACTTTATATTTCGTAAAGCGTTATTGATTTTATCACAGTTATGAAGAGCTCCAAAGTTCACTATTACTTAGGAATTTGCAACTCCACTGGAAAAGTCCTCCACGACTGCCATGCCCTGCTCGATTACGACCATAGCTACCACAAGTTATAATATTCTTTTGGCACAGCACTTGTAGACTAACAACCTCTACCACCACCAGAGTATCCTCCTTCAATCTCACCCTTGCCTTAGCCGATTACTTTCCATGACTCCAATTCAAGGATTCCATTTAACATTCAGGAAGTTTTACTTCTCTCCCTATCTTATAATCTTATATCTATATTTTTCAGTAAATCTACCTTTGTACATTGAGGACAATGTACGTCTTAAGTGTGGGAGGGGGGGTTATTTATATCATTATAAGAAAAATCCCTGAAT
Organism: Gossypium arboreum; assembly: GCF_025698485.1. Taxonomy (NCBI): domain Eukaryota; kingdom Viridiplantae; phylum Streptophyta; class Magnoliopsida; order Malvales; family Malvaceae; genus Gossypium; species Gossypium arboreum. Next base: position 35,251,215 of record NC_069082.1, read on the forward strand.
TTTGTCTTATTCTTACGTGACCCACTCATATCACTATTAGAATGAATTTTGATTAATTTATGATTTTTATTGATATGTCTTGAATTAAAACATAGGCATTTGTGCATTGATTGTTTAAACTTTAAGTAATTAGAGAATCAAGCATGATAAGTTGATTTTTGAGAATTAAAAATTGCTAGGTTATTTCCCCAAGTTTAGGTATTAACTTGAAGTCGAAATTCACAGGATTAAATCAAAAAGCCAAAACTTTTATGAGATCTTGAGCCTTTAGAGCATATATTATTTTTTTCATGCTCACTTTTATTGTTTCTATGAGTGCATCAATATTGATTTGTTATTCTAGAACTTGCTTCGATTATGCATGTCAAGACCATACCATTGATTTAATATGTCGAGATGATAAAGGCACTTAGGTTTAACCCACTCACTCCATAAAAGTCTACTTTCATAATTAACCCTTGTGAACCCCCTTGAGCCTAACAAGCCATTCATTGATTTACCCTCAATATTAACCCATAACCCATTTTTGTTGAAATCCCCTCAATTAATTTGATCCCTATTTTTGTCGAGATTTGATTTGAATAAATTGCTTAGCTATGTTTTATTTTTTATAGTTAGCAAAGTTTTATGTTACTTGCTTTGTTCTTAAAAAAAAAAAACCAAAGTTGCTGCAATTGAGATTTGTCGTCTAGCATATTATGAAATTATGTAATGCTTGGATTAAAACGATGTTATCCATGAAGAAAAGCTCAATTCTAGGATCATCTAATTAGGAATGTAATTTGTCAGTTTTAGTATTTTTCTAGTTAGGTAATTTTTTAATTCAATCTCGATTCTAACCTTCTCTTTCAACTTGTAACCACACCCCCTAACCAAAGTCGTGTTACAACCCTCTAAAGACCTTTTGATTTATGTATCATCTCAATATATAGTGGTGGAGATTTGATTTTCATGCAAACCTATGGTAATAACTTTTCATATTGATTGTTGAGTGCTAAATTTGTTGTCCTTAAACACCTCGAGTGACTTAGGTGAATCTTTAGTGAGGGTGTTAAAATCTATAATATTTTGAATCAAAATTGATTACTTAGATGAGGTGAGACACCTATGTTTTCGCGATAAAATGCTCAACTTGGAATGTTTGAAACTTTGATTGTCTTCTAGTTGAATTCTCAATTTATGATTACCTGTGGATTATTTTGAGATATTATTGATAGGAATTATAAGTTGAGAAAAATGAATTCCTAACTGTGAATTGAGGATTTTGATTGAGGACAAGCAAACGCGTAAGTGTGGGGGTATTTGATCAGTCATAATTATACATATTTTTATCTCAGGCTTAGCATATTTTTTGATGAATTATCATTAGATTTGTGGAATTTGATACTCCTAATCCCTTAATTTCATGTTTTATACTTAGGTGAGCATAGGAGAGTAAAAAAAGCGTGAAACGGGCTAAAAACAGAGAAAATGGGTCAACCTGGGAAATCAACACGGCCTAGACTTCCTCACAGGAGTAGACCATAAGCCCGTTTCTATTTAGCAGACTTTAACATGGCCTAAGCCACCCCACACGGGCGTGGCACACGGCCGTGTCCTATCGAACCCAAGTCTAGTTCTACTCTGAAAAGGCCACTTTTTAGGGTTTTGAAGCATTCTAAAGCCTATATAAACACCTGAGGAGGCACCTGGAGGAAACACACGGAGTGGGAGGCAAGGAATTACTCGAAGAAAGCCGATTGATCCATCTCAAAAGCCAGATTCTCCTTCAAGACTGAAGATCTCCCTTCAATTTCCTTCAAGGGTTTTTGGGTTTCTTTATGTTTTGTTATTATTATTCTACTGAGATGTTTTCTTTTACACATATGAACTAAATCCCCTAAATACCTAAGGGGGATGAAACCTAAAACGGATCTTGTTACTATTTTCTGAATTATATGATAAATAATTGATTTGTTCTTAATTATGTGTTCTTAATTCTTGCTTTAATATTCCAGGATATTGATTCAAGTATTGATGTGCTTATTCAGAAGAGCAAAAGCCCCTGTTTAATAGTAGATCTAGCATAATTAAGGGAGTTGATTGCACCCCTAGACATAGGGTGACATAAATCTGTCGAATTAGGGTCAAACCTAATAAGGGAATCCATAGATTGAGTCAATGCAACACTAGGGGTTTTAATTAGAAAGAGATTTCAATTAATCAACCTAGGGTTAGACGTTGATAGTCTCGAGAGAGATAATAATATAAATTAGGGATTTTTATGGATTGAGTAAGTGAATAAATCGTCTAGTCTAGAGTCACATAACAAGTGAAGTCTAGGTGGATTCTTCCTTGGGTATTGTCTAAATCAATCAGTTTTCCCAAAATTATTTTCCCAATTTACTTCTTGTGCTTTCTTAGTTTAGTGAATTAGTTTAGATAAAGCAAATCCCCTTATTTTTAGGCTAGATAATAAAAAGAAGGTTAATACTAGTAATTTTAGTTCCTGTGGGTTCGACATTCCGGTCCTGCTATAAGCTATACTACTGTTCGATAGGTGCACTTACCTTTATCGTGATAATAGTTAGTTTTCAAGTACGATCAATCATAAATATAAAACTTATCACGGACATCACTTTCTCAAACAAGTCATTCTTTTACCCATTGGATCATTTAGAATAAAAATTGGATACTTAAGGATCACAATCGATAAGTACCTATACCATGGCTCGTAGCCAAATCAAGGTAACTCCTCACAAAATACCTATACCATGGCCCATAGCCAAATCAAGGTATTTACTCACACCCAAAGTGCCGATATCATGGCCTGAAGCCAATACATTAACTTAATGACATTTTATTACCATCATATCTGTACTTAAGGTTTAACCATGAAGTTTCACTTGTCAATTTCATCGTCGAACACTTCTGTAAATTCATATTCACAATTCAAATATTATCTGAAATCCCATAAATACATTTTATGCAATATCAAAGCATAAAATATTCATTTATAATCAAATTAACACCTACGAACTTACCTCAAGTATGAAAATGGCGACGTGAGTCAATTACTCGATTATCTTACCTTTCCCCCGATCTAATTCTGGATTCCACTTTTTTTTATCTATATGTATTCAAAATTAACTCATTTAATCACCTATTCTCTCAATTTCATCCAAAAACACATGTTTAAGCCACTTTGCACTTTGGCCCTTTTCCTTCCCCCGTTCGAGATTGATTCCACACCTTTCTTGATCTATAACAACACATTTAGCTCATTTAACACTCATACTATTTATTTCAATCCAAAATCACATTATGGAAAATTACATTTTTGCCCCCTAACTTTTACAAAATTACCATTTTTCCCCTAGGCTCGGGAATTTAATTTCAGCCCTTATTATTATGTTTTATGACATGCTGATCATTTTTCCCTTCTAAGAAAACATCAAATTCTCACTCTAACACATAGTTATGAACAATAGGTATTTTTACCGATTATGCCATTTTGCTCGTTTTCGCTAAAAATTGCTTGGAAAAGATCGTTCTCCTAACTTCAAACATTCATATTCTACCATAAAATATCAAAATACATGCATATCATTCATGGGTAAAATTTTAAACATAAACCCTAGCTCGAAATAATGGTAGAAATAGGTAGACCGAGCTACAAGGATTTCAAAAATGTAAAGAACATTAAAAACGGGGCTTGAATGCACTCACTATTGAGTTTGAAAGCTTGGGAAAAACCCTAGCTATGGAGAACATGTAACTTTCGGCCAAGCTTGAATGAAGATGAACACATTTTTGTGTTATTTTTCCCATTTTATTTCATTTAATATACAAATTACCAAAATGCCCTTACCACTAAACTTTCTTAAAATTCCATCCATGTCCTACTTTTTGTCCATATAAAGTATAATGGTCTAATTTCCATTTAAGGACCTCTACTTAAAACCCTCATTTCAATCAAGTACTTTATGAACTAGAACACACATTTTTTTTACCTATTTCAATTTAGTCCTAAATATCAAATTAAACACCCAATCGATAAAATTTCACAACGAAATTTTCACACAATTATGAAATCATAATGTAAACACTAAAACTTAATCAAAATAATTTCTTTCAACCTCGGATTCGTGGTTTCAAAACCACTATTCTATTTTGGCCCTAAATCGGGCTGTTACAATGTCCCTACTGAGCCCAAGTTTAGTCCAATTCGAAAAAGGCCAATTTTGAGGGTTCTTAGGCATTCCAAAGCCTATAAATACACCCTAGAGGAGGAGGAAAATAGGAGGCATATGGAGGAAGGAAGGAATTACTTGAAGAAAGCCGATTGATCCATCTTAGAAGCCGGATTCATCATCAAGACTAAAGATCTCCCCTCAATTTCCCTTCAGGAGTTTTGGGTTTTCTTTATGTTTTGTATTCATTATTCTTCTGAGGTGTTTTCTTTTTTAGTTATGAACTAAATCCCCTAAATACCTAAGGGGAATGAAACCTAAGATGAATCTTGTTATTATTATCTGAATTGTATGATAAATATTTGACTTGTTCTTAATTACGTGTTCTTAATTCTTGTTTTGATATTCTAGGATATTGATTCAAGTTAAGCTCTTATTTAGAGGAGGAATAGACCATGTCTAAGAGTACATTATTCATAATTAAGTGGAGTTGGATGCGCGCCTAGAGATAGGGTGACAAGATTTTGCCGGATTAGGGTGAAACCTAATAAGGGGATCCATAGATCGAGTTAATGCAACCCTAGGGAGTTAATTAGAAAGAGATTTCAATTATTCAACCTAGGATTAGACGTTGTTAGTCTCGAGAGGGATAATAATATAACTTAGGGATTTCTAAGAATCAAGTCAAATGAATAAATCGTCTGATTCAGAGTCAAATAACAAGTGAAGTCTAGGTGGATTTTTTCCTTAGGTATTGTCTTAATTCAATCGTCTCTCCAAAAGTAATTCCCCAATTCTATTTTCTGTGAATTCTTAGTTTAGTTAATTAGTTAGTTAAAAAAAAACCCCATTATTCTTAGGCTAGATAGTAAAAAGACAATCATTACTAGTACTTTTGGTTCCTTTGGGTTTGATAATCCTGTCTTGCTAAAGCTATACTACTATTCGATAGGTACACTTGCCTTCATCGTGATAATAGTTATTTTCAAGAATGATTCATTATAAATATTTAAAACCTATCACGAATATCACGTATCAAGGATACTCCGGTGGTGGTAGAGATTGTTAGTCCACAAGTGCTGTGCCAAAAGAATATTATAACTGGTGGCAGCTATGGTCGTGATTGAACAGGGCATGGCAGTCGAGGAGGACCTTTTCCAGTGGAGTTGCAAATTCCTAAGTAATAGTGAGCTTTGGAGCTCTTCATAACTGCGATAGAATCAATAACTCTTTAGGAAATATAAAGTAGCATGATTACTCTAAAGACATGGACAAAAAGATAAATTGTTTAATATAAATTGTAAAACCTAAAGATGAAGTAAAAATAGTATTAAAGAGTTATAAAATAAAAAGTTATTTAAAAAGATAAATAAAGATAAAAGTAAAAAAATAATAAATAATAAATAAAAGTCTTCAAAAATCCTCATCGCCAGATGGTTCACGAGGTGGGGGAGGTGATGAGAGGTGAAGGTGCTGACAAATCTGATGTAAGGTTGCATCAATGTGATCCAACCGCTGAAAACATTGTTGCTCGAATCGAGTGAGATGCTCAGAGATGTCAGAGAGTGAAGCAGCCGCATGAACTGGACGATGAATAGGTGGTGGCTGAGATGGTGGATCCTCGTGAGGTGGAGGGACATCATCAGTAATGTCCTCTAGGTCCTCCTGCTCGGCTGACTAAATGAGGCGATTCTAAGGAGGATCAAATTCACATCGTTGCTCGATCATCCTCACATGGAGCATACTCGAGATGCCCTGTGAGGACATCTGACCGATGAGGGTGTGGGCTAGGATGGCGTGTAAGTATGTTAGTGATGGGGCGAGAGCTGATGCCTTGCAGTGGCTAGGGTCATTAGTGGCCGAAGTAGGGACTAGGGCCTTCCAGCAATTTGAAGGAGAATAGTGGATGTGGCGATGGAGATTGTCGAAGTTATCGTCATTCATGAAATCCTCCGTATGTAGTCCTAATGCGACACTGAACTCAGGCACACTCAACTGGTGAACTAAACCGCCGAGACGAAACTGAACCACCGAGATGGAACTGAACCATTCTAGGATCATCGAACTCTATCATAACGGTTTGAAGGTGGAAGGTCGAACAGAGTTCTAATGTAAGCTCGAGATATGTCGGCTCGATGATCTCGATGAAGAGCCCTCATGGGTCAGTAGTCAAGAGAACCTGGACTGTGCCAGCAAGTTGGATCTTCTCTAGGGATGTCCAATCAATGCAAAGGCCCACACCTAGGGGTCGGGCCCATAGTATCTAGAATAGTTCCTCCTGCGGTCTCAATGGAAATTAGAGGAATGGGTGCTGTCTCTTGTTAGTAGAACCTGAGGAGGATGCTGCTCCTTTTCGCTTCTTCGAGGCAGGGATAGAAGTCTTTTTCCCATGAGTGTTTGTCATGATGTGCTAGTAATCAATAACTCCCACATCTTCAAGCAAAATCTAAGTAATCCAAAAATGATGACTTGCTCGTAAGATAATATGAACACAAATTCAAGCATGTTAAAAACAAAATGTGGTGATATTACATATGAATCAACGGCTAAATATAAGATGGAAATAGTGCTAAGGCTAAAACTAAGCGAATGTTGAAAGACCAATCAAGTAACAGTGGATTATACTATTAATAATCCTAATCATATGGGCAAATCAAGCAAGAATAAAGATCAATGAAAACACAACAACTAAGTAAATCTTCATCATTAGTAGAATTGGAAATCATTAAACATAGATAAGGGTTAATAAGCATGCAAATTATTAACAGTAAAACAATTATAAGTCAAGAAATAGAATAACATAAGTAAAAGAAATAAAAGTAATGGGGTGAAAAGGAAGACAAACGACTGATGAACGATGGTGGTGCTTGACAGAGGAGGCGTACAGCATCGATGTACAGCGAATGACGGTAGCGGTGGTGCTGGTTTGACCATGGGGGTTTGTAGTATGGAGAAAGAGAGAAGAATGAAAGAATGTGTAGAGAAAGCAAGACAAGAGAGAATATTTTAATACGTATGGAGGAAAAGGGAGGAGAAAGAATGGATTTTGGGGTGACGGTCAGAGCTTTAGGTGGCGACGGCAGTCGAGAGAGCGACTGCTAGGGTTAAGGTATTGGGAAAGGGGATGATGAATAGTGGGGGTTCATATAGATATTGGGGCACACGGCCGTGGGGCACGCCCGTGTGCCCTTATTTCAACCCATGTGTTTCGTGGTTTTCAAATTTGGGCGCGTCTGGAATTCAGGCCACGCCTGTATTCTTTAGGCGTGTAGTGCACATGGCCGTGTCGCATGGCCGTGTCTTGTTTCATTCGCTTCTCCCACGCTCATGTATATTTGCGCACACCTGTGTGATTTTGATAGTTTCGACCATGGATAGTGGGCACGAGTGTCGTACGTCCCTTGTTAATTTCTCAGTTTCTACCATGGCTTATAGACACGGGCGTGTTGAACGCCCGTGTTGATTTGGCAGGATTGCTCGCAGCCATGTCCCACGGCTGTGGAAATGTATCGAATTTCGTGTTTAGGGAAAAATTTTACTCTGTTTTCACACGGCTGTATCTCACGACCGTGTCGTCTCTCATGGTATGACCATGGTCTAAAGGACGCCCGTGTGCCTGGCCGTGTGGATTTGGAAACCTGTGTCCAAGGACTCAGTTAATGATTTAGATGTTAAAAACTAAAATTTAAAGAAATCAACACCGTTAGTGCTCGGGTTGCCTCCCGAGAAGCGCCTATTTATAGACTAAGCTTGACTTACCTTGATTTCGTATAGTCATGGTGGTTCAAGGAGTTGACACTCCTTATTCCTGCTATCAATTTTATCAAAATAAGGTTTTAGCCGAGAACAATTTACCTTAAAAGTGCCAAATTTTAAATGAGTTACCTCGACTGTACCATATGGGAAAATGTTGAGTATCGAAAAAGGGATTGCTCCATTAGGTTCAAAAGTGCAAATACGAGGGTCTACTGCTTCTAATAGTACTTTGTCTCTAACCTTAAGTTGATTTGATAAAACATTGAGTCCGTCATGGCGTGGTTTTGGTTTATCGTGTGTTCTCGATTTCTGTGTCCGCCATTCATCTAGTTCTTCGATCGGTAGCCTTTGTTCTTCACTGATTGGTCCTTTGTTGTTACTTGAACATGGCTCATGTATGCTTTTCGAATGTGTTTCCTGAAAAGAAGGTTTCACCACATGATCAGTATTAGAAGCATGATTTATACAACTACCCTTAATATTTGATGTGTTACTCGAATTACGAGCTTAAAGAGTGATTGTTTCATCACCCACGCGAAGTGTGAGTTCACCTGTACCAACATTAATAATTGTTCTAGCATTTTTCTAAAAAGGGTTGTCCTAAAATCAAAGGCACGTTACTATCCTCTTCCATGTCTAGAACAATAAAATCAATTGGGAATATAAATTTATCGATTTTAACAAGTACATCTTGAATGATACCCCTAGGAAATTTGATGGTTTTATCTGCTAGCTGAATGCTCATCCTAGTTTGTTTGGGTTTCCCAAGACCTAGCTGCTTGAACTATTTTTAGGGCATGACGTTAATGCTAGCCCCTAAATCAGCCAATGCATTATTAACATCTAAACTACCAATTAAACAAGGAATAGTAAAGCTCCCTGGATCTTTCAGTTTGTTAAGTAGCTTATTATATAGAATTGCTGAGCAAACTGCGCTTAACTCCACATTCGATGCCTTATCCAACTTCCGTTTATTTGCTAAAAGCTCCCTTAAAAATTTAACTACATTCAACATCTGCGAAAGAGCTTCAGTAAACGGTAAGTTAATATGTAATTTCTTTAATAATTTAAGGAATTTACCAAATTGTTTGTCTGTGTAGTCTTCCCTTGTTGCACTTGGATATGGCATATGAGGTTTATATTCTCTACTTACCGATTTTTTTTCATTGTGGTCCACCTCATCCTTACCTTTACTTACCACAAGTCCTTGTCTCAAGTCTAGTTTAAGTTCAACAAACCCTTCCTCATCTCGAACGGTAATCGCATTAAGCTACTCCCTTGGGTTAGTTCCAGTATTACTCGGAAAACTACCTTGTGGTCGATCAGAAATCAATTTAGCAAGCTGGCCTATCTGAGTTTTGAGCCCTTGAATCGACGCTTGTTGATTCTTAAGTGCTGTGTCGGTATTCTAAAAATGAGTTTCTGACACCGAGATGAATTTTGTTAGCATCTCTTCAAGGTTCGACTTCTTTTCCTGCTGGTAAGGTGGTTGTTGAAAACCTGAGGGATGTTGTGCCCTTCAATTTCCTTGCCCAGCCTACTAGAAGTTGGGATGCTTCCTCCAACCTGCATTATAAGTGTTACTGTATGGGTTATTTTGAGGTTTAAAATTATTATTACCCATATATTGAACTTGTTCCTCCTCGGTGCTAAGGTTGAAGGATTGATATTCTATGTGTACTCCTCCTCCATTTGAATCGCACCTCATCACAGGATGTACCTGAGTAGAACCATACAAACCGTCAATCTTTTTATTTAATAGTTCTACCTTGTTAGATAGCATAGTAACCGCATTGAGGTTGAAAACATCGGCTGCTTTTGTTAGCTTTGTTCTCATGACTTGCCACTGATAGTTATTCAATGACATCTCTTCAATAAATTCATAAGCCTCTTTAGGTGTTTTGTTGTTTAAAGCTCCACCGGCAGCTGCGTCGATGAGTTTTCTTGTTGAGGGGTTCACACCGTTGTAAAAAGTCTGAACCTACAGCCATAGAGGTAACCCATGGTGAAGGCACCTTATTAATAGGTCCTTGTATCTCTCCCATGTATCATACAGGGTTTCTAGATCCATCTGCATAAAAGAAGAGATATCATTCCTTAGTTTAGCCATTTTAGCCGGCTGGAAATAGTTTAGTAAAAGTTTTTCGGTCATTTGTTCCCAAGTTGTGATTGACCCTCATGGTAACGAGTTCAACCATTGTTTAACTTTGCTCCTCAATGAGAATGGAAACAACCAAAGGCGTACGGCATTATCAGAAACACCTTTGATCTTAAAAGTGTAGCAGAACACTAGAAAATTCGCCAAATGAATGTTTGGATCCTCATCCTGTAAACCATCAAATTGAACAAACTGTTGTATCATTTGAATCGTGTTAGGTTTCAGTTCAAAATTATTTGCAGCAATAGTAGGTCTAACTATACTCAATTCAGCTCCTGTTAAAGTAGGTTTAGCATAATCATACATAGTATGAGGAGCAAGATTCTGATTTATTGGATCTGCAACAACCACAGGAGGTAGCTGATTATTCTAATTTTCAGCCATCCCCTTGGTTGTAGTTTGACTATCGTCCTCTTGCCCTTTCTCTATGTATCGTAGGCTTTGCCTTATTTCTCTTCAGTTTTTGCGTGCAGTGCTTTCGATCTCACTATCAAAAAGTAGAGGTCCTGACGGGTTTCTTCTAGTCATAAACTATAAAAACTTGCTAGAAGTAAATAAAATAAAATTTTAATAATTTAAGCAAAAATAGATTTAAATTACAATAAAAATAAATATCTAAAGTAATAAAAATTAAGTGTTCCTAATATCTTAGTCCCCGGCAACGGTGCCAAAAACTTGATGTGCGTGATAAGCTTTATATTTATGATTGATCGTACTTGAAAACTAACTATTATCACGATAAAGGCAAGCGCACCTATTGAACAGTAGTATAAGTTATAGCAGGACCGGAATGTCGAACCCATAGGAACTAAAACTACTAGTATTAACCTTCTTTTTATTATCTAGCCTAAAAATAAGGGGATTTGCTTTATCTAAACTAATTAACTAAATTATGAATGCAAAAAAAGTAAATTGGGGAAATATTTTTGGGAAAACTAATTGATATAGACAATACCTAAAGAAGAATCCATTTAGACTTCACTTGTTATGTGACTCTGGACTAGATGATTTATTCACTTGACTCGATCCGTAGAAATCCCTAATTTATATTATTATCTCTCTCGAGACTAACAACGTCTAACCCTAGGTTGATTAATTGAAATCTCTTTCTAATTAAAACCCCTAGTGTTGCATTAACTCGATCTATGGATTCCCTTATTAGGTTTGACCCTAATCCGGTAGATTTATGTTGCCCTATGTCTAGGGGTGCAATCAACTCTACTTAATTATGCTAGATCTGCTTTTAGACAGGGACTTTTGCTTCTCTGAATAAGCACATCAATACATGAATCAATATCCTGGAATATTAAAGTAAGAATGAAGAACACATAATTAAGAACAAATCAAGTATTTATCATATAATTTAGAAAATAGTAACAAAATCTGTCTTAGGTTTCATCCCCCTTAGGTATTTAGGGGATTTAGTTCATATGTGTAAAAGAAAACATCTCAGTAGAATAATAATAACAAAACATAAAGAAACTTAAAAACCCTTGAAGGAAATTGAAGGGAGATCTTCAGTCTTGAATGAGAATTCGGCTTCTGAGATGGATCAATCAGCTTTCTTCGAGTAATTCCTTGCCTCCCACTCCTTGTGTTTCCTCTAGGTGCCTCCTCGGGTGTTTATATAGGCTTTAGAATGCTTCAAAACCATCAAAAGTGGCCTTTTTCGAGTAGAACTAGACTTGGGCTCGACAGGGACACGGCCGTGTGCCACGCTCGTGTGGGGTGGCTTAGGCCATGTTAAAGTCTGCTAAATAGACACGGGTGTGTGGTCTACCCGTGTGAGGAAGTCCAGGACGTGTTGATTTCCCACGTTGACTCATTTTCTCCATTTTTGTCCCATTTCTCACTATTTTTACTCTTCTATGCTCACCTAAGTATAAAACATGAAATTAAGGGATTAGGAGCATCAAATTCCACAAATCTAATGATAATTCATCAAAAAATGTGCTAAGCATGGGATAAAAATATGTATAAATTATGACTTATCAGAAAGAGGTTAGTACGAGGTGGTATAGGTATGTACGGAACCTATTTGAGCATTACGATGAGCAAGTTCAATGAGATGTTAATGAATCATGTTTTGAGACATGATAGGAAGGTTTGTGTAAATGAGATGTTGTTTTTGGTAATGTGTATATTATAGAATTTTATTTATTTGAAGAATTGAATTTCTTAACTACGAACTTACTAAGCTATGAAGCTTACTGTGTGTTATTTGTCTATGTTTTATAGATAAACATCAAAGATAGTTAGAACTCAGGGATCATCAAGAGCATCGTCACACTATCGAACATTTGTTGGTACTTTTGAAGCTTGTATATATGGTATATGGCATGTATAGGCTAATGTTATTTTGATATATTTTGAGCTATGATGCTAGCCATGTGATTTGGCTTGTTAATGATGTAAACGTTAGTACGTTTTTAGCCATTTAAGTTGGCTTAAGTTATATGTTTGATAATTGATATATGTGGTGTTTATAATGCCTTATATATATTGGTTTATTTTGGTATGTTTGCTTTAATTGTGGATATAGCTAAATGCATGTTGAATTGGTTGTTATAAATGTTTGAGGAATGGTAATTTTTGTGGCATGAAATAGGTGATGATGAAATGCATTTAGAAGTCATACAAGTTTAATAATTTTGGTATAATTTGGTTATGGAATTGAGTAGTTGAAATGTTGTGAAAAGATGACATAATATGTGTATGAATTGGTTGGTTTTGGTTGCTTATAAATGTCTTAAAATGGTACCATTTAGGTTGATTGATATGCATGAGATAAGGGTGGCAAATTTGGCTTTTCAAATGGCCTATTTTTGTCCACACGGGCAGAGACACAGTGTGTGTCTCAGCCGTGTGCATCGCATGGCTATGTTACACGGCTGTGTGTCCCCTGGGTTAGCCCTACAAATTTAAGTCAGTCTCCAGGACGGCTTAGACACACGGGCATATGGTTGGCCATGTGACCCAAGTCAGTAACCCCACTAGTTTTCCCACGGCCAAGGCACACGGGCGTGTCTCCGGTTGTATGGTGCAAGGCAGTTTGTATGCTCTGCTTTCACACGGTCTAGGACACGGGCGTATCCAATAGCCGTGTGAGGCACACGGGTTGCTTACATAGGCGTGTGACCTATGAATGTAAAATTTTTCTAAGTGTTTGGAAATTTTTATATGTGATCGGTTTTTAGTCCCGAACCACTATTAAGCATGTTTTAAGGTCTTGTAGAACCTTATAAGGGAAATGTGAATATTTACGAATGGTTTTTTGATAATGAATGTATAAATGTATATGAATGGGATGTGTTATTCAGTAATGTCTCGTACCCTATTTTGGTGTCAGATTTGGGTTAGGGGTGTCACAATCATCTTCCACTTTTATCTTTGGAAAATCGAAATTCCATTGTTGAGTAGGGAAGCATTCAACCAAGTTTTAAGTCTCTTGCATGGTATGTGGTTTGAGTTTGTTTTTAGTGGTTTTTATGTTTTTGAGATCGTTATAGCTTAATCTAGCTAACCTATTGACTAATTCGCAAAACTGTTAAATGTTTTTATTTATGCCAATGGTGAATTTGTGATGTTTTTGACGTTTAATGATAGATTTATAAGCTTGATAGCTAAATAGGAACAATTTGTAAAGTGGTTTTGATTTATTTTAAGTTTTAAGTGCTATGTTGTTAAAATAGTAAAATTAGCATGAAATTCTTGTAAATATTTTGATAAATATGGGTGGTGTAAGGACTATAGATAATTTGACTAGTTGAGGTTGGGTTCAATTGTGATACATTTGAAAGTTTAAGATTTAGGGACTAAACTGAATAAAAGGTAAAAGTTTAGGGTAAAAGTGTAAAATATTGATAAAAGGGTCAAACACATGAATTTAAGTATGCTAATGTTTTTGATTTGGTTAATTGAATTAAATTATTATATTTAAATGAAGAAACATATCAGTTGATTGATAATCGGGGGAAAGGAAAAGTTGTTGAATGGTCGTGTAACACCCATTACCCGTATCTGACGCTGGGACAGGGTTCGAGGAGTTACCGGACTTAATCTCACTCAAACATACAAAATCGAGACACCAATTTTCGTCCAAATTTAAAATTTTTCATTTACAAGCATAACGTCCCTTATATGGGTCTACGAGGCCCAAAACATACATCGGAGGCGGTTCGGGACTTGTGACAGCCCAAAATTGACCCTAGTCGGAAGGTGGTCTCGGGACCACAAAACCGAGGCATAAAAATAATTAAAAATTTATTTTGATGCCTATAATATGTGTGTGCTCATGTATGACATTTTATGATGATTGATTTAGTGTTATAAGGGTGAATTCCACAAGAAAGGACTTAGTAATGAACTTTGAAAGTATGATAGGAAATGTGTGATGACTAATTAAAGCATGCATGCAAAATAATGGACTTGCATGTCAAATTCCCCCTTTATAGGTGGTGGCCGGCCATGACAAGGGAGGATGGGCTAAACATGTCATGAAACATGTTTTGTTGGTGCATTAGGGTGAAATAATAAACAAAGGTGTATGGGTGATAAAAATGAAAAAAAAATGTGTGTGAGTGTGGTAATCCCCCCATTGCAGTGAGTTGTAGAGAAGGAAAGAAAAAATTTTGTTCATCCTTTCTTTGAGCCAAAACTAAGGAAGAAGGAGGATTTTTGCTTCATGCTTGGTTTGGAAGAGATCTAGAAGGAGATTTGGCCAAGTTTGCATCAAGATTAAGGTATGTATGAGGTTGTGTTAGGAGTTTCATGCATGTTTTGGTTGCTAACTTGATGTGCATGTTAGCCATGGCTCAAATCTTTGTTAAGCCATGGAAATGGTATTTGGCCAAAGTTGTTATGGTGATAAAGCCATTGCATGCTAAGTGTGAAGCTTGATGATGATGCATGCAATGATGGATTGTCTACTCTTGAGCAAGATTTTGAGCCTTCTTTTGATTTATCATGATTGAAGTTGAAAAGGAGCATGATTGTCATATTCGGCCATTCATGAGCATGGTTCATGCTTCTTGCATGTTAGTTAAAATTTGTATTTTGGATGGCTATGGACACCTTGAAAATTCGGCCATGCTCATATTGTATATATATGTTTGCACATGATGTTTTGGCTATGAAGTAAGTGATGAATAAGTTGGTTTAAAGAAGAAGATGTTGAAGAATAATTGTGAAATTTCAAGCACAATTCGCCTAGCACACATATAAGTGCTTGATGCTATATTATAAGTTTTGAGCCACAATATGCAAAGCATTAACTAGTAAAATGCATGCTGTTTTTGTGAGGTATTAAGTGCATAATTGGCCTCAACATGTACATGAATATTCGCCTTGGGTAGCCTATTGAAGGCCTTAGCATTTCCTTGATGCTCAAATAAATTGTATTGAATTGCTTGATGTAGTATAAAATGTGCATGACCATTGTGTATTCAAGCTAAAGAGTGGCCATATGACCATTTAAAATCCTTGTCATATTCGCCATAAGCAAGCACAATGAGGTTTTAATAAATTGAATTTGTTTGAATTAGCTTAAGAGCTAAGAGGGCCACAATTGGACAAGGGGAAGGAAAAGGTGATCGAATAGCCGAAAAAGCCGTTCGACAACATCCGAGGTAAGTCCTCAAGAAGTGATCTTACTTGAATTATGTAAGATGAAACATGGATGTGTATGATTATTGATCATGTGTGTATGAGTATTTGAATTCCACCCGGCTAAGTCCCGAAGGCGAATATGCTAATGATTATAATTGTGTTTGAGCCTTAATGTGAAAATGAAATATGTATGTCCAATGATTATTGATGTATGTGTGCATGAGAAATTGAATGATATCGGGCTAAGCCCCAAGACAATTATGCTGAAATTTATATCCGGGTTAAGACCAAGGCAATTGTGCTAGTAGCTATATCCGGGCTAAGACCAAGGCATTCGTGCAAGTTGTTAAATCCGGGCTAAGACCAAGGCATTTGTGCAAATCGTGATATCCGGGTAAAGTCCGTTGGCCTTGGTGCGGGTTACCATAACCGGCTATGTCCCAAGGCGATTGAACGAGTACCGACATCCAGATAAACTCGAAGGTATGTGATTTGAAAATTATGAGCTTGCTGGAAAATTTCAGCTAATGCACTTGTGAAATTTCCCAATGATAAGGTAAGTGCGGTGTGTGCTTTGCGGCGCTAGGAGTAAGCGTATGAATATCCGCTCCTATGATGGAGCTAGTTATCGGCCTTAATGAAGCCGTTATTTGTGTATGAACATAAGAGTTGGGATGGTAAAGTAAGTATGATTATGTGAATGCGCATTAATGAAATGATGCATTTAACTATGTGAATGTATTGCTGTAATTAGAGTTGATTATATTCCTTGAGACTTACTAAGCATAAAAATGCTTACTCATTGCTTTGGCTCTCGGTTTTCTAGATTTCGCTCGATAGCAATCGGATTCGGGATCGTTGAAGTCGAAGTCATCCACACTATCAAGCCCCCATTTTGGTATAAATTCTTGGTTGAACTTGAAATGGCATGTATAGGACTACCCTTGTTTGTTAAATATGTGGTGATGTAAGTATGTACGGCCATGCGAAAATGGCTCGAAAAGGAACATGAACTTAGAATAATTGTGGTTTGTATGTATATATTTGGTGTCATGATGTGGCTATGGCTTGAAATGGGAATGTTGGTCATATGATCAGCCATTGGCATGGTTAAAATGATCATATATGAACCTATGTATGGCAAAGACTAGTTGGTTCATGGAGACTACCAAATAGGTAAGACCTACCTTAAAACAGATGCTGCCAGCTGCAGTGACGTGAATGTGAAAAATCACTAAAATTCGTAGAAATGGAATTAAATAGTGAATAAGCTATGTAAATGAACCTTGATGAGTCTATTTTCATATGGAAGAAACGAAATGGTCATAGGAGTTACATGTTAAGAGATATTAATGCTATTGTGAGACAGGGCCAGAACGGTTTCTGGGTTCCCTGTCGCAACTTTAAAATTTACTATAAATTATCCAGAAAGAATTAGGCGACATACCTTATATGTACAGATTCCATTTTGAGTCTAGTTTCATTAGAAACAAACGACACCAGCATTAAAGCCCTGTACAGAGAGATATTCAAGTTATACCGCGCGAAGGTCAGAGCAGTCGATCCCTGTAACATGGGTGACTTTAACTAATAAACTGTACCAATTGGCCCATCCAAAATTCTAGAAATAAATCCATGGATGGATATATGAGTCTAAATTCAGGGAAAATTTACGAAACCAGTTTCCGAGTTTTGAAACTCGAGATATGATTTTTAAGGCGACGGTGATGCAGTCTTCCAGCCTGACTGGAAATGTCAAATTGGTGGGCAAACCATGTGAACTTGGCTTGTTAACCCCTCGTGTCCGACACCGCAATGGTCTCGGGTTCGGGTGTTACAATTTTATGGTATCGAGCCACGGTTTAGTCGATTCTAGGACTACCGTGAGGTGTTTGGGGTCTAGCTATACATGCCATTAAATGATGAATCGATAGTGTGGTGATTTCTGACAATTTGACTTTGAGTTTGTTTATAGCAATGGGTCCCGATCCCAACCGAGCAATAGCTGATGATGTGGAGAGTGTGGCGCTGCTCCGCACAAGGGACAGCGCCGGTGGACTCTCAACCTATGGCCAGCAATCCGAATGATGAGGCTAGGCAAGCCTTTTATAGTGTGATGAGCGAATGGTTTAATCAATACATTCGAACTAACACGGCTGTCCCGACCTCCATTCCCGACAAATGCAACCTCGCACCTACAATACCTCCGTGAATCGACCAAATAAGGTCAAGTAAGCCCCAATCGATAGGATTCGAAAACATGGGGCCACTGAATTTAAAGCTACAGATGATGATGATGCCGAACGAGCTGAATTTGGTTGGACAACACTATCCGGTGCTCGATGAGCTATCTTGTACACCGATGAATGCTTAAAGTGTACCATCTCCTTGCTACATGATTCCACCTACTATTGGTGGAGTACTCTGACTTCTGTGGTACCTAGAGAGCAAGTGACTTGGGAATTTCTTGATCTTAAGCAAGGTTCTATGTCGGTTACCGACTATGAACGAAAATTTGTGAGGCTTAGCCGATACACGCGAGAATGCATTTCGTCCAAGCTATTATGTGTAAATGCTTCGAGGATGGGCTGAATGATGATATAAGGATGTTCGTTGGCATTCTTGAAATACGAGAGATCGTAGTACTTGTTGAGCGAGCTTGTAAAGTCGAAGAGCTTAGAAAGGAGAAACAAAAAGTGATGTGGGAACGGAGAATTCGAAGAGGTCCTCGGAAAGTCTCTTCAACAGCAATCAAGAGATTTCGAGATGATGTGAACCGGTCTAGAGGCGCTTTGGGCTTTTTAGACGAGGACGCGATCGACCCCTGTGACCACACGAGTCACTTCGATCGCCGATGGTGGAAATGATCGTAGAGAGAGGCGGAGTGTCAACATTGTGGCAAATGGCATTCGGGAGCTGTTGGTTTCGTGATCACTCCCGCTATAAGTGTGGATCGGCCGACCACTTTAGGAAGGATTGCCCGAGGAAGCTTGAGCAGAATGTGAGTCGAGTGGAAACTCGGGTGCTACCACCGCTCGAGGTAGGCCACCTAGAAATATGGGCAATGTCGGTGGCGGTCGGGGAGGATCTAGAGATGCTACCATCGATCGAGGCTCGTGCTCCTGCGAGGACTTATGCCATCTGCACGCCGAGGATCTTGCCTCTCCGGATGTCATTACGGTGCTTTCACCCTTTTCAATACTAAAGTGATTGCGTTGATTGACCACGGTTCTACTCAATCTTATATATGTGAAACCTTAGCATCCAAGAAGACTTTGCCTATTGAGTCTCTCGAGTTTGTAATTCGGTGTCAAACCCTTGGGTCATTACGTGCTTGTCAACAAAGTGTGCAAGAAAAGTCTCCTAGTGTTCCGAGGTTCTTGTTTCGGCGGACTTGATGCTTTTGCCGTTCGATGAATTCAACGTTATTCTTGGTTTGGATGGGTTGACCATGCACGATGCGGTCGTAAATTGCAAAAGCAAGACTATCGATTTGAGGTCTTGCGAATAACGAGATAATTCGGGTTAAGTCTACGGACTTAAAGGGTTGCCACCGTAATATCGCAATGTTGGCCCGAAAGTATGTAAGAAAAGAGTGCGAAGCGTACACGGCGACGTGTTCGATGACAAGGAATCGAAAAGAAACCCGAATCGTGCGCGTGGTTTGTGAATACCCGAATGTTTTCCTCAAGAATTGCCGGGTTTACCACTGTTCGGAAATAGAATTTGGCATCGAATTGGTACCGGTACCACTCCAATTTCGATAGCTCCGTATCGTATGGCACCAACGGAATTAAAGGAGTTGGAAGCTCGATTGCAAGAATTGGTGGATAGAGGTTTTGCTCGCCCGAGTTTTTCGCCTTAGGGTGCGCCGGTGTTGTTCGTGAAAAAGAAGGATGGAACCATGCGGCTGTGCATCGACTATCGTCAGCTTAATAAAGCGACGATAAAGAACAAATATCCGTTGCCACGTATTGACGACTTGTTCGATCAACTGAAGGGAGCCTCGGTGTTCTCGAAAATAGATTTGAGATCGGGCTACTATCAATTGCGAATCCGAGATTCGGACGTGCCCAAGACCGCCTTCAGAATGAGATATGGTCACTATGAGTTCCTAGTGATGCCGTTTGGGCTCACTAATGCCCCTGCGGTATTTATGGATTTAATGAATCGGATCTTTAGACCATATTTGGATCGATTCGTAGTCGTGTTCATTGATGACATCTTGGTCTATTCAAGAAATGAGACCGAACATCTTTGAACACTGCGGTTAGTCTTTGCAAATTTTACGGGACAAGCAATTATATGCTAAGTTCAAGCAAGTGTGAGTTCGGTTAAGAGAGGTTAGCTATTTGGGTCATGTGGTATCAGATCGGGTATTCGAGTCGATTCGAATAAAATTTCAGCCATACTTAATTGGAAGCCTCAGAAATATTCGAGGTTCGAGCTTTTGGGGCTTGGTTATTACCGACGATTTGTAAAGGCTTCTCAACGATAGCCACGCCGATGACGGCTTACTCCAAAAGGACGTTAAGTTCGAATGGACGGAGAAATGCCAAAAAGTTTCGATCAATCTGAAAACTTATTTGATGAAGCCCCAATTCTAGTGCAACCCGAGTCCAAGCAAGGAGTTTGTCATCTATAGCGACGCCTCTCTACTTGGGTTAGGTTGCGTATTAATGCAAGAAGGTCGAGTTGTGGCCTGTCGTCGAGGCAATTAAAGCCACATGAGGAAAAATTATCCGACTCATGATCTCGAGTGGTGCCATCGTATTCGCCTTTAAAGATTTGGCGACATTACTTATTTGGTGAAAGGTGCCATGTATACTCGGATCACAAAAGTCTCAAATATTTGATGACCCAAAGAGACTTAAATCTGCGACAAAGACGTTGGCTCGGTACATTAAAGGATTATGAGTGATCATTGACTATCACCCGGAAAGGCGAATATGGTTGCGGATGCCTTGAGTCGTAAATCGTTATTCACTTTCGACGATGAATGTGCACTTGTCCGTCCGATCCGACAATGTGTTAGTGGCTGAATTGAAAGCCAAACCATTATTGACACACCAAATTCGAGAAGCTCGGAAAGTCGACGACGAGTTGGTTGCAAAAGCGGGCTGCGTGTGTTCCAAACAAGGACTCGGAGTTTCAAATCGACGATGACGATTGTTTGAGGTTCAAAAGTCGTCGATGTGTCCCAAAGAATTGAACTCATTTCGATAATTCGAAGGAAGCCCATTGTAGCCGAATGGCAATCCACCGGGAGTACGAAGATGTACAATGAGTTGAAACGTCGATTTTGGTGGCATGGTATGAAGCGAGACATCTCCGACTTTGTTTCAAGATGTTTAATATGTCAACAAGTGAAAGCGGAACATCGGTGCCTTGAGATTACTTCACCAATCACGATACCCGAGTGGAAATGGGATCGAGTCACAATGGACAAATTAGCGGAATTGTACGTTTCTCGAGTTGTGAGATTACATGGGGTGCCTATTTCCATCGTGTGGGATAGAGATCCGAGATTTACCTCGCGATTTTGGAAAATGTTGCAAGAAGCTTTGGGTACCAAGTTGCATTTCAAGACCGCCTTTCACCCCCAAACCGATGGTCAATCCGAGCGGATAATTCAGATACTTGAGGATATGTTAAGATGTTGCGTCCTCGAGTTTAGTGGTTCATGGGAGCGGTATTTGCCGTTGATTGAATTCGCTTACAACAATGACTTTCAATCAAGTATTAAATGGCACCCTACGAGGCCTTGTACGGTCGTAAATGCCGTACACCATTGTTTTGGACCGAGCTCGGTGAAAGCAAGATTTTCGGTGGATTTGATTAGGGATGCTGAGCAGAAGTGAAAGTAATCCGTGAAAGTCGAAGATAACCTCCGATCGTCGAAGTCGATGCGCGGATCTGAAGCGTAAGGATATCGAGTATCGTGGGTGATAAAGTGTTCCTCAAGGTATCGCCTTGGAAAAAGATACTCGATTCGGTAGTAAGGGCAAGTTGAGCCCGAGGTTCGTTGGGCCATATGAGATATCTCGAGCGAGTCGATCCAATGGCATATCGTTTGACTTTGCCCCGAACTCGAAAAGGTTCACGATGTCTTTCACGCTTCGATGCTTGACGCTATAGATCCGATCCATCGCACGTGATTAGTCCATCGAAATTGAAATTCAAGCTAATATGAGTTATGAGGAAGAACCGATTCATATCCTATCACGAGAAGTGAAAGAGTTGTGAAACAAGCGGGTTCCGCTAGTAAAAGTGTTATGGCTCAAGCACGGGATAGAAGAAGCTACTTGGGAGACCGAGAACTCTATGAAAGAGCGATATCAAACCTATTTACCGGTAAGATTCTCGGGGACGAAAATTTCTTAAGTGGGGAGAGTTGTGACAGCCCAAAATTGACCCTAGTCGGAAGGTGGTCTCGGGACCACAAAACCGAGGCATAAAATAATTAAAATTTATTTTGATGCCTATAATATGTGTGCTCATGTATGACATTTTATGATGATTGATTTAGTGTTATAAGGGTGAATTCCACAAGAAAGGACTTAGTAATGAACTTTGAAAGTATGATAGGAAATGTGTGATGACTAATTAAAGCATGCATGCAAAATAATGGACTTGCATGTCAAATTCCCCTTTATAGGTGGTGGCCGGCCATGACAAGGGAGGATGGGCTAAACATGTCATGAAACATGTTTTGTTGGTGCATTAGGGTGAAATAATAAACAAAGGTGTATGGGTGATAAAAAATGAAAAAAAATGTGTGTGAGTGTGGTAATCCCCCCATTGCCGTGAGTTGTAGAGAAGGAAAGAAAAAATTTTGTTCATCCTTTCTTTGAGCCAAAACTAAGGAAGAAGGAGGATTTTTGCTTCATGCTTGGTTTGGAAGAGATCTAGAAGGAGATTTGGCCAAGTTTGCATCAAGATTAAGGTATGTATGAGGTTGTGTTAGGAGTTTCATGCATGTTTTGGTTGCTAACTTGATGTGCATGTTAGCCATGGCTCAAATCTTTGTTAAGCCATGGAAATGGTATTTGGCCAAAGTTGTTATGGTGATAAAGCCATTGCATGCTAAGTGTGAAGCTTGATGATGATGCATGCAATGATGGATTGTCTACTCTTGAGCAAGATTTTGAGCCTTCTTTTGATTTATCATGATTGAAGTTGAAAAGGAGCATGATTGTCATATTCGCCATTCATGAGCATGGTTCATGCTTCTTGCATGTTAGTTAAAATTTGTATTTTGGATGGCTATGGACACCTTGAAAATTGGCCATGCTCATATTGTATATATATGTTTGCACATGATGTTTTGGCTATGAAGTAAGTGATGAATAAGTTGGTTTAAAGAAGAAGATGTTGAAGAATAATTGTGAAATTTCAAGCACAATTGACCCTAGCACACATATAAGTGCTTGATGCTATATTATAAGTTTTGAGCCACAATATGCAAAGCATTAACTAGTAAAATGCATGCTGTTTTTGTGAGGTATTAAGTGCATAATTGGCCTCAACATGTACATGAATATTCGGCCTTGGGTAGCCTATTGAAGGCCTTAGCATTTCCTTGATGCTCAAATAAATTGTATTGAATTGCTTGATGTAGTATAAAATGTGCATGACCATTGTGTATTCAAGCTAAAGAGTGGCCATATGACCATTTAAAATCCTTGTCATATTCGGCCATAAGCAAGCACAATGAGGTTTTAATAAATTGAATTTGTTTGAATTAGCTTAAGAGCTAAGAGGGCCACAATTGGACAAGGGGAAGGAAAAGGTGATCGAATAGCCGAAAAAGCCGTTCGACAACATCCGAGGTAAGTCCTCAAGAAGTGATCTTACTTGAATTATGTAAGATGAAACATGGATGTGTATGATTATTGATCATGTGTGTATGAGTATTTGAATTCCACCGGGCTAAGTCCCAAGGCGAATATGCTAATGATTATAATTGTGTTTGAGCCTTAATGTGAAAATGAAATATGTATGTCCAATGATTATTGATGTATGTGTGCATGAGAAATTGAATGATATCCGGCTAAGCCCGAAGACAATTATGCTGAAATTTATATCCGGGTTAAGACCAAGGCAATTGTGCTAGTAGCTATATCCGGGCTAAGACCAAGGCATTCGTGCAAGTTGTTAAATCCGGGCTAAGACCAAGGCATTTGTGCAAATCGTGATATCCGGGTAAAGTCCGTTGGCCTTGGTGCGGGTTACCATAACCGGCTATGTCCCAAGGCGATTGAGCAAAACCGACATCCGGATAAACTCGAAGGTATGTGATTTGAAAATTATGAGCTTGCTGGAAAATTTCAGCTAATGCACTTGTGAAATTTCCCAATGATAAGGTAAGTGCGGTGTGTGCTTTATGCCGCTAGGAGTAAGAGCGTATGAATATCCGCTCCTATGATGGAGCTAGTTATCGGCCTTAATGAAGCCGTTATTTGTGTATGAACATAAGAGTTGGGATGGTAAAGTAAGTATGATTATGTGAATGCGCATTAATGAAATGATGCATTTAACTATGTGAATGTATTGCTGTAATTAGAGTTGATTATATTCCTTGAGACTTACTAAGCATAAAATGCTTACTCATTGCTTTGGCTCTCGGTTTTCTAGATTTCGCCGATAGCAATCGGATTCGGGATCGTTGAAGTCGAAGTCATCCACACTATCAAGCCCCCATTTTGGTATAAATTCTTGGTTGAACTTGAAATGGCATGTATAGGACTACCCTTGTTTGTTAAATATGTGGTGATGTAAGTATGTACGGCCATGCGAAAATGGCTCAAAAGGAACATGAACTTAGAATAATTGTGGTTTGTATGTATATATTTGGTGTCATGATGTGGCTATGGCTTGGAAATGGGAATGTTGGTCATATGATCAGCCATTGGCATGGTTAAAATGATCATATATGAACCTATGTATGGCAAAGACTAGTTGGTTCATGGAGACTACCAAATAGGTAAGACCTACCTTAAAACAGATGCTGCCAGCTGCAGTGACGTGAATGTGAAAAATCACCAAAATTCGTAGAAATGGAATTAAATAGTGAATAAGCTATGTAAATGAACCTTGATGAGTCTATTTTCATATGGAAGAAACGAAATGGTCATAGGAGTTACATGTTAAGAGATATTAATGCTATTGTGAGACAGGGCCAGAACGGTTTCTGGGTTCCCTGTCGCAACTTTAAAATTTACTATAAATTATCCAGAAAGAATTAGGCGACATACCTTATATGTACAGATTCCATTTTGAGTCTAGTTTCATTAGAAACAAACGACACCAGCATTAAAGCCCTGTACAGAGAGATATTCAAGTTATACCGCGCGAAGGTCAGAGCAGTCGATCCCTGTAACATGGGTGACTTTAACTAATAAACTGTACCAATTGGCCCATCCAAAAATTCTAGAAATAAATCCATGGATGGATATATGAGTCTAAATTCAGGGAAAATTTACGAAACCAGTTTCCGAGTTTTGAAACTCGAGATATGATTTTTAAGGCGACGGTGATGCAGTCTTCCAGCCTGACTGGAAATGTCAAATTGGTGGGCAAACCATGTGAACTTGGCTTGTTAACCCCTCGTGTCCGACACCGGCAATGGTCTCGGGTTCGGGGTGTTACAGGACTAAACTGAAGACTTAGAAAACTTTGGAATAACTCAGAAAATTTTCCTACTTTAGAGAGTCACACGCCCGTGTGGGTAGGCCGTGTGGTCACACACACCAGAGTGACTTGGGACAAGCCGTGTCTTCAGCTTGTGTAACTCTCTGACTATGATGTCATCAACAAAATAAGGTCACACGCCCGTGTGCTTAGGCCTTGTAGATAATTAAATTCCAAAAATTAAGTGCAGACTTCACATGGCCTGGGCACACGCCCATGTCCTAAGGTCGTGTCCTTTACACGAATGAGACACACGGTCGTGTCTCAACCCATGTGTTTATTAATGGGCATTCTGTGTTACATATTAGGATGCAGGGGACACACGGCCGGATCACACGCCCATGGGGCAGACCATGTGTCACACACAACCAAGACACATGCCCGTGTGTCTAACCATGTGGACAATTTCTAGGCTATTTTCCAAGCCATTTGCCACCCTTAAACACTCACATACCTACACTCACTTCATGGCATGCAACATGGCACATTTGATTACTCAAGCATTCACATTCATGGGAAGCTATCATGCTTTCATATGGCATTCCACACCAATTTCATATTTGTCTATCATTTTTCCTAACCTACTTTCAAGTTACACATTTGCACCACATTTATTGTCATACACATTAATCATATTTCATACACCAATATACATGCCATCCATCACACTCATTAACCATAAGCAACCATAACCACATTAAAGCATAAGCACATTTGCATGCATGCACCAATAATTAGGGTTACAACCTGAATAATCAATATGAGCCACCTCTCATGGCCATATACAAAATAATCATAATACTTTCATGAGTCATCTCATTGGCTAATACACATAACAAAAATACCAAGTCCCTATACATGCCATACTCAAAATGATGAGCCTAGCTATACCAAATATTCAATTGATAGTGTGATCGAGTCTCTGATGTTTTTTGATCCTTGAGCTAGCTTGGCGACACTATAAGAGATGAAAAAGAAAGGGGGTAAGCATTAAAACTTAGTAAGTTCACATGGAAATAAAATGCAACTTAAACAAGTAATAATCATACATTTAACATAATAAATATAACCTTGCATTTTATCAAATCTTTTAAACTTATTCTTCATATATATACATGTTCTTACCACATGTTCATCTTATCTCATGTCATTCTCATGAGTTCGATGTACATACCTCTGCCTATTTGCACATAACAACTTACTTTCTCATCTTTGACATATTCATCAAGATTACTCATTCAACTTCCTTTAGAACTACCTGTTGAACACTCGGAATATTATCGGATACATCGGAATCTCGCACCTAAGTGCCTCATATGTAGCCAATGCTACCTCATATCACATATCACATATTGCTCGCTTTCGAGCTACTCACGAGTCTACTCACACTGGCTGTCAAGTATTTGCAACACATGTTGGATTACCTCACCATCGGTAATATATATGAGACTAGTACTCGGAACGCCAAAACATGTGTTACATACATCATGAACTCAGACCACAACTCAATGAGTTCAGATGTCACATATATCATGAACTCAGACCACAACTCGATGAGTTCAGATCACATAATTCCGAGTGACATGTCACTTGTACCTTAAACTATTCCTAAGGTTCAAACAGGATTCTTCAATACCACATTTCCGTTGATCTTGCTCGTAACGTCGATTTCAATATCCATAGCACCAATCACATACTCATGGAATAATTAAAGCATAATTCATGATAAAATTTAAGCATTAATGTAACACCCTGTACCTGAGACCGTTGCCGGAGTCGGACACGAGGGGTTAACAGACTTAATTCACTTATTTGCACAGTCCATTTTTAAATTTCCAGACGAGCTGGCTAACTACGTCACTGTCACCTTAAAAATCATATCTCTAGTTCCAAAACTCGAAAACCAATTCCGTAAATTTTTCCTGCAATTAGACTCATATGTCCATCTACAAATTGTTTTCTAGAATTTTTGGTCAAGCCAATTAGTACAGTTTATTAGTTAAAATCTCCCTGTTTCAGGGTTCGACTACTCCGACCTTCATGCATTACAACTTGGATATCTCCCTGTACAGGGCTTAAATACTATGCCGCCTGTTTATAATGAAACTAGACTCAAAAAGGAATCTATACATATATGGAATGACTTCTAATTATCTCTGGTTAATTTATAGTGAATTTCCAAAGTCAGATCAGGGGATCCAAAAATCGCTCTGGCCCTGTTCCACGAAAACTTAAATATCTCTTAAAATACAACTCATATGATCGTTTCGTTACTTTCATATGATAATAGATTCATCAAGGTTCGATTAAATAATTTATTCACTATTTAATTCCGTTCCTACTATTGTTAGTGATTTTTCAAATCCACACCACTGCTGCTGTCAGCATCTGTTTTTAGGGTAAACTTTACCTATTTCATGGTTTTCCATGAATCAACTAGAATTTGTCATACATAGCACCAAAATGGTCATGATTAACCATTCCAATGGCTAATCATTACCAAACATTTCCATACCTCTCAATGAACAACATACAAAACAATTATAATGCTATACTCAAAATATATATAAGCCATTTTCGCATGGCTATCCAAAATTATACAAAACCAAAAGGGTCCATGACCAACAACAAAAAGGGTAGTCCTATACATGCCATTTCAGAGTACAACCAAAAGTGTACCAAAAGGTCTTTGATAGTGTGGATGACATCGACTTCGACAATCCCGAGTCCGATAGCTGACGAACCAAAATCTATAAAACAGAGAATCAAAGAAACGGAGTAAGCATTTAATGCTTAGTAAGTTTTGAACAATGAAATTAGGCACAATTGAAGTATAGCATTCATATGACTAAACGGATAATTTCATATACACACATTCTCAAAATCATACCTACTTCACATTACCAACCCTTATACTCATACATAAGAAATCAACTTAAACAAAAGCCGGAAGCTAATTAACCGACTAAGCGAATACTATTTAAAAGGAATCAATTAATCCAATGCATATACGAAACATACCACATCGTTGGGATTTTACGAGCATATCAATTGAAATTATTACAGCAAGATCACTCATTCCCAGACCAAGTACCTTCGGGATTTAACTGGATATAGCTACTCGCTCGAATGCCTTCGGGACTTAGCCCGGATATAGTAGTTCGCACAAATGCCTTGGGACTTAGCAGGATATAGTAACTTCGCACAAATGCCTTCGGACTTAGCCGGAATTAGTAACTCGCAACAATGCCTTGGGACTTAGCACTCGAATTAGTCACTAGCACAAATGCCTTCGGACTTAGCCCGGTTATCATCCGAATATTCATGCACATATCAAGAAATCATGACACATCTTTATTTCATTCTCATAACTAGAATTCAAACACAAGTCAATCATTAAGCATTCCCATTTTCGGCTCAATAGCCACATACAAAACAGCATGATTTGGTTTGCTTTGTGACATGATCTCTATGCACATACCGCTACCCGTCATACGTATAGACTAATTAACTCAACATATAATTCAAGTAGAATCATTATATCACCGTATATTAGTTATGATTATACGTCATGACTTAATCAAATTGTAAACTAAGTTTCATTACTCGAAAACTTACCTCGGATGCTGTTGAACGATTTCAACGGCTATTCGATCACCTTTTCCTTTCCTTTATCAAATTTAGTTCCCCTTTGCTCTTGAGCTTAATATTAACAAATAAATTGATTTAATCAGTTTGAACATCAAAGAGGAATTCAAGGTACTTAGCCCTTATATATTAGGCATTAGAGTCATATATGTATGAAATCACGAATCAAATTCAACATATTAGCCAATATTCTCCTTAGCCAAATTTTCTAAGTCAAGATAAAGCCATCAATATGCTTACCTATGGCCGAACATACACATCAACCTATGTACTCATTCATGTGGCCGAATATGCATGTCTATGTTGAGGCCGATTGTATACTTAATACATTCTACAAATATGGTCACTTGTATTGACTAAATACCATTTTGTTTCAAGTTCAAAACTCAGCTAATACACATATATACACTAGAAATCAAATACTAACATTTGCACTTCACCTTAATAGCTAGCTTAGCAAACCTTGATTTAACATATAATTGTTCATAACACAATTTAAGCATACTCTCCATTCCATCAATTCCAAAACACATACATTACTCAATAATGTTCAAAATTATATTCGGCCTTAGCACACAACTTGCTAGCCGATTATTCTCCATCTAGCAACTAATGCACATATGTGCTCATTTGTTAGACTCTACTTCATCTAACAACAACCATATTTTTCTTCTACTTCCTACCATGGCCGAATGCTCAAGATACCTCAATACTGAAACTTTTAACTTGGGTTGCTTAAAGAACTTGGTGATGAGTTCAAATTTATCTAACACCTCAAGCATCATAACACATCCATATAGCTAACATGCTAATAGTATCAAGGCTTCAACCAAAACTTTTGAAGCCTCTTAGTCGAATACTAACTCTCTAATAACCCCAAATCCATCCATGAGATAGTTAGAATTTAGACTAATCATCCAAGGGATGTATGAACTTTCAAAGCAACATTAAACATACCTTAGTCTAGCAACCCACCATAGCCGATTTTCTCAAAGCTCTATTTCCTTCTTTTCTTTCTTCTATTCGGCCAAGAACAACATGAGAGCTTTTTTTTTTCTTTCCTTTTTTTTTCCTCATCATTTACCTTCCCATTATTATTTTATTGCCCATACTCCTTATTTTATTTTTCCTAACATAAATCACTAACATAACATGTTTATGACATGTTTTACCCATAACATTTTGTCCACCTTCCTTGTCATGGCCGGCCACTATTAATTAAGTGGGGAAATTGACATGCAAGTCCACCCTTTTGAGTACATGCACTAATAGATCCTTATAGATTAACCTATCACATTTCAAAAGTGTCACACATAAGTCCTATTAGCTGAATTCACATGCAATCGACTAAATCGAAGCTTAAAATTTTCACACATTCATATTCACATATTTTAGACAATAAATATCATATTCAAATAATTTGGTGACTCGGTTTAGCGGTCCCGAAACTGCTTTCCGACTAGGGTCACTTTATGGCTGTCACAACTCTCCCCCACTTAAGAAATTTTCGTCCCCGAAAATCTTACCGGTAAATAAGTTTGGGTATCGTTCCTTCATAGAGTTCTCGGGTTCCCAAGTAGCTTCTTCCATCCCGTGTTTGAGCCATAACACTTTTACTAAAGGAACCTTTTTGTTTCGCAAATCTCTCACTTCACGAGCTAGGATACGAATTGGTTCTTCTTCATAACTCATATCGGTTTGAATTTCAACCTCGGAGGGACTTATTATGTGCGAGGGATCAGATCGGTAATGTCGAAGCATCGAAACATGAAAAACGTTGTGGATCCTTTCAAGTTCGGGGTAAAAGCAACCTATATGCAATCTGGACCAACTCGTTCGAGATTTCATACTGCCCAATGAATCTCGGACTCAACTTGCCCTTACGCCCAAATCGAGTATCTTTTCCAAGGCGAAACTTTAAGAATCACTTTATCTCCCACCGATACTCAATGTCCTTTCGTTTCAAATCACAGACGACTTCGACGATCCGATGTCGCCTTCGACTTTCACGAATTATTTTTACTTTTCTTCAAAGATCTTTAATCAAATCAACTCGAAAATTTTACTTTCATCGAGCTCGGTCCAAAACAATGGCGTACGGCATTTTCGACCTTACAAAGCCTCGTAAGGCGCCATCTTAATGCTTGACTGAAAACTATTGTTGTAAGAAAACTCAATCAAAGGTAGATACCGTTCCCATGAACCACTAAACTCAAGGATGCAGCATCTCAACATATCCTCGAGTATCTGAATTATCCGCTCGGATTGACCATCGGTTTGGGGGTGAAAAGCGGTGCTAAAGTGCATCTTGGTACCCAAAGCTTCTTGCAATTTCTTCCAAAATCGTGAGGTGAATCTCGGATCTCTATCCTACACGATAGAAATAGGTACCCCGTGTAATCTCACAATCTGAGAAACATACAATTCAGCTAGTTTATCCATTGAAAAATCCGTGCGTACGGGGATAAAGTGAGCCGACTTAGTCAGTCTATCAACAACGACCCAAATCGCATCTTTTGTACTTGCCGACACTGGCAACCCAGATACAAAATCCATCGTTACTCGATCCCATTTCCATTCAGGTATCATGATTGGCTGAAGTAAACCCGTAGGCACTTGATGTTCTGCCTTCACTTGCTGACATACTAAGCACCTCGAAACAAAATCGGAAATGTCTCGTTTCATACCATGCCACCAAAACTGACGTCTCAGATCGTTGTACATTTTCGTACTCCCCGGGTGAATTGACATTCGGCTACATGAGCTTCATTCAGAATCATCGAAATGAGTTCTGAATTTCTTGGAACACACAAATGACTTCTGAACCTCAAACAATCATCATCATCAATTTGATACTCTGATTCCATATTCGAAACACATTCAGCCCATTTTGCAACCAGTTCATCATCGACTTTCTGAGCTTCACGAACTTGATGAATCAACAATGGTTTGGCCTTTAATTCTACCACTAACACATTGTCGGATAGAACAGATAAGTGTACATTCATCGCTCGTAAAGCAAACAGTGATTTACGACTTAAGGCATCCGCAACCACATTAGCCTTTCCCGGGTGATAATCAATGACAAGTTCATAATCTTTCAACAACTCAAGCCAACACCTTTGTCGCAGATTCAAGTCTCTTTGAGTCATCAAATATTTGAGACTTTTGTGATCCGAATATACATGGCACTTCTCACCAAATAAGTAGTGTCGCCATATTTTCAAAGCGAATACGATGGTAGCTAGTTCGAGATCATGGGTCAGATAATTTTTCTCATGTGACTTCAGTTGTCTCGACGCATAAGCTACAACTCGACCCTCTTGTATCAATACGCAACCCAACCCAAGTAGGGATGCATCACTATAAATGACAAACTCTTTGCCTGATTCGGGCTGCACTAGTACTGGAGCTTCAGTCAAATAAGTTTTCAGTTGATCGAAACTTTTCTGACACTTTTCTGTCCATTCAAACTTAATGTCTTTCTGAGGTAGTTTCGTCATTGGTGTGGCTATCATTGAGAAACCTTTTACAAACCGTCGGTAGTAACCTAAGCAAGTCCCAAAAGCTCGAACCTCAGTAATATTTCTGAGGCTTCCAGTTAAGTATGGCCAAAATTTTGTTGGTCAACACGAATACCGATCTGAGACCACATGACCCAAGAAGCTAACCTCTTAACCGTAACTCACACTTCATGAACTTAGCATATAAGCGCTTATCCCATAAAATTTGCAACACTAATCCCGGTGTTCAAGATGATCGGTTTCATTTCTCGAATAGAACAAAATATCATCGATAAACACAACTACAAACCGATCCAAATACGGTCTGAAAATTCGATTCATCAAATCCATAAATACATGGGGCATTAGTGAGCCCAAACGGCATCACTAAGAATTCGTAGTGACCGTATCTCGATTCGAAAGCGATTTTGGGTATATCCGAATCTCGACCATGAATCGATAATAACCCGATCTCAAATCTATCTTTGAAAACACTGAGGCTCCCTTTAGTTGATCAAACAAATCATCAATGCACAGTATCGGATATTTACTCTTTATTGTCACCTTATTCAGCTGTCGATAGTCGATGCACAACCTCATGGTTCCGTCCTTCTTTTTCACAAACAATACTGGTGCACCCCAAGGTGAGAAACTTGGTCGAGCAAAACCTCTATCCATCAACTCTTGCAACTGAGCTTTCAACTCTTTTAACTCGGTTGGTGCCATACGATATGGAGCTATCAAAATCATCGTAGTCCCAGGTACAAGCTCAATACCAAACTCTACCTCCCGAACAGGTGGTAAACCCGGTAATTCTTCGGGAAAAACATTCGGGTATTCACAAACCACCGGCACAGATTCAAGTTTCTTTTCTGGCTCTTTATTATCAAGTACGTATGCAAGATACGCTTCACACCCCTTTCTCACATATTTTTGAGCTAACATCGAGGATATTATTGTTGGCAATCCATTCAAGACAATAGACTCAACTCAGATTATCTCATTATTTGCGCACCTCAAATCAATAGTCTTGCTTTTGCAATTCACAACCGCATCATGCACGGTCAACCAATCCAAACCGAGAATAACATCAAATTCATCAAACGGCAAAAGCATCAAGTCCGCCGGAAAACAGGAACCTCGAATTACTAGGGGACATTTCTTACACACTTTGTTGACAAGCACGTAACGACCCAAGGGATTTGACACCCGAATTACGAACTCAGTAGACTCAATAGGTAAAGTCTTACTGGATGCTAAGGTTTCACATATATAAGAATGAGTAGAACCAGGGTCAATCAAAGCAATCACATTAGTATCAAAGAGAGTAAAAGTACCGGTAATAACATCTGGCGAAGAAGCATCCTCGCGTGCACGTATAGCGTAAGCTCTAGCAGGAGCACGAGCCTCAGATCTGGTTGTAGCATCTCTAGATCCTCGCTGACCGCCACTAGCATTGCCCGTATTCCTAGATGGTCTACCCCGAGCAGTAGTAGCACTAGGTTTCCCACTCTGACTTACGTTCTGTTTAGACAATCTCGGGCAATCTTTAATAAAGTGGTCGGCTGACCCGCACTTGTAACAGGAGCGGTCATGGAATCTACAACTCCCCGAATGCCATTTACCACAATATCGACACTCTGTTCATCACGACGATCATTTCCAACACCGGTGACCAAGTGACTCGTGCACTCCTGGGGTCAATCACGTCTCGTCTAGAAAAACCGAAGTGTCTCTAGATCGCCCAAATCATCTCTAAATTTCTTCGATGATGTTGAAAGGGCCTCCCAAAGACCTCTTCCAAACTCCTTTGCTCCCATATCGCCTTTTCTTTTCTCCATCTTGAGCTCATCGGCTTTGCCACCGCCGACAAGTACCACAAATTCCGGATTTCCAAAATGCCAACATACTGACTTTATATCATCATTCAGCCCATCCTCAAACGTTTACACATTACGGCTTCGAGGAAATGCATTCTCGTGCGTCTGGCTAAGCCTCACAAATTTTTGTTCATAGTCAGAACCGACATGGAACCTTGTTTAAGTTCAAGAAATTCCTTCCGTTTTTATCCATGAATCTCGATCGATATACTTTTTTCAAACTCGGTTTGGAAAAACTCCCAAGTTACTTGCTCTTTGGGCTGTGAGAAGCCAACGTATTCCACCAATAGTAGGTAGAATCACGTAGCAAGGAGATAGTACACTTTAGGCACTCATCGGTTGTGCAAGATAGCTCATCGAAAATGCGAATAGTGTTGTCCAACCAAAATTCAGCTTGCTCGGCATCATCATTGTCTGTAGCTTTAAATTGAGAGCCCGTGTTTTCGGATTCATCAAGCTGGGGCTTATTTGACCTTATTTGGTCATTTACCGGAGGTATTGTAGGTCTTGAGGGTGGTATTAGTGGGAATAGAGGTTGTGGAACAGTAGTATTAGTTCGAATGTATTGGTTGAACCAATCATTCATCACGCTATAAAAGCTTGTCTAGCCTCATCATTCGGATTAATAGCAATAGGTTGAGAGTCCATGGTATTGTCCCTTGTGCGAGAGCAGGCGCTACACTCTCAAGATCATCAGCTACTTCTCGGTTGGGATCGGGATCCATTACTATAAATAAACACAATTTCAATTGTCAGAAATCACCACACTATCAAATAATCACATAATGGCATGTATAGCTAGACCCAAACGTATTACGGTAGTCCTAGAATCGACTAAACCGTAGCTCTGATACCAACTTAATTATAACACCCTGTACCCGAGACCATTGCCGGAGTCGGACACGAGGGGTTAACAGACTTAATTCACTTATTTGCACGATCCATTTTAAATTTTCAGACGAGTGGCTAAGCTGCATCCTTTGTCACCTTAAAAATCATATCTCGAGTTCCAAAACTCGAAAACCAATTCAGTAATTTTTCCTGAAATTAGACTCATATGTCCATCTACAAATTGTTTTCTAGAATTTTGGTCAAGCCAATTAGTACAGTTTATTAGTTAAAGTCTTCCTGTTTGTGGTTTGACTACTCGACCTTCATGCATTACGACTTGGATATCTCCTCGCACAGGCTTAAATACTATGCCGTCTCATTTATAATGAAACTAGACTAAAAAGGAATCTATACATATATGGAATGACTTCTAATTATCTCTCGGTTAATTTATAGAGAATTTCCAAATTCAGATCGGGGATCCAAAATCGCTCGCCCTGTTCCACTAAAACTTAAATATCTCTTAAAATACAACTCATACGATCGTTTACGTTACTTTCATATGATAATAGATTCATCAAGGTTCGATTAAATAATTTATTCACTATTTAATTCCGTTCCTACTATTTTTAGTGATTTGGTTGTAGCATCTCTAGATCCTCACTGACCGCCACTTGCATTGCCCGTATTCCTAGATGGTCTACCCCGAGCAGTAGTGTAACGCCCCTACGCCCGAAACCGTCGCCGGAGTCGAGCTTGAGGGGTTATCGAACATAATTTATCAAATTAAGAACTTCAAATCATTTGTTTCTACATTCACAGCTTTCTAACTACCCGCGTCATAGTTACAAGAAAAATCATATCTTGAGTTACGAAACTCGAAATCAAGATCCGTAAATTTTCCCTAAATCTAGACTCATATATCTATTTACTAATTTTTTTCTAGAATTTTTGGTTGGGCCAATTAGTACAGTTTATTAGTTAAATTCTCCCCTATTTTAGGGTTCGACTGCTCTGACATCTGTGTCTTACGAATCAGATATTTCTCTATACAGAATTACAATGACTACGAGGTTTGTTTTTCTTAAAACTAGACTTAATAAGGAATCTGTAAATATAAAGAAAAACTTCTAATTATTTTTTTTAAAATTTATTATGAATTTTTAAAATCAGAACAAGGGATCCAGAAATCACTCTGGCCCTGTTTCACAAAAGTTTAAATATCTCATAAAATATAATTTATATGCCTGTTTTGTTCAATCCACATGAAAATAGACTCATTAAGATTCAATTTCATAACTTACTCATTATTTAGTTCCATTTATACTATTTTTAGTGATATTTTTCAAATTCATGTCATTGCTGCAGCAATATTCTATTTTAAGGCAAGTTTCATCTTTCCATGAATTTTTATGAACTAGATAACCTATTAAACTTCCATAATATCAAACATGATCTAAATTAGCCATCACCATGACTTATCAATATCAAACATTTTCTCAACCAAACATGGCCATATCATAAATTATTTACACAAAATAAGTATATTGCTATACATGCCATACTTAAGTTTTACAAGCCATTTACCCAGATGAAAGTCCTTTGGATAGTGTGATCGAACCTTCGACCCGTCTCGATTCCCGAGCTGGCTTGTTCAAAACTACAGTAAATAAAGAGGAGGGAGTAAGCATAAATGCTTAGTAAGTTCATATGTAAATAACAAGTAACATAATAATACAAATATACCAAACAACTTTAGCATGGTATCACCAAAACATATATCACATTTCTAAACATCATTCATCATCTTACCACCTTATCGTTGTTGTATCTAATTTCAACCTGAGGGTTAAGAACATACCTGTCCAAAGTGTCCATTTCACAACACTTACCAAAACGTCACTTGCATCTTAAGTGTTCTTCCATTTCACTAGAAATTTCACCCGTTGAACACATCGAATACAACTTCGGATACGGATAATTTGCACATAAGTGCCTCATATGTAATCAAGAAATCATGTAACCCGCCCCTAAGTGAACTCGGACTCAACTCAACGAGCTCAGGCGTTCGCATCCATAAGTGAACTCGGACTCAACTTAACGAGTTCGGATGCCTAGTTACATTTCACGAACTCGGACTCAACTCAACGAGTTCGGACATTTGCATCCATAAGTGAACTTGGACTCAACTCAACGAGTTCGGATGCTCAACCATCCTAGTGACATGTCACTTGTATCCTAATCTATTCCTAAGGTTCAAACGGGCCTTTTTTCCTCGATCTCACATCTTTGCCGTCTTCCACGGAATATTGGAACCGATACTCGGTGATAGTTCATACTCATCCAGTAATTCACATAATTACGTATTATTCAACAATAACCACAAAGCATAATATTTCATGATAATAATCAGCATCATATCATATAAACAACATTAAATTGCTTAAAATGACAATTATGTTACTACATTTACACATGAACTTACCTTGGTACCAAAATATAAAGATTTTGCAATTTAGTCCATAATATTTTCTTTTCCTCGATCGCGACTTGAATCTCGTTTCTCTTGATCTATAATGCCAAATTAATCTTATTTAATACATACATTCATCAAAACAGCATTTAATACGAACTTTGGAAAAATTACACTTTTGCCCTAAACTTTTGCATAATTACACTTTTGCCCCTAGGCTCTGAATTAAACTTTATTTCTTATTCTTATGTTTTATAACATGCTGATCACTTTTCCTTCTATGGCAACATCAAATTCTCTCTCTAACATATACTTGTGACTATTAGGTATTTTTGCCGATTAAGCCCTTTAACTCGTTTTCACTCAAAACCGAGTAGCACAAGTTGTTTAACATAATTTAAAACCTCATATTCTATCATAAAACATCAAAATACACAAATTTTGCCTATGGGTATTTTTCCAAATATAAACCCTAGGTTGAATTATTGCTAACATAAGCTTAATCGAGCTACCGGGATTCCAAAAACGTAAAGAACATTAAAAACGGGGCGTGGAATCACTTACTATGGAGCTTGGAAGCTTGAAACAAACCCTAACTATGGAGAACCCTTGAAATTTCGGCCTAATGAAGAAGATGGACAAAAATTGGCTTTTAATTTTGTTTTTAATTCATTTTAATAACTAAATGACCAAAATACCCTTACTACTAAACCTTCCAAAAATTCCTTCCATGTCCTAATTTTGTCCATGAACTTAAAATTGGTCAAATTGCTATTTAAGACCTCCTCATTAATATTCCAAAACAATTTCATACTAAAACTTCTAGAATGCAAGTTTTGCGACTTATTCGATTTAGTCCCTACTTTCAATTTAAGCACTTTAGGCATAGAATTTCATCACGAAATTTTCACACAATCATGCAATCATATCATAATCATCAAAATAATTATAAAATAATTATTTCTATCTCGGATTTTGGTCACGAAACCACTATTCCGATTAAGCCCTAATTCAGATATTACAACTCTCCCCTTTTAAGGATTTTCGTCCTCGAAAATCTTACTGGAATTAATGTGTGTGGATATTGGTTTCTCATAGTTTCTTCAGGTTCCCATGTAGTCTCTTCTACCCCATGCTTTTGCCACAACACTTTCACAAGTGCAACACTTTTATTTCTTAGTTGTTTGACTTCTCGAGCTAAAATCTTAATCGGTTCTTCTTCATAAGTCATATCCGGTCGTAGTTTAACTTCTGTCGGTGAAATTATATGTGAAGGATCCAAACGATACCGGCGTAACATAGATAGTGAAACACATCATGAATCTTCTCTAATTCGGGTGGTAACGCTAGCCGATATGCTACCGGTCCAACTTTTTCAATTATTTCATACGGTCCAATAAAACGCGGACTTAACTTGCCCTTTCGTCCAAATCTAAGGACTTTCTTCCATGGAGACACTTTCAAAAATACCTTATCACCAACTTGAAACTCCATTTCTTTTCGTTTCAAATCCGCATAGGATTTCTGTCTATCTGAAGCAGCTTTCAAACAATCTCGAATCACTTTCACCTTTTCTTCGGTTTCTTTTATTAAATCAACTCCATAAATCGACTTTCCTTGAGTTCACCCAATACAATGGCGTCCGACATTTACGACCATATAATGCTTCATAAGGTGCCATCTTCAAACTTGTCGATAACTATTATTATAAGCAAATTCTACCAATGGTAAGTACCTTTCCCAACTATCTTGAAATTCCAATACGCAACATCTGAGCATGTCTTCAAGAATCTGAATTACTCTCTCTGATTGTCCATCAGTTTGTGGATGAAAGGCAGTGTTGAAATTTAACTTTGTACCTAATGCTTCTTGCAACTTTTTCCAAAACCATGAGGTAAACCTCAGATCTCTTTCCGAAATGATTGACAAAGGTATCCCATGAAGTCTATCAATCTCTCGGATATACAATTCAGCCAACTTATTAAGAGAATAATCTATACGTACCGGAATAAAATGAGTCGATTTAGTCAGTCTGTCAACTATTGCCCAGATGGCATTTTTCTTCCCTGGAGTTAACGGCAACCCTGATATAAAATCCATAGTAATCCAATCCCAATTCCATTCAGGAACCATAATAGGCTGAAGTAATCCCGAAGGTACCTGGTGTTCAGCTTTCACTTGTTGACAAACTAAGCACTTTGATACAAACTCGGAAATATCTCTTTTCATTCCACTCCACCAGTACATTTTCTTTAAGTCATTATACATCTTCGTACTGTCCGGATGAACCGCCAAACAAGTATTATGTGCTTCATGCAAAATCTTTTGAATCAACTCATCATTTTTCGGTACACAAATCCGATTTTTAAACATCAAGCAACCATTAGAACCGATTCTAAAATTTGATCCCGTATCAGCTTCACACTGTTTTCTTTTGGCTAGCAAATCTTGATCATTTTTTTGAGCTTTAGAAATCTCTTGTTAAAATATCGGTCTTACTCTTAACTCTGCTAGAATCGAACCGTCATCTAAAATTTTCAACTGAGTGTTCATAACTCTCAAAGCAAACAACAACTTTCTGCTTAAAGCATCGACAACCACATTCGCTTTTCCCGGATGATAATTGATAACAAGCTCGTAATCTTTCAATAACTCTAACCATCTTCGCTGTCTCAAATTCAAGTCTTTTTGTGACATCAAGTATTTAAGACTTTTGTGATCGGTATATACTCGACACTTTTCACCATACAAATAATGTCGCCAAATCCTCAAAGCAAACACCACTGTAGCCAATTCCAAATCGTGAGTAGGATAATTCCTCTCATGAGGTTTTAACTGTCTCGAAGCATAAGCCACCACTTTTCCTTCTTGCATGAGTACACACCCCAAACCATTTAGAGAAGCATCACTATACACCACAAATTCTTTACCTGATTCGGGTTGTATCAACACTGGTGCTTCAGTTAATAACTTTTTCAATTCTTCGAAACTCTGTTGACATTCTTCCGTCCATTCAAATTTAACATCCTTTCGGAGTAGTCTAGTCCTAGGAGCAGCAATTATAGAAAATCCATTTACGAACCGCCGATAATAACCAGCTAGCCCCAAGAAACTTCAAACTTCAGTTACGTTTTCGGTGGTTTCCAATCAACAATGGCTGAAATTTTTCTAGGATCAACCCGTATACCATCACCTGAAACAATATGACCCAAAAATCCAACTTCCCGGAGCCAAAATTCACTTTTACTAAACTTAGCATACAGCTGCTTATCTCTCAAAGTTTGCAAAACTATCCTCAAACGCTCAGCATGCTCTGTCTCATCTTTTGAATAAATTAAAATATCATCTATAAACACCACAACAAATCTGTCCAGGTATGGTCGAAATATGTGATTCATTAAGTCCATAAACACAGCAGGAGCATTTGTCAACCCGAACGACATAACTAAAATTCATAATGACCGTACCTTGTTCTAAAAGCGCTTTTAGGCACATCGACTCTTTACTCACGGTGATAATACCCGGATCTCAAGTCAATCTTTGAAAACCATGTCGCTCCTTTTAGTGATCAAACAAATCATCAATTCTTGGCAGCGGATACTTGTTTTTGATTGTCACCTTGTTTAACCGCCAATAATCAACACATAATCTCATAAAACCATCCTTCTTTTCACAAATAACACGGAGCACCCAAGGTGAAAAACTTCGGTCTCACAAAGCCTTTATCACCAACTCTTGCAACTGTGACTTTAATTCTTTCAACTCTGTTGGTGCCATTCTATATGGAGCAATCGAGATCGAGCTGTTCAGTATCAAATCTATACCAAATTCTACTTCCCGATCGAGGCAAACACGGTAATTCTTCCGAAATACGTCCGCAAATTCACACACAACCAAGACTCGATTCAACTTTCTTTTCAACTTCTTTTGTATTAATTACATACGCCAAATAAGCTTCATAACCCTTTCTCAAATATCTACGAGTAGGCATCAAGAAATCATACTAAATATTTCCTCGATTTATCGGTTCAACCATAAGATTTCACCACTTTCACATTTTAATTCTATAACCTTTTCTTTGCAATTTACTATAGAATCATGCAATGTCAACCAATCCATACCCAAAATAACATCAAATTCATCAAACGGCAACAACATCAAGTCGGTAGGAAAATAATGACCCGAATCATTAAAGGGCATTTCTTACTTACTTTATCAACTATCACGCATTTGCCTAGTGGATTCGACACTCTAATCATAAATTTCGTGTTCTCAACGGTATATTCATACTAGACACCAGTTTCATGCATATATATGAATGAGTAGAACCGGATCAATCAAAGCAATAACATTAGTATCATAAAGAGAAAATGTACGGTAATCACATCGGGTGAGGAAGTATCTTCACGCACGCTTTAATAGCATAAGTTGTAGCTGGAGCTCTTCCTTGAGATCTAACTGTTGCATCTCGACTACATTCTTC
Source organism: Gossypium arboreum (assembly GCF_025698485.1). Lineage (NCBI taxonomy): Eukaryota > Viridiplantae > Streptophyta > Magnoliopsida > Malvales > Malvaceae > Gossypium > Gossypium arboreum. The sequence goes on from NC_069082.1 coordinate 35,293,419, forward strand.
TTCGCTTGTTTCACTTCCACTTTTCTGGATACCTTCCCTCGAGTCGCACCACTAGATTTTACATTCAAATTTTTCTTTCTCACTCTCTCTGGCGTCTCTAATAAAATGATCCGGAGAACCACATCGAAAACATTCATTTGCTCTGCATGGACCAAAATGATTTCTACCACACCGGCACTTTCGGGTTTAACAAATCTCGATTTCCCACACTAGGCTGTAGTAGTCCGAGATTTAGGACCCACATTTCGCTTCTTAAAATTTCCATATGATTGCCCACTCAAACTTGGGAATGAGGATTCATATTTCTTGACTTTTCGATTTGCTGTGAGGGTGCATTACTCATTGGTCTTTTCTTCCAATTTCGTGTTTCAGATTCTACCTTTTTCTTTTCCTTCAGTAGTTCTTCAGCCTTACAAGCTCGATCAACCAGTACTACCATTTCTTTCAGTTCAAGGATCCCGACAAATACCTTAATGTCTTCATTGAGCCCGTCTTCAAATCGTTGGCACATCTTGGCTTCTGTAGGAACATATTCCCTGGCATACTTACTTAATCGAACAAACTCTCTTTCATATTCTGAGACTGTAATATTACCTTGCTTCAGCTCAAGAAACTCTTTACATTTTTGATCAATAAATCTTTCACTAATATATTTCTTCCGAAACTCTTCTTGAAAGAATTCCCAGGTTACCCTCTCATTCGGTACCACCGAAATCAAAGTCTTCCACCAATTATAGGCTGAATCTCTCAAAAAAGATGTAGCACATTTCAAACATTCTTCAGGTGTACAAGATAATTCATCAAATACCCGGATAGAATTTTCAAGCCAGAACTCTATTTTCTCTGCATCATCATCAATATTTGCTCTAAATTCTTCAGCCCCTTGTTTACGAATTCTATCAACGGGGGTTCTATGAAATTTTATCATATCCACTCCTTGAGGCATCGGAGGCATAGGTTGAGGAAATGGGAGAGGTGGGGGAGGTCGTACATTTGGGTTTGTACGAACGAACTCAGTGTACCATGCACTCATCATTTGGAGAAAGGCTTCCCGATCCCTTTCTCCTCCACCCTGACCAACAGTAGGAGGTGGGTTTTCAGTCGGTGCTGCCCCTTCAGCCGGAGTTGGCGCGTTTCTCTCTACTTCATCTGCCATAGCTGGATCGGGATCCATTTACTATATAAAAATCATTTAAAAAGGTCAGAAGTCGTCACACTATACAATTCATACATATGGCATGTATAGAAAAATCCGTACATACAACACGTAGTCCGAGAACCGACTAAACCTGCTCTGATACCACTAAATGTAACGCCCCCACGCCCGAAACCATCGCTGGAGTCGAGCTTGAGGGGTTACCGAACATAATTTATCAAATTAAGAACTTCAAATCATTTGTTTCTACATTCACAGCTTTCTAACTACCCGCGTCACAGTTACAAGAAAAATCATATCTTGAGTTACGAAACTCGAAATCAAGATCCGTAAATTTTCCCTAAATCTAGACTCATATATCTAATTAATAATTTTTTCCTAGAAGTTTTTGTTCGGCCAATTAGTACAGTTTATTAGTTAAATTCTCCCCTGTTTTAGGGTTTGACTGCTCTGACATCTGTGTATTACGAATAAGATATTTCTCTATAATGAATTACAATGACTACGAGGTTTGTTTTTCTTAAAACTAGATTTAATAACAAATCTGTACATATAAAGAAAAACTTCTAATTATTTTTTTAAAATTTATTATGAATTTTTAAAATCAGAACAAGGGATCCAGAAATCACTCTGGCCCTGTTTCACAAAAGTTTAAATATCTCATAAAATATAATTTATATGCCTGTTTTGTTCAATCCACATGAAAATAGAGTCATTAAGCTTAAATTTCATAACTTACTCATTATTTAGTTCCATTTATACTATTTTTAGTGATGTTTTCAAATTCATGTCATTGCTTGCAGACAATATTCATTTTAAGGCAAGTTTCATCTTTCCATGAATTTTTATGAACTAGATAACCTATTAAACTTCCAAAATATCAAACATGATCTAAATTAGCCATCACCATGACTTATCAATATCAAACATTTTCTCAACCAAACATGGCCATATCATAAAATTATTTACACAAAATAAGTATATTGCTATACATGCCATACTTAAGTTTTACAAGCCATTTACCCAGATGAAAGTCCTTTAGATAGTGTGATCGAACCTTCGACCCATCCCGATTCCCGAGCTGGCTTGTTCAAAACTACAGTAAATAAAGAGGAGGGAGTAAGCATAAATGCTTAGTAAGTTCATATGTAAATAACAAGTAACATAACAATACAAATATACCAAACAACTTTAGCATGGTATCACTAAAACATATATCACATTTCTAAACATCAATCATCATCTTACCACCTTATCGTTGTTGTATCTAATTTCAACCCGAGGGTTAAGAACATACCTGTCCAAAGTGTCCATTTCACAACACTTACCAAAACGTCACTTGCATCTTAAGTGTTCTTCCATTTCACTAGAAATTTCACCCGTTGAACACATCAGAATACAACTCGGATACACGGATAATTTGCACATAAGTGCCTCATATGTAATCAAGAAATCATGTAACCCGCCCCTAAGTAAACTCGGACTCAACTCAACGAGCTCAGGCGTTCGCATCCATAAGTGAACTCGGACTCAACTCAACGAGTTCGGATGCCTAGTTACATTTCACGAACTCAGACTCAACTCAACGAGTTCGGACATTTGCATCCATAAGAGAACTAGGACTCAACTCAACGAGTTCGGATGCTCAACCATCCTAGTGACATGTCACTTGTATCCTAATCTATTCCTAAGGTTCAAACGGGCCTTTTTTCCTCGATCTCACATCTTTGCCGTCTTCCATGGAATACCAGAACCGATACTCGGTGATAGTTCATACTCATCCAGTAATTCACATAATTACATATTATTCAACAATAACCACAAAGCATAATATTTCATGATAATAATCAGCATCATATCATATAAACAACATTATATTGCTTAAAATGACAATTATGTTACTATATTTACACATGAACTTACCTTGGTACCAAAATATAAAGATTTTGCAATTTAGTCCACAATATTTTCTTTTCCTGGATCGCGACTTGAATCTCGTTTCTATTGATCTATAATAACAAATTATTCTTATTTAATACATACATTCATCAAAACAGCATTTAATACGAACTTTGGAAAAATTACACTTTTGCCCCTAAACTTTTGCATAATTACACTTTTGCCCCTAGGCTCGGGAATTAAACTTTATTTCTTATTCTTATGTTTTATAACATACTGATCACTTTTCCCTTCTATGGCAACATCAAATTCTCTCTCTAACATATACTTGTGACTATTAGGTATTTTTGCCGATTAAGCCCTTTTACTCGTTTTCACTCAAAACCGAGTAGCAAAAGTTGTCTAACATAATTTAAAACCTCATATTCTATCATAAAACATCAAAATACACAAATTTCACCTATGGGTATTTTTCCAAATATAAACCCAAGGTTGAATTATTGCTAACATAAGCTTAATCGAGCTACGGATTCCAAAAACGTAAAGAACATTAAAAGCGGGCTTGGAATCACTTACTATGGAGCTTGGAAGCTTGAAACAAACCCTAGCTATGGAGAACCCTTGAAATTTCGGCCTAATGAAGAAGATGGACAAAAATTGGCTTTTAATTTTGTTTTTAATTCATTTTAATAACTAAATGACCAAAATACCCTTACTACTAAACTTTCCAAAAATTCCTTCCATGTCCTAATTTTGTCTATGAACTTAAAATTGGTCAAATTTCTATTTAAGACCTCCTCATTAATATTCCAAAACAATTTCATACTAAAAACTTCTAGAATGCAAGTTTTGCAGCTTGTTCTATTTAGTCCCTACTTTCAATTTAAGCACTTTAGGCATAGAATTTCATCACGAAATTTTCACACAATCATGCAATCATATCATAATCATCAAAATAATTATAAAATAATTATTTCTATCTCAGATTTTTGGTCACAAAACCACTATTCCGGTTAAGCCCTAATTCAGGATATTACAAGTAGTAGCACCAGGTTTCCCACTCTGATTTACGTTCTGTTCAGACAATCTCGGGCAATCTTTAATAAAGTGGTCGGCTGACCCGAACTTGTAACAGGAGCGGTCATGGAATCTACAACTCCCCGAATGCCATTTACCACAATACTGACACCCCGTTCTATCACGACGGTCATTTCCAACACTGGCGACCGAAGTGACTCGTGCACTCACAGGGGGTCAATCACGGTCTCGTCTAGAAAAACCCAAAGTGTCTCTAGATCGGCCCAAATCATCTCTAAATTTCTTCGATGACTGTTGAAAGGGCCTCCCCGAAGACCTCTTCCGAAACTCCTTTGCTCCCATATCAGCTTTTCTTTTCTCCATACTGAGCTCCTCGGCTTTGCAAGCTCGCTCGACAAGTACCACAAATTCTCGGATTTCCAAAATGCCAACATACAGCTTTATATCATCATTCAGCCCATCCTCGAAACATTTACACATTACAGCTTCTGAGGAAATACATTCTCGTGCGTACCGGTTAAGCCTCACAACTTTTCATTAATAGTCGGTAACCGACATGGAACCTTGTTTAAGTTCAAGAAATTCCTTCCGTTTTTGATCCATGAATCTCTGACTGATATAATTTTTTGAAACTCGGTTTGGAAAAACTCCCAAGTTACTTGCTCTTTGGGCTGTGAAGTCAACGTATTCCACCAATAGTAGGCGTAATCACGTAGCAAGGAGATAGTACACTTTAGGCACTCATCGGTGTGCAAGATAGCTCATCGAGTACCGAATAGTGTTGTCCAACCAAAATTCAACTTGCTCGGCATCATCATGTCTGTAGCTTTAAATTCAAGAGCCGTGTTTTCGGATTTCATCAACTGGGGCTTATTTGACCTTATTTGGTCGATTCTGGGAGGTATTGTAGGTGCAGGGTGGTATTAGTCGGGAATGGAGGTTGTGGAACACCAGTATTAGTTCGAATGTATTGGTTGAACCAATCATTCATCACGTTATAAAAGCTTGTCTAGCCTCATCATTGATTACTAGCAATAGGTTGAGAGTCATGGTATTTGTCCCTTGTGCGAGAATAGGCGCTACACTCTCAAGATCATCACTACCGCTTCGGTTGGGATCGGGATCCATTACTATAAATAAACACAATTTCAATTATCAGAAATCACCACACTATCAAATAATCACATAATGGCATGTATAGCTAGACCCAAACGTATTACGGTAGTCCTAGAATCGACTAAACCGTAGCTCGATACCAATTTAATTGTAACACATGCACTCGAGACCGCTAGGAGTCGGACACGAGGGTTAACAGACTTAATTCACTTATTTGCACAGTCCATTTTTAAATTTCCAGACGAGCTGGCTAACTGCGTCACTATCACCTTAAAAATCATATCTCGAGTTCCAAAACTCGAAAACCAATTCTGTAAATTTTTCCTGAAATAGACTCATATGTCCATCTACAAATATTTTTCTAGAATTTTTAGTCAAGCCAATTAGTACAGTTTATTAGTTAAAGTCTCCCCTGTTTCAGGGTTCGACTACTCCGACCTTCATGCATTACGACTTGGATATCTCTCTGTACAGGGCTTAATACTTATGCCGTCTGTTTCTAATGAAACTAGACTCAAAAAGGAATCTATACATATATGGCATGACTTCTAATTATCTCTGGTTAATTTATAGTGAATTTCCAAAGTTAGATCAGGGGATCCAGAAATCGCTCTAGCCCTGTTGCATGAAAACTTAAATATCTCTTAAAATACAACTCATATGATCGTTTCGTTACTTTAATATGATAATACATTCATCAAGGTTCGATTAAATAATTTATTCACTATTTAATTCCATTCCTACTATTTTTAGTGAATTTTCAAATCCACACCACTGCTGCTGTCAGCATCTGTTTTTAGGGTAAACTTTACCTATTTCATGGTTTTCCATGAATCAACTAGAATTTGTCATACATAGCACCAAAATGGTCATGATTAACCATTCCAATGGCTAATCATTACCAAACATTTCCATACCTCTCAATGAACAACATACAAAACAATTATAATGCTATACTCAAAATATATATAAGCCATTTTCGCATGGCTATCCAAAATTATACAAAACCAAAAGGGTCCATGACCAACAACAAAAGGGTAGTCCTATACATGCCATTTCAGAGTTCAACCAAAAGTGTACCAAAATGGCTTTGATAGTGTGGACGACTTGACTTCGACAATCCCGAGTCCGATGGTGATTTAACCAAAATCTATAAAACAGAGAATCAAAGAAACGGAGTAAGCATTTAATGCTTAGTAAGTTTTGAACAATGAAATTAGGCACAATTGAAGTATAGCATTCATATAACTAAACGGATAATTTCATATACACATTCTCAAAATCATACCTACTTCACATTACCAACCCTTATACTCATACATAAGAAATCAACTTAACCAAAAGCGGAAGCTTATTAACCAATCGAGCGAATACTATTTAAAAGGAATCAATTAATCCAATGCATATCTGAAACATACCTCATCGTTGGGATTTTATGAGCATATCAATTGAAATTATTACAGCAAGATCGCTCATTCCCAAACCAAGTACCTTCGGATTTAACGGATATAGCTACTCGCTCGAATGCCTTGGGACTTAGCCCGGATATAGTAGTTCACACAAATGCCTTGGGACTTAGCCGGATATAGTAACTTCGCACAAATGCCTTGAGACTTAGCCCGGAATTAGTAACTCGCAACAATGCCTTCGGGACTTAGCCCGGAATTAGTCACTAGCACAAATGCCTTCGGGACTTAGCCCAGTTATCATCTGAATATTCATGCACATATCAGTAAATCATGACACATCTTTATTTCATTCTCATAACTAGAATTCAAACACAAGTCAATCATTAAGCATTCCCATTTTCGGCTCAATAGCCACATACAAAACAGCATGATTTGGTTTGCTTTGTGACATGATCTCTATGCACATACCGCTACCCGTCATACGTATAGACTAATTAACTCAACATATAATTTAAGTAGAATCATTATATCACCGTATATTAGTTATGATTATACGTCATGACTTAATCAAATCGTAAACTAAGTTTCATTACTCTAAAACTTACCTCGGATGCTGTTGAACGATTTCAACGGCTATTCGATCACCTTTTCCTTTCCTTTATCAGATTTAGTTCCCCTTTGCTCTTAAGCTTAATATTAACAAATAAATTGATTTAATCAGTTTGAACATCAAAGGGGAATTCAAGGTACTTAGCCCTTATATATTAGGCATTAGAGTCATATATGTATGAAATCACGAATCAAATTCAACATATTAGCCAATATTCTCCTTAGCCGAATTTTCTAAATCAAGATAAAGCCATCAATATGCTTACCTATGGCCGAACATACACATCAACCTATGTACTCATTCATGTGGCCGAATATGCGTGTCTATGTTGAGGCCCATTGTATACTTAATACATTCTACAAATATGGTCACTTGTATTGACTAAATACCATTTTGTTTCAAGTTCAAAACTCGGCTAATACACATATATACACTAGAAATCAAATACTAACATTTGCACTTCACCTTAATAGCTAGCTTAGCAAACCTTGATTTAACATATAATTGTTCATAACACAATTTAAGCATACTCTCTATTCCATCAATTCCAAAACACATACATTACTCAATAATGTTCAAAATTATATTCGGCCTTAGCACACAACTTGCTAGCCGATTATTCTCCATCTAGCAACTAATGCACATATGTGCTCATTTGTTAGACTCAACTTCATCTAACAACAACCATATTTTTCTTCTACTTCCTACCATGGTCGAATGCTCAAGATACCTCAATACCGAAACTTTTAACTTGGGTTGCTTAAAGAACTTGGTGATGAGTTCAAATTTATCTAACACCTCAAGCATCATAACACATCCATATAGCTAACATGCTAATAGTATAAAGGCTTCAACCAAAACTTTTGAAGCCTCTTAGTCGAATACTAACTCTCTAATAACCCCAAATCCATCTATGAGATAGTTAGAATTTAGACTAATCATCCAAGGGATGTATGAACTTTCAAAGCAACATTAAACATACCTTAGTCTAGCAACCCACCATAGCCGATTTTCTCAAAGCTCTATTTCCTTCTTTTCTTTCTTCTATTCGGCCAAGAACAACATGAGAGCTTTTTTTTTTCTTTCCTTTTTTTTTCCTTATCATTTACCTTCCCATTATTATTTTATTGCCCATACTCCTTATTTTATTTTTCCTAACATAAATCACTAACATAACATGTTTATGACATGTTTTACCCATAACATTTTGTCCACCTTCCTTGTCATGGCCGGCCACTATTAATTAAGTGGGGAAATTGACATGCAAGTCCACCCTTTTGAGTACATGCACTAATAGATCCTTATAGATTAACCTATCACATTTCAAAAGTGTCACACATAAGTCCTATTAGCTGAATTCACATGCAATTGACTAAATCGAAGCTTAAAATTTTCACACATTCATAGTCACATATTTTAGACAATAAATATCATATTCAAATAATTTGGTGACTCGGTTTAGCAGTCCCGAAACCGCTTTCCGACTAGGGTCACTTTAGGGCTGTCACAATTAACACATGGCATAACATCACAGTCGTTATCTATATATACTTACTATACATGCAATATCAAAGCATTTAAAGTATGGTACATGTTGCATAATTTGCAAATGAACTTACCTCGGTACAAAATGATAGAAACGAGCCTAATCCTCTTAAACCATGTTTTTCCCCTATTTAAGACCTGAATCACATTTTTCTTGATCTACAATGCCAAATTTAACTTGTTCAATACACACATTGCTCATATCGACAATAACACATATTTTGGTAAAATTACCTTTTTACCCTTAGCTTTTCACTTATTTAGACTTTAGTCCCTAGGCTCGTAAAATGAAATGCATGCATTTTCTTTGTTACCCAAGCCTAACTGATTCATATTCTAACTCATATCAGCCCATATTTCTCATTAAACCACATTTCTACTACCCATTTCTTCATCTTTTACAAATAAGTCCTTTTTAGGTGTTTTCACTAAAATCACTTAGTAAAAGATGTTCATCACACATCAAACTTTCATAATCTTCCATTAATCATCAAAATACAAACATTTCATACATAGGTCAAATTTCATACATGAACCCTAGCTTAAAATATGGCTAGAAATGGATAGATCATGCTTCAAGGACTTAAAAAATGCAAAGAACATAAAAAACGGGGCTTGAGAGCACTGACAATCAAGCTTGAAAAGCTGAAAACCCTAGCTATGGAACCCTTGCAAATTTTAGCACACGAGAAAGATGGACACAATTTTGACTTGATTTTTTCGTTTTTATTCTTTTATTTACCAAATGACAAAAATGCCCTTAAGGCCATTCTTTTCAATTTTTCCTATTCATGCCCATTTTTGTCCAAAATTTTAGAACTTGGTAAAATTTATATTTAAGGACCTCTAATTAATAATATAATACAATTTCATGTTTGAAACTTCTAGAACACAAGTTTTACAACTTATTCAATTTAGTCCCTAAAGTCAAATTGGACATTTTAGGCGTAGAATTTCTTCATGAAAATTTCACACAAACATGAAACCATATCATGGATCATCAAACAATCATAAAATAATTATTTTTATTTTAGATTTGTGGTCTTGAAACCACTGTTCTGACTAGACCCTAATTCGGGATGTTTCAAGTCATCTTTGAGGTGTTGGTAGATGTTGTGTGTTGGTAAGTTCGTAAAATGTTTATTATGTTTGATAATAACTTAGTTTAATTATGTGTATGATAACATAAATATGTATAATTATGTGATTAGTTGAAGTAGTTTTGAAATGGAAAAGTAATGGATTGAAATGAAAAGTATGGTATGGTAAATAGTTTCATGGATATAAGTTAGTATACGAAATGTATGTGATCAATGTGATGATGGTTTAATATTTGAATTTGTGATGACCAAGGAAAATAGGATGAAGTTTGTGTGAACTTAATGAATAGCTAAGATACAAATAACATGCTATTAAGACGTTCCAGGCACTAGGTGTCGGTGATTAGTTTTCAGGTACTATGTACCAGTGTTTTAGTTCCAAGCACTCCATGTTGGTGATTACATTACAGTACCATGTACTATTGGTGATTACATTACAGTACCATGTACTATGTACTGGTGGTGGATACCATATCGATGGCTAGAATTTAGCATTTTTTTTACAATTTTTCGTTAGCTTATGTAAGCAACATCATGTATTGGTTAATGTTCCGTTTTGTCAGCTTGTGTAAGCATTATCTTCTCACGTATCTAAAGTAAATTTACTGTAATTCTCTGGGCAAAATAGTTATCGAAAATTTTAGGAATGAACCTTGTAGCATAAATGGTTGTATGTTTTTGAGATATTGAATTTGGCATGTGAACAAGTAATTTGTATCTTGCAATGTTGTATATACATGGCTAACCATGTGGTATGATAGGGAATATGAAACAAGCCTTGGAAATTGTAGTTATGTTTTATTCAAATTGTATGATTAAAATAACAGGTATGTGATCTTTTATTTTATAAACTTACTAAGATTTACATAAGCTTACTCTATTTGATTTTCTTTTTTGTAGTTGTCAGACTCTTGCTATCGATTGGAACATCATTGGAGATAACACTATTTGTCAACTTTTTCGATAGCTATTTGTTTATTTTTGGCCCGACATAAGTGGAATGTATATAGGAATTTTGGTATATGTATGTTTATGATCATTTCGTTATATTTTTTGTCATTTGATCTTTGAACTATTGTATAAGTTTGTAAGCTAAAGTGGTAGTTTTGATGCTTTGTAATGGTATGAACTTACTTGATATTTAACATGTTTTATGGCTATAAAATATACTTTATGACATGGTTAGTTGAAGAACTTTGGTTGATGTCATGATAAAATAGGGTATAACTAAGGGTTGAATAAGGATGAAATGTTAAGTAGTTTTACTTGTAACAACTCGATACAATGGTGTCGAAAAGTACCATTTCGGGTTTCGTTTTAATGAACTGAGCCTGTAAGTAATTCATAAAAATATTTATGGAGTTATGTTATAAATGAAATTGAATCAAGGATAAGTAATTTAGTTGATTTGAGTATTTAATCTAGTCCAACGATTAAATTATAAAGTTAGATTGCTATAAATTTTAATTTGAAAATAGTTAAATGGACTAAAATTGCTAACAGCCCAAAAGTTTAAAATGACAATAAAACATGTCAAATATGTGGCTAAAAAAATATGGCTCTTCAATTACTATTATTATTTATGATAAAAAAAGAAAAATCAATAAAGTTTAAATCATTTAAGTGGAAGGAGAGAGAAAATTGTCTTCTTCATCCTTCTATGCACGGAAGAAAGAAAAGAAGAGACAAAAAACATAGTTTACGGTTTCCAAGCTTTAGCCCACAAATTGGTGAGTGCAGCTTATTACTTTTCTTATAAATCTTATGGTTTTGAGATAGGTGAATCTTAATTTAGCTAACTTGTGTATTAATTTATAAAATTGTTAAGGTTTTAGAAAGTTACCATTAATGATTTCTTTATGTTTTTTGTGTTAAATTGATAGATTTTTAGTGTATACGTTAGATGTTCATTTTTTTCACTTGAGAAAATAAAGTGGATATCAAGTAGAGTTGTTATGAAATTTTGTTAGAAATCGATAATAGAGGGTCAAAAATAGAAGGAAATGAAGTCAAATTATAAATCAACGCTTAGGATGGAGAGTTATGCTTGTTTTGATTTTAAAAACTAAATTTAATGAAATGTAAAATTTGTTTGAAATAATAATTGATTGTGAATTGGGTGAATTATTAATGGTGTTATTTGTCTATAGCAATTCGTAACTATCGATGATCCGATTTCCTAAAAAACGAAGGAAAAAGCGAAGGTCACTGACGAATAGTTCGAAATTCATTGTACGTATCACCATAACTCAACTTATTATTTAATTTTCCTTTTATTTTCATTATTAGGTAAGTTGACAAAACGAAGAAAGTTACACCTGAGTGGTTGACTAGAAATAGGATATTGAGATTGATTATCGTGATAGAGAGTTAAATTATACAAATTTGAAATAACATATTTTAGTAAAGTTTCACATTTCACTTGAACATGAGACGAATCATGCCATGTTTTATATAAGATGACTTTCAACGAAAGAGTTTTTGTTGTTGAGGTCCATAGAATGAAAACTAAGCTAAGAATGAAATTAGACTATGGGTTGTTGTAGTAATTATTAGGTAAAGTTGAAAATAATTACTGAGTTATTGAATCAAGTAAAAAAAATTATTCTAGTATAAGTCGATAAGCGCTAGGCGTATTTTCCTTTTAACGTCGCAACCATTACTTTCCCAATTACTACTTTGGTTGAGCCGATGAGCGGTGAGCGTGAATTGTTTACACCGAATGTACCAATATAGAATTACTTTCGACTATAGGTTGATAAGAGATGGGCGCATTAACCATTGGGCGTACTGACAAGTGTTGGGCATAATTATTGCTTTGAATGAACTGATGAGCGCTACGCATAATTTGTTTAGTTTGGGACATAACGATTAGGCATTGGGTGTCGAATTATAGTATTTGTAGGGTTCGTAAATTAGTTCAGACCCGAGCTTTGTATTAGCGAACACAAATATTGAACAGGAAGAATGGTTTGATTCAAATTAGTAATGTAATATGATATGAGAAATGAGACAAAATTGAATAAAGGTTTCATACATCATTAGCATAAAGTGTTAATAAGTTCGTTAAAATAGATTAGTTAGTTAAAATATCACATTTGGTTTATTGGGATACATGTGTTTGTTAATGTATTGGATAAACTTTGATATGAAACACACTTGAATTGGTCTAAGGAAGAAACAAATCAACTGAGTTTAATTATTTAAATTTCATGCTATATTGAGTAAGTTGTAGTAATACCATTTGAAATTAAAACTCACCAAATGGTCTTGTTTTCATATGTTGGCTAGGTGTATTTTGAGATCTTGTACTCAGAGTCATCAGCATCCAACTGAAAAATCCTAGACTCAAAAAAGTTTATATATTTTGTTTTGTTTCAAGTTGACATGTACTTGGTTTTTAGTAAAGTCATTTGGCTATAGTTATGTATGTGTGATAAAAAAATTAACTTTTTGGTTGCTATAATTATAATATTATTAATTAATTAAATAGTTTTAATGTGATGTGCTTAGTTTGTAGTATGTTTTGGATTATTGAAGTGTTAAAAATTGATTCGAGAGATGATTTGAATATAGATATATTGTGAAATCTAAAGTTTGCAGGGTTTTTTTTATGTAAAATAAGTAGAAATATTGCCATTATTTTTTAAAATTAATTTTATCACTACACTACCATTTCAATAAAGTGAGATAGTAAAGTAGGTTGTTTCGGCATTTGAATGTGGCATTTTATATTTGGATCATCTAATTGGGTTGGATATAACGTGTCACATTTAGTGGTATCAGAGCTATAGGTTTAATCGGTTCTCGGATTAGATCAAGTTAAAAATTGATTCTAGAAATACTTGTCGAAGTTAAGTCAAGTCTAAGTCGGGATTTTGATGCTAATTATAAATTTTCTTTTTCCTATTTTTTAGCTAAAAATGTCTGTAGAAGTCGGAAATGAAGCCAATCATGATGTAAATAGTGGTGGTTCTTTTGTTGAGAATGAAAGTATAATTGGGTTAGAAACACCTGTTATGGACTTACCTGGTGCTCAACAGCCTAAAGATGCTAGACCTAGACCCAAGGGTCAAAGTGATGAAAACTTGCTCTGTGTTATAGCAGAAGCTCTTCAACAATTAGTTGGAGTTACTTTTAAGCTATTCCAGTGTAGGTAACTCAGCGAGCACCAATAAAGGAATTGCAGAAATATGGTGCCATAGAATTTATGGGTTTAAAAGGGATCAATTTGTCATCAGTTGAAGTTTGGTTGGAATCAAAAAATCAAGTATTACAACAGCTCGAGTGTGCTCCGTAGTAATGTGTCACATGCATTGTATCTCTCTTGAAAGAAGCAGCGTATCTGTGGTGGAAAATGGTTACCCATCATTTATCAACAGATCTGAATGATTGAGAATTTTCACTCTAAATTTCAAAAGAAATACATTGGCGAATTATATTTGGAAGACCAAAAACATGAGTTCTTAAAGTTGAAACAAGGTGAGATGTCTGTGATGGAATATGAGTGGGAGTTTCTTCGGCTCAACAAATATTCCTTGAAACTTATACCAACAAAAGAAGAGAGTTGTAATTGGTTCTTTCGAGGATTGTAAGATGAACTTAGAATTTAGTTGATTTCTTATAGAATTAAGGAGTTTCTTGACTTGGCTAAACGAGCTAAAATAGTAGAACAAGCCTTAGGTCTTGATAAGAAATTTGAATTCTCTCGAGCTATTAGGAAACGAGCGGGGACTTCTAGTTTGCATCTACATCTAAGTGAGCCAAAGAAACTCGTGACTACGGGAGAACGACCTCAAGATTTTATAGACCTGACAGGGCTCAAGCTCGTCAACTGTCAGTATCAGTGGGTAGCGTGAGAGGTCCAATAATAGATTCTAAGATCCCAACATGTTTTCATTGTGGGAAAAAGCACCAAAGTGAATGCTGAAAGTTAACGAAAACTTGTTTTCATTATGGATCTTTAGAACATTTTGCTCGAGATTGTCCGAAGAATGAATATGCTTCTCCAGTTATCGCTTAGAGGTCCACTCCTCCTGCTAGAGGTCGAGGAAATCCTTAGGGTGCTTCTATTTCACAAGGAATTCAAAGGAAAGATATGGGCTTAGCTCCTTAGCAATCAGAGGCTAGAGCTCCAGTGCGGGACTATGTTGTGTGGACTCGTGAAGAGGGTGATGCTATATATGTCGTAGTAGGTAATTTCTTTTATGTTTAGCACTTGTATATACCCTTATTGATTCTGATTCATATCACTCCTATATAAATGCTAGTTTTGTCAAAACGAGGAATTTAAAGTTGGAAATGTCAAGTATTGCAATGGTGGTGATCAGTCCCTTAGGACAAATTGTACTAGTTGATCAAGTTTGTAAGCGATGTCCATTGGAAATCTAAAATATATTCTTTTCTGTTGATTTATTAATTACGTTTGTTTGGTATTTTGACATGATTCTACGTATGGACTGGTTGACAGAATATGGTGTAATTCTAGATTATCATGGAGGGAATTTTTAATCTAGGGTATGAATAGAGAGACATGGAAGTAAATGGTATTAGATCGAATGGTTCGAATCGTGTCCTTTCTTCAGTTCAAGCTAATAAGCTCCTAGCCTACCTCCTTATCCTCCGTCTTTCTTAACACCATTTGCTTTACAGCACAATCCAAGGTGGCTCAGTGCTTCACCAGCCAATCTATACCTAAGATTAAGTCGAATTCGCTAAACGGCAGCTCCATCAAATCCGCTAAAAATTTAACCCCTTGGACTACTAAGGGTACCTCTCTAAACAAATTATTCACTCCTACAAACTTCTCTAACGGACTTATCACAGTCATCTCATTCGTAATAATCTCAAACATATCACCCAAATACTCAGTCTTATTGCATGCAACATATATATGCGTCGATCTGATATCAATCAAGGCTGTGTAAGGTAACTCGTATATAAGGAACATACCTGTTATCACATCTGAGGTATCCCCGTCCTCTCAGCGATGAGTAGCATAAACCAAAATTGGTTGTCTCGCCTCAGCATCGCCTGCATTTCTGTCTGGTGCTTCACATCCTCGTTCATTGCTGTTATCGCCTCTGGCCTGTCCATGACCCCTTAGCGGCTGCTGTCCACCCCTTGGTGCCTGAGCACCACCTTGACCCATTACTGGCTCTCGACCTAGCGTTCGAGGGCAATCCTTGATCCTATGCTCCATAGACCCACAAGCGAAACAAGTTCCCATTCTCTTCCAACACTCGCCTTCATGTCTTCTCCCGCAATCAGCACAAGGTGGCACCCCTGGATTAGTAGCAGGGGGCGATGCTCTAACTGGCCCATTAACTCTGGCCCTAGCCCTAGGCCTCTATCCAACACCAGAAGTCTAAGCCTTCCTTTTATTCCTACCCCTTTTTTACCCCGATTTAAGTGCTCAGTGCACTTAAACTCCTCCGCTATCTTTGCCTTCTCCACTAACTCTGAGAAACTCACTCCCTTTGTGGAGCTATCAGCACTCTGAGGCTATCTCTAAGTCTATCCTCAAACCTAACGCAATGCTCATAGTCCGTTGCCACAATTACTCTTGCATACCTACTAAGGTGTAGAAACTCCGCCTCACACTCCGTCACCGATCCGTTTCCTTGGGTCAAGTTCAGGAAATCCTTCCTTATAGCATCCACATAGCTTGCACCCACATACTTCCCTTGGAATGACTTTTTAAAACTCCCAAGCGACCCGCTCCGGTTGGGTGCCCCCTTTCATAGTCAACCACTACTGGTAGGCTTCTTCCCTAAGCTGTGACACTGCCCCTTTCAACTTTTGTTTAGGTGAGCAGTCCAAGTCCTCAATTATCCTTTTAGTGGCCTCCAATCAATATTCCACCACATTAGGTGTAACGCCCCGTACCCGAGACCATTGCGGGAGTCGAACACGAGGTGTTAATAGACTTAATTCATTACTTAAACAGCTCATACAATTCATTTTAAAATTTCAGACAAAGTGGCTAACGCATACAGATCGCTTTAAAATCATATCTCGAGTTCCGAAACTCGAAATCCAATTCCGTAAATGTTTCCTGAAACTAGACTCATATATCTATCTACTAAGTTTTTTCTAGAATTTTTGGTCAGGCCAATTAGTACAGTTTATTAGTTAAAGTATCCCCTGTTTCAGGGTTCGACTACTCTAACCTCTGTGTATTACGAATCAGATATCTCCCTCTACAGAACTTCAATGACTATGTTGTTTGTCTCTAATAAAACTATACTCAATAAGGAATCTGTACATATAAAGCATAACTTCTAATTATCTTTGTAAAATTTATGGTGAATTTACAAAGTCAGAACAGGGGATCCAGAAATCGCTCTGGCCCTGTTTCACAAAATTTAAACATCTCATAAAATATAACTCATATACCTGTTTTGTTCCATCCATATGAAAATAGACTCATAATTCTTCAATTCCATATATTATTCATCATCTAATTGTATTTCTACTATTTTTAGTGATTTTTCAAACTCACGTCACTGGTGCTGTCTAAATCTATTTTATGGTAAATTTTACCTATTTCATGGTTTCCATGGATTAGCTAGCAATTTAGCATACATAATACCAAATATGATCATGATTAGCCATTCCAATGGCTAATCATTACCAAGCATTTCCATACCACTCAATAACCATATCATAAGACCATATATACAAAATGATTATAATGCTATACATGCCATACTCAAAATATACAAGCCATTATGCCAAGATGGTATACGGATAGTGTGAGCGAGCCTCCGACCGTTCCCGATTTTTGAGCTGGCTTGTCAAAACTACAAGGAATGAAAAGGAGGGAGTAAGCATAAATGCTTAATAAGTCCACATGCAAATAGCAAGTAACATAACCATATAAGCAAACATAAAACATCATTTGCATAATCATCACCAAGACATTCATATCACATTTTCATTTATCATCTTACCATATTGTTGTTATATCGATTTTTCAACCCAAGGGTTAAGTACATACCTGTTCAAAGTATCCATTTCACAACACTTACCAATACGTCCCTTTCATCTTGAGTATTCCTCCATTTCAGTAGAACTTTACCCGTTGAACACATCGGAATATAATTCGGATACATGGAAAGTTTGCACATAAGTGCCACATATGTAGCCAAGCTACCATGTAACCCGCCCATAAGTGAACTCAGACTCAACTCAATGAGCTCGGGCGTTCGCATCCATAAGTGAACTCGGACTCAACTCAACGAGCTTGGATGCCTAGTTACATCTCTCGAACTCGGACTCAACTCAACGAGTTCGGACATTCGCATCCATAAGTGAACTCGGACTCAACTCAACGAGTTCGGATGCTCAACCATCCTAGTGACATTTCACTTGTATCCTAATCCATTCCTAAGGTTCAACGGGACCTTTTTCCCAATCATGTGTCTCAACCATCTTATACGGAATGCTGATACCGATACTTGGTAGTATTTCACATTTTCCAAATATATCACATAATTTGACATATTATCAAACAATTGTCACAAGTATGACATTTCATAATAATTATCATATCATTTAAATAACTTTAAAACATTTAAAACAATAACTATGTTACCAACATTTACATATGAACTTACCTCGTATGCGAAAATGGCTACTTTTACCATTTCGTCCACAACTTGGTATTTTCCCCATTTTAGCCCAAATTTCAATTTTCCTTGCTCTATCATTTAAAATATAGTCTAATTAGGACTCACATTATTCAAATTGATCCAAAATCATATTTTAGAAAAATTACAATTTTGCCCCTAAACTTTTGCATATTTACACTTTTGCCCCTAGGCTCGGGAATTAAACTTTATTCCTTATTCTTATGTTTTATAACATGCTGATCATTTTTCCTTCTATGGCAACATCAAATTCTCACTCTAACATGTACTTATGACTATTAGGTATTTTTCTGGATTAAGCCCTTACGCTTTCGTTTTCACTTAAAACCGAGTAGCACAAGTTGTCTAACATAATTTAAAACCTCATATTCTATCATAAAGCACCAAAATACACAAATTTCACCTATGGGTATTTTTCCAAATATGAACCCTAGGTTGAATTATTGCTAGCATAAGCTTAATTGAGCTCTAGGAACTCCAAAAACGTAAAAATCATTAAAAGCGGGCTTGGAATCACTTACTATGGAGCTTGGAAGCTTGAAACAAACCCTAGCTATGGAGAACCCTTGAAATTTCGGCCTAATGAAGAAGATGGACAAAATTGGCTTTTAATTTTGTTTTTAATTCATTTTAATAAATAAATGACCAAAATACCCTTACTACTAAACTTTCCAAAAATTCCTTCCATGTCCTAATTTTGTCCATGAACTTAAAATTGGTCAAATTGCTATTTAAGACCTCCTCATTAATATTCCTGTAACACCCCGAACCTGAGACCATTGCCGGTGTCGGACACGAGGGGTTAACAAGCCAAGTTCACATGGTTTGCCCACCAATTTGACATTTCCGTCAGGTGGAAGACTGCATCACCGTCGCCTTAAAAATCATATCTCGAGTTTCAAAACTCGAAAACTGGTTTCGTAAATTTTCCCTGAATTTTGACTCATATATCCATCCATGGATTTATTTCTAGAATTTTGGATGGGCCAATTGGTACAGTTTATTAGTTAAAGTCACCCATGTTACAGGGATCGACTGCTCTGACCGTCGCGCGGTATAACTTGAATATCTCTCTGTACAGGGATTTAATGCTGGTGTCGTTTGTTTCTAATGAAACTAGACTCAAAATGGAATCTGTACATATAAGGTATGTCGCCTAATTATTTCTGTATAATTTATAGTAAATTTTTAAAGTTGCGACAGGAACCCAGAAACCGTTCTGGCCCTGTCTCACAATAGCATTAATATCTCTTAACATGTAACTCCTATGACCATTTCGTTTCTTCCATATGAAAATAGACTCATCAAGGTTCATTTACATAGCTTATTCACTATTTAATTCCATTTCTACGAATTTTGGTGATTTTTCACATTCACGTCACTGCAGCTGGCAGCATCTGTTTTAAGGTAGGTCTTACCTATTTGGTAGTCTCCATGAACCAACTAGTCTTTGCCATACATAGGTTCATATATGATCATTTTAACCATGCCAATGGCTGATCATATGACCAACATTCCCATTTCAAGCCATAGCCACATCATGACACCAAATATATACATACAAACCACAATTATTCTAAGTTCATGTTCCTTTTGAGCCATTTTCGCATGGCCGTACATACTTACATCACCACATATTTAACAAACAAAGGGTAGTCCTATACATGCCATTTCAAGTTCAACCAAGAATTTATACCAAAATGGGGGCTTGATAGTGTGGATGACTTGACTTCAACGATCCCGAATCCGATTGCTATCGCGAAATCTAGAAAAGCGAGAGCCAAAGCGGTGAGTAAGCATTTTTATGCTTAGTAAGTCTCAAGGAATATAATCAACTCTAATTACAGCAATACATTCACATAGTTAAATGCATCATTTCATTAATGCGCATTCACATAATCATACTTACTTTACCATCCCAACTCTTATGTTCATACACAAATAACGGCTTCATTAAGGCCGATAACTCGCTCCATCATAGGAGCGGATATTCATATCTCTTACTCCTAGCGGCATAAAGCACACACCGCACTTACCTTATCATTGGGAAATTTCACAAGTGCATTAGCTGAAATTTTCCAGCAAGCTCATAATTTTCAAATCACATACCTTCGGAGTTTATCCGGATGTCGGTACTCGTTCAATCGCCTTGGGACATAGCCCGGTTATGGTAACCCGCACCAAGGCCAACGGGACTTTACCGGATATCACGATTTGCACAAATGCCTTGGTCTTAGCCGGATTTAACAACTTGCACGAATGCCTTGGTCTTAGCCGGATATAGCTACTAGCACAATTGCCTTGGTCTTAACCGGATATAAATTTCAGCATAATTGTCTTGGGCTTAGCCGGATATCATTCAATTTCTCATGCACACATACATCAATAATCATTGGACATACATATTTCATTTTCGTTACTAAGGCTCAAACACAATTATAATCATTAGCATATTCGCGCCGGGACTTAGCCGGGTGGAATTCAAATACTCATACACACATGATCAATAATCATACACATCCATGTTTCATCTTACATAATTCAAGTAAGATCACTTCTTGAGGACTTACCTCGGATGTTGTCGAACGGCTTTTTGGCTATTCGATCACCTTTTCCTTCCCTTGTCCAATTGTGGCCCTCTTAGCTCTTGAGCTAATTCAAACAAATTCAATTTATTAAAACCTCATTGTGCTTGCTTATGGCGAATATGACAAGGATTTTAAATGGTCATATGGCCACTCTTTAGCTTGAATACACAATGGTCATGCACATTTTATACTACATCAAGCAATTCAATACAATTTATTTGAGCATCAAGGAAATGCTAAGGCCTTCAATAGGCTACCCAAGGCCGAATATTCATGTACATGTTGAGGCCAATTATGCACTTAATACCTCACAAAAACAGCATGCATTTTACTAGTTAATGCTTTGCATATTGTGGCTCAAAACTTATAATATAGCATCAAGCACTTATATGTGTGCTAGGCGAATTGTGCTTGAAATTTCACAATTATTCTTCAACATCTTCTTCTTTAAACCAACTTATTCATCACTTACTTCATAGCCAAAACATCATGTGCAAACATATATATACAATATGAGCATGGCGAATTTTCAAGGTGTCCATAGCCATCCAAAAATACAAATTTTAACTAACATGCAAGAAGCATGAACCATGCTCATGAATGGCGAATATGACAATCATGCTCCTTTTCAACTTCAATCATGATAAATCAAAAGAAGGCTCAAAATCTTGCTCAAGAGTAGACAATCCATCATTGCATGCATCATCATCAAGCTTCACACTTAGCATGCAATGGCTTTATCACCATAACAACTTTGGCCAAATACCATTTCCATGGCTTAACAAAGATTTGAGCCATGGCTAACATGCACATCAAGTTAGCAACCAAAACATGCATGAAACTCCTAACACAACCTCATACATACCTTAATCTTGATGCAAACTTGGCCAAATCTCCTTCTAGATCTCTTCCAAACCAAGCATGAAGCAAAAATCCTCCTTCTTCCTTAGTTTTGGCTCAAAGAAAGGATGAACAAAATTTTTCTTTCCTTCTCTACAACTCACGGCAATGGGGGATTACCACACTCACACATTTTTTTTTTTCATTTTTTATCACCCATACACCTTTGTTTATTATTTCACCTAATGCACCAACAAAACATGTTTCATGACATGTTTAGCCCATCCTCCTTGTCATGGCGGCCACCACCTATAAAGGGGGAATTTGACATGCAAGTCCATTATTTTGCATGCATGCTTTAATTAGTCATCACACATTTCCTATCATACTTTCAAAGTTCATTACTAAGTCCTTTCTTGTGGAATTCACCCTTATAACACTAAATCAATCATCATAAAATGTCATACATGAGCACACACATATTATAGGCATCAAAATAAATTTTTAATTATTTTTATGCCTCGGTTTTAATGGTCCCGAGACCACCTTCCGACTAGGGTCAATTTTGGGCTGTCACAACTCTCCCCACTTAAGAAATTTTCGTCCCGAAAATCTTACGATAAATAGGTTTGGATATCGCTCTTTCATAGAGTTCTCGGTCTCCCAAGTAGCTTCTTCTATCCCGTGCTTGAGCCATAACACTTTTACTAGCGGAACCCGCTTGTTTCACAACTCTTTCACTTCTCGTGATAGGATCTGAATCGGTTCTTCCTCATAACTCATATTAGCTTGAATTTCAATTTCGATGGACTAATCACGTGCGATGGATCGGATCTATAGCGTCGAAGCATCGAAACGTGAAAGACATCGTGAACCTTTTCGAGTTCGAGGGGCAAAATTAGGCGATATGCCATTGGACCGACTCGCTCGGATATCTCATATGGTCCAATGAACCTCGGGCTCAACTTGCCCTTACGGTAGAATCTGAGTATCTTTTCCAAGCGAAACCTTAAGAAACAATTTATCTCCCACGATACTCAATGTCCTTTCGTTTCAAATCCGCGTCACGACTTCCGACGATCGGAGGCTATTTTGAGACTTTCACGGATTACTTTTACTTTACATTCAGCATCTTTAATCAAATCCCTCCGAAAATTTTGTTTTCACCGAGCTCGGTCCAAAACAATGGTGTACGGCATTTACGCCCGTACAAAGCCTCGTAAGGTGCCATCTTAATACTTGATTGAAAACTATTGTTGTGGCGAATTCAATCAAAGGTAGGTACCATTCCATGAACCACGAACTCGAGGATGCAACATCTCAACATATCCTCAAGTATCTGAATTATCCGCTCGGATTGACCATCGGTTTGGGGTGAAAGGCGGTCTTTGAAATGCAACTTGGTACCCAAAGCTTCTTGCAATTTCTTCCAAAATCGCGAGGTGAACCTCGGATCTCTATCCGACACAAGCAATCGATACCGTGTAATCTCACAATCGAGAAGCGTACAATTCAGCTAGTTTATCTAATGAAAAATCCGACGCATACGGGGATAAAGTGAGCCGACTTAGTCAATCTATCAACAACAACCCAAATCGCATCCTTCTTACTTGTCGACAATGGCGGTCCGGACACAAAGTCCATTGTGACTCAATCCCATTTCCACTCGGGTATCGTGATCGGTGAAGTAATCACGAAGGCACTTGATGTTCGCTTTCACTTGTTGACATATTAAACATCTCGAAACAAAATCGAGATGTCTCGTTTCATACCATGCCACCAAAACCGGCGTTTCAAATCGTTGTACATCTTCGTACTCCGGGTGGATTGCCATTCGGCTACAATGGGCTTCATTCGAATTATCGAAATGAGTTCGAATTCTTTGGGACACACCAAGCGACTTTTGAACCTCAAACAATCGTCATCGTCGATTTGAAACTCCGAGTCCTTGTTGAACACACGCAGCCCATTTTGCAACCAACTCGTCGTCGACTTTACGAGCTTCTCGAATTTGGTGTGTCAATAATGGTTTGGCTTTCAATTCAGCCACTAACACCTTTGTCGGATCGGACGGACAAGTGCACATTCATCGCTCGTAAAGTGAATAACGATTTACGACTCAAGGCATCCGCAACCATATTCGCCTTTCCGGGTGATAGTCAATGATCAGCTCATAATCCTTTAACGGCTCGAGCCAACGTCTTTGTCGCAGATTTAAGTCTCTTTGGGTCATCAAATATTTGAGACTTTTGTGATCCGAGTATACATGGCACCTTTCACCAAATAAGTAATGTCGCCAAATCTTTAAAGCGAATACGATGGCGGCCACTCGAGATCATGAGTCGGATAATTTTTCTCATGTGGCTTTAATTGCCTCGGCGCGCAGGCCACAACTCGACCTTCTTGCATTAATACGCAACCTAACCCAAGTAGAGGCGTCGCTATAGATGACAAACTCCTTGCGGACTCGGGTTGCACTAAATTGGGGCTTCGGTCAAATAAGTTTTCAGTTGATCGAAACTTTTTGGCATTTCTCCGTCCATTCGAACTTAACGTCCTTTTGGAGTAACCGTCATCGGCGTGGCTATCGTTGAGAAGCCTTTTACAAATCGTCGGTAATAAGCAAGCCCCAAAAACTCGAACCTCGGTAATATTTCTCGAGGCTTCCAATTAAGTATGGCTGAAATTTTATTGAATTCGACTCGAATACCCGATGAGATACCACATGACCCAATAAGCTAACCTCTCTTAACCGAACTCACACTTCTTTGAACTTAGCATATAATTGCTTGTCCGTAAAATTTGCGGCACTAACGCGGTGTTCAAGCATGTTCGGTCTCATTTCTTGAATAGACCAAGATGTCATCAATGAACACGACTACGAATCGATCCAAATATGGTCTAAAGATCCGATTCATTAAATCCATAAATACCGTGAGGGCATTAGTGAGCCCAAAGCGGCATCACTAGGAACTCAAAGTGACCATATCTCGCTCGAAGGCGGTCTTGAGCACGTCCGAATCTCGGATTCGCAATTGATAGTAGCCCGATCTCAAATCTATTTTCGAGAACACCGAGGCTCCCTTCGGTTGGTCGAACAAGTCGTCAATACGGTAGCGGATATTTGTTCTTTATCGTCGCTTTATTAAGTCGGCGATAGTCGATGCACTGACCGCATGGTTCCATCCTTCTTTTCACGAACAACCTTTGGCGCACCCTAAGGCGAAAAACTTCAGGCGAGCAAAACCTCTATCCACCAATTCTTGCAAGCTGAGCTTCCAACTCCTTTAATTCGTTGGTGCCATACGATCTGAGCTATCGAAATTGGAGTGGTACCGGTACCAATTCGATGCCAAATTCTATTTCCGAGCAGGTGGTAAACCCGGCAATTCTTCGGGAAAACATCCGGGTATTCACAAACCACGACGCAGATTCGGGTTTCTTTTACGATTCCTTGTCATCGAACACGTCGCGAGTGCGCCGCACTCTTTTCTTACATACTTTCGGGCCAACATTGCGATATTACGGTGGCAACCCTTTAAGTCCGTAGACTTAACCCGAATTATCTCGTTATTCGTGCACCTCAAATCAATAGTCTTGCTTTTGCAATTTACGACCGCATCGTGCATGGTCAACCCATCCAAACCAAGAATAACATTGAATTCATCGAGCGGCAAAAGCATCAAGTCCGCCGGAAACAAGAACCTCGGAACACTAGGAGACTTTTCTTGCACACTTTGTTGACAAGCACGTAATGACCCAAGGGTTTGACACGGATTACAAACTCGATGAACTCAATAGGCAAAGTCTTCTTTGGATGCTAAGGTTTCACATATATAAGATTGAGTAGAACCGGGGTCAATCAATGCAATCACTTTAGTATTGAAAAGGGTGAAAGCACCGTAATGACATCCGGAGAGGCGGCATCCTCGCGTCGTGCGTATGGCATAAGTCCTCGCGAGGAGCACGAGCCTCGGATCGATGGTAGCATCTCTAGATCCTCTCGACCGCCATGACATTGCCCATATTTCTAGGTGGCCTACCTCGGCGATGGTAGCACCCGAGTTTCCACTCGACTCACATTCTGTTCAAGCTTCCTCGGGCAATCCTTCCTAAAGTGGTCGGCCGATCCACACTTATAGCGGAGTGATCACGAAACCAACGACTCCCCGAATGCCATTTGCCACAATGTTGACACTCCGCCTCTCTCGCGATCATTTCCACCATTAGCGATCAAGTGACTCGTGTGGTCACAGGGGTCGATCGCGTCCTCGTCTAAAAAAGCCCAAAGCGCCTCTAGACCAGTTCACATCATCTCGAAATCTCTTGATTGCTGTTGAAGAGACTTTCCGAGGACCTCTTCGAATTCTCCGGTCCCCCATCGACTTTTGTTTCTCCTTTCTATGCTCTTCGACTTTACAAGCTCGCTCAACAAGTACTACGATCTCTCGTATTTCGAGAATGCCAGCGAACATCCTTATATCATCATTCAGCCCATCCTCGAAGCATTTACACATAATAGCTTGGACGAAATGCATTCTCGCGTGTATCGGCTAAGCCTCACAAATTTTCGTTCATAGTCGGTAACCGACATAGAACCTTGCTTAAGATCAAGAAATTCCCAAGTCACTTGCTCTCTAGGTACCACGAAGTGAGTACTCCACCAATAGTAGGTGGAATCACGTAGCAAGGAGATGGTACACTTTAAGCATTCATCGGTGTACAAGATAGCTCATCGAGCACCGGATAGTGTTGTCCAACCGAAATTCAGCTCGTTCGGCATCATCATCATCCGTAGCTTTAAATTCAGTGGCCCCATGTTTTCGAATCCTATCGATGGGGCTTACTTGACCTTATTTGGTCGATTCACGGAGGTATTGTAGGTCTTGAGGTTGCATTTGTCGGGAATGGAGGTCGTGGGACAGCCGTGTTAGTTCGAATGTATTGATTAAACCATTCGTTCATCACACTATAAAAGGCTTGCCTAGCCTCATCATTCGGATTGCTGGCCATAGGTTGAGAGTCATGGCGCTGTCCCTTGTCGGGAGCAGCGCCACACTCTCCACATCATCAGCTATTGCTCGGTTGGGATCGGGACCCATTGCTATAAACAAACTCAAAGTCAAATTGTCAGAAATCACCACACTATCGATTCATCATTTAATGGCATGTATAGCTAGACCCCAAACACCTCACGGTAGTCCTAGAATCGACTAAACCGTGGCTCTGATACCATAAAATTGTAACACCCCGAACCTGAGACCATTGCCGGTGTCGGACACGAGGGGTTAACAAGCCAAGTTCACATGGTTTGCCCACCAATTTGACATTTCCGTCAGGCTGGAAGACTGCATCACCGTCGCCTTAAAAATCATATCTCGAGTTTCAAAACTCGAAAACTGGTTTCGTAAATTTTCCCTGAATTTTGACTCATATATCCATCCATGGATTTATTTCTAGAATTTTTGGATGGGCCAATTGGTACAGTTTATTAGTTAAAGTCACCCATGTTACAGGGATCGACTGCTCTGACCTTCGCGCGGTATAACTTGAATATCTCTCTGTACAGGGCTTTAATGCTGGTGTCGTTTGTTTCTAATGAAACTAGACTCAAAATGGAATCTGTACATATAAGGTATGTCGCCTAATTATTTCTGTATAATTTATAGTAAATTTTTAAAGTTGCGACAGGGAACCCAGAAACCGTTCTGGCCCTGTCTCACAATAGCATTAATATCTCTTAACATGTAACTCCTATGACCATTTCGTTTCTTCCATATGAAAATAGACTCATCAAGGTTCATTTACATAGCTTATTCACTATTTAATTCCATTTCTACGAATTTTGGTGATTTTTCACATTCACGTCACTGCAGCTGGCAGCATCTGTTTTTAAGGTAGGTCTTACCTATTTGGTAGTCTCCATGAACCAACTAGTCTTTGCCATACATAGGTTCATATATGATCATTTTAACCATGCCAATGGCTGATCATATGACCAACATTCCCATTTCAAGCCATAGCCACATCATGACACCAAATATATACATACAAACCACAATTATTCTAAGTTCATGTTCCTTTTCGAGCCATTTTCGCATGGCCGTACATACTTACATCACCACATATTTAACAAACAAAGGGTAGTCCTATACATGCCATTTCAAGTTCAACCAAAATTTATACCAAAATGGGGGCTTGATAGTGTGGATGACTTGACTTCAACGATCCCGAATCCGATTGCTATCGGCGAAATCTAAGCGAGAGCCAAAGCGGTGAGTAAGCATTTTTATGCTTAGTAAGTCTCAAGGAATATAATCAACTCTAATTACAGCAATACATTCACATAGTTAAATGCATCATTTCATTAATGCGCATTCACATAATCATACTTACTTTACCATCCCAACTCTTATGTTCATACACAAATAACGGCTTCATTAAGGCCGATAACTCGCTCCATCATAGGGCGGATATTCATATCTCTTACTCCTAGCGCGCAAAGCACACCGCACTTACCTTATCATTGGGAAATTTCACAAGTGCATTAGCTGAAATTTTCCAGCAAGCTCATAATTTTCAAATCACATACCTTCGAGTTTATCCGGATGTCGGTACTCGTTCAATCGCCTTGGGACATAGCCGGTTATGGTAACCCGCACCAAGGCCAGCGGGACTTTACCCGGATATCACGATTTGCACAAATGCCTTGGTCTTAGCCCGGATTTAACAACTTACACGAATGCCTTGGTCTTAGCCGGATATAGCTACTAGCACAATTGCCTTCGGTCTTAACCGGATATAAATTTCAGCATAATTGTCTTGGGCTTAGCCAGGATATCATTCAATTTCTCATGCACACATACATCAATAATCATTGGACATACATATTTCATTTTCGTTACTAAGGCTCAAACACAATTATAATCATTAGCATATTAGCCGGGACTTAGCCGGGTGGAATTCAAATACTCATACACACATGATCAATAATCATACACATCCATGTTTCATCTTACATAATTCAAGTAAGATCACTTCTTGAGGACTTACCTCGGATGTTGTCGAACGGCTTTTTTGGCTATTCGATCACCTTTTCCTTCCCTTGTCCAATTGTGGCCCTCTTAGCTCTTGAGCTAATTCAAACAAATTCAATTTATTAAAACCTCATTGTGCTTGCTTATGGCCGAATATGACAAGGATTTTAAATGGTCATATGGCCACTCTTTAGCTTGAATACACAATGGTCATGCACATTTTATACTACATCAAGCAATTCAATACAATTTATTTGAGCATCAAGGAAATGCTAAGGCCTTCAATAGGCTACCCAAGGCGAATATTCATGTACATGTTGAGGCCAATTATGCACTTAATACCTCACAAAAACAGCATGCATTTTACTAGTTAATGCTTTGCATATTGTGGCTCAAAACTTATAATATAGCATCAAGCACTTATATGTGTGCTAGGCGAATTGTGCTTGAAATTTCACAATTATTCTTCAACATCTTCTTCTTTAAACCAACTTATTCATCACTTACTTCATAGCCAAAACATCATGTGCAAACATATATATACAATATGAGCATGGCGAATTTTCAAGGTGTCCATAGCCATCCAAAAATACAAATTTTAACTAACATGCAAGAAGCATGAACCATGCTCATGAATGGCGAATATGACAATCATGCTCCTTTTCAACTTCAATCATGATAAATCAAAAGAAGGCTCAAAATCTTGCTCAAGAGTAGACAATCCATCATTGCATGCATCATCATCAAGCTTCACACTTAGCATGCAATGGCTTTATCACCATAACAACTTTGGCCAAATACCATTTCCATGGCTTAACAAAGATTTGAGCCATGGCTAACATGCACATCAAGTTAGCAACCAAAACATGCATGAAACTCCTAACACAACCTCATACATACCTTAATCTTGATGCAAACTTGGCCAAATCTCCTTCTAGATCTCTTCCAAACCAAGCATGAAGCAAAAATCCTCCTTCTTCCTTAGTTTTGGCTCAAAGAAAGGATGAACAAAATTTTTTCTTTCCTTCTCTACAACTCACGGCAATGGGGGATTACCACACTCACACACATTTTTTTTCATTTTTTATCACCCATACACCTTTGTTTATTATTTCACCCTAATGCACCAACAAAACATGTTTCATGACATGTTTAGCCCATCCTCCTTGTCATGGCCGCCACCACCTATAAAAGGGAATTTGACATGCAAGTCCATTATTTTGCATGCATGCTTTAATTAGTCATCACACATTTCCCTATCATACTTTCAAAGTTCATTACTAAGTCCTTTCTTGTGGAATTCACCCTTATAACACTAAATCAATCATCATAAAATGTCATACATGAGCACACACATATTATAGGCATCAAAATAAATTTTTAATTATTTTTATGCCTCGGTTTTGTGGTCCCGAGACCACCTTCCGACTAGGGTCAATTTTGGGCTGTCACAATTCCAAAACAATTTCATACTAAAAACTTCTAGAATGCAAGTTTTGCAACTTATTCGATTTAGTCCCTACTTTCAATTTAAGCACTTTAGGCATAGAATTTCATCACGAAATTTTCACACAATCATGCAATCATATCATAGACCTTAAAATAATCATAAAATAATTATTTCTATCTCGGATTTTGTGGTCATGAAACCACTATTCCGACTAAGCCCAAAATCAGGATACTACATTAGGAGCCATGCCAGCCATGTAACACCCCGTACCTGAGACTGTGGCCGGAGTCGAACACGAGGTGCTAACAGACATAATATAATTATTTTCACAGTCCATTTAAAAATTTCCAGACAGCTGGCTAACTATGTCACTATCACCTTAAAAATCATATCTTGAGTTCCACAACTCGAAAATCAGTTTCGTGATTTTTCCCTGAAACTAGACTCATATATGCATCTACAAATTTTTTTCTAGAATTTTTGGTCGGACCAATTAGTACATTTTATTAGTTAAAGTCTCCCATGTTACAGGGATCGACTACACTGACCTTCGCCCGTTACGACTTGGATATCTCCCTGTAAAGGGCTTCAATACTGATGCCGTTTGTTTCTGTAGAAACTAGACTCAAAGAGGAATCTATACATATATGGCATGACTCCTAATTATCTCTGGTTAATTTATAATGAATTTCCAAAGTCGGAACAGGGAATCCAGAAACCGTTCTGGCCCTGTTTCATGAAAACCTAAATATCTCTTAACATACAACTCATATTACTGTTTCGTTTCTTCCATATGAAAGTAGATTCGTCAAGGTTCATTTACATAATTTATTCACTATTTAATTCCATTCCTACTATTTTTAGTGATTTTTCACATCCACATCGCTGCTGCTGTCAGCATCTGCCTTTAAGGTAGACTTTACCTATTTCATAGTTTCCATGATTCAATTAGCCCTTTTTGCATACATAGCACAAAGTATAGTCATTATTAACCATTCCAATGGCTAATCGTTTCCAAACATTTCCATACCTCTTAGTGATCAACATACAAAGCGATTATAGTACTATGCTAAAAGCATTATATAAGCCATTTTAGCATGGCTATCCAAATTTACACAAAGTCCATGGGTACATGACCAACAACAAAAGGGTAGTCCTATACATGCCATTTCAAAGTTCAACCAAAATTGTACCAAAAGGGGCTTTGATAGTGTGGGAGACTTTAACTTCCAAAAATCCCGAGTCCGATGGTGACGAGCCAAAATCTATAAAATAGAGAAACAAAAAGCGGAGTAAGCAATTTATGCTTAGTAAGTTTTGAGCAAGGGATTCAGCACAACAAAAGCATAGCATTCATATAGCTAAGCGGGTAATTTCATATGCACAAATTCTCAATATCATACTTACTTCACATTACCAACCCTTATGTTCATACACAAAGATCAACTTAGCCAAAGGCCGGTAGCTCATTTATCAAGCGGCGAATACTTATTTGTAAGGGATCAACTAATTCAAAGCATAAACGAACATACCTCATTCTTTGGGATTTTACGAGTGTATTAATTTAAATTTTTACAGCAAGATCGCTCATTCCCAAATCAAGCATCTTGAGGTTTAGCTGGATATAACCACTCGCACAAGGCCTTGGTCTTAGCAGGATATGGTCACTAGCATAAATGCCTTGGGACTTAGCCAGGATATAGTCGCTAGCACAAATGCCTTCGGATCTTAGTGGGATGTAGTCGCTAGCACAAAAGCCTTGGGACCTAGCCGGATATCATTCGAGTAACCATGCACATATATCAATAAATCGTGACACATTCATATTTCATTTTCATTACCAAAGCTCAAACACAAGACACTTATCACATTTACAATTTCGGCTCAATAGCCACATACAAAACATGATTTTGATTTACTTAAGACATAATCTAACGAATCATAATTTAAGTTCCATTACTCGAAAACTTACCTCGGATGTTGTCGAGCGATTCCGATGGCTATTCGACCACTTTTCCTTCCCTTTATCGGTTTAGTTCCCTTTGCTCTTGAGCTTAATTTAACAAATTAATTCATTTAATCATTTGAGCATCGAAAGCGGAACTCAAGGTACTTAGCCCACATATATTCATTAGACATTAAAGTCACATATATACGAAATCATGAATCAAACTCAACACATTAGTTAATACTCTCCTTAGCGAATTTTCTAAGTCAAGATAAAGCCTTCAATATGCTTACCTATGGCCGAACAACACATCAACCTATGTACTCATTCATGTGGCCGATTATGCATGTCTATATTGAGGCCAATTATATACTCAATACCACACACAAATGGCATACCTTTTACTAACTAATGCATTACATATTATAACTCAATACGCATCCATCATGTACTCCATAACTTAAACACCATCATATGTAAGTATATACCTTGAGATATTGTATATGTCATACCAATACGTCATGTGCAAACATATATATATATATATATATGAGCAAGAGCCGAATCTCAAAGTTGATTATAACTAAACATGAACATAAATCCAAAACACAAATCTTACCTACCATGCAATAAGCATAAATCATACTTATGGATATACCATGGCCGAATACATCACAACACCATACCATTTCAATTTTGGTCATGGTTAAACAAAGAACTTGATGTCTCACTCAAAAATGCTAAAAAGAAAATCCAAGAGTCATCAATCCACCATCACATGTATCATTATCAAGCTTCATATTTAGCATGCAATGGCATTAACACAAAATCCACCTTGGCCGAATATCATCCCCATGGCATAGCAAAGATTTGAACCATAGGCTAATTAGAACTCAAGCTAGCAACTAAAAACATGCATGAATCTCATGGCACAACCTCAAACATACCTTAATCTAGATACAAGTATGGCCAAACCTCTTCCTAATCCTCTTCCAAACCAAACATGAGCAAGAACTCCTTCCTTCTTCCTTAGAATTTTCGGCCAAAAGAAATGAAAAAGGATGAACAAATTTTTTTTTTCTCTTTTCTTCAACTCACGGCAATGGGGGGGGGACACTCACACCATTCTTTTTTTTTTCTTCCATTTCTTTATTACCCATACTCCTTATTTTATTTTTCCTAACATACACCATGGTCACAACATGTTTTATGACATGTTTTGCCCATCATCCTTTGTCATGGCCGGCCACTAGCAAATAAAAAGGGGGAAATTGACATGCAAGTCCACCCCTTTGATTACATGCACTAATAGATCCTTATAGATTTACCTATTACATTTCAAAAGTGTCACACATAAGTCCTATCGACTAATTTCACATGCAATTTACTAAATCGAAGCTTAAAACTTTCACACATTCATAATCACATATTTTAGACAATAGATATCATATTCAAATAATTTGGTGACTCGGTTTAGCGGTCCGAAACCGCTTTTCGACTAGGGTCACTTTAGAGGTGTCACAACTCTCCCCACTTAAGAAATTTTCGTCCCAGAAAATCTTACTGGGTAAATAGGTTTGGGTATCGCTCTCTCATAGAGTTCTCGGGTTCCCAAGTAGCTTCTTCTATCCGTGTTTGAGCCATAACACTTTTACTAAAGGAACCTTTTGTTTCGTAACTCTTTCACTTCACGAGCTAGGATACGAATTGGTTCTTCTTCATAACTCATATCGGCTTGAATTTCGACCTCGATGGACTAATTATATGCGATGGATCAGATCTATAAGCGTCGAAGCATCGAAACATGAAAGGCGTCGTGAATCTTTTCAAGTTAGGGGCAAAATCAATCGATCATAATGGACCGACTCGTTCGGATATTTCATATGGCCCGATGAACCTCGGACTCAATTTGCCCTTACGCCCAAATCGAGTATCTTTTCCAAGGTGAAACTTTAAGAAACACTTTGTCTCCCACGATACTCAATGTCTTTTCGTTTCAGATCCGCGTACGACTTCTGGCGATCTGTGGCTGCCTTCAGACTTTCACGGATTACTTTTACTTTTCGTTCAGCATCTTTAATCAAATCAACTTCGAAAATTTTACTTTCATCGAGCTCGGTCCAAAACAATGGTGTACGGCATTTACGCCCGTACAAGGCCTCGTAAGGTTCCATCTTAATACTTGATTGAAAACTATTGCTGTAAGCGAATTCAATCAAAGGTAAATACCGCTCCCACGAACCGCTGAACTCGAGGATGTAACATCTCAACATATCCTCAAGTATCTGAATTATCCGCTCGGATTGACCATCGGTTTGGGGGTGAAAAGCGGTGCTAAAATGCAACTTGGTGCCCAAAGCTTCTTGCAATTTCTTCCAAAATCGTGAGGTGAATCTCGGATCTCTATCCGACACAATAGAAATAGGTACCCCGTGTAATCTCACAATCTAAGGAACATACAATTCAGCTAGTTTATCCAATGAAAAATCCGTACGTACGGGGATAAAGTGAGCCGACTTAGTCAGTCTATCAACAACGACCCAAATCGCATCTTTCTTACTTGCCGACACTGGCAACCCATATACAAAATCCATCGTGACTCGTTCCCATTTCCATTCAGGTATCATGATCGGCTGAAGTAAACCCGTAGGCACTTGATGTTCCGCCTTTACTTGCTAACATATTAAACACTTCGAAACAAAATCGGAAATGTCTCGTTTCATACCATGCCACCAAAACTGACGTCTCAGATCGTTGTACATTTTCGTACTCCCCGGGTGAATTGACATTCGGCTACAATGAGCTTCGTTCAGAATCATCGAAATGAGTTCTGAATTTCTTGGAACACACAACCGATTTCTGTACCTCAAACAATCGTCATCATCAATTTGAAACTCTGATTCCACATTCGGAACACATTCAGCCCGTTTTGCAACCAACTCATCGTCGACTTTCTGAGCTTCATGAATTTGATGAATCAATAATGGTTTGTGTAACACCCCGAACCCGAGACCATCGCCGGTGTCGGACACGAGGGGTTAGCAAGCCAAGTTCACTTGTTTTGCCCATCCATTGGACATTTCCAGTCAGGCTGGAAAAACTGCGTCACTATCGCCTTAAAAATCATATCTCGAGTTTCAAAACTCGGAAACTGGTTTCGTAAATTTTCCCTGAATTCAGACTCATATATCCATCCATGGATTTATTTCTAGAATTTTTGGACGGGCCAATTGGTACAGTTTATTAGTTAAAGTCATCCATGTTACAGGGATCGACTGCTCTGACCTTCGCGCGGTATAACTTGAATATCTCTCTGTACAGAGCTTTAATGCTGGTGCAGCTTGTTTCTAATGAAACTAGACTCAAAATGGAATCTGTGCATTATAAGGTATGTCTCCTAATTCTTTCTGGATTATTTATAGTAAATTTTAAAGTTGCGACAGGGAACCCAGAAACCGTTCTGGCCCTGTCTCACAATAGCTTTAATATCTCTTAACATGTAACTCCTATGACCATTTCGTTTCTTCCATATGAAAATAGACTCATCAATGTTCATTTACATAGCTGATTCACTATTTAATACCATTCCTACAAATTTTGGTGATTTTTCACATTCACGTTACTGCAGCTGGCAGCATCTGTTTTTAAGGTAGGTCTCACCTATTTTGTAGTCTCCATGAACCAACTAGTCTTGCCTTACATAGGTCCACATATGATCATTTTAACCATGCCAATGGCTGATCATGTGACCAACATTCCCATTTCAATTCATAGTCACATCATGACACCATATATATATATACAAACCGCAAATAGTTTAAGTTGATACTTCACTATTACGAGCCATTTTCGCATGGCCGTACACATATACATCATAACATATTTAAACCAACAAGGGTAGTCCTATACATGCCATTTCAAGTTCAACCAAGAATTTATACCAAAATGGGGGCTTGATAGTGTGGATGACTTGACTTCAACGATCCCGAATCCGATTGCTATCGGCGAAATCTAGAAAAGCGAGAGCCAAAGCGGAATGAGTAAGCATTTTTATGCTTAGTAAGTCTCAAGGAATATAATCAACTCTAATTACAGCAATACATTCACATAGTTAAATGCATCATTTCATTAATGCACATTCACATAATCATACTTACTTCACCATCCCAACTCTTATGTTCATACACAAATAACGGCTTCATTAAGGCCGATAACTCGTTCCATCATAGGAGCGGATATTCACGCCTCTTACTCCTAGCGCATAAAGCACACACCGCACTTACCTTGTCATTGGAAAATTTCACAAGTGCATTAGCTGAAATTTTCCAGCAAGCTTATAATTTTCAAATCACATACCTTGAGTTTAACCGGATGTCGCTACTCGATCAATCGTCTTGGGACATAGCCCGGTTATGGTAACCCGCACCAAGGCCTACGGGACTTAACCGGATATCACGATTTGCACAAATGCCTTGGTCTTAGCCGGATAGAATGACTCATACGAATGCCTTGGTCTTAGCCGGATGTAGCCACTAGCACAATTGCCTTGGTCTTAACCCGGTTATAATTTCCAGCATAATTGTCTTGGGCTTAGCCGGATATCATTCAATTTCTCATGCACACATACATCAATAATCATTGGACATACATATTTATTTTCGTTACTAAGGCTCAAACACAATTATAATCACTAACATAATCGCGCCGGGACTTAGCCGGGTATCATTGAATACTCATACACACATAAATCAATAATCAATACATCCATATTTCATTCCACATAATTCAAGTAAGGTCACTTCTTGAGGACTTACCTCGGATGTTGTCGAGCGGCTTTTACGGCTATTCGATTACTTTTTCCTTCCCTTGTCCAATTGTGGCCCTCTTAGCTCTTGAGCTAATTCAAACAAATTCAATTTATCAAAACCTCATTGTGCTAGCTTATGGCGAATATGACAAGGAATTTAAATGGTCATATGGCCACCCTTTAGCTTGAATACACAATGGTCATGGACATTTTATACTACATCAAGCAATTCAATACAATTTATTCGAGCATCAAGGAAAAGCTAAGGCCTTCAATAGGCTACCCAAGGCCGAATATACTTGTCCATGTTGAGGCCAATTATGCACTTAATACCACACAAAAACAGCATGCATTTTACTAGTTAATGCTTTGCATATTGTAGCTCAAAACTTACAATATAGCATCAAGCACTCATATGTGTGCTAGGCAGAATGTGCTTACAATTTCACAATTATTCTTCAACATCTTCTTCTTTAAACAAACTTATTCATCACTTCCTTCATAGCCAAAACATCATGTGCAAACATATATATACATATATGAGCATGGCGAATTTCAAGGTGTCCATAGCCATCCAAAACACAAATTTTAACTAACATGCAAGAAGCATGAACCATGCTCATGAATGCATCATGGCGAATATGACAATCATGCTCCTTTTCAACTTCAATCATGATAAAACAAAAGAAAGCTCAAAATCTTACTCAAGAGTAGACAATCCATCATTGCATGCATCATCATCAAGCTTCACACTTAGCATGCAATGGCTTTATCACCATAACAACTTTGGCCAAATACCATTTCCATGGCTTAACAAAGATTTGAGCCATGGCTAACATGCACATCAAGTTAGCAACCAAAACATGCATGAAACTCCTAACACAACCTCATACATACCTTAATCTTGATGCAAACTTAGCCAAATCTCCTTCTAGATCTCTTCCAAACCAAGCATGAAGCAAAAATCCTCCTTCTTCCTTAGTTTTGGCTCAAAGAAAGGATGAACAAAATTTTTTCTTTCCTTCTCTACAACTCACGGCAATGGGGGATTACCACACTCACACACATTTTTTTTTCATTTTTATCACCCATACACCTTTGTTTATTATTTCACCCTAATGCACCAACAAAACATGTTTCATGACATGTTTAGCCCATCCTCCTTGTCATGGCTGGCCACCACCTATAAAAGGGGGAATTTGACATGCAAGTCCATTATTTTGCATGCATGCTTTAATTAGTCATCACACATTTCCTATCATACTTTCAAAGTTCATTACTAAGTCCTTTCTTGTGGAATTCACCCTTATAAAACTAAATCAATCATCATAAAATGTCATACATGAGCACACATATTATAGGCATCAAAATAAATTTTAATTATTTTTATGCCTCGGTTTTGTGGTCCCGAGACCACCTTCCGACTAGGGTCAATTTTGGGATCACAACTCTCCCCACTTAAGAAATTTTCGTCCCAGAAAATCTTACCGTAAATAGGTTTGGATATCGCTCTTTCATAGAGTTCTCGGTCTCCCAAGTAGCTTCTTCTATCCCGTGCTTGAGCCATAACACTTTTACTAGCGGAACCCGCTTGTTTCGCAACTCTTTCACTTCTCGTGATAGGATACGAATCGGTTCTTCCTCATAACTCATATTAGCTTGAATTTCAATTTCGATGGACTAATCACGTGCGATGGATCGGATTTATAGCGTCGAAGCATCAAGCGTGAAAGACATCGTGAACCTTTTCGAGTTCAGAGCAAAATCAAACGATATGCCACTTTGGATCGACTCGCCGGATATCTCATATGGCCCAACGAACCTCGGGCTCAACTTGCCCTTATGGTCGAATCGAGTATCTTTTTCCAAGGCGATACCTGAGAAACACTTTATCACCCACGATACTCGATATCCTTACGCTTCGAGGTCCGCGTGACGACTTCTCGACGATCGGAGGCTATCTTGAGACTTTCACGGATTACTTTCACGGATTACTTTCACTTTCATCAGCATCCCTAATCAAATCCACCCGAAAATCTTGCTTTCACCGAGCTCACCAAAACAATGGTGTACGGCATTTACGATCGCATAAGGCCTCGTAGGGTGCCATCTTAATACTTGATTGAAAGTTGTTGTTGTAGCGAATTCAATCAACGGCAAATACCGTTCCCATGAACCACTAAACTCGAGGACGCAACATCTTAACATATCTTCAAGTATCGAATTATCCGCCGGATTGACCATCGTTTGGGGTGAAAGGCGGTCTTTGAAATGCAACTTGGTACCCAAAGCTTCTTGCAACTTTTTCCAAAATCGCGAGGTAAATCTCGGATCTCTATCAAACCACGATGGAAATAGGCACCCGTGTAATCTCACAACTGAGAAACGTACAATTCAGCTAATTTGTCCATTGAAAAATCCGTGCGATATGGGGACAAAGTGGGCCGACTTAGTCAATCGATCTACCACGACCCAAACCGCATCCTTCTTACTTGTCGACAATGGCGGTCCGGATACAAAGTCCATTGTGACTCGATCCCATTTCCACTCGGGTATCGTGATTGGTTGAAGTAATCACGAAGGCACTGATGTTCCGCTTTCACTTGTTGACATATTAAACATCTCAAACAAAGTCGGAGATGTCTCGCTTCATACCATGCCACCAAACCGACGTTTCAAATCATTGTACATCTTCGTACTCCCGGGTGGATTGCCATTCGGCTACAATGGGCTTCATTGAGAATTATCGAAATGAGTTCAATTCTTTGGAACACAGACGACTTTTTGAACCTCAAACAATCGTCATCATCGATTTGAAACTCCGAATCCTTGTTCGAACACACTCAACCCATTTTGCAGCCAACTCGTCGTCGACTTTTCGAGCTTCTCGAATTTGATGTATCAATAGTGGTTTGGCTTTCAATTCAGCTACTAACACACTATCGGATCGAATGACAAGTGCACGTTCATCGCTCGTAAGCGAATAATGATTTACGACTCAAGGCATCCGCAACCACATTCGCCTTTCCCGGGTGATAGTCAATGACCAGCTCGTAATCCTTTAATAATTTCGAGCCAAGCGTCTTTGTCGCAGATTTAAGTCTCTTTGGATCATCAAATATTTGAGACTTTTGTGATCCGAGTATACATGGCACCTTTCACCAAATAAGTAATGTCGCCAAATCTTTAAGGCGAATACGATGGCGCCAATTCGAGATCATGAGTCGGATAATTTTTCTCATGTGGCTTTAATTGCCTCGACGCGCAGGCCACAACTCGACCTTCTTGCATTAATACGCAACCTAACCCAAGTAGAGGCGTCGCTATAGATGACAAACTCTTTGCGGACTCGGGTTGCACTAGAATTGGGGCTTCATCAAATAAGTTTTCAGTTGATCGAAACTTTTTTGGCATTTCTCCGTCCATTCAACTTAACATCCTTTTGAAGTAGCTTCATCATCGGCGTGGCTATCGTTGAGAAGCCTTTTACAAATCGTCGGTAATAACCAAGAAGCCCCAAAAGTTCGAACCTCGAATATTTCTGAGGCTTCCAATTAAGTATGGCTGAAATTTTATTCGGTCAACTCGAATACCCGTCTGAGATACCACATGACCCAAGAAGCTAACCTCTCTTAACCGTAACTCACACTTCTTGAACTTAGCATATAATTGTTTATCCGTAAAATTTGAAAAAGCACTAACCGCAGTGTTCAGCATGTTCGGTCTCATTTCTTGAATAGACCAAGATGTCATCAATGAACACGACTACGAATCGATCCAAATATGGTCTAAAGATCCGATTCATTAAATCCATAAATACCGCAGGGCATTAGTGAGCTCAAAGCGGCATCACTAGGAACTCATAGTGACCATATCTCGATTCAAGCGCGTCTTGGGTACGTCCGAATCTCGGATTCGCAATTGATAATAGCCCGATCTCAAATCTATTTTCGAGAACACCGAGGCTCCCTTTAGTTGATCGAACAAGTCATCGATACGTGGCAATGGATATTTGTTCTTTATTGTCGCTTTATTAAGTCGACGATAATCGATGCATGTACCGCATGGTTCCATCCTTCTTTTCACGAACAACTTTGGCGCACCCAAGGCGAAAAACTCGAGGCGAGCAAAACCTCTATCCACCAATTCTTGCAACCGAGCTTCCAACTCCTTTAATTCCGTTGGTGCCATACGACACGGAGCTATCGAAATTGAGTGGTACTAGGTACCAATTCGATGCCAAATTCTATTTCCGACGGTGGTAAACCGGCAATTCTTCAGGAAAACATCAGGGTATTCACAAACCACGCACGCACAGATTCGGGTTTCTTTTCGATTCCTTGTCATCGAAACGCGACGCAAGGTACGCCGCGCACCTTTTCTTACATATTTTCGGGCCAACATTGCGATATTACGGTGGCAACCCTTTAAGTCCGTAGACTTAACCCGAATTATCTCGTTATTCGCGCACCTCAAATCGATAGTCTTGCTTTTGCAATTTACGACCGCATCGTGCATGGTCAACCCATCCAAACCAAGAATAACGTCAAATTCATCGAACGGCAAAAGCATCAAGTCCGCCGAAACAAGAACCTCGGAACACTAGGGACTTTTCTTGCACACTTTGTTGACAAGCACGTAATGACCCAAGGAGTTTGACACCGAATTACAAACTCGAGAGACTCAATAGGCAAAGTCTTACGGATTCTAAGGTTTCACATATATAAGATTGAGTAGAACCGGGGTCAATCAAAGCAATCACATTAGTATTGAAAAGAGTGAAAGCACCGTAATGACATCCGAGAGGCAAAGATCCTCGGCGTGCAGTATGGCATAAGTCCTCGCAGAGCACGAGCCTCGGATCGATGGTAGCATCTCTAGATCCTCTCGACCGCCCCGACATTGCCCATATTTCTAGGTGGCCTACCTCGGCGGCGGTAGCACCCGAGTTTCCACTCTGACTCACATTCTGTTCAAGCATCCTTGGGCAATCCTTCCTAAAGTGGTCGGCCGATCCACACTTATAGCAGGAGCGATCACGAAACCAACAGCTCCCCGAATGCCATTTGCCACAATGTTGACACTCCGCCCTCTCTCGGCGATCATTTCCACCACTGGCGATCGAAGTGACTCGTGTGGTCACAGGGGTCGATCGCGTCCTCGTCTAGAAAAGCCCAAAGCGCCTCTGACCGGTTCACATCATCTCAAAATCTCTTGATTGCTGTTGAAGAGACTTTCCGAGGACCTCTTCGAAATTCTCCAGTTCCCACATCACTTTTTGTTTCTCCTTTCTAAGCTCTTCGACTTTACAAGCTCGCTCAACAAGTACTACGATCTCGTATTTCGAGAATGCCAACGAACATCCTTATATCATCATTCAGCCCATCCTCGAGCGTTTACACATAATAGCTTCGGACAAAATGCATTCTCGCAGATCGGCTAAGCCTCACAAATTTTCGTTCATAGTCGGTAACCGACATAGAACCTTGCTTAAGATCAAGAAATTCCCTTCGCTTTTGGTCGATGAATCTCGATCGATATACTTTTTTTTTTTTGAACTTGGTTTGAAAGAATTTCCAAGTCACTTGCTCTCTAGGTACCACAGTCGAGTACTCCACCAATAG
The DNA here is from genome assembly GCF_025698485.1 of Gossypium arboreum. Taxonomy (NCBI): domain Eukaryota; kingdom Viridiplantae; phylum Streptophyta; class Magnoliopsida; order Malvales; family Malvaceae; genus Gossypium; species Gossypium arboreum. The sequence goes on from NC_069082.1 coordinate 35,336,240, forward strand.
TAGGTGGAATCACGTAGCAAGGAGATGGTACACTTTAAGCACTCATCGGTGTACAAGATAGCTCATCGAGCACCGGATAGTGTTGTCCAACCAAAATTCAGCTCGTTCGGCATCATCATCATCCGTAGCTTTAAATTCAGGTGGCCCCATGTTTTGAATCCTATCGATTGGGGCTTACTTGACCTTATTTGGTCGATTCTGGAAGTATTGTAGGTGCGGGGTTGCATTTGTCGGGAATGGAGGTTGTGGGACGGTAGTGTTAGTTCGAATGTATTGATTAAACCATTCGTTCATCACACTATAAAAGGCTTGCCTAGCCTCATCATTCGGATTGCTGGCCATAGGTTGAGAGTCCATGGCCGCTGTCCCTTGTCGCGGAGCAGGCGCCACACTCTCCACATCATCAGCTATTGCTCGGTTGGGATCGGGATCCATTGCTATAAACAAACTCAAAGTCAAATTGTCAGAAATCACCACACTATCGATTCATCATTTAATGGCATGTATAGCTAGACCCCAAACACCTCACGGTAGTCCTAGAATCGACTAAACCGTGGCTTTGATACCAATAAAATTGTAACACCCCAAACCCGAGACCATCGCCGATTTGGGACACGAGGGTTAGCAAGCCAAGTTCACTTGTTTTGCCCATCCATTGGACATTTCCAGTCAGGCTGGAAAAACTGCGTCACTGTCGCCTTAAAAATCATATCTCGAGTTTCAAAACTCGGAAACTGGTTTCGTAAATTTTCCCTGAATTTAGACTCATATATCCATCCATGGATTTATTTATAGAATTTTTGGACGGGCCAATTGGTACAGTTTATTAGTTAAAGTCATCCATGTTACAGGGATCGACTGCTCTGACCTTCGCGCGGTATAACTTGAATATCTCTCTGTACAGAGCTTTAATGCTGGTGCCGCTTGTTTCTAATGAAACTAGACTCAAAATGGAATCTGTACGTATAAGGTATGTCTCCTAATTCTTTCTGGATTATTTATAGTAAATTTTTAAAGTTGCGACAGGGAACCCAGAAACCGTTCTGGCCCTGTCTCACAATAGCTTTAATATCTCTTAACATGTAACTCCTATGACCATTTCGTTTCTTCCATATGAAAATAGACTCATCAATGTTCATTTACATAGCTGATTCACTATTTAATACCATTCCTACAAATTTTGGTGATTTTTCACATTCACGTTACTGCAGCTGGCAGCATCTGTTTTTAAGGTAGGTCTCACCTATTTTGTAGTCTCCATGAACCAACTAGTCTTGCCTTACATAGGTCCACATATGATCATTTTAACCATGCCAATGGCTGATCATGTGACCAACATTCCCATTTCAATTCATAGTCACATCATGACACCATATATATATATACAAACCGCAAATAGTTTAAGTTGATACTTCACTATTACGAGCCATTTTCGCATGGCCGTACATATACATCATAACATATTTAAACCAACAAGGGGTAGTCCTATACATGCCATTTCAAGTTCAACCAAGAATTTATACCAAAATGGGGGCTTGATAGTGTGGATGACTTCGACTTCAACGATCCCGAATCCGATTGCTATCGGCGAAATCTAGAAAAGCGAGAGCCAAAGCGGAGTAAGCATTTTTATGCTTAGTAAGTCTCAAGGAATATAATCAACTCTAATTACAGCAATACATTCACATAGTTAAATGCATCATTTCATTAATGCACATTCACATAATCATACTTACTTCACCATCCCAACTCTTATGTTCATACACAAATAACGGCTTCATTAAGGCCGATAACTCGTTCCATCATAGGAGCGGATATTCACACGCTCTTACTCCTAGCGCCAAAGCACACACCGCACTTACCTTGTCATTGGAAAATTTCACAAGTGCATTAGCTGAAATTTTCCAGCAAGCTTATAATTTTCAAATCACATACCTTCGAGTTTAACCGGATGTCGCTACTCGATCAATCGTCTTGGGACATAGCCGGTTATGGTAACCCGCACCAAGGCCTCACGGGACTTAACCCGGATATCACGATTTGCACAAATGCCTTGGTCTTAGCCGGATAGAATGACTCGCACGAATGCCTTGGTCTTAGCCCGGATGTAGCCACTAGCACAATTGCCTTCGGTCTTAACCCGGTTATAATTTCCAGCATAATTGTCTTCGGCTTAGCCCGGATATCATTCAATTTCTCATGCACACATACATCAATAATCATTGGACATACATATTTATTTTCGTTACTAAGGCTCAAACACAATTATAATCACTAACATAATCGCCCGGGACTTAGCCGGGTATCATTCGAATACTCATACACACATAAATCAATAATCAATACATCCATATTTCATTCCACATAATTCAAGTAAGGTCACTTCTTGAGGACTTACCTCGGATGTTGTCGAGCGGCTTTTACGGCTATTCGATTACTTTTTCCTTCCCTTGTCCAATTGTGGCCCTCTTAGCTCTTGAGCTAATTCAAACAAATTCAATTTATCAAAACCTCATTGTGCTAGCTTATGGCGAATATGACAAGGAATTTAAATGGTCATATGGCCACCCTTTAGCTTGAATACACAATGGTCATGCACATTTTATACTACATCAAGCAATTCAATACAATTTATTCGAGCATCAAGGAAAAGCTAAGGCCTTCAATAGGCTACCCAAGGCCGAATATACTTGTCCATGTTGAGGCCAGTTATGCACTTAATACCACACAAAACAGCATGCATTTTACTAGTTAATGCTTTGCATATTGTAGCTCAAAACTTACAATATAGCATCAAGCACTCATATGTGTGCTAGGCGAATGTGCTTACAATTTCACAATTATTCTTCAACATCTTCTTCTTTAAACAAACTTATTCATCACTTCCTTCATAACCAAAACATCATGTGCAAACATATATATACATATATGAGCATGGCGAATTTCAAGGTGTCCATAGCCATCCAAAACACAAATTTTAACTAACATGCAAGAAGCATGAACCATGCTCATGAATGCATCATGGCGAATATGACAATCATGCTCCTTTTCAACTTCAATCATGATAAAACAAAAGAAAGCTCAAAATCTTACTCAAGAGTAGACAATCCATCATTGCATGCATCATCATCAAGCTTCACACTTAGCATGCAATGGCTTTATCACCATAACAACTTTGGCCAAATACCATTTCCATGGCTTAACAAAGATTTGAGCCATGGCTAACATGCACATCAAGTTAGCAACCAAAACATGCATGAAACTCCTAACACAACCTCATACATACCTTAATCTTGATGCAAACTTAGCCAAATCTCCTTCTAGATCTCTTCCAAACCAAGCATGAAGCAAAAATCCTTCTTCTTCCTTAGTTTTGGCTCAAAGAAAGGATGAACAAAATTTTTTTCTTTCCTTCTCTACAACTCACGGCAATGGGGGGGGGATTACCACACTCGCACACATTTTTTTTTTCATTTTTTTATCAACCATACACCTTTGTTTATTATTTCACCCTAATGCACCAACAAAACATATTTCATGACATGTTTAGCCCATCCTCCCTTGTCATGGCCAGCCACCACCTATAAAAGGGGGAATTTGACATGCAAGTCCATTATTTTGCATGCATGCTTTAATTAGTCATCACACATTTCCCTATCATACTTTCAAAGTTCATTACTAAGTCCTTTCTTGTGGAATTCACCCTTATAACACTAAATCAATCATCATAAAATGTCATACATGAGCACACACATATTATAGGCATCAAAATAAATTTTAATTATTTTTATGCCTCGGTTTTAATGGTCCCGAGACCACCTTCCGACTAGGGTCAATTTTGGGTCATCACAGTTTGGCCTTTAATTGGCTACTAACACATTGTCGGGTAGAATAGACAAGTGTACATTCATCGTCAGTAAAGCAAGCGGTGATTTCCGGCTTAAGGCATCCGCAACCACATTAGCCTTTCGGGTGATAATCAATGACAAGCTCATAATCTTTTAACAACTCGAGCCAACGTCTTTGTCATGATTCAAGTCTCTTTGAGTCATCAAATATTTGAGACTTTTGTGATCCAAAATACATGGCACTTCTCACCAAATAAGTAATGTCGCCATATTTTCAAGCGAATCGATGGCGACTAATTCGAGATCATGGGTCGGATAATTTTTCTCATGTGGCTTTAATTGTCTCGACGATAGGCCACAACTCGACCTTCTTGCATCAATCGCAACCTAACCCAAGTAGGGAGGCATCACTATAGATGACAAACTCTTTGCACGATTCGGTGCACTAAAATTGAGCTTAGTCAAATAAGTTTTCGTTGATCAAAACTTTTCTCGACATTTTCCGTCCATTCGAACTTAACATCTTTTGAAGTAGCCGTCATGGGTGTGGCTATCACCGAGAAACCTTTTACAAACCGTCGGTAATGTAAGCAAGTCCCAAAAAGCTCAGAACCTCATTAATATTTCTGAGGCTTCCAGTTAAGTATGGCTAAAATTTTGCTCGGGTCGACTTGAATACCGATGCTGAGATACCACATGACCCAAGAAGCTAACCTCTCTTAACAGAACTCACACTTGCTGAACTTAGCATATAACCGCTTATCCGTAAAATTTGCAACACTAATCTCGGTGTTCAACATGTTCGGTCTCATCTCTTGAATCGACCAAGATGTCATCAATGAACACAACTACGAACGGTCCAAATCTCGCCTCAAGGTCCGATTCATCAAATCCATAAATACCGCGAGGGCATTAGTGAGACCGAACGGCATCACTAAGAACTCAGAGTGACCGTACCTCGCTTAAAGCAGTTTTGGGTACATTCGAATCTTGAATCCGCAACTGATAATAACCCGATCTCAAATCTATCTTTGAAAACACTGAGGCTCCCTTTAATTGATCAAACAAATCATCAATACGCGGTAATGGATATTTATTCTTTATCGTCACTTTGTTCAGCTGACGATAGTCAATGCACAACCTCATGGTTCCGTCTTTATTTTTCACAAACAATACTGGTGCACCCCAAGGTGAGAAACTTGGTCGAGCGAAACCTCTTTCCGTCAATTCTTGCAAATGAGCTTTCAACTCTTTTAACTTTCGGTTGGTGCCATACGATCTGAGCTATCGAAATCGGTGTAGTCCGGTACAAGCTCAATACCAAACTCTATCTCCGAACAGTGGCAAACCGGTAATTCTTGGGAAAAACATCCGGTATTCACAAACCAGCATAGATTCGGTTTTATTTTTAACTCCTTATCATCAAGTACATACGCAAGGTATGCTTCACACCTTTCTTACATATTTCGGGCCAACATTGATGATATTACATTGGCAACCCCTTTAAGTCCGTAGACTCAACTCGGATCATCTCGTTATTTGCGCACCTCAAATCCATAGTCTTGCTTTTGCAATCCACAACCGCATCATGCACGGTCAACCAATCCAAACCGAGAATAACATCAAATTCATCAAACGGCAAAAGCATCAAGTCCATGGGAAAACAGAACCTTGAATTACTAGGGACATTTCTTACCCACTTTGTCGACAAGCACGTAATGACCCAAGGGACTTGACACCGAATTACGAACTCGAGAGACTCAATAGGTAAAGTCTTCTTGGATGCTAAGGTTTCGCATATATAAGAATGAGTAGAACCGGGTCAATCAAAGCAATCACATTAGTATCAACGAGAGTAAAAGTACCAGTAATAACATCGGCGAGGAAGCATCCTCGCAGACGCAGATAGCATAAGCCCTAGCAGGAGCGCAAGCCTCGGATCTGGTCGTAGCATCTCTAGATCCTCTCTGACCACCACTAGCATTGCCCTTATTTCTAGATGGTCTACCTCGAGCAGCGGTAGCACCCGGTTTCCCACTCGATTTACATTACATTCGGACAACCTCGGGCAATCTTTAATGAAGTGGTCAAGCGATCCGCACTTGTAACAGAGCGGTCATGGAATCTACAACTCCTCGAATGCCATTTACCACAATCACGGCACTCGCTCTGTCTCGACGATCATTTCCAACACTAGCGATCAAGTGACTCGTGTGCTCACAGGGGTCGATCGCGATCTCGTCTAGAAAAGCCCGAAGTGTCTCTAGATCGGCCTAGATCATCTCTAAATTTCTTCGATAAGCTGTTGAAAGGGCTTCCCGATAATCTCTTCTGAAACTCCTTTGCCCCACATCAGCTTTCCTTTTCTCCTTCTTGAGCTCCTCGGCTTTGCAAGCTCGCCGACAAGCACCACAAATTCTCGATTTCTAAAATGCCAACATACAACTTTATATCATCATTCAGTCCATCTTGAAGCATTTACACATCACGCTTCGAAGAAATGCATTCTCGCTGCGTCTGGCTAAGCCTCACAAATTTTCGTTCATAGTCGAGAATCGACATGGAACCTTGTTTGAGTTCAAGAAATTCCTTTCGTTTTGGTCAATGAATCTCGACCGATATACTTTTTTCAAACTCGGTTTGGAAAAACTCCCAAGTTACTTGCTCTCTAGGCACTGTGAAGTCAACGTATTCCACCAATAGTAGGCGTAATCACGTAGCAAGGAGATAGTACACTTTAGGCACTCATCGGTGTGTAAGATAGCTCGTCGAGTACCGGATAGTGTTGTCCAACCAAAATTCAGCTTGCTCGGCATCATCGCTGTCCGTAGCTTTAAATTGATGAACCCGTGTTTTCGGATTACATCAACTGGGGCTTATTTGATCTTATTTGGTCGATTCTCGGAGGTATTGTAGGTCTTGAGGTGGTATTAGTCCGGAATGGAGGTTGTGGAGCAGTAGTATTAGTTCGAATGTATTGGTTGAACCAATCATTCATAATGCTAGAAAGCTTGTCTAGCTTCATCATTCGGATTACTAGCAATAGGTTGAGAGTCCACGAATGTCCCTTGTCGGGAGTAGGCGCTACACTCTCAAGATCATCACTACCGCTTCGGTCGGGATCGGGATCCATTACTATAAATAAGCACATTTGGAAATGTCAGAAATCACCACACTATCAAATAATCACATAAAATGGCATGTATAGCTAGACCCAAACGCATTACGGTAGTCCTAGAATCAACTAAATCGTAGCTCTGATACCAATTTAATTGTAACACCCCGCACAGAGACCGTGGCGAGTCGAACACGAGGTGCTAACGGACATAATATAATTATTTTCACGGTCCATTTAAAAATTTCGCAGACGGTGGCTAAGCGTATCCTTTGTTACCTTAAAAATCATATCTTGAGTTCCACAACTTGAAAATCAGTTTCGTGATTTTTCCCTGAAACTAGACTCATATATGCATCTACAAATTTTTCTAGAATTTTGGTCAGGCCAATTAGTACAGTTTATTAGTTAAAGTCTCCCATGTTACGGGATCGACTACACTGACCTTTGCGCATTACGACTTGGATATCTCCCTGTAAAGGGCTTCAATACTGATTTCGTTTGTTTATATAGAAACTAGACTCAAATAGGAATCTATACATATATGGCATGACTCCTAATTATCTCTGGTTAATTTATAATGAATTTCCAAATTCGAACAGGAATCCGAAACCGTTCGGCCCTATTTCACGAAAACCTAAATATCTCTTAACATACAACTCATATTACCGTTTCGTTTCTTCCATATGAAAGTAGATTCATCAAGGTTAATTTGAATAATTTATTCACTATTTAATTCCATTCCTACTATTTTTAGTGATTTTCACATCCACATCGCTGCTGCTGTCAAGATTCGCCTTTAAGGTAGACTTTACCTATTTCATAGTTTCCATGATTCAATTAGCCCTTTTGCATACATAGCACAAAGTATAATCATGATTAACCATTCCAATGGCTAATCATTTCCAAACATTTCCATACCTCTTAGTGATCAACATACAAAACGATTATAGTACTATGCTAAAAACGTATATAAGCCATTTTCGCATGGCTATCCAAATTTACACAAAGTCCATGGGTACATGACCAACAACAAAATGGGTAGTCCTATACATGCCATTTCAAAGTTCAACCAAAATTTTACCAAAAGGGGGCTTTGATAGTGTGGGAGACTTCGACTTCCAAAAATCCCGAGTCCGATAGCTGACGAGCCAAAATCTATAAAACAGAGAAACAAAGAAACGGAGTAAGCAATTTATGCTTAGTAAGTTTTGAGCAAGGGATTCCAGCACAACAAAAGCATAGCATTCATATAGCTAAACGGGTAATTTCATATGCACAAATTCTCAATATCATACTTACTTCACATTACCAGCCCTTATGTTCATACACAAAAGATCAACTTAGCCAAAGGCCGGTAGCTCATTTATCAAGCGAGCGAATACTTATTTGTAAAGGATCAACTAATTCAAAGCATAAACGAACATGCCTCATTCTTTGGGATTTTACGAGCGTATTAATTTAAATTTTACAGCAAGATCGCTCATTCCCAAATCAAGCATCTTGAGGTTTAGCGGATATAACCACTAGCACAAGGCCTTGGTCTTAGCCCGAATATGGTCACTAGCATAAATGCCTACGGACTTAGCCGGATATAGTCGCTATCACAAATGCCTTCGGATCTTAGTCCGGATGTAGTCGCTTAGCACAAAAGCCTTGGGACCTAGCAGGATATCATTCGAGTAACCATGCACATATATCAATAAATCGTGACACATTCATATTTCATTTTCATTACCAAAGCTCAAACACAAGACACTTATCACATTTACAATTTCGGCTCAATAGCCACATACAAGAGCATGATTTTGATTTACTTAAGACATAATCTAACCAAATCATAATTTAAGTTCCATTACTCGAAAACTTACCTCGGATGTTGTCGAACAATTCCGATGGCTATTCGACCACTTTTTCCTTCCCTTTATCGGATTTAGTTCCCCTTTGCTCTTGAGCTTAATTTAACAAATAAATTGATTTAATCATTTGAGCATCGAAAAGAGGAACTCAAGGTACTTAGCCCACATATATTCATTAGACATTAAAGTCACATATGTACGGAATCATGAATCAAACTCAACACATTAGTTAATACTCTCCTTAGCCGAATTTTCTAAGTCAAGATAAAGCCTTCAATATGCTTACCTATGGCTGAACAACACATCAACCTATGTACTCATTCATGTGGCCGATTATGCATGTCTATGTTGAGGCCAATTATATACTCAATACCACACACAAATGGCATACCTTTTACTAACTAATGCATTACATATTATAACTCAATACGCATCCATCATGTACTCCATAACTTAAACACCATCATATGTAAGTATATACCTTGAGATATTGTATATGTCATACCAATACGTCATGTGCAAACATATATATATATATATATATGTGCAAGAGCCGAAACTCAAAGTTGATTATAACTAAACATGAACATAAATCCAAAACACAAATCTTACCTACCATGCAATAAGCATAAATCATACTTATGGATATACCATGGCCGAATACATCACAACACCATACCATTTCAATTTTGGTCATGGTTAAACAAAGAACTTGATGTCTCACTCAAAAATGCTAAAAAGAAAATCCAAGAGTCATCAATCCACCATCACATGTATCATTATCAAGCTTCATATTTAGCATGCAATGGCATTAACACAAAATCCACCTTGGCCGAATATTATCCCCATGGCATAGCAAAGATTTGAACCATGGGCTAATTAGAACTCAAGCTAGCAACTAAAAACATGCATGAATCTCATGGCACAACCTCAAACATACCTTAATCTAGATACAAGTATGGCCAAACCTCTTCTTAATCCTCTTCCAAACCAAACATAAGCAAGAACTCCTTCCTTCTTCCTTAGAATTTTCGGCCAAAAGAAATGAAAAAGGATGAACAAATTTTTTTTTTCTCTTTTCTTCAACTCACAAAGAATGGGGGAACACTCACACCATTCTTTTTTTTTCTTCCATTTCTTTATTACCCATACTCCTTATTTTATTTTTCCTAACATACACCATTGTCACAACATGTTTTATGACATGTTTTGCCCATCATCCTTTGTCATGGCCGGCCACTAGCAAATAAAAAGGGGGAAATTGACATGCAAGTCCACCTCTTTGATTACATGCACTAATAGATCCTTATAGATTTACCTATTACATTTCAAAAGTGTCACACATAAGTCCTATCGACTAATTTCACATGCAATTTACTAAATCGAAGCTTAAAACTTTCACACATTCATAATCACATATTTTAGACAATAGATATCATATTCAAATAATTTGGTGACTCGGTTTAGCGGTCCCGAAACCGCTTTCCGACTAGGGTCACTTTAGGGTTGTCACAAGCCATGCCCTTAAAGATCTCAGCGCCGTTCGATCGAAGTCACTCCGGAATGGACCCCCGATTTCCAATGCCATTGTTGGGCCCAACGACCCTTTCCAAAATCCTTAGCATTGCCTGCGACAATGTATCTTCTCCCATGGCCCGATCGTACGGTCCATTCCCAGCTACAGGTGAGGCCGGAGCATCTTCTACTCCATCATTGGGCATATGGCCCGATGCCGATGATTCAGCCCTAACATTTCCGCGGCCTTGGCCATGGCCTCTTACACCTCTTTTAGCACTTATCGTCGATTCGCGTATTATCTAAATTAGAAATTTTTAAGAAGTTTTAGTTAGTTTAATAATTACACCGATGTTTTATGAGAATTATTTAAAGAGAAGATTGTTTTCGAAAATCCTCTACAGTTTCCAAATCCTACGGGCTTTAGTTCCATTCTAACTCTCATCTAAAGTAGCCCTCTAACCATCTACTGTATAACAATTACACAAACCTAAAAATAAAAGTACTTACTTGGTTTGACGTCAGAGACTCGGTGTGCCACTAAACAGGACTTCCCCTTTTCCAAATCGTTGTAAATTTTTTTAAAACACAAAAAGAAATCAAGTAATAAGGCCCGCTTCACAGCCTGCATTTTGTAACCTGGGCTCTGATACCACTAAATGTAACACCTCAAATCCAGCCCAGATGTTATGGTCGTATCTGGCATGTTACATTGAAGTGTTTTAGCAAAAACCATGTTTTCATTGAAAACCCTTCTTAAAATAAAAGAAACCTTAATTAACTTAAAAAAAAACCTTTCAGTTACGAAAGCCTTGTTTAAAACGTTTAATTTTAAAAAAAAAAAAAAAACTTAGTTGCGGAAACGCAGAAAACATACTATAATTTAAGAAATCTATGTTCAACTTCTCGTAATTACAATGAAAATAATAATAATTCAAGTAATAATAACATAATGAAAACATTATTATAGTCTGATCTGAACACACTTAAAGAGAAATAAAAACTTAAATGCTTAAAAAAAACCAAGTCCGAATTATCTTGCTAGCCGGCCACCCAAAGTCCCTCCAAATGTCGAACCTTCTACTGAGCATCACCTGAAAATAAAATGAAAGAGGGAGTAAGTTTTTGCAAACTCAGTGTGTACAACCCTCGACGAAAAACAAGCATTCAAAGTGAAATCATCAAACATGCAATGCAATCCCATCCAAATTATCCATCCGTTACAGACCAGCTCCGTCCCCGGTCACACCATGTGGGGATAAAAATATCGACCCACCTAGCCCACACACCAATGGTAGCCCGGTTGCAGAACTTCCTTCATATACATATTGGGCTTTAAAAGCCGTCGGTAAATCCACGATTGTTAGGCAACCATGTGATCCTCATATACTTCCTTCGTTCCCTAGTTCCCACCCCATATGCAACCTAAGAAGAACATCATATGTATGCATGTCACATCCATAGAACTTACATTCAACACCCAGGGGTATTTCGATAATTTTCCCTTATTATGGCTTTCACTTACCTTGAACCGTTAACAAGTCCCGCGAGCTAAGATGAACGAATACTATGCACCAGGTAGGATTCCAGAGAAGAGGAGGTGAGTCATTAAGACCACTTAAGTACCAATGTGACATCCCTAAATCGACCCTAGTCGGAAAGTGGTTTCGGGACCACCAAACCGAGTCATAATAATAATTAACCATCATAATTCATGCTCATTATATGTATATATGCATGTGTGAAAATTTCGTGTTTGGATTTTGTTAATAGTAAGTGAATTTTTATCAAATAGGACTTATGTGAGAAAATTTAGAAATGTGCTAGGCAATTGTAAGGTGGCCTATTAATACATGTGGGAAAATAGTTGTCCTTGCATGTCAAATAACCCACCTCCTAAGGTGAGTGGCCGGCCATGACAAGAATATGGGCAAGGGAACATGTTTCCAACATGTTTAGTTAGTGGATTATGTAGAAAAATAAAGAAATGAAAAAAAATGAGCATGGATGCCCCCCTTGTTGCCGTGAGTAGAGGAAAAGAAAGGAAAAAATTGTTCATCCATTCTCAAAATCTTGGCTGAAAATACTAAGGGAAAAGGAAGGATTTTTGCTTCATGCTTGGTTTAGAAGAGAACTAGAAGGAGATTTGGTCATACTTGTGTCAAGATTAAGGTATGTTTGAGGTTGTGTCATGAGATTCATGCATGTTTTAGTTGCTAACTTGATGTTCATGTTAGCCCATGGTTCAAATCCTTGTTATGCCATGGAAATGGTATTTGGCCAAGGTTGATATTGTGTTAAAGCCATTGCATGCTAAATGTGAAGCTTGTTGATGATACATGTAATGATGGATTGACTACTCTTGAAATTTCTTTTAGCATTCTTGAGTAAGACATGGAGTTTTCTTTGTTTAACCATGACCAAAAATTGAAAGGGGGATGGTGTGGGATGTATTCGGCCATGGCATGCTCATAAGTGCGATTTATGCTTGTTGCATGATAGGTAAAAATTTGTGTTTTGATATATGTGTATATGTGTTTGTACATGATGTTACAAATGGATGTGAAAATATGCTAGATTGGGAAAATTTGATTAAATGTTCATGAGATGAAATTACGTGATTAAAAGATGTTAGTTGACATTGTACATATATATATATATTCGCCATTAAAGTGAGTATGTAGGTAATGTTGAATCAAGTTTTGGTGCATATTCGGTTAGGTGTATAATCGACCAAATGGACGATTAGTAAGAATGGTTGCCGAATATACAAGCATACATATGCATGTGTAGTTGAATTATGAATGTTTAGCAAGATGGTTAAACTAGTGATTTATTGATTAAGCTCAAGGAGTTAAAGAAGGAGAATCAAGCAAGGGAAAGGCGAAGGTCATCGAGTAGCCGACTTGGAACTATTTTACCCAACACGAGGTAAGTCATTAAGCACGTATTTGATATTGCTTAAATGATTGTAAAATTTATGCAATTGTGTTTAATGGGATGATATATATATATAAATGAAAATGTATGTGTATGGAGTGATGACAATTGTTGAATGTAAAAGAAATAGTGAAATGTGTAGAAAGTTTGCTTTCGGCACTAAGTGTCGGGCAATACGTGTATGCGGTGGCGAGATTGGCACTAAGTGTGCGTGCTGGAAATATATGGCACTAAGTGTGCATGCTGGAAATATATGGCACTAAGTGTGCGAGCTCGAAGGGCATGGCACTGTGTGTGCGGGCCTAAATCGCATGGCACTAAGTGTGCGAAATCGAGTATTAAGCATCGTGTGTGCGTACTCTATATATATATAAATATCTCCAATCGAACAATTATATGGAGGGTGTGTCTCCATCGAGTGAGTATGGACAGCGGATCGGGTAAGTACCTTGAGCTCATGACGAATAGGTAATACGTTCATGCTTGGGGTTGAATTTGGTAAGCCTTAAATCTATGTGATGATTGAAATTGTATGGTTGTGCTGGAAAATGAGTTAATGTGTAAAAATGCTTCGATTATCTTGTTGTGTAGAATATGAAATGTGGATGTATGAATTGGTACGAGATTGGACCAAAAGGTCCGAGGTATTATGGTATAGATTCGATATGGACGAGTACCTAGCCTCATTTGTTGTACATGTAGTAGTAACTTTATCAGTGGATTGACGAATGCTTATGACTTACTGAGTTGTAAACTCACTCGGTGTTTTCTTGTCACCCATTTTAGGTCTCTTGGACTCGTATTGTTTGCGTGCTCGGAACCGTCGTTGAAGTCATCACACCGGCTGAAATCTTGTGGTATTGTTTTTGTTGTTGAAGAACATTTGGCATGTATAGGCTATTATATTTTGTCGAATTGTGGGTTGTAAACTTTAAGCCATGTGAAAATGGCCTATGTGGTCGTCGAGTGGGATGCTAGAACCTATAGCCACGAGTCTTAGAAACTCAAATTTTGTTAAGGTGGCCATAATTTGTGTCATGTATGATGGATGATTAAGGCCAAGGAAAAATTCATGAAATTGGCATAGTCTACTGCAGTAACTGTTGCGGACAGCAGCAGTGAGATGAGATTGAAAAATCACTAAAAATAGTATAAGTAGAATTAAATAGTGAGTAAATTATGGAACTGATCCTTGATGAATCTATTTTTATATGGACAAAACGAAACGACCATATGAGCAGTATACTGGGAGATATTAAAGTTCTCGTGAGACAGGGCCAGAACGATTTCTGGGTCCCCTGTCGCGACTTTGAAAATTTACCATAAATTATCCAGAAAGAATTAGGAGTCATGCCTTATATTTACAGATTCCATTTTGAGTCTAGTTTCATTAGAAACAAACGGCAGCAGTATTAAAGCCCTGTACAGAAAGATATTCAAGTTGTAACGCGCGGAGGTCAGAGCAGTCGATCCCTGTAACATGGGTGACTTTAACTAATAAACTGTACCAATTGGCCCAACCAAAAATTCTAAAAATAAATTCATGGATGGGTATATGAGTCTAAATTCGGGAAAATTTACGAAACCAGTTTCCGAGTTTTGGAACTCGAGATATGATTTTAAGGCGACGGTGACGCAGTTTTCCAGCCTGTCCAGAAATGCCAAATTGGTCGGTACTTTAAGAGGATTTGTCTCGTTAACCCTCGTGTCCGACACGGCGTCGGTCACGAGTTAGGTGTTACAATTTTATTGGTATCGAGCTATGGTTTAGTCGGTTCTAGGACTACCATAGCGTGTGAGTCTAGCTATACATGCCAAATTGATAGTGCTTAATAATGTGATGACTTGACGGTTGAAATTTTGTTTTGATTAGCGATGGAACCCGGTAGAGAGACCCTTGGTGGATGACGTTGAAAGTGTAGCGGCTGCTCTGCGCAAGGGACACCGCTGTTGAGCCTCGGTCATTCGCGAATAATCAAAATGAAGGGCGAAACAAGCCTTCTTCACTATGATGAATGAGTGGGTCGCGCATAATATGCGAACCAACCCGGCTGTCCAACCATTCCCGAATTTAAATACTCCACCCCAAGACTCATAATGCCTCCGATTCTCGATCCCGTGAGGTTGAGTAAACCACCGTGGACTTGATTAGGAAGCGTGGGGCGAGGAGTTCAAGGCCATAATTCTTGATGATGCCGAAAAGGCCGAGTTACGCTCGATAACACCATTAGAGTGTTAGATGAGCATCATGCACACCGACGAATGTCTTAAGTGTGCTATATCCTTGTTATGAGACTCGACTTACTATTGGTGGAGGACTTTAATTTCCATAGTCCCAAATGAACGAGTTACTTGGGATTTCTTCCAATCCAATTTCGAAGAAATACATTAGTCAACAGTTCATCGATCGAAGCGTAAGGAATTCTTGGAACTCAAGCAAGGCCGGATGATCAGATCGAATACGAACATGAGTTCGTAAGACTTAGTCGGTATGCTCGGAGTGTGTGGCTGATGAGGTTGCGATGTGCAAAAGATTTGAAGAAGGATTGAATGAAGAGTTAAAGTTACTAGTGGGAATTTTGGAGATAAAGAAGTTCGTGACACTAGTCGAACGAGCACGCAAGGTGGAAGAACTTGGGAGGGAAGAAGAAGGCTGAATTTGAAGCAAGAGATTACCGTAAAAGATCGACGAGTAAAGCTCCGTTCTCGGCTGTAAAGAGGTTCGTGGAGGACACCATGAAGTCGAGGACGATGCGGGAATTTCCATTAGAGCCCGACCATTGACGGACTCGAGCTACTTGATAGCTAGTGTGGGCAATAATCGTCAGAGAGAGACTGAATGCCCCCAATGTGGAAGACGACACCTAGGTGAATGTTGGGGTAAGTCATTAATAGGGCTGTTATGGATGCGGTTCAAGGACCACTTCATTAGAGATTGCACGAGCTAGATGAGAGGAATAAGACGCAAGGTGCAAGACCTAGTGGAACGACGGTGGAGGTAGGCCCCAGAATCTCTGGAGGTAGGGGTGGTAATCGAGAGGAGCCTCTAATACGGCCGTCCGATCCGAGACCCGTGCTCTGCTAGAGCATATGCCATCCCAGCAGGAGAGGAGGCATCCTCCCCGACGTTATCACCGGTACTTTTACTCTCTTTGATACTATTGTGATTGCATTGATTGACCCCGCTCTACTCACTCATATGTATGTGAAACCTTAGCATCCAAGAAGACTCTACCTGTTGAGTCTCTCGAGTTCGTAATTCAGTGTCAAACCCTTTGGGTCAATACGTGCTTGTTGATAAAGTGTGCAAGAGATGCCCCTAATAATTCGAGAATCTGTTTTCCGGCGGATCGATGCTTCTACCATTTCATGAATTCGATGTTATTCTTGGTATGGATTGGTGACCGTACATGATGCGATGGTGGATGCAAAGGAAAACCATTAATTTGAGGAGTGCAAATAATGAGGTAGTCCGAGTCGAGTCTCTCGATTTAAAGGAGTGCCAACAATAATATCTTCTATGACCGTCAAGATATGTGAAAAGGGTGTGAAACATACCTTGCGTATGTGTTTGGGAGTAAAGAGACGGAAAGGAAACTCGAATCGGTACCAGTGGTTTGTGAGTATTCAGATGTTTTTCCTGAGGAGTTACCGGGATTGCCACCGGTTCGAGAAGTGGAATTCGGCATCGAAGTTGTACCGGGTACTACGCCGATTTCAATAGCCCCGTATCGTATGGCATTAACGGAATTAAAGGAATTGAAGGTTCAATTGCAAGAATTGACGGATAGAGGTTTCGCTCGACCGAGTTTTTCTCCATGGGCGCTTTGTATTGTTTGTGAAGAAGAAGGACGGAACCATGAGGTTGTGCATCGACTATCGTCAACTCAATAAAGTGACGATAAAGAATAAATATCCATTGCCACGAATTGACGATTTGTTTGATCAATTAAAGGGAGCCTCGGTGTTTTCAAAGATAGATTTGAGGTCGGGGTACTATCAGTTGAGGGTCCGAGAATCGGACATACCCAAAACCGCTTTTAGAACGAGGTACGGTCACTACGAATTCTTGGTGATGCCGTTTGGGCTCACTAATGCCCCTGCGGTGTTTATGGATTTAATGAATAGAATTTTCAGGCCATACTTGGATCGGTTCAGTAGTTGTATTTATCGATGACATTTTGGTCTATTCGAGAGATGAAATCGAACATCTTTGAACACCGAGGCTAGTGTTGCAAATCTTACGAGATAAGCAGTTATACGCAAAGTTCAGTAAATGTGAATTTTGGTTGAAAGAGGTTAGCTTTTTGGGGCACGTGGTGTCCGCATCGGGTGTCAGGGTGGACCCGAACAAAATTTCGACCATAGTCGATTGGAAACCACCAAGGAATGTTACCGAAGTTAGGAGCTTTTGGGGCTTGCGGTTATTACCGACGATTTGTAAAGGTTTTCGACGATAGCCACGCCAATGACGGCTTACTCCAAAAGGATGTTAAGTTGAATGGACGGAGAAATGTCAGAAAAGTTTCGATCAACTGAAAGCTTATTTGACTGAAGCCCCAATTCTAGTGCAACCCGAATCGGGCAAAGAGTTTGTCATTTATAGTGACGCATCCCTACTTGGGTTGGGTTGCGTATTGATGCAAGAAAGGCGAGTTGTGGCCTATGTGTCGAGACAATTAAAGCCACATGAGAAAAATTATCCGACCCATGATCTCGAATTGGGCGCCATCGATTCGCCTTAAAGATATGGTGACATTACTTATTTGGTGAGAAGTGCCATGTGTATTCGGATCACAAAGTCTCAAATATTTGATGACTCAAAGAGACTTAAATCTGCGACAAAGACGATGGCTCGAGTTGTTAAAAGATTATGAACTCGTTATTGATTATCACCGGGAAAGGCCAATGTGGTTGCGGATGCCTTAAGTCGGAAATCCTTTGTTTGCTTCTGACGATGAATGTACACTTGTCTATTCTACCCGACAATGTGTTAGTAGCGAATTGAAGGCCAAACCATTGTTGGCTCATCAAATTCGGGAAGCTCGAAAGTTGATGAGGAGTTGCTTGCAAAACGGGTGAGTGTGTTACGAGCAAGGAATCGAGTTTCAAATTGATGATGACGATTGTTTAAGGTTGAAGAAGTCGTCATGTGTTCCAAAGAATTCGGAACTTATTTCGATAATTCTAAATGAAGCCCATTGTAGTCGAATGTCAATCCACCGGGTAGTACTAAAATGTACAATGACCTGAAACGCCAATTTTGGTGGCCCGGTATGAAACGAGACATTTCTGAATTTGTTTCAAGGTGTCTGATATGTCAACAAGTGAAAGCGGAACATCAAGTGCCATCGGGATTACTTCAGCCGATCATGATACCCGAATGGAAATGGGATCGAGTCACAATGGACTTTGTATCCGGACTGCCATTGTCAGTGAGTAAGAAGGATGCGATTTGGGTCGTTGTCGATAGACTAACTAAGTCGGCTCACTTTATCCCCGTACGTACGGATTTTTCAATGGACAAATTAGCGGAATTATACGTTTCTCAGTTGTGAGATTACACGGGTGCCTATTTCTATCGTGTCGGATAGAGACCCAAGATTTACGTCGCGATTTTGGAAGAAATTGCAAGATGCTTTGGGTACCAAGTCGCATTTTAGCACCGCTTTTCATCCCCAAACCGATGGTCAATCCGAACGGATAATTCAAATACTCGAGGATATGTTGAGATGTTGCATCCTTGAGTTTAGTGGTTCATGGGAACGGTATTTACCTTTGATTGAATTCGCCTACAACAATAGCTTTCAATCAAGTATTAAGATGGCGCCTTACGAGGCTTTATACTATCGTAAATGCCGTACCCATTATTCGGATGAACTTAGTGAAGGTAAATTCTTGAGGTTGATTTGGTTAAGGATGCCGAGCAAAAGTTCGAGTAATTCGTGAAAGTTTGAAAGTCGCCGGATCGCCAAAAGTCGTATGCGGATTTGAAAAGAAAAGATATTGAATATCGTGTTGGAGACAAGGTCTTTCTCAAAGTTTCACCTTGGAAGAAGGTGCTTAGATTTGGTCGTAAGGGCAAATTGAGTCCGAGGTTTATCGGGCCATATGAAGTATCCGAACGAGTTGGGCCATCGCATATCGATTAATTTTGCCCCGAGCTCGAAAGGATTCACAGCGTTTTCATGTCTCGATGCTTGACGATATAGGTCTGATCCATCGCACGTAATTGCTCCATCCGAGATTGAGATTGACCTAATTTGAGCTATGAAGAGGAACCGTTCGCATTATGAGGCGTGAAGTAAAAGAGTTGCGCAATAGGAAAATCCCGTTAGTGAAGGTGTTGTGGCATAAACACGGAATGGAAGAAGCCACTTGGGAACTTGAGGACTCTATGAAAGAGCGATACAGAGCCTATTTACAGTAAGATTTTCGGAACGAAAATTTCTAAGTGGGGAGAGTTGTGACATCCCTAAATCGACCCTAGTCGGAAGCGGTTTCGGGACCACCAAACCGAGTCATAATAATAATTAACCATCATAATTGATGCTCATTATATGTATATATGCATGTGTGAAAATTTCGTGTTTTGATTTTGTTAATAGTAAGTGAATTTTTATCAAATAGGACTTATGTGAGAAAATTTAGAAATGTGCTAGGCAATTGTAAGGTGGCCTATTAATACATGTGGGAAAATAGTTGTCCTTGCATGTCAAATAACCCACTTCCTAAGGTGAGTGGCCGGCCATGACAAGAATATGGGCAAGGGAACATGTTTCCAACATGTTTAGTTAGTGGATTATGTAGAAAAATAAAGAAATTAAAAAAATGAGCATGGATGCCCCCCTTTGTTGCCGTGAGTAGAGGAAAAGAAAGGAAAAAAATTGTTCATCCATTCTCAAAATCTTGGCTGAAAATACTAAGGGAAAAGGAAGGATTTTTGCTTCATGCTTGGTTTAGAAGAGAACTAGAAGGAGATTTGGTCATACTTGTGTCAAGATTAAGGTATGTTTGAGGTTGTGTCATGAGATTCATGCATGTTTTAGTTGCTAACTTGATGTTCATGTTAGCCCATGGTTCAAATCCTTGTTATGCCATGGAAATGGTATTTGGCCAAGGTTGATATTGTGTTAAAGCCATTGCATGCTAAATGTGAAGCTTGTTGATGATACATGTAATGATGGATTGACTACTCTTGAAATTTCTTTTAGCATTCTTGAGTAAGACATGGAGTTTTCTTTGTTTAACCATGACCAAAAATTGAAAGGGGATGGTGTGGGATGTATTCGCCATGGCATGCTCATAAGTGCGATTTATGCTTGTTGCATGATAGGTAAAAATTTGTGTTTTGATATATGTGTATATGTGTTTGTACATGATGTTACAAATGGATGTGAAAATATGCTAGATTGGGAAAATTTGATTAAATGTTCATGAGATGAAATTAGGTGATTAAAAGATGTTAGTTGACATTGTACATATATATATATATATTCGCCATTAAAGTGAGTATGTAGGTAATGTTGAATCAAGTTTTGGTGCATATTCGGTTAGGTGTATAATCGACCAAATGGACGATTAGTAAGAATGGTTGCCGAATATACAAGCATACATATGCATGTGTAGTTGAATTATGAATGTTTAGCAAGATGGTTAAACTAGTGATTTATTGATTAAGCTCAAGGAGTTAAAGAAAGAGAATCAAGCAAGGAAAGACGAAGGTCATCGAGTAGCCGACTTGGAACTATTTTACCCAACACGAGGTAAGTCATTAAGCACGTATTTGATATTGCTTAAATGATTGTAAAATTTATGCAATTGTGTTTAATGGGATGATATATATATATAAATGAAAATGTATGTGTATGGAGTGATGACAATTGTTGAATGTAAAAGAAATAGTGAAATGTGTAGAAAGTTTGCTTTCGGCACTAAGTGTGCGGGCAATACGTGTACGGTGATGAGATTGGCACTAAGTGTGCGTGCTGGAAATATATGGCACTAAGTGTGCATGCTGGAAATATATGGCACTAAGTGTGCGAGCTCGAAGGGCATGGCACTGTGTGCGGGCCTAAATCGCATGGCACTAAGTGTGCGAAATCGAGTATTAAGCAACGTGTGTGCGTACTCTATATATATATAAATATCTCCAATCGAACAATTATATGGAGGGTGTGTCTCCATCGAGTGAGTATGGACAGCGGATCGGTAAGTACCTTGAGCTCATGACGAATAGGTAATACGTTCATGCTTGGGGTTGAATTTGGTAAGCCTTAAATCTATGTGATGATTGAAATTGTATGGTTGTGCTGGAAAATGAGTTAATGTGTAAAAATGCTTTGATTATCTTGTTGTGTAGAATATGAAATGTGGATGTATGAATTGGTACGAGATTGGACCAAAAGGTCCGAGGTATTATGGTATAGATTCGATATGGACGAGTACCTAGCCTCATTTGTTGTACATGTAGTAGTAACTTTATCAGTGGATTGACGAATGCTTATGACTTACTGAGTTGTAAACTCACTCGGTGTTTTCTTGTCACCCATTTTAGGTCTCTTGGACTCGTATTGTTGCGTGCTCGGAACCGTCGTTGAAGTCATCACACGGCTGAAATCTTGTGGTATTGTTTTTGTTGTTGAAGAACATTTGGCATGTATAGGCTATTATATTTTGTCGAATTGTGGGTTGTAAACTTTAAGCCATGTGAAAATGGCCTATGTGGTCGTCGAGTGGGATGCTAGAACCTATAGCCACGAGTCTTAGAAACTCAAATTTTGTTAAGGTGGCCATAATTTGTGTCATGTATGATGGATGATTAAGGCCAAGGAAAAATTCATGAAATTGGCATAGTCTACTGCAGTAACTGTTGCGGACAGCAGCAGTGAGATGAGATTGAAAATCACTAAAATAGTATAAGTATAATTAAATAGTGAGTAAATTATGGAACTGATCCTTGATGAATCTATTTTTATATGGACGAAACGAAACGACCATATGAGCAGTATACTGGGAGATATTAAAGTTCTCGTGAGACAGGGCCAGAACGATTTCTGGGTCCCCTGTCGCGACTTTGAAAATTTACCATAAATTATCTAGAAAGAATTAGGAGTCATGCCTTATATGTACAGATTCCATTTTGAGTCTAGTTTCATTAGAAACAAACGGCAGCAGTATTAAAGCCCTGTACAGAAAGATATTCAAGTTGTAACGCGCAGAGGTCAGAGCAGTCGATCCCTGTAACATGGGTGACTTTAACTAATAAACTGTACCAATTGGCCCAACCAAAAATTCTAAAAATAAATCCATGGATGGGTATATGAGTCTAAATTCAGGAAAATTTACGAAACCAGTTTCCGAGTTTTGGAACTCGAGATATGATTTTTAAGGCGACGGTGACGCAGTTTTCCAGCCTGTCCAGAAATGCCAAATTGGTCGGTACTTTAAGAGGATTTGTCTCGTTAACCCCTCGTGTCCGACACCGGCGTCGGTCACGAGTTAGGGGTGTTACAACCAAGCTCTCCCTAGATCCAATCCTAGACATGCCTATACCTGTAACGCCCCTACGCCCGAGACCATCACCGGAGTCGAGCTTGAGGGGTTACCGAACATAATTTATCAATTTAAGAACTTCAAATCATTTGTTTCTACATTCACAGCTTTCTAGCTACTCGCGTCACAGTTACAAGAAAAATCATATCTCAAGTTATGAAACTCGAAATCAAGATCCGTAAATTTTACCTAAATATAGACTCATATATATATTTACTAATTTTTTTCTAGAATTTTTGGTTGGGCAAATTAGTACAGTTTATTAGTTAAATTCTCCCCTATTTTAGGGTTCGACTGCTCTGACATATGTGTATTACGAATCAGATATCTCTCTATACAGAATTTAAATGACTACAAGGTTTGTTTTTCTTAAAACTAGACTCAATAAGGAATCTGTACATGAAAAACTTCTAATTTTTTTTTAAAATTTATTATGAAGTTTTAAAGTCATAACAGGGGATCCAGAAATCACTCTGGCCCTGTTTCACAAAAGTTCAAATATCTCATAAAATATAATGTACATGCCTGTTTTGTTCAATCCACATGAAAATAGACTCATTAAGCTTCAATTTCATAACTTAATAATTATTTAGTTCCATTTATACTATTTTTAGTGATTTTTCAAATTCATGTCATTGCTAAAGCAATATTCTGCTTTTAAGGCAAGTTTCATCTTTCCATGAATTTTTATGAACTAGATAACCTATTAAACTTCCATAATATCAAACATGATCTAAATTAGCCATCACCATGACTTATCAATATCAAACATTTTCTCAACCAAACATGGCCATATCATAAAATTATTTACACAAAATAGGTATATTGATATACATGCCATACTTAAGTAGTTGTACAAGCCATTTACCAAGATAAAAGTCCTTTGGATAGTGTGATCGAACTTTTGACCTGTCCCGATTCCTGAGCCGGCTTGTTTAAAACCACAGTGAATGAAAAGGAAGGAGTAAGCATAAATGCTTAGTAAGTTCATATGTAAATAACAAGTAACATAACAATACAAATATACCAAACAACTTTAGCATGGTATCACCAAAACATATATCACATTTCTAAACATCATTCATCATCTTACCACCTTATCGTTGTTGTATCTATTTTCAACCCGAGGGTTAAGAACATACCTGTCCAAAGTGTCCATTTCACAACACTTACCAAAACGTCACTTGCATCTTAAGTGTTCTTCCATTTCACTAGAAATTTCGCCCGTTGAACACATCGGAATACAACTCGGATACACGGATAATTTGCACATAAGTGCCTCATATGTAATCAAGAAATCATGTAACCCGCCCCTAAGTGAACTCGGACTCAACTCAACGGGCTTGGGCGTTCGCATCCATAAGTGAACTCAGACTCAACTCAACGAGTTCGGATGCCTAGTTACATCTCACGAACTCGGACTCAACTCAACGAGTTCGGACATTCGCATCCATAGGTGAACTCGAACTCAACTCAACGAGTTCGGATGCTCAACCATCCTAGTGACATGTCACTTGTATCCTAATCTATTTCTAAGGTTCAAACGGGCTTTTCCCTCGATCTCATATTTGTCGTCTTCCATGGAATATCGGAACCGATACTTGGTAGCAATTCATATTTATCAAGTAGTAAACATAATTTGCATATTACTCAACATTAACCACAAAGCATAATATTTCACGATTAAAAATCAGCGTATCATATAATTAACATCAATAACATAAAAATAACAATTATGCTACATTATTTACACATGAACTTACCTTGGTACCAAAATATAAAGATTTTGCAATTTAGTCCACAATCTTTTCTTTTCCTCGATCGCGACTTGAATCTCGTTTCTCTTGATCTATAATGCCAAATTAATCTTATTTAATACATACATTCATCAAAACAGCATTTAATACGAACTTTGGAAAAATTACACTTTTGCCCTAAACTTTTGCATAATTACACTTTTGCCCCTAGGCTCGGGAATTAAACTTTATTCCTTATTCTTATGTTTTATAACATGCTGATCACTTTTCCCTTCTATGGCAACATCAAATTCTCTCTCTAACATATACTTGTGACTATTAGGTATTTTTGCCGATTAAGCCCTTTTACTCGCTTTCACTCAAAACCGAGTAGCACAAGTTGTCTAACATAATTTAAAACCTCATATTCTATCATAAAACATCAAAATACACAAATTTCACCTATGGGTATTTTTCCAAATATAAACCCTAGGTTGAATTATTGCGACATAAGCTTAATCGAGCTACCGGATTCCAAAACGTAAAGAACATTAAAACGGGCTTGGAATCACTTACTATGGAGCTTGGAAGCTTGAAACAAACCCTAGCTATGGAGAACCCTTGAAATTTCGGCCTAATGAAGAAGATGGACAAAATTGGCTTTTAATTTTGTTTTAATTCATTTTAATAACTAAATAACCAAAATACCCTTACTACTAAACTTTCCAAAAATTCCTTCCATGTCCTAGTTTTGTCCATGAACTTAAAATTGGTCAAATTGCTATTTAAGACCTCCTCATTAGTATTCCAAAACAATTTCATACTAAAAACTTCTAGAATGCAAGTTTTGCAACTTATTCGATTTAGTCCCTACTTTCAATTTAAGCACTTTAGGCATAGAATTTCATCACGAAATTTTCACACAATCATGCAATCATATCATAATCATCAAAATAATTATAAAATAATTATTTCTATCTCAGATTTGTGGTCACGAAACCACTATTCTGATTAAGCCCTAATTCAGGATATTACAACTCTCCCCCCCTTTTAAGGATTTTCGTCCTCGAAAATCTTACCGGTAAATAGGTGTGGATATTGGTTTCTCATAGTTTCTTCAGGTTCCCATGTAGTCTCTTCTACCCCATGCTTTTGCCACAACACTTTCACAAGTGCAACACTTTTATTTCTTAGTTGTTTGACTTCTCGAGCTAAAATCTTAATCGGTTCTTCTTCATAAGTCATATCCGGTTGCAGTTCAATTTCTGTCGGTGAAATTATATGTGAAGGATCCGAACGATACCAGCGTAGCATAGATACGTGAAACACATCATGAATCTTCCCTAATTCGAGTGGTAACGCTAGCCGATATGCTACCGGTCCAACTTTTTCAATTATTTCATACGGTCCAATAAAACACGGACTTAACTTGCCCTTTCGTCCAAATCTAAGGACTTTCTTCCATGGAGAAACTTCCAAAAATACCTTATCACCAACTTGAAACTCCATTTCTTTTCGTTTCAAATCCGCATAAGATTTCATCTATCTCAAGCGACTTTCAAACAATCTCGAATCACTTTCACCTTTTCTTCGGTTTCTTTTATTAAATCAACTCCATAAATCGATTTTCCTTGAGTTCATCCAATACAATGGCGTCGACATTTACGACCATATAATGCTTCATAAGGTGCCATCTTCAAACTCGTCGATAACTATTATTATAAGTAAATTCTACCAATGGTAAGTACCTTTCCCAACTATCTTGAAATTCCAATACGCAGATCGAGCATGTCTTCAAGAATCAATTACTCTCTCGATTGTCCATCGGTTTGTCGATGAAAGGCAAGGTTGAAATTTAACTTTGTACCTAATGCCTCTTGCAACTTTTGCCAAAACCGTGAGGTAAACCTCGGATCTCTATCTGAAATGATTGACAAAGGTATCCCATGAAGTCTAACAATCTCTCGGATATACAATTCAGCCAACTTATTAAGAGAATAATCAGACGCAGGAATAAAATGAGCCGATTTAGTCAGTCTGTCAACTATTGCCCAGATGGCATTTTTGTTCTCTGGAGTTAACGGCAACCTTGATATAAAATCCATAGTAATCCTATCCCATTTCCATTCAGGAACCATAATAGGCTGAAGTAATCCCGAAGGTACCTGGTGTTCAGCTTTCACTTGTTGACAAACTAAGCACTTTGATACAAACTCGGAAATATCTCTTTTCATTCCACTCCACCAGTATATTTTCTTTAAGTCATTATACATCTCCGTACTGCCCGGATGAACCGCCAAACAACTATTATGTGCTTCATGCAAAATATTTTGAATCAACTCATCATTTTTCGGTACACAAATCCAATTTTTAAACATCAAACAACCATCAGAACCGATTCAGAAATCTGATCCCATATCAGCTTCACACTGTTTTCTTTTGGCTAGCAAATCTTGATCATTTTTTGAGCTTGAAATCTCTTGTAAAACATCGGTCTTGCTCTTAACTTTGCTAGAATCGAACCGTCATCTGAAATTTTCAATCGAGCATTCATAACTCTCAAAGCAAACAACAACTTTCGCTTAAAGCATCGGCAACCACATTCGCTTTTCCCGGATGATAATTAATAACAAGCTCGTAATCTTTCAATAACTCTAACCATCTTCATTGTCTCAAATTCAAGTCTTTTGTGACATCAAGTATTTAAGACTTTTGTGATCGGTATATACTCGGCACTTTTCACCATACAAATAATGTCGCCAAATCTTCAAAGCAAACACCACGCATCCAATTCCAAATCGTGAGTAGGATAATTCCTCTCATGAGGTTTTAAGCGCCTCAAGCATAAGCCACCACTTTTCCTTTTTGCATGAGTACACACCCCAAACCATTTAGAGAAGCATCACTATACACCACAAATTCTTTACCCGATTCAAAGTTGTATCAACACCGGTGCTTCATTAATAACTTTTCAATTCTTCAAACTCTATTGACATTCTTCCGTCCATTCAAATTTAACATCCTTTCGAGTAGTCTAGTCATAGGAGCAACAATTATAGAAAATTCATTTACGAACCGCCGATAATACCCAGCTAGCCCCAAGAAACTCCTAACTTCGATTACATTTTTGGTGGTTTCCAATCAACAATGGCTGAAATTTTACTAAGATCAACCCGTATACCATCACCGAAACAATATGACCCAAAAATCCAACTTCTGAGCCAAAATTCACTTTTACTAAACTTAGCATACAATTGCTTATCTCTCAAAGTTTGCAAAACTATCCTCAAATGCTCAAGATCCTCTGTCTCATCTTTTGAATAAATTAAAATATCATCTATAAACACCACAACAAATTTGTCCAAGTATGGTGAAATATGCGATTCATTAAATCCATAAACACAAGAGAGCATTTGTCAACCCGAATGGCATAACTAAAAATTCATAATGACCGTACCTTGTTCTAAAAGCGGTTTTAGGCACATCGACTCTTTTACTCGCAATGATAATACCCAAATCTCAAGTCAATCTTTGAAAACCATGTCGCTCCTTTTAGTGATCAAAAAATCATCAATTCTCGCAATGGATACTTGTTTTTGATTGTCACCTTGTTTAACCGCCGATAATCAACACATAATCTCATAGAACCATCCTTCTTTTCACAAATAACACGGAGCACCCCAAGGTGAAAAACTTGGTCTCACAAAGCCTTTATCACCAACTCTTGCAACTGCGACTTTAATTCTTTCAAATCTGTTGATGCCATTCTATATGGAGCAATCGAGATCGGAGCTGTTCCCGGTATCAAATCTATACCAAATTCTACTTCCCTGACTAGAGGCAAACCCGGCAATTCTTCTGGAAATACGTCCGCAAATTCACACACAACTGGCACTGATTTAACTTTCTTTTCAACTTCTTTTGTATTAATTACATACGCTAAATAAGCTTCATAACCCTTTCTCAAATATCTCTGAGCCGACATCGAAGAAATCATACTAAATATTGCCTCTGATTTGTCTAGTTCAACCCGCAAGATTTCACCACTTTCACATTTTAATTCTATAACCTTTTCTTTGCAATTTACTATAGCATCATGCAATGTCAACCAATCCATACCCAAAATAACATCAAATTCATCAAACGGCAAAAACATCAAGTCGGTAGGAAAGTAATGACCCGAATCATTAAAGGGCATTTCTTGCATACTTTATCAACTATCATGCATTTGCCTAACAGGTTCGACACTCTAATCATAAATTCGTGTTCTCAACAGTATATTCACACTAGACACCGTTTCATGCATACATATGAATGAGTAGAACCGGATCAATCAAAGCAATAACATTAGTATCATAAAGAGAAAATGTACCGTAATCACATCGGTAAGGAAGCATCTTCACGCGCTTTAATAGCATAGGTTCTAGCGAGCTCTTCCTTGAGATCTAACTGCTGCATCTCGGCTACATTCTTATCGCTTGTTTCACTTCCAACTTTTCTGGATACCTTCCCTCGAGTCGCACCACTAGATTTTACATTCAAATTTTTCTTTCTCACTCTCTCAGGCGGTCTTTAATAAAATGATCCGAGAACCACATCGAAAACATTCATTTACTCGACGGACCAAAATGATTTCTACCACACCGGCACTTGGGTTTAACAAATCTCGTATTTCCCACACTAGCCGCAGAAGTAGTCCGAGATTTAGGGCCCACATTTCGCTTCTTAAAATTTCCATATGATTGCCCAATTGAAACTTGGGAACGAGGATTCATATTTCTTGACTTTCCGGTTCTTTGTGAGGGTGCATTACTCATTGGTCTTTTCTTCCAATTTCGTGTTTGATTCTACCTTTTCTTTTCCTTGAGAATTCTTCATCCTTGCAAGCTCGATCGACAAGTACCACCATTTCTTTTAGTTCAAGGATCCCAACAAAACCTTAATGTCTTCGTTAAGCCCGTCTTCAAATCGTCGGCACATCTTGGCCTCGCAGAACATATTCCCGGCATACTTACTTAATCGAACAAACTCTCTTTCATATTCTCGAGGCTGTCATATTACCTTGCTTCACTCAAGAAACTCTTTACATTTTTGATCAATAAATCTTTCACTAATATATTTCTTTGAAACTCTTCTTGAAAGAATTCCTGTGTTACCCTCTCTTTCGGTATTAATGAAATCAAAGTCTTCCACCAATTATAGGTGAATCTCTCAACAAAGATGTAACACATTTCAAACATTCTTCAAGTGTACAAGATAATTCATCAAATACCGGATAGAATTTTCAAGCCGAACTCGCTTTCTCCATCATCATCAATATTTGCTTTAAATTCTTCACCCCTTGTTTACTTAATTCTATCAAGCTGGGGTTCTGTGAAATTTTATCATATCCACTCCTTGAGGCATTGGAGGCATAGGTTGAGGAATTGGGGAGGTGGGGAGGTCGTACATTTGGGTTCGTCTGAATGAACTCGGTGTACCATGCACTCATCATTTGGAGAAAGGCTTTCGATCCTTTTCCTCCTCCCTAACCAACATGAGGAGGTGGGTTTTCATCGGCGCTTGCCCCTTCACCAGAGAGTGGCGCATTACTCTCTACTTCATCTCGCCATAGCTGGATCAGGATCCATTTACTATATAAAATTCATTTAAAAGGTCAAGTCGTCACACTATCACAATTCATACATATGGCATGTATAGCAAAATCCGTACATACAACACGTAGTCCGAGAACCGACTAAACCTGCTCGATACCACCAAATGTAACGCCCCACGCCCGAGACCATCACCGAGTCGAGCTTGAGGGTTACCGAACATAATTTATCAATTTAAGAACTTCAAATCATTTGTTTCTACATTCACAGCTTTCTAGCTACTCGCGTCACAGTTACAAGAAAAATCATATCTCGAGTTATGAAACTCAAAATCAAGATCCGTAAATTTTTCCTAAATATAGACTCATATATATATTTACTAATTTTTTTCTAGAATTTTTGGTTGGGCCAATTAGTAAGTTTATTAGTTAAAGTCTCCCCTATTTTAGGGTTCGACTGCTCTGACATATGTGTATTACAAATGATATATCTCTCTATAAAGAATTTAAATGACTACAAGGTTTGTTTTTCTTAAAACTAGACTCAATAAGGAATCTGTGCATATAAAGAAAAACTTCTAATTGTTTTTTTAAAATTTATTATAAATTTTTAAAATCATAACAGGGGATCCAGAAATCACTCTGGCCCTGTTTCACAAAAGTTCAAATATCTCATAAAATATAATTTATATGCCTGTTTTGTTCAATCCAAATGAAAATAGACTCATTAAGCTTCAATTTCATAACTTACTAATTATTTAGTTCCATTTATACTATTTTTAGTGATTTTTCAAATTCATGTCATTGCTGCAGCAATATTCTGTTTTAAGGCAAGTTTCATCTTTCCATGAATTTTTATGAACTAGATAACCTATTAAACTTCCATAATATCAAACATGATCTAAATTAGCCATCACCATGACTTATCAATATCAAACATTTTCTCAACCAAACATGGCCATATCATAAAATTATTTACACAAAATAGGTATATTGCTATACATGCCATACTTAAGTAGTTGTACAAGCCATTTACCAAGATAAAAGTCCTTTGGATAGTGTGATCGAACTTTCGACTGTCCCGATTCTGAGCGGCTTGTTTAAAACCACAGTGAATGAAAAGGAAGGAGTAAGCATAAATGCTTAGTAAGTTCATATGTAAATAACAAGTAACATAACAATACAAATATACCAAACAACTTTAGCATGGTATCACCAAAACATATATCACATTTCTAAACATCATTCATCATCTTACCACCTTATCGTTGTTGAATCTATTTTCAACCCGAGGGTTAAGAACATACCTGTCCAAAGTGTCCATTTCACACACTTACCAAAACGTCACTTGCATCTTAAGTGTTCTTCCATTTCACTAGAAATTTCACCCGTTGAACACATCGGAATACAACTCGGATACACGGATAATTTGCACATAAGTGCCTCACATGTAATCAAGAAATCATGTAACCCACCCCTAAGTGAACTCGGACTCAACTCAATGAGCTCGGGCGTTCGCATCCATAAGTGAACTCAGACTCAACTCAACGAGTTTGGATGCCTAGTTACATCTCACGAACTCGGACTCAACTCAACGAGTTCAGACATTCGCATCCATAGGTGAACTCGGACTCAACTCAACGAGTTCGGATGCTCAACCATCCTAGTGACATGTCACTTGTATCCTAATCTATTCCTAAGGTTCAAACGGGCTTTTTCCCTCGATCTCATATTTGTCGTCTTCCATGGAATATCGGAACCGATACTTGGTAGCAATTCATATTTATCAAGTAGTAAACATAATTTGCATATTACTCAACATTAACCACAAAGCATAATATTTCACGATTAAAAATCAGCGTATCATAAAATTAACATCAATAACTTAAAAATAACAATTATGCTACATTATTTACACATGAACTTACCTTGGTACCAAAATATAAAGATTTTGCAATTTAGTCCACAATCTTTTCTTTTCCTCGATCGCGACTTGAATCTCGTTTCTCTTGATCTATAATGCCAAATTAATCTTATTTAATACATACATTCATCAAAACAGCATTTAATACTGAACTTTGGAAAAATTACACTTTTGCCCCTAAACTTTTGCATAATTACACTTTTGCCCCTAGGCTCGGGAATTAAACTTTATTCCTTATTCTTATGTTTTATAACATGCTGATCACTTTTCCTTCTATGGCAACATCAAATTCTCTCTAACATATACTTGTGACTATTAGGTATTTTTGCCGATTAAGCCCTTTTACTCGTTTTCACTCAAAACCGAGTAGCACAAGTTGTCTAACATAATTTAAAACCTCATATTCTATCATAAAACATCAAAATACAAAAATTTCACCTATGGGTATTTTTCCAAATATAAACCCTACGTTGAATTATTGCTAACATAAGCTTAATCGAGCTACCGGGATTCCAAAAACGTAAAGAACATTAAAAACGGGGCTTGGAAGCTTGAAACAAACCCTAGCTATGGATAACCCTTGAAATTTCGGCCTAATGAAGAAGATGGACAAAAATTGGCTTTTAATTTTGTTTTTAATTCATTTTAATAACTAAATGACCAAAATACCCTTACTACTAAACTTTCCAAAAATTCCTTCCATGTCCTAATTTTGTCCATGAACTTAAAATTGGTCAAATTGCTATTTAAGTCCTCCTCATTAATATTCCAAAACAATTTCATACTAAAAACTTCTAGAATGCAAGTTTTACAACTTATTCGATTTAGTCCCTACTTTCAATTTAAGCACTTTAGGCATAGAATTTCATCACGAAATTTTCACACAATCATGCAATCATATCATAATCATCAAAATAATTATAAAATAATTATTTCTATCTCGGATTTGTGGTCACGAAACCACTATTTTGATTAAGCCCTAATTCAGGATATTACAATACCCATTGCCATACCTTATACCAAGCTCTCCCTAGATCCAATCCTAGACATGCCTATACCCGTTGCCACACCTTAACCGTATAACTTGTCCACGGTCGCAATATATTAATTAAGTCTTATGTAGTTATCATATACTAGGCCCAAAACCCCTTACAACATCCAAACAAATTCACATACCTGTATCTGGCCCATTAGGCGCAAATCACCTGTACATGGCCCACTAGGCCCAAGTCACATTTATATGGCCCATTAGGCCCAGCCACATTCATATTCATGATCACATACAAATTCCTATCATAAAGCATCAATATTCATTTTTTGCCTATACGGGCCCAACAGCCCATCGGGCCCATTTAGCCCATTCTGGACCATACGGCCAAATCACAACCCAAGTCCACAGAATCGCCCATCGGTCTCAGGCAACCTATTGGTCTCCCCCTTATGAGTGTTCACGCACTCGCAAGACTACCGTAGCCGAACTTTCGACTTTTCGGCATTTCGGCTTTTCGGCATTTCAGCATTTCGATTTTTGCCGATTCATAGTGTGTGTGCAATGTATGTACACACCTGGTAAGCAAGCGTGCCGCGATTCCCTTAGTCACCAACCTATAATGATATCACCCTTCCACTAATCGTATGTTTAATCCATATTCTACCCAAAAACTAAAACTTCACCTTAAGCTTACCTTGAACACCAATCCTTAATAGCTTTCCTTGATCACGTACTCCCTAGATCTGCATTAATCTTACTAATTAAAACAAGAATAATACATGACTCGTATCCAACACAAGTCCCCTTACCTTAACTATGAACATTCAGCCACCTTAGCCAATGGAGAGGAATACTTACCAATACCGCAACACCTAAGGAGCAATTCGGCAATGAGCTAAGATCCGAGATCCGATACTAATTCCCTACCATAGTTGATTAGAAAGAGTAAGGTACAATACTCGATACTTAGCAAAGAAAACCGATTGGAAGAGTAACACCTACACTAGATTCGGTCAAAGAGTATTTGGCTTTAGATATTTTAATGGCAACAATTGCTTATTCGGCACCAAGGGAGAGAAGAAGAAGAATCGGCTAAACCCAAATGTGAAACAAAGAAATTGGTACAAGGAAAATAGAAAAAAAGAACAAGGGCTTTCGGCTTTTGGAGAAATCGGCAGAAAGAAAAGGAAGAAAACAAAAGGGTTTTCGACTTTTAGGGAAGAGGGTTTCTGGCAACAAGGTGAGAAAAAGATTTCGGCATTAGCCTCATACCCTTGCAATCGGCACCTATTTATAACCCTTATGGTCGAACTCCTCAAGCCCAAGTTCCCATTTCGGCTCCACTTGCTCCTCACTTCTCATCCCCTCGTTTTTCTCCCTGATAACCCCTTGATCCTTTCCTCAAATTTCTCTCCTGAACACTTTCCTTGGAGTCCATTTCCACGCCACTTCCAACCTTCTAGAAGGCCAAAATTAAACTTCTAAAAAAACTAAGCTAGGATTCAAACCTTGGACCTCCTTGCTAGCTATTAATGCCATCTCCCTTCACTCTAAGTGGCATCACTTAGCCACTCCTCCATAAGGCTTTTTGATGCTATTTTCCCCTTTCTTTATTTAAAAGCCCAACTACTTGCCAACTCTGATTCTTTTAATAATTAAATTATAATTTCTTCTACCCCTTAAATTAAACCCAAACCTTGACCAAGACCTACCCTTGCGTAATTAACACTTAACCGGAATTGCTAAGTACAAAAAAAAAAGAAAATTCAAGATTTCGGGATTTTTAGGGCATTACAGAATATTTTTCCATAATTGAAATGGGTTTAAAATATGATTAGGAGGGTTCAAGAACTCAAATTAATTTTGGAAAAATATAGGCAAGAACCAAGAAACAAAACAGCCCCTTTTCTTGCCCATTGGTGCACGCACCACCACTTGCGGTGGCTCAAAATTGGGGCTAAATTTTAAAACGGCTTGAGATCTTATTAAAATCTGGAAAAATACCTTTGAAATCATTTAAAATCGCCCAAATTACAGATCTTTAAATTTAGGTTTTGAATGGAAAAGATTAATTAAGAAATTGAAGAGAGAAGAGACCTTACCCAAGCTAGTCGAGAGAGACGACAATGGCACTTTATTGGCAATGTTCGGGATCGATCTTCGAGTTCAAGATTTCATATTAGGGGCTGATTTTAATGTGGAAAAATAAAGTAATATTGTGAAAAATATGTTAACAAATCTTGTGGCAAAAAGAGAAATAAGAAAGAGATGGTAAAACTAGGTGTAGGTGACGACAACAATGGGAGAAAGAAAAAAAAATTGAAGAGAAAAGAGGAGAGGAAGAGGGTGAACGGCTTGGGTAGGTAAAAGTTGAATTAAAGGCTGAAAAATACAATAAAAAGTTATATTTATACTTAGGTTTTAAGGGTATGGATGGCACACACATTAAAAAAAATAAGGGATTTTGCAAAATTTAATTATTTTGCAAGGGAAGGGATTCGAACTTGGGATCCCGTTTAATTTCCATGCTTTCTCATATTTATTTTAACCATTAGGCTTTTTTCATCATTCTTGAAATAATTTTACAATATTTATTTTAAAAATGAGGCATGTCACATACTAGGGTTTAAGGCAAAATTTGTAAAATAATGAAAATGGTGAGAGAGAAGGGATTTGAACTTGGATTTCAAGGAACGTTTCAGTAACACTTGCCTAACAAACTAATACCTCATTTATTTCCTAAAAATGCATAGTTAAATTTAAAAAATTAAGGCATGAACACTATCTCTCGATTCACAAACCCGATTCTACTAACCCCTGATTTTTGGGATGTTACAATTCTCCCCTCCTTAAAGAAATTTCGTCCTTGAAATTTTCTTAGTCACAAAATCTGTTAATCCTTTTTCCTTCAAATCGGGCCACCAAGCTTTCACTGCGCAACTCTGATTCCAACACAATGCTAGACAATAGATCTCATTTCATTCCCAACATATATCTTGCAGATCTAATTACGGAAACGTTACTAACAATTTCCTTTAACCGAATCCCAATTTTAACAGGAACTCTACTGGATTACGCTTACCACAATATCTACAAATCGAAACCTTAGCTAATCTAATAGTTTCTCCAATAATAACTACTACAACCTTTCGTTGAGGTCTAACTCATCTGGCCCACTTTAAAGGTTGCGAATTTGGTCTAGTGGAAGTAGACTCTCTACTTTTCTGAACTTTATTCTTTTCCTTTCTTTTGCATTCCATGTGTTTAGTCTCTTCCTCCATATTATTCCTTTCAACCATAACCTTGAAAACCTTTTCTAAGACTCTCAATATTGCTTGAGACACTGCATCATCCCCAACCTCTTGGTTTTCACCTTTAGAAGTAGGCGCAATTCCTTGAGAAGCAAATGACTCAAATTGGGTAGCTCGAAGCTGAGTTCCATTGTCCCTCCTTCTATGTTTATTAATTATGTATCCTATGGTCTTAAATTTGGTATACAATTTCAGAAAAAATAATCACTATCTAACTTCAATCAATTTTCAGTTTTCTATATTACAGTTTCAAAGAAAAAGTTAAATACTAACTATTTCAATTATATGTCTACAGTAATACACCTCAAGTGTTTAACTATAACTTAACATCTTTTCTATGGCAATTGGCATCAGAGTCTCGGACTTGATTTTCTTTGTAGAATATCATTTTTAAAATTCTTTGTGGCTTGTTTTTCCAAAATTTCCCCTTTTTCATGTATGCATGCAGAACTTTTTAAGTAGATTTAAAAACTCAGTATGAGGTTTTGAACCAAGGCTTTAATACCACCAACTCTAATCTCTCAAACCTGACCTAGACGTTATAACTAAACTGAGAAGGCTACATTAGCCACCGAAATGGCTAAGCTAACTTATGTTACTTTTTAAGATTTAAAAAACTCATTTTAGAGAAAACCGTAGTTGTACTTTGAGTTAGCTTAAAAGCATTCATTCATTAAGTTATGTATGCTTAGGATTCATTTTATTGTTGACAGTGCTGTGTTAGAAAAATCGTTTGCTTGTCGATGTTTTTTTAAAAAAAAGAAAAACTCGAAGTTAAACTAATGCAGCGAAAAACCATTTTTCAAGTCATTTTGGAAAATTTTACTGATTTGTCTTTCAAAAGCAGTTCCTTTGCAATGTAGTGGAAACTAGGAAACAGTATCAAATTTTACTTAAGCTCGATATCATGCATTATTCGGTTATTATGCTTGAGTAATTCATGCATGCGAAAATCCCAAAAGAAAAGTTATCAAGCCACAGACTAGAAATAATTAAAAATTACAAGCCAAAACCAATAAAGGCTTAAGAATACTTAATTAAAAAAAATAATCTGAGGTCCAAGTTGACTCTCCGAATGTCCGGTCTTAATTTTGAGGTTTACCTGAAAAGTTAAACACTATTAGGGGGTGAACTTATGAAAAGCTCAGTGTGAGTCGAATAATTATTTAAATGGGAAAAACATAAATATCAAATACATTAAAACATTTTAGCATTAACAGAAGAACACGAAACCATCATTGGAATTTCATATCATTACATAGTCATTATCAAATTGATGTCAAACTGTGTATGAACATGGGACACCATTCATTCGAGTAACAATCACCATTTAGTACAACAAAATACAATACATAGCATAAATCAATAACATTCGAATATGTCGTGCACATGATGCAATGCAAAAAGGTTCTTACCCATACCATCCGCTACACACCACGAGTGTAACACCCCTACCCGTATCTGTCGCCGGATTAGGGTTACAAGGTATTACCGAACAAGACATAGTTTTCAAACATTCACAAATTTCTACATGTCATATTCGTATTACATTAATCGTATGACTGATTAAACATTAAACATACCTTATAAATCATGATACAAAATACAATTCATAACCCAAGGTATAATATATTTTTAAATATAAACACATTTAAATATATACATATAATAAGATGAATACATCTTGAACAATAATGTACTCCCATAATCTACCTTAACATAGATGCACAAAGCTCATATCTATTTAGCAAATTCATATATAAGTATTTTAATAGTAATTAGCAAAAGTTACTATTCATTTGGTCAATTCCCATCTCATTAGCCAAATATGCAACTACACTTGGAAGCATATATAACCATACTATAATTTTCATTTTATAAATGCATCATTCATAGATATATTACCTTAACGTTAATAAAATAACCAAATCAAATCATTAACGACATAAACATATGCTCATTGATCCTACCTATTACCAGTCAAATATAAACATGCATTATACTTGAATTATCATTTAATCATACCACCGAATCTCAAACTCTTTTTATAATCATATAAATCAACCAATTTATCTTAATATAAATTACAAGTGCCAAATCAATACCTGTTTATTTCACCTATTTTTCATGTACCGAAATGTCATACCCAAAATTAATCTATTCAATACATGTTTGGCTATAATAATTAAATCAATACATTACCACAAGTAGCTCTCATCAACCAAGTTTATGGAATTTAAATCCATCTACAAAACATATTTAATATATTAACTCATTACATTTTATAAATAAATACTTGAAACATAACATAAACCATAATTTAATAAACACATACACAACCATTAACTTAGCCATTTCAAACCATACTTCATATAAACATATCAAATGCATTTTTATAACTAAGTTCAAATTATCTATCTCTAGCCATACCTATTGGTCAAATTTTAACAATGATAGAAGCATCACTTAACCTATTTAACGTATACCAAATATCTAACATACATCCAAATTTTAACTCGTTTCCAAGCCAAATTATAAACCTATACATAACACCAAGTATAACTTTATAATCATCTATTCAATTAAGCTATCTTCATAACCAAACATCACAAGTATGATCATTATAAAACATACCTTTAAAATGAGATAAAACACAACCAAATATACTCAACATTAATTTCATATCTAAGCCATTTTCGCATGGCTATATATATATATATATATATATATATATATATATATATATATATACTCTGAAATCAAACATATCACAAACCAGCCTATACATGCCATAGGTTAAAGTTTAACTTTATATAAGTACTGAAAACTAACGATAGTGTGATAGACTTCGCTGACGATCCCCGAGCCCGTAACTAGCTTCCAAAATCTATAAAATAGAAAATAAACATACACACGAAGAAGCTATCAAAGCTTAGTAAGTCGTAAGCAAATAAAACATTTAATAATATAATCAACTCAATTAACTAAACCAATTTATGCAATTATAATCACTTATAATTTCAAGCTTATAATTTTATATATAACATATACTTTCATAAACAACTTAACATAGCCGAATATACACTTGTATATATATTACTAATACATTCTCCAATTTCAAAGTCATATTGGCATATATATCCGATTATTCACATGTATTCATCTAAACATACTCATAGATCAAGCTTTTAAATCACACACTTATACCTATCAATAGGACCAAATATGTATTTCATATTCACACATATACTTATAATAGCATTTTGAATTATTTTTATTACATATAAATTAACTAACTTACCTTATTGTCAAATAGGTAACCAAACATCACATACCTAATCGTTTTAGCTCGTTAAACACATTTGTTCATAATTTATCATTGCCCGTTGAACCGTTCGGAATCGAATATGATACTCGGATAATCACACATTTTGTACAATGCCAACGTCCTAGATGTGGTCTTACATGTAATCACATATCGATGTCACTATCACTTACACGAATCACATATATGATGCCGGTGTCCCAAACATAGTCTTACACGCAATCACATATCGTAAATCCTATGTCATGAATATGTATCTTAGCTATTGCTAAGGTTCGTACGGGGCTTTTCGGACGTCGTAACTCGATCGAATCGAACTTGAATACATTATTTCTATTCATAATCACATTCGGCAATCTCAATTATAAATCCATAATATTCAAATCAGCATATCAAGTTAATTTACATTCAAAATTAACAACGTTTATTTGCTTAGAGACTTACCTCGGATATCTGCGAACGGTTTAAAATGACTATTCAACTATTTTTGTTTTCCCCCGATCCAAGTCTGATTTCTTTAGTTCTTGATCTAAATATATTCAAAATAAAATAATTCAATATAATTTCATTCAATTTAGTCCAAAAACACATATATGGGAAAGTACCATTTTGCCCCTAATATTTTACACTTTTTACAATTTAGTCCAAATTGCACAAAACACAAAATATACAAAATTTGACCACACTATGCATAGACTGAATCGTCCTTATGCTCATAAAAATCCATACATTTCATTTATTTCATATTTTAGTCCCTCAATTTATAATTTTTGTAATTTAGCCCTAATTACTCGAATTCATCAAAAATTCCAATACAAAACATATTTATCCAAAACATATATTTCATAATTCATCATCAAACATCATAAAAAATAGATATTCATCAATGGCATAACTCAAAATATGCATGAAAATCAGCAATTCTAGCATGGGTCAGATAGTATTCGAAGCAACGATCTCAAAAACGTAAAAATTATCAAAAACTGAAACCAAACTAAGCTTGAATTTTAATCAACAATGGTCGAATATCATTTACTTTCTCTTTTTCTTTTCTTTTACTAGTTTCAGATGATGAAGACATGCATGGTTTTTTTAATGTTTTATTATATTATAACTTATATTATTTTATTAAATTACCTAAATAACCTTTATATAAAAATTTGAAATCATTATAAAACAAGGTTAATGTCGTCCATTATTAATAGCCATGGTATATTTTCCACATAAATACTCCATATTAAAAAAATGTATTCAATTCGGCCATTTTCTATTAAACCATCAAATTTTCATTTTACGCGATTAAGCCATTTTTTTAAATCGGGCATCCAAAAAATAAAATTTTAAAACGAAAATTTTGCACACACAAATTCACATATTATAAAACCAAAAATATTTTTCTAACTCAAATTCATGGTCCTGAAACCACCGTTCTGATTAGGGTCTAAATCGGATTGTTACAACGAGTTCCCTAGAACCCATCTGCCAAACTCCAAAACATTATGAGCATAGCTCGATGTGGTAAAACCACCAAATAATCAATAATGCAAAAAATTTGTCAGATATTTTATAGTACGATACAATCGCCAATAACATATAATATGCGATAAAATTGCCGACCCCCTCGGTAGTCCAGGTGCAGTCCACTGACTACAAATAATGCGGACTTAATATGCTGCCGATACACCACGGAACTCCTCCGTCAACCACAAAATCCCAACTCAATGCATATGCAATATGTCACACAATCTCATATATAATCATATACTTTCAGTAAATGGAAACAGTGTTCCAATCTTTCAAATTACCATTGAGTTGGTATCAATCAATATCGTTCAATTTCACATACTGTACAGATTTTCATTGTGTATAAATAGCACCCTTTTCAATACACAATATAATAAATATCTCATGCGTTTAAATCATACAAAAGCTTAATATCTTAACATATTATATCATTCAGTCCAACATTCTTATATCTCATAACTCAAATATGCAGTTACAAACTCAATCAAACATTCATACTATCAAACTAGCAATCTTGCCAACATGTCAATCTTTTAAGGCTCGAAACATACCTGGTTCGGTCACTCACAAAATCAATAATTTGGCTATTAAGCCAATGCAATCAGCAAGCTAATTTATCAAATATAACATGATATTTAATATTTTCAAACAATTTTATGAGTTTAGGACCCACACCTTATTTTTCGCTTCCTCGCAGCACACTAACAAATCTTCCAATTTTCCTTAATATTTCCTTAAACAAACCTAAACCAAAATTCAGTATAAATTTCAATAAATTTACCATTAAACTAGACCCCAAACACCCACTTATGAGTTCAAACCAATCGTTGAAATTATAACTATTTTATGAATCCAAACTAGTTAGATTCGTTACACTGTATCGATACAAACTGTATGTACAATCATTCTTCACCTTTTCAGATGATTTGAGGCGTTTGGGTCGGCACCTAATTGAATAATATAATGGAAAATAAGTATCTAATTAATGATTAAATTCCTTCATTTAATCAAATCATAACCTTTACCTAACAACTATGTCGAAATAACAAACTAGTTACCCTTAATTGCACTTACGCTTCAAGATTTGTGGGATCCGAATGGCCAATTGATCAAGAACGTTTTTCCATAATTGAAATGGTTTTAAAATATGATTAGGAGGGTTCGAGAACTCAAATTAATTCTAT
Organism: Gossypium arboreum; assembly: GCF_025698485.1. Classification (NCBI taxonomy): domain Eukaryota; kingdom Viridiplantae; phylum Streptophyta; class Magnoliopsida; order Malvales; family Malvaceae; genus Gossypium; species Gossypium arboreum. Next base: position 35,378,660 of record NC_069082.1, read on the forward strand.
AAAAATATAGGCAAGAACCAATAAACAAAATAGCCCCTTTTCTTGCCCATTGGTGTACGCACCACTACTTGTGGTGGCCAAAATTGTGGCTGAATTTTAAAATGGTTTGAGATCTCATTAAAGTATGAAAAAATATATTTGAAATCATTTAAAATCCCCCAAATTCCAGATCTTGAAATTTAGGTTTTGAATGGACAAGATTAATTAAGATATTGAAGAGAGAAGAGACCTTACCCAAGCTAGTCGAGAGAAACGGCAATGGCACTTTCTTGGCAATGTTCGGGATCGATCTTGGAGTTCAAGATTTCATATCTGAGGCTTATTTAATGAAAAAAATGACAGTAATATGGTGGAAAATATGTTAACAAAGCTTGTGGCAAAAAGAAAAAGAAGAAAAACATGGTAAAACTAGGTGTAGGCGACGACAACAATGAGAGAAAGAAAGAAAATTGAAGAGAAAAGAGGAGAGGAAGAGGGTGAACAGCTTGGGTAGGTAAAATTTGAATTAAAGGTTGAAAAATACAATAAAAAGTTATATTTATACTTAGGGTTCAAGGTATGGATGTCACACACATTAAAAAAACTAAGGGATTTTGCGAAATTTAATTATTTTGCAAGGGAAGGGATTCGAACTTGGGATCTCATTTAATTTCCATGCTTTCTCATATTTATTTTAACCATTAGGATTTTTTCCTCATTTTTTAAATAATTTTGCAATAATTATTTTAAAAACAAGGCATGTCACATACTAGGGTTTAAGACAAAATTTGCAAAATAATAAAAATGGTGAGAGAGAAGGGATTTGAACTTGGATTTCAAGGAATGTTTCACTAACACTTAACCAAAAAACTAATACCTCATTTATTTCCTAAAAATTCATAAATAAATTTAAAAAAAATTAAGGCATGACCACTTTCTCTCGATTCACAAACCCGATTCTACTAACCCCTAATTTTTGGGATGTTACAATTAAATAGTTTTAATGTGATATGCTTAGTTTGTGGTATGTTTCAAAATATCAAACTGTTGGGAATTGATTCGGGAGATGATCTGAATATGGATATATTGTGAAATCTATATTTTGCAGGGGTTTTACATAAAATAAGTAGAAATGCTGTCGATTTTTTTAAAAAAATAATTTTACCATTACAATACCATTTCAATAGAGTGAGATAGTGAAGTAGGTTGTTTTGACATTTGAATGTGACATTTTATATTCGGATCCTCTAACTAGGTTGCATATAAGATGTCACGGTCCTTGAATGGTTTTTGTTTTAATGTTTGATTCGTGGTGCCAATGAGGACATATTGGCTAGACAATTAGGTTTGATTGAATGAGTTTTTATGCATGTTAATGTTACTATATGTATCTATGAGATAAGTTTTAGGTTTGGCCATGAATTGGACTTTTCAACTTGTGATTTTGGATCATTTTTATAAAAGAATCGATAAAATGGATAAAGGTATCGATACCGGACCATATGAATAGTTTCGAAATTGATAGAATATAATTTTGGAATCAATAACTTTCTTAGTATCAATAATTTCTAATTTTTATCGATACCTTGATTTAGAAGAATGTCAAAATGGTATCGATAAATATTTTCGTATCAATACTTATTTACTTGGTATCTATATTTGTGCAAAGTTAAAAGTTTTATAATTTAGTCTATATACAAGCTTGAATCTAATTTTTACATAGTTTAAAGCTCGAAATAGTCCTGTTTTCATTCTTATTAGTTGATGTATGTTTAATGATGATTAGTTGATGTTTAATTTGAACAAGTATATACTTGTTTGTTTGTAGCATCTCGTAACTCGGGTTTGGTGATCGGACCCAGTATGGGGTGTTTCAGCATACAACTCAAATAAGGCTACTAACAACTAATCTCAAGCAAACTTTATTAGAAAAGTTGAGAATATTACAAAAAAGAGGTTGACTTTGAAAGCCGAAAACCTAAAGATATAGTATCCCAAACAAAAATCAGACTGTACACATTACAGATCTTCCAGTCTACTATCTACCGTCATAAAATCGGTTCCAATGAACACCAAATGAACCTTCGATCAAAGAAAATACGAAGGCTAGTATGTGTAAAAAACTATTTTCCCTCCCCTTTCTCTTTTTTTTTTCTTTGACTTGTTGCACAAGTTTTTTTTTTCAGCAATCCTACAAACTATTTGTGCCTTCACATATAGAAGTGGGCTCCCACATAGTCGCACCACCCACGGCCCAACAACTCCAATGTCATGATTGCCACCATTAATTTAAAACTGATATAGGCTATTTTCTAGGTATTACATGTTTATCTTTATCAATTATCACTCTATCCAGCTTTTCTCATAAGACGGTGGTCTCAAATTGTTAAGAATTACCTAAAACCAAATTGGTAATAGGTGGATGAGTGGAACTTGAATATAAAACGACAGAAAACCCAATATTTAATACATGGTAACAATGCTTAAAACCTATAGTTAGCTGTTCATGGTTCATTCAAATTGATCCGTAGAAAGTATTATGCAAAATGATGTTTTTGACTAAAAATAGGAATGTCCGATTTGTTGGATTAAATCATTTCTGTTACTCCCCCATAAAAAGCAGTATTGTTTAGTATAACACAATAAACTATAAGCCAAGCTTGAATGATTAATGGCCTTAAAGTTTCAACAGCCTACACCGAAGAATTCTAGTCCCTCCATCAAATTTGAGCTGATGTGAAAAACCATGTACTTAGCTGATCCATTTGAGGTTTCAAGACCATGCAATTGTAGCTGCTGTGCCAACTCTACGTTGCAAAGCACCTCGATCATTGATGGTCGATTCACCCCTTCATCAGCCAAGCATTTGTCTAGGATCTCCACAAACTTTGCAAGTGATGCTGGCCCTATCTTTCCTTTTAAATGTCGATCCACTAGTAGATCAACCTCATTTTTCTCGATGCAAGTTAATGCCTGATGAACCAAGTTTTCACGATGGTTGGTCTTAGCAGCATCAGGCTTTGGATCCATGGCTTGCTATCCAGAAAGTATTTCCAGCAGCACCACTCCAAATGAAAACACATCAGATTTTTCTGTTAGATTTTGAAGCCAGTAATGCTCAGGATCCAGGTATCCAGTGGAGCCCTTCATGTTGGGTCTAATACAGCTATTGGATGACATTGCCAAGGCTAATCTCGATGGCATAAAACCTGAAACTTTTGGCATCCAGTTCCTATCTAAATAGATGTTGGTGGTCTTGATGTCACCATGGATTATGGGATATGCCATAGCAGAGTGGAGATAGTGTCGGGCCTGTAGGCATCAAGCAGCTCTAACACAGATTTCAAGCTGCTGTGTTGAGTTTTTGAACAATTTATCCGGAGAAAGTATGAAGCTCAGTCAAGAACTTGAGCAACAGCGTAATAAATTCGGATAAAGAATGAAGGAAGATTGAGCTTCAAAAGGCTCGATATTTACAGGATAAATAAACAGAATTTTTCTTGGTAAAAGAAAGCAAAAATTGAGAGAGTATTTTTTTTGAATGATTTCAATTGAAATTCATTAATTAAAGAAGATGGCATACTGCCACTACATATACCAGTCATAAGCTGGTCAGCTTTAACATATTTATTATTTTTAGACTTACTTGCACCGCTTGCACATTGCAACATGCAAATCAACTTCAGTAGCTGCATGTACTTCATCCGGAAATACTACAGCAGCTTCATCTTCATACTTTATCCACATAACTTGGACTGTATGTACTTTGTGTGCTGTAAGTGCGGCTTAATCTGCTTCTTCATACTTTATCCGCATAACTTATGTTGCATGCTCTGCCCTTGGTTGCTTTATCTGTTGCATACATGCCAACTTCAACACGCTGGTTCCATGAAAGAGTAGATTACTGCCTTTGATCAGCAAAATGAAGACACTCAAAAGAGGGTGGCGTTAGGCATGGATTCATATACGAGGATGACCTCATGTTCTTCCTTGCAATAACCAATCAACTGAACGAGATTTTGATGGCGAACATGATGATGTATTCTTATCTCTACATTAAATATATACAACTCTTGTTTTGGTATTGCCTGAATCAATCGGTTGATGGTGACTGCAATACTTCCATGATCAATGTAACAATTATAAACTAGACCAAATGCACCCCTGTCAATAAGATTTTCCTTATTAAAGTTATCAATTTCCAATGGAAAAAGAACGATAGGGCAACGAACTTCTAGTATTCTCCTTCTTTGTCCATTCTAAGTTTCTCCTACGCAGGAAAGCAACCAAGTAAACGCCAAGGGATATTGCAAGGACAAGAATAAGGAAGCTGCCAATGATGATAAGTATTGCTTCGGTTGAAGTTCTCGATGAACTTGAACTGAAAGATGGCTCATCACCATCAACGCTAGATTCATTCTTGAGTGAAGGATTGAGTCCAGCAAGGTTTCCATCAATATTGCTCACTTTGAAAATCTCCGCTCCATTTAAGATGGCATCATGGTATTGAGGCTTTCTTTGGAGGTTTGGGTGTAACTTCAGCCATAGGTCATGCTTCATAATTAGATTAGGAATCAAAATGGTAAAGTCCCGATATAAAGGAATATCATTGCCATATGTCAATGCAATGATGTCGATTCCTCTTTCGATAACTTGATTGTTGATGAATATATCGAATGCCCTTTGGTTTGTCTTTGCTATGTTCCTTGAAATGTCACAGAGATGAAGCCTGATAAGATACGAGAAACTAGGGTCAAGAGGGAAAGTCCAACTTAAATTGTAGTTAATGTTGATCTCAGGAACCGAACCTATTGAACGGGCTGTTTCATATACTCCTTGAGGTGCAATGTATGCTGGTACTTCTTTGGGGTATGTGATAGAAGCATCAAATTTATAATTCTCCACTCCAAAAGCTTCTCCAAAGATGTAACTTGAATCCATTGCCCTACTGCGGGACATCCCGGTGTCTTCATTGGGAGGTATTCTTTGGCCACCTACATTAACTCTATGCATTGTCTTCATTGCAGATACATTGTTGCCTTGATAATAGAGACTAAGTGGCATCGAAACAATTTCAATCCCGTTCACAAAAGCATAACCACCGGAAGCATTTGTAGTAGGGCTAAATGTTAAGTCTAGTGTATGATTTTCTACGTGAACGATGAACTCTTTGAAAAAGTATGCTGATTTGATGTGCTTGCCATTGAGGTAGGCATTAAAGTTTCTTAAGAGAGTATAGTTTCCAGCAGTGACTGTGAGAAAAGACTTTGAGGCATGGACGTTCATGTAAGAATCGGGATAGAAGTGAAAAATGAATTTCGAACCTGGGGTCACATTGAAGGTGTAAATAAACATGGAGTGGAAGAGTCTAGCAATCATGTAAGGAACGTCAGGCACTGAGGTCTCTTCTGAAGAGGCTCTAGACATGGCGAAGCTACTTTCGGAGTTAGATGCCCCAAAATGTGAGCTGTCGTTGGTCCAATTCCAGCCATCGTAAGATAAAGCTCGCAAGGCCGAAGAACCACAGTCGAGAAGAATGGTTTCTAATGGAAAGTAAGCCGATTCATCTGCTGATCTAGTTTTTGGTAGTGAAGGATATGAAAATACAGATAGATAAACATGTACATGCATTTCAAGTGAATAATGATCATTCTATCTGATTTTAGTTTCTCCCAATGCATGCAAAGTTACTCATTCCTATAATATATATAATGTCAGCTATCTTTTCTGGTTAAATTAAGTCTTCATGCAACTATGATGGTCACTTCCAAGTATTTGCAATGAAGTTTATGTGAAAGGGAATTAAATGTTCATATTAAGCCAAAGTCCATGTCGTTCTAGCTGCTCAGCACCATAGGAACTAATAGAAGACCTTGCATTGCAAGGAATTCAACGCTGCCTTGCCTACAAACAAAGGATTTACATCTGCTAAGCACCAGCTCATAGTTGTGATTATGGCCTAAAAACAATACCAGATAATACTGGCAAAATGACTTTTTGCAATGAACATGACTTTGGCTGGTCATTATGAATGGGTCTAGTTTCTCCAGATTTTGATTTTTAAAACTGCTATAATGTTCATGGATACCAGCCAGATGACAAATAATGACAATTAAGCTAAGGTACATGAACGTTTGTATCCTTTTGTAACTTTACTTTCTTTAGTCAGCTGTTCTTTTCTGGCAGACCATTTCCCATTTATTTATTCTACAAAATCATGATGAGATTTTAGTGAATTTGCTAGTTGTATTTATCAAAAAGCACACAGAAAAATAATAAAGTAAAAATGGCAAAATGACTTAGAAGCCTGCTCCAGAGTTCTGGCCTTTATCTTACGCTACAATTTATTCTAGGTAATCGAGTCGCACTTTGAAAGGCTCTTGCTCGTTTTTTTGGGAATAATGTATTCTCTGAAGTGCGTTAAAACTAAGCGTATAGAATGATAGTAAAGTAATAGAAAAAAAATAAAGTGTATAGATTTTAGTTGGAAATTTTTTGCTAAAAATTATGGGTACTAATATTGAAAATTGGATAATATAAGAACAGTTTCACATTATATCTATTTAAATATTAAAAAATTTATTCTAATTAATGTCAAATAAAAAAGTATAATTTTATACGGGTTCTACTTATGCAGCATGGTCCGTATACAAATTTGACGATAAAAATGTTCTAAATTAATTTATTAATTAAATATTTTTAAAATTTGATGATAAAAAGTTTCAAATTAATTTAAAAACTAGAATCAAAATCTATAAATAGGGAAAAATTTGTAACTCAAAAGCAACATCAGTCAAAGAAAAAAAAACTTAGTTTTTTAAAGATTTTGTTTTGTTTTACAAAAATTTATGCAATTATTTTCTAAAATTACCTTTAAATTTCTATTCAACCATTGATTTTCTTTACTAAAACCATAGGAACTTACGAGTAAACAACATTTTTTCTTTTTCAGAGTTGTAATTAATTTTCTTTTGTTTGTTTTATAAAAATATACACTTCTGCATTTTTTCAAAAATACTCTTTAACAGTTTTTTAGATTTCTAAAGTAAAAGAAACATTTTTATTTCCGTAATTACATGTTTACTGCAATATATATATAAAATTATCTAAAGATTTTAAATATTTAATAATAATTTCTAATGGTAAAGCTTTCGTATATGAGACTATGCTTTCATTATTTTGGTGTTTTCATAGGGATTTATAAGCCTCACTCTCTATATAAGCAAAAAGTTTCAGACTGTCAAACAATTTGAAAAAGAAAATGTAAATATGGCATTTATGGATTTTGATATTTTGAAATTTTGAAAATATTCTTTCTGAAACATATAAAAAGCTGTATTTCGTTATTACATGATGAAAATGTTAAATGATACTCATTAGAAAAGTTTTTTTTCTTTCATTTACAGTTTATTTAACGTTTTTAAACATGTCAAATTATCAATTTTTTAAAATTTTTAACAAGATTTCCCATAAATCTAATATTTTGCTTTCATCGGGTTTTAATACCCACAAAATAGAATATTTCAAAATTTCAAAATTTTCAGATTAAAACTCGAAAAAATCTTACGCATGTATACATTTTGATTATAAAAGAAAAATGGTAATTTTTTTCATTGAGTTTAAAAACCTTCAGAGCTAAAGAAGCCGAAACTTTTAGGCTTGAAAGTGAAAAAGTAAAAACATAATAATAACAATAATAATAATAGGATTTCATTTGTTTCAATTTTCAAAACCATCAAATGAAAACCATTTTTTCATTCTTTCTATGATTTGGAAAAAATAATATAGATAGATGACAATAATAGGATAATCTCCTGAATTTTATTGATACACCTCAAGATAATATTTCATAACAATATTTTATAATATCCTATTAAGAATTAAATTGTTAAAAGATAATATCCCATAATAATATCCTAACACCCCCCAAGTGATTCTATGCAATATGCAGCGCAAATTGACTATCGCAAAATAAAGGAATTGCTTTTGGATGATGAACACCTAGCTCAATAGCAAGGCCTTTAGCCACTTAAACTCACAAGTGACACAACCATAGACCTATACTAGCCTCAGCAAAAGAACGGGAAACAGTATGTTGTTTCTTAGTTTTCCAGGAAATAGGAGCCAGTAGCCCAATCCGAATCATACCACCATTTCAAGGACAAATCACTATCAAATCTCAAAAGAATCCCTTGGCCAGGATGGCCTTTCAAGTACCAGACAACATGTAGAGCTACGTCCTAATGCTCCTGCTTCGACTTATGCATAAACTGGGATAATACATGAGTCGAGTATGTCAAAGTAGGTTTGTCCATTGTCAAAAAAATCAAAAGACCCATTAACTGTCTGTACGGCTCAAGATCAGACAAAATTGTCCCTATAGCATATGCTAATTTATGATTTTGCTCTATTGGCGATCCCGTGGGCTTTGCTCTCAAAAGAACTATCTCCAGAATAATATCAAGTGCATATTTCCTTTGACAAAGAAATAACCCCAAAAAGCTACAAGCTATCTCTTCCCCAAAAAATATTTTAAAACACTAAGATCCTTCATATGAAAGCAAGAACTGAGATACCCCTTAAAAGTTTTCAAAGCAGTGGAATCATTCCCAGAAATAAGCAAATCATCAAAATAAACCAGCACATTAATGTGTACCAATCTCATAGTGTATGTAAAGAGAGAATAATCAGAATACGAATTAAGAAATCCATACCCGTCCAGTTCAGTAAAAAGCTTCGCGAACCAACACCGAAGAGCCTATTTCAACCCATACAAAAAGTTGCACAAACAACAAACCATTCCAGGCTTATCAGGAGCAAAACCTGGAGGAAGCTTCATGTAAACCTCTTCATCAAGATCACCATGTAAGAAGGGATTATTGTCAGCTCGATAAATCAAATTGAAATTGCCAAGAGGGGTGAAATTGTGAAAACTAGAAAGAAGATTGAAAGATGGACAGGATAATTTAGAGTGGTTCAGCTTCAATTGTCTGCTCCACTACCTTAGCTTTCCAAAACTAAGAATTTTCCAAAATTCACTAATTTGATAACCTTTGAGGATAAGGTTTAACCTTACAACCCCCTTAAGATTTCTACCCCAAATCTTAAAACACAAACCCTCTCAAGGAAATCAAATAAGCAAACAAAGAAATAATCCTTACAAGATCAAAGTGTTTGCAAATTAAGCTCAAACACAATGAATACACTTGAGAAAAAAAATAGAAGTAAAGCTCATAAGTGTGTGTAAGAAATAGGGAAAATAGTAAGCTCAAAGGTTGTTTGATTGATGATTTTTGCTTGAAAGTGCTTTCTTGTTGTTGTAGGAACTTTAGAAGTTGATATTTATACCCCCTAATTGATTTTTAACCGTTGAGGTTGTTGGTGTCATGGATAGAGCCGTTATGGATGTAAAAACCAAAGCATTTAATTCACTTGCAACACCGAGTATCGGTACCATATAAAAAGGTATCGATAATTTTTGCAATAAATGCTAAATTCAATCACCGTTGGAGTTTTCCTATCGATACCAAAATAATTTTATTGATACATTATGAAAAGGTATCGGTATCGTATCGATACTTTGTTGGTTTTTTGAGAAATAAAATGCTATTTTGGTATCACTTCTAAGAGGGGGTATCGATAATTCGGAAAATATTGATACTTGACCAAAAGGTATCGGTACTTAGTAGGGTTTGTGAAAAACAGACTACCATTTTGGTATCGTTTTGAAGAGGGGGTATTGGTAATTCAAAACATATCGATACTTGGCCAAAAAGGTATCGATACTTTTTGGCCAGTAGCAATTTTGCTTTGTTTGAAAATTATTTGATTTGTTAGAAGTCTTTTTACTAAGTGAAAATCATTTTGACTTGATTTTAAAGTTGTTTAAAAGATTTTCTAATAGTTCAAAGTAGATAATCAAAACTTTATCTCTTATACTTCAATTTTAAACAAACCATTTTATCAATTTTATACAATTTTAACCTTTATTCAAAAATACTTCAATTTGTTATATCAAAACATTTTATCAAATAAAGCTTGGTTTAACAATCTCCCCCTTTTTGATATAACAAAATATTTGGTAAATTTATTTTGAATAATTTGCTCCCCCTTAATAAAAGTCATTTTGAATATAAGGAAAAAATAAAATTTGACATACAATTTGGCATTCATTTTTACTTTAAGAAAAATTGGTCAAAAAATTTGCATATTTGCATAGTTAGCATAAACGAATAATCAATCAATTTAACTTTACTTCTCCCCCCTTTTTTGTTATATCAAATGGCAAACAAAGCTTAAGGAGAAAAGAGGTTAGTTTATCATAATAGATATATAAAAGTAAATGGGCAAGGAATTAAAACAATAATGTATCTCACAATACCAATAAATCATTAAAGTGCAAGAAAACATAGACATAAGAATAAATAAAGAAATCTAGGTGTAAATGTTATGAGTATGAAATGAATCACTTAAATCTACTCTAATCAGCACTAGGAGAAAAATAAGTAGTTAAAGGGAAGCGAGCTAGGAGAGACACCATTTGTGTCACCAACATCGATAGTCGAGAGTTAACATCATCTCTCAATCCCAAAACATAATTGCTCAAGAAGTGTATAGCATCGAGGATAGCACTATAAATATTGGATAAAGGTTGAGCAGCATGAGAGGATTCAGCTGGTGGAGGAGCATACTCTGGTGAAGGGACGTGTTCAAAAGCACCTTCATCATCGTTGTGACAACCCGAATTAGGGCCTAATCGGAATAGTGATTTCGTGACCACAAATCCGAGATAGAAATAATTGTTTTATAATTATTTTGGGGTTTATGATATGATTTCATGATTTCGTGAAAATTTTGTGATGAAATTCTATGCATTGAGCGCTTAAGTTGAGATTAGGGACTAAACCGAATAAATTGTAAAACTCGTGTTTTAGAAGTTTTTAGTATGAAATTGCTTTGGGATATTAACTAGGAGGTCTTAAATAGAAATTTGACCCATTCCTAAGTTATGGACAAAAGTTGGACATGGAGGGAATTTTTGGAAAGTTTAGTAGTAAGGGCATTTTGGTCATTTGTATATTAAATGAAATAAAATGGGAAAAATAACACAAAATTGGTTATCATCTTGACTAGTTGCTGCCGAAATTTGGTCTCCTCCATAGCTAGGGTTTCTTCAACTTTCAAGCTTCATAGTAAGTGATTTCAAGCCCCGTTTTTAATGTTCTTCACATTTTTGAAATCCTCGTAGCTCGGTTTACCTATTTCTACCATTATTTCGAGTTAGGGTTTATGTTTAAAAATTTACCCATGAATGATAGGCATGTATTGTGTTGCTTTATGGTAGAATATGAATGTTTTAAGTTAGGATAACGATCTTTTCTAAGCGATTTTTAACGAAAACGAGCAAAACGACATAATCGATAAAAATACCTATTGTTCATAACTATGTGTTAGAGTGAGAATTTGATGTTGCCATAGAAGAGAAAAATGATCAGTAGGTCATTAAACATAAGAATAAGGTCTGAAATTAAATTTCTGAGCCTTGGGGCAAAATTGTAATTTTGTAAAAGTTAGGGGCAAAATGTAATTTTGTATAATGTGATTTTTGATTAAAATAAATAGTTCGAGTGTTAAATGAGCTAAATATGTTGTTATAGATCAAGAAAGGCGTGGAATCGACCTCGAACGGGGGAAGGAGAAAGTTTTGGACTAAATTGCAAAATTCCCATATTTTGCACCGAGGTAAGTTTGTATGTAAATAATACATTAATTTCATTTACATTCTTATATTTCAGCCTATTATATATATACTAGCTGATGTTGAAGTATAAATCGACTATTGGAAGAATGGAAGTAAGTAATAGAGAGAGAGATCCCGGTTGAACATTCGGAAAGATCGAATAAAATAGAGGGAGCATAGCTAGGTCACATGTATGGTGATGACTGCACCTCATGTGTACAAGAAAGCTACGAGATACTATGTAGTAGCTAGGTCACATGTGTGATACGGGATGTATCCCATGTAGACAAGAGAGCTACGTGAGAGATAAATGTAGTTAGGTCGCATGCGTGATTCCAAGTGAAGGACACCATGTAGACAAGAGAGCTACAAGACAAATCGGCTAGGTCGCATGAGTGGTACTAAGTGTTCACTATGTGTACAAGAGAGCCGAATTAAATGAAATATGATGGTGGGGCTGTGTGCTGAAACCATCAAGTATCGAGGATTAATCCGAATTGTTCAACGGGATGGCTTTGTGGTGACATTGTAGTCATGGGCCTATACTTGTGATGTATGAAATGTGGTGAAAATGATTTGTGATATATATATAAGTTAAAATGAGGTTAGTACAAAGAATGTGTGAAAGAGTAAAATTAGCATTAAAACTATTTTGGACAGTAACAGTGACATGAATTCTAAAAATCACCAAAAATAGAAGGAATTTAATTAGAGGTTGAATGAGATGTGAACTTAAATCTTAATGAGTCTATTTTCATATAAAAGAAACAAAGAAAGCAAAGAAATTCTATATTTTGTGATATTTACAATTGTGTGTGACTTGCTCAGGATGACTATGTGATCCCCTATTCTAAATTTGAAAAATCATTAAAAATTGTACAAAACAAATTAAGAAATATAGTTTATATGCCTAAATTTTTTATTGAGTATAGTTTTAAATGAAATAGGTTTCATGGTGATTTGAATTGTGTACTTAGAGAAATCCAATTTGTAGTGAACAGAGGTCAGATCAGTTGAGCTGTGTAACAGGGGAAACTTTAACTAATAAACTGTACTAATTGGCTGAACCAAAAATTCTATAAAAATATTAGTAAGAAGTTTTATAATTCTAGATTTCGGGAAATTTTACAGATTTGAATTTCAATTTTTGTAACTCAAGTTATGATTTATTTAGTGATCATGACGCAGGAGGGACAGCTTGATCAAATCGGAGTAAATAGTAAAAATAAATATGATATAATTGAGTTATGTTGTAAACATATTAGATTCCTTATTTGTTATTTATATACTTACTTACTAAGCTATAAGCTTACTTTATTTTCTCTCCTTTGTCTTATAGTGTCATCCAGCTAGCACAGGAGTTAGAGATCGTTGAAGATCCGCCCGCACTATCAATACTCTTGGTATTCGAACTCAACATTTTGAAATATGGCATGTATAGCAGACTTTGTTATTTTTTTACGTGTCATAATTATCTAGGTTTAAAATACTAATTATAGTATCAAACTAATCATTTTGTACGAAGCCTTTGAAATTGGTTTGTATTGTTAATGGCATATGTTATAATGATTCATGATCAAATTGCATGCCATATTTTTGTTGGGTTTTATTTAATAGTATATACTATAATTTGTTAATACCTCGTACCCTGTTCCGACGACGGATACGGGTAAGGGGTGTTACATTTAATGGTATCAGAGCTATGGTTTAGTCGGTTCTCGGACTAATAAAGTGTGTGTAAAATTCTAGCTATACATCCATAAAAATATTGTGATAGTGTGGTGACTCCTGATTATTCTAAGCTGTGTCTTGTTTTAATATAGTAATGGATCCTGAAGGAACTGCGGCTGATGATGCTTCTAGTAATGCGCCGACTCCCCCACAAGGGACCGCGCCTGTGGAAAGTAGACCTGAGACATTGAGACAGGGAGATGAGTCTCGAGATGCCTTTCTCCAAATGATGAACAATTGGTATATGAGTTTATTCGAGCAAATCCAAATGCTCAACCTCCTCCACCCCCTCCCATACCTCGGACGATTCCTGTAGTTGCTCAAGGCATAGATTTGGTAAGAACGAACAAGCCTCCGGTTGACAAGATTTGAAAACAAGAGGCTGAAGAGTTTAGAGCAAAGATCGATGATGATCCTGAGAAAGAGGAGTTCTGGCTTGAAAATTCTACCCGTGTATTTGATGAGCTCTTATGTACACCCGAGGAGTACTTAAAATGTGATGTATCACTTTTGAGAGATTCGGCCTACCATTGGTGGAAGACTTTGGTAGCAGTGGTGCCAAAAGAAAGAGTTACTTGGGATTTCTTCCAGGAAGAATTCAGAAAGAAATACATAAGCCAACGATTTATTGATCAAAAACGGAAGGAGTTCCTTGAATTGAAGTAGGGCAAGATGTCTGTAGCAGAGTATGAACGTGAATTTGTAAGACTCAGCAAGTATGCCCAGGAATGTGTGTCCACCGAGGCCATTATGTGCAGAAGGTTTGAGGATGGGCTAAATGAGGACATTAAAGTGCTTGTGGGAATTTTGGAGTTGAAAGAATTTGTAGTATTGGTTGACCGAGCTCTTAAAGCCGAAGAATTGAACAAAGAAAGAAGAAAAGCTGCTATTAAGGCTCGAGATGCCAGAAAAAGGCCGATGAGCAAGTCATTTCAATCTCAATCAAAGAGGTCCAAAGAGACGAACCCTTGAATGACAGTTTCAACTGGGGATTCACACAGAGATCGTGGTAGAGCATATTCGGGGTCTAAAGCTCAAGCTACTTCAGTGGTAAGTGTGGGTAATGTGCGACCTAGAAAGCTCGAGTGTCAGCAATATGGCAGGCAACATTATGGTGAGTGTTGAGGAAACGAGCGAGCTTGTTTCAGGTGCGGTTCTCGCGAGCATTTTATTAGAGACTGTCCGAAGAAAGTTAAAGAAGAAAGATTTCAGAGTGCTAGACAGAATACCACCGCTAGCAGAGGTAGACCACCGAGAAATACTGGAGGTGGGACTAGCGGTAAAACTGCGATGAAAGATTCAGCAGCGAGATCAAAAGCTAAAGCGCCTGCTAGAGCTTATGCTATACGTGCCCGAGAAGATGCATCATCTCCCGATGTCATTAGTATTACATTTTCTCTCTATGATACTATTTTTATTGTATTGATTGATCCCGGGTCCACTCATTCCTATATTTGCATGAATTTAGTATCTAATAAAAAGTTGCCTATTGAGTTTACTGAGTTTACGATTAAAGTGTCGAACCCCTTAGGCCAATATGTGCTAGTTGACAAAGTTTGCAAGAATTGTCCATTAATGATTCAAGGTCACTATTTTCCGGCTAATCTAATGCTGTTACCATTTGATGAGTTTGACGTTATTTTGGAAATGGACTGGTTGACATTGTATGATGCCAAGGTAGATTGTAAACAAAAAACACTAGAGTTGAAATGTGAAAACGGAGAAATTCTGTGGGTTGAAACAAATGAATCAAATAAATTGCCTATGGTGATTTCGCACATGTCTGCACAAAAATACATGAGGAAAGGGTGTGAAGCTTATCCGCTTATGTAATGAATCTTGAGTTGCCTCAATCAAGTTTGAATCGATCTGATAGTCTGTGAGTTTCCAGATGTATTTCCAGAGGAATTGCCTGGGTTGCCTCCGAACAGAGAGATAGAGTTTTCCATTGATTTGTTGCCGGGTACTACACCGATCTCGATTGCTCCATATAGAATGGCTCCGACTGAATTAAAAGAATTGAAGGCCCAGTTGTAAGAGTTAACAGATAAAGGATTTGTGAGACTGAGTTTCTCTCCCTAGGGTGCTCCTGTATTGTTCGTAAAGAAGAAGGATGGTTCAATGAGACTTTGCATTGATTACCGTCAGCTTAATAAGGTGACTATAAAGAACAATTACCCATTTCCGAGGATTGATGATTTATTCGATCAGTTAAAGGGGGCCACAGTGTTTTCAAAGATCGATTTGAGGTCTGGTTACTACCAGTTGAGAGTTAAGGAGTCGGATGTACCGAAAATCGCCTTTAGGACAAGGTATGGACATTATGAGTTTCTTGTGATGCCTTTCGGCTTAACAAATGCTCCAGCTATATTTATGGACTTGATGAACCGGATCTTTCGGCCATATTTGGATAAGTTTGTAGTAGTGTTTATAGATGACATTCTAATTTATTCTCGGGATGAGTCTGAACATGCCGAACACTTGAGAACCGTATTGCAGATCTTGAGAGAAAAGAAACTGTTTGCTAAGTTTAGTAAAAGTGAGTTTTGGCTTCGTGAAGTTAGATTTTTGGGACATATAGTCTCAGGTGATGGTATTCGGGTGGATCCAAGCAAGATTTTCGCGATCGTTGATTGGAAACAGCCAAAGAATGTATCCGAGGTTAGAAGCTTTTTAGGCTTGGCCGGGTATTATAGACGTTTTGTTGAGGGATTTTCGATGATTGCCTCTCCTATGACTAAGTTGTTGCAAAAGAATGTTAAGTTTGAATGGGTGATAAATGTCACAGAGTTTTGAAAAGTTGAAAGCACGATTGGTGAAGCACCAATTTTAGTACAAATTTGAGCCGGAAAGGAGTTCGTAATTTATAGTGATGCATCATTGATGTGCCTTGGATGTGTGTTGATGCAAGAGGGTAAAGTGGTAGCTTATGCTTGAGACGTTAAAACCGCATGAGAAGAACTATCCTACACATGATTTGGAATTGGCCGCTATTGTCTTTTCCTTGAAGATTTGGCGACATTATTTGTATGGTGAAAAATGCCGAATTTTTACAGATCACAAAAGTTTGAAGTATTTGATGAATCAAAAGGATTTAAATCTGCGACAGTGAAGATGGCTTGAATTATTAAAGGATTATGAGCTAGTGATTGATTATCATCCGGGAAAAGCAAATGTAGTTACTGATGCCTTGAGCAGGAAATTTCTTTTTACTTTGAGAGCCATGAATACGGGTTAGCATTGTCTGATGATGGGTCAATCTTAGCAGAGATGAGGGCTAAAACGTTATTTCTCCAGCTGATTTGTGATGCTCAAAAGAACGATAGTGAGTTGCGAACCAAGAGAACTCAATGCGAATCAGGTTACGACTCAGATTTTCGAGTTGGACTAGACGACTGTTTGATGTTTTGAGACAGGATATGTGTACCAAAAAATGATGAATTGATTCAGAAAATATTACATGAGGCGCCAATGGTCGCATTTATCGATTCACCCCGGTAGCACAAAAATGTATAATGATTTAAAGAAGTTGTATTGGTGGCCAGGTATGAAAAGGGACATTTCTGAATTTGTAACCAAGTGTTTGATTTGTCAACAAGTAAAAGCTAAACATCAAGTGCTTTCAGGACTACTTCAACTGGTAATGGTGCCTGAGTGGAAATGGGACAAGATTACCATGGATTTTGTAACCGGTTTGCCTTTGATTCCTAAAAAGAAGGATGCTGTCTGGGTAGTGGTTGATAGATTAACAAAGTCGGCCCACTTTATACCAGTACGTACCGATTACTCACTTGATAAATTAGCTGAATTATATATTGCTGAAATTGTGAGGTTGCACGGAGTACCTATGTCTATAATATCAGATAGAGATCCGAGATTTACCTCGAGATTTTGGAAAAAGTTACAAGAAGCTTTGGGTACAAAATTGAACTTTAGTACCACATTTCATCCACAAATAGATGGTCAGTCGGAAAGAGTAATCCAGGTACTCGAGGATATGCTTAGATGCTGTGTCTTAGAATTTAGAGGTAGTTGGGAGAAATATCTATCTTTGATTGAATTTGCCTACAATAACAGTTATCAGTCAAGTATACAAATGGCACCGTACGAAGCCTTGTATGGTCGCAAGTGTCGGACTCCTTTATATTGGATCGAACTTAGTGAGAAACAGATTCACGGAGTTGATCAAGTTAAAGAAACCGAAGAGAAAATAAAAGTAATTTTGGATTGCTTGAAAGCTGCTTCAGATCGACAAAAGTCATATGCAGATTTAAAAAGAAAAGAGATTGAATTTTAGGTGGGTGATAAAGTGTTCTTGAAGGTGTCACAATGGAAAATGATTCTGAGATTTAGCCGAAAAGGCAATTTGAGTCCGTGTTTTATTGGGCCGTACGAGATTACTGAGAGGATTGGACCAGTAGCATATCGGTTGGCCTTACCGGCAGAGTTAGAAAGAATTCATAACGTGTTTCATGTATCAATGTTGCAACGTTATCGTTCTGATCCTTCACATGTGATTTCTCCAACAGAAATTGAGATTCGACTGGATATGACCTATGAGGAGGAACCAATAAAGATTTTGGCTCGGGAAATTAAATAGTTAAGAAATAAAAGTATAGCCTTAGTGAAAGTATTGTGGCACAGACATGGGATAAAAGAGGCTATGTGGGAACCTGAGGAAGCTATGAGGAAACAGTACCCGAACCTATTTACCGGTAAGATTTTCACGGACAAAAATCTCTAAAGGGGGGGAGAATTGTGACAACCCGAATTAGGGCCTAATCAGAATAGTGATTTTGTGACCACAAATCCGAGATAGAAATAATTGTTTTATAATTATTTTGGGGTTTATGATATGATTTCATGATTTCGTGAAGATTTCGTGATGAAATTCTATGCATTGAGCGCTTAAGTTGAGATTAGGGACTAAACCGAATAAATTGTAAAACTCGTGTTTTAGAAGTTTTTAGTATGAAATTGCTTTGGGATATTAACTAGGAGGTCTTAAATAGCAATTTGACCCATTCCTAAGTTATGGACAAAAGTTGGACATGGAGGGAATTTGTATATTAAATGAAATAAAATGGGAAAAATAACACAAAATTGGTCATCATCTTGACTAGTTGCTGCCGAAATTTGCTCTCCTCCATAGCTAGGGTTTCTTCAACTTTCAAGCTTCATCGTAAGTGATTTCAAGCCCCGTTTTTAATGTTCTTCACATTTTTGAAATCCTCGTAGCTCGGTTTACCTATTTCTACCATTATTTCGAGTTAGGGTTTATGTTTAAAACTTTACCCATGAATGATAGGCATGTATTGTGTTGTTTGATGGTAGAATATGAATGTTTGAAGTTAGGAGAACGATCTTTTCTAAGCGATTTTTAATGAAAACGAGCAAAACGACATAATCGATAAAAATACCTATTGTTCATAACTATGTGTTAGAGTGAGAATTTGATGTTGCCATAGAAGAGAAAAAATGATCAGTAGGTCATTAAACATAAGAATAAGGGCTGAAATTAAAAAATTTCCAAACCTTGGGAAAAAATTGAAATTTTGTAAAAGCTAGGGGGCAAAAATGTAATTTTTGTATACTGGGATTTTTGGATTAAAATAAATAGTTCGAGTGTTAAATGAGCTAAATATGTTGTTATAGATTAAGAAAGGCGTGGAATAGACCTCGAACGGGGGAAGGAGAAAGTTTTGGACTAAATTGCAAAATTCCCATATTTTGCACCGAGGTAAGTTTGTATGTAAATAATACATTAATTTCATTTACATTCTTATATTTCAGCCTATTATATATATACTAGCTGATGTTGAAGTATAAATCGACTATTGGAAGAATGGAAGTAAGTAATAGAGAGAGATCCGGTTGAACATTGGAAAGATCGAATAAAATAGAGGAGCATAGCTAGGTCACATGTATGGTCTTGTTGCACCTCATGTGTACAAGAAAGCTACGAGATACTATGTAGTAGCTAGGTCACATGTGTGATACGGGATGTATCCCATGTAGACAAGAGAGCTACGTGAGAGATAAATGTAGTTAGGTGCATGCGTGATTCCAAGTGAAGGACACCATGTAGACAAGAGAGCTACGAGACAAATCGGCTAGGTCGCATGAGTGGTACTAAGTGTTCACTATGTGTACAAGAGAGCCGAATTAAATGAAATATGATGGTAATGTGTCTTTGAAACCATCAAGTATCGAGGATTAATCCAATTGTTCAACGGGATGGCTTTATGGTGACATTATAGTCATGGGCCTATACTTGTGATGTATGAAATGTGGTGAAAATGATTTGTGATATATATATAAGTTAAAATGAGGTTAGTACAAAGAATGTGTGAAAGAGTAAAATTAGCATTAAAACTGTTTTGGACAAGAATAAATGACATGAATTCTAAAATCACCAAAAATAGAAGGAATTTAATTGGAGGTTGAATGAGATGTGAACTTAAATCTTAATGAGTCTATTTTCATATAAAAGAAACAAAGAAAGCAAAGAAGTTCTATATTTTGTGATATTTACAATTGTGTGTGACTTGCTCAGGATGACTATGTGATCCCCTATCTCAAATTTGAAAAAATCATTAAAAATTTTACAAAACAAATTAAGTAATATAGTTTATATTCATAAATTCCTTATTGAGTCTAGTTTTAAATAAAACAGGTTTCATGGTTATTTGAATTGTGCACTGAGAGAAATTCAATTCGTAGTGAATAGAGGTCAGATCAGTTGAGCTGTGTAACAAGGGAAAATTTAACTAATAAACTGTACTAATTGGCTGAACCAAAAATTCTATAAAACAATTATTAAGAATTTTTATGAGTCTAGCTTAAGGGAAATTTTACGGATTTGAATTTCGAGTTTCGTAACTCGAGTTATGATTTATTTAGTGATCATGACGGGGAGGGACAACTTGATCAAATCGAGTAAATAGTAAAATTAAAATACGATATAATTGAGTTATGTTGTAAACATATTAGATTCCTTATTTGTTATTTAGATACTTACTTACTAAGCTATAAGCTTACTTTCTTTTCTCTCCTTTGTCTTATAGTGTCATCCAGCTAGCACAGGAGTTAGAGATCGTTGAAGATCCGCCCGCACTATCAATACTCTTGGTATTCGAACTCAACATTTTGAAATATGGCATGTATAGCAGACTTAGTTATTTTGTTACATGTCATAATTGTCTAGGTTTAAAATACTAATTATAGTATCAAACTAATCATTTTGTACGAAGCCTTTGAAATTGGTTTGTATTGTTAATGGCATATGTTATAATGATTCATGATCAAATTGCACGCCATATTTTTGTTGGGTTTTA
Source organism: Gossypium arboreum (assembly GCF_025698485.1). Taxonomy (NCBI): domain Eukaryota; kingdom Viridiplantae; phylum Streptophyta; class Magnoliopsida; order Malvales; family Malvaceae; genus Gossypium; species Gossypium arboreum. The sequence continues at coordinate 35,399,447 of NC_069082.1, forward strand.
TTTAATAGTATATACTATAATTTGTTAATACCTCGTACCCTGTTCCGGTGACGGATACGGGTAAGGGGTGTTACAATGTCATCTTCATCAGCAGCCAGATTACCTTCCTTGATCCACTCACTTAAGTTGGCATCATAGTGATAATCGGCATGGTGAAGTGCCCCATAACTTATAGGTTGATTAGATATAATGGGGGAGTCTCTAAGAGTGTTAATTCCTAACTTTCTAAAGATATATGACAACTACGTTTCATGAGGAAGGGTGATATTTGTATTCATCCCCCTTCCGATAGCCTTAGTAATGTCATTAAACATGGAGAGAGAGGTTGAGACACCTATTAGTTTGGATAGAATTGAGCCACCAATAATCGATGTTTCGAAGATTGGCATGTTTCATAATAGGACGTAAATTCCAAGTTAGGATAAGGTGGAAGATTGGATTGTGTAGAGAAAGTTCTGAAGCTAACCTGGACGGAATGAAAAGAGTCAGATTAAAAACACCTTTTTCATTGGAGTTGTGACATCCCTAAATTGACCCTAGTCGGAATGTGGTTTCGGTACCACAAAATCGAGGCATAAAAATAATTTAAAATTTATTTTGATGCCTATAATATGTGTGTGCACATGTGTGAATTTTGAATTCTTTGATTTAGTTAATTTGATTGTGAATTGAAAGAAAAAGGACTCATGTGAAAGGATTTAAAAATATGTAGCTAATTTCAAGAGGTTAATAAAGGAATGAAGCAAAATAAATGGAGTTGCATGTCAAATACTCCATTTATTTTGAATGAGTGGTGGCCATGTCTAGATTATGGGCAAGGGGACATGTTTCCAACATGTTTAGTTAGTGCATTATGTAGAAAGAATTAAGAAATGAAAAAAAAAAAAAAAAAATGAGCATGGATGCCCCCCCCCCATGGTGCCGTAGCTAGAGAGAAAGAAAGAAAAAAAAAAGTTGTCATTCATCCTTTCTTTGAGCAAAGACTAAGAAAGAAAAAAAAACAAAAAAATTATTCATCTTTTCCCCTCCTTCCTTTGGCCGAAATTCCTAAGAGGAAGAAGAGATTTTTGCTTCATTTTCTTTGTTTAGAAGAGATCTAGAAGGAGATTTGGCTAAACTTGCATCAAGATTAAGCTCAAGGAGTTAAAGAAGGAGAATCAAGCAAGGGAAAGACGAAGGTCATCGAGTAGCCGACTTGGAACTATTTTACCCAACACGAGGTAAGTCATTAAGCACGTATTTGATATTGCTTAAATGATTGTAAAATTTATGCAATTGTGTTTAATGGGATGATATATATATATAAATGAAAATATATATGTATGGAGTGATGACAATTGTTGAATGTAAAAGAAATAGTGAAATGTGTAGAAAGTTTGCTTTCGGCACTAAGTGTCTTGGCAATACGTGTGTACGGTGGTGAGATTGGCACTAAGTGTGCGTGCTGGAAATATATGGCACTAAGTGTGCATGCTGGAAATATATGGCACTAAGTGTGCGAGCTCGAAGGGCATGGCACTGTGTGTGCGGGCCTAAATCGCATGGCACTAAGTGTGCGAAATCGAGTATTAAGCACTTGTGTATGCGTACTCTATATATATATAAATATCTCCAATCGAACAATTATATGGAGGTTGTGTCTCCATCGAGTGAGTATGGACAGCGGATCGGGTAAGTACCTTGAGCTCATGACGAATAGGTAATACGTTCATGCTTGGGGTTGAATTTGGTAAGCCTTAAATCTATGTGATGATTGAAATTGTATGGTTGTGCTGGAAAATGAGTTAATGTGTAAAAATGCTTGATTATCTTGTTGTGTAGAATATGAAATGTGGATGTATGAATTGGTGCGAGATTGGACCAAAAGGTCCGAGGTATTATGGTATAGATTCGATATGGACGAGTACCTAGCCTCATTTGTTGTACATGTAGTAGTAACTTTATCGATTGGATTGACGAATGCTTATGACTTACTGAGTTGTAAACTCACTCGGTGTTTTCTTGTCACCCATTTTAGGTCTCTTGGACTCGTATTGTTGCGTGCTCGGAACCGTCGTTGAAGTCATCACACGGCTGAAATCTTGTGGTATTGTTTTTGTTGTTGAAGAACATTTGGCATGTATAGGCTATCATATTTTGTCGAATTGTGGGTTGTAAACTTTAAGCCATGTGAAAATGGCCTATGTGGTCGTCGAGTGGGATGCTAGAACCTATAGCCACGAGTCTTAGAAACTCAAATTTTGTTAAGGTGGCCATAATTTGTGTCATGTATGATGGATGATTAAGGCCAAGGAAAAATTCATGAAATTGGCATAGTCTACTGCAGTAACTGTTGCGGACAGCAGCAGTGAGATGAGATTGAAAATCACTAAAAATAGTATAAGTAGAATTAAATAGTGAGTAAATCATGGAACTGATCCTTGATGAATCTATTTTATATGGACGAAACGAAACGACCATATGAGCAGTATACTGGGAGATATTAAAGTTCTCGTGAGACAGGGCCAGAACGATTTCTGGGTCCCCTGTCGCGACTTTGAAAATTTACCATAAATTATCCAGAAAGAATTAGGAGTCATGCCTTATATGTACAGATTCCATTTTGAGTCTAGTTTCATTAGAAACAAACGGCACCAGTATTAAAGCCCTGTACAGAAAGATATTCAAGTTGTAACGCGCGGAGGTCAGAGCAGTCGATCCCTGTAACATGGGTGACTTTAACTAATAAACTGTACCAATTGGCCCAACCAAAATTCTAAAAATAAATCCATGGATGGGTATATGAGTCTAAATTCAGGAAAATTTACGAAACCAGTTTCCGAGTTTTGGAACTCGAGATATGATTTTAAGGCGACGGTGACGCAGTTTTCCAGCCTGTCCAGAAATGCCAAATTGGTCGGTACTTTAAGAGGATTTGTCTCGTTAACCCTCGTGTCCGACACGGCGTCGGTCACGAGTTAGGTGTTACAATTTTATTGGTATCAGAGCTATGGTTTAGTCGGTTCTAGGACTACCATAGCGCGTGTGAATCTAGCTATACATGCCAAATTGATAGTGCTTAATAATGTGATGACTTGACGGTTGAAATTTTTGTTTTGATTAGCGATGGAACCCGGGTAGAGACCCTTGGCGGATGGCGTTGAAAGTGTAGCGGCTGCTCTGCGCAAGGGACACCGCCTGTTGAGCCTCGATCATCCGCGAATAATCAAAATGAAGGCGAAACAAGCCTTCTTCACTATGATGAATGAGTGGGTCGCGCAATATGCCCGAACCAACCCGGCTGTCCAACCATTCCCGAATTTAAATACTCCACCCCAAGACTCGCAATGCCTCCGATTCTTGATCTGTGAGGTGAGTAAACCACCGTGGACTTGATTAGGAAGCGTGGGGCGAGGAGTTCAAGGCCATAGTTCTTGATGATGCCGAAAAGGCCGAGTTTCGCTCGATAACACCATTAGAGTGTTAGATGAGCGTCATGCACACCGACGAATGTCTTAAGTGTGCTATATCCTTGTTGCGAGACTCGACTTACTATTGGTGGAGGACTTTAATTTCCATAGTCCCAAATGAGCGAGTTACTTGGGATTTCTTCCAATCCAATTTGAAAGAAATACATTAGTCAACGGTTCATCGATCGAAGCGTAAGGAATTCTTGGAACTCAAGCAAGGCCGGATGATCAGATATCGAATCTGAACATGAGTTCGTAAGACTTAGTCGGTATGCTCGGGAGTGTGTGGCTGATGAGGTTGCGATGTGCAAAAGATTTGAAGAAGGATTGAATGAAGAGTTAAAGTTCTTGGTGGGAATTTTGGAGATAAAGGAGTTCGTGACACTAGTCGAACGAGCTCGCAAAGCGGAAGAACTTGGGAGGAGAAGAAGAAGGCTGAATTTGAAGCAAGAGATTACCGTAAAAGATCGTGAGTAAAGCTCCGTTCTCGGCTGTAAAGAGGTTCGTGGAGGACACCATGAAGTCGAGGACGATCAGGAATTTCCATTAGAGCCCCAGACCATTGACGGACTCAGAGCTACTTGAGTAGCTAGTGTGGGCAATAATCGTCAAGAGAGACTGAATGCCCCCAATGTGGAAGACGACACCTAGGTGAATGTTGGGGTAAGTCATTAATAGGGCTGTTATGGATGCGGTTCGAAGGACCACTTCATTAGAGATTGCACGAGCTAGATGAGAGGAATAAGACGCAAGGTGCAAGACCTAGTGGAACGACGGTGGAGGTAGGCCCCGAGAATCTCTGGAGGTAGGGGTGGTAATCGAGAGGAGCCTCTAATCGGCCGTCCGATCCGAGACCCGTGCTCTGCTAGAGCATATGCCATCCGCATACGAGAGGAGGCATCCTCCCCGACGTTATCACTGGTACTTTTACTCTCTTTGATACTATTGTGATTGCATTGATTGACCCGGCTCTACTCACTCATATGTATGTGAAACCTTAGCATCCAAGAAGACTCTACCGTTGAGTCTACCGAGTTCGTAATTCAGTGTCAAACCCTTTGGGTCAATACGTGCTTGTTGATAAAGTGTGCAAGAGATGCCCCTAATAATTCGAGAATCTGTTTTCCTACCGATCGATGCTTCTACCATTTCATGAATTGATGTTATTCTTGGTATGGATTGGTGACCAGTACATGATGCGATGGTGGATCGCAAAAGGAAAACCATTAATTTGAGGAGTGCAAATAATGAGGTAGTCCGAGTCGAGTCTCTTGATTTAAAGGAGTGCGACAATAATATCTTCTATGACCGTCGAAGATATGTGAAAAAGGGTGTGAAACATACCTTGCGTATGTGTTTGGGAGTAAAGAGACGGAAGGAAACTCGAATCGGTACGATGGTTTGTGAGTATTCGATGTTTTTCCGAGGAGTTACCGGATTGCCACGGTTCGAGAAGTGGAAATCGGCATCGAAGTTGTACGGGTACTACGCCGATTTCAATAGCCCGTATCGTATGGCATTAACGGAATTAAAGGAATTGAAGGTTCAATTGCAAGAATTGACGGATAGAGGTTTCGCTCGACCGAGTTTTTCTCCATGGGGCACTTTGTATTGTTTGTGAAGAAGAAGGACGGAACCATGAGGTTGTGCATCGACTATCGTCAACTCAATAAAGTGACGATAAAGAATAAATATCCATTGCCACGAATTGACGATTTGTTTGATCAATTAAAGGGAGCCTCGGTGTTTTCAAAGATAGATTTGAGGTCGGGTACTATCGGTTGAGGGTCCGAGAATCGGACATACCCAAAACCGCTTTTAGAGCGAGGTACGGTCACTACGAATTCTTGGTGATGCCGTTTGGGCTCACTAATGCCCTACGGTGTTTATGGATTTAATGAATAGAATTTTCAGGCCATACTTGGATCGGTTCGTAGTTGTATTTATCGATGACATCTTGGTCTATTCGAGAGATGAAATCGAACATCTTGAACACCGAGGCTAGTGTTGCAAATCTTACGAGATAAGCGATTATACGCAAAGTTCAATAAATGTGAATTTTGGTTGAAAGAGGTTAGCTTTTGGGGCACGTGATGTCCGCGTCGGGTGTCGTGGTGGACCCGAACAAAATTTCGACCATAGTCGATTGGAAACCACCAAGGAATGTTACCGAAGTTAGGAGCTTTTGGGGCTTGCGGTTATTACCGACGATTTGTAAAAGGTTTCTCGACGATAGCCACGCCAATGACGAAGCTACTCCAAAAGGATGTTAAGTTCGAATGGACGGAGAAATGTCAGAAAAGTTTCGATCAACTGAAAGCTTATTTGACTGAAGCCCCAATTCTAGTGCAACCGAATCGTGCAAAGAGTTTGTCATTTATAGTGACGCATCCCTACTTGGGTTGGGTTGCGTATTGATGCAAGAAGGGCGAGTTGTGGCCTATGCGTCGAGACAATTAAAGCCACATGAGAAAAATTATCCGACCCATGATCTCGAATTGGCTGCCATCGTATTCGCCTTAAAGATATGGCGACATTACTTATTTGGTGAGAAGTGCCATGTGTATTCGGATCACAAAAGTCTCAAATATTTGATGACTCAAAGAGACTTAAATCTGCGACAAAGACGATGGCTCGAGTTGTTAAAAGATTATGAACTCGTTATTGATTATCACGGGAAAGGCCAATGTGGTTGCGGATGCCTTAAGTCGGAAATCACTTGTTTGCTTTCTGACGATGAATGTACACTTGTCTATTCTACCCGACAATGTGTTAGTAGCGAATTGAGCGCCAAACCATTGTTGGCTCATCAAATTCGGGAAGCTCGAAAGTTGATGAGGAGTTGCTTGCAAAGCGGGTGAGTGTGTTTCGAGCAAGGAATCGAGTTTCAAATTGATGATGACGATTGTTTAAGGTTTAGAAGTCGTCTGTGTGTTCCAAAGAATTGAACTTATTTCGATAATTCTAAATGAAGCCCATTGCGATCGAATGTCAATCCACCCGGGTAGTACTAAAATGTACAATGACCAAACGCCAATTTTGGTGGCGGTATGAAACGAGACATTTCGAATTTGTTTCAAGGTGTCCGATATGTCAACAAGTGAAAGCGGAACATCAAGTGCCATCGGGATTACTTCACCGATCATGATACCCGAATGGAAATGGGATCGAGTCACAATGGACTTTGTATCCGGACCGCCATTGTCGATGAGTAAGAAGGATGCGATTTGGGTCGTTGTCGATAGACTAACTAAGTCGGCTCACTTTATCCCGTCACGCACGGATTTTTCAATGGACAAATTAGCGGAATTGTACGTTTCTCAGTTGTGAGATTACACGGGTGCCTATTTCTATCGTGTCGGATAGAGACCCAAGATTTACGTCGCGATTTTGGAAGAAATTGCAAGATGCTTTGGGTACCAAGCTGCATTTTAGCACCGCTTTTCATCCCCAAACCGATGGTCAATCCGAACGGATAATTCAAATACTCGAGGATATGTTGAGATGTTGCATCCTTGAGTTTAGTGGTTCATGGGAGCAGTATTTACCTTTGATTGAATTCGCCTACAACAATAGCTTTCAATCAAGTATTAAGATGGCGCCTTACGAGGCTTTATACGATCGTAAATGCCGTACCCCATTATTCTGGACTGAACTTAGTGAAGGTAAATTCTTGAGGTTGATTTGGTTAAGGATGCCGAGCAAAAGTTCGAGTAATTCGTGAAAGTTTGAAAGTCGCCGGATCGCCAAAAGTCGTATGCGGATTTGAAAAGAAAAGATATTGAATATCGGGTTGGAGACAAGGTCTTTCTCAAAGTTTCACCTTGGAAGAAGGTGCTTAGATTTGGTCGTAAGGGCAAATTGAGTCCGAGGTTTATCGGGCCATATGAAGTATCCGAACGAGTTGGGCGATCGCATATCGATTAATTTTGCCCCGAGCTCGAAAGGATTCTAGCGTTTTCATGTCTCGATGCTTGACGATATAGGTCTGATCCATCGCACGTAATTGCTCCATCGAGATTGAGATTCAGCCTAATTTGAGCTATGAAGAGGAACGGTTCGCATTATGAGGCGTGAAGTAAAAGAGTTGCGCAATAGGAAAATCCGTTAGTGAAGGTGTTGTGGCATAAACACGGAATGGAAGAAGCCACTTGGGAACTTGAGGACTCTATGAAAGAGCGATACCGAGCCTATTTACGGTAAGATTTTCGGGACGAAAATTTCTAAGTGGGGGAGAGTTGTGACATCCCTAAATTGACCCTAGTCGGAATGTGGTTTCGGTACCACAAAATCGAGGCATAAAAATAATTTAAAATTTATTTTGATGCCTATAATATGTGTGTGCACATGTGTGAATTTTGAATTCTTTGATTTAGTTAATTTGATTGTGAATTGAAAGAAAAAGGACTCATGTGAAAGGATTTAAAAATATGTAGCTAATTTCAAGAGGTTAATAAAGGAATGAAGCAAAATAAATGGAGTTGCATGTCAAATACTCCATTTATTTTGAATGAGTGTTGACCATGTCTAGATTATGGGCAAGGGACATGTTTCCAACATGTTTAGTTAGTGCATTATGTAGAAAGAATTAAGAAATGAAAAAAAAAAAAAAAAAATGAGCATGGATGCCCCCCATGGTGCCGTAGCTAGAGAGAAAGAAAGAAAAAAAAGTTGTCATTCATCCTTTCTTTGAGCAAAGACTAAGAAAGAAAAAAAACAAAAAATTATTCATCTTTTCCCTCCTTCCTTTGGCGAAATTCCTAAGAGGAAGAAGAGATTTTGCTTCATTTTCTTTGTTTAGAAGAGATCTAGAAGGAGATTTGGCTAAACTTGCATCAAGATTAAGCTCAAGGAGTTAAAGAAGGAGAATCAAGCAAGGGAAAGACGAAGGTCATCGAGTAGCCGACTTGGAACTATTTTACCCAACACGAGGTAAGTCATTAAGCACGTATTTGATATTGCTTAAATGATTGTAAAATTTATGCAATTGTGTTTAATGGGATGATATATATATATAAATGAAAATATATATGTATGGAGTGATGACAATTGTTGAATGTAAAAGAAATAGTGAAATGTGTAGAAAGTTCGCTTTCGGCACTAAGTGTGCGGGCAATACGTGTGTACGGTGACGAGATTGGCACTAAGTGTGCGTGCTGGAAATATATGGCACTAAGTGTGCATGCTGGAAATATATGGCACTAAGTGTGCGAGCTCGAAGGGCATGGCACTGTGTGCGGGCCTAAATCGCATGGCACTAAGTGTGCGAAATCGAGTATTAAGCACTGTGTGTGCGCACTCTATATATATATAAATATCTCCAATCGAACAATTATATGGAGGTTGTGTCTCCATCGAGTGAGTATGGACAGCGGATCGGTAAGTACCTTGAGCTCATGACGAATAGGTAATACGTTCATGCTTGGGGTTGAATTTGGTAAGCCTTAAATCTATGTGATGATTGAAATTGTATGGTTGTGCTGGAAAATGAGTTAATGTGTAAAAATGCTTCGATTATCTTGTTGTGTAGAATATGAAATGTGGATGTATGAATTGGTGCGAGATTGGACCAAAAGGTCCGAGGTATTATGGTATAGATTCGATATGGACGAGTACCTAGCCTCATTTGTTGTACATGTAGTAGTAACTTTATCAGTGGATTGACGAATGCTTATGACTTACTGAGTTGTAAACTCACTCGGTGTTTTCTTGTCACCCATTTTAGGTCTCTTGGACTCGTATTGTTGCGTGCTTTCGGAACCGTCGTTGAAGTCATCACACCGGCTGAAATCTTGTGGTATTGTTTTTTGTTGTTGAAGAACATTTGGCATGTATAGGCTATCATATTTTGTCGAATTGTGGGTTGTAAACTTTAAGCCATGTGAAAATGGCCTATGTGGTCGTCGAGTGGGATGCTAGAACCTATAGCCACGAGTCTTAGAAACTCAAATTTTGTTAAGGTGGCCATAATTTGTGTCATGTATGATGGATGATTAAGGCCAAGGAAAAATTCATGAAATTGGCATAGTCTACTGCAGTAACTGTTGCGGACAGCAGCAGTGAGATGAGATTGAAAAATCACTAAAAATAGTATAAGTAGAATTAAATAGTGAGTAAATTATGGAACTGATCCTTGATGAATCTATTTTTATATGGACGAAACGAAACGACCATATGAGCAGTATACTGGGAGATATTAAAGTTCTCGTGAGACAGGGCCAGAACGATTTCTGGGTCCCCTGTCGCGACTTTGAAAATTTACCATAAATTATCCAGAAAGAATTAGGAGTCATGCCTTATATGTACAGATTCCATTTTGAGTCTAGTTTCATTAGAAACAAACGGCACCAGTATTAAAGCCCTGTACAGAAAGATATTCAAGTTGTAACGCGCGGAGGTCAGAGCAGTCGATCCCTGTAACATGGGTGACTTTAACTAATAAACTGTACCAATTGGCCCAACCAAAATTCTAAAAATAAATCCATGGATGGGTATATGAGTCTAAATTCAGGAAAATTTACGAAACCAGTTTCCGAGTTTTGGAACTCGAGATATGATTTTTAAGGCGACGGTGACGCAGTTTTCCAGCCTGTCCAGAAATGCCAAATTGGTCGGTACTTTAAGAGGATTTGTCTCGTTAACCCCTCGTGTCCGACACCGGCGTCGGTCACGAGTTAGGGGTGTTACAGGAGTTACCTCCGGAAAGCAAGTGTAACAAATCTCCAAACTTGTCAACAGTGATGCAAATAGGAGTGTTCATTAAAAATGAGGAGATTGCAATAATAGAGTCATCAAACTCATCATGTTTGAGTTTGGCATTTGAATAAAAGGCTCAAACAAGATTATAAAACGTCGGTGAGGAAATTTTTAAAAAACCCGTCCAACCCTAAATTTGAAAAATAGATAAATAAATAAAATTTATGGCTTCAAGCATGTCAAAATCTATTTTTTTAGATTTCCAAGCCTTTTTGGAGGAAAAGTTTTCATTAAAATGAGATAGAGAGTTTGAGGATTGAAAACACTTGTTGAAAGACGACTCTAACTCACTAGATAGATTAGATGAGATGCACCGATTCTAGAACGTTTCTTAGAAGCCATTATATCTATTTAAACACTTAGAAACAATAAGACCTAAAAAAAATCATTGGGGAATTTTAACAAACACTTGGTGGGCAAGGGTTTTGGGTAAAAATGTTAAGAAAATTATTAGAATTAGGTAACCTCCTAAAAATTGTTGAAATAGGCAAAATCTCCAAGTAATGTTGAACAATCTTAAGGAAATGATATTTCAAGGTGCTAAAAAGCCAAGATTTGACGAAGAAATCAAGAAATTTGAAGAAATTTTGGATAAAAGTTAAGAGGTTTTTGGTGAATGGAAGAAAAAATGTTTTAGGGCATTAGAAATTTTGTTTTAGAAGCAGCTGCAGGTACCTTTAAACACCCCGTGGTATCGATAATTTCTCACAAGTATCGATACTTTTAAATTGGTATTGATACCAAATTGCATTTCTATTCTCCAAATGTAGTGAAAATTGTAAAACTAAGATTTTTTAGTCTTTAGAGGTTCTAAGGGTCCTAAAATGACTTTAAGATCATTCCTAAATGTTTTATATGCATGGAAATGCATAATATAAGCATGATTCATATGATTCATAACGCAAACTTAGATTTTAAAGAAAAATGACTAAATTAGTAAGAATATGACTAATTTAATATGTTCAAAAACATCACAAGAGTAAGTCATGTTAGATAAATAAGGTCAAAATAGATCAAATATCTACATAAACTTCCCCTATCTTTATGCATACAAGAGCCATTAAATCTTTACTTAACAAGCTTTTTGAAACAAAAAAAATCAAAGAGCATAGCAAGTTTCAACACAAAGTTAAGGCAAGGTGGTTAAACCTAGTTCTCTCCTAAGTGTCCAAAATCTCTCTTTGTCTAATTTTTTTTAAAAATGTCAGCTAATTGGTTCAAGGTGTCTATATACTCTAAAACTATTTCACCCTTTTGGACATGGTCTCTAATGAAATGATGTCTAATTTGAATGTGTTTAGTGAGACAAATAGCATTAGTATTGTCACACTTGATAGAAATGGTATCTATATCAATTACATACTCCTTAAGTTGTTGTTTCATCTATAAAACTTGAGCACAACAACTACTGGCAAAAATATATTCTGTTTCGGTGTTGGACAATGCAAAACTATTTTGTTTCTTTGAAAACCATGATATTATCATGTTGCCTAGGAATTGACAAGTTGTAACGCCCTGAATGATTTAAGTTTGTTTTTGTGATATTTGACACAAATGTGTATCTGTTTCAGTAGCTAAGTGTTCTAGGTGTGTCTGAGAAGTATTGGGTTCAAGTCCTATTTATGGAAAATTTTGTTATTTTTATCCAAGCCTTATCCTTTTTGGGTGGGCTTCTAGAATATTGTTTACAAACTCGTATCAGAATGAGCCTACTTGTTAAAATGGTAAAGTGTTAGCTTGCCCTACTGTCTCGTGTTCGAATCCTTGTGCGAGCGTGGTTGTTAATTTTTGTCTCAGTTGTCTGACAGAGTTTCGGTAGGGCTAAAATTCTAAAATGGTTAGTTTGGGTTAGTGGAGTAGTGGGGAGTTAGAGAGATTTTAGGGATATGATTAAAATAATATTAGTTAATTTTATTTTTATTTTCTTTTCCCAATTTTTTCCTTTCTCCAAATTCATGTTCTTTTTTTCCTATCTTCTATATTGTTTTTTTTTCTTTTTCCTTCTCTCCCTTGCGTTTGGTCAAATGATGGCGTGGTAAGTTCTTCGATTTTGTTTAATCGTTTGGGTGCTTCTAATTGTTTGTTCTATAGTCGAAGTATTTCATAAGTAGTTTTTACCCTTTTCGTTGCGTGGTTGGGATTTTTTGTTGTGGGAATTAGTTTGCAATTTTCATGAATGTTGAGTTTGAATGATTGGATTTGGTTGATTGTGTAGAAGAGGGGTTGGAAACATTCGATTCTTTGGCAATTTAGATTTGAGAAGAGTTGTTCGTCGAAGGTGAGCACTTCGGAGGATTGGGGATTTTTAGTTCTATACATCGTTTCGGTTATTGACGAGTTAAATGAAATTTAGATTCGGGTTGTCTCGTGGGAGTGTTCGAATCAAAAACGTACTAAGTGTGTACCCTAAACGTGAAAATTTGAGGTTTGATGAAAGCTGAAAAAGGGCATTGTTGACGCCATACAGGTGTGTGCCTAGCTGTGTGGTTGGTCGTGTGCGAGACACGACAATGTGAATGTTGTAGGTGTGGCATTGTGCGAGACAAAATCATGTGATGGCGAATGTGTGGGCCACACGGGTGTGTGGGTTTTGGGCCAGGCCGTGTGGGCCATACGGCAAGGCCAATCCGGGCGTGTGGGCCACATAAGGGCAAGTTACAAGGCATATGGGCCAAAAATTCTGAAAATTTCCCTAGGGTCACACGAGTCATTCCGATCGATTATGGGCCTATCGTAGGGTCGATAAGGGCTATCCAAACCCTATTCTATATGATCTGATACTCTAATAATCTGATTTGAGTAGGAAACTGATATGTATGTCTAGCTGTACTGTTAAGCATGTATTTATCTGTATACGAGCATGTTAAGCATGTTTATTCTGTTATTTTTACATCTGTGTTCTGTATCTGTGTTTGGGGTAGGATTTGTATTTATGGAGGAAGTGATCTATACGGTGACCTTTCGCCTGTATTCTAGCAGCTTGATTGTATATTATTCTGTTATATGTCACATCGACACTTCATGGTGTGAAGGAATATGTGGGTGTTTTTGACCCCACATGGTGTGATGGGATGGACAGAGATAGTGTGTGGAGGATGAGGGTAGGATTATGTGCGTCTGATTTATTATCTGTTACTATTGTGGACTTAGGTCCAAATCTGTATCTGACTGTATATAAAATTCTGTGTATGTTGCATGACTATTTCTGTTGGGTTACACACTGAGTTTATGAAAACTCACATCTGTTTGTTTATTCTATTCAGGTAACCCACAGACTTAGGCAGGTCAGTGTGACGGAGGCTCAACGGTGACCACTCGACAGAGAGCTGTTTTTATTTAGTAATTATGGTTTTATTTTAAAATTTGGTTTTTCTTGAGAGTTTGTAATTTTTGGGACTCTTTGGACTATATGGTTTTAACTTTTGGATTTGGGTTTTGTTTTTCTTTCTTTTTCGCAACGTTAACAAAAACACTTTATGCAAACAAATTTTTTAACAAATGGTTTTTGGAAACACGAGCTTTGTTTTGCTTTTAAAAGAAATTCAAACTTCTGTTGTGAAATAAATGGTTAACTTTAAAGAAGATCATATAATGGATTCAATAATGTATATGTACAAATGAATATGTTTTATAATACTAGGATGTTTTATAATACTAGAATGTTTTATCAAATATATCTAAACATGGTTTAACGGTCGTCAGTTTTAAAACCCTTCTTCGTAACACTCCCGGATTCAGCCATAATGTCTAGCCGTGTTTGGGGTGTTACAATGGACAAGTACCAGAGGTGCTTTTCCTATATAATTCGCAACCTCCAAAATCTGCATTCAAGAATGCATTCAAGCTAAAGGATAAGTCTCTAGAATACTAAAGGCCTAAATTGGGGATGTCTCTAAGGTATCTAAAGGATCTCTTAAGTGCTTGTAAATGTGATTCCTTAGGGCAAGATTGATATCTAGCATAGAAGCATACACTAAACATAATGTTGGGTCTATTTGCGGTAAGATAAAAAAAAGGAATCAATTATTAACATATATAATTTTAAATCAACTCATTTACCTACCTCATCTTTATCAAGCTTTGTAGAAAGGCTCATAGGAGTAGCTTATGGTTTAAGAGTGTCCATCTCAAACTTCTTGAGCATTTCTTTTGTGTCTTTAGCTTGATTGATAAAGATTCCATCCTTTAATTTCTTGATTTGGAGACCCAATAATAAATTTAGTTCTTCCATCATGCTTATCTCAAATTCACTATAACACCCCTAACCCGTATCTGTCGTCAAAACATGGTTAAAAAACATTATCGAAATTTACAAAATAATTACAAATAAGTTATGTCATTTACTATTCATATCCAAAAATAATCATACTATCCCTTGAATGGACTCTCGAGACCCAATTTAAGCATTAGAAACAAGTCATGACTAAACCATGATCTCATAAAAATTTTCGTAAAATTTCAAAATTTGTTCTTATATACAAGGGTTACACCCCGTGTACTAGGCTGTGTGAGCCACACGGCCAAATGGCATGCCCGTGTCTCAGGCCGTGTTGGCATTCAAAATGAGGCACACAGCTGTGTCCCAGCTCATGTCCTTACTCGTGTAACTCTCTGACTTGGGTCACACGGCCAGCCACACGCCCGTGTGCTAGGCCGTGTAGTCAATTTAATTTTCGAAATTAGGTGCAAGATTCACAAGGCCAAGACACACGCCCGTGTTCTAGGCCTTGTGTCACACATGGCTGAGACACACGCCCATGTATCTGCCTATGTGCTTAATTCTGAGCATTCTCTTTCTCAATTTTATGATGCAGGGGACACACGGCCAAACCACATGCCTATGTGCCTGACCGTATGTCTACTCGTATGAACAAAATAAAGTCATTTACTACCTTTATTTCTTACCTAAATTTTCCATTAACCTACAACAACATTTATACATATATAACAACCAATTCAACACATATTATCCAAGCCAATTGCAAGAGCTATATGCATTATATTATCAAATACATTCATGTATTTCCAAACTTACCTTATTATCAAAACTTTTATATTTACTTTAACTTACTCAACCATATTAAGCTTTTATATATTATTTAAACCTTATGATATATATACCAAAACATACCATCACTAACCATTTTAATAGCTAGATTACAAACATCCATTTACATGCCAACATTGGCAAAGTTAGCCTATACATGCCATTATACAAAAATATGTTTACTATTTATACCAAAATGAGCTGGTGGATAGTGTGATGATGCTCTGATTGACCTCTAACCTTTATGAGCTTTCGAGTACTATAAAACAAAGAAAAGAAAACCCAGTAAGCATTTGATGCTTAGTAAGTTCGTATAATAAGAATTAAACTTACCAATCATATTCATCTAAAAAAGTATAACAATAACATGCTTCCCAACAAATTGGCAAGTTTGCCTAATCACATGCACTCAATTAAGCAAGTTAGTCACGCATTTTACATATACATCAAATAAACATGGTTGAGCTCATCATACTACAAAACTTCAAGTATTTCAGATGTATTCGAGGCATAATTCTTTTAATCTCATAATTTCTCATGTCAGGAGTTTTATCCATTGAATTTTTGAAATATCATTGGATACTCAAGTAGTATACACAAGGTATACAAACCAGTGATCTGTCAATTCATGTTCAGAGGTACCCGTTAGGGCACATAATCAGGAAGCACATCCTTGAGCCACATATCAGGATGCTCAAATGAGCCATGTAACAAGAAGCTTGTCTAGGCCAAACAAGAAACTCATAACAATTTTAATCAGGGAGCACATAGAGCTTAACAGGTAACTCCGAAGAGTTATTACCAAGGAGCACTAGATAGCCATTTAACAGGGAGTTCAAGCACGCCATGTCAGGTAGCTCATAAGAGCCTATATCAGGACGCACATGTAGGGCTACGTTTGTGTCCGCAATAATTGTTGGACCACAACCGATCGAATCATGTAACAGGACGCTCACAAAGAGCTGCGGTAGTGCGCAACACATGCAGAATCACTACTGATTAGGATGCTCATAGGAACTCTATAACAGGATGGTCGAGAAGGCTTTTAACAAGTTACTCATCTGAGCTATAATGACCACAGCATATGCAGGACTATAATCAGTACGAGAAAATATTGTATCCCTTGCATTTTATTATTCCAATGAAATTTATTATTTATCGAGAAATTTAGGGTATGTGATTATTTTCATACATTAATCATTTATACAATTCTCATAAGTACAACATTCAATTCAAACATATAAATATACATAATTAAGTTACACGAACTTACCTCGACGCTTGTTCGTATTTAAAAGTCTACTAATCCGGCACCTTTTCTTGTCCTCGATCTAGCTTTGAATTTGAGTTATCTGGATCTACATAAATGAATTGAACATCAATTTAGTCCATTTCATACTCATTTACATTCAATTCATATCCTAGGCAAAATTATCATTTTGCCCCTATAATTTTTATTAATTCCAATTTCGTCACTAGGCTCGAAAAATGAAATTCATGCAATTTAATCCTTATTCCAAGCCTAACTGAAATTTTCATATAACATTTACAGCACATATTTTTCACAAAAGTCAAAATTTTTGCATAACTTTTACATCTTTACAATTTAGTCCCTAAATCATAATTTCATCAAAATTCTCTTTGTAAAAGTTGTTTATCTATCAACAACCTTTTATTTTCTACCATAATTCAAAATTTCAGCATATTCATCCGTGAAAAAACTTTGATACTTTGATAACTTTACAAATTAATTCCCAAAATTGATAGATTAAACTATTCCGATCACAAAAATATAAAAGTTACTAAAAACAGGACAAAAATTCATACCTAATTAAGCTTGATTAGTTTCCTTTCTCTCCCTTAGGGTTTCCATGTAAATTTTGGGGAAGAAAATGATATCAAATGATGTTATTTGATATTTATTTTATTTATCATCTTTAATGTTTCAACTTTCCAATTTCATCCTTTTCTTTTTCTAATTTTCAATGGATGAATCACCAAAAATATCTACTAACTTTTATTTATTGGTCTAATTACCATATAAGGACCTCTCATTTTGAATTCCATAGCTATTTGATCCTTTTGCTACTAGAACTCAACTTTTGCATTTTATGCAATTTGGTCCTTTCCCTAATTAAACACATAATCGATAAAATTTTATTATCAGAATTTTCATATAGCATTCCTATCATAATGCGGACCATGCAATAATATTAAAATAAATTTTCTTTTTAACTCAGATTTGTGGTCCCGAAACCACTATTCTGATTTCACTGAAAACGAGCTGTTACAACTCTCCCCCTTTAAAAATTTTTGTCCTTGAAAATCTTACCATTAAAGAGGTTTGGGTATTGCTTTCTCATGGTATCCTCTGGTTCCTAGGTAGCCTCCTCTATAACTTTACAAATTAATTCCCAAAATTGATAGATTAAACTATTCCGACCACAAAAATATAAAAGTTACTAAAAACGGGACAAAAATTCTTACCTAATTAAGCTTGCTTAGTTTCCTTTCTCTCCCTTAGGGTTTCCATGTAAATTTTGGGGAAGAAAATGATATCAAATGATGTTATTTGATATTTATTTTATTTATCACCTTTAATGTTTCAACTTTCCAATTTCATCCTTTTCTTTTTCTAATTTTCAATGGATGAATCACCAAAAATATCTACTAACTTTTATTTAATGGTCTAATTACCATATAAGGACCTCTCATTTTGAATTCTATAGCTATTTGATCCTTTTCCTACTAGAACTCAACTTTTTCATTTTATGCAATTTGGTCCTTTCCCTAATTAAACACATAATCGATAAAATTTTATTATCAGAATTTTCATATAGCATTCCTATCATAATGAGGACCATGCAATAATATTAAAATAAATTTTCTTTTTAACTCAGATTTGTGGTCCCGAAACCACTATTCTGATTTCACTGAAAACGAGTTGTTACAACTCTCCCCCTTTAAAAATTTTTGTCCTTGAAAATCTTACCATTAAAGAGGTTTGGGTATTGCTTTCTCATGGTATCCTCTGGTTCCTAGGTAGCCTCCTCTATACCATGTCGTTGCCAGAGAACTTTTACCAAGGCTACCTTTTTATTTCTTAACTCTTTTGTTTCACGTGTCAAGATTTTGATCAGTTCCTCACTGTAAGTCATATTAGGCTAAATCTCTACTTCTGTCAGAGAAATAACATGTGAAGGATCTAATCGATATCATCATAACATAGACACATGGAAGACATTATGAATTCGGTCAAGTTCTGGTGGAAATGGCAACATATATGCAACAGGTCCAATTCTTTCAGTAATCTCATATGGCCCAATGAACCGTGGACTGAGTTTTCCTTTACGGCCAAACTGGAAAACTTTCTTCCAAGGTGATACTTTCAAGAACACTTTATCACCAATATGAAATTCTATCTCTATTCGTTTAAGATCAGCATAAGACTTTTAACAATCAAAGACTATTTTCAAACTATCTCGAATCACCTTTACCTTTTCTTCAGATTCACAGATCAAGTCAACTCCGTGTATTATTTTCTCACTTAGCTCTGTCTAATACAATGGAGTTCTACATTTACGACCATACAGAGCTTTATATGATGCCATTTTAATACTAGACTGATAGCTATTGCTATATGCAAATTCAACCAAAGGTAAATACTTTTCCCAATTACTTTTGAATTCTAGCACACAACATCGAAGCATATCCTCTAAAATTTGTATTACACGTTCGGATTGGCCATCAGTCTGAGGATGGAATGCAGTATTGAAATGTAACTGTGTACCCAAAGGTTCTTATAATTTACCTAGAATTGGGATGTAAATCTAGGATCTCTGTCTAAAATAATGGAGACCGGCACTCAATGCAATCTGACAATCTCAGAAACATATAACTCTGTGAACCTATCCAAAGAGAAATCCATACGTACTGGAATAAAGTGTGTAACAGCCCGATTTAGACCCTAATCAGAATGGTGGTTTCGAGACCATGAATCCGAGTTAGAAAAATATTTTAAAATTATCTCCTGTGTTTATTTTGTGTGAATTTATATCTGTGAAATTTTCGTGATTTAATTTTTTCGTTTGAGTGTCTGATTAAATAAAAGAACTTAATCGCGTAAATTAAAAATTGGGTAGTTTAATGTATAAGGGCCAAAATACTATTGGCTTTTAAAATGGAAGCCTTTCTGTTGCAATTAGCCTATAGATTATTAAGTGGACGACAATAGGTTTATATTATAAGGTGTTGATATAAATTAATTAAGGTTACTTTGGTAAATTAATATTATAAACTATTATAATATAACATATATCATAAAAATAAAATAATAAGCCAAGTTCATATTATGTTCTTTTGACTGAAACCAAAATAAGAAAGAAAAAAAAAAAAGAAAACCTAGTTCGACCATGGTCAAGCTCAATTAAGGTATGTACTAGTTCGATTTTTGATAATTTCTACGTTTTTGAGATCGTTGCTTCGAGTACTACAAAACCCATGCTTGAATTTTTATTTTGGTGAATATTTTGAGTTATGCCATTGTTAAGAGCTTGTGATTTTTGTTGTTTGATGATGAAATATGAAAGATATGTTTTAGATTAACATGTTTTGTATTGGAGTTTTTGATGATTTTGAGTAATTAGGACTAAATTGCAAAAATAATAATTTGAGGGACTAAAATGTGAAATAAATGAATGATATGGGTTTGTATAGACATGGGTAAAATTTGGCCCAACATGGGTGTCGAAACCATTTTATTAACGGTGTTTGAAAAACGGCGTACGACTTTAAAAAATGAAAATGGGAGTCGCCACCAACCTTTTAAAGTGTGATTGGATCACTTTATAAAATGTTTTGGTCTACGAAATTACGAGAAAATAGGTTCAGGAGTCGGTTACGTACGAGGAAGGATTGGCACCCTCATAATGCCCAAAATTGGTACCAAATTGAATAATTTTGTCTTAATGTCAAGAGTTTGAATGAATTTAGAAATAAGATCTCTTTTAAAATCGTAATAATTTGAGTTAAAAGAATCAAGATTCCTTTGTTTCGAAAGGATATAAATATCATATCCAGCATGATTGAACACGATATTCTTAAACTTTCGTAACTAAAATCATCTTGTGATTTTCAAAACTTATTTAGAAGGATATTTTAGGCATTTAGACAAACAGGAAATCGCAACCCAGCATGTTAGGGTACTACTTCCCGAATTCCTAATTACGAAAAATATTGCCTTATTTTTTTAAAATTCTTTTTGGATCGAATGAGATATAAAAATTCTTTAAAGTGATAATGCATTTATCATTTTACAAAGGGTCAATATTTAAATAAGCTAACCTACATAATATCTTCTTTAACAATCCATGCAAATATAATATAAAAAATGAATAATGGCATAAATTACACAAGATACGTTATCATTTTATTTATGGTCATAGATAACATATATATACATGCATTGTCATTACATGCGAAATACAACGTAGAGCATAATAAATTCAATGATATAAATTGTATAATATATATAACAACCTCATGCAAATGTACCTTAAATCAACATAAATGATTAATTCTCATGCAAATATGTAAAAACAATAACAAATATTCTATAAAAATTTTAACCTACTAAACAATAACAAAAAGTAAATAAGCAAATTATAGACATATAAATTAAATAAAAAAGATATTCATAAATTTTAGAACAATATGAAAATAATAAAGGAAAATTCTTTTTAAATGATTACTATATATATATAAACCATATTATAGGGTATAATAACTTAATATATTAACAAATTATTGTACTAAATATTAATATTACACATATTTATTTAATAATAAAATAAAAAACCTATATAATTAATGAGTGATAAGTAGTATATATTTTATAATGAAATAAAAGTAATGTAAGGTATAATATATAATAAAATATAAATAAAATATAATGAAATAAAAATACTATCATATAAATAAGGATAATATATGCTATTATTTAATAAAAATTTACACAATTAATGAATAATAATACATAATTTATAAAAATAAAAATAAAATATAATTTATAAGTAAAATATATAATAAAAATAATATAATGGATAATAAAAATAATATACATTATTTTATATAACTAATATTTATAAAATAAATAATATATAAGGTATTTAAAATAAATTAAATATTTATAAAAAGATTAAAATTGAATTTAATTAAAGAATTTAGGATTAATTACAAAATAAATAAAAAATTGGGCCTAATTGAAGAGCGCATTAAACCAGAGGGACTCACTGGGCAATTAGCCCTTATCCCAAGAAACGACATCGTTCCTCAGAATGGAGTTTAATGACCACTGGGATTGAATTGAAACAACTATAAAAGATTAAGGTCGAATTAAAAATAAAAATAAAATGAAATTATGAAGATTAAAAATACGAAAGGACTAATTGGGCAATTAGCCCATTTTCAAAAATAGCGGATCCTCCCCTAATCACGGGTCAACGCGCGAATCCTCAGCATTGATACGACACCGTTTTGTGCTTATTAAGTTAAACCAAAATGGCACCGTTTTGTTAGGGCTATATAAGCCAAATTTTAACTTAAAATTCATTTTGAAACCTGGGTTTTAAAAAAAATCTTTAAAAAAATCCTCTGAATGAGGAGAAATGGGAGACCTCCGGCCTCGGCCTCCGGCCTCAGGCCACTGTACCACGAGTGCCCACGCGTTGTATGCGCTGCCATATGTGACGGTTGGAAGGCTAAAAGCCTCCGTTCTTCTCAGCAAATCTCAGGTAATATCCTCTTCCTTTTAAACTTTACTGTTTTTTTTTTTAAAATGGTTTATGTGCATTGAACAGAGAAGAACAAGATATAACAAAATCACCTTTTTAAGTAACCAACTGCTTCTTCTTTTTTTGTGAATATATGTGTGTATATCTTTTATATTCTTAAAAAAAAAAAATCGGTCCCTTGTACAGATTTGTGAAGAGGCTTTTATAGCCTTTTGTGAATCGTTTACATTTAGAAAGAGATCTTTGATTTCTTTTCCCTATCTGTTTTCCTTTTCTGTTGTGGTTTCTTCTTCTTTTGCAGATACCAGCGAGGAGGCCAGTAATGAACGACACTGACAACGGCACCAGTGTTGATTCGGGTGTCGATCACGGCATGATTTGAAGCCTGGAATCATGTCATTGATGGCAGTAGCTGGAACGACGCGAGACGAGCCGACACATTGATTGCGGTGCCTAGGGTTTTTGAAACCCTAGGTCTTCCGTCATTGGCTTGTAGTTTGGGCCTCTTGGGCTTCACTGAGTTGGGTCAGGGATGTAATGAGTTAATGGGTTTAAGTATAACTGGGTATGGGCTATTGGGTTGTAACCGGGCATAGGGTTTAGGTATTTGGGTCAAATGTAAACGGGTAATGGGCTGTAAATGAATTTTAGGTTTTGTACATGGACTGTATAAACTTTATTATTTTTAATTTATGTTTTTTTTACTTATACATTTAATTATGGGCTCGGGCAGAAATGGGCTACTACAATTTGCCCTCTTTGCTCTTTAATCGTAACTGCAGTAATAGAGCAAAGACTATAAAAGGACCCATTTTGCCCGGTCTGGCCCAACCTTGAGACCTTTCTTCAAATGGCCTTCAACCTATCTGCAACTTCAGAAGTATTGGACCATAAATATGATAGCTTCAATTTGCTTCATCGTAACTTCAGGAATGCAATATCTGCTATCTTCACCCTGCTCCTTGCAACCTCAGGGACACCATGTTGATATCTTCGATCTGCTCTCTGACAATACAGAGACGCCAAATCTTGGATCTACTTCAGCGTAAACACGTGAAAGCCAAATCAGCTATATCTTCAATTTGCTCCTTGTAAACGCAAGGATGCCAAATCATCTTGGATCTACTTCGATGTGAAAACATCCAAAGGTTAGATCTGCTATGTCTTAGATCTGCTCTCCGTTGAATATAGAGATGCCAAATTTGTTATCTTCGATCTGCTCTCTAACAATACAGAGATGCCAAATTTGCTATCTTCGATCTGCTCTCTGACAATATAGAGATGCCAAATCATCTTAGATCTGCTTCAGCATAAACATGTGAAAGCCAAATCTGCTACGTCTTCGAACTGCTCCTTATAAACGCAAGGATGCCAAATCATCTTGGATCTACTTCGATGTAGAAACATCCGAAGGTTAGATCTGCTATGTCTCCGATCTACTCTCCATCGGATATGGAGATGCCAAATCTGTTATCTTGGATCTGCTTCGATGTGAAAACATCCAAAGGTCAGATCTGCTATCTTCGATCTGGTCTCTGACAATACAGAGATGCCAAATTTGCTATATTCGATCTGCTCTCTGACAATACAGAGATGCCAAATCATCTTAGATTTGCTTCAGCATAAACACATAAAAGCCAAATCTGCTATGTCTTCGATCTGCTCCTTATAAATGCAATGATGCCAAATCATCTTGGATCTACTTCGATGTAGAAACATCCGAAGGTTAGATTTGCTATGTCTCCGATCTGCTCTCCGTCGAATATACAGATGCCAAATCTGTTATCTTGGATCTGTTTCGACGTGAAAACATCTGAAGGTCAGATCTGCTATCTTCGATCTGCTCTCTGACAATACAGAGATGCCAAATCTGCTATCTTCGATCTACTCTCTGACAATACAGAGATGCCAAATCATCTTAGATTTGCTTCAGCGTAAACACGTGAAAGCCAAATCTGCTATGCTTTAGCCTGTTACTCTACTGCTTGGGGAGTTCAGGTGCATCAATCTTCATTGCCCCTTGAAGGACATAACTTGTATAATGTGTATGAGTTCATGCCAAATGATTAGGATGCTATGATCGAAGTGAGTCAAATGCTCCTAATTAAACCTGTTATAATGCAAAATGTTTATGAATATGACCCCTATTCCAGATGTCACCACTCATTCCTTCGTCGAAGTTTATCCTTATTTCTCTCGAAGTATCATTCCTACTTAGCCTGTGGGTTTGTACCATTCTTCAAATGCTATGACCCACCAAAAATGTTTGTATGATGATCCTCACTTAGGATCGAATCGTTTGATTTTTCCAATCATTTTGGACTAAAGAAAGAATTTCCTTGAGTTCTTTCAAACCTTACTTTCATGAATTCCTCGAACAATTGTTCTGTTTTAGTTTCTTGTATTATCTAGAAATTTCCAGAGTAATGAGCAAAACTTCATTTGTGAAAATTATTTAGTTCATCTATCATTATTTTAATGCAACATACTTTAAGAATAATGGAAGATGAATTTAATCTTGAGAATAATTAGATTTGAATAAATTTGTCAAAAATACAAAGGAAATTAATCTGATAGCCTATCTTTGAGAAGAAAGAGAATCTAAAGATTGCAACCAGGACAAAAGTTAGATGCCCTAGATATCGCAGCTTGAGCATCTGTTTACCAGCTCCATGAAGGCTTTCTTGAGTTCAACATGTGTTTAAAAGATCCAAAGTACTTTGTTGATGCCCTGATATACAACGCGCTTCGCTCTTTGTTGAGTCAAATATAGCAAGATTACCGTGTGCTCTTCAAAATTTGAGCTGCCCTTTGGGTTTTCAACTCAAAACCCCTTTGGTCACAAGGCGCCCTTTGCGGGATTTCACCTTGGCCTCTCCATTTTTTTGATCTTCTTTTTTTTTCTAAATTTCTGAAAACTCAAGGCGCCCATTGCGGGTTTTCACCCTGGATTCTCCTCTCTTTTAGACAAAGTACTTTTTGACTGAGTCTGAATTCACTGGATTGGGTAAACTCTTCCCATCCATTTCCGTTAAGATCAATGCACCTCCAGAGAAGGCCTTCTTTACGACATACGGCCCTTCCCAATTTGGCATCCATTTTCCTCTAAAGTCCTTCTGAATGGGAAGGATCTTTTTCAGCACAATATCCCCCTCGTGGAATTCTCTTGGTCGCACTTTCTTGTCGTAAGCTCGCATCATTCGCTTCTGATACATTTGACCAAGATGAATGGCCCTTAACCTCTTTTCCTCAATCAAGTTCAACTGATCATATCGCGATTGTATCCATTCAGTATCATCAAACTTTATCTCTGACAAGACTCAGAGA
Organism: Gossypium arboreum; assembly: GCF_025698485.1. Taxonomy (NCBI): domain Eukaryota; kingdom Viridiplantae; phylum Streptophyta; class Magnoliopsida; order Malvales; family Malvaceae; genus Gossypium; species Gossypium arboreum. Next base: position 35,424,817 of record NC_069082.1, read on the forward strand.
GACGGTATTTCCACTTCAATGGGTAACACTGCTTCCATCCCATAAACCAACGAGAAAGGAGTTGCCCCAGTAGAGATTCTGACAGACGTTTGGTAGGCTAAGAGTGGAAATGGTAATTTCTCATGCCAATCTCTGTAGGTTTCATTCATTTTCCCCACTATCTTCTTCATGTTTTTGTTAGCAGCTTCCATTGCCCCATTCATCTTTGGGCGATATGGAGATGAATTATGATGCTTAATCTTGAACTGACTGCAAACTTCTACTATCGTTCTGTTGTTCAAGTTCAATGCATTATCTGATATGATCCTTTCAGGCATCCCATACCGAAAAATGATCTCTTTCTTCAACAATTGACTCACAGTCGACTTAGTAACATTCGCATAAAAAGCAGCCTCTACCCACTTCGTGAAGTAATCAATGACCACAAAGATAAAACGATGCCTGTGACAGCCTTAAAACGACCCTAGTCAGAATGTGGTTTCGGGACCACAAAATCGAGGCATAAAAATAATTTAATATTCATTTTGATGCCTCTGATATTTGTTAATTCGTGTGTGACATTTTTGATGATTCGATTTAGGGTTATAAATGTGAATTTCACTAAAAAGGACCTAGTAGTAAACTTTGAAAGTAGGATAGGGAAATGTGTGATGACTAATTGAAGCATGCATGCAAAACAATGGTTTTACATGTCAAATACCCCTCTTTTTATAAGTGGTGGCCGGCCATGACAAAGGAGGATGGGCAAAACATGTCATAGACATGTTTTGTTGGTGCAATATGGGAGGAAACATTAAACTAAGGTGAGGAATAAAGAAATGAAAAAAAAAAGGAAAGAAGGTGTGTGATCCCCATTGCCGTGAGTTGAAGAAAAAAGAAAAAAAAATTTGTTCATCCTTTCTTTGAGCCAAAACTAGGAAGAAAAAGAAAAAAGAAAAAGAGAAAAGAAAAGCTTCATCCTTTGGTTCTTCTTAGCTGGTTTGAAAGGAGAAAGGTTGAAGATATTCGGCCATATTTGCATCTAAGTTAAGGTATGTTTGATGGTGTTCCATGAGATTCATGCATGTTTTTAGTTGCTAGCTTGAGTTCTAATTAGTCCATGGTTCAAAACTTTGCTATGTCATGGGGATGATATTCGGCCAAGGTGGATTTTGTATTGATGCCATTGCATGTTAAATATGAAGCTTGCTAATGATACATGTGATGGTGGATTGATGGCTCTTGGACCTTCTTTTTAGCATTTTTGGAGTGAGACATTAAGTTCTTTGTTTAACCATGACCAAAATCGAAATGATATGGTGTTGTGATGTATTCGGCCATGGTATATCCATAAGAATGATTTATGCTTATTGCATGGTAGGTAAGATTTGTGTTTTGGATATATGTTGGTATTTGGTTATAATCAACTTGAGATTCGGCCCTTGCACCTATATGTATTTATGTTTGCACATGATGTATTGGTATGACTTATATACTATCTCAAGGTATATATTTACTTGTGATGATGTTTCGGTTATGAAGTAAATGATAGATGTGTATTGAGCTACAATATGTAATGCATTAGTTAGTAAAATGTATGCCATTCATGTGTGATATTAAACATGTAATTGGCCTCAACACCAACATGCATAATCGGCCACATCAATGAGTACCTAGGTTGATGTGTTGTTCGCCATGAGTAAGCATGTTGAAGGCTTTATCTTGACTTAGAAAATTGACTAAGGAGAGTACTAACAAATGTGTTGAGTTTAATTCATGAATTCGTACATATGTGACTTTAATGTCTAATGAATATATGTGGGCTAAGTACCTTGAATTCCTCTTGTCGATGCTCAAATGATTAAATCAATTTATTTGTTAAATTAAGCTCAAGAGCAAAGGGGGACTAAATCCGATAAGGGGAAGGAAAAAGTGAGCGAATAGCCGTTGAAATCGCTCGACAACATTCGAGGTAAGTCTTGATAACGACCCTACTTGAATTATATTGAAATGATTTGTCATATTATGGCAGATAGCCGAATGTGCGTAGGGACTACGCTGTAATGTCAATTGAAATCATGCTCTTTGTGTGTGGCTATTGAGCCGAAATTGGAAAGGTTTGATAAATGTTTTGTGGTTGAGCCTTAGTAACGAAAATGAAATATGGATGTGTCGTGATTATTGATATATGTGTACATGAGCATTTGAATGATACCCGGGCTAAGTCCCAAACGCATTTATGCTAATGATTATATCCGGGCTAAGACTCGAAGGCATTCGTGCGAGTTGTTATATCCGGGCTAAGACCCGAAGGCATTTGTGCGAGTTGTTATATCCGGGCTAAGACCCGAAGGCATTTGTGAAAGTTACCAAATCCGGGTTAAGACCCGAAGGCAATTGTGCTTGTGGTTATATCCGGCTAAATTCTGAAGAAACTCGGTTTGAAGGTGAGCGTTTTGGTGCTGTAATAAATTCAATTAATACGCTCGAAAAACCCATACGATAAGGTATGTTTACATGTGCATCGGAAAAGTCGATTCGTTTGAAATAGTGTTCGTTCAATCGACTAACGAACTTTCGGCTCTTAGATAGGTTGATACCTTGTGTGTGTATATGTTGATTAAGTGTGAAGTATGTATGATTATGAGAATGTGTATTAATAAAGTGATTCATTTAGCTATGTGAACGTAATACTTTAGTCAAAGCCGATTTCATTGCTTGAAACTTACTAAGCATTAAATTGCTTACCCCTTTGCTTTGGCTCTTTGTTTTCTAGATTTTGTTTGTTAGCTATCGGATTTGGGATCATCGAAGTCGAAGTCATCCACACTATCAAAGCCCTTTGGTACTCTTTTAGTTGAACTCTGGATATGGCATGTATAGGACTACCCTTTGTTGCTTTTCAAATACTTTTTGTGATGTATGTGTATACAGCCATGCGAAAATGGCTCGTAGAAGTGGAGTATGGCATTAGACCATTTGTGTTTATGTATGTATATATGGTTTCATGATGTGACTATGGACTGGAATGGAAGTGTTGGGCAATGATCAGCCCTTGGAATGGCTAAATATGATCATAGGTGGACCTATGTATGACAAAACTCTAGTTGGTCCATGGAAACCACGAAATAGGTAAAGTTTACCTGAAAACAGATGCTGACAGCAGCAGTGGTGTTGATGTGAAAAATCACTAAAAATAGCAGGAATTTAATTAAATAGTGAATAAATTATTTAAATGAACCTTGATGAATCTACTTTCATATGGAAGAAACGAAACGGTCATATGAGTTGTATGTTAAGAGATATTTAGGTTTTCGTGAAACAGAGCCAGAACGGTTTCTGGATTCCCTGTTCCGACTTTGGAAATTCATTGTAAATTAACCAGAGACAATTAGGAGTCATGCCATATATTTATAGATTCCTCTTTGAGTCTAGTTTCTATAGAAACAAACGGCATCAGTATTGAAGCCCTGCACAGGTAGATATCCAAGTTGTAATGCGCGAAGGTCAGTGCAGTGGATCCCTGTAATATGGGAGACTTTAACTAATAAACTGTACTAATTGGGCATACCAAAAATTGTAGAAAAAAATATGTTGATGGAAATATGAGTCTAGTTTCATAAAAAATTTACGAAACTGATTTCTGAGTTTTGAAACTCAAGATATGAATTTTAAGGTGACAAGGATGTTAAATAACCAGCTAGTCTGGAAATTTTAAAGGGACTGTGGAAATAATTAAGTTAAGTCTGTTAGCACCTCGTATTCGACTCCAGCCACGGTCGCGGGTACGGGGTGTTACAATTTTATTGGTATCAGAGCTACGGTTTAGTCGATTCTAGGACTACCGTAATGCGTTTGGGTCTAGCTATACATGCCATTTTATGTGATTATTTGATAGTGTGGTGATTTCTGACAATTGAAATGTGTTTATTTATAGTAATGGATCCGATCCCGACCGAAGCGGTAGCTGATGATCTTGAGAGTGTAGCGCCTGCTCCCGCACAAGGGACAGCTCCGGCGGACTCTCAACCTAATGCTAGTAATCCGAATGATGAGGCTAGGCAAGCTTTTTATAGCGTGATGAATGATTGGTTCAACCAATACATTCGAACTAACACGGCTGTTCCACAACCTCCATTCCCAACAAACACAACCCCCGCACCTACAATGCCTCCCAGAATCGACCAAATAAGGTCAAATAAGCCCCAGTTGATGTAATCGAAAACATGGGGCTACTGAATTTAAAGCTATGGATAGCGACGATGCCGAGCAAGCTGAATTTTGGTTGGACAACACTATCCGGGTACTCGATGAGCTATCTTGTACACCCGATGAATGCCTAAAGTGTACTATCTCCTTGCTACGCGATTCTGCCTACTATTGGTGGAGTACTCTAACTTCTATTGTGCCCCGAGAGCAAGTAACTTGGGAGTTTTTCCAAACTGAGTTTCGGAAAAAGTATATCAGTCAGAGATTTGTTGATCAAAAACGGAAGGAATTTCTTGAGCTTAAGCAAGGTTCTATGTCAGTTACTGATTACGAGCGAAAATTTGTTAGACTTAGTAGATACGCTCGGGAATGTGTTTCGTCCGAGGTCGCATGTGTAAACGCCGAGGATAGGCTGAATGAAGATATAAAATGTTCGTTGGCATTCTTGAAATACGAGAGTTCGTAGTACTTGTCGAGCGAGCTTGTAAAGTCAAGAGCTTAGAAAAGAAAAACAAAAAGTTGATGTGGGAACTGGAGAGTTTAGTAAAAGATCCTCGTGAAAGTCTCTTCAACAGCATCGAAGAAATTTCGAGATGATGTGGGCGGTCTAGAGGCACTTCGGCCTTTTAGACGAGATCGTGATCGACCCACAATGGGTACACGAGGCACTTCATCGCCGGTGTTGGGAATGAACGACGAGACGTAAGCGAGTGCCGATGATTGTGGCAAATGGCATTCGAAGTTGTAGATTCCATGACCGCTCTGTTACAAGTGCGGATCATCGACCACTTCATTAAGGATTGCCCGAGGTTGCTGAGCAGAATGTAAATCGAGTGGGAAACCGGGCGCTACCATCGCCGAGGTAGACCATCTAGAAATACGGGCAATGCTAGTGGTGGTCGAGAGGATCTAGAGATGCTACGACCAGATCCGAGGCTCGCGCTCGCTAGGGCTTATGCAATACGCGCACGCGAGGATGCTTCCTCGCCGAGATGTTATTACCGGTACTTTCACTCTCTTTGATACTAATGTGATTGCTTTGATTGACCCCGGTTCTACTCATTCTTATATATGCGAAACCTTAGCATCCAAAGAAGACTTTACCTATTGAGTCTCTCGAGTTCGTAATTCGGTGTCAAATCCCTTGGGTCGTTCGTGCTTGTTGACAAAGTGTGTAAGAAATGCCCCCTAATAATTCGAGGTTCTTGTTTTTCGGCGGACTTGATGCTTTTTCCGTTCGATGAATTTGATGTTATTCTTGGTTTGGATTGGTTGACCGTGCATGATGCGTTGTGAATTGCAAAAGCAAGACTATAGATTTGAGGTGCGCAAATAACGAGATGATCCGAGTTGAGTCTACGGACTTAAAGGGTTGCCATTGTAATATCATCAATGTTGGCCCAAAAATATGTAAGAAAGGGTGCGAAGCATACCTTGCGTATGTACTTGATGATAAGGAGTTAGAAATAAAACCGAATCTGCGTTTGGGTGGTTTGCGAATACCGGATGTTTTTCCCAAAGAATTACCGGTTTGCCACTGCTCGAGAGATAGAGTTTGGTATTGAGCTTGTACAGGACTACGCCAATTTCGATAGCTCCGTGATCGTATGGCACCAACCGAGTTAAAGGAGTTGAAAGCTCGGTTGCAAGAATTGAAGGATAGAGGTTTCACTCGACCAAGTTTCTCACCTTGGGTGCACCAAGATTGTTTGTGAAAAGAAGGACGGAACCATGAGGTTGTGTATTGACTATCGTCGGTGAATAAAGTGACGATAAAGAATAAATATCCGTTATCTGCGTATTGATGATTTGTTTGATCAACTAAAGGGAGCCTCGGTGTTTTCAAAGATAGATTTGAGATCGGGTTATTATCGATTCATGGATTCGAGATTCTGGACGTACCAAAGCGCTTTCGAACGAGGTACGGTCACTACGAGTTCTTAGTGATCTTGTTCGGGCTCACTAATGCCCTGCGGTATTTATGGATTTGATGAATCGGATCTTGACAAGATTTGGACCGGTTCAGTAGTTGTGTTCATTGATGACATCTTGGTCTATTCAAGAAATGAGACCGAACATCTTGAACACCGAGATTAGTGTTGCAAATTTTACGGATAGCGGTTATATGCTAAATTCAGCAAGTGTGAGTTCGGTTAGAGAGGTTAGCTTCTTGGGTCATGTGGTATCGACATCGGGTATTCGAGTCTAATTCGAGCAAAATTTCAGCCATACTTAATCGGAAGCCTCAGAAATATTCTTGAGGTTCGAGCTTTTTGGGACTTGCGGTTACTACCGACGGTTTGTAAAAGGTTTCTCAATGATAGCCACACCCATGACGGCTACTCCAAAAGATGTTAAGTTGAATGGACGGAAAAATGTTAGAAAAGTTTTGATCAACTGAAAACTTATTTGACGGAAGCTCAATTTTAGTGCGGCCGAATCGTGCAAAGAGTTTGTCATCTATAGTGACGCCTCCTACTTGGGTTAGGTTGCGTATTGATGCAAGAAGGTCGAGTTGTGGCCTATGCGTCGAGACAATTAATGTGACAGCCCAAAATTGACCCTAGTCGGGAAGTGGTTTCGGGACCGCTAAACCGAGTCACCGAAATGTTTGAATGTAATATTTATTGTCTAGAATATGTAATTATGAATGTGTGAAAATTTCAAGTTCGATTTAGCCGATTGCATGTGAATTCAGTTAGTAGGACTTGTGTGACACTTTTGAAAAGTGAAAGGCTAATCTATAAGGACCTAATAGTGCATGTAGTCAAAGGGGAGGACTTGCATGTCAAATTCCCCCAAGTTGTAGTGGCCGGCCATGACAAGGAATCATGGGCTAAACATGTCATGAAACATGTTTTGTTGGTGCATTAGGGAGAAACAATAAACAAATAAGTATGGGTAATAAAGAAAAAAAAAAATGTGTGTGTGTGAGTGAAACCCCCCATTGCAGTGCATTGTGGAAGAGAAAAGAAAAAAAATTGTTCATCCATCTTTTCATTCTCTCTTGACCGAAAATACTAGAGGAAGGAAGGAATTTTGCTCCATGTTTGTTTTGGAAGAGGATTAGGAAGAGGTTGGCTATACTTGCATCAAGATTAAGGTATGTTTGAGGTTGTGCCATGAGATTCATGCATGTTTTTAGTTGCTAGCTTGATGTTCTTGGTAGCCCATGGTTCAAATCTTTGCTATGTCATGGGAATGAAATTCGCCAAAGTAAATGTGGTGTTAATGCCATTGCATGCTAAATATCAAGCTTGATAATGATACATGTGATGGGGGATTGAGGACTCTTAGATTTTCTTTTAGCACCTTTGAATGAGATACTAAGTTCTTTGTTTAACCATGACCAAATTGAAACGGTATGGTGTTGTGGTGTATTCGGCCATGGTATATCCATAAGTATGATTCATGCATGTTGCATGGTAAGTAAGATTTAAGCTTTGGATATGTGTATATATTTGGATATAAGCCACTTGAGAATCGGCCCTCCCTTGCACCTATATGTATATATGTTTGCACACGATGTATTGGTATGACATATATGCTATTTCAAGTGTATATTTGCTTGTGATGATGTTTCGGTTATGAAGTAAATGAGAGATGTGTATTGAGCTACGATATGTAATGCGTTAGTTAGTAAAATGTATGCTGTTTTTGTGCGGTATTAAGTGTATAATTGGCCTCAACATGGACATGCATATTCGACCACATGAAGGGAAATTGGTGTGCATGCATTCGGTTAGAGGCAAGCATATTGATGCCTATTCTTGGCTTAGAAAATTCGGCTAAGAGGAATATTAACTAATGTGTTGAGTTCGATTCATGATTTCGTACATATGCGACTTTGATGCCTAATGAGTATATATATTGGCTAAGTATCTTGAATTCCTCTTTCGATGCTCAAATGATAAAACCAATTTATTTGTTAAATTAAGCTCAAGAGCAAAGGGGAGCTAAATCCGATAAGGGGAAGGAAAAAGTCGTCGAATAGCCGTCGAAATCGTTCGACCACGTCCGAGGTAAGTTCTTGAGTAATAGAGCTTAAATTCTGAATTGATTAGATCATGTTTAAAGCAAATTAAAACCATGCTCTTTGTGTGTGGCTATTGAGCGAAATTGCAAGTGTAAAAAGTGCCTTGTGTTTGAGTTTTGCTATTGAAAATGAAATACTGAATGCGTCATAATTTATTGATAATTGTGCTCGGTTATTGAATGATGTCCGGCTAGGTCCCGAAGGCTTTGTGCTAAGTGACTATATCGGACTAGGATCCAAGGCATTCGTGCGAGTTAATAAATCCGGGCTAAGCCCAAGGCATTGTGCAAGTTACTAAACCCGGGTTAAGTCCGAAGGCATTCGTATGAAGTCGCTATAACGGGCTTCGTCCGAAGGCATTTGAGCGAAGTCGTTATATTCGGTTAAATTCCGAAGGTACGTGATTCTAGAATAAGCGATCTTGCTGTAAAATTTCAGTTAATGCGCTTGAAAAAAAATTCCAGCAATGAGGTATGTTCATATGAGCTTGAATTAGTTGATTCCCTTTGAATAATATTCGCTCAGTCGAGTAATGAGTTTCCGGTATTTGACTAAGGTGATCCCTTATGTATGAACATAGGGGTTGGAATGTGAAATGAGTATGATATTGAGAATTTGTGCATATGAAATTATCCGTTAGCTTTATGAATGCTATGCTTTTGTTGTGCTGGAATTTCTTGCTCAAACTTACTAAGCATAAATTGCTTACTCCGCTTTCTCTGTTTTCTCGCTTTTATAGATTTTGCTCGTTAGTTGTCGAATTCGGGATCATTGAAGTCAAGTCATCCACACTATCAAAGCCTCCATTTTGGTATAATTTTGGTTGAACTTTGAAATGGCATGTATAGGACTACCCTTTTGTTGAAGGTCATGTACCTTTCGGTTTTGTGTAAACTTGGATAGCCATGCGAAAATGGCTTATATATGTTTTTTAGTATAGTACTATAATCGTTTGTATGTCGATCATTATGAGGTATGGAATTGTTTTGAAACGATTAGCCATTGGAATGGTTAATCATGATCACACTTTGTGCTATGTATGCAAAAAGGGGCAATTGAATCATGGAAATCATGAAATAGGTAAAGCCTACCTTAAAGACAGATGCTGACTGCAGCAGTGATGTGGATGTGAAAAATCACTAAAAATAGTAGAAATGGTATTAAATAGTGAATAAATTATGTAAATAAACCTTGATGAGTCTACTTTCATATGGAAGAAACGAAACAGTCATAGGAGTTACATGTTAAGAGATATTAAAGTTCTCGTGAAACAGGGCCAGAACAGATTCTGGATCCCCTGTTCCGACTTTGGAAATTCATTGTAAATTAACCAGAGATAATTAGGAGTCATTCCATATATGTATAGATTCCTCTCTGAGTCTAGTTTCTATAGAAACAAACGGTATCAGTATTGAAGCCCTGTACAGGGAGATATCCATTTCGTAACGGACGAAGGTCAGTGTAGTCGATCCCTGCAACAGGGGAGACTTTAACTAATAAACTGTACCAATTGGCTTGACCAAAAATTCTAGAAAAAAATCTATAGATGGACATATGAGTCTAGTTTCAGGGAAAAATTACGAAACAAATTTTCGAGCTCTGAAACTCAAGATATGATTTTTAAGGCGACAGTGATGCAGTAACCAGCTTGTCTGGAAATTTCTAAATGGACTGTGAAAATAGTTAAGTCTGTGTGCACCTTGTGTTCGATTCCGGTAACGGACTCGGGTATGGGGTGTTACAATTAAAGCCACATGAGAAAAATTATCCGACCCATGATCTCGAATTAGCTGCCATCGTATTCACCCTGAAAATATAGCGACATTACTTATTTGGTGAGGAGTGCCATGTGTATTCGGATCACAAAAGTCTCAAATATTTGATGACTCAAAGAGACTTAAATCTGCGACAAAGACGTTGGCTCGAGTTGTTAAAAGATTATGAGCTTGTAATCGATTATCACCCGGGAAAGGCTAATGTGGTTGCGGATGCCTTAAGCCGGAAATCACTGTTTGCTTTACGAGCGATGAATGTACACTTGTCTATTCTACCCGACAATGTGTTAGTAGCCGAATTAAAGGCTAAACCATCATTGATTTATCAAATTTGTGAAGCTCAGAAAGTCAATGATGAGTTGGTTGCAAGATGGGCTGAATGTGTTCCGAATGTGGAATCAGAGTTTCAAGTTGATGGTGACGATTGTTTGAGGTTCAGAAATCGTTTGTGTATTCCAAGAAATTTAGATCTTATTTCGATAATTCTGAACGAAGCTCATTGTAGCCGAATGTCAGTCCACCCGGGGAGTACGAAAATGTACAACGACCTAAGACGTCAGTTTTGGTGGTATGGTATGAAACGAGACATTTTCGATTTTGTTTCGAAGTGTTTAATATGTCAGCAAGTGAAGGCGGAACATCAAGTGCCTACGGGTTTACTCCAACCGATCATGATACGAATGGAAATGGGATCGAGTAACGATGGATTTTGTATCCGGGTTGCCGCGGTCGGCAAGTAAGAAAGATGTGATTTGGGTCGTTGTTGATAGATTGACTAAGTCGGCTCACTTTATCCCGTGCACGCACGGATTTTTCAATGGATAAATTAGCTGAATTGTATGTTTCTCAGATCATGAGATTACACGGGGTACCTATTTCTATCGTGTCGGATAGAGATCCGAGATTCACCTCACGATTTTGGAAGAAATTGCAAGAAGTTTTGGGTACCAAATTGCATTTCAGCACCGCCTTTCACCCCCAAACCGATGGTCAATCCGAGTGGATAATTCAGATACTTGAGGATATGTTGAGATGTTGCATCCTCGAGTTTAGTGGTTCATGGGAACGGTATTTACCCTTGATTGAATTCGCTTACAACAATAGTTTTCAATCAAGTATTAAGATGGCACCTTACGAGGCCTTGTACGGGCATAAATGCCGTACACCATTGTTTTGGACCGAACTCGGTGAAAGTAAAATTTTCGGAGTTGATTTGATTAAAGATCTTTGAGCGAAAGTAAAAGTGATCCGTGAAAGTCTGAAGGCAGCCACAGATCGCCAGAAGTCGTACGCGGATCTGAAACGAAAAGATATTGAGTATCGTGGGAGACAAAGTGTTTCTTAAAGTTTCACCTTGGAAAAAGATACTCAGATTTGGGCGTAAGGGCAAATTGAGTCCGAGGTTCATCGAGCCATATGAAGTATTCGAACGAGTCGGTCCGATTGCATATCGTTTGATTTTGCCCCGAACTCGAAAAGATTCACGACGTCTTTCATGTTTCGATGCTTCGACGCTATAGATCTGATCCATCGCACGTAGTTAGTCCATCAGAGGTTGAAATTCAAGCCAATATGAGTTATGAAGAAGAACCGATTCGTATCCTAGCACGTGAAGTGAAAGAGTTGCGGAACAAAAGGGTTCCGCTAGTGAAAGTGTTATGGCTCAAACACGGGATAGAAGAAGCTACTTGGAACCCGAGGACTCTATGAAAGAGCGATACCCAAACCTATTTACCGGTAAGATTTTCGGGGACGAAAATTTCTTAAGTGGGGGAGAGTTGTGACAGCCTTAAAATGACCCTAGTCGGAATGTGGTTTCGGGACCACAAAACCGAGGCATAAAAATAATTTAATATTCATTTTGATGCCTATGATATGTGTTAATTAGTGTGTGACATTTTTGATGATTTGATTTAGGGTTATAAATGTGAATTTCACTAAAAGGACCTAGTAGTAAACTTTGAAAGTAGGATAGGAAATGTGTGATGACTAATTGAAGCATGCATGTAAAACAATGGTTTTGCATGTCAAATACCCTCTTTTTATAAGTGGTGGCGGCCATGACAAAGGAGGATGGGCAAAACATGTCATAGACATGTTTTGTTGGTGCAATATGGGAGGAAACATTAAACTAAGGTGAGGAATAAAGAAATGAAAAAAAAACAGGAAAGAAGGTGTGATCCCCCATTGCCGTGAGTTGAAGAAAAAGAAAAAAATTTGTTCATCCTTTCTTTGAGCCAAAACTAGGAAGAAAAAGAAAAAAAAGAGAAAAGAAAAGCTTCATCCTTTGGTTCTTCTTGGCGGTTTGAAAGGAGAAAGGTTGAAGATATTCGCCATATTTGCATCTAAGTTAAGGTATGTTTGATGGTGTTCCATGAGATTCATGCATGTTTTTAGTTGCTAGCTTGAGTTCTAATTAGTCCATGGTTCAAAACTTTGCTATGTCATGGGGATGATATTCGCCAAGGTGGATTTTGTGTTGATGCCATTGCATGTTAAATATGAAGCTTGCTAATGATACATGTGATGGTGGATTGATGGCTCTTGGACCTTCTTTTAGCATTTTTGGAGTGAGACATTAAGTTCTTTGTTTAACCATGACCAAAATCGAAATGATATGGTGTTGTGATGTATTCGCCATGGTATATCCATAAGAATGATTTATGCTTATTGCATGGTAGGTAAGATTTGTGTTTTGGATATATGTTTGTATTTGGTTATAATCAACTTGAGATTCGCCCTTGCACCTATATGTATATATGTTTGCACATGATGTATTGGTATGACATATACACTATCTCAAGGTATATATTTACTTGTGATGATGTTTGGTTATGAAGTAAATGATAGATGTGTATTGAGCTACAATATGTAATGCATTAGTTAGTAAAATGTATGCCATTCATGTGTGATATTAAACATGTAATTGGCCTCAACACCAACATGCATAATCGGCCACATGAATGAGTACCTAGGTTGATGTGTTGTTCGGCCATGAGTAAGCATGTTGAAGGCTTTATCTTGACTTAGAAAATTGGCTAAGGAGAGTACTAACAAATGTGTTGAGTTTAATTCATGAATTCGTACATATGTGACTTTAATGTCTAATGAATATATGTGGGCTAAGTACCTTGAATTCCTCTTGTCGATGCTCAAATGATTAAATCAATTTATTTGTTAAATTAAGCTCAAGAGCAAAGGGGGACTAAATCCGATAAGGGAAGGAAAAAGTGAGCAAATAGCCGTCGAAATCGTTCGACAACATCCGAGGTAAGTCTTGATAACGACCCTACTTGAATTATATTGAAATGATTTGTCATATTATGGCGGATAGCGAATGTGCGTAGGGACTACGTTGTAATGTCAATTGAAATCATGCTCTTTGTGTGTGGCTATTGAGCCGAAATTGGAAAGGTTTGATAAATGTTTTGTGGTTGAGCCTTAGTAACGAAAATGAAATATGGATGTGTCGTGATTATTGATATATGTGTACATGAGCATTTGAATGATACCCGGGCTAAGTCCCGAAGGCATTTATGCTAATGATTATATCCGGGCTAAGACCCGAAGGCATTCGTGTGAGTTGTTATATCCGGGCTAAGACCCGAAGGAATTCGTGCGAGTTGTTATATCCGAGCTAAGACCCGAAGGCATTTGTGCAAGTTACCAAATCCGGGTTAAGACCCGAAGGCAATTGTGCTTGTGGTTATATCCGGCTAAATTTTGAAGAAACTCGGTTTGAAGGTGAGCATTTTGGTGCTGTAATAAATTCAATTAATACGCTCGAAAAACCCATACGATAAGGTATGTTTACATGTGCATCGGAAAAGTCGATTCGTTTGAAATAGTGTTCGTTCAATCGACTAACGAACTTTTGGCTCTTAGATAGGTTGATACCTTGTGTGTGTATATGTTGATGAAGTGTGAAGTAAGTATGATTATGAGAATGTGTATTAATAAAGTGATTCATTTAGCTATGTGAACGTAATACTTTAGTCAAAGCCGATTTCATTGCTTGAAACTTACTAAGCATTAAATTGCTTACCCCTTTGCTTTGGCTCTTTGTTTTCTAGATTTTGTTCGTTAGCTATCGGATTTGGGATCATCAAGTGAAGTCATCCACACTATCAAAGCCCTTTGGTACTCTTTTAGTTGAACTCTGGATATGGCATGTATAGGACTACCCTTTGTTGTTTTTCAAATACTTTTTGTGATGTATGTGTATACAGCCATGCGAAAATGGCTCGTAGAAGTGGAGTATGGCATTAGACCATTTGTGTTTATGTATGTATATATGGTTTCATGATGTGACTATGGACTGGAATGGAAGTGTTGGGCAATGATCAGCCCTTGGAATGGCTAAATATGATCATAGGTGGACCTATGTATGACAAAACTCTAGTTGGTCCATGGAAACCACGAAATAGGTAAAGTTTACCTGAAAACAGATGCTGACAGCAGCAGTGGTGTTGATGTGAAAAATCACTAAAAATAGCAGGAATGGAATTAAATAGTGAATAAATTATGTAAATGAACCTTGATGAATCTACTTTCATATGGAAGAAACGAAACAGTCATATGAGTTGTATGTTAAGAGATATTTAGGTTTTCGTGAAACAGGGCCAGAACAGTTTCTGGATTCCCTGTTCCGACTTTGGAAATTCATTTTAAATTAACCAGAGACAATTAGGAGTCATTCCATATATGTATAGATTCCTCTTTGAGTTTAGTTTCTATAGAAACATACAGCATCAGTATTGAAGCCCTGCACAGGGAGATATCCAAGTTGTAATGTGTGAAGGTCAGTGCAGTCGATCCCTGTAACATGGGAGACTTTAACTAATAAACTGTACTAATTGGGCATACCAAAAATTCTAGAAAAAAATATGTAGATGTACATATGAGTCTAGTTTCAGAAAAAATTTACGAAACTGATTTCCGAGTTTTGAAACTCATGATATGAATTTTAAGGCGACAGTGATGCAGTAACCAGCTAGTCTGGAAATTTTTAAAGGGACTGTGGAAATAATTAAGTTAAGTCTGTTAGCACCTCGTATTTGACTCCGGCTACGGTCGTGGGTACGGGGTGTTACAATGCCCGTTTGAAGATTTTGGTGATATTGGCCCAATGACATCCATGCCCCACATGGAAAAAGGCCATGGAGAAGTCATAACATGTAGAAATGAAGGTGGTACATGAATCTTGTCTCCATAACTCTGACATTTATGGCATTTCTTAGCGTAGTTGATACAATCCCTTTCCATAGTAGACCAATAATATCCAAACCTCATGATTTGTCTAGCCATCGTGAAACCATTAGCGTGCATCCCACAAACACACTCGTGAACTTCTTCCAAGATTAATTTAGCTTCTATGGCCTCAACACATCTTAACAGTACTTGGTGCTTTCTTCTTTTGTACAAGATATCCCCATCCAAAATGTAGTCACAAGCTAATCTCCTTAAAGTTCGCTTATCATTTTCAGTTGTCTGTTCTGGGTATTTATGATCTCTCACATATCATAATATATCCTGATACCATGGGTTTTCATCCTTTTCTTCTTCCTCAATGTTACAACAACGAGTTGGAGCCTCAAAGATACTCATCTAAATGGGTCTCATCTACTCCTCTTTATTCACTTTAATCATTGAAGCCAAAGTTGCTAAAGCATCTGCCATCTGGTTTTTGTCTCGCGGGATATAATTGAAAGTGATGTCATCGAACTCTTCAAGTAACCCCAAAACTACCTTTCGATAATTGATCAATTTAGGATCCCTTGTCTCCCATTCACCTCTAAGCTGGTAAATTACCAACGCAGAATCTCCATATACTTCCAAGGTTCTTATTCTTTGCTCTATAGTCGCTTGAAGTCCCATGATGCACGCTTCATACTCGGCCATATTGTTTGTGCAATCAAAATCTAGCTTGCACGTGAATGGATAATAATCACCATTTGGGGATATCAAAACTGCCCCAATTCCATTTCCCACCGCATTGGATGCCCCATCAAAGCTCAGCTTCCAAGGATAATCCTCTATAGTTGCTACACACATCAACTCTTCATTTGGGAAATCAAAATCCAACGGCTCATAGTCTTCTAGAGCTCTACTAGCCAGAAATTCCACTATCGCACTTCCTTTTATAGCCTTCTGGCTTACATACACTATGTCAAACTCTGAAAGCAGAATTTGCCACCTCGCCATTCTCCCATTCAAAGCTGTTGACTTCATCATATACTTTAAAGGATCAAGTTTTGAAATAAGCCAAGTAGTATGATATAGCATGTACTATCTTAACCTTCGAGTCGTCCAAATTAAAGCACAACACAATTTCTCAATTGGAAAATATCTCATCTCACACTCTGTGAATTTCTTACTGAGGTAGTATATCGCCTTCTCTTTTCTCCCGACTCGTCATGTTGGCCAAGCACACATCCCATAGAATTACAAAACACTGATAAGTACAAAATTAATGGTCTATCTGGACTAGGCGGAGATAACACTAGAGCATTTAACAAGTATCGCTTAACCTTATCAAAAGCATTCTGACATTCCTCATTCCAAGTACCTTGGTTGTGTTTTCTAAGGAGGCGAAGTATAGGATCACATTTCTCAGTTAATTGTGAAATAAATCGAGCAATATAATTCAATCTTCCAAGAAAACCCCGAACTTTCTTCTGAGTACGTGGTGGAGGAAAATCTCGTATGGCTCTAACTTTGTCTAAGTCAACTTCTATTCCCTTTTTGCTGACCACAAAGCCTAGTAATTTCCCCGACCTAGCTCCAAAAGTTCACTTTGCTGGATTAAGTTTTAACTGAAACTTCCATAATCTCAGGAACAACTTCCTCAAAATTTCAATATGTTCCTCCTCCGTTCGAGATTTGGCAATCATATCATCAACATACACCTTAATTTCTTTGTGCATCATATCATGGAATAGGTTCACCATAGCCTGTTGGTATGTTGCCCCTGCATTCTTCAATCCAAACGTCATTACTTTGTAACAAAAGGTGCCCCACAATGTTATGAAGGTGGTTTTATCCATGTCTTTCGGATGCATCTTGATTTGGTTGTACCCCGAGAAACCATCTATGAAGGAGAACAACAAATATCCCACTGTGTTGTCTACCAAAGTGTCTATGTGTGGTAGAGGGAAATTATCTTTTGGGCTAGCTTTGTTCAAATCTCTATAATCAATGCACATTCGTACCTTCCCATCCTTCTTGGGGACTGGTACAATGTTAGCTACCCATTCAGAGTACTTCACCTCTTGTAATAATCCTGCATCGAACTGCTTCTTGACTTCGTCCTTTATCTTCAACATGATATCTGGTCTCATTCTTTGCAACTTCTGTCGGATTGGTTTACAATCCTGTCTTATTGGAAGATGATGTACCATGATATCAGTATTTAACCCTGGCATATCTTGGTAGGACCATACGAAGATATCCTTGAACTTACGTAGCAACTCAATCAGTCCTTGCCTTGTGTCCTCAGCAATATGCATGCCGATTTTCACCTCTTTCCCTTCCTCTAGGGCTACATTCTCAATTGCCTCTTTCTCATGGGGCATGATTTGTTTTTCCTTCTGTTTTACCATCCTTAACAGATCCAGAGACACATCACAATCCTGGACATCCTTAAAAGCCTAAGATTCCTCTAAACACATGTCTTGCTCGCGAGAGAAATCAGGATTTGTAATATCAGTGCTCATGTCATTGATATCTAGGGACCTGTGAAGTGTAAAGAATGTACAAAGAATGAATGAATTTAAGAATGATTATTTATGTGCTATGAATGAAAGTATAAGAATTGCAAAATTTTAACGGAATATTGGTTGATAAAAAAAACAATACTTGTTCAAATTGATAAAAGTTATGTTTTATTAAAAAAATAATAGATGATCGTAAGCCCATCCCCCAAATGTAATCCTATTACTCCTAGGCCCTAGAGTAACAAGAATGTTTTGAAAATTACTCTGAAAAATTCCTAAAGAATACAGGAAGTTCCTCCGCAGTCCAATTGTTTAGAAAGCTTCCCGGTTTGTAAGGGCGAATGCCCTTAAGGTTTCCTTGCTCTGATCCTTCGTCGTGTATAGCATTAACCTGATGACTTTCTTCTATAAGTAACCCTCCCGATATGAAGGTTTGGGATAGTGGAGGGAATGTCATTGGCTCCCACTCCACTTCTCTTCCATTATGGCGCGCCCTTCTTCCCTCTTGGCGCTTCTCAACTTCCTTCCTCATTTGCTTATAATCTGGCTTGAAGCCCAAACCAAAGCGATCTCTCTTCTCTTTCAGTTCTGGGATTTGAGTTCCTCCTTGTAGGTATTTTCCTAACCCTCTTCCTGATAAGTCTCCCTTTCCTACCATCATTTGTAGAGCCATCCTCGTGGCTCTTGCTATCTTTGGCACCGGTGGCTCACTCCCTTTTGAAATGAAGGTTGCATTCACAAATTCTAAAGAGCGAAAGGAACACTCAATAAACTCTTCGTTCGTCTCGACATAAGGGGCCTTGCTAGTGACTGTGGTTATAATGTCCTCCTCCGTATTGATGGTTACTAACCGTCCATCCGTCACTAATTTTAATTTTTGGTACAACGATGAGGGCACCGCTCCCACTGAATGTATCCATAGCCTCCCTAATAAGAAATTGTAGGAGAGCTTGATATCCATCACCAAGAAGTCTACTTCATATATGCTCAGCCCAATTTCCAAGGGGATGTCAATCCTTCCTATCACCTTCCTTTCTATACTGTCGAAGGCTCTTACCACATTTTGACATGTCTTCATGTGAGAACCGTCAATGAGTAATCTGTTCAATGTAGACAATGGTAGAACATCCAAAGCCGATCCATTATCGATGAGCACGCTTGGGAGTGTGTACCCCTTGCATCGAGTGGTGATGTGCAAGGCCTTTGTTGACCCCCTGCCCCCTGGTGGGATTTCATCATCATTAAAGTAGATGAAATTATCCGCACTTATGTTATTCACCAACCGGTCCAGCTTGTTAACAGATATGTCATGGGTGACATATGTTTCGTTAAGCACCTTTAGCAATGCATTTCGATGCACCTCAGAACTCAAAAGTAGAGCCAATACTGATATGGGAGCCGGCTGCCTACGCCACTGCTCGACCATACTATACTCGCTATGCTTAAGGAACTTTAGAAATTCCTTAGCCTCTTCCTCTTTTACTGGCTCCTTAACAGGCACTTCAGCTTCTTTCTCCTTCTCCACACTAACATTCTTTGATTTTGTGGGCTCCTCTCTGATGCCCACTGTATCATACCGCTTCCCACTCCGTGTATGCGAACCCTCAACTTGTACATCTTTAGACGTACTGGTTATATTCTCCTCCTCCGGCACTGTCACACTGCAGTCATAGCTCCATGGTACCATCTTGCTGTCCTTATAAGGGAAAGGCGTAGGCTTTGAATTTGTGAGGACGCACCAAGTCTGGGACCAAGCTTAGATTTTTGGCATCAACTCTATGATGCCCATCAGCATTCCCTAAAGCCTTGAATTTTTCCTCCAACCATTTGTAGCGTTCTTCTAATTATCTTGCAGCCTCAGTTCTAAAATCCTCTTTTTCAGCCATGTCTAAGTCAAGAATGACAGGATTTGCGGGATTGTCACCCAAATTAAATCCTGAACCAGTTGGGAAATTTATGGGGATCCCTGCATCGACCGACCCTTGTTGAGGCCTTATAGAGACAGATGGCCTCCTAGGAAGTGCCTCAGTTGGTGTAGGCACATGGGGTGGGGTGAAACCTAGAGGATGATCCTCACCATCCTCACCAGTAATTGTCATGGGAGCCTTTCCCTTATCAGTGGCCCTCAGTAGTTGAGCTATCTCAGCCATCATGTTCCTTTGAGCCTCCAACATTTGCTCCCTCGTGTCGTTTTGAATTTTTTCCAATTGCTCTTGCAATTGGTCCTGCATGTCCTTCTGTAACTATTCAAATATTTGGTCCATATTCTTTGACTTAGCGCGTGTACTGTAGGGATGTGTTGCTTCCAGATCTTCTTTCTCTTACTCTCTTTCTCCCTAATAATTTTAACTAATTAGGGTTTTTCTATAAACTCAAATACATATGATGCAATGAGATGCTATGAAATGAAAATGCATGAATGCAAAAAGATGTCGATTCTGATTCAATTTTCATTTTAGAAAACTTTATTTAAGGAACAAAAATCTTTTCATAAAATGGATTACAAATACGTTTTCGCCCGTTGGCCCAGAGTCTTAACCCTATTTAATAACAATGCTAACTCTCATCCTCTGTCTGACGATGACTCATACATTATACTCAGCATTCTAGCTTGTACCGCCAAATCCTGCAAGTGTTCAGCGACCTCTCGAATCTGAACTAAGGCTTCTCCCATGAGATAATCCCTATTTCCAACTTGATCTTGAAGATGGTGAAGTTCTCCCTTCCACTGTTCTTCTCTTGCCTCGAACTGCTCAATCCGTAGCTCACAATCCTGTAGTGCTGCTTCCAACCCTCCAATATCGTGCTTCATTTCCTCGATCTTATTCAAGCTTGCCTTTAACTCGATCCCAAAGTTACGACTTCGGTGATGATGAAGAGATTGTCCAAGTTCAGCCACCTTAGTTTTTAATCCTTGATTTTCCTTCTCTAGGGCCTGATTACGCTACTGCATCTCTTGGAACTTCTTCTCCCAATACTCAGCCTTGGCTCTTTCTTCCTGAATCTCTTATTGCCACTGCTCTGAAGATCTCCCTAATCCAACCCTTTTCAATGTTACCTGAGCCTTCTTGTAGTGCATCTTTAAATCATCTCGATCTTCCTCGATCTTTCTCTTTTCCTTTTTCACCTTCTCGACTTTCATCTTTTGAACATCGACGTCGAGACTCAAGCACATTTTTTCCTCTTCGAGCTTCTCAATCCTCTTTTCAAGCTTCGAATTCTTTCTCTCAAACTCTTGCTTCATAACCTCCAACTCTGATGGAATCACTCGTAAGCTCTCCTCTAATGATCGAGCCACCCAAAATCGGCCTAGGGACATTATCATTGACTCTCCTACTAAACCATCCTTTATAATCAAGGGTTGACGTTAAACCTTCGGTCAAGATCTTCATACAGAAAGGCTTCTTCCAAGCCTCAGAAATCTCTCGCATCCTCTTCTTATAATGATCTCCTTTATAAGATAAATCACTCTGAGCTAAACCCTGTGTAGCTGGTATGAACTGCCTCACTCGATATTGCCTTAGAACAAGCAATGGTGCATATCCAACAACTCCCTAAATTTCTGGCAGAGGGACCCTGTAACATCCTGATTTTTGAGTTTTTTGCGATTCTTGATATTTTAAGTAAGTTTCTAAAATTTGGTATGTGATTATGGAATTCATAATTTGGGTATGTAAATGGGCTTATGGAAGGCATATGAGTTGGCCAAAACCCGGTAAAATTTTTAAATTTTGGACTTAGGAGTTAGGGGTTCTGGCTAGGTGCCCTTATATAAAGTTGTGGGTAAAATATATCACAAAAAGAGCTTTAGTAAAGTGTCAAGGGTGACGCCACTAAGCACCTAAAAAGGTGGCGTGTGGAGCATAAGGGAAGACATGGGATCGAGTCCCTGTGTTGGCAAATAAGAGTATTTAATTTTATGTTCAGGAAGGGTAAGTGTTGGAACCCAAGTGGATTCTGTAAGAGGAGAGTTGGATCAAGTCAAATGCATAGATTAAGGAGGGATAAGGGGAGAGATTTTAGCGATTTGATATGAGGATAGAGTTGGCCGAATAAGGGAGATTGGAGGGGGGATTTTCGGCAGAGGGGTTTAGTTAGGGATTTTCGGCACTTAGGTATTGTTGTGCCGTTTTCTCCTTTTAGGTGTGTAGTCTTTTTTCTCTCTTTTTCTTTTGCAGCCGAATCTACCATCTCTTCTTCCATATTTTATTCCTTCTCCTTCTTTCAAACCAGCCCACTATTCCCTCCATTCACGCATTGTTTCTTTCCTTTATCTCTACTTCTGCCGAGATACCGCAAAAAGCCGAAATCAGTGAAGATAGGGGGGTGCCGATTCTTTGTGACCAGCAACCTTTTCTTTCCTTTTCAATTGTTGGCGTTCAATTCCTTTACCTTTTAGGCGTATGGATTCAAGAGAAGAAAGACTGTGGTAAGTGCTCGAACTCTAAACGATTCCTAGAGCAACTTTTGGCCAAAAGCCAAAACCCCTCTAATTTAGGGAGGTGGCCGACTATGGGTATAGGCCTTATGGGGTCTTCTTTTAATATTTTTGTGGTTTATTTAGTGAAGGAGCAGCAAGGTGTAGTGTCGACTTGAATCAGCTTGGATCTCCGGAGTGGCTAGATCTAGTCAATCAATATCGGCAAGGTAAGGTTCTTAAGGCCATTATGGATGGTGGCCGAATGTGTAAGTATTAATATTAGATGATTTTTGGTTTGGTTCAATTATGGGAAGCTGATTATTAATGATGGATTATAGGAGAAATCGTGTAGGAGATCTCGTCGAGGAATATCGCAAAACAGGTGTGTAACGAACCCTTTTTCATAGCTTAAAGCGATAAATGCCGAAAAACCGAAATGCCGAAATTCTGGCATTTCGAGGACTTGTGAGCAAGGGAACGCTCATTAGTTAGTGAGATTCGTTGAGATGATGATCAGGAACATTGGAAACGGTAAGATCGTGATTTTTGGCATTCACGGTAAGTTGGGCCTCGAGAGGCTGCAATAGGGCCCAATAGGCTTTCGGGCCTATTTGGGAAAAATTGGTAGAAAACAGAAATCTGTTAAATTGCATGTTAAGACTGTTAATACTGTTATGGATATAGGCTAAATGGGCCTAGATGACAAAATCAACTAAGTAGGGCCCATTAGGGGTTTTAGGCCCAATAACTCGATTTCGCTAAAAATGGGCCAGAATCACTGGTTGCACCCATGAATTGTTAGTAACCATTAATGAACATGGAAACCCCAATATTTGGTAAAATTACAGAATTACCCTTATAATATGAAAATGACCTTTTTTCCCTAAGTAAAAATGACCATTATACCATAGGGTTTAAATGTGAATTTTGATACATGGGATTTTAGTAAACATGGTATGTGTGATATGCACATGACATGTATGCTATGCACATGATATGTATGATATGCACATGATATGTATGATATGCACATGATGTATTCATAAATGCATTGGGTTGGGCTTTTATATGGATGGAGGAAGTGCAAAAGGGCTTATGCCCTAGTTATTAAAGGGCTTATGCCCCAGTTATTAAAGGGCTTATGCCCCAGTTATTAAAAGGGCTTTTGCCCCAGTTATTAAAAGAGGCTAGGCCTCTAGTTATATGATAAAACAGCTATGCTGCCAGTGGAGAGTTATGGCGGGTGGGTCGAGTTAATCCCCACATGGTGTGTTGGTTGGTACGGGTGGAAAGTAGCGGATGGTGGGTTGAGTAGTCTCCCCAAATGGGCTTGCATTCTCTCATTGGCATTACATGTGATATTGAAATGGGCCTATGGGCCATACCGATTTCTGAGAAAGGCTTCGCCCAAGAATATGAAATATGAAAAGGCTTGACCAGTGTTATGAAATATGAAATATGAAAAGGGCTACTGACCCAATACATGTTGAGATTGGATTTGGGCTTAGGCCCAACAGCTATTATTGTTTTGGGCTGAAAGGGGCTTGTTGCACATCGAGTTTCCAAACTCACCCTTTTCCTTAACCTCGCAGTGAGCCTTGATGTGGGGACTTGGGCGGAGGGATTGAGTAGCCACGGTGATCGTCTTTGGGCTTTTAAATAAGCATTGGTTTTCATTAAATTTCCTTTAATTATTTTTATTTTTGGGTTGTAATAAGGCCATTTTAACTTTCCTTTTATTTCTTTTCGGGATTATTTTATTTTTAATAACTTTAAACCTGGTTGATAATTATTCAAATGGGCTAAACTTAGGACGTGTTTTCAAAACGATACTTGTTTTCAAAATATCTCAACGCCACGATTAATCGATTTATTAAAGACGTCCACTTAAACGAATTTAAACACGATATAGCAAAGTGTGGCTATGGTTGTGGGCATGTCTAGGATTGGATTCAATCAAAGAGCTTGGCACTTAAGCAGCCTTCATGGCTCACCTCCTTTGTCTTGGATACCTACTTGATGCTCAGCTTCCATACACTTTGTTAACTCAACAAAAAAATATGGTTTTTAGAACACTAAAAGGGAACGTGGGTTTTCAACTCCAATGTGGCACGTCAGATTTGGCCATAACGTTTGGGCTGGGTTTGGGGTGTTACATTTAGTGGTATTAGAGCCAGGTTATAACAACTCGGCTGTGGATCGGGTTCAAAATTTTTTTTGAAAACTTAGGCCTAAGAAGGGTATTTTTGAAAATGGTTTTTGAAAATTCTTTTCAAAGATGTTTTACAGAGTATACATGTTAAAATGGTCCAAGTTTTTCTGTTTTAAATCAAGAGTTCAAAATAAAGGGTGTTTTCAAATTTCTATTTTCGGTGATCAAAAACATGGTTTTCAAGTTTTGGATTGGAGAAAGAAGTGGTGCACTGAATATCTGGTACCAAGTCTGTAAGTATATTTTTTACGATATATGATAATGATATGATATTATGAATAGTACTGGACTCTACTATGATACTGTAGATAGGGAAAAGCGTGAAGCGGTAGAAATGAGGCGTAGCTAGACTACGACGATCTGAAAACAATTCTTGAACTGCTACATTTCCATAAGACATTTTCTTAATAAACAGTGGAACATTATACTAATTTCATAAAATTCGTAAATTAGATAAGTCAATATGAGTACAAGAGGAGTTCGTGGACGAGGCCGCGGACGTGGTCGCGGAAGGGTGCAACTGAATCTTCATCCTCAGGGCATAGGCCAGTTGAGGAGGCATCTGTGCCACAAGCAACGGAGACTGGGTCTTATGATCGGGCTGCGGGGGATGACGCTTTGTCCCAAGCCATGTTAAGGGTTTTAGAAAGAGTTGCTGGAGCTAGTACTGGGACATTGAATAGGGGGTCTATATCGGAGCGACTTAGGGCCAACGGAGCAGAAGTATTTAGGGGTGTATCTAGAGTAGCTCCAAATGTGGCAGAATATTGGCTAGAGGCAACAGAACGGATCATGGACGATCTAGACTGCTCAGTAGAGCAAAAGCTGAAAGGAGCTATGTCGACGCTACGTGATGAGGCATACCGATGGTGGATCACCGTAAGGGAGAGTACCCCAATTGAGTAGGTAACTTGGGAATTGTTCAAAACTGCTTTTAAGGGGAGGTATGCTGGAGCTAGTTATGTGGATGCTCGTCGGAAGGAATTCTTGAATCGACTCGTGGTGATAAGGCGTGGCGAGTATGAGGCGTAATTTTGAGGCTAAGTCGATATGCTAGTGGGATAGTGGCAACTGAATATGAGCGCAGTGTCCAATTTGAGGATGGTCTCCACGATGAGCTTAGGATATTGATAGCTCCCCAGAGGGAGTGTGGTCTTGCTGCATTGGTAGAAAAGGCTAAGATAGCCGAGGAAGTGAAGCTGACTGAACGACAGAATCGTGAGAAGGATTGACCCAGATTCAAGAGGGATTTTAGACCCTCAAGTGCCACGAATCGAAATGTTAAAAGAGCAAGGATGGAGGAACCGGTTCGAGCAGTTCCAGTAAATACTTATATAGACCGCAGGCTTGCAGGGACTGTGGTAAGGTGCATATGGGGGAGTGCTGGAAACAAACTGGAGCATGTTTTTGATTTGGGTCTAAGGAGCATAAGTTCAGAGAGTGTCCTCGGAGGACAGCTCAGGAGCTAGCTGGAGAGCAAAGGGATGTCCAACCACGGTGAGGAGGACCACCACCACAGAGGGGTTGTGGGCAAGGTAGAGGTGGCAATGGTAACGGGCGGGGACGTGGGGCACCTGGCAGAGGTGCGGGCCATGCCGAAGCCCGACAACTGGCGTTGGTTTATACTGCACGACGTCGTGAGGAGGGTGACGCTCCTGATGTTATAACTGTTACGTTCTTCATTCATAGCATGCCTTACACTGCTTTGATTGATGTGGGTTCCACTCACTCGTATGTAGCTTATAATGTATCTGGGGATTGGGATGTGCTTCCTGAGGAGACTGTGAGTAGGGTATCGATGATAAGTCTATTGGGACATTCGGTTAAGGTAGATAAACATTTTAGGGCAGTGCTGTTAGTGACACAAGATAAAATCTTTGAAGGAGATTTGATGGAGCTGCCATTTGGGGATTTTGATCTTATCTTGGGAATGGATTGGTTAACTAAGCACAAGGCGACGTTGGATTGTGCTGCAAAGAGGATGGTACTAAGAACTACCGAAGATGAGGAGATAATGGTCATAGGGGAACGAAGGGATTATTTGTCCAATGTTGTTTCGGCTTTAAGAGCCGAAAAGTTGATTCGGAATGGTGGTGAGGCGTACTTGGCCCTTCTAAGTCAAACGGGACTTGAGGAGATAACGGTAGAGTCAGTTAGGACTATTAAGGAATTTCAGGATGTATTCCCAGATGAACTTCTTGGATTACCCCCGAGCAGAGAAGTCGAGTTTGGAATCGACTTATTACCTGGAACAGCTCCTGTGTCCATTGCGCCTTATCGGATGGCACCAAAGGAGTTGGTCGAATTGAAAGCTTAGATACAAGAACTGTTGGATAGAGGGTTTATAAGACCAAGTTTTTCCCCGTGGGACGCACCGGTACTGTTCGTAAAGAAGAAAGATGGGACTATGCGAATGTGTATTGACTATCGACAGTTGAATAAACTAACGATCAAGAATAAGTATCCGTTACCAAGAATCGATGATCTGTTCGACCAATTAAAAGGAGCCTCGGTATTTTCTAAGATCGACCTTCGATCGGGATATCATCAATTAAGATTTAGAGAAGTGGATATCTATAAGACGGCGTTCAGGACTCGATACGGTCATTACGAGTTTCTGGTAATGCCTTTTGGGTTGACTAATGCACCGGCGGGATTCATGGATTTGATGAATCGGGTGTTCCAACCATACTTGGATCGGTTCGTAGTCGTTTTTATTAACGATATCTTGGTGTATTCGGAAACGGAAGAGAAGCATGATGAGCATCTTCGTATAGTGCTGCAAGTGTTAAGAGAAAGGCAACTTTATGCAAAGTTTAGTAAGTGCGAGTTTTGGCTGAAAGAAGTTACCTTCTTGGGGCATGTTGTATCTGCCGAGGGGATCAAGGTGGACCCTCGAAAGATTGAAGCAATTTTGGAATGGAAGCCACCAAGGTCGGTAACAGAGATCTGAAGTTTTTTGGGGTTGGCAGGTTATTATCGGAGATTCGTGAAAGGATTTTCGGTGTTGGCAGCACCGTTAACGAAACTTATAAGGAAGGGAGCACATTTTGTTTGGACAAATAAGCAGCAAGAGGCTTTTAAGAAGTTGAAGAAGGTTTTGACAGAAGAGCCAGTGTTGATTCAGCCAGAGTCTGGTAAGGATTTCACTGTGTACAGCGATGCGTTACATGTAGGTTTGGGCTGCGTGTTGATGCAAGAGGGTAAAGTGGTCGCTTATGCTTCACGACAGCTTAAGCCGCACGAGGTGAACTGCCCTCCGCATGACTTGGAATTGGCAGCAGTAATTTTTGCACTTAAGATATGGAGGCATTACCTATATGGGGAGAAATGCATCATCTATACGGAGAGTCTTAAGTACTTGCTAACTCAAAAGGAGTTGAATCTTAGCCAGCGAAGATGGATAGAGTTGTTAAAGGACTATGACTGTTCGATTGAGTACCATCCAGGGAAGGCGAATGTCGTGGCTGATGTGCTAAGTCGAAGGGCTGTGGCGGAATTAAAGGCGATGTTTGCTCGTCTAAGTTTGTATGACGATGAAAGTTTATTGGCGGAGTTGCAAGTGAGACCGACTTGGGTAGAACAGATTAAGAAGCAATATTTAGAGGACGAGTCGTTGGTTCCTCGATTTCAGCAAGTTGAGAAGGGGAAAAATCCAAACTTTGGGTTAAATAGTGAGGGAGTTCTTTGTTTTCAAGGAAGAATTTGTATGCCGAAAGACTCAGACTTGAGGTTGATGATACTGAAAGAGGCACATAATGGACCTTGTGCTATGCATCCAGGAGGGAGTAAGTTGTATCGAGACTTGCGAGAGTAATATTGGTGGCCTGGGCTTAAGCGAGAATTGACCGAATTTGTAGGGAGATGTTTGACATGTCAACAAGTGAAGGCCAAGCATCAACTACCTTTGGGATTGTTACAGCCGGTAAAGATACCACTTTGGAAGTGGGAAAGGGTAACTATGGACTTTGTAAGTGTGTTGCCGTTGACACCTTCTAAGAAGGATTTGGTTTGGGTGATTGTGGATAGACTCACGAAATCTACTCATTTCATACCTGTCCGAACTGATTACTCACTTCAAAAGTTGGCCAAATTGTATGTGGCAGAGATAGTACAGTTGCATGGTGTGCCAGTATCGATAATTTTGGACCGAGACCCAAGGTTTACATCTCGATTTTGGTAGAAGTTGCATGAGGCATTGGGAACACGATTGGATTTCAGTACGGCTTTTCACCCTCAGTTGGATGGGCAGTCAGAGAGGGTTATTCAGATTTTGAAGGATATGTTGAGGGGTTGTGCTATTGAGTTTAGAGGCAGCTGGGAGGACCATTTGCCATTGGTGGAGTTCGCGTATAACAACAGTTACCAAGCAAGTATTCAGATGGCTCCATATGAGGCACTATATGGGCGAAGGTGTCGTTCGCCTACTTGTTGGGCAGAATTGGGGGAAAGGCAAATACTTGGACCAGAGTTGGTAGCAGATACTGAAGACAAGATTAAGGTGATCAGGAATCGGTCAAAAGAGGCGGCGGATCGACAAAAGTCTTATGCCGATCTGAAGCGTAAGGATATTGAATATGCGGTAGGGGACATGGTCTTTTTGAAAGTTTCGCCTTGGAAGAAGATTTTGAGATTTGGTAAGAAGGGTAAGTTGAGCCCACGGTTTATTGGGCCCTACCGAATCATTAAGTGAATAGGGCCGGTGGCATATCAGCTAGAGTTACCTCCAGAGTTGGATCGTATTCACGACGTTTTCCATGTGTCCATGTTAAGGCGATATCGTTCTGACCCAACTCATATCGTGCCAGTTGTAGAAATCGAGGTACGGTTGGATTTGACCTTTGAAGAGGAACCTGTGTAAATACTTGATCGCGATGTCAAGGTGTTGAGAAGGAGGTCAGTCCCATTAGTGAAGGTACTTTGGAGGAACCATGGCAAGGAAAAAGCTACTTGGGAGACCGAAGAGGCAATGCATCAGCAGTACCCTCAACTATTTGAATCAGGTAAATTTCGAGGCCGAAATTTCTTTAAGGAGGGTAGAGTTGTAACATCCTAATTTTCGGGTTTTTCGCGATTCTTGATATTTTAACTAAGTTTCGAAAATTTGGTATGTGATTATGGAATTCATAATTTGGGTATGTAAATGGGCTTATGGAAAGCCCATGAGTTGGCCAAAACCCGGTAAAATTTTTAAATTTTGGACTTAGGAGTTAGGGGTTCTGGCTAGGTGCCCTTATATAAAGTTGTGGGTAAAATGTATCACAAAAAGAGCTTTAGTAAAGTGGCAAGGGTGACACCACTAAGCTCCTAAAAAGGTAGCGTGTGGAGCATAAGGGAAGACATGGGATCGAGTCCCTGTGTTGGCAAATAAGAGTATTTATTTTTATGTGCAGGAAGGGTAAGTGTTGAAACCCACGTGGATTCTGTAAGAGGAGAGTTGGATCAAGTCAAATGCATAGATTAAGGAGGGATAAGGGGAGAGATTTTAGGGATTTGATATGAGGATAGAGTTGGCCGAATAAGGGAGATTGGAGGGGGGATTTTCGGCAGAGGGGTTTAGTTAGGGATTTTCGGCACTTAGGTATTGTTGTGCCATTTTCTCCTTTTGGGTGTGTAGTCTTTTTTCTCTCTTTTTCTTTTGTAGCCGAATCTGCCATCTCTTCTTCCATCTTTTCTTCCTTCTCCTTCTTTCAAACCAGCCCACTATTCCCTCCATTCACCCATTGTTTCTTTCCTTTATCTCTACTTCTGCCGAGATACCGCAAAAAGCCGAAATCAGTGAAGATAGGGGGTGCCGATTCTTTGTGACCAGCAACCTTTTCTTTCCTTTTCAATTGTTGGCGTTCAATTCCTTTACCTTTTAGGCGTATGGATTCAAGAGAAGAAAGACTGTGGTAAGTGCTCGAACTCTAAACGATTCCTAGAGCAACTTTTGGCCAAAAGCCGAAACCCCTCTAGTTTAGGGAGGTGGCTGACTATGGGTGTAGGCCTTATGGGGTCTTCTTTTAATATTTTTGTGGTTTATTTAGTGGAGGAGCAGCAAGGTGTAGTGTCGACTTGAATCAGCTTGGATCTCCGGAGTGGCTAGATCTAGTCAATCAATATCGGCAAGGTAAGGTTCTTAAGGCCATTATGGATGGTGGCCGAATGTGTAAGTATTAATATTAGATGATTTTTGGTTTGTTTCAATTATGGGAAGCTGATTATTAATGATGGATTATAGGAGAAATCGTGTAGGAGATCTCGTCGAGGAATATCGCCAAACAGGTGTGTAACGAACCCTTTTTCATAGCTTAAAGCGATAAATGCCGAAAAGCCGAAATGCCGAAATTCTGGCATTTCGAGGACTAGTGAGCAAGAGAATGCTCATTAGTTAGTTAGATTTGTTGAGATGATGATCAGGAACAGTAGAAACGCTAAGATCGTGATTTTTGGCATTCACGGTAAGTTGGGCCTCGATAGGGCTGCAATAGGGCCAATAGGCTTTCGGACCTATTTGGGAAAAATTGGTAGCAAACGGAAATCTGTTAAATTGTATGTTAAGACTGTTAATACTGTTATGGATATAGGCTAAATGGGCCTAGGTGACAAAATCGGCTAAGTAGGGCCCATTAGGGGTTTTAGGCCCAATAACTCGATTTCGCTAAAAATGGGCCAGAATCACCGGTTGCACCCATGAATTGTTAATAACCATTAATGAACATGGAAACCCTGATATTTGGTAAAATTACAGAATTACCCTTATAATATGAAAATGACCGTTTTTTCCCTAAGTAAAAATTACCATTATACCCCTAGGGTTTAAATGTGAATTTTGATACATGGGATTTTAGTAAACATGGTATGTATGATATGCACATGACATGTATGCTATGCACATGATATGTATGATATGCACATGATGTATTCATAAATGCATTGGGTTGGGCTTTTATATGGATGAAGGAAGTGCAAAAGGGCTTATGCCCCAGTTATTAAAGGGCTTATGCCCCAGTTATTAAAAGGGCTTTTGCCCCAATTATTAAAAGAGGCTAGGCCTCTAGTTATATGATAAAACAGCTATGCTACCAATGGAGAGTTATGGCGGGGTGGGTCGAGTTAATCCCCATATGGTGTGTTGGTTGGTACGGGTGGAGAGTAGCGGATGGTGGGTTGAGTAGTCTCCCCAAATGGGCTTGCATTCTCTCATTGGCATTACATGTGATATTGAAATGGGCCTATGGGCCATACCGTTTACAGTAAAGGCTTTGGCCCAGTAATATGAAATATGAAAAGGCTTTGGCCCAGTGTTATGAAATATGAAATATGAAAAGGGCTACTGCCCAAGACATGTTGAGATTGGATTTGGGCTTAGGCCCAACAGTGTTATTGTTTGGCTCGAAAGGGCCTTGTTGCACACTGTGAGTTTCCAAACTCACCCCTTTCCTTAACCTCATGGTGAGCCTTGATGTGGGCACTTGGTAGGAAGGATTGAGTAGCAGCGGTGAT
Source organism: Gossypium arboreum (assembly GCF_025698485.1). Taxonomy (NCBI): domain Eukaryota; kingdom Viridiplantae; phylum Streptophyta; class Magnoliopsida; order Malvales; family Malvaceae; genus Gossypium; species Gossypium arboreum. The sequence continues at coordinate 35,456,651 of NC_069082.1, forward strand.
CGTCTTTGGGCTTTTAAATAAGCGTTGGTTTTCATTAAATTTCCTTTAATTATTATTTATTTTTGGGTTGTAATAAGGCCATTTTAAATTTCCTTTTATTTCTTTTCGGATTATTTTATTTTAATAACTTTAAACACGGTTAATAATTATTCAAATGGGCTAGACTTAGGGACGTGTTTTCAAAACGATACTTGTTTTCAAAATATCTCAACGCCACGATTAATCGATTTATCAAAGACGTCCACTTAAACGAATTTAAACACGATATAACAAAGTGTGGCTATGGTTGTGGGCATGTCTAGGATTGGATCCAATCAAAGAGCTTGGTACTTAAGCGACTTTCATGGCTCACCTCCTCATCTCGGATACCTACACGGTGCTCGGCTTCCATACACTTTGTTAACTCAACAAAAAATATGGTTTTAAAACACTAAAACAGAAGCGTGGGTTTTCAACTCTAATGTGGCACATCAGATTCGGCCATAACGTCTGGGCCGGGTTTGGGGTGTTACAGACCCAATCAAAACTGCCATGTGGTAAAAGACTTCACTAGGAACCAACCAGGGAGCCTTCCACATAACATCTTCCTCTCAAAAATTCTGAAGAATGTCTATCCACCTCTCCTCTGAAATGTCATCTCTCCTAGGCATGTCTACTATTTCCTTTAAGGGAGAATAGCCCTCAAAGAATACTCAGCAAGGAACCTTATCAACCTTCCAAAAATGACTGTAGAACCAAACTAACAGCAAGTTTGCACATCCAATGAATCTACCCTCGTCAGCCCTCCGACATGCACTCAAAGATCTAAATGTCTCAGCTAGGATTGCTGGTACCAGTGAATTCTGCTTACCGACACGATATAACAAATCCGTAACTTCCTCATCTATGTGCCCCAACGCCTTTGGGAAAATCACCATGCCGTAAATACTCAAAGCTAGGACGTCTACCCTTTTCTTTACTTACTGGATGTGTCGATATCAAATCCCACAAAATGGCCCATGGAACGCACTTACTATCACCCTTTTGTTGTACACGAGCTACAGCCCACTGGTCACTCATCCCAGTAATCATCACTAACTTCTTTGCAAAAGTTGGAAAACTAGCAGGCCTAACATAAGCGTTGTGACCCTGAATTCTCGGGCAATGCAGTAAAGTCGTATACTCCTCCAAAGTAGGTACAAGATCTACATCACCAATTGTAAACCAACTATAAGCAGGGTTCCAGAACTATACCATAGCTCGAAACAAGTGTCTATCTACTTTGACATCTAACAAATAGGGAAAGTCTCCATAATTCTGATAGAAAAGCTGCTTAGCCTCGTCATCCCATTAGGCCCAAATGTCTTTCAACTCCTGAAACTCATTCTATGTCAAATTAATACGGGTGAAGTCCCATAACTCTGATGTATACCTCTCAATGACCCTATCTCCTTTTTCTAACTGGGTTTTCTCTGACCAGGTACAGACAGAGGCATTGTCCTCCACTTTATCAAGATATTCGTTCCCCATTACAAAACTTTCTAACTTAGAAATCGAACCGTGAATCGATAAACAAGTACTTACAAGAGTAGCTTACTAAAGGCTATCACTATTTTCCCTAGGGTAAGCACTTAAAGTTCACTATATGAGTTTTAGTTCTAAAGCAAGGGTACCTGAACCAGCAGATTCCTTGGTCCTCACCCATTATAGGCTCATATAAACCAAGTTTAGTTCAGGGGAACATATTTCCCTATGACCATGCGGAGATGAAAATCTCACGAAGACATTGGTACAGTATCCCGGAAGCAATCCACTAACTCATGCGGAGGTGAAAACCTCACGAAAGCTTAGTTTCTTACTCCCACTTAAAGGTGTGACCAACGGTCATGCAAATGCAATGTGCGAAATCAACACGTGCAGCAAACACTTGTAAAATGATCAATCTTTTAAAATTTTCAAACTTTTGACATTAAGACACAAAAAAGCAATTTCTTGGCTTGACTCTCTTATAAGTCCCCAGTGGAGTCGCCAAGCTGTCGAAACCATTTTATTAACGGGGTTTGAAAAACAGGGTACGACTTTAAAAAATGAAAACGAGAGTCACCACCAACCTTTTAAAGTGTGATTGGATCATTTTATAAAACGTTTTGATCTACGAAATTACGAGAAAATAGGTTCGGGAGTCGGTTACATACGAGGAAGGATTGGAACCCTCGTAATGCCCAAAATTGGTGCCAAATTGAATAATTTTGTCTTAATGTAAAGAGTTTGAATGAATTTAGAAATAAGATCTCTTTTAAAATCGTAATAATTTGAGTTAAAAGAATCAAGATTCCTTTGTTTCGAAAGGATATAAATATCATATCCAGCATGATTGAACATGATATTCTTAAACTTTCATAACTAAAATCATCTTGTGATTTTCAAAACTTATTTAGAAGGATATTTTAGGCATTTAGACAAACGGGAAATTGCAATCCAACATGTTACGGTACTACTTCCCGAATTCCTAATTACCAAAAACATTGCCTTATTTTTTTAAAATTCATTTTGGATCGAATGAAATATAAAAATTCTTTAAAGTGATAATGCATTTATCATTTTACAAAGGGTCAATATTTAAATAAGCTAACCTACATAATATCTTCTTTAACAATCCATGCAAATATAATATAAAAAATGAATAATGGCATAAATTACACAAGATACGTTATCATTTTATGTATGGTCATAGATAACATATATATACATGCATAGCCATTACATGCGAAATACAACGAGAGCATAATGAATTCAATGATATAAATTGTATAATATATATAACAACCTCATGCAAATGTACCTTAAATCAACATAAATGATTAATTCTCATGCAAATATGTAAAAACAATAACAAATATTCTATAAAACTTTTAACCTACTAAACAATAACAAAAAGTAAATAAGCAAATTATAGACATATAAATTAAATAAAAAATAAAGATATTCATAAATTTTAGAACAATATGAAAATAATAAAGGAAAATTATTATTTTAAATGATTACTATATATATATAAACCATATTATAGGGTATAATAACTTAATATATTAACGAAATAATGTACTAAATATTAATATTACACATATTTATTTAATAATAAAATAAAATAAAACCTATATAATTAATGAGTGATAAAGTAGTATATATTTTATAACGAAATAAAGGTAATGTAAGGTATAATATATAATAAAATATAAATAAAATATAATGAAATAAAAATACTATCATATAAATAAGGATAATATATGCTATTATTTAATAAAAATTTACACAATTAATGAATAATAATACATAATTTATAAAAATAAAAATAAAATATATAATAAAATATAATTTATAAGTAAAATATATAATAAAAATAATATAATGGATAATAAAAATAATATGCATTATTTTATATAACTAATATTTATAAAAATAAATAATATATAAGGTATTTAAAATAAATTAAATATTTATAAAAGATTAAAATTGAATTTAATTAAAGAATTTAGGATTAATTACAAAATAAATAAAAATTGGGCCTAATTGAAAAGCGCATTAAACTAGAGGGACTCACTGGGCAATTAGCCTTTATCCTAAGAAACGACATCGTTCCTCAGAATGGAGTTTAATGACCACTGGGATTGAATTGAAACAACTATAAAAGATTAAGCTCGAAATAAAAATAAAAATAAAATGAAATTATGAAGATTAAAAATACGAAAGGACTAATTGGGCAATTAGCCCGTTTTCAAAAACACGCGGATCCTCCCCGGATCACGGGTCAACGCGCGGATCCTCAACATTAATACGACACCGTTTTGTGCTTATTGAGTTAAACCAAAACAGCACTGTTTCGTTAGGGCTATATAAGCCAAATTTTAACTTAAAATTCATTTTGAAACCTGGGTTTTAAAAAAAATCTTTAAAAAAATCCTCTGAATGAGGAGAAATGGGAGACCTCCGGCCTCAGGCCACTATGCCACGAGTGCCCATGCGCTGTATGCGCCACTGTATGTGACAGTTGGAAGGCTAAAAGCCTCTGTTCTTCTCAGTAAATCTCGGGTAATATCCTCTCCCTTTTAAACTTTACTTTTTTTGTTTTTAAAAATGGTTTAATATCCTCTCCCTTTTAAACTTTACTTTTTTTTTAAAAAAAAATAGTTTCTGTGCGTTGAACAGAGAAGAACAAGATATAACAAAATCACCTTTTTAAGTAACCAACTGCTTCTTCTTTTTTGTGAATATATGTGTGTATATCTTTTATATTCTCCAAAAAAAATCGGTCCCTTGTACAGATTTGTGAAGAGGCTTTTGTAGCCTTCTATAAATCGTTTACATTTAGAAAGAAATCTTTGATTTCTTTTCCCCTATTTGTTTTCCTTTTCTGCTGTGGTTTCTTCTTCTTTTACAGATACCAGCGAGGAAGCCAGTAATAAACGGCACTGACAACGGTACCGACGTTGATTCGGGCGTCGATCACGGTATGATTCAAAGCCTGGAATCATGGCATTGATGGCGGTCTCTGGAACGACGCGAGACGAATCGACACATTGATTGCGGGGCCTAGGGTTTCTAAAACCCTAGGTCTTCTGTCCTTGGCTTGTGGTTTGGGCCTCTTTGGCTTCACTGAGTTGGGTCAGGGATGTAACGGGTTGATGGGTTTAAGTATAACTGGGTATGGGCTATCGGGTTGTAACCGGGCATAGGGTTTAGGTATTTGGGTCAAATGTAAACGGGTAATGGGCTGTAAATGAATTTTGGGCTTTGTACATAAACTGTATAAACTTTATTATTTTTAATTTATGTTTTTTTTACTTATTCATTTAATTACGGGCCCGGGTAGAAATGGGCTACTACAACGGGTATTTTGAAATTTTATATATTTTGTTTTTTGTGTAATAGGGACTAAATTGTAAAAATTGTAAATGTTAAGGGTAAAATGGTAATTTTCCCATTTATGTGTTTTTGGACTAAATTGAATGAAAATATGTTTGAATGAGATTAATTTGAATATGTTTAGATCAAGAACCAAAGAAATCAGATTTGGATCAGGGAAAAACGAAAGTAGTCGACTAGTAGCCCTGTCTCATTTTATAACATCCGAGGTAAGTTTATAAGCAAGTAGACATACTTAATTTTAATTAAATGCAAAGTATATATGCTGAACTGAAATATATGAAATTAAAAATGCATTGGCCGAATGTTTTTAAGCTTGGCAACTATGTTATGACTTCGTTTCGATCGAGTTACGACGTCCGAAAGCCCCGTATGAACCTTAGGAATATAGGATACATATGTCATGACATAGGATTCCAATATATGTGTGCAAGTAAGACCATGGAATCGATATGTGATTTTGGTATGTGTTTACGAGTAAGACCCTGTCTAGGATAGTGGCATCGATATGTGACTACATGTAAGACCACGTTTGGGACATTGCCATTGTATGACTTGTGTGATTATCCGAGTGTCCTATCCAATTCCGAATGGTTCATTGGGCAAAGGTAAATTGTGTATAGATGTGTAAAATGAGCTAAATGGCCAGGTATGAGTTAGCTTTTTTGCTACTAGTAAAAAGGTAAGTATATAACTTGATATTTGCTACAAGTCATGTGTAATATCCCGAATTAGGGCCTAATCGGAATAGTGGTTTCAAGACCACAAATTCGAGATATAAATAATTATTTTATTATCATTTTAAGGTCTATGGCATAATTTCATGATTATGTGAAAATTTCGCTTAGAAATTTTATCGATAGAGGGTTCAATTTGATATTTAGGACTAAATTGCAAAAGTTGTAAAATGTGTGTTCTAGTTCACAAAGGTACTAAGTACTTGTGAGTAATGGGTTTTTAAAGTGGAGGTCCTTGTATAGTAATTAGACCATTATACTAGTTTGGAAAAAATACCTAAAGGAAGATAAAACACCATAGTTTTTAATTAAGGACATTTTGGTCATTTAGTTTTTAAAATGAATTAAAAACAAAATTAAAAGCCAAATTTTGTCCATCTTCATCCCCTTGGCCGAATTTCACATGAGGAAGACTTAGCTAGGGTTTTTCAAGCTTCCAAGATCGATTGTCAGTCCATTTTAGCCTCGTTTTTAATGTTCTTTAGGTTTGTGGAGTCCTAGTAACTTGATTAAGCTTATTCTAGCAATAATTAAACCTAGGGTTTATATTTGGACAAATACCCATAGGTGAAATGTGTTCATTTTGATGTTTTATGGTAGAATATGAAGCTTGAAATTGTGTTAAACAACTTTTTCTAAGCGATTTTACGTGAAAACAAGTAAAACGACATAATGGGTAAAAATACCTAATGTTCATAAGTACATGTTAAAGTGAGAATTTGATGTTGCCATAAAAGGGAAAAATGATCAACATGTCATAAAACATAAGAAAATAGGATGAAGTTTAATTTCTGAGCCTTGAGGCAAAAGTGTAAATATGTAAAAGTTTATGGGCAAAAATGTAATTTGTCTAAAGTTTGAGTCAAGGACTGTTTGAATAAATTTGAGTATTAAGTAAGCTAAATTTGTTATTTTAGATCAAAAGAAACAAGATTCGAGTCGTGATCGAGGGAAAAATAAAGTTTACGAGGAATAGGCTCGATTTCTAACATTTTATACCAAGGTAAGTTCATGTGTAAATGTAGTAACATAATTGTCATTTTAAGTAATTTAATGTTATTTATATGATATGATGATTATTATCATGAAATATTATGCTTTTGTGGATTATTATTTAGTAATATGCAAATTATGTGAGCTACTTGATAAATATGAAATGCTATCAAGTATCAGTTCCGACATTCTGTGGAAGACAAAAAAGATGTGTGATTGAAGAAAATCTCGTTTGAACCTTGGGAATAGATTAGCATACAAGTGAAATGTCACTAGGATATTTGAGTTCCAAACTCGTTGAGTTGAGTTCGAGTTTGTGAGATGTAACTAGGCATCCAAACTTGTTGAGTTGAGTCCGAGTTCACTTATGGATGCGAACGCCCCGAGCTTGTTGAGTTGAGTCCGAGTTCACTTATCGGCGGGTTACATGGTAGCTTGGATACATAATTTCTGTAGGCTATTGAGTTTGATTGGCTGCTGGTATGGCACTTATGTGCATGCAATCCGTGTATCCAAATTATATTCCGATGTGTTCAACGGGTGAATCTTAAGTGAATAAGGAGAATACTTAAGACGAAGGTGACATGTTGGTAAGTGTGGTGAATGAAAAAATTTGGACAGGTATGCGCTTAAACCCTTGGGTTGAGAACTTGGTATGATAAAATCATGGTAAGATAGTAAATGCAAATGTAACATGAAAGTCTTGGTGATATTTATACAAATGATGTTTTATGGTGGATTGCATGACTATGTTACTTGCTATTTACATGTGAACTTTCTAAGCATTTATGCTTACTCCCTCCTTTCCATTCTTTGTAGTTTTGACAAGCCAGCTCGGAAATAGGGAACGGTCGGAGGCTCGCTTACACTATCCGTGGACCATTTTGGTATAGTGGTTTGTATATTTTGAGTATGGCATGTATAGCATTATAATCATTTTGTGTATATGATCTCATGATATGGCTATTGGGTGGTAAGGAAATGTTTGGTAATAATTAGCCATATAAGATCATTATAAGATCATTATAATGTATAGCATTATCAGATCATATTTTGTGTTATGTATACTTAATTTCCTATCTAATCCATGGAAATTCATAAAAAGGTGAAATTTGCTATAAAATAGTATCATACAGCAGCAATGATGTGAGTTTGAAAAATCACTAAAAATAGTAGAGATAGAATTAGTTGATGAATAAAATATGAAATTTAAGCTTATTGAGCTTATTTTCATATGGAAGAAACAAAATAGGTAAATGAGTTGTATTTTATGAGACATTTGAGTTTTTGTGGAATAGGGTCAGAGCGATTTTTGAATCCCCTATTCTGAATTTAGAAATTCACTAAAAATTGTAAAAAGATAATTAGGATTTATACAATATATGTATAGATTCCTTATTGAGTCTAATTCTAAGATAAACCAAATGTCTTAATCATCTGTATTCTGTACAAAGAGAAAAATGATTCACAGTGAATAGGGGTCAGAGCAGTCGAACACGAAAATAGGGGAAATTTTAACTAACAAATTGTACTAATTGGTCTAACCAAAAATTCTAGAAACAAATTAGTAAATAGATATGTGAGTCTAAATTTAGGAAAAATTTACAGATTTGAATTTTGAGTTTCGTAACTCGAGATATTAATTTTTTAGCGACTATGACGCAAATGGGTAGTTTATTACAAAAGGTAAAGTAAATTGTTTGAAATTGTTTAAGTGATAATTTAAGTTTGTTAACGCCTCGTGCTCGACTCCAGCGGTGGTCTCATGTAAGGAGGTGTTACATTTGGTGGTATCAGAGCTACGGTTTAGTTGATTCTCAGACTAACGTGGCGTATGTACGGGTTTTGCTATACATGCCATATATATATTGTGATAGTGTGACAACTCCTGACCTTTAAAATAATTTTTTTATAGTAAAAGGATCCCGATCCAGCTATGGCCGATGATGCAGAGAGCAATGCACCGGCTCCTGCTAAAGGGGCGGTGCTGACTGAGAGCTGACCTCCTACTGTTAGTCAAGGAGGAGGAGAAGGGGCTCGGGAAGCCTTTCTCCAGATGATGAATGCATGGTACACCGAGTTTGTTCGTACGAACCCGAATGGTCAACAACCTCCCCCACCTTCCCTGATTCCTCAACTAGTACCCCCGATGCCTCAAGGTATGGATCTGATGAAATTTCATAGAACTCCAGTTGACAGAATTCGCAAGCAAGGGGCTGAAGAATTCAAGGCAAATATTGATGATGATGCTGAGAAAGCAGAATTTTGGCTTGAGAATTCTATTCGGGTATTTGATGAATTGTCTTGTACACCTGCAGAGTGCTTAAAATGTGCTATATCCTTGTTGAGAGATTCAACCTATTATTGGTGGAAGACATTGATTTCAGTGGTACCAAAAGAGAAAGTGACTTGGGAGTTCTTTCAAGAAGAATTCTGTAAGAAATACATCAGCAAAAGATTTGTTGAACAGAAGCGTAAAGAGTTTCTCGAGTTGAAACAAGGCAACATGACAGTTACTGAGTATGAAAGGGAGTTCGTTCGGTTGAGTAAGTATGCTAGAGAATGTATTCCTTCAGAGGCTAAAATGTGCAGGCGATTTGAAGACGGACTCAATGAAGACATCAAAGTATTTGTGGGAATTCTTGAGTTGAAAGAGTTCGTAGTACTTGTTGGTCGGGCTTGCAAGGCTGAAGTACTAATTAAAGAAAAGAGAAAGGTAGAGGCTGAGACTAGAAATTTAAAGAAAAGACCGATAAATAGTGCATTCCCACCGCAATCTAGAAAATCCAGAAATATGTATTCTTGTTCTCATGTTTCAACCGGACATTCGTATGGGAATCGTAAGAAGCAAAATGCGAGTTTTAAATCTTAGACTACTTCTGTGGCTAGTGTGGGAAATTCAAGATTTGTTAGACCCGAGTGCCAACGATGTGGTAGAAGTCACCTTGGTTCATGTAGAACTAACGAATGTTACCAGTGTGGTTCTTCAGATCATTTTATTAGAGACTTTCCAGAGAGAATTGAGAAAGAAAAAATTTAGAGCGCAAAACCTAGTAGTGTAGTTTCGAGAGGAAGATCTTCGAGAAATGCTGGGAATGAGGCAAGCGGCAAGAATGTAGTCAGAGATTAAACATTTAAATCTGAAGCTAAAGCTTCGGTTAGAGCTTATGCCATAACGGTGCGTGAAGATTCTTCATCTTCCGCTGTGATCACTGGTATTTTTTCTGTTTATGATGTTAACGTTATTGCTTTGATTGACCCCAGTTCTACTCATTCATATGTGTGCATGAAATTGGTGTCTAATATGAGTATAGTTGTTGAATCTACGGAATTTTTAATTAAAGTGCCAAACTCGTTAGGCAAATATATTATAGTTGACAAAGTATGCAAGAAATATCCTCTGATGATTAGAGCTCATTATTTTCCGGCCGACTTGATGTTGTTACCGTTTGACGAATTTGATATTATTTTGGGTTTGGATTGGTTGAAATTGCATGATGCTATAGTAAATTGTAAACAAAAGATTATTGAATTAAAATGTGAAAATGGTAAAATTCTGCGGGTTGAATCAGACGAATTAGAGGCATTGCCTAGTGTGATTTCTTCAATGTTGGCTCAGAGATATTTGAGAAAGGGTTATGAAGCTTATTTGGCGTATGTGTTGAATACAAAGGAATTTGAGATGAAAAATGAATCAGTGCTGATTGTATGTGAATTCACTGATGTATTTCCAGAAGAGTAGTCAGGTATGCCTCCTGTCAGAGAAGTAGAATTTGGTATTGAGTTGATACCAGGAACAACTCCGATCTCGATTACTCCATATAGAATGGCACCACAAAGTTGAAAGAATTAAAGTCGCAGTTGCAATAGTTGACTGACAAAGGCTTTGTGAGACTGAGTTTTTCACCTTGGGGTGCTCTCGTATTATTTGTGAAAAAGAAGGATGGTCCTATGATATTGTGTGTAGACTATCGGTAGTTAAATAAGGTAACAATCAAGAACAAGTATCCATTGCTGAGAATTGATGATTTGTTTGATCAGCTGAAAGGAGCAACATGGCTTTCAAAGATTGACTTGAGGTCTAGATATTAACAGCTACGAGTAAAAGAGTCAGATGTGCCTAAAACTACTTTTAGAACAAGGTATGACCATTATGAATTTTTAGTTATGCCATTCGGTTTGACAAATGCTCCTGCTGTGTTTATGGATTTAATGAATCGTATATTTCGGCCATACTTAGACAAGTTTGTTGTGGAATTTATTGATAATATCTTAATTTATTCGAAAGATGAGATAGAGGATGCTGAGCACTTGAGGATAGTTTTGCAAACTTTGAGAGATAAGCAGTTGTATGCCAAATTTAGTCAGAGTGAAATTTGGCTTCGAGAAGTTGGATTTTTGGGTCATATTGTTTCAAGTGATGGTATACGGGTTGATCCAGTAAAATTTAGAAGTTTCTTGGGTCTAGCTGGTTATTATCGTCGGTTTGTAAATGAATTTTCTATAATTGCTACTCCTATGACCTGACTGCTCCAAAAGGATGCTAAATTTGAATAGACGAAAGAATGTCAACAAAGCTTTGAGAAATTGAAAAAGTTATTGACTGAGGTACCGGTGTTAGTACAACCCGAGTCAGGTAAATAATTTGTGCTGTATAGTGATGCTTCTCTAAATGGCTTGGGATGCGTACTTATACAAGAAAAGTGATGGCTCATGCTTCGAGGCAGTTGAAACCTCACGAAAGGAATTATCCGACTCATGATTTGGAACTAGCTGCTATAGTGTTTGCTTTGAAGATTTGGCGACATTATCTGTATGGTGAAAAGTGCTGAGTATATACCGACCACAAAAGTCTCAAGTACTTGATGTCACAAAAAGACTTGAATTTGAGATAGTGAAGATGGTTAGAATTATTGAAAGATTACGAGCTTGTGATTGACTACCTTCCGGGGAAAGCGAATGTGGTTGCCGATGCTTTGAGTAGAAAGTCGGTGTTTTCTTTGAGAGCTATAAATACACAATTGATGGTGTCTGACGATGGTTTGATTCTAGCAGAGTTGAGAACAAGACCGATGTTTTTACAAGAGATTTGTGAAGCTCAGAAAAGTGACAAAGATTTGTAAGCCAAGAGGAAGCAATGTGAGGCTGATACACGATCAGATCTCAGAATTGGTTCTGATAGTTTCTTGATGTTTAAAGATCAAATTTGTGTACGAAAAAACGATAAGTTGATTCAAAAGATCTTGCATGAAGCACATAGTGGTTGTTTGTCAATTCACCCGGGGAGTACAAAAAATGTTTAATGACTTGAAGAAAATGTATTGGTGGAATAGAATGAAAAGAGATATCTCTGAGTTTGTATCAAAATGCTTAATTTGTCAAGAAGTGAAAGTTGAACACCAAGTGCCTTCGGGACTACTTTAGCCTATCATGGTTCCCGAGTGGAAATGGGATCGAAATTTTGTATCAGGGTTGTCGTTAACTCCGAGGAAGAAAGATGCCATTTGGGTAATAGTCGACAGATTGACTAAATCAGATCATTTTATTCCGTAATTTATTGATTATTCTCTTAATAAGTTGGCTGAATTGTACATCAATGAGATTGTTAAACTTCACGGAGTACCTTTGTCGATCATTTTAGATAGAGATCCGAGATTTACATCGTAGTTTTGGAAAAAGTTACAAGGGGCATTAGATATAAAGTTAAATTTTAGCACTACCTTCCATCCACAGACTGATGGACAATCAGAGAGAGTAATTTAGATTCTTGAAGACATTCTCGATCTAGCTGTGGTCGATGATGTAGAGAGCAAAGGGCTAGCTCCTGCTGAAGGGGCATTGCCGACTAAATTCCGACCTCCTACTATTAGTCAAGGAGGAGGAGAAAGGGCTCAAGAACCATTTCTCCAAATGATGAATGCATGGTATGCCGAGTTCATTCGTATGAACCTGAATGCTTAACAACCTCCCCCACATCCCCCTATTCCTCAACCTGTACCCCTGATGCCTCAAGGTATGGATCTGATGAAATTTTATAGAACCCCAGTTGACAGAATTTGCAAGCAAGGGGCTGGAGAATTTAGGGCAAATGTTGATGATGATGCTGAGAAAGCAGAATTTTGGCTTGAGAATTCTATTCGGGTATTTGATGAATTTTCTTGTACACCTGAAGAGTGCTTAATATCCTTGTTGAGAGATTCAGCCGATTATTGGTGGAAGACATTGATTTTAGTGGTACCGAAAGAGAAAGTGACTTGGGAGTTCTTTCAAGAAGAATTCCAGAAGAAATACATCAATGAAAGATTTGTTGAACAGAAGCGTAAAGAGTTTCTCGAGTTGAAACAAGGTAACATGATAGTTACTGAGTATGAAAGGGAGTTCATTCGGTTGAGTAAGTATGCTAGAGAATGTATTCCTTCAGAGGCTAAAATGTGCAGACGATTTGAAGACGGACTCAATGAACACATCAAAGTATCTGTGGGAATTCTTGAGTTGAAAGAGTTCGTAATACTTGTTGATCGGGCTTGCAAGGCTGAAGAACTAATTAAAAAAAATAAAGACAGAGGCTGAGACTAGAAATTTGAAGAAAAGACTGATTAGCAGTGCATTCCCACCGCAATCTAGAAAATCTAGAGATATGTATTCTCGTTCTCATGTTTCGGCTGGACATTGGTATGGGAATCGTAAAAAGCAAAATACAAGTTTTAAATCTCAGAATACTTTTGTGGCTAGTGTGGGAAATTCAAGATTTGTTAGACTTGAGTGCCAACGATGTGGTAGAAGTCACCTTGGTTCATGTAGAACTAACGAATGTTACCAGTGTGGTTCTCCAGATCATTTTATTAGAGATTGTCCTGAGAGAATTAAGAAAGAAAAATTGGGAGTGCAAAACCTAGTGGTGCAGTTGCAAGAGGAAGATCTTCAAGAAATGCTGGGAATGAGGCAAGCGGCAAGAATGCAGTCAGAGATTCAGCGTTTAAATTTGAAGCTAAAGCTCCGGTTAGAGTTTATTCCATAAGGGCGCGTGAAGATGCTTCATCTCCCGATGTGATCACTGGCATTTTCTCTCTTTATGATGTTAACATTATTGTTTTGTTTGACCCCGGTTCTACTCATTCATATGTCTGCATGAATTTGGTGTCTAATATGAGTATTCCTATTGAATCTACGGAATTTGTGATTAAAGTGTCAAACCCGTTAGGAAAATGTGTTATAGTTGGTAAAGTATGCAAGAAATGTCCTTTGATGATTAGAGGTCATTATTTTCCGGCCGGCTTAATGTTGTTACTGTTTGACGAATTTGATGCTATTTTGGGTATGGATTGGTTGATAGTGCATGATGCTATAGTAAATTCTAAACAAAAGTTTATTGAATTAAAATGTGAAAATGGTAAAATTCTACGAGTTGAATCAAACGAATCAGAGGCATTGCCTAGTGTTATTTCTTCGATGTCGGCTCATAGATATTTAAGAAAGGGTTATGAAGCTTATTTGGCATATGTGTTGAATATAAAGGAATTTGAGAAGAAAATTGAATCAGTGCCTCCTGTCAGAGAAGTAGAATTTGGTATTGAGTTGATACCGAGAACAACTCCCATCTTGATTGCTCCATACAGAATGGCATCAACAGAGTTGAAAGAATTAAAGTCGCAGTTGCAAAAGTTGACTAACAAAGGCTTTGTGGGACTGAGTTTTTCGCCTTGGGGTACTCCCGTATTATTTGTGAAAAAGAAGGATGGTTTTATGAGATTGTGTGTAGACTATCGGCAATTAAATAAGGTAACAATCAAGAACAAGTATCCGTTGCCGAGAATTGACAATTTGTTTGATCAGCTGAAAGGAGCAACATTGTTTTCAAAGATTGACTTGAGGTCTGGATATTACCAGCTCGAGTAAAAGAGTCAGATGTGCCTGAAACTACTTTTAAAACAAGGTACAGCCATTATGAATTTTTAGTTATGCCATTCGGTTTGACAAATGCTCCTGCTGTGTTTATGCTTAATGAATCACATGTTTCGACCATACTTGGACAAGTTTGTTGTGGTATTTATTGATGATATCTTAATTTATTCGAAAGATGTGATAGAGCATGCTGAGCACTTGAGGATAGTTTTGCAAACTTTGAGAGATAAGTAGTTGTATGCCAAATTTAGTAAGAGTGAATTTGGATTCGAGAAGTTGGATTTTTGGGTCATATTGTTTTAGGTGATGGTATACGGGTTGATCCCAATAAAATTTCAGCTATAGTTGATTGGAAACTGCCAAAGAATGTAACTGAGGTTAGAAGTTTCTTGGCTCTAGCTGGTTATTATCGACGGTTTGTAAATGGATTTTCTATAATTGCCACTCCTATGACCAGACTACTCCAAAAGGATGTTAAATTTGAAAGGACGAAAGAATGTCAACAAAGCTTTGAGAAATTGAAAAAGTTATTGACAAAGGCACCAGTGTTAGTACAACCCGAGTCAAGTAAAGAATTTGTGGTGTATAGTGATGCTTCTCTAAATGGCTTGGGATGTGTACTTATAGAAGAAGGAAAAGTGGTGGCTTATGCTTCGAGGAAATTAAAGCCTCACTAAATGAATTATCTGACTCATGATTTGGAATTGGCTGCTATAGTGTTTTCTTTGAAGATTTGGTGACATTATCTGTATGGTGAAAAGTGCCGAGTATATACCGACCACAAAAGTCTCACGTACTTGTTGTCACAGAAAGACTTGAATTTGAGACAACAGAGATGGTTAGAATTATTGAAAGATTACGAGCTTGTGATTGACTACCATCTAGGGAAAGCGAATATGGTTGCCGATGCTTTGAGTAGAAAGTCGGTGTTTTCTTTGAGAGCTATAAATACGCAATTGACGGTGTCTGACGATGGTTCGATTCTAGAAGAGTTGAGAACAAGACCGATGTTTTTACAAGAGATTTGTGAAGCTCAGAAAAGTGACAAAGATTTGCAAGCCAAGAGGAAGCAATGTGAGGCTGATACACGATCAGATTTCAGAATTGGTTCTGATGGTTGCTTGATGTTTAAAGATCAAATTTGTGTACTGAAAAATGATGAGTTGATTCAAAAGAACTTGCATGAAGCACATAGTGGTTGTTTGTCAATTCACCCGGGCATTACAAAAAATGTATAATGACTTGAAGAAAATGTATTGGTGGAACGGAATGAAAAGAGATATCTCCGAGTTTGTATCGAAATGCTTAATTTGTTAACAAGTGAAAGCTGAACACCAAGTGCCTTCGGGACTACTTCAGCCTATCATTGTTCCCGAGTGGAAGTGGGATCGAATTACTATGGATTTTGTATCAGGGCTGCCGTTAACTCCGAGGAAGAAAGATGCCATTTGGGTAATAGTCGACAGATTAACTAAATTGGCTCATTTTATTCCAGTATGTATTGATTATTCTCTTAATAAGTTGGCTGAATTGTACATCAGTGAGATTGTTAGATTCACGGAGTACCTTTGTTGATCATTTTAGATAGAGATCCGAGATTTACATCGTGGTTTTGGTAAAAGTTGCAAGAGGCATTAGATACAAAGTTAAATTTCAGCACTGCCTTCCATCCACAGACTGATGGACAATCAGAGAGAGTAATTCAGATTCTTGAAGACATGCTTAGATGTTGTGTATTGGAATTCCAAGGTAGTTGGGAAAGATATTTACCGTTGGTAGAATTTGCCTACAATAATAGTTATCAGACGAGTTTGAGGATGGCACTTTATGAAGCATTGTACGGTCGCAAGTGTCGGATTCCATTGTATTGGACTGAACTCAAAGAAAATCAGATTTACGGAGTTGATCTAATTAAAGAAACCGAAGAAAATGTGAAAGTGATTCAAGATTGTTTGAAACTACTTTAGATAGACAGAAATCTTATACGGATTTGAATTGGAAAGAAATCGAGTTTCAAGTCGGCGATAAGGTATTTTTAAAAGTGTCTCCATGGAATAAAGTTATTAGATTTGGTCGAAAAGGCAAGTTGAGTCCCCGTTTTATCAGACCGTATGAGATAATTGAAAGCGTTGGACCCGTAGCATATCAGTTAGCATTACCACCTGAATTAGATAAGATTCATGATGTGTTCCACGTATCTATGTTACGCTGGTACCGTTCAGATCCTTCACATGTAATTTCATTGACAGAAATTGAGCTACAACCGAATATAACTTACAATGAAAAACCGATTAAGATTTTAGCTCAGGAGGTCAAGCAACTAAGAATTAAAAGTATTGCTCTCGTGAAAGTATTGTGGCAAAAGCACGGGGTAGAAGAGGCTACATAGGAGCCTGAGGAAACTATGAGGAATCAATACCCACACCTTTTTACCGGTAAGATTTTCGGGGACGAAAGTCCCTAAAGGGGGGAGAGTTGTAATATCCTGAATTAGGGCCTAATTGAAATAGTAGTTTCGAGACCACAAATTTTAGATAGAAATAATTATTTTATTATCATTTTAAGGTCTATGGCATGATTTCATGATTGTGTGAAAATTTCGTTTAGAAATTTTATCGATAGAGGGTCCAATTTGATATTTAGGACTAAATTGCAGAAGTTGTAAAATGTGTGTTCTAGTTCACAAAGGTATTATGCACTTGTGAGTAATGGGTTTTTAAAGTGGAGGTCCTTGGATAGTAATTAGATCATTATACTAGTTTGGACAAAAATTCCTAAAGGAAGATAAAAGACAATAGTTTTTAATTAAGGTCATTTTGGTCATTTAGTTATTAAAATGAATTAAAAACAAAATTAAAAGCCAATTTTTTTCCATCTTCAACCCCATGGCTGAATTTCACATGAGGAAGACATAGCTAGGGTTTTTCAAGCTTCCAAGCTCGATTGAATGTCCATTTTAGCCCCGTTTTTAATGTTCTTTACGTTTTTGGAGTCCTGGTAACTTGATTAAGGTTATTCTAGCAATAATTTAACCTAGGGTTTATATTTGGAAAAATACCCATAGGTGAAATGTGTTTATTTTGATGTTTTATGGTAGAATATAAAGCTTGAAATTGTGTTAAACAACTTTTGCTAAGTGATTTTACGTGAAAACAAGTAAAATGACATAATCGGTAATAATACATAATGTTCATAATAAGTACATGTTAGAGTGAGAATTTGATGTTCCCATAGAAGGGAAAAATGATCATCATGTCATAAAACATAATAAAATAGGATGAAGTTTAATTGTCGAGACTTGGGGTAAAAGTGTAAATATGTAAAAGTTTAGGGGAAAAAATGTAATTTTTCCAAAGTTTGAGTCAAGGACAGTTTTAATAAATGTGAGTATTAAATAAGCTAAATTTGTTATTTGAGATCAAGAGAAACAAGATTCGAGTCGTGATCGAGGGAAAAATAAAGTTTACGAGGAATAGGCTCGATTTCTAACATTTTATGTGTAAATGTAGTAACATAATTCTCATTTTAAGTAATTTAATGTTATTTATAGGATATGATGATTATTACCATGAAATATTATGCTTTGTGGATTATTATTTAGTAATATGCAAATTATGTGAGCTACTTGATAAATATGAAATGCTATCAAATATCGGTTTCGACATTCCGTGGAAGACAGGAAAGATGTGTGATTGAAGAAAATCCCGTTTGAACCTTGGGAATAGATTAGGATACAAGTGACATGTCACTAGGATATTTGAGTTCCAAACTCGTTGAGTTGAGTCCGAGTTTGCTTATGGGCTGGTTACATGGTAGCTTGGCTACATAATTTTCGCAGGCCATTGAGTTTGTCTAGCTGTGGGTATGGCACTTATGTGCATGCAATCCGTGTATCCAAATTATATTCCGATGTGTTCAATGGGTGAATCTTAAGTGAATAAGGAGAATACTTAAGACGAAGGTGACATGTTGGTAACTATGGTGAATGAGAAAATTTGGACAGGTATGCACTTTAACCCTCGGGTTGAGAACTTGGTATGATGAAATCGTGGTAGGATACTAAATGCAAATGTAACATGAAAGTCTTGGTGATATTTATACAAATGATGTTTTATGTTGGATTGCATGACTATGTTACTTGCTATTTACATGTGAACTTACTAAGAATTTATGCTTACTCCCTCCTTTCCATTCATTGTAATTTTGACAAGCCAGCTCGAAAATAGGGAACGATCAGAGGCTCGCTCACACTATCCGTGGACCATTTTGGTATAGTGGCTTGTATATTTTGAGTATGGCATGTATAGCATTATAATCATTTTGTGTATATGATCTTACGATATGGATATTTGGTGGTAAGGAAATGTTTGGTAATGATTAGCCATTAGAATGGCTAATCAAGAACATATTTGGTGTTATGCATACTTAATGTGCTATCTAATCCATGGAAATTCATAAAAAGGTGAAATTTGCTATAAAATAGTATCACACAGCAGTAATGACGTGAGTTTGAAAAATCACTAAAAATAGTAGAGAGAGAATTAGATGATAAATAAAATATGAAATTGAAGCTTATTTAGTCTAAATTCATATGGAAGAAATAAAACAGGTAAATGAGTTGTATTGAAATTTGAGTTTTGGTGAAACAGGGCAGAGCAATTTCTGAATCCCCTATTCTGAATTTAGAAATTCACTAAAAATTATACAAAGACAATTAGGAGTCATACTTTATATGTATAGATTCCTTATTGAGTCTAATTCTAATAGAAACCAATAGCTTAGTCATATGAATTCTGTATAGAGAGAAAAATGATTCATAGTGAATAGAGGTCAGAGCAATCGAACACTGAAACAGGGAAAGTTTTAACTAATAAAGTGTACTAATTGGCCTGACCAAAAATTCTGGAAAAATATTTGTAAATAGATATGTGAGTCTAGATTCAAGGAAAATTTACGGATTTGAATTTTTAGTTTTGTAACTCGAGATATGAAATTTTTAGAAACTATGACGCAGATGGGCAGTTTATTATGAAAGGTAAAGTAAATTGTTTGAAATTGTTTAAGTGATAATTTAAGTCTGTTAACGCCTCGTGCTTGACTCCAGCGATGGTCTCAAGTAAGGGGGTGTTACATCATGTGTTATGCTAATGTTGAATAAATGTGAGATTGATTTGTGTGTTTAGCCTAGTGACTAAATAAATTGAGTATCAAAGAAATGATTCCTAACTATGTGCATATGTGAGACCATGTATATTCGATCACATATCAAGTATAGGCATATAAAGTTATATTATGATATATGAGCTTATGAATTGGAGAGTATGTGGATTAGGTTTTTACAGTGATTGTTGGTTTGGAAGATTGAATGTTAAAATGTTAATTTGACCATATGGATATTCGACCAAGGTGATTTTTATGTATGTTCATCTAAAAATGGTAAATCGTGTACAGATGTGTAAAACGAGCTAAATGGCCAGGTATGAGTTAGCTTGTTGGCTACTAGTAAAAAGGTAAGTATATATCTTGATATTTTGCTACAAGTCATGTGCTATGCTAATGTTGAATAAATGTGAGATTGATATGTGTGTTTGGCCTTGTGACTAAATAAATTGAGTATCAAAGAAATGATTCCTAACTATGTGTATATGTGAGACCATGTATATTTGGTCACATATCAAGTATAGGCATACAAAGTTATATTATGATATATGAGCTTATGAATTGGAGAGTATGTGGATTAGGTTTTTACAAATATTATTGGTTTGGAAGATTGAATGTTAAAATGTTAATTTGGCCATATGGATGGGCAAGGTGATTTTTATGTATGAAAATATATCAATAATGAAATTCATATATTTGTGATTAACTGTGGTAACGATGGTATAATTTGGTTTAGTTTAGTTGAATAGATAATATTATTGAGTTGTTTAATTGCTTATGACTTACTAAGCTATGATAGCTTACTGTGTGTATAATTGCTTCTGTTTTATAGATTTTGGATTCAAGGTACGAGTTACTATGTGTATAATTGCTTCTGTTTTATAGATTTTGGATTCAAGGTACGAGCCCGGGGATCATCAGCAAAGTCTTTCACACTATCCACAGCTTCGGTATTTAAATAGTTGAACTTGAAGTATGACATGTATAGACTAGTTTAGAGTTGGCTTATTTTGGAAGATGAATGTGTACAGGCCATGCGAAAATGACTTTATTTCTATGCCTCAGTTCGGTATTGATGAAACCTTGGTTTAAGTTTATTTTGTTTATCATGCCGTATGTCATGGTTGATTATAAATTGTGTTATGTGATTATGATTTTGAGGTTGGTTGTTGAACTCGGATGTGGAATGAAGGAATCGGCTATGCTATATACATCTATATATATATGTGTTCGGTCTTAGTTTGAGCTTATGTTGAAAGAGTAGCTAAATATATGATGTTTGTGAAAATGCTATGTGTTTCGGCCATTTGTATAAATGGATGTTAATTAAGCTAAGATAGGTTATGTGTTGTTAGGTAAAAATCAAGACATATGCATGGTTTAAATTGGGTGATCATTGATGGACTATATTATTGATATGAATGACACTTGAATTGCGGTTTTGGTAAGTAAGACACATTGGGATTTAGATTTATATAAGCATTTGGGTTAATGATAAAGGACATATGTGTACTTGGTAAACGGTTATGTTATGTTAGTTGAGTTTTAAAATGTTTTACATGTATAAATATATGTGCTTATAATATGGTTGATATGTATATGTGCATGGCAATATAAATTCGTTAGATTTTATAAGTTATTAAATATGTATAAATGAATTGAGTTAGCCAAGTAGACATAGAATTGAAATGGGTTCTTTATAATCGAATGCTTGTTATTAAATTATGTTAATATGAAAACATATGAATCTCACATAGATGAACACACTAATGCCACATATATGAATGAAAGAGTTAGTAATGAAATTTAGTTCAATTGATATATATGTATATGCATGACTTAATTAATTATAAAATATAGGTTTAATATTCAATAATGAATTTATTGATATGTTATATATATATTCGTATATGAATTAAACAATTTTAAATATATATATTTTGGATTATGTTTTATTTAAGCTATGAGTTGAATGATAGTAAATTTATGATTAGATATTAGATTAAGTCATAAGCATTTATGTGATGTATATCTTGAATTGCGTTGAACGTATGATTCGCATTTGTAATACGGTTGTTAAATATAGATGATTATGACTTGAATTAATATGAAAATATTCGGAACTGTGCTTTCGTTTAGTAATGCCTTATAACCCTATTTCGGCGACGGATACGGGTTAGGGGTTTTACAAAGTGTGTAGTCTTTGTTAGACGATCAACAATTACCCAAATAACATCTCTCTTCTTTGGAGACAAAGGTGACCCCAACACAAAGTCTGTGGTTGTTCTTTCCCATTTCTATTCCAGTATTGTAACTAGCTGTAATAATCCCAAAGACACTTGATGTGTAGCCTTTACTTGCTGACATATCAAACATTTAGATACAAATTCAGAAATATCTCATTTCATTCTCAGCCACTAGTACATCTTTTCAAATCATTGTACATTTTGCTACTACCAGGATGAATAGACATTGTACCATTGTGAGCTTTATATAGAATCATTTGTACTAGTTCTGAGTTCTTCGGTATGCATATTCTATTTCTAAATAATAAACAACCATCAGACCCAACTTGAAATTCTGAATCAGAATCCAACTCACACTGTACCTGTTTAGCCTATAATTCATCATCATTCCTCTGAACTTCACAGATTAGTTGCAAGAATATTGGTTTAGCCTTTAATTCAGCTATGATTGAACCATCATTAGACAAAGACAACCGGGTATTCATTGCTTGTAATGTAAATAGAGATTTTCTGCTCAGAGCATCTGCAACCACATTGGCTTTTCCCGGATGATAATCAATAACCAGATCATAATCTTTCAACAATTCAAGCCATTTGTGCTGTCTTAGATTCAAATCTTTTTGTGACATCAAATACTTTGAACCCTTGTGATCAGTGAATATGTGAAAATTTTCACCAAATAGATAGTGTCGCCAGATTTTCAATGCAAACACAATGGTTGCCAGCTCTAAATCACGTAACGGGCAATTCTTTTCACGTGGTTTTAGTTGTCTTGAAGCATAGGCTATTACCTTACCTTCTTGGATCAATACACAGACTAAACCATTTAATGATGCATCACTGTAAATTATAAATTCCTTACCCGATTCAGGCTAAACTAATACTGGTGTTTCAGTCAACAAAGCTTTCAATTTGTCAAAACTCTGTTGGCATTTATCAGTCCATTCAAATTTCACATCTTTTTGCAACAATAGAGTTATTAGAGAAGCTATCATTGAAAACCCTTTAACAAACCTCCAATAATATCTTGCTAGTCCTAGAAAACTTTTGACTTCAAACACATTCTTTGGTGGTTTCCAATTAACAATTGCTGAAATTTTATTCAGATCCACTCTAATACCTTCAGCAAATACTATATGTCTGAGAAAACCAACTTCCCGTAGCCAAAATTCACATTTACTAAATTTGGCATACAATTGTTTCTCAACCCAATGTTTGTAGCACTATTCTCAAATGATCAGCATGTTCATTTTCATCTTGGGAGTAAACCAGAATATCATCAATAAATACCATTACAAACCTGTTTAGATATGGTCTAAAGATTCTATTCATTAAATCCATAAATACGACAGGTGCGTTTGTCAAACCAAATGATATCACAAGAAACTCATAGTGCCCATACCTGGTTCTAAAAGTTGTCTTTGGCACATCTGAATCGTTTACCCGTAGTTGATAGTAACCGAAACAAAGATCAGTCTTAAAAATTACAATGGCACCTTTTAGTTGATCAAACAAGTCATCACTATGAGGCAGTGGATACTTATTCTTTATTGTGACTTTGTTGAGCTGCCTGTAATCTATACACAATCTTAATGATCCATCTTTCTTCTTTAGAAACAGAACTAGTGCACCCCAATGTGAGAAACTAGGTCGAGCAAATCCTCTATCAGCCAATTCTTGCAACTGTGCTTTCAACTCTTTCAACTCAGTAGGAGTCATTCTGTAGGGTGCTATGGATATCGATGTTGTCCCTGGAACAAGATCTATAGAAAATTCCAACTCTCTAACCGGTGGTAATCCAGGTAATTCCTCCGAAAACATATCAAAAAATTCACAAAAAATCGGCACTGATTTAATATTTGTTTGTGATACTTTAATGTCTAACACATAAACGAGGTAAACATCATACTTTTTTTTGATATAATTATGTCCTGATACCATTGAAATCACATTACGTAACCCATCCAGTTTATCAGATTCAACATGGAGTAATTCATCATTCTGACATTTTAACACAATGTATTTCTGTTTACAATTCACCACTGCATCATGTTGAGCTAGCCAATCCATTCCCAAAATTACATCAAATTCATCAAAGGGCATTAGCATCAAATCAGCCAAGAAACAACAACCTTTTACCTTAAACGGACAGTTTTTACAAACTTTATCCACCATAACATACTGGCCTAGGGGTTTCGAAACTTTAACCACAAATTTAGTGAATGCAATAGGTAAATTTTTAACAGACACTAAATTTGTGCATATGTATGAATGTGTTGAACCAGGATCAATCAAAGCAGTAATATCAGTATCAAGTACAGAAAATGTACCAGTAATGACATCTGGCGTAGAAGCATCCTGTAACACCCTGAATTTTGGGCCTAAAAGTAATGGGCCTTGAGTTTGGGATCGGTCAGAAAGCAGCTTAAATAAATGAAATGTGTTTAAATATTTTGTAATTGGATGTTTATTTTAATTGTTAAGTGATTTAGGAAGGATTGGTAGTGTAGAAAAAGTCCTGAGTTCGATCCAAGGCTTTAGCAAAATTTTGCATTTTTTTTCTAAAAGACCCTAAGCATTAGGTGGAAGGCTTATTAATAAGGCCTGGTAAAATCTAACACAAGGAAACGCTTGGCCTAGTGGCAAAAGGCGTTGGTAGCAAGCAGGAAGTCTAGGGTTCGAGTCCTGGCCTTGGAAAAAAATTTTATTGCGCACATGATCAGTAAGTGAAGCTAGCGTTTAAGCCTTATAAATATGTTTGGTGGAAATTTGACACAAAGGATGCGCTTGGCCCAGTGGTATGATGGTGTTAGGAGTAAAGAGAGGTGTTGGCTTCAAGTCGCGACATGACCAAAAGTTCTGGGCTTTTTTTTTGACATTCTGGAATCGATAGAAAGACTTTATAATTGATTGGGGAGGAAGAACGACACAAATAAGGAAGGTGTCATGGTGGCAAGGGACGTATAGCGTAGCCATGAGATTAGATGTTCGAATCTGAATGGTTGCTAATATTTTTAGGATAACCTGGTTGCGAGTTAATAGGCCTTAAAAATAGTTAGGGACAGAATATGGCACAGGAGCGCTTGTGGTGCAATGGCGAGAAGCATGCTATAGATATGAGAGGTTGCAGGTTTGAATCCTAGGCCTGGAAAAGTTTAAATTTTTATTCTTTAAACTGAGGCTTAGGCATATAAGCCTTAAAATTAATTGTGAGCGAATGGTAGTACAAGATAGGATGTGGTGCAGTGGCCAGCAGCGTGTTGGAAAGTTGGAGGACTAGAGTTTGAGCGGTGTCATGCGCAAAAGGGAATTTAATTTTGCTACTCAACGCATGGAAAGATTGCTATTCGGTGGAAGAAATTTGAATGCAAATCAAATTGGAATTTTTGGCTAAAACTAAGGGGATTAGGATGAGGATTAAGTGTGGATATGATGATTATAAAAATTGGAGAAATTGAAGGGAATTTAACTTGATGAGTTTAAGTCGATTGGGGAGTATAGGTTTGTATTTTTATTTTTTATTTTTTTTAGTATATATATGTGTGTCGTATGGGCAAGCAAGGGCATTTGTTATTTTTGTGTGCTTCAGTCGCATATCATCTCATTTTTTCTTTAAGCCAAAATCTTGATCTTTTCTTCCCTATTTTAATCGAATCAAGCTCTTCCCTCTTCAACTTAGCCGACTATTTCTTTTTTATTGAAAAGCAATTCATACACTTTGGGTGTTTGATTTCTTGTTGGCAAGCGATCTCGCAATCAGTAAGTGAATTAGATCTTCTTCGATTTTTGTTAAATATTTCTAAGTTCTTTTGTTTCTACACTCTTAAAAGTCGATTTTTCTTTATCTTTTCCAAAACCATTACTTTCGTTAATCTATGGTTTCTCCATTTATTTCTCTTTCTCCCTCCCATTCAAGAGTGTGATCGCTGGCTAAGTATTAGTTGATGGAAAAAGGGGGTTTGAGCAGAGAGGTTGGGATAGAGGCTCCCAAGTTTAAGCGATGTAAGGTGTCAGCCGTTAGGGACTTTATGCCTGGATGCGGAAGGGGAACTACATCAGATTTTAAGTTACATAGGCAGATCGCAGTCGATCAATCGAGTCAAGGCAAGTATAGGTTGTTCTTCGGTAAGTAGTGGATTTATTTTGAATTAATGGAATCTGACTAATGGAGTATAATGTTGAATATAGGTTCAAGCAATTATGAATATTTAGTACTCTAGGTGATAAGGAGTGTACTTCTACCCTTTGATAGCATGATATAAAGACGAAGGTGTGTAAATACACTATCCACACACAGTAGATCGGCCAATCCTAAAATGCCGAAATGTCGAAATGCCGAAATGCCGAGAACCCAAAATTTTGGCTACAATAGACTTACGAGTGCGTGAACACTCGTAAGGGGAACCCATGGGCAATTCCATTGACTTGGGCCGTGTTTTGGCCAATCGGGCCAGCATGGGCTAAATGGGCCCGATGGGCTGTTGGGCCCATAATAGGCAAAATTTGATAATTGATGCTATGTGATGGAAAATTGTATGTGAGCATGACTATAAAAGTGATTGGGCCTAGTGGACCATATAAAAGTGATTGGGGCCTAATGGGCCATATGAAAGAGATTGGGCCTTGTGGGCCATATGTAGGTATGTGGACTTGTCTGGGCTTTGTAAGGAGTTTTAGGCCTAGTATATGATGATTCCATAAAACTTAATTAATTATTTGCGACCGTGGACGAGTCACAAGGTTAAGGTGTGGCAATGGGTATATGCATGTCTAGGATTGGATCTAAGGAGAGCTTGGTACTTAAGCGGTCTTAATGACTCATCTCCTTTTCTTTGGAATCCTACCTGGTGCATAGTATCTGTTCTATTTAGCTATCGAGGAGTTGTTAACGGGCCAAGGTAAGTAATAAGCCCATAATCAAGAGAAATTACCGAAATGCCCCTAAGGGAAAAAATGACTAAAATACCCCTATGTGTGGACTGTAAGATTTATGGATGTTACATGTATACCTATTGCATTCATATACATTCATATGATATTCCGTTTAGGTTGCAAATAGGTTGGGAATTATGGAACGGAGGTAGTATATGAGGATCGCATGGTTGCTTGACGACCGTGGATCCACCGATGGCTATTAAGCCCAATATTTGATTAGCAGCTTGCTGCAATGAAGGTAGTACCGCAATCGGGATACCATTGATGTGTATCGGATAGGTGGGTCGATATTTATATCCCCACATGATGTGTACCGGCGGACGGAGTTGGTGTGCAGCAGTTGGATTATTGGGGTGGGTTGCACAGCATTGCATGTATGATATTATTGTGATATTATTACGATGTGGGCTTCGGCCCAACTGAGGCTAACATGGGCTAAGGCCCAAAGACCATCGTTATTGAATTGGGCTTAGGCCCAAAATGACTAATGATTGCTTTATACTCATTGAGGGTTCTACACACCAAGTTTTCAAAACTCACCCCCTCCTTCTAAATTTTTCAGGTGATCTTCAGTAGGCGGTTTGACGGATGTAGGGACTCGGAGGTGGCCAACTAGCATAAAAAGTTTAGACTTAGTCGTTATGTAATTTTTAATATTTTGATTGTAAATTATTTCTATTTGATTTGGGTTGTAACAAGGTCTTTCTCTGGCTAATATTTCAAATTAAGATCATTATCATTTTTATGCTTTATATTTATTAGAAGTAGAACGTTAAACCATAACTGTTTTTAAATACTACGTTTCCGCAACTAAATTCTTAAATGACAAGTTTTCATAAATCATATGTTTTAAACAAGTTTTTGCGATTGAAAAGAGATTTTACAAAGTAATTAAGGTTTTTCATTTTAAGGAAGTGTTTCCAATGAAAACAAGGTTTTCGATAAAACACTTCAATGTGAGGCCATAATGTTCAAGCCGGGTTTGGGGTGTTACATATCCTCTTTAGCACGAATAGCATATGTCCTTATTGGTGCTCATGCTTCAGATTTAACTATTGAGTCTTTTGTAGCTCCTCGGCCACCACTGACATTGTTGAGGTAACGGTGTGGTTTGTCTCTCAAGGCGGGATTACTCTGTAACACCTCTAACCCATAACTGTCGCGAGAACAAGGTTACAGAGTATTACCAAAGTTTATAGAACAATTATAGATAATTCATGTCATTTACTATTCATATTCGAAACTATTCATATCATCCCCTAAATGGACCCTCAAGGCCCAATTTAAATATTAGGATTAAGTCGGAATCGGGAACTTAGAGAATTTTTCACAAAATTTCAAAAATTTTCTCATATACAAAGGTCACACGCTCATGTGAGTAGGCCGTGTGAGATGATATTGCCATGTTTCAGGCCGTGTAGGCATTCGACAGAAGCACACGGCCATGTCCTAGCCCGTGTCCTTACTCGTGTAACTCTCTGACTTGT
The DNA here is from genome assembly GCF_025698485.1 of Gossypium arboreum. NCBI lineage: Eukaryota > Viridiplantae > Streptophyta > Magnoliopsida > Malvales > Malvaceae > Gossypium > Gossypium arboreum. The sequence continues at coordinate 35,485,013 of NC_069082.1, forward strand.
GTCACACGGCCAGCCACACGCTCGTGTGTTAGGTCGTGTGGTCAATTTAATTTTCAAAAATTAAGTGCAGGATTCACACGACCAAGACACACGCCCATGTTCTAGGCCATATGTCCCACACGGTTGAGACACACACTTGTGTCTTTGCCTGTGTGCCCAATTCTGAGCATTTCATTTCTCAATTTTGAAGATGTAGGGGATACATGGCCAAACCACATGCCCATGTACCATGTAACGCCCCAATTTTCGGGTTTTCTATGTTTCTATGATTTTTAAAATTTTTTGTGTGTTCTAGTTGGTTAAAATATATATTTTAGTAGGGTAGTGGGCCTTTGGAAGGCCCAAACTTAAGTTAAATCTGTAGTAGTCTTCGGAATTTTAATTTTATGAATAGGTGATGCAATTGGCATTTGGGCTTTTAAGAGTAAAGGGGTAAAAAATGACACAAAAAGGAGTGTGGTGTAGTGGCAAGGTGGCACCACTTAGGGGACAAAGAAGTGACGCCATAGAGGAAGCAAGGGGTCCAGGGTTCAAGTCTTGGCTCTTGCAATATATTTTGGTTTTTCTTTTCAATAAATCTGAAAGCAAGTAGGTGCGTTTTAAAGTTTAATGTGTTGGATTTATGACACAAATGAGTTGATGGCCTAGTGGTGGTGGCGTGAGTTGGCATGTGAGAGGACTTTGGTTTGAATCCCTTGGCACGCAAAGGTTGATTATTTTGCTATGTTGGGACATCAAAAGTTCGTGTTGGTTTTAAACCCTAGTGATGGAGGGATCCCACATCGGGAAGCTAACATAAGAGTAGATGGAGGGCTGGCTTTAAATAGAGAAAACCATGAGGAGAGTAGGCATACCCTTCTTGCCTGATCCCTTTCGCTTTGTGATGTGCTCGTTTGGGTTGGGCGTCAGCTAAGAGTGTTTGGAGCGCAGATTAACTGCAGTCTCCTAACAGGTGTGTATTTCTCATTACTCTAGCAGAAGGATGGCTATTTCAGGGCGCGATGGGCTGAAATGGGCCATGTGGTCCCAATGGGTCCGTAGGCCCAAGTGGATAAGTTGTAGAATTACTAAAATACCCCTGTAAGGTAGGACTACCAATTTACCCCTGGAGGGTGAAATGACTATTTTGCCCCTCGTGCGTAAATGACTAACTTGTGTGATGATTGGGTTAGTTGACGTGGATTTATGTTAGTTATCGTTAATTCGTAAGTCTAATGTGTTAGTGATCGATTATAGGATTATCGCGTGGGAGATATCGTCATCAATCGTCATCAACTAGGTGTGTAAACGACACCCTCCCGTAGACTGAATCGGTAAAAGCCGAAATACCGAAACGTTGGTATTTTGTGAACACGCGAGCGTGCGAGCGCTTGTGAGACAGTTGTTAATGAATATGGTGCATTTGGATGATTAGAGTGCAGAGTGTGCGTTTTCGTGCACAACGGTATTTTTGGGCTTAGTGGGCTGAAAACGGGCCAATGGGCTAACGGGCCCACTTTGTTAAAAAGACGAGGTAAGTACTTTTGATTACTTGGTAAACATTAGAATGAGCATGAAACCTTAGCAATAGGTAATAATTACTGAAATACTCTTATGCATGCAAAATTACGATTTTACCCCTAGGGTTATTTTTTTCTGAAAAGCATGATGTTCTATTTCTGTATACGTATGCCATGACATATTATTTCTGTTGCATGGGACATGGGTTTATATTGATGGAGGAAGCATTCGGCGACCTCACTTTGCAATCTGGTGGCCTCGCCACATATATCTGATACGGTGACTTCGTCACAATATCCGCGACCTCATTTGCAATCTGGTAACCGTCACATATATATATATATATCTGTTCTGGTGGCCTAGCCACAATATCTGTATCTGGTGACTTTCTCACAATATCTGGCAGCCTCGCTGCAATTTTTGTGGTATGTAGCGGTTGGGTGGGTCGAGTAGTCTCCCCACATGGTGTAAGGCTGGTACGAGGGTGTTATGGATGGCTCTAGGTTGGGATTTCTGCATTCATGATATATTTGTTCTGTATCTGCTATGGACCTATGGGTTTCATTCTGATTTCTGTACTGGGCTAAGGCCCAGATAAGTCTGACTCTGAGGTTTGATCTATTTTGGGCTATGGTTGGGTTATGTTACACACTGAGTTTACCGAACTCACCCTTTATTTTCATCTCTGCAGGAAATCCCCAACCATAGTGGGCTTGGAGTTGTGAGGGATTCGGAGTGGCCACATCATCTGCAAAGTTGGTTTTTCTAAGTTAGTTTATTTTTATTATTTTTATAGTCTGATTTAATTTTGGGTTTTAAGTTGTAATAAGGCTGCTATTTAAATTTCTTTTTTCTGCTATGGTTTTATTTTCTGATGATATTTATACTATGACGAAAATGCTAGTGTTAGATTGCGCGGGTTTTCAAAATTAATGAACGTTTTCAAGGCTCAACAAGCACAACAAATGGATAGCCTAAAAATTGATAAACCGGCTTTTCATTCAACAGCTATTTTTACAAAGACCACCTCAATCACTTAAACTAGCGAATGCATACTAAGTCGTAAGTCCATGTGACACGTCAGATCTGGCCATAACATCTGGGCCGGGTTTGGGGTGTTACATGCCAGGCCATGTGTCACACACAGTCAAGACGCATGCCTGTATGGACGAAATAAGGCCATTTCTTAGCCTTATTTCTCACCCGAATTAGCCATCAACCTACAACAACAATTATGCACATTCACCAACCAATCCAAGACATTATAATCAAGTGTAATACTAGTATTGTATAACATATATTAACATATATATTCAAATGACTAAGCTTACCAAATTTTTACTTATGTTCTTAGGTAAATTTGTATCATATATGCTAACTTAAATTCATTTATCACTTAATTCACATATCATCTATTACTTAACCATTTCAAAACACATCAAAAATGTTACAGCCTTATAATTATATACCAAAACGTATCATTCTAGCCATTCCAATGGCTGGATTACCACAACCATTTACATGCCAACATTGGCAAAGTTAGCCTATACATGCCATTATACTAAAATAAGTTTACTATTTATACCAAAATGAACTACTAGATAGTATGATGATGCTCCGACCGATCTCCAACACTTGTAAGCTTCTGAACACTATAAAATAGAGAAAAGAAAACCTAGTAAGCATTTAATGCTTAGTAAGTTCGTATAATGGGAAGTAAACTTACCAATCATATTCATTTAAATAAGCATAACATTATCATGCTTTCCAACAAATTAGCAAATTCGCCTAATCATACACACTCAAATAACCAAGTTAGTCACATAATTATCATGTACATCAAGTAAGCATGGATGAGCTCATTATGCTATAAAATTTCAGAAGCATTCGTGACATAATTCTTTTAATCTCGTAATTTCTCATATCATGAGTTTTATCCATTGAATTATTGAAATATTGATGGATTCTCAAGTGGTATACATAAGGTAAAAAAATCAATGATCCGTCAATTCATGTTCAGAGGTACCCATTAGGGCACTTAATCAGGGAGCACATTCTTGAGCCACATATTAGGATGCTCAAATGAGCCATGTAACAAGACGCTTATTTGAGCTAAATAGGAAACTCATAAGAGTTTTAATCAGGGAGCACATAAAACTTAACAGATAACTCTGAAGAGTTATTATCAGGGAACACCAAATAGCGAGCCATTTTAGGAAGCTCATAAGAGCCTATATCAAGACGCTCACGTAAAGCTGTGTTTGTGTCCGCAATAAATGCTAGACCACAACCGATCGAATCATGTAACAGGACGCTCACAAAGAGTTGCGGTAGTGTGCAACACATGCAAAATTATTGCCAATCAGAATGCTCGTAGGAACTATATAACAGGACGCTTGAGAAGAATTTTAACAGGTTACTCGTCTGAGCTATAATGTCCGTAACATATGTAGGACTATAATCAGTACGGGAAAATACTATATCCATCACATTTCATTATTCGAACTGAATTTATTATTTATTGAGAAATTTCGGGCAAGTGATTAGTTTCATCCATTAATCATTTATACAATTCTCATAAGTACAAAATTCAATTCAAACATATAAATATATATAATTAAGTTACACGAACTTACCTCGACACTTGTTCGTATTTAAAAGTCTACTAATCCGACACCTTTTCTTTTCCTCGATCTAGCTTCGAATTTGAGTTATCCAAATCTATATAAAAGAATTTAACATCAATTTAATCCATTTCATACTCATTTACATCCAATTCATATCCTAGGCAAAATTATCATTTTGCCCCTATACTTTTGTTAATTGCAATTTCGTCCCTAGGCTCAGAAAATGAAATTCATGCAATTTAATCTTTATTCCAAGCCTAACCGAAATTTTCATATAACATTTACAGCACATATATATCACAAAATTCAAAAATTTTCCATAACTTTTACATCTTTACAAGTTAGTGCCTAAATAATAATTTCATCAAAATTTTCTTTGTAAAAGTTGTTTATCTATCAACAACCTTTCATTTTCTACCATAAATTTCAAATTTTCAGCATATTCATCCATGACAAAATTTCTATACTTTGATATCTTTGCAAATTAATCGCCAAAATAGATTAATTAGACTATCTCGATCTCAAAAATATAAAAATTACTAAAAACGGGACAAGAATACTTACCAAATTATGCCAAGAAAGCTTCGTTTCTCTTTCTTAGGGTTTCCATGTATATTTTTTGGGAAGAAGATGATATAAAATGATATTATTTCTTTTTAATTCATTTATCATCTTTTAATTATTTTAGTTTCCAATTTAGTCCTTGCCTTTTTCTAATTTTCCATGGATGAATCACCAAAAATATCTACTAACTTTTCTTTAATGGTCTAATTACCATATAAGGACCTCTTATTTTGAGTTTCATACCTAATTGATCATTTTCGCTACTAGAACCCAACTTTTTCATTTTATGCAATTTGGTCCTCTCCATAATTAAACACATAATCGGTAAAATTTCATATCAGAATTTTCATATAGCATTCCTATCATAATGCGGACCATGCAATAATATTAAAATAAATTTTCTTTTTAACTCGGATTTGTGATCCCGAAACCACTTTGCTGATTTAAATGAAAACGGGCTGTTACATTCACCTTGCATTAACTTAGAAAATTCTTGACAAAGAAAATCATTAGTAGAACCAAAAATAGTATCATAAACATAAATTTGAACTACTAATAAATATTTGTATTTTCTTTTAATAAAAAATGTTGTGTTTACCTTCCTTTACTAAAACCCTTTTCAACAAGAAAATTTTATAATATTTCATACCAAGTTCTAGTAGCTTATTTCAAACCATATAAAGTTTTTGTAAATTTAAAAACATGGTTTAAAAATTTTGGATCTTCAAAATCGGGTGGTTTTTCAACATACACTTCTTCATTTATAAAACCATTTAGAAAATTACTTTTTACATCTATTTGATATAATTTAAAATTAGTAAAGATTGTAAAAGTTAAAAACATTCTAATGGCTTCCATCCTAATTACAAGAGCATAAGTTTCATTGTAATGTATTCTTTCCTCTTGAGTGTAACTTTGAGCAACAAGTTTAGCCTTATTCCTCACTATGTTACCACTCTCATCTAGCTTGGTCCTAAAAACTCATTTAGTACCTATAGCATATTTACTATAAAGTCTTCAACTAGGGTCCATACTTTACTTCTCTCAAATTGATTTAACTATTCTTGCGTAGCCAATATCCAATATTCATCATTTAATACTTTCTTAATAATTTTAGGCTTAATGCATGTCATAAATGCAACAAAATTACAAGTATTTCTAAGAAAAGATATAGTAGTTACCCCTTTCGATGGATATCCTAATATCTTACCATCCTTCACATAGTTGACTTCTCTTGGATGAGTGACTTACCTTTCCTTTATTGTAAGCTCTTCTAAAGATTCTTTGGCCTATTCTTAAATCTTCTCACTTGATGATTGATCCCCTTCATCATTATTATTAGAAATTTCTACATAATCATCATCAACACAAGAATCATTTCTAGAATGAGGGTCAGAGTCAACAAAAACAACATGTATAGGCTCTTCTACTACTAAAGTTATTTTGTTAAACTTTCAAAAAGCTTTAAAATTTCAAGAATAACTAAGAAAAATTCTTTCATCACTCTTTTGATCAAATTTATCAAGATTATCGTTGCCATTGTTTAAAACAAAACACTTGTATCCAAAGGGATGAAAATAGCTAATGTTAGCTTTTTATTTTTGAAATGTTCTATGGAGTTTCCTTTAAAATAGGTCTAATCATTGCTCTATTAAGACGGTATAAACCTTCTACGTGATGCATGGGAGAGGTATAAGTATTTATTGAGACGGTGCCTTCACCATAGGTTACCTCTATGGCTACAAGTTCAAACCTTCTACAACGGCTTGAATCCCTTAACTAGGCAATTGATCGATGTAGTAGCCAGTGGAACTCTGAACAATAAAATGCCTGAAGCAACTTATGAATTTATAGAGGAGATGGCACTAAATAATTATCAGTGGCAAGTTATGTGGACAAAACCAATGAAAGCATCCGGTGTTTTTAACTTAGATACAGTCACCATGTTATAGAATCAGGTTGAACTTTTAAATAAGAAAATTGATGGTTTATGTATTTCTATGCAGGTACATCCAATGATGCAGTGTGATACGAATAAAGAAGGAATGAACAATCCAGAATATTTGTCGTACGGTCCTAGCATATAGAACAAACAAATCAACTTTATGGGTAATAATTCTAGGCCTCAAAATAACCTTTACAGTAACACCTATAATGCAGGTTGGAGGAACCATCCTATTCTTTCTTGCGGTGGTCAAGGAAATCAAAGAGCACAACTCCTTCCAGGCTTCCAACAACAACCTTACCAGTAAGAGAAAAAATCAAATCTTGAGGAGATGTTGACAAAGTTTATCTCGATGTCTGAAACCCACTTTCAAAACAATGAAGCAGCATTTAAAAATCAGCAAGCATAAATTCAAGGACTCGAGAATCAAATAGGTCAACTTGCTAAGTTAATCTTAGAAGACCACAAGGTAGCTTGCCTAGCAATACCGAAACTAACCCAAGAAAGAAACTTCATGATGAAGAAGGGTTTGTTGAATCTGAATCAAAACTGAGGCAAGAAAGTGTGGTAAGTAACAGTAAGGTCGAGGTAAGCCAAAATGAACAAAAGCCAGTCAGTAAAGAATATAAACCTCGAGTGCCATATCCTAACGCGATGGAGAAAGACCACATGAATGAACAATTTGGTAAATTTCTTAAACTTCTGAAAAAATTGCACATTAACTTACCGTTTATTGAAGCTTCTTTGCAGATGCCCAATTCCATTAAATTTTAAAGAAGCTTTTAGCGAACAAAAGGAAGTTAGATGATTTGTTGCATATGGAGCTAAATACAGTTTGCTTAGCTATATTGCAAAATAAACTACCGAACAAATTGAAAGATCTAGGGAGTTTTACTATTCCTTATTTAATTGGTAGTTTGAATATTAATAATGGCTTGGCTGATTTAGGGGCAAGTATTAATGTCATGCCTTATAAAATGTTTAAGTAATTTGAAACCCAAAAAAATAGCATGAGTATTCAATTAACATATAAAACCATTAGATTTCATAGGAGTATTATTGAATATGTTCTTGTAAAAATTCATAAATTCATATTCCCAGTTGATTTTGTTGTTTTAGACATAGATGAGGATAGTGAAATACCTTTGATTCTAGGTTGGCCCTTTTTAGCAACTGCTAGAACTATTATTGATGTTGGCACAGTGAGTTAATACTTCGTGTAGGTGATGACACGATTACTCACCAAGCTCGTGATTTTGTTAAAACATCTAGTGATCGAGATGATTATACGAGTTCTACTAATATGAGTAACCTTGTGACTCAAACTTCTTTGCAGGAAACCCCTCAAAAAAAAACATGATGAGCCACGTTCCAGTCCATGCGAAAAAAACATAACGACTCATGAAGAACAAATGTTACAGATCGATGAACTAGACAATGGTAGACACATGTCAAGGAAAAATTGAGAATGCACGATGCAAAGCCAAAGCGACGCCATGATGGGCATGTGAATGGAACAAACCAAATTAAGGTTGGGGACAAGGTACTGCTAGATCAAACGGATCCACGTATTGCTACTTCATAGCTTAATACAAATGGAACAACTTCTTTTCCAGTACTGAATGTCTTCTCATACGGTACAGTCGAGGTAACTCATTCTGAATTTGACACATTTAAGGTAAATAGTACTCGACTTAAACCTTATTTTGATAATAAAATTGATAGCAAGAAAGAGGAGTTTCGACTTTGCAAACCACCGTGACTGTGCGAATACGAGGTAAATCGAGCTTAGATTTTAAATAAGCTCTTCTCTAGAGGCAACCCGAGTGTTAACACTACTAATTTTCTTAATTTTATTTCATGATATTTTTTAAATTAATTAATTTTCAAAATTAAAAAAAAAAGTTTTTAGACCCACACGGCTTGGACACACGGGCATGTCCCAGACGCATGCATTATAAACGGTTCAGTGAGTTACACGGCCTGGCGACATGGCCATTTGACCCAACGGCCTGGACACACGGGCGTGTCCTTAGCCGTGTAGATCCTAGGTCTTAATTTCTCCAAATTTTGATTGTTACAGGGCCTAAAATGGTCCACACGGCCGTGTGAAATCTAAAGCTATTTTTTTTCATTTTCAAATCAAGTCAAAGAGTTACACGGGCAAGTCACACGGCCGTGTGTGAGACACGGTCGAGCCACACGGGCGTGTTGGGTTGTACACAGGCATGGGAGAAGTGAAGGAGGTCGCACACGGCTATGCGACATAGCCGTGTGAAGGCTGGGCCTATATTGTAAAACACACACGGGCTGAAAATGACTCATATAGGTGTGTAGCCCAACACGGGCCGTTACACGACCATGTCACCCTTTTAAAACCCTTATCCCCTCTTATGTTTTATTTTATTTTACTTTTCCTTCTTCATCAATCCCTAACCCTACCCACTGCCGTTTTACTTCCCTTTACAAATTCGGCCATCCAAACTACCTCTGTCCCTCGTCGATAGCCCCTCCCCGTGTCACCTCTCCCCTCTCCCTTTTTCTTCTTTGCCTCCGTCCATCCACCCTCACGCTCGTGGCGAACTGCCCCCCTCACAGCTTCTATCCCTCCCTATTTCGAGCCGTACCAACCACCCTGCCCCTCATCACCCAAGTCCGCACCCTTCGAGTCCCACTAGCCTCCTCTCATCACCCAAGCTCACACCCTTCTCCATCGCACCTCTTTTCTTTCCCTTTCTCCCCCATGTCTCTTTTCCTCACCCACGAACACCCTGACCCCTACAGATGTCCCCTTCGCACACCATCGGCCTCATTTCTCCTCCCCGTCGTACTCTTCCCCTCGTTCTAAACTACCACCCCTATGCTACAACCAACACCGCTCCATTATCGCTTCCCGGTCGCCAACACCATCCCACTGTCGGTCAACCACTGTTTGCCCTATTTTATTTATTATTTATTTGTTTGTTATTTTTCTATTCTTATTCTTATTAGTTCTTTTATTTTCTTTATTTATTGTTTATTATCTATTATTATCTATTGTTAGTTATATTATTTTATTTTTCTAGTTATACTTGTTTCTGACCTTATTATTAATTTTAATTCATTTTTCATCATCCATTTATTCTTCTTCATGCTCTGTTTTGGTTTATTAATATAACTATTATTATGATTCATCATTAGTTTATTATTTTGAATTCCTTATTCAATATTTCTATTACTATTGTTCTTTGTTCTTAGTATTCAAATATTTCTACTATTTCATTATTTTTATTGTGGTTTTTAGTTTTCCAGGTCGTTTCTTATTTTTATTTTTGTTTTCATTATTGTAACAGCTCAATTTTGGGTCTAGTCGAAACAGTGGTTTCGGAACCACAAATCTGACATAGAAAAACTTTATTTTTATTATATTTTTATGGTCTAAATTTTATGGAATAATTTTATGAAAATTTCGTTTGAAAATTTTGACGGTTACTCAATTTAGTCAAAAGGACTAAATTCTAAAAAGTGTAAAAGTTGAGTTCTACATGCTAGAGGTGTCTAATTGCTATGAAATTTTAAATTGGAGGTCCTTAAATGGTAATTAGACAATTGGTTAAGTTTTTGGACAAAAATGGACATGGTTAGGTATGTTGCTAAAGTTTTTCATTAAGGGCATTCTAGTAATTTGGTAATTAAATGAATTAAAAAGACAAATTAAAAGCCAATTTTTGTCCATCTTCCTCCCATGGCTGAAATTCACAAGGGGAAACCATTGCTAGGGTTTTTCAAGCTTCCAAGCTCGATTGTAAGTCCATTCTAGCCCCATTTTTAATGATTTTAATGTTTTTGAAATCCTTGTAACATGATCTATCTATTTCTACCACTAATTTAAGATATAATCAAAGTCTAAAATTTTACCCATGATGGATATTTGTGTATTTTGATGTGTAATGGTAGAGAATGCATGTTATGTAACACCCCAAACCCGGCCCAGACGTTATGGCCGAATCTGACGTGCCACATTGGAGTTGAAAACCCACGTTCCGTTTTAGTGTTTTAAAACCATACATTTTATTGAGTTAACAAAGTGTATGGAAGCTGGGCACCGTGTAGGTATCCGAGACAGAGGAGGTGAGCCATGAAGGTCGCTTAAGTACCAAGCTCTTTAATTGGATCCAATCCTAGACATGCCCACAACCATAGCCACACTTTGTTATATCGAGTTTAAATTTGTTTAAATGGACGTCTTTGATAAATTGATTAATCGTGGTGTTGAGATATTTTGAAAACAAGTATCATTTTGAAAACACGTCCTAAGTCTAGCCCATTTGAATAATTATTAACCAATTTTTAAAGTTATTAAAATTAAAATAATTCCGAAAAGAAATAAAAGGAAAGTTAAAATTGGCCTTATTACAACCCCCCAAAAAAATAATAATAAATAATATTTAATGGAAATTTAAAGAAAACCAACGCTTATTTAAAAGTCCAAAGACAATCACCGTGGCCATTCTGAATCCCTCCTACCAAGTCCCCACATCAAGGCTCACTGCAAGGTTAAGGAAAGGGGTGAGTTTGGAAACTCAGTGTGCAACAAGCCCTTTCGAGCCCGAACAATTCTTGCTGTTGGGTCTAAGCCCAAATCCAATCTCAAACATATCTTGGGCCATAGCCCTTTTCATATTCATAACACCTTTGGCCAAGCCTTTTCAAGTTTCATATTCTTGGTCAAGCCTTTTCAGAAACGGTATGGCCCATAGGCCCATTTTTATATCACATGTAATGTCAAATGAAAGAATGCAAACCCATCTGGGGAGAGTACTCAACCCACCATCCGTTACTCTCCACCCGTACCAACCAACACACCATGTGGGGATTAACTCGACCCACCCCGCCATAACTCTCCTTTGGCGGCTTAGTTGCTTTATCATATCTTGGAGGCCTAGCCTCTTTTAATAACTGGGGCAAAAGCCCTTTTTATAACTGGGGCATAAGCCCTTTAATAACTGGGGCGCAAGCCCTTTTGATAACTGGGGCATAAGCCCTTTAATAACTGGGGCGCAAGCCCTTTTGATAACTGGGGCATAAGCCCTTTTGATAACTGGGGCATAAGCCCTTTAATAACTGGGGCATAAGCCCTTTTTCACTTCCTCCATTCATATAAAAACCCCAACCCAATGCATTTATGAACATCTCGTGTGCATATCATACATATCATGTGCATATCATACATGTCATGTGCATATCATACATATCATGTGCATATCATACATATCATGTGCATATCATACATATCATGTTTATCAAAATCCCATGCGTTAAGTTCATATATAAACCCTAGGGGTATAATGGTTATTTTTACCTAGGGGCAAAACGGTCATTTTCATATTATAAGGGTAATCTTGTAATTTTACCAAAAATTAGGGTTTCCATGTTCATTAACAGTTACAAACAATTCATGGGTGCATACAGTGATTCTGGCCCACTTTTAGCGAAAACGAGTTATTGGGCCAAAAAACCCCTGATGGGCCCTACTCAGCTGATTTTGTCATCTAGGCCCATTTAGCCTATATCCATAACAGATAATAGTCTTAACATGCAATTTAACATATTTCCGTTTTCTACCAATTTTACCCAAATGGGCCCGAAAGCCCAATGGGCCCCACTTTGGCCCTCGAGGCCCAACTTACCAAGAATGCCAAAATCACATTCTTTCTGTTTCCATCGTTCTCGATCATCGTCTCATCGATTCTAACTAACTAGTGAGCGTTAATTGCTCACAAGTCCTCGAAATGCCAAAATTTGGCATTTGACTTTTCGACATTTTATCGCTTTAAGCTATGAAAAGGGTTAGTTACACACGATTTGCGATATTCCTTGACGAGATCTCCTATGCGATTTCTCCTATAATCAACCACTTATAGATTAGACCATGTTAATATTAAACCAAATCGAAAACTACCTATTATCATCACTACACATTCGCCACCATCCACAATGGCCCTTGGGTTCATACCTTTGCGAAGTTGATGACTAGATTTAGTCACTCCGATGATCCAAGCTTTTCACACACTCCTCGATCGGTAGCCTTTAATCCTCACTAGCACCAACAAACCAAATAACACCAAAAACCCTTTTAGCCTTAGTCGACGAGAGGGTTTTCGACTTTTCTTAAACCACAAGATACAAATGGAAAGAAGGTTCGAATACTTACCAAGAGATCTACTCGTTGAAGAACGTTCCAAATACCTTCCTACCCCATATCCGTTGTGAATCCAACTTAAGCGTGCGTGAAAATAGATCTAAATATTAATTCGAATCACTAAAATATGAAGCTTTGACTTTTCAAACAAATATTAATCTAAGCTATTACGAGGTTAGTACACACATTACGGGTTGAAGTTGAAACGTTTCCAAAATCAATCGCTACGATAACCACCACTTGTCACTCAAACTTAACTAATCCAATATCAATATATGTAAATCCTAAGCACATCAGTCATACGGAACATAAGGGCATATTCGTCATTTTACCATACAGGGGTATTTTGGTAGTTTTACAAATTGAGGGTATTGCGGTAATTTCACAAACCAAGGGTATTTTAGTAATTTTGTAAATCAAGGGTAAAACAGTAATTCTATAAATCAAGGGTAAAATGGTAATTCTGTAAATCGAGGGTAAAACGATAATTCTGTAAATCGAGGGTAAAACGATAATTATGTAAATCGAGGGTAAAACGATAATTACGTAAATCGGGGGTAAAACGATAATTATGTAAATTGGGGGTAAAACGGTAATTCTGTAAATCGAGGGTAAAATAGTAATTACGAAGCGAGGTAAAACAGAATTACGTAAATCGGGGTAAAACGGTAATTTTACAAATCGAGGGTAAAACGGTAATTCTATAAATCAAGGGTAAAATAGTAATTCTGTAAATCAAGGGTAAAACAATAATTCTGTAAACTGAGGGTAAAACGGTAATTCTGTAAATCTAGGGTAAAATAGTAATTACGAACCGAGGGTAAAAGCGGTAATTACAGAATCGAGAGTACTTTGGTAATTTTACAAGTCGAGGGCATTTCAGTAATTGGTAAACTAAAGTATTCTAAACATGGATAACAATACGAATGGGCCTAAAGCCTATTCTCGGCCCAAATGGGCCCACACGCTCGTGTGACCCTTTTAGCCCAAACCTAGCCACAGATATGCGATTCACCTAGCCTAGTCCAATATTTACTACACAATCAAATAACTTATCCAATTGGGCCCGTAGGCCCGTTGGGCCCACATGGCTCCTTTCGGCCTATCGCGACCCGAAGTAGCCATCCTACAGCTAGAGTATTGAGAAATACACACCTGATAGGAGACTGGAGTTAATCCACGCTCCGAGCACTCTTAGCCGACGCCCAACCCAAACGAGCACGCCATACAGCGAAAGGGATCAGCCAAGAAAGGTGCCTTTACTCTCCTCATGGTTCCCTCTATTTAAAGCCAGCTTTGTATCCACTCTTATGTTAGCTTCCCGATGTGGGATCCCTCCAACATCAGAGTTTAAATTCAACACCAACTCTTGCCGCCCCCTGTTAGCAAAATAAATGCTCATTGCTTGCCATGGGATTCGAACACATGCCTCCCCTTAAATGCTCCACAAGCTACTTGCCACTAAGCCACAAGGCTTTTTGTGTCATTTATTTAACACAATAATTTAAAAACCCTCATCCAAGCATCCGGTTTTTTTTTCACTTAATACCAAAATTTTGCTAAAGCCCAAGTTTGAACCCAAGATTTCTCCAACACTTCTCAAAGCCATTAACCACTAATAGCAAACATTTAATTGTTTCATTTCATTGCACAATTAAATACCTATATACAACCTCCTTATGGACCCCCACTCAAGGCCCAATACTTCTAGGCCCAAATTCGGGGTGTTACATGTTAGTTGTTAGATAAATGACATTTTCTAAGTGATTTTAGATGAAATTGCCTAAAAGGACCTATTTGTAAAAAAGTTGTGAAATGGGTGTTCAAATGCGAATAAAATAAAAATGTGGGCTGCTATAAGCATGTATAAGGTTCAGTTTGGCATGATTGTTGAAGAAATTGAGTACATTTCATTTTACGAGCCTAGGGACTAAATTGTAAAAATGTCAAACTGTAGGGGCAAAAATATAATTTTTTCCATACTGTGATTTTGGGTTGATTTGAATTGTATAATGATTAAATAAGTAAAATGTGATATTATAGATCAAGGAAAACGAGATTCGGAATTAGAACGGGTGAAAAACGCGTATTTGACGGTTAAGTCCTTTTTGCCATTTTTACGTCTAGGTAAGTTCGTATGTTTAATAAGTATTAAATTATATATGTATAAATGCTTAATTGATATAATTGTGGTAAATGCTATATTATTGAAATAAAATATGAATGCTATTGAGTACGATACTACGGAAATGATCGATAGAGATTCGATACAGTGAAAGTCCTGCTTGAACCTTAAGAATAGATAGGATACAAATGTCATGACATTAGGGTTATTTGGATAATGCATAGACCATATCTGGGATATGGCATCGATATGAGACTTCATGTAAGACCATATCTAGGATATGGCATCGATATGAGATTTCGTGTAAGACCATAGCTGGGCTATTGGCATCGATATGAGATTACATGTAAGACCATATCTGGGATATGGCATTGGTACGGTATTGTGTGTACGAGATTCCCGAGTATCCTTTAGTATTCCAAGTGGTTCAACGGGTAATTTAATGGGTATGTCGAATAAGAGAAAAAGCATTTAAGTATTACGAATTAGTATAGGTATGTACATAAAGTTTATAAGCATTGACTTCATGATATTGTAAATTCATGGTTTCCGTGAGAATGTTTTTGTGAAAGCCTTGTGATTATTGGTCTATATTTGTGATATATGCAATATATGGTAAATTCGGTTAGCGATTGTGTAATTGATTTTTGGGCCAAATTGAGTTATGATATAGCATGTTTTATTCACACATATTGTGATCTATCAGATATGAGAAAAAGGAAAGATTGATATAATTTCCTATTAAAATGATTATGTAAGTATGAAAAGATATGACCTTGGAACAATTGAAAGATGTTGAAATGTATGCTTGAAATGAGAATACTCATAATTTATGCGCATGTTTACCTTAAGGTTTGAAATGACTTGTTAATTGTTGTAATATGTTAGAAAGGAGAGGTTACAGTTGTTAGGATAATGCCAAGATATGTTAAAATATGCTTATGAGTTAATAGAGTAAACATTATGACTGGATAAAAATTATAACTGTGAAATTCATGGCTATTAGAACTATATTGTGTTTAAATTGTTGGACTTGATAAAAGATTAATAAGAGTTTCTTGTTGTTTTCATACGGACTTACTAAGCTATATAGCTTACCCCCTTCCTTTCCCATGTTTTATTATGCCGTCAAGCTAGCTCGGGTTAGAGATCGTCGGAGATCCTATCACACTATCAAGCTATCATTTTGGGTATTGATAAATTCAAGTATTTTGAGTTATGGCATGTATAGGGACTTGGTCATTTTTTTATATGTGTCATATGATTTTAGCCAATGTAATGGATTGTAATCGCCAAAGGCTTGTTTTGCTATTTGGCCATGTAAATTGGCTTATAGTGGCAACATGGTTTGAAGCCTAAGTATATTCATATATGTGTCAATGTCTATGGTGATATGATCATGGAATGCTTGGTGGATGTGAAATATTTGGGAATGTGATTTATGGCATGATTGTGTAATGCTTGGAATTGTGACCTATTGATGAGATGAGGAATTTGAATATAATTTGGCAAGTAGATAGTAATTGAATGAAGCCTAATGAATGTGAGATTTGTATGTTTGATTTAGGGCTTAATAAATGTATTGAATATGTTAGATAAAGATATAAAGTTGATATGTTTTAACCATGAATGTGGTGTTTTGGTTGCCTAAGTAGTTATTGTTTTGTGCCTTTGAATTGGGGTAAGTGTATATGTGAATAAGGGAGGCAAATGGCTTGGTAAATAGCGTTATTATTGTCCACCCAGGTAAACACACGGGCATGTGTCTAGGTTGTCTGTGAGACACAGTTGACCCTATGGGCGTGTGATCCAGCTATGTGTCCCCTGTACCTAAATTGTTGCAAAACAGAATGCTCAGTATCAAGCACATGGGCATGAGACATGCTATGTGTCTTAGCCATGTGAAGGACATAGCCTGGGGACACGGGCGTATGTCTTGGCCGTGTGACTTCAATTTGTTCTTGGGTGACAAACAGAGAATTACATGGGTTAGGGACACGAGCGTGTGTGACCACACAGCCTACCCACACGGGCGTGTCCCAGGCCACACAGGCATGTGACCCATATTTAGGCAAAAATTTTCTAAGTGTTGTAAAAATTTCTAAAGTTCTCGGTTTAGTCTCGAACCACTTCCAAAGCATGTTTTGGGATTTGTAGGCTCGGTTTTGGGATGATGTGATTGATTGCCAAATTTACAACTCAAAATGTATGTTTGCTTGTGTTTAAGTCCGGTAATGCCTCATACCCTATTTCGGTGTCGAATATGGGTAAGGGGTGTTACATTTAGTGGTATCAAAGCTATGGTTTAGTCGATTCTCGGACTAACCTAGCATGTGTGAGAGTCTAGCTATACATGCCATATATAATCTGTGATAGTGTGATATCTCCCGACTCTAATGAAATTATTTTGTTGAGACAGAGATGCTTTCCAATCGAGCTACTTTCGAAAACGCTGAAAGTGATACTAAGTTGAAACTTGAAAGATATGAATAAGAGTTCATGATATGTATGTGATGATGTACAAAATGAAATAACCATAATTTGAGAAATATGGGTAAAATGTCATTGTTCCAGTTGAACGTTGTGTTTCGATGGATTATGGTGTTTTTATGAAACGAAATGACAATTTATATTGTGATAAACTCATCCATGTTTGTTTGGCATTCATATGATGTTATATGCCTGACTTGTTTGATTAAGTGAATGTGATAAGTAAACTTACTCAAAATTTATGGAATGTATGTATAAGTGCATTTTTTTGAATAAGATAATCGAAAAGTTCGTGTGACATAAATATGTATGTTAATTTGCCTGAAGTAAATTGTATAATTATGATGATATTACGATGATGATAAATGTTAAGTCACATATGTGCATATATGATAGTTGAGTTAGAGGCTTTACGACCCCACCCCCATACCAATATCGTATTTTATGACCAAATTTCATGAGATTTATGTTGAATGAGCTCATAAGTGAGAGACTAAAGAGTTCAGTAGCAGAATAACTAATAATGTGGTTAGAGTTGAGAATAGTTTGGCAAGTGAATACAATTTTGGAAAAGATGGCAGGTTATTCTAAAGATTATTCGGATTTCGCAATGTCACGGTTAAAGAAAAGTTAATCTTGGCTAATCGACTCATTCAGGTATGATGTCTAAAGTATGTATTTGTTGGAATTTCTTCCGAATTGATTTTTTGTTAGTAAATAGAATAATACGGGATTAGTGATGACAGAATTAGTTAGAGAAATGATATTTGAATCGTAAAGATGTCTGAGTGTAATAGTTGAAATTGAATAGATTATGATGATCTCGTTTAGGTATTTTATATATTCATTTATCCTCAGAGATATACGTGATTGTTCATTTTTTGATGAAATTCTTATTGCGTGGGAATGCTAGTTGATTATAATGTTAGATGAAAGTACTATTGGTCTGGTTGGTTGATGATCAGAATATCTTATCTCTCTCATTTTGGGGTTCTATTCTATTATGTTTTGAGTAAAATTTGATGATGAAAATTTATGTGAGTCTATTCTTCTGTTTCTACTAGATGTTGTTTTGTTATATATATATATATTTGGAAAATATATTATCTCTGTTACAATTGATTCTAGAGCGTGTAAGCATTGTTTTTCTTCTGGTTTTCTCTAAGGAATCATTAAGATCTTTATTATTTCTAATCAGTTATGTTCTTGGAATTCTAGTATGGTATTCGCATCTTGGATTTCTTTATCTCAGTTATCCTTACTTCGTAAATTATTAATCATGGCTCATCTTTAAAGTGTGTTCTTTGACTTTTGATAACTATGTCTATTATGGGTGTATTTCTGGTTCAATCATAGGAACTTGGTGATTCTGGTATCAAGATTTCTCTAATTCTCATGAAATGAATTGACATTGGCAAAGTTATAGATAGTGGAAGCTCAAGCTCAAATTGTATGACGGTTTTCTTTTATTAGGTAAGTTTGATTAAGGTCAATGAGTTCAATCAGGATTTTTTGTTTTCTCGAGCTAATGCAGTTGTAAAGATCTTTGATTAACATGTTAAGGGAATTATAAAAGATTGTATGTTTGAGTCATTTAACAGCATGAAGAAAAAAGTATTTTGATATGTTATTATTTGATAGTTGAAATCGACTCAGTTGATTTTATCTGAGCGAGTTGGTTAGTTGAAAGGTAATTTGAGTTATATGCATTTATATTTATCCCCAGGTAAGGAAATAAAATCTTGTACATTCATGGTTGAATAGATAAACAGTTTGAAGGAAGAATTCATATTCTAGAAAGTATGATACACAGGTATACCTATTAGATTTGTCTTAATTGAATGATGTTGTTATGAGTTAAAGCTGTTCCGATTGATGAATTTATCACATTTCTGAATATTTGAATGGTTTGTTGCATGTTAGCAAAGATGAATACAGTTGAAGGTGTTACTAACTGAAACATTGGTTCTGAGTTTTGTTTGAATTGAGTAAAGAATTCGTGATTTTTCAGTAATGCACTATCAAACGGATTGGAAGTGTGTTAATACAATAATGTGAAGTGATAGTTTATGCTTTCTGATGATTAAGATCTCATTAAAAGAATTGTCCAATGGGTGATTTAGAGTTGGCAACTATTATGTTTGTGTTGAGAGTCGATGACATCGTTTGTTCGACGAAAAATGTCATATGTTTCTTGATTACAAGAGTTTAAAGTATCTAATGTTACAGAAAAATCTGAAATTAAGACAACGCTGATGGCTTGAACTATTGACAAATTTTTAATAGTTAACAATTAACCTTTGGGGAAGTAAATATAGTTGAAGATGCTTGAATGGAAAACCTTTATTCATTATGGAAGTCTGAATCTAGCTAAATTAAAAAGCTAAAGAGTTGTTTTCTTTTCAAGATTGAGAACCTCAAGACCATGATAGTAAGTGGTAAACTAAACGAGTACAATGTGAGACGACCTTTGATTCTGATTTCTGCTATTATTACTCCGAGATAGAATTCGTGCAATGAATTATCCAGTACTTATGCAGAAAATGTTGTACGTGACTCAATAGTAGCTCGTTTGATCATTAGGGAATAATTCAAATTTTTGATGATATGCTCCAACACTGTGTTTCAGAGTTCAAAGGTGATTGGAAAGAGATATACGGGGTGGAATTGATTTGTGATTCTGAGGAAAAAGGTGAAAGTGATTCATGAAAGTTGAAAGCAACTTCAGACTGACATAAGTGGTATATAGATTTGAAAATTTAAGATATCGGATTCTAGATCGATGGCAGAGTGCTTCTAGAAGTATTGCCCTCGAAGAGGACTCTTCAATGAAGTAGAGGAAACTACGAGAACGTTACTCTAATCTCTTGTCTGGTAAGATTTTCGGGGATGAAAATCCCTAAAGGGGAGAGTTGTAACAGCTCGATTTTAGGTCTAATCGGAATAGTGGTTTCGGGACCACAACTTCGACGTAGAAAAATTTTATTTTTATTATATTTTTATGCTCTACAATTTTATGGAATGCTTTAGTTGAAATTTCGTTCGAAAAATTTGATGTTTGGGCACTCAATTTAGTCAAAAGGACTAAATTCTAAAAAGTGCAAAAGTTGATTTCTACATGCTAGAGGTGTCTAATTGCTATGAAATTTTAAATTGGAGGTCCTTAAATGGTAATTAGACCATTGGTTAAGTTGTTGGAGAAAAATGGACATGGTTAGGTATGTTTCTAAAGTTTTTTAGTAAGGGCATTTTAGTAATTTGGTAATTAAATGAATTAAAAAGCCAAATTAAAAGTCAATTTTTGTCCATCTTCCTCCCATGGCCGAAATTCACAAGGGGAAACCATAGCTAGGGTTTTTCAAGCTTCCAAGCTCGATTGTAAGTCCGTTCTAGCCCCATTTTTAATGATTTTTGTGTTTTTGAAATCCTTGTAACATGATCTATCTATTTCTACAACTAATTTAAGACATAATCAAAGCCTAAAATTTTACCCATGATGGATGTTTGTGTATTTTGATGTTTAATGGTAGAAAATGGATGTTGGTTGTTAGATAAATGAGTTTTGCTAAGTGATTTTCGTTGAAAATGCCTAAAAGGACCTATTGTAAAAAGTTGTGAAATGGGTGTTAAAATGCGATTAAAAGAAAAATGTAGGCTGTTATAAGCATGTATGAGGTTCGGCTAGGCATGAGTGTTGAAGAAATTGAGTATATCTCATTTTACGAGCCTAGGGACTAAAGTGTAAAAATGTCAAACTTTAGGGGCCAAAATGTTATTTTTCCATAATATGATTTTGGGCTAATTTGAATTTTATAATGATTAAATAAGTTAAAT
The DNA here is from genome assembly GCF_025698485.1 of Gossypium arboreum. Lineage (NCBI taxonomy): Eukaryota > Viridiplantae > Streptophyta > Magnoliopsida > Malvales > Malvaceae > Gossypium > Gossypium arboreum. The sequence goes on from NC_069082.1 coordinate 35,506,279, forward strand.
ATGATATTATAGATCAAGAAAAATGAGGTTCGAAATTAGAACAAGGGAAAAACGCGTATTTGACGGTTAGGTTCTTTTCGCCATTTTTACATCGAGGTAAGTTCGTATGTTTAATAAGTATTAAATTATATATGTATAAATGCTTAATTGATATAATTTTGGTGAATCCTATATTTTTGAAATGAAATGTGAATGCTATTGAGTACGATACTATGGAAATGACCGACAGAGATTCAATACAGCAAAATTCCCGTTTTAACCTTAGGAATAGTTAGGATACAAATCTCATAACATTAGGGTTATTGAGATAATATGTAAGACCATATTTGGGATATTGCATTGATATGAGATTTTGTGTAAGACCATATCTGGGATATGGAATCAATATGAGACTTCGTGTAAGACCATAGCTGGGTTATTGGCATCAATATGAGATTACATGTAAGACCATATTTGGGATATGGCATTGGTATGGTATTGTTCGTACGAGATTCCCGAGTATCCTTTAGTATTCCAAGTGGTTCAATGGGTAATTTAATGGGTATATCAAAGAAGAGAAAGTGCATGTAAGTATTACGAATTAGTACAGGTATGTACATAAAGTTTATAAGCATTAACTTCTTGATATTGTGAATTCATGGTTTCCATGAGAATGTTTTTCTGAAAGCCTTGTGATTATTTGTATATATTTGTGATGTATGAAATATATGGTAAATTCGGTTGGTGATTGCGCAATTGATTTTCAAGCCAAATTGAGTTATGATATGGCATGTTTTATTCACACATATTGTGATCTATCAGATATGAGAAAAAGGAAAGATTGGTATTGTAACGACCCCACGCCCGAAACCGTCGCCGGAGTCGAGCTTGAGGGGTTACCGAACATAATTTATCAAATTAAGAACTTCAAATAATTTATTTCTACATTCACAGCTTTCTAACTACCCGCGTCACAGTTACAAGAAAAATCATATCTCGAGTTACGAAACTAGAAATCAAGATCCATAAATTTTCTCTAAATCTAGACTCATATATCTATTTACTAATTTTTTTTCTAGAATTTTTGGTTGGGCCAATTAGTACAGTTTATTAGTTAAAGTCTCCCTACTTGAGGTTCATTGCTCGACCTCTGTGTATTACGAATCAGATATTTCTCTATACAGAAATTAAATGACTATGAGGTTTGTTTCTCTTAAAACTAGACTCAATAAAGAACCTGTACATATAAAGAAAAACTTCTAATTAGTTTTTTTAAAATTTCTTATGAATTTTTAAATTTAGAACAGGGGATCCAGAAATCACTCTGGCCCTGTTTCACAAAAGTTTAAATATCTCATAAAATATAATTTATATGCCTGTTTTTTTCAATCCACATGAAAATAGACTCATTAATCTTCAATTTCATAACTTACTCATCATTTAGTTCCATTTATACTATTTTTAGTGATTTTTCAAATTCATGTCATTGCTGCAGCACTATTCTATTTTAAGGCAAGTCTCATCTTTCCATGAATTTTATGAACTAGATAACCTATTAAACTTCCATAATATCAAACATGATCTAAATTAGCCATCACCATGACTTATCAATACCAAACATTTTCTCAACCAAACATGGCCATATCATAAAATTATTTACACAAAATAAGTATATTGCTATACATGCCATACTTAAGTTTTACAAGCCATTTACCCGGATGAAAGTCCTTTGGATAGTGTGATCGAACCTTGACCCGTCCCAATTCCCGAGCTGGCTTGTTCAAAACTACAGTAAATAAAGAGGAGGAGTAAGCATAAATGCTTAGTAAGTTTATATGTAAATAACAAGTAACATAACAATACAAATATACCAAACAACTTTAGCATGGTATCACCAAAACATATGTCATATTTCTAAACATCATTCATCATCTTACCACCTTATCGTTGTTGTATCTATTTTCAACCCGAGGGTTAAGAACATACCTGTCCAAAGTGTCCATTTCATAACACTTACCAAAACGTCACTTGCATCTTAAGTGTTCTTCCATTTCACTAGAAATTTCACCGTTGAACACATCGAATACAACTCGGATACGGATAATTTGCACATAAGTGCCTCATATGTAATCAAGAAATCATGTAACCCGCCCTAAGTGAACTCGGACTCAACTCAACGAGCTCGGGCATTCATATCCATAAGTGAACTCGGACTCAACTCAACGAGTTCGGATGCCTAGTTACATCTTACGAACTCGGACTCAACTCAACGAGTTCGGACATTCGCATCCATAGGTGAACTCGGACTCAACTCAACGAGTTCGGATGCTCAACCATCCTAGTGACATGTCACTTGTATCCTAATCTATTCCTAAGGTTCAAACAGGTGTTTTCCTGGATCACACATCTTTGCCGTCTTCCACGGAATATCAAAATCGGTACTTCGATGATAGTTCATAGTCATCAAGTAATTCACATAATTACATATTATTCAACAATAACCACAAAGCATAATATTTCATGATAATAATCAGCATCATATCATATAAACAACAATAAATTGCTTAAAATGACAATTATGTTACTACATTTACACATGAACTTACCTTGGTACCAAAATATAAAGATTTTGCAATTTAGTCCACAATCTTTTCTTTTCCTCGATCGCGACTTGAATCTCGTTTTTCTTGATCTATAATACCAAATTAATCTTATTTAATACATACATTCATCAAAACAGCATTTAATACGAACTTTGGAAAAATTACACTTTTGCCCTAAACTTTTGCATAATTACCCTTTTGCCCTAGGCTCGGAATTAAACTTTATTCCTTATTCTTATGTTTTATAACATGCTGATCATTTTCCTTCTATGGCAACATCAAATTCTCTCTCTAACATATACTTGTGACTATTAGGTATTTTTGTCGATTAAGCCATTTTACTGTTTTCACTCAAAATCGAGTAGCACAAGTTGTCTAACATAATTTAAAACCTCATATTCTATCATAAAACATCAAAATACACAAATTTCACCTATGGAATTTTTCCAAATATAAACCCTAGGTTGAATTATTGCTAACATAAGCTTAATCGAGCTAAAGGATTCAAAAACGTAAAGAACATTAAAACGGGCTTGGACTCACTTACTATGGAGCTTGGAAGCTTGAAACAAACCCTAGCTATGGAGAACCCTTGAAATTTCGGCCTAATGAAGAAGATGGACAAAAATTGGCTTTTAATTTTGTTTTTAATTCATTTTAATAACTAAATGACCAAAATACCCTTACTACTAAACTTTCCAAAAATTCCTTCCATGTCCTAATTTTGTCCATGAACTTAAAATTGGTCAAATTGCTATTTAAGACCTCCTCATTAATATTCCAGAACAATTTTATACTAAAAACTTCTAGAATGCAAGTTTTGCAACTTATTCGATTTAGTCTCTACTTTCAATTTAAGCACTTTAGGCATAGAATTTCATCACGAAATTTTCACACAATCATGCAATCATATCATAATCATCAAAATAATTATAAAATTATTATTTCTATCTCAGATTTGTGGTCATGAAACCACTATTCCGATTAAGCCCTAAATCAGGATATTACAACTCTCCCCCCTTTTAAGGATTTTCGTCCTCGAAAATCTTACCGGTAAACAGGTGTGGATATTGGTTTCTCATAGTTTCTTCAGGTTCCCATGTAGTCTCTTCTACCCCATGCTTTTGCCACAACACTTTCACAAGTGCAACACTTTTATTTCTTAGTTGTTTGACTTCTCGAGCTAAAATCTTAATCGGTTCTTCTTCATAAGTCATATCCGGTCGTAGTTTAACTTCTGTCGGTGAAATTATATGTGAAGGATCCGAACGATACCGACGTAACATAGATACATGAAACACATCATGAATCTTCTCTAATTGAGGTGGTAACGCTAGCCGATATGCTACCGGTCTAACTTTTTCAATTATTTCATACGGTCCAATAAAATGCGGACTTAACTTGCCCTTTCGTCCAAATCTAAGGACTTTCTTCCATGGAGACACTTTCAAAAATACCTTGTCACCAACTTGAAACTCCATTTCTTTTTGTTTCAAATCCACATAAGATTTCTGTCTATCTAAAGCAGCTTTCAAACAATCTCGAATCACTTTCACCTTTTCTTCGGTTTCTTTTATTAAATCAACTCCATAAATCTGACTTTCATTGAGTTTAGTCCAATACAATGGCGTCCGACATTTACGACCATATAATGCTTCATAAGGTGCCATCTTCAAACTTGTCTGATAACTATTATTATAAGCAAATTCTACCAATGGTAAGTACCTTTCCCAACTATCTTGAAATTCCAATACACAGCATCTGAGCATGTCTTCAAGAATCTGAATTACTCTCTTTGATTGTCCATCAGTTTGTGGATGAAAGGCAGTGCTGAAATTTAACTTTGTACCTAATGCTTCTTGCAACTTTTTCCAAAACCGTGAGGTAAACCTCGGATCTCTATCCGAAATGATTGACAAAGGTATCCCATGAAGTCTAACAATCTCGGATATACAATTCAGCTAACTTATTAAGAGAATAATGCATGCGTCGGAATAAATGAGCCGATTTAGTCAGCCTGTCAACTATTGCCCAGATGGCATTTTTCTTCCCTGTAGTTAACGGCAACCCTGATATAAAATCCATAGTAATCCTATCCCATTTCCATTCAGGAACCATAATAGGCTGAAGTAATCCCGAAGGTACCTGGTGTTCAGCTTTCACTTGTTGACAAACTAAGCACTTTGATACAAACTCGGAAATATCTCTTTTCATTCCACTCCACCAGTACATTTTCTTCAAGTCATTATACATCTTCGTACTGCCCGGATGAACCGCCAAACAACTATTATGTGCTTCATGCAAAATCTTTTGAATCAACTCATCAATTTTTGGTGCACAAATCCGATTTTTAAACATCAAACAACCATCAGAACCGATTCTGAAATTTGATCCCGTATCAGCTTCACACTGTTTTCTTTTGGCTAGCAAATCTTGATCATTTTTTTGAGCTTCAGAAATCTCTTGTAAAAACATTGGTCTTGCTCTTAACTCTGCTAGAATCGAACCGTCATCTGAAATTTTCAACTGAGTGTTCATAACTCTCAAAGCAAACAACAACTTTCTGCTTAAAGCATCGGCAACCACATTCGCTTTTCCCGGATGATAATCGATAACAAGCTCGTAATCTTTCAATAACTCTAACCATCTTATTGTCTAAAATTCAAGTCTTTTGTGACATCAAGTATTTAAGACTTTTGTGATCGGTATATACTCGGCACTTTTCACCATACAAATAATGTCGCCAAATCCTCAAAGCAAACACTACTGTAGCCAATTCCAAATCGTGAGTAGGATAATTCCTCTCATGAGGTTTTAACTATTCGAAGCATAAGCCACCACTTTTCCTTCTTGCATGAGTACACACCCCAAACCATTTAGAGAAGCATCACTATACACCACAAATTCTTTACCGATTCGGGTTGTATCAACACCGGTGCTTCGATTAATAACTTTTCAATTCTTCAAACTCTGTTGACATTCTTACGTCCATTCAAATTTAACATCCTTTCTGAGTAGTCTAGTCATAGGAGCAGCACTTATAGAAAATCCATTTACGAACCGCCGATAATACCCAGCTAGCCCCAAGAAACTTCTAACTTCGATTCGTTTTTGATGGTTTCCAATCAACAATGGCTGAAATTTTTCTAGGATCAACCCATATACCATCACCGAAACAATATGACCCAAAATCCAACTTCCGGAGCCAAAATTCACTTTTACTAAACTTAGCATACAGCTGCTTATCTCTCAAGGTTTGCAAAACTATCCTCAAATGCTCAAGATGCTCTGTCTCATCTTTTGAATAAATTAAAATATCATCTATAAACACCATAACAAATCTGTCCAGGTATGGCCGAAATATGCGATTCATTAAGTCCATAAACATAGTAGGAGCATTTGTCAACCCAAACGGCATAACTAAAAATTCATAATGACCGTACCTTGTTCTAAAAGCAGTTTTAGGCGATCGACTCTTTTACTCGCGGTGATAATACCCGGATCTCAAGTCAATCTTTGAAAACCATGTCGCTCCTTTTAGTGATCAAACAAATCATCAATTCTCAAAAGCGGATACTTGTTTTTAATTGTCACCTTGTTTAACTGCCGATAATCAACACATAATCTCATAGAACCATCCTTCTTTTTCACAAATAACACGAGAGCACCCCAAGGTGAAAAACTTGATCTCACAAAGCCTTTATCAGTCAACTCTTGTAACTGCGACTTTAATTCTTTCAAATCTGTTGGTGCCATTCTATATGGAGCAATTGAGATCGGAGCTATTCCCGGTATCAAATCTATACCAAATTCTACTTCCCTGACTGGAGGCAAACCCGGTAATTCTTCTGGAAATACGTCCGCAAATTCACATACAACCGGCACTGATTCAACTTTTTTTTCAACTTCTTTTGTATTAATTACATATGCCAAATAAGCTTCATAACCCTTTCTCAAATATCTCTGAGCCGACATCAAAGAAATCATACTAGATAATGCCTCTGATTTGTCTGGCTCAACCCGCAGAATTTCACCACTTTCACACTTTAATTCTATAACCTTTTCTTTGCAATTTATTATAGCATCATGCAATGTCAACCAATGCATACCCAAAATAACATCAAATTCATCAAACGGCAACAACATCAAGTCGGCCGAAAAGTAATGACCCCGAATCATTAAAGAGCATTTCTTACTTTCTTTATCAACTATCACGCATTTGCCTAGTGGATTCGACACTCTAATCATAAATTCGTGTTCTCAACGGTATATTCATACTAGACACCGGTTTCATGCATACATATGAATGAGTAGAACCAGGATCAATCAAAGCAATAACATTAATATCATAAAGAGAAAATGTACGGTAATCACATCGGGTGAGGAACCATCTTCACGCGCTTTAATAGCATAAGTTCTAGCCGAGCTCTTCCTCGATCTAACTGCTGCATCTCGGCTACATTCTTATCGCTTGTTTCACTTCCACTTTTTCGGATACCTTCCCTCGAGTCCGCACCATTAGATTTTACATTCTGAAATTTTTCTTTCTCAGCTCTCTCTGGGCAGTCTCTAATAAAATGATCTGGAGAACCATATCGAAAACATTCATTTGCTCTGCACAGACCAAAATGATTTCTACCACACCGCTGGCACTCGGGTTTAACAAATCTCGTATTTCCCATACTAGCCGCAAAAGTAGTCTGAGATTTAGGACCCACATTTTGCTTCTTAAAATTTCCATATGATTGCCCAGTTGAAATTTGGGAACTAGGATTCATATTTCTTGACTTTCTGGTTTGCTGTGAGGGTGCATTACTCATTGGTATTTTCTTCCAATTTCGTGTTTCAGATTCTACCTTTTTCTTTTCCTTCAGTAGTTCTTCAGCCTTACAAGCTCGATCAACCAGTACTACCATTTCTTTCAGTTCAAGGATCCCGACAAATACCTTAATGTCTTCGTTGAGCCCGTCTTCAAATCGTCGGCACATCTTGGCTTCAGAGGAACATATTCACAGCATACTTACTCAATCGAACAAACTCTCTTTCATATTTCGAGACTGTCATATTACCTTGCTTCACTCAAAAACTCTTTACATTTCGATCAATAAATCTTTCACTAATATATTTCTTCGAAACTCTTCTTGAAAGAATTCGCAGGTTACCCTCTCGTTCGGTACCACTGAAATCAAAGTCTTCCACCAATTATAGGATGAATCTCTCAACAAAGATGTAGCACATTTCAAACATTCTTTAGGTGTACAAGATAATTCATCAAATACCCGGACAGAATTTTCTAGCCAGAACTCTGCTTTCTCTGCATCATCATCAATATTTGCTCTAAATTCTTCAGCCCCTTGTTTACGAATTCTATCAACGAGGGTTCTATGAAATTTTATCATATCCACTCCTTAAGGCATCGGAGGCATAGGTTGAGAAATTGGGGGAGGTGGGGGAGGTCGTATATTTGGGTTCGTACGAACGAACTCAGTGTACCATGCACTCATCATTTGGAGAAAGGCTTCCCGATCCCTTTCTCCTCCTCCCTGACCAACAGTAGGAGGTGGGTTTTCAGTCGGCTGCTGCCCTTCAGCCGGAGCTGGTGCATTACTCTCTACTTCATCTGCCACAGCTGGATCGGGATCCATTTACTATATAAAAATCATTTAAAAAGGTCAGAAGTCGTCACACTATCACAATTCATACATATGACATGTATAGCAAAATCCGTACATACAACATGTAGTCCGAGAACCGACTAAACCTGCTCTAATACCACTAAATGTAACACCCCCACGCCCAAAACCGTCGCCGTAGTCGAGCTTGAGGGGTTACCGAACATAATTTATCAAATTAAGAACTTCAAATCATTTGTTTCTACATTCACAGCTTTCTAACTACCCGCGTCACAGTTACAAGAAAAATCATATCTCGAGTTACGAAACTAGAAATCAAGATCCGTAAATTTTTCCCTAAATCTAGACTCATATATCTATTTACTAATTTGTTTTCTAGAATTTTTGGTTGGGCCAATTAGTACAGTTTATTAGTTAAATTCTCCCTGTTTGAGGTTCATTGCTCGACCTCTGTGTATTACAAATCAGATATTTCTCTATACAGAAATTAAATGACTATGAGGTTTGTTTCTATTAAAACTAGACTCAATAAAGAACCTGTACATATAAAGAAAAACTTCTAATTAGTTTTTTTAAAATTTATTATGAATTTTTAAAGTCAGAACAGGGGATCCAGAAATCACTCTGGCCCTATTTCACGAAATTTTAAATATCTCATAAAATATAATTTATATGCCTATTTTGTTCAATCCACATGAAAATAGACTCATTAAGCTTCAATTTCATAACTTAGTCATCATTTAGTTCCATTTATACTATTTTTAGTGATTTTTCAAATTCATGTCATTGCTGCAGCAATATTTTGTTTTAAGGCAAGTTTCATCTTTCCATGAATTTTTATGAACTAGATAACCTATTAAACTTCCATAATATCAAACATGATCTAAATTAGCCATCACCATGACTTATCAATATCAAATATTTTCTCAACCAAACATGGCCATATCATAAAATTATTTACATAAAATAAGTATATTGCTATACATGCCATACTTAAGTTTTACAAGCCATTTACCGGATGAAAGTCCTTTGGATAGTGTGATCGAACCTTCGACCGTCCGATTCGAGCTGGCTTGTTCAAAACTACAGTAAATAAAGATGAGGAGTAAGCATAAATGCTTAGTAAGTTCATATGTAAATAACAAGTAACATAACAATACAAATATACCAAACAACTTTAGCATGGTATCACCAAAACATATGTCATATTTCTAAACATCATTCATCATCTTACCACCTTATCGTTGTTGTATCTATTTTCAACCCGAGGGTTAAGAACATACCTGTCCAAAGTGTCCATTTCACAACACTTACCAAAATGTCACTTGCATCTTAAGTGTTCTTCCATTTCACTAGAAATTTCACCGTTGAACACATCGAATACAACTCGATACACGGATAATTTGCACATAAGTGCCTCATATATAATCAATAAATCATGTAACCCGCCCCTAAGTGAACTCGGACTCAACTCAACGAGCTCGGGCGTTCACATCCATAAGTGAACTCGGACTCAACTCAATGAGTTCGGATGCCTAGTTACATCTCACGAACTCGGACTCAACTCAACGAGTTCGGACATTCGCATCCATAGGTGAACTCGGACTCAACTCAACGAGTTCGGATGCTCAACCATCCTAGTGACATGTCACTTGTATCCTAATCTATTCCTAAGGTTCAAACGGGCGTTTTCCTGGATCACACATCTTTGCCGTCTTCCATGGAATATCAAAATCGGTACTTCGGTGATAGTTCATACTCATCAAGTAATTCACATAATTACATATTATTCAACAATAACCACAAAGCATAATATTTTATGATAATAATCAGCATCATATCATATAAACAACATTAAATTGCTTAAAATGACAATTACGTTACTACATTTACACATGAACTTACCTTGGTACCAAAATATAAAGATTTTGCAATTTAGTCCACAATCTTTTCTTTTCCTCGATCGCGACTTGAATCTCGTTTTTCTTGATCTATAATACCAAATTAATCTTATTTAATACATACATTCATCAAAACAGCATTTAATACGAACTTTGGAAAAACTACACTTTTGCCCCTAAACTTTTGCATAATTACACTTTTGCCCCTAGGCTCGGGAATTAAAATTTATTCCTTATTCTTATGTTTTATAACATGCTGATCATTTTTCCCTTCTATGGCAACATCAAATTCTCTCTCTAACATATACTTGTGTCTATTAGGTATTTTCGTCGATTGAGCCCTTTTACTCGTTTTCACTCAAAACCGAGTAGCACAAGTTGTCTAACATAATTTAAAACCTCATATTCTATCATAAAACATCAAAATACACAAATTTCACCTATGATTATTTTTCCAAATATAAACCCTAGGTTGAATTATTGCTAACATAAGCTTAATAGAGCTACCGGGATTCCAAAAACGTAAAGAGCATTAAAAACGGGGCTTGGAATCACTTACTATGGAGCTTGGAACAAACCCTAGCTATGGAGAACCCTTGAAATTTGGGCTAATGAAGAAGATGGACAAAAAATGGCTTTTAATTTTGTTTTTAATTCATTTTAATAACTAAATGACCAAAATACCCTTACTACTAAACTTTCCAAAAATTCCTTCCATGTCCTAATTTTTTCCATGAACTTAAAATTGGTCAAATTTCTATTTAAGACCTCCTCATTAATATTCCAAAATAATTTCATACTAAAAACTTCTAGAATGCAAGTTTTGCAACTTATTCGATTTAGTCCCTACTTTAAATTTAAGCACTTTAGGCATAGAATTTCATCACGAAATTTTCACACAATCATGCAATCATATCATAATCATCAAAATAATTATAAAATTATTATTTCTATCTCGAATTTGTGGTCACGAAACCACTATTCCGATTAAGCCCTAATTCAGGATATTACAGGTATAATTGCCTATTAAAGTGATTATGGAAGTATGAGAAGATATGAATTTGGAACAATTGAAAGATGTTGAAATATATACTTGAAATGAGAATAGTTATAATTCATGTGCATGTTTAACTTGAGGTTTGGAATGACTTGTTAATTTTTATAATATTTTACAAAGGAGAGGTTACGGTTGTTAAGCTAATGCAAAGATATTTTAAATTATGCTTATGAGTTAATAGAGTAAACATTGTGACTGAATAAAATTATAACTATGTAATTCATGGCTATTAGTACTATATTGTGTTTAAATTGTTGGACTTAATAAAATATTAATAAGAGATGCTTATTGTTTCCATACGGACTTACTAAGCTATATAGCTTCCTTTCCCACATTTTATAGTGCAGTCAACCTAGCTCAGATTGGAGATCGCAGGAGATCCTATCACACTATCAAGCTATCATTTTGGGTATTGATAAATTCAAGTATTTTGAGTTATGGCATATATAGGGACTTGGTCATTTTGTTATATGCGTCATATGATTTTTGCCAATGTAATGGCTTGTAATTGTCGAAGGCTTGTTTTGCTTTTTGGCAATGTAAGTTGGCTTATAGTGGCATCAAGGTTGTAAGCCTAGGTATATTCATATATGTGTCAATGTCTATAGTGATATGATCATGGTATGCTTTGTGGATGTGAGATATTTGGAAATGTGATTTATGACATGATTGTGTAATGTTTGGAATTGTGACCTATTGATGAGATGGGGAATTTGAGTATAATTTGGTAAGTAGATAGTAATTGAATGAAGCGTAATGAATGTGAGATTTCTATGTTTGATTTCGGGCTTAATAAATGTAGTGAATATGTTAGGTAAAGATATAAAGTTGATATGTTTTAACCATGAATGTGGATGTTTTGGTTTCATAAGTATGTATTGTTTTTGTGCCTTTGAATTGGGGTAAGCGTATGTGTCAATAAGAGTCGCAAATGGCTTGGTAAATGGCCTTATTATTTTCCACATGGTAGATACACGAGCGTGTATCTAGGCCGTGTGTCACACATGGTCAGCCCCATAGGCATGTGATCCGGCCATGTGTCCCCCGTACGAAAATTGTTGCCAAACAGAATGCTCAGTATCAAGCACACGGGCATGAGACGCGGCCGTGTGTATCGACCTTGTGAAGGACACAGCCTCGGGACACGTGCGTGTGTCTTGGCTGTAACACCCCTAACCCGTATCCGTTGCCAGAATGGGGTTACGAGACATTACTAAACGAATGCATGATTCTGAAAATTTTCACATTAATTTAAGTTTTAAATTACATCATTGCTTAAGGTTCAAACTAATATCTAATAATAAATTTATTATCAATCTACGTAGCTTAAATAAAACTTAATCCAAAATATATAAATATTAAAAGAGTTCATTGCATATCTGAGCTTGTAATTAATCAATAATATCCATACAAAATATATGACCCTTTTTTATATATATATATATATATATATATATATATATATATACTTAAGCAAGATGCATATTCACAAGTTAATTATCCATTAAACTAAATTTCGTTACTAACTCCTTTCATTCATATAGACTATGGGTAAATTGTTTGTCATAATTATTTGCATGCTTTAGAAACAAACATTCAGTTATAAAAAACTCTTTTAATTCTATGTCCACTTGGCTATTTTAATTTCATTTATACATAATTAATAATTCATAATTACCGAGTGAATTACACTACCATGCACAAATATTTATCAACTAAAGGTGAAAGTATACGTGTATATATATATAGTCATATAAAAGCTCATCAATAAGTCAAAGCTGAATACCTAAGCACACATATTCTTGTCCTTACCAAACTTCCTACATTAATCTAATGCCTAATATGTCTAAAATATTATGATAATTAAATTAAATACTCTACACTTCATTAATCTAGACTATTCGGCTATCATGGATCATTTGTACCCATTTGTAAACTTATAAGCAACTTACAAATTTATAAATATAGCCACAAGCATATTCATATATACACATAACAACCATAGTATAATCACCTTATACACAAGTAAAGTATAAATAAAATTTAACTAAAACAATGTGGCCAAATATCACATATACGCATGTTCTAGTATAAATTTATAATGGTTATCAATTTATTGCAAGCATATGTCATAATTTTTGCTTAACAAACACATGGCAATCTTGGCATAATTAACATCAATCAAAGACTTATGACTGAACCACAAAGCACCTTTATAAGCTGAATATACTTAATTACACCTTCAAAATAACACAAAATTTTAAACGATCATAACATGCAACATATTTATCAAAAGACTTAAGCCATAATTCAACCCAAATGAATTCAAGCCTAAAAAAAAATAAAACCATTTTCATTATAGAAAATACTTAACACGAATCAAATCATAATCAAGCATAAACGCATATATCAAACCAAGATCATGAATATTATAACTAAGCACACATAAAATCAAATCCCAACATAAATAGCAAGCCATTTTCGCATGGCTTTTAATACATAACCAAAATCAACACTTTTTAATATATTTTCTAGCCTATACATGCCATAATTTAAGCTTAGCTAAAAAGTTACCAAAATAGTAGATAGTGTGATTAACTTCGCTGACAGTCCCTGAGCTTGTTGCTTGACTCCAAATCTATAAAATAAAGACAGATATACAAACAGTAAGCTACTTAAGCTTAGTAAGTCATAAGCAAATAAACATGCCGATAATATAATTAACTTAATTTAACCAAATTTCAATATCATTAACAAGCTTACTCTCAACTTATATCTTAAATAATAATATACCAACCACATATATTTATTATCTTAGCCGAATATTCACAAGTTAAGTCATAAAACCACTGCTCAATTTTCAAAAGCCAAAATGTCATAATATAATCAACATACACTTACTCAATTATATAATCCAAGAACCATAATTTAATATTATGTACATATAACTCTTATAAGACCGATTATTTATGATCACTTATATATGCATAACCAAAAATTAATTCCATAATATACTTACCATTTGTTCAAAGCCGAATACACTTATTTAATTAATGTATATATTTAACCTTACATCACATATAATTTATCAACTATCAAGTCACATACATAACTTATTATCGATAGCTAACAAGCTAAATCATACCTTGCCTTTTAGCCCATTTTACACATTTGATCATGATTTACCTTTGCCCGATGAACCATTCAGAATTGGATAGGACACTTGGATAATAACATAAATCGTACAATGCCAACGTCCCAGACGTGGTCTCACATGTAGCCACAAATCGATGCCACTGTCCCAGACAGGGTCTCACTCGTAAACACATATTGGAACCACATGACGATGCCATGGTCTTTCTCGCGCACTTATATCAGAATCCTATGTCATGACATATGTATCCTAACTATTCTTAAGGCTCATACGGGGCTTTCGGACGTCGTAACTCAGTATAATTGAACTCGGAAGTGTAGTAGCCAAATTTAGTCATGTTCGGCCATAGCATATGTAAATTCTAACATTTCATAACAGCATATAAATATAACATTTAATTTCTAAATAAACACGTCTATTTGCTTATAAACTTACCTCGGATAACGAAAAACCGGTACGAATCAACTAGTCGACAACTTTTGATTTTCCCTGGTCCAAATCTAATTTCTTTAGTTTTTTTATCTAAACATATTCAAATTAAGCTCATTAAAACATATTTTCATTCAATTTAGTCCAAAAACACATAAGCAGGAAAATTATCATTTTACCCTAACATTTACAATTTTACAATTCAGTCCTTATTGCACAAAACACAAAATACACCAAATTTCCCTATACTTATGTTGGGCTGAATTTTACCCACTCACAAACAAGTCCATATATTCAATTTATTTCACATTTTAGTCCCTCAAATTATTATTTTTTTAATTTAGTCCTAATTACTCAAAATCATCAAAAACTCCAATACAAAATATAAAATATGTTAATCTAAAACATATCTTTCATTTTTCATCATCAAACAACAAAAATCACAAGCTATCAACAATGGCACAACTCAAAATATTCATCAAAATCAAAACTTCAAGCATGGGTTTTGTAGTACTCGAAGCAACGATCTCAAAAACGTAAAAATTATCAAAAACCGAGCTGAACACTTACCTTAATCTAGCTAGAACAAGGCCGAACCCTACTTTGTTTTCTTTCTTTTTCTTTGTTTTAGTTTCGGTGCAAGGATGAAGAAAATAAGGTGAATATGGCTTATTATTTTATAATATAATAACATATATTAACTTATTATTAATTTACCTAATTAACCTTAATGAAATAATAATAAAGTTATATAACCTATGTCCATTACCGTACAAGCAATGTGTTAATGGAATAATTACATTATAAATACTCCAACTTAGAAAACCACTAACTATTTGGCCCTTTTATTTTAAACTATCAAATTTTCAATTTACGCGATTAAGTCCTTTTATTTAATCGGACGCTTAGATGACAAAATTAAATAACGAAAATTTCACATATATAAATTCACACAAAATAAACATAGAAAATAATTTTTAGATATTTTTTTAACTCAAATTCGTGGTCCCGAAACCACCATTTTGATTAGGTTCTAAATCGGGCAGTTACAACTCTTCCCTCATTAGGGATTTTCGTCCCCGAAAATCTTACCGGTGAATAGGTTCGGATAACGTTCTCTCATTGTATCCTCTATCTCCCATGTCGCTTCCTCAACTCCATACTTATGCCACAATACTTTAACTAACGATATTTTCTTATTCTACAACTCTTTAATCTCACAAGTCAAAATGCGAATCGGTTCTTCTTCGTAGGTCATATTAGGTTAAATTTCAATCTTAGACGAACTAATCACATGTGAAGGATCAGGTCAATACCTCCCAAGCATCGAAACATGGAATACATTGTGGATCTTTTCTAACTCAAGTGGCAATAATAGTTTGTAAGCAACCGGCCTGATACGCTCTATAACCTTATATGGCCCAATAAACCTCAGACTTAATTTGCCTTCACAACCGAATCTGAGTATTTTCTTCCACGGTGAGATCTTCAAGTAAACTTCATCTCCAATCTGAAACTCTATATCTTTACGTTTCAAGTCCGTATAAGATTTCTGATGATCTGATGCTGCTTTCAGACTTTCACGGATTTCTTTCACTTTCTGTTTAGTTTCCTTGATTAAGTCAACCCCATATATCTTATTTTCACTGAGCTCAGTCCAGTACAATGGTGTATGACATTTATGACCGTATAAAGCCTTATAAGGTGCCATTTTGATACTCGATTGGTAGCTATTATTATACGCAAATTCAATCAGAGGTAGGTATCGTTCCCACGTACCTTCAAACTCGAGAATGCAACATCTCAACATATCCTCAAGTATCTGAATAATTTGTTCAGACTGGCCATTTGTTTATGGATGGAAAGTAGTATTGAAATGTAATTTTGTACCTAATGTATCTTGCAGTTTCTTCCAAAACCGCGATGTAAATCTTGGATCGCTATCCGAAACAATAGATATAGGCACACCATGTAATCTCACAATATGAGAAACATAAAATTCAGCTAGCTTATCAAGTGAGTAGTCCATACATATCGGAACAAAATGAGCTGATTTAGTCAATCTATCAACAACAACCTAGATTGCATCTTTCTTGCTCGGTGTCAATGGTAAAATAGATACAAAATTCATCGTGACACTATCCCGCATCCATTCAGGTATCATGATAGGCTGAAGTAATCCTGAAGGTACTTGCTGTTTAGCTTTCACTTGTTGACAGCCTAAACATCTTACAACGAAGTTAGAAATGTCTCATTTCATACCATGCCACCAGTAAAGTTGTTTCAGATCATTATACACTTTGTACTACCTGGATGAATAGATAATCGACTATTATGAGCTTCATTAAAAATCATCTGAATCAACTCTAAATTCCTCGGAACACATATTCGGTCTCTAAATCTGAAGCAATTATCAGCATCAACTCTAAAATCTAAATTAGCATCTGTCTCACACTGAGTTGGTTTTGCAATCAATTCATTTTCAACCTTCTGGGCATCACATATTCGTTGAGCAAGTAACGGTCTAGCTTGCAATTTAGCTAATATCGAACCATCATCAGACATATCCATATGCGCATTCATTGCACACAAAAGCAAACAGTGATTTTCAGCTTAAAGCATCAGCAACCATGTTAGCCTTTCCCGGGTGATAGTCAATCACAAGCTCGTAGTCTTTTAGCAATTTTAACCATTGACGTTGTCTCAAATTCATATCTTTTTGAGTCATCAAATATTTCAAGCTTTTATGATCAGAATAAACGTGACATTTTTCACCGAACAGATAATGACGCCAAATTTTCAAGGCGAATATAATGGTTGCCAATTCTAGGTCATGTATAAGATAGTTCTTTTCATGTGGTTTCAACTGTCTCGAGGCATAAGCTATCACTCTGCCTTCCTACATCAGAACACAGCCCAAACTATTTAAGGATGCACCACTATAAATAACAAATTCTTTACCCGATTCTAGCTGAACTAGCATTGGAGCTTCAGTCAAAAGGAATTTCAACTGATCAAAGCTTTTATGGCACTTCTCTGTCCACTCGAATTTAATATCTTTCCGCAATAGCTTCGTCATCAGAGCTGTAATCATAGAGAAACCTTTCACGAATCATCTATAATAACCAGCAAGTCCCAGAAAGCTTCAGACTTCAAAAACATTCCTTAGAGGTTTCCAATCAAGTATAACTGAAATTTTGCTCGAATCAACCTAAATACCTGATGCTGATACTACATTGCCGAGAAAACTGACTTCACTTAACCAGAACTCACATTTACTGAATTTCGCATACAACTGTTTCTCTCACAAATTCTGCAAAACAAGTCTTAAATGTTCAGCATGTTCAGCTTCATCACGAGAGTAAATCAAAATGTCATCTATAAACACAACCACAAACTGGTCCAGATACGGTCTGAAGATCCGATTCATCAAATCCATGAAAACAGAAGGTGCATTATTGAGTCCGAATGGCATAACCAGAAACTCATAGTGTCCATACCTCATTCTGAAAGCAGTCTTTGGTACATCAGAGTCCTTAACTTGCAACAGATAGTAGCCTGATCTCAAATCTATCATCAAAAATAATGTAGCCCCTTTCATTTGATCAAACAGATCATCAATCTGTGGCAACGGATACTTATTATTTATAGTCACCTTATTAAGCTGTCTGTAATCGATACACATTCTCATAGTTCCATCTTTCTTTTTCACAAACAACACAGGTGCACCACACGGAGAGAAACTCGGTCGCGCGAAACCTCTATCTATCAATTCTTGCAACTGAGCTTTCAGTTCTTTTAATTCTATAGGTTCCATTCTATACAGAGCTATGGATATCAGAGTCGTCCCAGGCATTAACTTAATACCAAACTCTATTTCCTGAATAGGTGGCAAACCTAGTAATTCTTCTGGAAACACATTCGGATACTCACATACAACAGGTACTGATTCAATGTTTCTTTCAGCCGCTTTACTATCGAGCACATAGGAAAAATAAGCTTTACACCCTTTTCTCACATATTTCTAAGCTAGCATCGAAGAAATCACTTCTGGTAAACCATACAAATCATTAGATTCAATACGAACAATCTCATCATTCTGACTTTGTAGATCAATGGTCTTTCTTTTGTAATTCACAACATCATCATTAAATGTTAACCAAACCAGAATTATGTCGAACTGATCAAAAGGCAGCAACATCAAATCAGCCAGAAAGATCAGATCTCAAACTAGTGAGGGACAATTCTTACACACTTTATCAACCATAACACACTGGCCCAAAGGATTTGACACTCTAATCACAAACTAGTAGACTCAACAAGCAGAGTCTTGCTGAATACTAATGTCTCACATACATAAGAATGACTAGAACTAGGATCAATCAATGCAATTACAATAGTATCATAAAGAGTAAATGTACCAGTAATAACATCAATGGATGAAGCCTCCTCTTGTGCACGTATAGCATAGGCTCTGGCCGGTGCACGAGCCTCAGATTTGATTACCGTATCTTTAGTCCCTTTCTAACTGCCACTCGTATTACCAGCATTTCTGGGTGGTCTACCTCGAGCTGCAATGTTACCCAGTCTCGTATTCTGCACTGGATTTTCTTCAACTAACATTAGGCAGTCTCGAATATAATGATCTGTCAATCCACATTTAAAACAGGCCCGATCATGCAACCTGCAAACTGCCAGGATGTCGTTCACCATAGTGCTTACACTCGGGTTGATTTGATCTGACATTACCCACACTTGCTAATGAGGTAGCTCTCGAGCTCACTGGTGGTCTATTTTGATCCCGTTTGGAGTAACTTGAAGTAGCTTTAGAATGCCTAAAATCATCTCAGAACTTCTTTATTGCCGACTGGAATGACCTACTGGATGTTCTTTTGCGTGCATCTCTAGCTTCAAAGTCAGCTTTTCTTTTCTCTTTCCTAAGCTCTTCAGCTTTGTAGGCTCACTCAACAAGTACCATAAACTCTTTTATCTTAAGTATGCCAACAAACAGTTTAATGTCTTCATTTAGCTCATCTTCAAATCTTTTACACATTATGGCTTCAGTAGAAACACGCTCTCGGGCATACTAAATGAGTCTCACAAATTTTTGCTCATACTCTGTCACTGTCATCTGACCTTGTGTTATCTCCAAAAATTCTTTATGCTTCTGATAGATAAATCTCTGACTGATGTATTTCTTACGGAACTCAGTCTGAAAGAACTCCTAGGTCACCTACTCTCTCGAAACTACTGATACCAGGGTATTCCACCAGTGATATGCTGTGTCTCGAAGCAAATATAAGGCACACTTCAAACATTCATCAGGAGTACAAGAAGCTCATCAAACACGCGGATGGTATTATCAAGCCAGAACTCAGCCCGCTCAGCGTCATCATTATCAGTGGCTTTAAACTCTTCAGCTCCATGTTTTCTGATTTTATTAATAGGTGGTATATTCAATCGCAACGGATCACTTACTTGAGGTACAACAAGCCTGGAAGATGGATTGATGGGGGGTGGAGGTTGTTGTGTAGCCGGATTAGTCCAGATATATTGTGTGAACTAGTCATTCATCATTTGATAGAAGGCTTGTTTAGCCTCACTTTCTCGATTACTCAAGTCGGTCGAGAATCAGCCTGCGTTGTCCCTTGTGTGGGAGCAGGCACTATACTCTCAACATCATCAACTACAGCTCTGTCGGGATCCATTTACTATATGAAAACATGTTTCAAATGTCAGAAGTCATCACACTATCACAGAATAATGTTATGGCATGTATAGCTAGACTCACATGCACTACGTTAGTCCTAGAACCGACTAAACCGTAACTCTAATACCAAAAAAATGTAACACCCCCAACCCGTATCTATCGCTGAAATGGGGTTACGAGACATACTAAACGAATGCATGATTCTGAAAATTTTCACATTAATTTAAGTTTTAAATTACATCAATGCTTAAGATTCAAACTAATATCTAATCATAAATTTATTATCAATCTCCACATAGCTTAAATAAAACTTAATCCAAAATATATAAATATTAAAAGAATTCATTGCATATCTGAACTTGTAATTAATCAATAATATCCTTACAGAATATATGACCCTTTTTTTATATACTTAAGCAAGTCATGCATATTCACAAGTTAATTATCCATTAAACTAAATTTCATTACTAACTCCTTTCAATCATATAGACTATGCAACATTAATAAGCTAGACTATGGGTAAATTATTTGTCATAATTATTAGCATGCTTTAGAAACAAACATTCTGTTATAAATAAATCTTTTAATTCTATGTCCACTTGGCTATTTTAATTTCATTTATACATAATTAATAATTCATAATTACCAAGCAAATTACACTGCCATGCACAAATATATATCAACTAAAGGTGAAAGTATACGTATATATATAGTCATATGAAAAGCTCATCAATAAGTCAAAGCTGAATACCTAAGCACACATATTCTTGTCCTTACCAAACTTCCTACTTTAATCTAATGCCTAATGTGTCTAAATTATTATGATAATTAAATTAAATACTCTACACTTCATTAATTTAGACTATTCGGCTATCATGGATCATTTGTACCCATTTGCAAACTTATAAGCAACTTACAAATTTATAAATATAGCCACAAGCATATTCATATATACACATAACAACCATAGTATAATCACCTTATACACAAGTAAAGTATAAATAAAATTTAACTAAAACAATGTGGCCAAATATCACATATACGCATGTTCTAGTGTAAATTTATAATGGTTGTCAATTTATTGCAAGGATATGTCATAATTTTTGCTTAACAAACACATGGCAATCTTAGCATAATTAACATCAATCAAAGACTTATGACTGAACTACAAAGCACCTTTATGAGCTGAATATACTTAATTACACCTTTGTGAAAAATAAAATAGAATAAAATAAATAAAAATAAAGAACACATAAATTTTACGTGGAAACCCTTTCGGGAAAAAAAACCACGGGCAGAGGAGAAGAAAATTCACTATGTCGAAAAATTTTTACTCAAATACAAGAGGAATAGACTATGTCTATTTATAGGCTTGCAAAGCCATATTCTAGTAGGATTGAAACACCTTATCCTAATCAATATAAAATAGATGGAGTTTAATAAGGTTTAAAACCTTATTCTAAAATAAAATAAAAGAAGTCTAGTTCTATATGGATTTTACTTTTATTTTATTTTCCATCGTATTTTATTTAAATAAGAATTTGGGTCACTTAATTCTAACAATCTCCACCTTGACACAAATTCTCAATGAACAAGTTCTTCATCGCGAACTTTCAATAAACAAGTTCTTCACCTCTTCCAAAAACCCTTAAGGGTTTAACTTCAACAATGAACACCAACCAAGTCTAAGCAATGCTCAAACTTGGTTATAGGAAGTGACTTAGTCATCATATCTGCAGGATTTTCATGAGTGCTAATTTTGCTCACAACAATATCACCACGAGCAATAATATCACGAACAAAATGATACCGAATATCAATGTGTTTTGTTCTCTCATGAAACATTTGATCTTTTGTAAGAAAGATGGCACTGATTGTCACAAAATCTGTGCTGATTTGAAGGTCTTCATTGAGTTCACTAAATAGTCCCTTCAACCAAATAGCTTCTTTACAAGCCTCGATAATCGCCATGTACTCGGCTTGATTGGTAGACAAAGCGATGTAGTTTGCAAAGTGGCTTTCCAACTAATTGCACAACCTCCGATTGTAAAGACGTAACTCGTGAGAGATCTTCTTCTATCAAGGTCTCCAGCAAAATCAGCATCAACTTACCCTATAACTCCATCTTTAGTTCTTCCAAAGCTGTAAGCAAACATTAGTAGTGCCTCGTAAGTATCTTAAAATCCATTGAAGCGCTTTCCGGTGTTCTTTACCGAGATTCGCCATGTATCGCTAAGCTGCCTTGATCGCATATGATAAATCGGGCGTGAACAAACCATAGCATACATGAGAGATCCTCTCGCACTAGAGTATGGAACATGTGACATGTACTCAATCTCATTATCGATTGAGGAGATAAGGCCGATGAAAGTCGAAATGGGTGCTAAAGGAGTACTTTGAGCTTAGCACTCTGCATATTGAACACGCAAAGAACTTTCTCAATGTACCCCTTCCGACTTAGGTACAATTTACTTGCTTTTCTATCTCGAGAATCTCCATACCAAGTATCTTCTTTCTTTGGTCCTAAATCTTTCATCTCAAATTCTTCACTTAGTTGGGCTTTAACCTTTCTTATCTCTCTTTTATCTTTTCTTTGCTATCAACATGTCATCAACATAAAGAAGTAGATACACAAAAGAACCATCCTTTTTTTCTTAAAGTAGACACAACTGTCAAAACTACTTCTTTTGAAATCATGAGAAGTCATAAAGGAATCAAACCTCTTGTACCCTTGTCTTGGTATTTGTTTTAAACCGTAAAGGGACTTTTTCAGCAAGCAAACATAGTCCTCTTTTTCGAGACTATAAAACCCTCTCGGTTGTTGCATGTAAATATCTTCCTCAAGTTCTCCATGCAAAATGCGGTTTTACATCTAACCGCTCAAGCTCCAAATCATGCATGGCCACAATACCAAGCAAAGCTCGAATCGAACTATGCTTAACAACCTGGAGAGAACACATCGTGAAGTCCACTCACGGAATTTGGCTGTAACCCTTTGCAACAAGCCTTGCTTTATTCGGGTTCTTCAACTCCTGAGTCCCTTCTTTCTTTTTAAACACCCATTTACAACGAATGACCTTTTTACCTTTAGGAAGTTTTACAAGATCCCATGTTACATTTTTTGTGGAGTGATTCCATCTCCTCTTGCATAGCAAACATCCACTTTTACGAGTCTTCACACTAATCGCCTCGAGAATAATTAAATGGCTCTTGATTAGCATCTATATCTTCACCACATTTAAAGCATAAGCAACTAGATCAACCTCGGCATACTTCTTTGGAGGTTTAATTTCTCTTCTTGTCTGTTTTTGGCGATAGAGTATTGCGGTGAAGAAGCAACTCTATTCTCAATTTTTGTCTTGGCTTGAGGAGTTGATTCGTATTAATCGATGCTCCACCGCTTTTGGTTTTCTTTATTGGAAGAGTCTTTAAGAGATAAGTTAGGTAGCATAGCGGTTTCATTAAAAACAACATCTCGCTAATCACAACTTTTCTATTTTCAGGACACCATAACTTATAGCCTTTTACACCACTTTATAACCAAGAAAACGCATTTAATGGATCTCGGCCCAATTTTCCATTATCAACATGAGCATACGCAGACACCCAAAAATCTTTAAATCGAATAATTAGCGGGATTACGGACCATACCTCTTGTGGAGTCTTTTTCTCAATGGCAGCGGATGGAGATCGGTTGATCAAAAACATGCAGAGAGGTCGCTTACGCCCAAAATGACTTGGTAAGTTGGCATTTGACAACATACATCGAACCTTCTCCATGATCGTTCGTTCATTCGTTCGCTGCGCCGTTTCTTTGTGGAGTATGAAGAACTGTCAAGTGTCTCATGATCCTTCGACTTGCACAATCTATTAAACTCATCGAGCGAACTCTAAGCCATTATGCATGCGGAGGTATTTTATCATTTTCCGTCTGTTTTTCAATCATAATTTTCCAAGACTTAAATGTGGAAAACACATCGCTTTTACCTTCGGGAAGAACGCCCAAACTTTTCGGAAAAATCATCAATAAAGGTTAGCATATAATTAGCTCCACCTCTCGAAGGCACTCTGGACGGCCCCCAGATCGAATGGATATACTCCAACGTTTCCTTCGTGTTATGGATTCCTCTAGTGAATCGAACTCTCTTTGCTTCCCAAAAACACGGTGCTCACGAAATTCGGTTTGCAAATTCCTTGCCCATTAAGAAGTCCTCTTTGCTTAATTACGCCATGCCATTCTCACTCATATGCCCTAGGCGTATATGCCAAAGTTTAGTAATATCATCATCGACAAGGAAGAGGAAGCGGCAATTGCATCACCCGATATGAGAGAACCACATAAAACATATAACTTGGCAATTTTTCTCTACCCTTTCATCACAACAAGGGACCCTTTGGAAATCTTTAAAACTCCACTTTCAACTGTGTATCTGTACCCTTTTGAATCAAGAGTACTCAACGAAATTAAATTTCTTTTCAATTCTGGAACATGCTGCACGTCACTAAGTGTTCTGACAACTCCATCAAACATCTTAACTTTAATTGTTCCAACACTGCGATTTTACATGAAGCATTATTTCCCATCAAAACAACACCTTGAATCTTTGTTTCATAAGTTGTAAACCAATCCCGATTGGGACTCATGTGGAAGGTGCAGCTGAATCAAGTATCCACTCCTCGCCACTTTAGAATCATTGATGAAGCAACTAGAAGTTCACCATCATCGTAGTCTTCTACAACATCGACTTCACCGGAATTTTCTTTTGTTTTCCTTTTGATTCATGACCTCCCTTTTAATCTTATTTTGTAGCTTATAGCACTCAGATTTAATGTGCCCTTTCTTCTTGCAGAAGTTGCAAGTTTTACCTCTGTTTGAAGATTTCGATCTACCCTTAGATTTACCACAAGGATTCCGTTCTTGTGTTCTACCACGATCATCATCAACATTCCGGTCTTGTCTCCCACGAACAATGAGACCCTCTCCACGAGAGTTGGGTTTAACCACAAGATGCTTCATCTTATCATACGAGGTTAAAGAATCATAAACCTTATCAACTGTGAGAGACTCGCGGCTATATAAAATCGTGTCTCTAAAGGTTGAATAAGGCGGGGCAACGAACAAAGTAGAATCAACCCTAGATCTTCCTTATCATCTTGAACCTCCATGGTCTCCAAGTTTGAGAGAATTTCTTTAAACAACATTAAGTGTTAGGTGTCTGACGCACCTTCCTCCAAGCGATGAGCATAAAGACGCCGCTTCATATGCAACTTGCTTGTTAGAGTTTTCGACATACATATTTGTTCTAGCCTCTTCCATAATGCGTGGCGGTTTTCTCTTTCATCACATCCTGCAAAATTTCGTTGGACAAATGCGAGATGTAATTGTGTTAATGCCTTTCGATCCTTACGCTTCTTCTCTTCATCTGTTAATGTCGAAGGCATCTTATCTATCCTAGCAGGGCATCCTCTAGATCCATCGTGCAAGAAGCGCTTGCATCTTAATTTGCCACAACATAAATCTGGTGTTGCGATCCAACAATGAATTTCATACTTCAAAAACGCCATTACCGTGATCGAGATGAATAACCGGAAGCTCGATACCAATTTGTGAAAAATAAAATAGAATAAAATAAATAAAAATAAAGAACACATAAATTTTACGTGGAAACCCTTTCGGAAAAAACCACAGGCGGAGGAGAAGAAAATTCACTATGTCGAAAAATTTTTACTCAAATACAAGAGGAATAGACTATGTCTATTTATAGGCTTGCAAAGCCATATTCTAGTAGGATTGAAACACCTTATCCTAATCAATATAAAATAGATGGAGTTTAATAAGGTTTAAAACCTTATTCTAAAATAAAATAAAAGAAGTCTAGTTCTATATGGATTTTACTTTTATTTTATTTTCCATCGTATTTTATTTAAATAAGAATTTGGGTCACTTAATTCTAACAACCTTCAAAATAACACAAAATTTTAAACGATCATAACATGCAACATATTTATCAAAAGACTTAAGCCATAATTCAACCCAAATGAATTCAAGCCTAAAAAAAATAAAACCAATTTCATTATAGAAAATACTTAACACGAATCAAATCATAATCAAGCATAAACGCATATATCAAACCAAGATCATGAATATTATAACTAAGCACACATAAAATCAAATCCCAACATAAATAGCAAGCCATTTTCGCATGGCTTTTAATACATAACCAAAATCAACACTTTTTAATATATTTTCCAGCCTATACATGCCATAATTTAAGCTTAGCTAAAAAGGTACCAAAATAGTAAATAGTGTGATTAACTTGGCTGACAGTCCCTGAGCTTGTAACTTGACTCCAAATCTATAAAATAAAGACAGATATACACACAGTAAGTTACTTAAGCTTAGTAAGTCATAAGCAAATAAACAAGCCGATAATATAATTAACTTAATTTAACCAAATTTCAATATCATTAACAAGATTACTCTCAACTTATATCTTCAATAATAATATACCAACCACATATATTTATTACCTTAGCCAAATATTCACAAGTCATAAAACCACTGCTCAATTTTCAAAACCCAAAATGTCATAATATAATCAACATACACTTACTCAATTATATAAGTCCAAGAACCGTAATTTAATATTATGTACATGTAACTCTTATAAGATCGATTATTTATGATCAGTTATATATGCATAACCAAAAATTAATTCCATAATATACTTACCATTTGTTCAAAGTTGAATTCACTTATTTAATTCATGTATATATTTAACCTTACATCACATATAATTTATCAACTATCAAGTCACATACATACCCTTATAATCAATAGCTAACAAGCTAAATCATACCTGGCCTTTTAGCCCATTTTACGCATTCGATCATGATTTACCTTTGCCCGATGAACCATTCGAAATTGGATAAGACAGTTGGATAGTCACATAAATCGTACAATGCCAATGTCCCAGACATGGTCGTACATGTAGCCACAAATCAATGTCACTGTCTCAGACAGGGCGTCACTCGTAAGCACATATCGAAACCACATATCGATGCCATGGTCTTACTCACACACATATATCGGAATCCTATGTCATAAATATGTATCCTAACTTTTCCTAAAGCTCATACGGGGATTTTGGAGGTTTTAACCCGGTCGAATCGAACTCAAAAGTGTAGCAACCAAATTAATCATGTTCGGCCATAGCATATTTAAATTCTAACCTTTCATAACAACATATAAATGTTGGAATGCCGGTACCCCCATGGCACAGCGAAAAAAAATATTTCGGTGATCCAAACATGGATCCATGTGCGAGGAACGAACCGGGGTGAAAAAGGTTTTGAAATTACCGAAACTTCAATCTGAGTAGACAGTGAAGCCTCGACAATGAAAATATTGTTTTCCTTTCGAATCCAAGCCGCAATCTTTATGATCCCGACCTCTACGTAATCCATTCAGTTGACAATGAACGGAAGAAATCCCTAAAACTATTTTAAGAGATATTTTACTTGATGGCTGCTAGTGTGACAGCCCAAAATTGACCCTAGTCGGGAAGTGGTTTCGGGACCACTAAACCGAGTCACCGAAATTTTTGAACGTAATATTTATTGTCTAGAATATGTATTTACGAATGTGTAAAAATTTCAAGCTTTGGTTTAGTCGATTGCATGTGAATTCAGTTAGTAGGACTTGTATGTCACTTTTGAAAAATGATAGGCTAATCTATAAGGACCTAATAGTACATGTAGTCAAAGGGAGGACTTGCATGTCAAAATCCCCCAAGTGCTAGTGGTAGGCCATGACAAGGAAGCATGGGCAAGACATGTCATGAAACATGTTGGGTGAGTGTTTTATGTTGAAATAAATAAAATAAGGTGCATGAGTAATAAAAAAAAAGTGTGTGTGAAGGCTTTCCCTCCCTCCCCATTGCCGTGCAAGGAGAAAAAAAAAAAAAAAAAAAAGCTTTGTTCATCTTTTTTTTGTCATCCTTTTGGCCGAAAATCTCAAGGGAGAAGAAAGGGGCTCTTGCTCATGGTTGGTTTGGAATAGGTTGGCCATCCTTGTAGCTAGATTAAGATCAAGACATCAAAGAGGGAGAACTAAGCAAAGGCAAAGCAAAGATAATCGAGTAGTAGATTGGGAATTATTTCATCCGATATAAGGTAAGTCATTAAGAACTTATTTGTACTAATTTAAAGGGTCGTAATGTCCAAGTAATGATGCTGAATGGAATGGTAGAATATACATATAAACATGTATGTATGTGGTGATAAAAATATTGAATTGAAAGAAAAGAGGTGAGATGTATTGAATGATCGGTTTCGGCACTAAGTGTGCGGGTGTAAACATTTATAATCACAAATTGGCACTAAGTGTGCGGGTTCAAATTATACAGCACTAAGTGTGCAAGTTTGATTATATAGCACTAAGTGTGCGAGTTCGACTATTAAGCACTAAGTGTGCGGGCTTATTGCACATCCTCTAATAAGCGTACATGTTCTATGTGCGGCCTTACCGAAGTCAATCATGGACAGTGATGCGAGTAAACACCTTGAGCTCATGAGGAATGGAAATTTTATTTATATTTGGAATTTTGGTTTGGTAAGTCTTGATCTATGTGGTGATTATGCTCGAAAATAAATGCATGCAATGTCATATGGCGTAATGTATGAAATATCAAGTAGGGCTTGGTATGTGACCAAACCGAAATGCCTAAAGAATTGTAGTACCATTTGGGGTGTGGATGGAGGATTTTAATCCGCATTAATTATTTTCTTTTATGGTATATTATTACTGAGCGGCAATATAATGCTTATGGCTTCTGAGTTATATACTCACCGGTGTTTGCTTGTCGCCATTTTAGGTTTCTCGGACTCGTCCTTTTTGCGTGCTCGTGATCGTCATTGGAGTCATCACACCGGCTAGCAACTTTTGGTATTTTTTTTTGTGTAGTCGGTTTAGGAGAACATTTTGGCATGTATAGACTAATATGATTTGTTGAACTTTGGTATGTAAACTTTTAGCCATGCGAAAATGGCATAAATGCTCGGTTGGATTTAGTTCTCCAATGTTAAGTCACAAGTCTTGGTAATTCGATTTCCATGCCTTATGCCATGGTTGATTATTTTGGTGTTAAAATGCATGTTATGGCAATAGTGTAGTAGGGAGATGTTGGATAATGATTAGCCTCTAGTATGGCTAGTCATGATCATGATTTGTGACATGTATGATGAATCACTAGTTAGATCAAAGGGAAATCATGAAATAGGCATAGTTGCTTTAGTGACAGGTGCTGGCAGCAGCAGTAACGTGAGATTGAAAAATCACTAAAAATAGTAGGAATGGTATTAAATAGTAAATAAATTATGTAAATGTACCTTGATGAATCTACTTTTATATAGAAGAAACGAAATGGTCATATGAGTTATAAGTTAACAGATATTAAAGTTCTTGTGAAACAGGGCCAGAACGGTTTCTGGATCCCCTGTCCCGACTTTGGAAAATCATTGTAAATTAACCAGAGATAATTAGGAGTCATGCCATATATGTGTAGATTCCTGTCTGAGTCTAGTTTCTATAGAAACAAACGGTATCAGTATTGAAGCCCTGTACAGGGAGATATCCAATTCGTAATGCACAAAGGTCAGTGTAGTCGACCCCTGCAACAGGGGAGACTTTAACTAATAAACTGTACTAATTGGCTCGACAAAAAATTCTAGAAAAAATATGTAGATGGAAATATGAGTCTAGTTTCATGGAAAAATTGCGAAACTGATTTTCGAGTTGTAAAACTCAAGTTATGAATTTTGGAGCGACTAGTACACAGATTGGCAGCTTGTGCGAAACTCTCAATAAGTGGGTTGAAGTCTGTTAACACCTCGTGTTCGACTCGTGACGGTCTCGGGTTCGGGTGTTACATTTTATTGGTATCGAGCTATGGTTTAGTCGGTTCTAGGACTACCATAGCGCGTATGAGTCTAGCTATACATGCCTTAATGTTAATGTTTAAATGTGTGATGACTTGACGGTTAAAATTTTTGTTTTGATTAGTAAATGGATCCGGTGTAGAGAGAACCTTGGCGGATGGCGTTGAAAGTGTAGCGGCTGCTCTGCACAAGGGCGCGCCTGTTGAACCTCGGTCATCTGCGAATAATCAAGGTGAGGAGGCAAAACAAGCCTTCTTTACCATGATGAATGAGTGGGTAGCATAATACGCCCGAACCAATCCTACTGTCCAACAATTCCCGAATTTAAATAATCCACCCCAAGGGCTGTAATGCCATCGATTCTTGATCCTATGAGGCCGAGTAAGCCACCTGTAGACTTGATTAGAAAGCGGGGCTGAGGAGTTTAAGGCCATAATTCTTGATGATGCCGAAAGAGCCGAGTTACGGCTTGATAACACCATTCGGTGTTTGATGGTATCATGACACCGATGAATGTCTAAAGTGTGCTATATCCTTGTTGCGAGACTCACTTACTATTGGTGGAGGACTTTGATCTCCATAGTCCCAAACGAAGCGAGTTACTTGGGATTTCTTTCAAAAAATTTGAAAGAAGTATATTAGTCAACGGTTCATCGATCAAAAGCGTAAGGAATTCTTGGAACTCAAGCAAGGCCGTATGACAAGATTACTGAATCGAACATGAGTTCGTAAGACTTAGTCGGTATGCTCGGGAGTGTGTGGCGATGAGGTTGCTATGTGCAAAAGATTTGAAGAAGGATTGAATGAAGATTTAAAACTACTAGTGGGTATTTTGGAGATAAAGGAGTTCGTGACGTTGGTCGAACGAGCGCAAGGCGGAAGAACTTGGAAAGGAGAAGAAGAAGGCTGAATTTGAAGCTAAAGACTATCGTAAGAGATCGATGGGTAAAGCTCCGTTCTCGATGTAAAGAAGTTCGTGGAGGACACTAATAAATCAAGGACATTGCGGGAATTTCCATTAGAGCACGACCATCGACGGACTCCGAGCTACTTCGATGGCTAGTGTGGGCAATAATCGTCAAGAGAGACTGAATGCCCCAATGTGGAAGACGACACCTAGGTGAATGTTGGGGTAAGTCGTTAACTGACTCATTACGGATGTGGTTGAAGGACCACTTCATTAGATATTGCACGGAGCTAGATGAGAAGAATAAGATGCAAGGTGCAAGATCGAGTGGGGCAACAGACTAGAGGTAGACCCCGAGGATTTCAGGAGGTAGGGTGGTAATCGAGAGGAGCCACCGATCACGGCTGTTCGATCCGAGACCGTGCTCTGCTAGAGCATATGCCATCCAGCGCACGAGAGGAGGCATCCTCCCTGACGTTATCACTAGTACTTTTACTCTCTTTGATACTAGTGTGATTGCATTGATTGACCCCACTCTACTCATTCATATGTATGTGAAACTTTAGCATCCAAGAAGACTCTACTGTTGAGTCTCTGAGTTCGTAATTCAGTGTCAAACCCTTTGGGTCAATACGTACTCGTTGATAAAGTGTGCAAGAGATGCCCCTAATAATTCGAGAATCTGTTTTCCGGCCGATCGATGCTTCTACCATTTGATGAATTCGATGTTATTCTTGGTATGGATTGGTGACCAGTACATGATGCGATGGTGGATCGCAAAAGGAAAACCATTGATTTGAGGAGTGCAAATAATGAGGTAGTCCGAGTCGAGTCTACTGATTTAAAAGGAGTGCCAGCGATAATATCTTCTATGACCGCTCGGAGATATGTGAAAATAGGGTGTGAAACATACCTTGCGTATGTGTTTGAAAGTAAAGAGACGGAAAAGAAACTCGAATCGGTACCAGTGGTTTGTGAGTATTCAGATGTTTTTCCGGAGGAGTTACCGGGATTGCCACCGATTCGAGAAGTGGAATTCGGCATCAAAGTTGTACCGGGTACTACGCCAATCTCAATAGCTCCGTATCGTATGGCATTAACGGAGTTAAAGGAATTGAAGGTCCAATTGCAAGAATTGACGGATAGAGGTTTCGCTCGATCGAGTTTTTCTCCATGGGGCGCACCAGTATTGTTTGTGAAAAAGAAGGACGGAAGCATGAGGTTGTGCATCGACTATCGTCAACTCAATAAAGTGACGATAAAGAATAAATATCCGTTGCCATGAATTGACTATTTGTTTGATCAATTAAAGGGAGCCTCGGTGTTTTCAAAGATAGATTTGAGGTCGGGGTACTATCAGTTGAGGGTCCGAGAATCGGACATACCCAAAACCGCTTTTAGAACGAGGTACGGTCACTACGAATTCTTGGTGATGCCGTTTGGGCTCACTAATGCCCCTGCGGTGTTTATGGATTTAATGAATAGAATTTTCAGCCATACTTGGATCGGTTCATAGTTGTATTTATCGATGACATTTTGGTCTATTCGAGAGATGAAACTGAACATCTTGAACACCGAGGCTAGTGTTGCAAATCTTACGAGATAAGCGATTATCATAAAGTTCATAAATGTGAATTTTGGTTGAAAGAGGTTAGCTTTTGGGGCACGTGATGTCGCATCGGGTGTCGGTGGACCGAACAAAATTTCGACCATAGTCGATTGGAAACCACCAAGGAATGTTACCGAAGTTAGGAGCTTTTTGGGGCTTGCCGATTATTACCGACGATTTGTAAAGGTTTCTCGACGATAGCCACGCCAATGACGCTTACTCCAAAAGGATGTTAAGTTGAATGGACGGAGAAATGTCGAAAAGTTTCGATCAATGAAAGCTTATTTGATGAAGGCCCAATTCTAGTGCAACCCGAATCGGGCAAAGAGTTTGTCATTTATAGTGACGCATCCCTACTTGGGTTGGGTTGCGTATTGATGCAAGAAGGGCGAGTTGTGGCCTATCGTCGAGACAATTAAAGCCACATGAGAAAAATTATCCGACCCATGATCTCGAATTGGTCGCCATCGTATTCGCCTTAAAGATATGGCGACATTACTTATTTGGTGAGAAGTGCCATGTATTCGGATCACAAAAGTCTCAAATATTTGATGACTCAAAGAGACTTAAATCTGCGACAAAGGCGTTGGCTCGAGCTGTTAAAGGATTATGAGTTGGTCATTGATTATCACCGGGAAAGGCTAATGTGGTTGCGGATGCCTTAAGTCGTAAATCACTATTTGTGTTATGGCGATGAATGTACACTTATGCATTCTACCCGACAATGTGTTAGTAGCTGAATTGAAAGCCAAACCATTATTGATACGTCAAATTCGTAAAGCTCGAGAAAGTCGACGATGAGTTGGTTGCAAAATGGGATGAGTGTGTTTGAACAAGGAATCGAATTTCAGATTGGCGACCATGATTGCTTGACGTTCAAGGGTCGATTATGTATTCCAAGGAATTGAACTTGTTTCGATGATTTTGAACGAGGCTCACGATGAGTCGAATGTCAATCCACCGGGAGTACGAAAATGTACAACGACACGAGACACCGTTTTGGTGGCATGGTATGAAACGAGACATTTCCAACTTTGTTTGAAGTGCTTAGTATGTCGCAAGTAAAGGCGGAACATCAAGTGCCCACGGGTTTGCTTCACCAATCATGATACCGAATGGAAATGGGAGCGAGTCACGATGGATTTTGTATCCGGCTTGCCGTGTCGGCAAGCAAGAAAGATGCAATTTGGGTCGTCGTTGATAGATTGACTAAGTCGGCTCACTTTATCCCGACGTCGGATTTTTCATTGGATAAGCTAGCTGAATTGTATGTTTCTCAGTTGTGAGATTACACGGGTACCAATTTCTATTGTGTCGACGAGATCCGAGATTCACCTCACGATTTTGGAAGAAATTGCAAGAAGCTTTGGGTACCAAGCTGCATTTTAGCACCGCTTTTCATCCCCAAACCGATGGTCAATCTGAGTGGATAATTCAGATACTTGAGGATATGTTGAGATGTTGCATCCTCGAGTTTAATGGTTCATGGGAACGGTATTTACCCTTGATTGAATTAAGCACAACAATAGTTTTCAGTCAAGCATTAAGATGGCGCCTTACGAGGCTTTGTATGGTCGTAAATGCCGTACACCATTGTTTTGACCGAGCTCGGTGAAAGCAAAATTTTCGGGTGGATTTGATTAGAGATCTTTGAGCAAAAGTTCAAGTAATTCGTGAAAGTTTGAAGGCTGCTTCGAATCGTCAGAAGTCGTACGCGGATTTAAAACGAAGAGATATTGAGTATCAGGTGGGAGACAAAGTGTTTCTTAAGGTATCACCCTGGAAAAAGATACTCAGATTTGGCCGTAAGGGCAAATTGAGTCCGAGATTCATTGGGCCATATGAGATCTCCGAACGAGTCGGCCCAGTAGCGTATAGGTTGCTTTTACCCCCTGAACTCGAAAGGATCCACAACGTTTTCCATGTTTCGATGCTTCGACGTTACCGATCCGATCCTTCGCATGTAATAAACCCCTCCGAGATTGAAATTCAAGCCGATATGAGTTATGAAGAAGAACCGATTCGTATCCTAGCTCGTGAAGTGAAGGAGTTGCGAAACAAAAGGGTTCCGTTAGTAAAAGTGTTATGGCTCAAACACGGGATGGAAGAAGCTACTTGGGAACCCGAGAATTCTATGAAAGAGCGTTACCCAAACCTGTTTACCGGTAAGATTTTCGGGGATGAAAATTCCTTAAGTGGGGGAGAGTTGTGACAGCCCAAAATTGACCCTAGTCGGGAAGTGGTTTCGGGACCACTAAACCGAGTCACCGAAATGTTTGAACGTAATATTTATTGTCTAGAATATGTATTTACGAATGTGTAAAAATTTCAAGCTTCGGTTTAGTCGATTGCATGTGAATTCAGTTAGTAGGACTTGTATGTCACTTTTGAAAAATGATAGGCTAATCTATAAGGACCTAATAGTACATGTAGTCAAAAGGGAGGACTTGCATGTCAAAATCCCCCCCCCAAGCGCTAGTGGCCGGCCATGACAAGGAAGCATGGGCAAGACATGTCATGAAACATGTTGGGTGAGTGTTTTATGTTGAAATAAATAAAATAAGGTGCATGAGTAATAAAAAAAAAAGTGTGTGTGTGAAGGCTTTCCCCTCCCCTCCCCATTGCCGTGCAAGGGAGAAAGAAAAACAAAAAAAAAAAGCTTTGTTCATCTTTTTTTTGTCATCCTTTTGGCCGAAAATCTCAAGGGAGAAGAAAGGGGTTCTTGCTCATGGTTGGTTTGGAATAGGTTGGCCATCCTTGTAGCTAGATTAAGATCAAGACATCAAAGAGGGAGAACCAAGCAAAGGCAAAGCAAAGATAATCGAGTAGTAGATTGGGAATTATTTCATCCGATATAAGGTAAGTCATTAAGCACTTATTTGTACTAATTTAAAGGGTCGTAATGTCCAAGTAATGATGCTGAATGGAATGGTAGAATATACATATAAACATGTATGTATGTGGTGATAAAAATATTGAATTGAAAGAAAAGAGGTGAGATGTATTGAATGATCGGTTTCGGCACTAAGTGTGCGGTTGTAAACATTTATAATCACAAATTGGCACTAAGTGTGCGGGTTCAAATTATACAGCACTAAGTGTGCAAGTTTGATTATATAGCACTAAGTGTGCGAGTTCGACTATTAAGCACTAAGTGTGCGGGCTTATTGCACATCCTCTAATAAACGTACATGTTCTATGTGCGCGGCCTTACCGAGTCAATCATGGACAGTGATGCGAGTAAACACCTTGAGCTCATGAGGAATGGACATTTTATTTATATTTGGAATTTTGGTTTGGTAAGTCTTGATCTATGTGGTGATTATGCTCGAAAATAAATGCATGCAATGTCATATGGCGTAATGTATGAAATATCAAGTAGGGCTTGGTATGTGACCAAACCGAAATGCCTAAAGAATTGTAGTACCGTTTGGGGTGTGGATGGAGGATTTTAATCCCGCATTAATTATTTTCTTTTATGGTATATTATTACTGAACGGCAATATAATGCTTATGGCTTACTGAGTTATATACTCACCCGGTGTTTGCTTGTCGCCATTTTAGGTTTCTCGGACTCGTCCTTTTTGCGTGCTCGTGATCGTCATTGGAGTCATCACACCGGCTAGCAAATTTTGGTATTTTTTTTTGTGTAGTCGGTTTAGGAGAACATTTTGGCATGTATAGGCTAATATGCTTTGTTGAACTTTGGTATGTAAACTTTTAGCCATGCGAAAATGGCATAAATGCTCGGTTGGATTTAGTTCTCCAATGTTAAGTCACAAGTCTTGGTAATTCGATTTCCATGCCTTATGCCATGGTTGATTATTTTGGTGTTAAAATGCATGTTATGGCAATAGTGTAGTAGGGAGATGTTGGATAATGATTAGCCTCTGGTATGGCTAGTCATGATCATGATTTGTGACATGTATGATGAATCACTAGTTAGATCAAAGGGAAATCATGAAATAGGCATAGTTGCTTTAGTGACAGGTGCTGGTAGCAGCAGTAACGTGAGATTGAAAAATCACTAAAAATAGTAGGAATGATATTAAATAGTAAATAAATTATGTAAATGTACCTTGATGAATCTACTTTTATATAGAAGAGACGAAATGGTCATATGAGTTATAAGTTAACAGATATTAAAGTTCTTGTGAAACAGGGCCAGAACGGTTTCTGGATCCCATGTCCCGAATTTGGAAAATCATTGTAAATTAACCAGAGATAATTAGGAGTCATGCCATATATGTGTAGATTCCTCTCTGAGTCTAGTTTCTATAGAAACAAACGGTATCAGTATTGAAGCCCTGTACAGGTAGATATCCAATTCGTAATGCACAAAGGTCAGTGTAGTCGACCCCTGCAACAGGGGAGACTTTAACTAATAAACTGTACTAATTGGCTAGACCAAAAATTCTAGAAAAAAATATGTAGATGGAAATATGATTCTAGTTTCATGGAAAAATTGCGAAACTGATTTTCGAGTTGTAAAACTCAAGTTATGAATTTTGGAGCGACTAGTACACAGATTGGCAGCTTGTCTGGAAACTCTCAATAAGTGGGTTGAAGTCTGTTAACACCTCGTGTTCGACTCCGGCGACGGTCTCGGGTTCGGGGTGTTACAGCTAGACCTAGTAGTAAAGCTTCGGGATTGTATATATATTCACTTTTTAGGGTTTTTCTCCCTTTCTATATATATCTCCCCTTTTAATTGGTATGTATATAACAAATTCTTAACTTATTAAATTTTAATCGAACAAAATAATCATAATTAAATTAAATAAATATAATAATGTTTTAACCGAAAATTATAATTACATTAATTATAAAGATTTGATAAACTATATTTATTTAAATTTATATACGAACCAAATTCATATAGTAATAGAATTATTTTCTCCTTATGTGTGCAACATCCTTATACATATAATATGTTCGATATTTGATTGCCCAATTAAATTAATTCTATAATTAATTTAATTCATGTGACAACCAAACACAATACCAACTATGTTTTATTCCGTTCATTTCAACCATAGGGTGTGACCCTGTAGGTTCTTGTAATGTTAGCATTAATACTAGAACGATTCTAATGTTACAAACAATGAGTGGCATCTAGCAATGCATCATTGCTACCTAAGTTACAAGAAGTCATGATTCGACATAACCTTTTGTGATTAACCTTTCATGCATTAATCCTTAAGTCCTTTATCTCTGGAATGGACCCAAGTCATGGAATAGTCACACTTGCATAGTCCATCTCATGTTTCTTACTACCTTGAGTAGACTATGATATACAAATAAGTATGACATCTCATATCAACTTATTTGAGCATGGCCATGCATTTCTAGTCTCACTCAATCAAGTGGCCTAAGATTTTACTTCCATTATGTAGGAGGGACTTATCCTATATTGATCAACCATAACCCTCTACATAGATGGTGGTATATCCAACATCAGCCTTTAGAAAACAACCATTTACGGTGTACGTTTGATTATATCAAAATATACAACTCACGATGCTGGGATAATGATGATCTCAAGTCTGAGGATCATACACATATTAATCACTATGAGTAATGTTGTGAAAATTACATAATAATCCAAGAAACATACTTACAGTGGGTCAGTCCAATATGTTGTTCTCTAACACACATATTCATGCATTGATTCTGACACTCCATATCACTAACAACTCTTTGTCATCAATCAACTACATGTTAGTCTTAATGCATTATTGTTGTCCTAGTCAACAATAATACTTGACTAAGGACCTTTTAAGAATAATCATATTATTCTCAGGACATTATTATAAAACAGTTTATTTATAAACACAGAAAAGAAACTGAATTAATAATGGCAACACCTTATATTAATAAACATGGTAAATCATGTATGTTTTTACAACCATCTCATGATTGATCTTTGGGCATACTCGTACAATCTCCCACTAGCACTGAGACCAATCACTCATATATTTAATACCAAGTGACTTAGTGTGACGATCATGCTTCTGCTGTGTCAGAGGCTTGGTCAAGGGATCAGCAATGTTATCATCTATAGGTACTCTACATATCTCTACATCCCGTCGATCGATAATCTCTCGAATAAGATGGTAGCGCCTAATTATATGTTTGGATATCTGGTGAGATTTGGGTTCTTTAGCTTTTAAATGGATCTATTGTTATCATATCAGAGTTCTATAGCATCTGATATGCTGGGCACAACCCCTTGTCCAGTAATGAACTTCTTGATCCAAACCGCTTCTTTTGATGCCTCACTGGCTGCAATATACTCGGCCTCTGTTGTAGAAACATCTATTGTACTTTTCTTTGAACTCTTCCAGCTCACAGCACCACCATTTAGGCAAAACACAAAACCTAATTGTGATCTAGAATAATCCTTGTCGGTTTTGAAGCTGGCATCAGTGTAACCTTTTACACTTAACTCTTCCTCACCTCCATATATTAGGAACGTATCCTTAGTTCTTCTCAAGTACTTAAGGATATTCTTGACTATGGTCTAGTGACCTTCACCGAGATCTACTTGGTACCTACTCGTCATACTTAAGGCATATGAGACATCTGGATGGTTACATAACATGGCATACATGATAGATCCAATAGTATAAGCATATGGAATTTTACTCATGCGTTCTCTCTCTTGTAGATTCTTCCATGTTGAACCTTTTCAATACTTTATCTATGTATGTACTTTGGCTTAGACCTAGTAGTTTTCTCGATCTATCTCTATAGATCTTGACTCCTAAGATGTAAGTGGCTTCGCCCAAGTCCTTCATAGAAAAATAACTTCCTAACCAAGTCTTAATAGACTGCAAGGTAGGTATGTCATTTCCCATGATAAGTATGTCATCCACATACAATACTAAGAATGTGATAGTGCTCCCACTAACTTTCTTGTAAACACATGGCTCATCTTCATTTTTGATAAAACCAAACTCTTTGATTGCATCGTTAAAGCGAATATTCCAACTTCGAGAAGCTTGCTTTAATCCATAAATGGATCTTTGTGGCTTACAAATCTTTTTAGCACCCTTTGGATTGATAAAACCTTCAAGTTGTGTCATGTACACATCCTCTTTAAGTTTTCCGTTAAGGAAAGCTGTCTTGACGTCCATCTACCAGATTTCATAATCATGAAATGCAGCTATGGCGAGCAAGATCCTGATGGATTTAAACATAGTTACAGGAGAAAAGGTTTCATCATAGTCAACACCATGAATTTGGTGAAAACCTTTAGCGACTAATCGCCCATTGTATGTTTGTATATTACCATCCATGTCGATTTTCTTTTTGAAAACCCATTTGTAACCTATGGGTTTAACCCCTTCGGGTGGGTCAATCAAAGTCCATACTTGGTTTTCATACATGGAATCCATCTCAAATATCGTGGCCTCAAGCCATTTCTCAGAGTTTGGGCTCATCACTGCTTTTTGATAAGTTCTAGGTTCTTCTTGATCTTTAAGAAGAACGTCACCATGCGTTGTAATGAGAAATCCATATCTCTCAAGTGTATGGCGTTTTCTTAAAGATCTGAGCGGTGGTTGTGTTTCTACAAGTTACTTGTTCTCAATTTCTTGTGGAATTTACAATTTTTCTATCTCTGGTTTAGTGGTATCTTGTGATTCTCGAATTTCTTCAAGTTTAATCTTTCTCCCACTTCCTTTTCTAGAAACAAATTCTCTCTCTAGGAAGACACCATTTTGAGCAACATACATTTTGTTCTCAGTGGGATTAAAGAAATAAATCCTTTGGTTTCTTTCGGATACCCCACAAAAATACATCTTTCAGATTTGGGTTCTAGCTTAGTAGACGTCTAACATTAACATAAGCTTTGCAACCCTAAATTTTCATAAAAGACATACTGGGACATTTCCTAGTCCACATCTCATATGGCATCTTTAGAACCGATTTAGATGGAACACGATTTAGTGTGAAAGCAGTTGTTTCAAGTGCATGTCCCCAAAAAGAAGTCGGTAGATCAGCATGACTCATCATGGATCGAACTATGTCTAACAGAGTTTGATTTCTTCTCTCAGAAACTCCATTCCATTGAGGTGTACCAGTAGGAGTAAATTGTGAAACAATCTCACATTCCTTCAAAAGATCATCAAACTCTAGGCTCAAATACTCTCCACTTCGATCAGATCAAAGTGTTTTGATATTTTTGCCTAGTTGATTTTGTACTTCATTTTTGAATTCCTTGAACTTTTCAAGGGCCTCAAACTTATGGGGCATGAGATAAACATACCCATATCTACTAAAATCATCAGTGAAAGTAATGAAGTAGTGAAATCCACCTCTGGCCTATGTATTTCTTGGTCCACATACATCAGAATGTATTAAGCCCAATAAATCACTAGCTCGTTCACTTTTACCAGTAAAAGGAGATTTAGTCATTTTTCCCAATAAGTAAGATTCACATACTTCA
Source organism: Gossypium arboreum (assembly GCF_025698485.1). Taxonomy (NCBI): domain Eukaryota; kingdom Viridiplantae; phylum Streptophyta; class Magnoliopsida; order Malvales; family Malvaceae; genus Gossypium; species Gossypium arboreum. The sequence continues at coordinate 35,547,652 of NC_069082.1, forward strand.
AATTATTCAAAAACAAATGAATCCAAGAGACCATTTTTATGGAGTTTGGATATGTGTTTCTCACTTACGTGGCCCAAACGACAATGCCAAAGATAAGTTTGATTTGAGTCATTTATTTTAGATCTTTTAGTATTTATGTTGTAAATGGGATTCATTTGATCTAAAATATAGAGGCCATTAATCAATTGTGCCGAACCATAGAAAACATTATTGAGATAAAAGGAACAACAATTATTCTTAATAATTATATCAAAACCAATTTTGTTTAAACAAGAAATTGAAATAATGTTTTTAGTCAAACTGGGCACAAAATAACAATCCTCTAAACATAAATCAAGTCCACTAGCCAAGGATAAAGTATATGTTCCCACAGCTAATGCAGCAACTCTTGCTCCATTTCTAACTCACAGGTCCACATCTCCTCTAGCCAAAGTCCTACTCCTTTGTAGTCCCTGTATAGAAGTACAAATATGAGAACCACAACCAGTATCTAATACCTAAGAAGTAGTAGTTGATAAATTAATATCAATAACATAAATACCTGAAGTAGACGTTCTGTTTGCCTTGGCCTTCTTGATTTCCTCAAGATAGACAGGGAAGTTTCACTTCCAATGTCTAGTCACACCACAATGAAAATAGTTTCCTTCCTTAGACACCCCACCCTTAGGTTTCAGTGCAGCCTTTCCTTTTCCAGGATTGGGCCTACCTTTGCCCTTAGGCTTTGTCTGAACTTTGGCCTTTCCCTTGCCCTTGTTGTTACGGACATCAGTATAGGCTTGGGTCCAACCTTTTTCATGTTGTCTTCAGCAGTTTGCAACATACTGAGCAATTGTGCCAGAGTCTTGTCAATTTCATTCATATTGAAATTGAGGACAAACTGGCTGTAGCTATTCGGGAACGATTGCAGAATAACATCAGTGGCCAACTCTTGGCTCAATGAAAACCCATGCTTAGATAGGCTTTCAATATAACCAATCATTTTAAGGACATGAGGTCCTATTAGGCTTTCTCTAGCCAGCTTACATTGGAATAGGGCCTTAGAGATATCGAACCTCTCTTGTCGTGCTTGCCCCTGATAAAGTTCTTTCAGGTGCTCGATCATATCATAAGCAACCATGTCCTCATGTTGCTTCTGAAGCTCAAGATTCATAGTAACATGCATAAGACATCCAACGTCTACCATATCATCGAGATGTTTCTTGTAAGCATCTCTATTAGCCCTCAAGGCATTAGCAGATGGTTCATTAGGAAGTGGTTGTTCAATGACATATAATTTCTGTTCTTGTTTGAGGACAATCCTCAAGTTACGGAACCAGTCAAGAAAGTTCAAAACATTCAATTTGTCCTTTTCAAGGACCGATCGCAATGAGAGTGTATTAGTGTTTATAGCCATAATATATCTACAATAATAAAATATGCGTGTGAATAAATTTACCAAGTTTATATCAATCATTAAAAGGACTTTATTATATGATGTTCCCACTATTTTATTTCAAAATTAATAACCCTCATATATTAATTTCAGAAAGACTTTCTTGAAAGTATTTCTAGTGGGTTAAGGATCCATATTTCACCTCCTCTTAAGTCAGCTTTGGCTTTACTCTCAAGATTATGGTTATTTAGGTAAGCAACACTTGCTAATTACATCATATTTAACTCCTACAATTTGGTGAACAACTCTTGTTGTAATCATCTTATGATTTATCCAAATTACTTGCCTCTAGGTTTCTAATCCTATTAGAGTAACCTAGTTAAGTCATTAACCAATTTTTGACTAGCGAATATCACTTGTTTATTCTTTGCGTTTAACCAAGATAAATATTAGTACTTCGCTTTGGCGGAACCTACATGGTATTGATTGAGGCCTTAACGAGGGAAAAAATTGGAAGGCCATTTTGACTTAATATTTTAATAGAGGGATTTTATTAAAGTTGTTGTATCTCACCAATTATGGTCTACTTCAGTCCATTTAATCTTTTAATTGATCTCATCAATTAATGGGGTTTATTTTTACCAAATTTGCATGCTTTAGACAATCCATAGCATCTTATTCATGAATAGATAAAGCAATAAATAAATGCAATAGTTATAACCGAAGCCAATGGGAGAACCAAAAGGAAACCTAAAGGTGTAAGTCGTTTCACAAGCTATCGGTCCACATTAGTTGGCCCATCTTTCTTCTCGTCTAGTTCACAGAAACTTTTGCAAATTACAATATTTAGAAACTTGTTTTACATATGAGGGAGTAAGATGAGAAGAGAAATACAAGAGAATAGTGGTAAGGCACGACACGCAGGCCGTATTTATAAAATTAAAACCTTTTATCAAATGGATCATCGGGCTATAACTATGCATTTCAAACACCGTGCATTTCAAAAATAGCATACATCATTCAACATTTTGATAAATGAATTATAAAATATCCTTTCAATCTTTTATGGTCCATCAAGTTTTATTCATTACAAAACATACTGAAAGATGATAGGGATCTATGGCGGTCGGAGGGACCGAGTCGTTCGCCCCCGCGGTACGAATCGCATACCCCAGTCAAATGAAATCTCACGATTTGATAACTTTTATCAACAGCATCGTGTTTTTAGGATTTGAATCCTTGAGGTTTCATATCGGAACAACCCTTGTTCCACTAGCCAATTAACTCTTACTGGAAACTGTAAATACCACCATCGCATCATTATAGATTTTTAAAGTTAACAGTAATAACACAAAACCGAATAGGCCATAACACCATGATTAACATTTAATCAATTATCGAAAGGAACAGTAATTAGTTTATGCTTAGAGGATATAAACAGTTAAAATTGTAATAAAATTAAAGCATGCATCTCATACAATTGCATCACCCAAGTATTCAAACCAGAGTCCATATCACTGAAGTGGCTCTGATACCACTGTTGGAACTCCGGTGCCACATGGCACAGGGGAAAAAAAATATTCCAGCGATCCAAACCATGGATCCATGTGCAAGGAACGAATTGGGGTGAAAAAGGTTTCGAAATTATCGAAACTTCAATCTGAGTAGACAGTGAAGCCTCGGTAATAAGAATGTTGTTTTGCTTTTGAATCCAAGCCGTAATCTTTATGATCTCGACCTCTACGTAATCCACTCTGTTGACAATGAACGAAAGAAATCCCCAAACTATTTTCAAAGATGTTTTGCTTGACGGCTACTAGACCTAGTAGCAAAGCTTCGGGTTTGTATATATATTCACCTTTTAGGGTTTTTGTCCCTTTCTATATATAACTCCCATTTTAATTGGTATGTATATAACGAATTCTTAATTTATTAAATTTTAATCCGAACATAATAATCATAATTAAAATAAATAAATATAATAATGTTTTAACAAAAATTATAATTACATTAGTTATAAAGATTTCGCTAAACTATATTTATTTAAATTTATATACTGAACCAAATTCATATATTAATAGAATTATGTTCTCCTTATGTGTGCAACATCCTTGTACATATAATATGTTTGATATTTGATTGCCCAATTAAATTAATTCTATAATTAATTTAATTCATGTGACAACCAAACACAATACCAACTATGTTTTATTCCGTTCATTTCAACCATAGGGTGTGACCCTGTAGGTTCTTGTAACGTTAGCAGTAATACTAGAACGATTCTACTTTTACAAACAATGAGTGGCATCTAGCAATGCATCATTGCTACCTAAGTTACAAGAAGTCATGATTCGACATAACCTTTTGTGATTAACCTTTCATGCATTAATCCTTAAGTCCTTTATCTCTGGAATGGACACAAGTCATGGAATAGTCACACTTGCATAGTCCATCCTATGTTTCTTGACACCTTGAGTAGACTATGACACACAAATAAGTATGACATCTTATATCAACTTATTTGAGCATGGCCATGCATTTCTAGTCTCATTCAATCAAGTGGCCTAAGATATTACTCCCATTATGTAGGAGGGACTTATCCTATATTGATCAACCATATCCCGCTACATAGATTGTGGTATATCCAACATCAGCCTTTATAAAACCACCGATTCTGATTATGCGTTTGGCTATATCAAAATATACAACTCACGATGTTGGGATAATGATGATCTTAAGTCTGAGGATCATATACATATTAATCACCATGAGTAATGTTGTGACAATTACATAATAATCCAAGAAACATACTCATAGTTGGTCAGTCCAATATGTTGTTCTCTAACACACATATTCATGCATTAATTCTGACACTCCATATCAATGACAACTCTTTATCAGCAATCAACTACATGTTAGCCTTAATGCATTATTGTTGTCCTATGCAACAATAATACTTGACTAAGGACCTTTTAAGAATAATCATATTATTCTGAGGACATTATTATAAAATAGTTTATTTATACACACAGAAAAAAACTGAAATAATAATGGCAATGCCTTATATTAATAAACATGGTAAATCAAGTATGTTATTACAACCATCTCATGATTGATCCTTGGGCATACTCTTACAATAAATATAACATTTAATTTCCAAATAAACATGTCTATTTGCTTATAAACTTACCTCGGACAACGAAAAATCGCTACGGATCAACTAGTCGACAACTTTTGATTTTCCCCGATCCAAATCTGATTTCTTTAGTTCTTGATCTAAATATATTCAAATTAATCTCATTCAAACATATTTTCATTCAATTTAGTCCAAAAACACATAAATAGGCAAATTACCAGTTTACCCTAACATTTACAATTTTTACAATCTAGTCCTTATTGCACAAAACACAAAATACACCAAATTTCCCTATACTTATGTTGGGCCAAATTTTACCCACTCTCAGACAAGTCCATATATTCAATTTATTTCACATTTTAGTCCCTTAAATTATTATTTTTGTAATTTAGTCCTAATTACTCAAAATCATCAAAAACTCCAATACAAAATATGTTAATGTAAAACATATCTTTCATTTTTCATCATCAAACAACAAAAATCACAAGCTATAAACAATGGCACAACTCAATATATTCATCAAAATAAAAATTTCAAGCATGGGTTTTATAGTACTCGAAGCAACTATCTCAAAAACGTAAAAATTATCAAAAACTGAGTTGAACACTTACCTTAATATAGCTTGAACAAGGCCGAACCCTACTTTTTTTTCTTTCTTTTTCTTTGTTTTAGTTTCAGTGCAAGGATGAAGAAAATAACATGAATATGGCTTATTATTTTATAATATAATAACATATATTAACTTATTATTAATTTACCTAATTAACCTTAATGAAATAATAATAAAGTTATATAACCTATGTCCATTACCGTACAAGCCACATGTTAATGGAAAAATTACATTATAAATACTCCAACTTAGAAAACCACTAACCATTTGGCCCTTTTATTTTAAACTATCAAATTTTCAATTTACGCGATTAAGTCTTTTTATTTAATCAGATGCCTAAACGACAAAATTAAATCACGAAAATTTCACATATATAAATTCACACAAAATAAACACAGAAAATAATTTTTAAATATTTTTCTAACTCAGATTCTGGTCCCGAACTGTCATTCCGATTAGGGTCTAAATCCAGCTGTTACATTGGTCGTGTAACTTCAATTTGTTCTTGGGTGACAAATAGAGAGTTGCACGGGTTAGAGACACGGGTGTGTCCCAGGCCACACGAGCGTGTGACCCCTGTTTACGAAAAAAATTTCAAAGCGTTGTAAAATTTTCTAAAGTTCTTGGTTTAGTCCCAAACCAGTTTCAAAGTTTGTTTTGGGCCTCGTAGGCTCGTTTTTGTGACTGTAACACCCCAAACCCGGCCTGGACATTATGGCCGAATCTGGCGTGTCACATTGAAGTGCTTTTTCAAAAAAAATTGTCTTATTAATAAATCTCGCTTGAAAGAGAAATGCCTCTTTGTTTAACTCTAAAGTCAACTTGGTTATTTGTTAAGCATTTTAAACCAGCCTTACTTTTAAAAACATGTTTGTTGCGGAAACATTTCAACAATGTTGTGAAAATGTGATGTTATGAAAATAGATATCATTTTCAAAAACCGTGCTCTACTTCTAATAGAAATAGATCATAATAGTTAAAAAAAAAACCCCAAATTAAAAGCTATAAAATTAGAGAAAAGGCTTACTACATCAAAACCCATAATGATAGTAATTTAAGTAATGTAGAAGAAAATACGAAAATTTAAAGTTGTTCGTAGTGTGGCCACCTCTGAGTCCTCCTATACGCCGAGCCGCCTACTGAGGATTACTTGAAAATTTTAAAAAAGGGGGGTGAGTTTACAAAAACTCAGTGTGAACAACCCTCATCGATCATAAAGCATGCATCACATCAATTTAGGCCTAAGCCCATTACAATAACGGTGGCACTTGGGCCTTAGCTCATAGTAGCCTCAGTTGGGCCTGAGCCCATGTCACAATCAGAATCGGATTATGTAATGCACAAATACCCAACCAACCCTGCACTCCATATCCCATCCAACCCTACACTCCTGTGGGGATTTCATCGACGCACCCATCCATACACTTCGGATGTAGCACCGGTTGCGGCATTAACCAATTTTGCAGCAGAGCTACCAATCACATAATGGCTTTAAGCCGTCAGTGGATCCACAGTCGTCAAGCGACCATGCGACCCTAACAAATCATATACTTCCTCTAAATCAATGATCCCATCCCCCATGCAGCATAATATCACATGAATGCAAACATGTCATAAATGTCATACAATAACAATCATATTACATGCAAGGGAATTTTAGTCATTTTGCCCTTCGAGGCCATAACGGTCATATTACCTATTTTGGGGTTTCAGCTAGGATAGTGACCTCCTCGAAGGTATACAGTCGCTCCGAGTGACACAGATGACCTAAATGATCATAACGGTGTAAATAGGCCCAAGGCCTATTACTCGGCCCAAGTGCGCCCACACGCTCGTGTGGCCCATTTAGCCCAAATTTTGTTATGGCTATGTGACCTACATAGCCTAGTCCAATATTTATCAGTTACTGTGGATTTAATCTGTGTGGGCCCACAACACAGCCCATTTCGGCCCAACGTGGCCTAGAACGGGCTATGCCATGTACATGGCATGACAAGCCCAATTATTTCCCACCTACATTTATATTTACACATGCGGGCCCACGGGCCCATTGGGCCCATTCAGCCCATCGAGGCCTAAGTCCGTGAGAGCGCTCGTGGCGGCCTCTACAACTTATCGTCCAAGGTTTGTTGGCCCAGTTAACCACACGAGCGTTCGCACACTCGTGAAGCCTCGAATACAGAAGTTTTGGCTTTTCAACTTTTGCTGACCTACCGTAGAGAAGGGTGTGATTACACACACACTTTCGGCTCTTCAGCTGATTAGCGAACATGGTATACGATTACACACCTGTTTAGCGACAAGCAGATTAACCCATGTGAGATCAACCTACAATCCATCGATGCATACTTGTCAATTTCCTAATCGAAAGGGTTCATGAATACTTCATCTCAAACCAAAACTTACCACTTACCCTTGACGACTACAGTTCTGTCTATTATGCTAATTGAATGACAACTACACCCTTTTTTGCCAAGAAGCTGAGTTAACCAAAAGAATCCATTAGCACCGAGTGAATAAAAGCAAGGCTAATGGACATTCGGCTAAAATAAGCCTACTTACCCCAGTTACCGATTGAATTCCGAAAGAGGGCTTTGAATGCCTACAAACATTTGAGAACCTAAACACATAAGTAGGGTCAAAGAGTTAGTAACCCTAAGCCGAATCATTCGGCATCACTAGAGAAAAATGATACGAAAAGAATCAAGAAGCAAGAAATACTTACCCAAGATCAACTGATAGAAAGGGTAGAACGAAGAAACAGTCGGTCACTGGTTAGAGCCTAGATGCCTAAACAGACGCAAACCTAAGGTAATGAGAAGGGAGAAGTATTCAGCTACCTTGAAAAGAAACAGTAAAAGGGTAAAGAAAAAGTCGATTTCAGCTTAATCAAACTTAGGAACAATAGAAGAATTGTTGACAAAATGAAATAAAGGTTTCGGCTATGAGAGTGAAATCGAAAGAATAAAAGAGGGAAAGCAGAAGAAAAGCAAAGTTTGGTTGAATGGTGAACTAAAATTGATGAGAGGGAGATACCAGATTCGGCTTTTAGAAGAGAAAGAAACCAAAATGCAAAAAGGAAAAAAAACCAAAATGCCAAAAAGAGAATTCGGCACCTATACACTCTCAAATTCCCAAAAGAAAAAAAAATTGCACACAATGGACTCCTTTGTTGAATTTGCATATTCAATTTCCCTCAATCAGCTTCAAACTCTCCAAATTTGGAATCCATGATTCTCTTCACCCAACTCTCTCCCATATCCATAACCACCCTTTTCAAATTCCTTGATTTTCTCCCTTTGACCACTTCCGCAACCACCTCAGCAGAGTTTGTATCCAATTCAAACACTTGCTGCCCCATTAACAAAATAAATACTCTTTGCTTGTTATGGGATTCGATCCCAAGCCCTCTCAATTGCTTAACACGTCACTTGCCACCAAGCCACAAGGCTCTTTTTGTGAAACATTTTACCCACAAATATTTATAAGGCCAACAAGCTAAAGCCAAGGTTCACTTAAGGGGAAAAACTAAAATTTTAGCAAAAGCCCAATCTTGAACCCAGGCTTCTCAAACACTCCCAAACACACCCAAATCACTTAGCCAATAAAGCAAATATGAAATTTGTGTCACTTTCTTGCTTAACTAAAATATTTATGAGCAGTCTCCTAACTGCTCCCATGCTCAAGGCCCAATACTTCTAGGCCCAATTTAGGGGCGTTACAAGGATGATGTGATTGATTGTTAAAAAGTTTTAATTTGGTGCCAAAATTATAACTCGAAATGTATGCTTTCTTGCGTTTACGTCTGATAATGCCTTGTACCCTGTTCCGGCATCGAATACAGGTAAAGGGTGTTATAATTATTCTTTTTGCATGATTGTTACTAGTAAATAGTGTTTTCAAAATCAATTTTCTATTTAAGCAGTTTAGAGTTTGATGCACGTCTTAGGATGATTCTTAGTGTCGTATTTTAATTTACACGACTATTACTCAGCCTCTTTGTTTGTTTATTTGGTGATGCGTATTTTATTTTCTAATAGTGAATTATTTTATTTTAGGCACACCATGTTCAACACTTGCAGTAAATCCAAAGTCGCCTTTCTCGCTTGAAAAAAGCGGAAAACACCTGGTGCGACCTCCTCTTTGAGTGCCTCCACCGAGGCCTGCCATCCCTATATTCAATTTTTAGTGGGTCCCCAGGAGGAATTATTTCAGCTACTTTGATTGCAACCAGTCAGCTTAGGCTGATGTATTGATTGGGCCACTTTGGAGCAAGTCCACCTAGTTGATCATGTGTGCGCCTTTATTACCACAGCCCTATGGGACCGATTTTTCTCCATCATTGAGCCCACATACATGGAGCTGACTTTAGGGTTCTACTCGACAATTACAATATAGCATGTAATGACGACTCATGATGAGTCGGGTACCATCACTTTCCAACTCGGTCTCCTAGTGCGCCATATGAGTGTCCTTGAGTTAGGTGCTGCTTTAGGACTATACTCTGAGGAGTTTATGACTGCTGAGAACTTCCTCCGCCTATATCAGCTCATCCTCTACTCATCATCTAGTTGTTGGGTAGATCTTACGGCGAGTATGACACCTTATGACACGAGTCGCTTGAAGGCGACTTCTCTCCCTCCGACTTTACGGTATATTCATGCCTTTTTAGCTCATACTTTGATCGGTAGGAGAGAGAGCACTAGAGTCGCCAGTACTACTGATGCATATTTTTTATGGAGCATGGCCACAAGGCATATTTTTTATTTAGCCTATTTCATTGCCCACGCTCTCCGCCATCAGACAGACAGCAATAGGAAGGATCCTATCTATTTAGGCCCTTATGTGACTCGACTCACTCGACACTTTGGTCTCCTTGACACACAGGAGCAATCCTCTACGCTTACACTCCCCGGCCAAATGTCTCCACAGGGGATATCGAGCATGACCTATATGGGGACGATCGAGCGGCTTCGTGGAGTTGATCCTCCTCAGTACCAATTATTTCATTTTGACCCTCAGAATGAACCTGAGGACTTTACTGATGATGTCCCTTTCCATCACAAGGACCCACCTCATCCTCTAATTTTACATCACCGTCCTGTGTCTTCTGCTGCAACATTAGAGGACCTATCCGAGCGATTCACTCACTTCGAGCAGTACTACTTTCAGTGGTTCGATAGTATTGATGCGACACTACAATAGATCTGTCAGTACCTCCGCATTTCTTCTTCAGCACCGACGACTCACCCTGCTGATGTCTCCGACAATGAGGATCACTGATTTTTATTTGTTTTCTTTTTCATTTCATTTTATTTCATTTCATTTTCATTTCATTTTATGTTTATTTCTCTTTTTAGTTGTTTTGTTTTGTTTTTATTTTTTTCTTGTATTTGTTTTAATTATTATCTTTTGAATTATATTTTTATGGTTCTTTCTACTCGAGTTATAACTCCTTAATCTTCTTCACTAATTGTGTTTATTTTCTTATTAGTTTGCTCGGAATCATGCACTACATCTCGATTTGCCTACAATTTCGCTTTTCACCATTCTAGCAATTTCATCCAATATTCAAGGTAGTTTTAGTTTTCTCCCTCTTTTATGATATTTTGTTTATACTGTGATTATATATGTTTGTACATTGAGGAAAATGTATATCTTAAGTGTGGGGAGGCTATTTATATAATTATTAGAAAATCCCTGAATTATGTCATGTCTTTAAGTAATTTTCTCCTACTTCTATTAGAATGAATTTTTATCGATTTGTGATTTTTGTTGATGTGTTTTAGATTAATTTGTCAATAATTCTATATTGGTTGATTTAAAATTTAAGACATGAGAGAATCAAACATGATAAATTTATTTTCAGAATTAAAAAAATTTAGGTTGTTTCCCTGAATTGAAGTATTATCTTAAAGTTTTAACTTTATAAGTTTGACACTAAAAATCAGAATTTTTGTGTGAGATTTTGAGCTTTTAGAGCATACATTTTTCTTGCTCATTTTTTATTATTGGTTCTGAGTGTGTCAATTTGATTTGTTATTCTAGAACTTGCTTCCATTATGCATGTCAAGACCACACCTTTGATTTGATATACTGAAATGATAAAGGCACTTAGGTTTTAACCCACTTATCCCATAAAAAGCCTACCTACATAATTAACCCTTAGTGAACCCCGTTGAGCCTAACACACTGTTTCTTGATTTACCCATTAATGTTAACCCATAACTCATTTTTTGCTCGTTAAGAATTTTTCCCATTTGATTGACTCCCTTTTTATCGATATTTGATTTGGTTAATTGCCTAATTAAGCTCTTTTGTTTAATTTTCTAAATTATTTCTTATTAAAAAATAAGAAAATAAGAAAATATTGATTATTATTTAGTTCTATGTTAATTAAGCTTGAATAGTTAAATTCATATTTTGAGAAGAAGCTCGCTTTATTCTTGAATAGTTTTCGGTTGATGTAATTATTTTGAATTCAGCATTTGTTTATTTTTCTATATTGAATGCTTATTCTTGATCCTTAAACACTTTGAGTGATTTAAGTGAATATTTAGTGAGAATGTTGATTCTTATCAATTTTGAATTAAAGGTAATTACTTAGATAAGCGGAAATACCTATGTTTTCATGCTTGAAAAATGTTCGACTTGGATTGTTTGAATCTTTAGTGCTCTTTTAGTTGAATTATCAATGTATGATTATTTTAGAATTATGACGAAACATCATTAATGAGAATTATAAGTTGAGAACGATTAATTTTAATTGTGAGTTGAGGATTTCGTTTGAGGACAAGCAAACGCTTAAGTGTAGGGATATTTGATAAGCCATAAAAGTAACATATTTTTAATCCTATTCTTGAAGTGTTTTCAGATGATTAATTATGTAAATTAGTGAATTTGATGCTCCTAATCCTTTAAATTCATGTTTCTATACTTAGGAGAGCATTTGGGAGCAAAAGGAGAAAAGAATGAGCCAAAATCAGACAAATAGAGCTATTTCCAGGATTCACACGGCCTGGGCATTTCCACATGGGCTGGTCACACGCCCATATGCCAGCCCGTGTCGATATTGTACCCTGCTTCCCAAATACGTAGAGAAACCCAATTTTTAGGCTTTCAAAATTCTAAAGTCTATAAATACCAATTAAAAGAAGACCTAAGGGGGACACTCAGAGAAGATCGAAGGAAAGACTCGAAGAACACCATCAAAATCAACTCGAAAGTGGATCTCCTTCAAGATTGAAGATCTCCATTTAATTTCCTTCGAAATTTTATTGAGTTTCTTTATGTCTTGCTATTATCCTAATTTTGAGATGTTTTTATTCAGGATTATGAACTAAATTTCCTAGATACCTAGGGAGTATGAAACCTATGATGAATCTTATTATTTAATTTCTATTTTTATGTGATAAATACTAGATTTTTGTTCTCAATTATGTATGCTTATTTCGTGTCTTAATATTTTTATGATATTAATTCATGTTTACTGTACTTATTTCAGTGGGGTAAAAGTCCCTATTTAAGAGTAGATCGAGCATAATTGAGTGGAGTTGCATACAACCTTAGAAATAGGACGACATAAATATACCATATTAGAGTCAAATCTAATAGGGGAATCCATAGATCAAGTTAATGCGACGATAAGGGTTATAATTAGAAAGAGATTTCAATTAATCAACCTAGAGTCAGTTGTTCTTACTCTTGAAAGAGATATTGACGTAATTTAGGGATTTCTATGGATCAAGACACAAGTGAATAAATCATTTAATTTAGATTCAGAATAATAGATGACGTTTAGGTGGATTCTTTCTTGGGTATTGTCTTTCTCATTGGTTGTCTTCGATTATTTTTCCATTTCATTCTCTGTTGCGTTCATAGTTAAATTAGATTAGTACATTTAGATTAAAAATAATCCATTTAATTTATCGACTTATGAATCTTCGGCACCAATCCTGTAAGTTTTTTGAAATTTGTTCTATTTATTTTGAAATACTGTAGATAGTATGTTCTGAAACTACGATAGGAAGTAAATCGTATAGTAAGATTGCGACTTATGAATACAAAATCTGAACTTTTGATACTGTTTTTGCATAAGACATCTGTTAATAAATACTAAAACTGTAACTAATCCATAAAATTTGTAATACAGATAAATTCGATTAGACAATGAGTGCACGTGGTATCCGCGAACGTGGTCAGGGTAGAGGCCATAGAGGGGCTCAAGTTATGTCATCTTCCATGGATAACATACCAAATTTAGACATATGTGAGACGCTAGTGTCGCCTGCTACTGAGACTGGGTCTTGTGATTGCATGGCTGGGGACGACACATTGTCTCAAGCTATGCTCAGGATTTTGGAGAAGGTTGTTGGGCCCAATGCTGGATTTAGGGGCCGAGGGTTAGTTACAAAATTACTCTGATTCAACGGGGCTGAGGTTTTCAGGGGTGTTATTGGAGTCGCCTCTAGCTTGGCTGAATACTGGATGGAGGCCACGGAAAGAATAATGGATGATTTGGACTTTACCCCTAAGAAGAAATTGAAAGGGGCTGTTTCTCTGCTTCGCGATGAAGCACATCTGTGGTGGCTGACAGCTAAAAAGGGCACTCAGCCCGACCAATTGACTTGGGTCTATTTTAAGACTGCGTTCCAAAGTATGTATGTGGGAGCTAGCTACATTGATGCCAGGAGACGTAAGTTCCTTAATCTTACTCAGGGAGATTGACCAGTTGTCGAGTATAAGGCCGAGTTCTTGAGGTTGAGCCATTATGCGCGAGGCATGGTGGCGACCGAGTATGAGCACTGTGTCTGGTTTGAGGATGGTCTCAGAGACTGTGTAACGCCCCAAAAATCCCAAAACCCAAAAATCCTGAAATCTTGAATTAATTTTTTTCTTTTGTGTTTAGCAATTCCAGTTAAGTGTTAATTACGCGATGGTAGGTTTTGTTCAAGGTTTGAGTTCGAATCTAGAGGTAGTAGAAATTATAGTTTAATAATGAAAAGGACCTCATAGGCAAGTAGTTAGGCTTTTACATAAAGATAAGGGAAAATGGCATCAAAAATCCTTGTGGAAAAGTGGCTAAGTGACGCCACTTAGAGTGTAGGGAGGTGGCGTTAGTAGCTAGCAAGGAGATCCAAGGTTCGACTCCTAGCTTAGGGTTTTCAGAAGTTTAATTTTAGCCTTCTAGAAGGTTGGAAGTGGTGTGAAGATGGACTCCAATGGGAGTGTTCAGAAGAGAAAATTAAGAAAATGATCAAGGGGTTATTAGGGAGAAAAGCGAGGAGATGAGAAGGGGGAAGAGATGGAGCCGAATGGGGAATTAAGGGCTAGGAAATTCGCTATAGGGGCTATAAATAATTGTCAAATGCAGGGTTGCCAGTCTAATGCCGAATTTCCTTCACCCTGTTACCGGAAACCCTTTTCCCTAAAAGCCAAAAACCTTTTTGTTTTACTCTCTTTTCTTTGTGCTGATTTCTATTCTTTCTCTACACAATTTTCTTTGTTTCACTTAATCGATTCCTTCTTCTACTCTTCTTCTTTAATCTATACCAAATAAACCTTATTCACCATACTAAGTTTAAAAGCCGAAAAGCTAAATCTTCCAAGGGCCAAATACTCTTCGACCGAATCTAGTGTAAGTGTTTGTTCTTCTAATCGGTTTTGCTAAGAATCTATTACGATGTTCTTTCCTCACTCTTTCTAATCAACTTTGGTAGGGAATTAGTATGGATCTCGGATCTTAGCTCTCTGCCGAAATTGCTCTTTAGGTGTTTACGGTTTAGGTAAGTATTCCTCTCCCATTGGCTAAGGTGGCCGAATGTTCATAGTTAAGGTAAGGGGACTTGTGTTGGATACGATTAACCTATTATTCTGGTTTTAATAGTTAAGATTGGTGCAGATCTAGGAGTTGACCGTGGTTAGTGATTTAAGAAGGGGCTGTTATACTTATTGCGCCAGGTAAGGTTAAGGTGAGGTTTCAGTTTTAGTAAAGATATGTATTAAGCATGTGATTAATTAAAGGGTGATATCATTTGAAGGTTGGTGACTAAGGGAATCGTAGCACACTTGCTTACCAGGTGTGTACATACACTGCACACACAAGTAGATCGGCAAAAGCCAAAATGCAGAAATGCTGAAAGTTTGGCTGCAGTAGTCTTGCGAGTGCACGAACACTCATGAGGAGGAAACCGATAGGTTGTCTGAGGCCCATGGGCAATTCCATGGACTTGGACAATGATCTGGCCAATCGAGCCAGAATAGGCTTAATGGGTCCGATGGGCTGTTGGGCCCATAATAGGCAAAATTTCATAATTGATGCTATGTGATAGAAAATTTGTGTGTGAGCATGAATATAAGGTGATTTGGGCCTAACGGGCCATATAAATATGATTTGGGCTTAATGGGCCATATGAATATGAATTGGGCCTAATGGGCCATATGAATGTAAATTGGGCCTGATGGGCCACATAAATGAGATTGGGCCAAGTGGGCCTGTGACAACCCTAATTAGACCCTAGTCGGAATGTGGTTTCGAGACCACATTACCGAGCCAAAAATTTATTTTTGTGTTTTAATTACATAAATTTTTGTGTGACAGTGAATATATAAGAAATTAAATGCTTAATATTAGCTTTAGGAATGTGAATTAATTTGAAAAGGACCTAGTTGACGAAGTTAGAAAAGATGATAGATGAATTATAAGGAGTAATTAATAATAGGGAGAGGAAGCATGGCTTTGCATGTCAAATTACCCATAAAATACATGGTGGCCGGCCAAGGAGTGATGATGCTCCACTCATTCTAATTTAATATGTTTTTTTTAGTTAACAAATGATGGGAATAATAATAGGAAAGTGAACAAAAAAAAAGGGGTTTTCATACTTGCCATCTCCTAGCCGAAAAACCAAGAAAAAGAAAGGGAGAAAATTTTTGAAGAAGTTCAGCCATTGCTTGTATCTAGGAGGAGTGTTTGATGTTGTGGCATGAAAATGAGGGAGTTTGAATGCTTAATAAGGAGGGAAGAAGGAGTGTTCATGTTTCCTTTCTTTTGCAATTGTCGTAACTAGAGGAAGAAGAGGAAGCAAGATTCGGCCAAGGTGGTCCTTTAGATCAAGGTATGTTCAATGATATTTTTGGAAGTTTACACAACCTTTGGGTGATGAGTCTAAATTCTATCTATCCCATGGTTGGATTTGGGGTTGTCGGAGAGTTAGGCTTTGACTAAGAAGCTTAAAAATTTTAGTTGATACCTTGATGCTATTAACATGTTAGTTATATGTATGTGTTAAATTGCTTGTTATGTTAGCATGAAAGTTGAAGTTGTTAAGTCACTTTGTTGGAGGTGCCGAATTTAGGACTAAGAAGAGAATGAGTATTGGGCTAACATGGTTGAAAGGTGGATGTGCCAATTTTTTTTAGATTTAGACTATGAGAATGGCTATAATGGGCATTAAGATGTGGAACTTAAGGAATGTAGTTATATGTGGATTTACATGATGTTACAAATAGATGTGAAAATATGCTAGATTAGGAAAATTCGATCAAGTGTTCATGAGATGAAATTAGATGTTTAAATGATGTTATAGTTGACATTGTACATACATTCGGCCATCTAATTGAGTATGAAGGTGGTGTTAAATCTAATTGTGATGCCCATTCGGAACTGTATATACATATATATACATAAATATGCCCATTCGTGAGGTTACCTTTGATTATGTGTATAATCGACTAAATGGGTAATTAGTGAGGATGGTTGCCGAATATACTAACATACATATGCATGTGTAATTGGATTATAAATATTTAGCAAGGTGGTTAAACTAGTTGATTTATTGATTAAGCTCAAGGAGTTAAAGGAGGAGAATTAAGCAAAGGCAAAGAAAAGATCATCGAGTAGCCGAGTTGGAACCGTCTTACCCAACACAAGGTAAGTCATTAAGCATATATTTTGTATTAATTTAAATGGTCATAACGTCTATGTAATGATGCTGAATGGAATGATAAATATATATATATACATGTATGCATGGGGTGATGAAAGTATTGAATGAAAAGAAAAGAGGTGAGATGTCTTGAGTTGTTCGTTTGGCACTAAGTGTGCGGGTGTAAACATTCATGATCATGAGATTGGCACTAAGTGTGCGGGTTCAAATTGTATAGCACTAAGTGTGCGAGTTTGATTATATAGCACTAAGTGTGCGAGTTCGACTATTAAGCACTAAATGTGCGGGCTTATTATACATTCTCTAATAAATATACATGCTCTAAGTGTGCGGCCTTATCGAGTCAATCATGGACAGTGATGCGAGTAAACACCTTGAGCTCATGAGGAATAGACATTTTATTTATATTTGGGATTGAGCTTGGTAAGTCTTGAACCTATGTGGTGATTATACTTGAAGATAAATGCATCCAATGTCATATGGTGTAATGTATGAAATATCAAAGTAGGGCTTGGTATGAGATCGAACCGAAATGCCTAAGGAATTATAGCACGCTTTGGGTATGGATGGAGGATTTTAATCCGCATTATTTATTTTCTCTTATGATATATTATTACAGAACGGCAATGTAATGCTTATGACTTATCTGAGTTATATACTCACTCGGTGTTTGCTTGTCACCTACTTTAGGTTTCTTGGACTCGTCTTTTTGCGTGCTCGGACTGTCATCAAGTCATCACACCGGCTAGCAACTTTTGGTATCTTCTTTTAGTCAGTCTAGGAGAACATTTCGCATGTATAGGCTAATATGTTTTGTTGAAATTTGGTATGTAAACTTTTAGCCATGCGAAAATGGCATAAATGTTCGGTTGGATTTGGTTCTATAATGTTAGGTCGCAAGTCTTGGTAATTCGATTTTTATGCCATATGTCATGGTTGATTATTTTGGTGTTAAAATTCATGATATGGCAATACTGTAGTAGGGAGATGTTTGACAATGATTAGCCTTTGGCATGGCTAGTCATGATCATAATTTGTGATATGTATGATGAATTACTAGTTAGATCAAGGAGAAATCACGAAATAGGCATAGTTGCTTTAGTAAGATGCTGGCAGCAGCAGTGATGTGAGATTGAAAATCACTAAAATAGTAGAAATGGAATTAAATAATGAATAAATTATTTAATCGAATCTCGATGAGTCTATTTTCATATAGAAGAAACGAAACGACCATATGAGCTGTATGTTAGGAGATAATTAAACTATTGTGAAACAGGGCCAGAGCGATTTCTGGATCCCCTGTCCCGACTTTAGAAATTCACCCTAAATTAATCAGAGACAATTAGAAGTCATGCTTTATATTTATAGATTTACTTTTGAGTCTAGTTTCATTAGAAATCAACGGCATAAGTATTGGAGCTCTGTAAAGGGAGATATCTAAGTCGTAATGCACAAGGGTCAGAGTAGTCGAACCCAGGAACAGGGACGACTTTAACCAATAAACTGTACCAATTGGCCCAGCCAAAAATTCTACAAAAATTTTACCATATAGATATATGAGTCTAGTTCCGGGGAAAATTTACGGAACTGGATTTCGAGTTTCAAAACTCAAGATATGATTTTTAATGCGACTCGTACGCAGATTGGCAACTTGTCTGGGAAATTTCTAATAAGTGGTTTGAAGTCTGTTAACACCTCGTGTTCGACTTCGGTGACGGTCTCGGGTTCGGGGTGTTACAGGGCCATATACATGTATGTAGGGTTTTGGGCCTAGTATATGATAAACTACATAAAACTTAATTAATATATTGCGACCGTGGACAAGTCATAGGGTTAAGATGTGGCAATGGTTATATGCATGTCTAGGATTAGATCTAGGGAGAGCTTGGTACTTAAGCGGTCTTAATGACTCACCTCCTCTTCTCTGGAATCCTACCTGGTGCATAGTATTCGTTCATCTTAGCTCACAGGATTTGTTAACGGGCCGAGATAAGTGGAAACCGTATTAAAGAGAAAATTATCGAAATGCCCTTCAGGGCAAAAATGACCAAAATACCCCTAGGTGTTGAATGTAAATTTTATGGATGTGACACATATATCTGCTGCATACATAAGATATTCTGCTTAGGTTGCATATGGGTTGGGAAGTATGGAACGGAGGAAGTATATGAGGATCGCATGGTTGCTTGACAATCGTGGATCCACCAACGGCTTTTAAGCCCAATATGTAAATGAAGGTAGTTCCGCAACCGGGCTACCATTGATGTGTTGGTTGGGTGGGTCGATATTTATATCCCCACATGATGTGACTGAGGACGGAGCTCGTGTGTAGCGGATGGATTATTAGGATGGGATTGCATTGCATGTTTGATGTATGATGATTTTTGAATGCTTGTTTTTCGTTGAGGGTTGTACACATTGAATTTGCGAAAACTCACCCCCTCTTTTATTTTATTTTTAGGTGATGCTCACTAGGAAGTTCGATGTTTGGAGGGATTCTGGGTGGCCAGCTAGCAAGACAATTTGGACTTGTTTTTTTTTTCATTTTAAAGCATATGAGTCTCTGGTTATTAAGTGATTACAGACTGGATTGTAATAAGGCCTTCCATTTTGTTATTATTTGGATTAGTATTTTTATGTGACGTAATTATAAGAAGTTGAACATGGTTTCTTAAACTATAGTATGTCATTTCTATGTTTCCGCAACTAAATTTTTAAAGTGACTTATTTTCCTCAAATCATATATTTTGAACAAGTGATTGAAATGATTTTTTTTTTTTTGATAATTAAGATTTTCTTTTATTTTAAGAAGGGTTTTCAATGAAAACAAGGCTTTCGCTAAAACACTTCAATGTGACACGTCAAATCCGGCCATAACATCCGGGCTGGGATTGAGGTGTTACAGACAGTTTGTGAGTTCTGATAGCTCCACAGAGGGAGCATATTTTTTCTACTCTAGTTGAGAAGGCGAAGATTTCCGAAGAGGAAAGTGCACTGAGCACCAAAACCGGACAGAGAAAAGACTAAGAGGGATTCAGAGCCCTCGAATTCTGGGATAAGGCTTAAGAAATAGGCCAGATCTGATGGACTAGTGAGAGTTGGGCCTCTTACTACACCCACTAGCATGGCACTTTGTGGACACTATGGTAGACGCCATCCGAGCGAGTGTTGGAGTACTATTGGGGTGTGTTTGAGATGTGGGTCAATTGAGCACCATGTTTGGGACTGTCCATTGAAGATCTGTCAGATGCAAGCTGCGGGTACTGGTACTATGTAACCATCAAGGGTAGTTCAGCAGCCACTTAGGGGCGGAGGTCAGGCCAGGGGTGGTAACGACATGGACCGAGGATAGAGAGCACCGGGTAGAGGTGCTATACCGACTGAGGCGAGGTAGCCTGTACTGGTTTATGCTGTATGTTGCCGTGAAGACCGAGATGCTTCGAACGTCATCACAGGTCTGTTTTTAATATTTGATGTACCTTATCTTGAACTGATAGACATAGGCTCTACACACTTCTATGTAGCTAGCAATGTGTCTGAAGCTTTAGGGATTTTGGTTGAAGATACTTCTAGTGAGGTGACTTTTGTGATTCCTTTAGGGTAATCCATTCGAGTTAATAAATTGTATAGATATGTTTTGTTAGAGGTTAAAGGGATAATATTTCTGACTAATCTGATAGAGCTTTCGTTTGGAGAGTTCGATTTGATATTGGGGATAGATTGGCTAGTAAAGCACCGAGTAAGTTTGGGATTGTGCAATGAAGAGAGTCGTCTTAAGAACCGAGGAGGATATTGAGGTAGTTGTTATTGGGGAGCGTCGGAATTATTTGACTAATGTGATTTCTGCACTGGTAAGGGAAAAGTTGGTACGTAAGGGATGTGAAACATTTTTGGCCTACTTGAGTATTTTTTCTGCTGGAAACTTTATGGTAAGAGACATCCGCACTGTAAGGACTTTTTCAGACGTCTTTCCTGAGGAACTACTGGGTTTGCCTCCAGGACGAGAAGTGGAATTTGGGATCGAGCTTATTCTAGGTACAGCCCCATACTGAATGGCATCGAAGAAGCTTATGGCTCAGATTCAAGAGTTGTTGGATCATGGGTTCCTTCGTCCTAGTGTGTCTCCATAGGGAGCACCTGTGTTGTTTGTGAAAAAGAAAGATGGGACGATGAGGATGTGTATCGGCTACTGTCAGTTGAACAAGCTAACGATCAAGAATAAGTACGAACTTCCAAGGATTGATGATTTATTCAACCAGTTTAGAGGGCCTTCTGTGGTCTCCAAGATTGATCTACGCTCGGGTTATCATCAATTGAGGGTTAAGGAGGCTGATGTGTATAATACGACATTTAGGACTCGTTATAGTCATTACGAGTTCCTAGTGATTCCCTTTGGTTTGACTAATGCACCAGTGACATTTATAGACTTGATGAATCAAGTGTTCCAGCCCTATCTGGATCAGTTTGTAGTGGTGTTCATCGATGATATTTAAGTTTATTCTAAGTCTGAAGAAGAGCACGATGAGCATCTGAGAGTAGTATTACAGATTCTGTGTGAGAAACTGCTGTATATGAAGTTTAGCAAGTGTGAGTTCTGGCTCCTAGAAGTGACATTTTTGAGACATGTTGTTTCTACTGAGGGGATACGACTTGATCCTCGTAAGGTTGAGGTGGTGTTGGATTGAAAACGATCAAAGAATGTCTAAGATCCACAACTTTCTTGGGTTGGCAGGTTACTATCGGTGTTTTATAGAAGGGTATTACTTGATCGCAGCTCCGTTGGGTAAACTTTTGCTTAAGGGAGTTCCTTTCATGTAGACTGAGTCGCAGAAAAAAAGCTTTGAGAAGCTCAAGACTGTACTGACTGAGGCTCCTGTTCTGAAACAGCTGGAATCTGGGAAGGAGTTCATGGTTTATAGTAATGCATCACATGTTGGTTTGAGTTGTGTGTTGATGCAGGAATGGTAAGGTAGTGGCATGTGCATCTCGTCAGCTTAAAACTCATGAAGCAAACTATCCGACGCATGACTTAGAGTTGGCCGCAATGGTTTTCGTACTGAAAATCTGAAGTCATTACTTGTATGGTGAGAAGTGTATCATCTACACTGATCACAAGAGCCTCAAGTATCTCCTCACTTAGAAAGGAATGAATCTTAAGCAGCGCAGATAGATTGAGTTGCTTTAGGATTACAACTGTACGATTGAATACCACCCTAGTAAGGCCAATATGGTGGTCGATGCACTTAGCCGTAGGGCTATGATGGATTTGAGGGTGATGTTTGCTCGCCTCAATTTATTTGATGATGGTAGTTTGTTGGCCAAGCTATAGGTTAAACCAACTTGGATAGATCAGATTAAGGGTAAGCAATTGGAGGATGAGTCTTTAGGTCTTTGGTTCAGACAGATTGAGAGTGGTAACACCACGGATTTTGGGTTGAACAGTGATAGGGTATTATGCTTCCGCGGTCGAATTTGTGTACTGAATGATGTGGATTTAAGGCAGTCGATTTTGAGAGAGGCGCAAAGTAGCCCCTATGCTATGTATCCAGGTGGAAATAAGATGTACCGAGATCTTCGAGAGTTGTACTGGTGGCCAGGGTTGAAGCGTGAGGTTACTGATTCTGTACCTCGTTGTTTGACTTGTTAACAAGTTAAGGCTAAGCATCAGTTACCTTAGGGTTTCCTGCAGCTAATTAAGACTCCGTAATGGAAATGAGAGTGAGTAATGATGGACTTCATTAGTGGGTTGCCTCTAACACCCACTAAGAAGGATTCTGTCTAGGTCATCATGGATCAATTTACCAAGTCTGCTCACTTCATCCCAGTTAGGATAGACTTCTCTCTACAGAAATTGGCTAAACTCTACATCTCTGAAATAGTAAGGCTTCATGGGGTACCCATCTCGATCATTTCTGATAGAGATCTATGTTTCACGTCTCAATTCTGGAAGAAGCTTCATGAGGCTTTGGGATCAATATTAGACTTCAGTACTACATTTCATCCTCAGACCGATGGTCAATCTGAGAGGGTGATTCAGATACTGGAGGACATGTTAAGGAGCTACGTGATTGATTTTCGAGGTAGTTGGGAGGACTATCTGCCGTTTGCTGAGTTCGCCTATAATAACAGCTTCTAGGCGAGTATTTAGATGGCACCTTACAAGGCTCTGTATGGTCGTAAGTGTCGCACTCCCTTGTACTGGATTGAGTTGGGTGAACGAAGGGTTCTAGGTCCTGAGTTAGTCTCCAAGACTGAGGAGAAGGTTCAACTAATTAGGGATCGTCTGAAGGCAGCTTCTGATAGACAAAAGTCTTATACCGATCTGAAAAGATGAGAGATCAAATATTCAGTAGGGGACTTTGTGTTTTTGAAGGTCTCACCATGGAAGAAGGTTTTGAGGTTTGGTCACAAGGGCAAGCTGAGCCCTAGGTTTATTAGGCCGTATCGAATTCTGAAACAAGTGGAGTCGATTATTTATCATTTAGAGTAACCTCCAAAGTTAGACCGTATCCACAATGTGTTCCACGTCTCAATGTTGAGGCGCTATCGCTCTAATCCCACGCATATTGTTCCAATTGAAGAGATTGAGGTTCGACCAGATTTGACCTTCGAGGAGGAGCCAATTCAGATTTTGGATCACGACGTTAAAGTTCTGAGGAGGAAATCTATTCCTTTAGTGAAGGTGTTGTGGTGGGATCACGGCACTGAGGAGGCCACATGGGAGCCTAAGTATGCGATGCGTCAGCAGTATCCTCACCTACTCTGATTAGGTAAATTTCAAGGTCAAAATTTTCTTTTAGGGGGCAGAGTTGTAACACAAGTGTGAAACAAGTGTGTATCTGTAGGTTATGTGTTCTGGGTGTGTGTGAGAGGTCCCAAGTTCAAGCCTTAGCTTGGGCAAATTTTTGTATTTTTAAGAATAAAGCCCTATCCCTAGTAAATAGGCTTATATTTATTGTTTGCAAAAACATATCAGAATGGGCCTGTTGGTCTAGTGGATAAGGGGAGTGTTGGTGTGAAGGTGATTCTGTGTTTGAGTCTTTGCATAAGCAGGGGAG
Organism: Gossypium arboreum; assembly: GCF_025698485.1. Classification (NCBI taxonomy): domain Eukaryota; kingdom Viridiplantae; phylum Streptophyta; class Magnoliopsida; order Malvales; family Malvaceae; genus Gossypium; species Gossypium arboreum. The sequence continues at coordinate 35,571,776 of NC_069082.1, forward strand.
TCCTATTTTCACTCTGGCTGACTGAAGGAGGTTGTTTTTAATCGAAATTCTACTGCTAGTGGGGGGAGTGGTGGACAATTTTGAGGAGAGAGTTTAGGGATTTTCTGTATAGTGGGCGGTTGAGGGATAATCTGAAAGGTTGCAAATTTTGTTTTTTCAAAAAAAATCCCTCTTGCTTTGGCATTTTTCTCTCCTCACCTTCTCCATCTTTTCCAAAATTCCTCTATCATTCTGACCAGGTTTTTCGCTTGTAACAGCCAAATTCTTCTAATTTTTCCCCTCCTTCAACATTTATTGATATTCGTTCGGTAAGTGATTGCTTAGTCGTTTTCTTTTAATTTCTTTATTTTGTGAGTAGCTCTCTAAAGGAGACCGATTTTGATTCTGTTTGATTTAGGCAGAATTTTTTAGTGGGGAATTCAATTCTGGTATTGAGAAGCGGTTGCAAAGGTTTTCTGTCAACGGTAAGTTAAGTCTGGGGAAACTCCTTAATAACGAATTTATTGATTTAAATCTCTAAATTGCTAAATCGAGGCTGTGTATACTAAGTTGTAGGCTTGGGAGTGTTTTGGAGTGCTTTTGTAACACCCTAAATTTCGGGCCTAGATGAAATGGGCTTTGGGTTTCATAAAATTTTTAAGTGAGCAAGAAAATGACAAATGACATGTTGGCTTTAAGGGTTTAAGGAACTTGAAGTGTCTATGTATGTTGGAGAAGTTCTGGGTTCGAGTTTTGTGGTGGAGGAATTTTAATTTAATTATTAAAAGAACCAGGGTTGGGAGTAGTTGGGCTTTTAAATAAAGATAGGGGAAAATGGCATCAAAAAGCCTTGTGGAAGAGTGGCTAAGTGACACCACTTAGGGTGCAGGGAGGTGCCGTTAGAGGCTAGCAAGGAGATCCAAGGTTCGAATCCTAGCTTAGTATTTTTAGGAGTTTAGTTTTGGGCCTTCTAGAAGGTTGGAATTGGGGTGAAGATGGACTCTAAGGGGAATGTTCAGAAGAGAAAATTTAGAAAATAGATTGAGGAGTTTTCAGGGAGAAAAATGAGGAGATGAGAAGGGGGAAGTGATGGAGCCGAAATGGGAATTTAGGTATGAGGAATTCGAGTAAAGGAGCTACAAATAGGTGCCGAATGCAAGGTTGCCAGGCTAATGCCAAAATCTTTGTCACCCTATTACTGAAAACCCTTTTCTCTTCAAGATCCAAAAAGCTGAAAACCCTTGCTTCTTTCTTTCTCTTCTTTTGCCAATTTTCTGTTCTTCTTCTACTCATGTTTTTGATTCAGTTTTTTAGTCTAGCTGACTTCTTCTTTCATGAAGCCGAATAACTTTCTTTTACCATAGAAATCGGAAAGGCAGAAACTTTCTTGGCCGAATACTCTTGGTGCCGCCAGTACCCTTTCTAATCGGTCAAGCCTAGTGTAAGTGCTTTGTTCTTATAATCGGTTGTTGCTAAGTATCGAGTATACAATCCCTCACTTTTTCTAATCGGTTTTGGGTAGGAATAGGTAACGAATCTTAGTCCTTGGATCTCTACCGATTTGGTCCTCAGGTGAGAGACTTTGGTAAGTGCTCTTGATCTTGGTTGGCCGAATGGTCATAGTTAAGGTAAGGGGACTGGTGTTGGATATGAGTTACCTATTATTCTGGTTTTAATAGTTAAGATTGATGCAGATCTAGGAGTTGATCGTGGTTAGTGATTAAAGAAGGGGTTGTTATACTTATCGCGCAAGGTAAGGTGAAAGGTGAGGTTTCGGTTTTAGTAAAAATATGTATTAAGCATGCGATTAATTGTAGAATGATATCGTTTGTAGGTTGGTGACTAAGGGAATCGCAGCACGCTTGCTTACCAGGTGTGTACATACACAGGACACACAAGTAGATCGGTAAAAGTAAAAAAGCTGAAATATCAAATGCCGAAATGCTAAAAAGCCAAAAGTTTCTCTGCGGTAGTCTTGCAAGTGCGCAAACACGCGTGAGGAGGAAACCGATAGGTTGTCTGAGGCCCATGGGCAATTCCATGGACGTGGGCTGTAATCTGGCCAACCGGGCTAGAATAGGCTTAATAGGCCCGATAGGCTGTAAAATTTGATAATTGATGCTATGTGATAGAAAATTTCTGTGTGAGCATTAATATAAGGTGATTTGGGCCTAATGGGACATATAAAGGTGATTAGGGCCTAATAGGCCATATGAATATAAATTGGGCCTGATGAGCTATATGAATGAGATGGGCCAAGCAGGCCATATGCATGTATGTAGGGGTTTTGGGCCTAGTATATGATAACTACATAAAACTTTATTAATAAATTGCAACCGTGGACAAGTCATAGGGTTAAGGTGTGGCAACGGGTATATGCATGTCTAGGATTGGATCTAAGGAGAGCTTGGTATTTAAGCGGTCTTAATGACTCACCTCCTCTTCTCTGGAATCCTACCTGGTGCATAGTATTCATTCATCTTAGCTGAGGGATTTGTTAACGGGCCAAGGTAAGTGAAAACGGTAATAGAAGGAAAATTACTAAAATGCCCTTAAGGGCAGAAATGACCAAAATACCCCTAGGTGTTAAATGTAAGTTTTATGGATGTGACATGCATACATATGATATTCTGCTTAGGTTGCATATGGGTTGGAAATTATGGAACGGAGGAAGTATATGAGGATCGCATGGTTGCTTGAGAATCGTGGATCCACTGACGGCTTTTAAAGCCCAATATGTAAATGAAGGTAGTTCCGCAACCGAACTACCGTTGATGTGTCGGTTGGGTGGGTCGATATTTATATCCCTACATGGTGTGACGGGGGATGGAGCTGGTGTGTAGTGGATGGATTATTTGGATGGGATTGCATTGCATTGCATGTTTGATGTATGATGATTTTTGAATGCTTGTTTTTTTTTCTCGAGGGTTGTACACACTGAGTTTGCGAAAAACTCACCCCTTCTTTTATTTTATTTTCAGGTGATGCTCAGTAGAAGGTTCGATGTTTGGAGGGGTTCTGGGTGGCCAGCTAGCAAGTTAATTTGGACTTGTTTTTTTTAAGCATATAAGTTTCTATTTAATTAAGTATTTTCAAATCAGATTGTAATAGGGCTTCCATTTTGTTATTATTTGGATTATTATTTCTATGTGATGTAATTATAAGAAGTTGAACATGGTTTCTTAAACTATAGTATGTCTTTTCTACGTTTCCGCAACTAAATTTTTTAGTGACATGTTCTCATCAAATTTTATGTTTCAAACAAGTGATTGAAAGGAGTTTTTTTGTTAATTAAGATTTTCTTTAATTTTAAAAAGGGTTTTCAATGAAAACACGATTTTCGCTAAAGGACTTCAATGTGACACGCCAAATTTTGCCATTGCGTCTGAGCTGGGTTTGGGGTGTTACATTTAGTGGTATCGGAGCCAGGTTACAAAACTCGGGATGTGAAGTGGGCCTTATTATTTGATTTCTTTTTGTGTTTTGAAAAAAATTACAATGATTTGGAAAAGGGGAAGTCTTGTTGAGTGGCACACTGAGTCTCCAACGTCGAACCAAGTAAGTTCTTTGGATCTTAAGCCTGTTTAAATTGTTATATAGTAGATAGTTAGAGGGCTACTTTAGATGATTATGTTAGAATGGAACTGAAGCCCGTAGGATCCTGAAACTGTATAGGATTTTTGAAAATAATCTTCGCTTAAATTACTTTCATAAAACATCAGGTTAATTATTAAACTAACTAAAAATGCATAAAATTTCTAATCCAGATAATACGTGAATCGACGGTGAGTGCTAGAAGGGGTGCAAGGGGCCGTGGCCGAGGTCTCAGAAGTTTTAGGGCTAAATCGTTGGCATCGGGCCATATGCCCAATGTTAGAGTAGAAGAGGCTCCAGCCTCACCCGTGGTTGAGAATGGACATTACGATCAGACCGCGGGGGATGATGCATTTTCGCAAGCAATACTAAGGATTTTGGAGAGGGTTGCTGGGCCCAATAATGACACGGGAAATCGGGGGTCCATTCCGTAGCGACTTCGATCGAACGGGGCTAAGATCTTTAAAGGAGTGGTTGACGTGGCTCCTAACGTGGTGAAATATTGGTTGAAAGCCATTGAAAGGGTAATGGAGGACCTGGACTGTTCACCGGAACAAAAGCTGAAAGGAGTAGTGTCACTGCTTAGGGAAGAAGCCTATCAGTGGTGGTTGACAGTGAAAGAGGGCATCCAACCGGAGCGGGTCACTTGGGAGTTTTTCAAAGCTACATTCCAAGGGAAGTATGTGGGTGCAAGCTATGTGGATACTAGAAGGAAGGAGTTCCTGAACATGACCCAAGGAAACAAATCGGTGGCGGAGTATGTAGTGGAGTTTCTACGCCTTAGTAGGTATGAAGAGTAATGGTGGCAACAGACTATGAGCGTTACGTTAGGTTTGAAGATGGACTTAGAGTAGCCCCAGGGTACTGATAGCTCCAAAAAGGGAGCGAGTTTTCTCGGAGTTGGTGGTAAAAGCAAAGATAGTAGTGGAGGTGAAGTGCACGGAGTGCCTAAATCAGGAGAAAGAAAAGGGTAAGAATAAAAGAGAGGCTGAGACTCCTGGTATTGGACAGATGCCTAGGGTTAGGGCCAGAGTTAATGGGCCGATAGAGTAAGGCCCCCTGCTGTTAATCCAGGGGTGTCACCTTGTGCTAATTGTGGGAGAAGCCATGGAGATAAGTGTTAGAAGCGGATGGGAGCCTGTTTAGCTTGTGGGTCTATGGAGCATAGGATCAAGGATTGGCCCCGAATGCAAGGTCGAGAGCCAGTAGTGGGCCAAGGTGGGGCTCAGCCACCAAGGGGTGGTCAACTGCCGCCAAGGGGTCGTGGCCAAGCAAGGGGCAGTGACGGCAATGGACGTGGACATGGAGCACCAGATGGAAATACAGGCTATACTGAGGCGAGACAGCCAGCTTTGGTTTATGCTGCTCGTTGCCGAGAAGATGAAGATACTCCAGAAGTGAATACTGGAACGTACTTTATCCATAGTGTGCGATCTATCTATTTTAGAATTAGAAATAGAGTGTGCAGCAGAAGCGTAGTGGTGTAACCTAGGTGGTGCGACTATTGGGTAGTTGGAAATATTGAGGACGAAGTTTCTTTTAGGGGGTAGAGTTGTAATGCCTCGAATTTTAGGCCTAGATGAAATGGGCTTTAGGTTTCATAAAATTTTTAAGTGAGCAAGAAAATGACAAATGACATGTTGGCTTTAAGGGTTTAAGGAACTAGGAGTGTCTATGTATGTTGGAGAAGTTCTGGGTTCGAGTTTTATGGTGGAGGAATTTTAATTTAATTATTAAAAGAACCAGGGTTGGGAGTAGTTGGGCTTTTAAATAAAGATAGGGGAAAATGGCATCAAAAAGCCTTGTGGAGGAGTGGCTAAGTGACGCCACTTAGGGTCTAGGGAGGTGGCATTAGTGGCTAGCAAGGAGATCCAAGGTTCGAATCCTAGCTTAGTATTTTTAGGAGTTTAATTTTGTGCCTTCTAGAAAGTTGGAAGTGGGGTGAAGATGGATTCTAAGGGGAGTGTACAGAAGAGAAAATTTAGGAAATAGATTGGGGAGTTATTAGGGAGAAAATTGAGGAGATGAGAAAGGGGAAGTGATGGAGACAAATGGGAATTTAGCCATGAGGAATTCGGCTATAGGGGATATAAATAGGTGTCGAATGGAAGGTTGCGAGAATAATACCAAAATCTTTGTCACCCTATTACTGGAAACCTTTTTCTCTTCAAGATACAAAAAGCCGAAAACCCTTGCTTCTTTCTTTCTCTTCTTGTGTCGATTTTCTATTCTTCTTCTACTCAAGTTTTTGATTCATTTTTTTTGGTCTAGCCAACTTCTTATTTCTTGAAGCCGAATAACTCTCTTTTGCCAAACAAATTGCAAGGGCAGAAACTTTCTTGGCCAAATACTCTTAGTGCTACCAGTACACTTTCTAATCGCTCAAGCCTAGTGTAAGTGCTTTGTTCTCATAATCTGTTTTTGCTAAGTATCGAGTATACAGTCCCTTACTTCTTCTAATTGGTTTTGGGTAGGAATAGGTAACGAATCTCAGCCCTTGGATCTCTGCCGATTTACTCCTTAGGGGAGAGACTTTGGTAAGTGCTCTTGATCTTGGTTGGCTAAATGGTTATAGTTAAGGTAAAGGGACTAGTGTTGGATACGAGTCACCTATTATTCTGGTTTTAATACTTAAGATTGATGCAGATCTAGGAGTTGATCGTGGTTAGTGATTAAAGAAGTGGTTGTTATACTTGTTGCGCAAGGTAAGGTGAAAGGTAAGGTTTCGGTTTTAGTAAAAATATGTATTAAGCATGCGATTAATTGTAGAATGATATCGTTTGTAGGTTGGTGATTAATGGAATCGCAGCACACTTTCTTACCAGGTGTGTACATACACTGCACACACAAGTAGATTGACAAAAGCCGAAATGCCGAAAGGCGAAATGCCAAAAAGTCGAAAGTTTGGTTGCGTTAGTCTTGGGAGTGCCCGAACACTCGTGAGGAGGAAACCAATAGGTTGTCTGAGGCCCATGGGCGATTCCATGGACTTGGGTTGTGATCTGGCCAACTGGGCCAGAATAGGCTTAATGGGCCCGATGGGCTGTTAGGCCCATAATAGGCAAAATTTGACAATTGATGCTATGTGATAGAAAATCTGTGTGTGAGCATGAATATAAGGTGATTTGGGCCTAACGAGACATATAAAGGTGATTTGGGCCTAATCGGCCATATGAATATGAATCGGGCCTTATAGGCGATATGAATGTGAATTGGGCCTGATGGTCGACGAATTAGGCCGTGCGCGAGTGGCACGGGCACATGACACAGCTATGTATGGATAGTGAGGCTGTGTGTGAGACACGGGCCCAATCAATTGGGCCATGTGGGCCACACGGGCGTGTGGGATTCTGGGCCAGGCCCTGTATTCCACACGGCCAAGGCCAGTTTGGGCTGTATGGGCCACACGGGTAAGCCACATGGGTGTGTAAGTCCATTTTTCTGAAATAATCTTCAAGGTTGCTTGGGTCACCTGAGTCGACTGCGACCTACCATAAGGTTGGTAAGCATTACTTGGACCCTGATTTTGTGATCTGATTATGTGATGTATGTATTAAGCATGTACTCTTAGCATGTGTATCTGACCGATTGTATGATCTGTTAAATTGCATTATATCATGCCATATTTGTATGATGCATTGCATCGGGGTGGGGTTGATGATATTCAGAGGAAGTGGCTGAAAGGCTTTAAGCCTGTTATCTAGTAGCTCAGCTGCATTATTTTGATCGTGTGCTGCAATTCGGTACAGTACAGTATGTAGGGATGGGTGGGTTGATTATATCCCCACATGGTGTGTAGGGTTGGGCGGAGATGGTGTGTAGAGGCCGGTGGGTAGGATTCTGATATTTTGTCTGCATATTGTATCTGATTTGGGCTAAGGCCTAAGTGGTATCTGATTCTATATCTGATGGGTTGAGGCCCTAACTGATTCTGTAAAGGGCTCCGGCCTCAGACTGTTTATTTATGGCTGCTGATGTGTGAATTCTGTGGGGATTACACACTGAGTTTGTGAAAACTCACCCTTTTCTATTTAATCTGTCTAGGTAATCCCCAGCAATAGGCAGATCAGTGCAGTGGAGGACTCGGCGGTGACCACCACAATTTCGTACTATGTTAATGCAGTTTTTCTAAGTTATTGTTTCCTCTTTTAATTTGGGTTTTACTTTGTAATTTCTAGGACTTTAGACTTTATGGTTTTAATTCAGTTTTATACTGTTGACGTTTATTTGTGACAAGCGTGATCAAAACTTTGTTTTTGCTAAAAACAAACAGTTTTTCTTATAAACTAAGGTTTCAGAATTAGTTACAGTTTTCCCTAAAATAGTATGTTCTCCAAAGCTTCCGCGAAAAAGAGATACATTTTTTTAATCATAATAAAGACTAATTAACTGGAATGATTTTTACTTGTCAAGTACGATCTCAAAAGCACTATCATGTGACATCGCCAGATTCGGCTATTACGTATAGGCCAGGTTTGGGGTGTTACAAATTTAATAATGTTTAACTTTTGCAGCTTTTTCAATTTAGTCATTTTCATTAAGTAACTATCTACACATTAAAATTTTCAGACCAGACTTCAATACACCTATATAACCACTCCGTAAATATTTAATAAAAAATATTTCTGGGGTCGATTTATTGAAATAAGGTCCCAAAATCTTATTTACCAAAACCATTTGACTTTAGGGACAAACCACTTGAATTTAACTATTTGTTCACTTAGTAACAATAAGCAAATCAAAATTAAATATATTTCTACTATTGAATTGTAAATATTAAATAATAATATTTATGGACTTACTCATCGAATTTGTTACCCTAAATCCACTGTCTCTGACACCACTAAAAAACGAGTTGTTACATAAGGATTTTCTTAAATTCACGAATTTGATAACATTTAAGGATAATGTTTAACCTTACAAATCCCTTAAGATTTCTACCCCAAATCTTAAAACACAAACCCTCTCAAGGAAATCAAATAAGAAAACAAAGAAATAATCCTTACAAGATCAAAGTGTTTGCAAATTAAGTTCAAACACAACGAAATACACTTGAGCAAAATAATATAAGTAAATCTTACAAGTGTAAGTAAGAAATATGGAAAATAGTAAGCTCAAAGGTTTTTAATTGATGATTTTTGCTTGAAAGTGCTTTCTTGTTGTTGTCGAAACTTTAAAAGTTGGTATCGATAGAGCCGTTAGTGATGTAAAAATTAGAGCATTTAATTCACCTGCAACACCGAGTATCGATACCATATAAAAGGTATCGATAGTTTTTGCAATAAATGCTAAATTCAGTGACTGTTGGAGTTTTACTATCGATACCAAAACAATTTTATTGATACTTTATAAAAAGGTATTGATACTATATTAATACTTTGTCAGTTTTATGAGAAACAAAATGCTATTTTTGTATCGCTTTTAAGAGGGGTGTCAATAGTTAGTAGGGTTTATGAAAAAAAAAACCATTTTGGTATCGTTTTTAAAAGGGGGTATCAATAATTTAGAAAATATTGATACTTGCCCAAAAATGTATCGATACTTTTTGGCCTGGTTAAATTTTTACTTGTTTGAAAAATATTTGATTTGTTAAAAGTTTTTTTACTAAGTGAAAATCATTTTGACTTGATTTTAAAGTTGTTTCAAAAAATTTTTGAGAGTTCAAAGTAGATATTCAAATATGATCTCTTAGACTTCAATTTTAAACAAATCATTTTGTCAATTTTATTCAATTTTAACTTTTTTTCGAGAACACTTCAATTTTTTATATCAAAATATTTTATCAATGTAATACCCCAAACCCGGCCTGGACGCTATTGCCGGCGCACATGTTAGTGTGTTAGAAAATCGTAACTTGTCTTAAAACAATATCCATTTAGAAACTTTTTATTATTACTTATTAATTTTAAAATCGTGTTATTTAATCAGTTGAAAGTCTTCAAACGTTTATTCAATGTGGAAGCTTTTAAAACGGTTTGCATATTTGTGAGTATTTTGTTAAAATGTTTGTTTCTTTTGAGAACTCGAGTTTTCCTAATACTAGTAGCTATAACTCATAACCAACAAAAAGCCCAAACTAAAATAAAATTCCATAGAGGCCATATTTACAATAAAATACCCAAATAAAATTTTAAAATCATAAATAAGTACGAACAGTGTCAAAGGGGTCGTATGGCCAACACTGAGTCCTCCGCTACACCGATCCGTCAAGTCTAGGGATTACCTATACAGATTAAATCGAAGGGGTGAGTTTATGTAAACTCAATGTGTAATCCCCATATAAACAAACAGACAGTATGCACATGATCACAGTCTGGGCCTAAGCCCTTTTCAGTAACAGTATCGGTTTCAATTGGCCTTAGCCCATCATAGTACAGAATTAGTCATGCAGTTGGATCTTAGCCCATCAACGTATCATTAATAGTATCAGATATGCAGTCACAAAATCCTACCCAGCCAGCCTCTACACACCATCTCTATCCAACCCTACACTCCATGTGGGGATATAATCAACCCACCCATCCCTACACTCCAAGAAGTACCGAATACGGCACTAGACAGTAATTTGCAGCTGAACTGCCAGTAAATTAGGCTCGAGGCCTTTTAGTACACTTCCTCTAAACAATATCAACCCCCAACCCAATGCAATACAATATACAAATATGACATTCTATAACATGGTAACAGTACATACATTATCGGTTCAGTGAAACATCATCATGCTCGATATCATGTATACATATAAATCAATCATATAGTCATTTCATTCAATTAGGGGTATAGGTAAGCTTACCGACCCTACAGTAGTTTCACAGTCGTCTTAGGAGACCCGTGCAACCTTGGCAACAAATATAGTGAAAATTGGCTCAAACGCCCATGTTATTTGCCCGCGTAGGTCCACACATACTTGTGGCCCAAACTGACCAAATTGGCCTTAGCTGTGTGGATCTCACAACACAGCCCAGAATCCCACACGCCCATGCGGCCCATACGTCCCAAATTGGCCTTGGCCGTGTGGATCACGTGGCCTACCTGGCCATGACACAGCCATGTCTGGTGCGTACGGCCTGGCCTCGTCGATCACCCACCCGTGTTGTGGCACATGGCAGTGTGGCGTCAACAGAATGGTTTTTGGCTTTTTTTAAAACCCCGTTTTCTGCATTTTCGGGTATACACCTATTTTCAATTGAAGCTAAAATGATCCCTGAGCACTCTTGAACATATTTTTGACCATCCAAAACCAATTTCAGTTATTTAAATCGATACCAAACCTAATTATTAAGAACGGACAATCCCAAATATTTCTGACAACTCATACCTTGAACGCACAATAACAAAATCCCACTTCTTCAGCACCTATAGGAACCCACAGCCACCTAAGGGTCTCCTAAACACAAAATAATTCCATTAATTATCGATTCAAGAATACCAAAACTAAAATATGCTTACCCAACTTACCAAAACAGATGAAATCGATGTTTACACCCAAAGAGACAATTTGCAAAAATAAATAAAATAAAGAGAGGGGGAAAAAAAGAAAAAACGGTAAAAAGGTAGTGCTAACGTCAGAAATTTTGAGAGGGATAGAGGAACTAAAGTTTTGAAAAAGAAAAAAAGAGAATACACTGATAATTCCTATTTGACCAAAACTCTCTCGGCTAAACAAGCAAAAATAGACTCCCACGCTTGTGCAGGGATTCGAACCCCAGACCTCCTACACTCCATCACACACTTTAACCACCAAACCAACAAGCCCATTCTGATATGGTTTTACAAATACTTAAACTAAGCCTACTAAGCGGGGTTTAAGCTTTATTCAGAAAAATAATAGAATTTAGCCAAATACTTGGCTTGAACTTGGGACCTCCCACACACACCTAGAACAACCATTGAAGTAGATACACAGTTGTGCCAAAAATTTACAAAAGCCAAAAAATAAATTTTTGGGGCGTTACAATCAAATAAAATTTGGTTTAACAATTATGGACATCCATTTGATGCAACTCCTAATTTTTTGAAGCTGCAATAACTAAGAAAGCCTGAACAATCACCATTTTCGCTACAAGTTCGAAAGTTTCATTATAATCAATACACTTTACCTGGTGGTTACCAAAAGCAACAAGACGAGCTTTAAGTCTCTCAATACTTCTATTGGAGTTATATTTAATCTTATACACCCACTTACTACCCAATTATTTCTTTCCAAGAGGAAGTTTTTCCACAGACCAAGTGTCATTATCCTTTAGAGCACAAATCTCCTTTTGCATAGCATCACAACATCCTACATCCTTCATAGCCTCTTTAAAAGATTGTGGCTTGACCCTTGCAGTAATAATTATAAGAAAATTTAGGTGTTTCACAGTAAATTTGTCATAATTAACTTAATGCACTATAAGAAATGGAGTACCTAAGGAAGGCTTTAAAGCAAGTGATGTGAGAGATGAACTTTTCTTTAAGATAGTATAAGTGACAAAGTCTCGAAGCCTCACAGAGGGAAATTTCCCCCTATGGCTGTAACAACCCGTTTTTAGTCAAACCAGAACAGTAGTTTTGGGACCATAAATTTGAGGTCAAAATATTTATTTTATTAATATTTTAATGTCTATAGCATGTTAGTTGTGACGTATAAAAATTTCGTTAAGAAATTTAATTGTTTGAATGCTCAATTTGATAAAAAGGACTAAATTGCGTTAAGTGTAAAACTTGAGTTCTATAAGTTAAAGGGATCTAATAGCTATGAAATTAAATTATTGGAGCGTTTATGTTGTAATTATACCACTAATAGCATGAGTGGACAATTATGGACATTCTATATGTGTTTTTCAAAGGTTATAATTAAGGTTAAATTAGTAAATTAATAAAATTAACTTAAAATTAAAGGAAAAAAATATGTATCATCTTCTTCATGTTATTTTTCCACCTAAATTAGAAGGGAGAATAGCCATAGCTAGGGTTTCTTGGTTCGGCAATTTCAAGTGCTTCCATGTAAATGATTTTGAGCCCATTTTTAATGATTTCTATGTTTTTGGAGTTGTTGTAGCTTAATCTAGCTAGCCCAGTGACTAATTTGCAAAATTATTAAAGGTCTAGGGTTTTACCATTGATGAATATGTGTCTATTTTGATGTTTGATGATAGAAAATGAATAGTTGTTGTTAGATAAACAACATTTGTTAAGTGATTTTGAATGAAATTGCAAATTAGGGATTAAATTAGGAAATGTGAAAATTATGTAGTAAATGTGTGAAATAATGAAAAATATGGGCTATTATGTGTACATATATAATTCGGCTAGCATGTTTGCGGGTTAAATTATATGAATTTGTATTTTTATGAGCTAGGGACTAAATTGTAAAGATGATAAAATATAATGGGTAAAAGTGTAAAATTTCCATAATATGAATTTTGGGATTGAATTGTATAGAATGAATACTAAATCGATTGGATTTGATTCATTTAGATCAAGTTAAGCCTCGAACGAAACTAGACTGGGGGAAAGATAAAGTTTTGGAATAGTCGATCCTATAACGTCGTTTTTGTGACCGAGATAAGTTTGTATGTTTCATAAGCATTAAATTATAGGTGTTTGAATGCTTAATTTATATAATTGGGACGATATGACACTATGAAATTTCTCGACAAGTTATCGACAATGTATAAATCCCAGTTGAACCTTAGGAATCGATAGGATACAAATGATATGTCATTAGAGGTTATTGTGTTTTGGGTGCTGGTCCGTACGTTCTTGTGACAGCCCAAAATTGACCCTAGTCGGAATGTGGTTTCGGGACCACAAAACCGATGCATAAAAATAATTTAATGTTCATTTTGATGCTTACGGTATGTGTTAATTCGTGTGTGACACTTTTGATGTTTGATTTAGAGTTATAAATGTGAATTTCACTAGAAAAGACCTAGTAGAAAACTTTGAAAGTATGATGGGGAAATGTGTGATGACTAATTAAAGCATGCATGCAAAACAATGGCCTTGCATGTCAAATATCCCTCTTTTATAAGAGGTGCCGGCCATGACAAGGAGGATGGGCAAAACATGTCATAGACATGTTTTGTTGGTGCATTAGGAAGAAACATTAAACTAAGGGGTATGGGTAATAAAAAATGAAAAAAAATTGTGTGTGAAGGCTTCTCCCTCCCCATTGCCGTGTATTGAAGAAAAGAAAAGAAAAAATTGTTCATCCATTTCATTCTCTCTTGACCGAAAATACTAAAGAGGAAGGAAGGAATTTTTGCTTCATGTTTGGTTTGGAAGGGATTAGGAAGAGATTTGGCTATACTTGCATCAAGATTAAGGTATGTTTGAGGTTGTGCCATGAGATTCATGCATGTTTTTAGTTGCTAGCTTGATGTTCTTATTAGCCCATGGTTCAAATCTTTGCTATGTCATGGGAATGATATTCGCCAAAGTGGATGTGGTGTTAATGCCATTGCATGCTAAATATCAAGCTTGATAATGATACATGCGATGGGGATTGAGGACTCTTAGATTTTCTTTTAGCATTTTTGAATGAGATGCTAAGTTCTTTGTTAACCATGACCAAATTGAAATGGTATGGTGTTGTGGTGTATTCGCCATGGTATATCCATAAGTATGTTTCATGCATGTTGCATGGTAGGTAAGATTTGAGCTTTGGATATGTGTTTATATTTGGATATAAGCAACTTGAGATTCGCCCTTGCACCTACATGAATATATGTTTGCACATGATGTATTGGTATGACATATATACTATTTCAAGGTGTATATTTTCTTGTGATGATGTTTTGGTTATGAAGTAAATGAGAGATGTGTATTGAGCTACAATATGTAATGTGTTAGTTAGTAAAATGTATGCTGTTTTTTTGTGTGGTATTAAGTGTATAATTGGCCTCAACATGGACATGCATATTCGCCACATGAGGGGAGTTGGTGTGCATGCATTCGGTTAGAGGCAAGCATATTGATGCCTATTCTTGGCTTGGAAAATTCGGCTAAGGAGAGAACTAACTAATGTGTTGAATTCGATTCGTGATTTCATGCACATGTGACTCTAATGTCTAATGTATATAAGGGCTAAGTACCTTGAGCTTCACTTTGATGTTTGAATGAATTGTATTGAATTGCTTGTTGTGATTAAAAATGTGCATGACCGTTGTGTATTTGAGCTAAAGGATGGCCATATGACCATTTAAACTCCTTGTCATATTCGGCCATAAGCTATCATAATGAGATTTTAATAAGTTAAATTTGTGTGAATTAGCTCAAGAGCTTAGATGACCACATTTGGATAAGGGAAAGGAAAAAGTGATCGAATAGCCGTCGAAATCGCTCGACAACATCCAAGGTAAGTCTTCGAGTAATGACCCTACTTGAATTATATTGAAATCATGCTCCTTGTGTGTGGCTATTGAGCCGAAATTGTAAAGGTTTGATAAATATTTTGTGTTTGAGCCTTAGTAACGAAAATGAAATATGGATGTGTCGTGATTATTGATATATGTGTACATGAGCATTTGAATGATACCCGGCAAAGTCCCAAGGCATTTATGCTAGTGATTATATCCGGCTAAGACCAAGGCATTCGTATGAAGTTGTTATATCCGGTTAAGACCAAGGCAATTGTGCAAGTTACTAAATCCGGGTTAAGACCAAGGCAATTGTGCTTGTGGTTATATCCGGTTAAACTCAAGGTGCGTGACTCGAAATGAGCAATCTTGCTGTAAAAATTTCAGTTTATACACTTGTGAAAATTCCAGCAATGAGGTATGTTCGTATGTGCTTGAATTAGTTGAGTCCTTACAAGTAAGTATTCGCCGCTTGATAAACGAGCCATCGGCCTTTGGCTAAGTTGTTCTTTTGTGTATGAACATAAAGGTCGGTAATGTGAAGTAAGTATGATTATGAGAATGTGTATTAATAAAGCGATTCATTTAGTTATGTAAATGTAATACTTTAGTCAAAGCTGATTTCATTACTTGAGACTTACTAAGCATTAAAATGCTTAGCCCGTTGCTTTGGCTCTCTGTTTTATAGATTTTGCTCGTTAGCTATCGGATTCGGGATCATCAAGTCGAAGTCATCCACACTATCAAAGCCCCATTTTGGTACAATTTTGGTTGAACTTTGAAATGGCATGTATAGGACTACCCTTTTGTTGTAGGTCATGTACCTTTCGGTTTGTGTAAACTTGGATAGCCATGCGAAAATGGCTTATATACGCTTTTAGCATAGTACTATAATCGTTTGTATGTTGATCATTATGAGGTATGGAATGGTTTTGAAACGATTAGCCATTGGAATGGTTAATCATGATCACACTTTGTGCTATGTATGCAAAAAGGGCCAATTGAATCATGGAAATCATGAAATAGGTAAAGCCTACCTTAAAGGCAGATGCTGACAGCAGCAATGATGTGGATGTGAAAAATCACTAAAAATAGTAGGAATGGTATTAAATAGTGAATAAATTATGCAAATGAACCTTGATGAATCTACTTTCATATGGAAGAAACGAAACGGTCATATGAGTTATATGTTAAGAGATATTTAAGTTCTCGTGAAACAGGGCCAGAACGGTTTCTGGATCCCTTGTTCCGACTTTGGAAATTCATTGTAAATTAACCAGAGATAATTAGGAGTCATACCATATATTTATAGATTCCTCTCTGAGTCTAGTTTCTATAGAAACAAACAGCATCAGTATTGAAGCCCTGTACAGGGAGATATCCAATTCGTAATGCGTGAAGGTCAGAGTAGTCGAACCCTGGATTAGGGGAGATTTTAACTAATAAACTGTACTAATTGGCCCGACGAAAAATTCTAGAAAAAAAATATGTTGATGGATTTATGAGTCTAGTTTCAGGGAAAAATTACGAAACTGATTTTCGAGCTTTAAAACTCAAGATATGATTTTTAAGGGGACAGTGATGCAGTAACCAGCTAGTCTGGAAAATTTTTTTATGGACTGTGAAAACAATTAAGTTAAGTCTGTGTGCACCTTGTGTTCGATTCCGGTAACGGACTCGGGTATGGGGTGTTACAGTTCTACCGGTGGCTGAGTTTTTCGGCATGTGTTGAGGTTACTTGACAGCTTGTGTAAGCAGTACCATCTAGCTATGCCTTGACCGTCAGCTTTTGTGAGCAGACCTAGTGATAGCTCGAGATGAGCATTTGCATATAAGATATGAGATTGAGATGGTTTTGACCATGTATTGGCACTTAGGGTGCGAGATTCCCGAGTATCCGATATTATTCCAAATGGTTCAACGGGCATATTAATGATATGAAAAGGTAAGAGATTGATACGTATCAACCATATGAGCATTGAATTCATGAAATTTATGAGTTTCATGATTTACTATGTGGATGAATATATGTTAGCCTAGTGATTAAGTTGAGTTGTAGCATATTTTGTTTAAAATACTTAAATTTTGAGTAAATGGTAAGTTATTCTTATTAGCCATACAGGCTTACTAAGCTTAATAGCTTACTCTATTTACTTTTTCGTGTTTTATAGTGATTTCAAAGCTTGCTCAGATTGGGAGTTATCCGGGATCTCATCACACAATCCAACCGTCATTTTGGTACTTTTAACTTGTGTACTTGGTTATATGGCATTTATAGGTGTTGTAGTTAATATGGCCTATAGGTTGGTAATGTATTTAGCCAATTGATTTGGCTTGTAAATGATGTATGTTTTGGTTATGTGTATAGCCATGTGATTTGGCTCATTTTGGTAAACTTGGTTATGTATATATGTGTAAATGGCCTTTTGTTATGTGGTTTATATTGGCTTTGTGAATGCCCTATTGAGAATTGCTAATGAAGGTAACAAATGGTTGAACTTGAGAATGAATTAGCATGCTAATTATTAGGCAAAATAATGCATATTTGAAAGTGAGGTATGTTTTGAATTGGCAAATTATGATGTTATGAGCATTACGGTTGTTGGTATTGGAATAGTATGATTTTGGCTTGGTGGAGATTGGTTTGAATGCCTATTGATAATATGTTTATATCATATTTGGTATGTGTAGGTGAATACAAGTTTGGGTGAGAAAAATGGATGGGAAAATAGCCTATTTTTGTCCACACGGGCAAAGACACGGGCATGTGTCTCAGTCGTGTGTCACACACGGTTAGGTGACATGGCCGTGTGTCCCCTAGTACTTAATTAGAAACTAAGTCAGTATCTCCACATGTTCCAGCACATGGGCGTGTTACTTGGCCGTGTCGCATAAGTCAGTACACCCTCCAATTTTCACATGATCTAGCACATGGCCTGGCATATAGGCATGTAAGGCCATTTAGAAGGGTACACAGGCTAGTCACACAGACATATGGTTGGTCGTGTAACCTATGTTAGAGAGTTACACGGGGTAGGATATGGGTTGGGACATGGCCATGTGATCCCATTTCATATGTCCACATGGCCTATGACACGGGCTTGTCTTTGGCCGTGTGAGACACACAGCCTGGCCACATGGGCGTGTGTCCCCTGTACTTTGGCCCAAACCACTTCTAATGCTTGTTTTTGGCCACGAGGGCTCGTATTAGGGACTATATGATTGTATTTGAATGATGTTTGTTTGGATATGATAATTATATGATTGTTTAATTGATAAGTTTGGTAATACTCTGAAACCTTATTCTGGCGACGAATACAGGTTAGGGGTGTTACAATTGGCATGTTTCAATTTTGGTGCATCATTACCCAAAGCCCTTTATACCACCATGTCATAGGAGGAAGAAAAAGATACCACAACTGTTAGAGAACTCGCAGGTGGCGAACTCACAAGCTGTGGAGTAGTAAGTGGAGGAACTATCGCAGGTTGTAACACCTCTATTTCACCAAAATATGCATAAAAAATTACGTCTACACTCCCTTATGCCAGAGCAGCATCGTTAGGCTCAATGGTTGTAGTATTCTGATCCAAATACGGAAAAATATCCTTCAAAAATTTCACATCGTGGGACAGAAAGAACTTCTTAGAATCCAGATCATATAAATACCAAACCTTTTTGCCAAAAGTGTACAGAAAAAAGCAAACTTTCGACTAGCAAATTTATCACCCTTAAAACGTTGATTATGAGCAAAACATAAGGAACCAAACACACGAAGATCATCAAACAAAGGAGGGCTACCAAAAAACATTTCGTAAGGTGCTTTATTGTGAAGAAGAGGTGAAGGAGTTCGATTAATGAGATGAGAAATAGTCAACACACACTCTCCCAAAAAGATATATGCAAATTTCCCTGGAAACACAAAGTATGAGTTACTTTTAAAATGTATTGATGTTTCCTCTCCACTCTCCCATTTTTTTTAAGAGTACCAACACAAGATGTTTGAAAAATAATTTCATTTGCAAGAAAATAATCTTGGAGAAAGTTAATTTTGTCCCATTATCACTTCTAACACACTATATTTGTTGAGAAAATTGACAACCAACCATAGCAATGAATGACATGAAAACTTTGAAAACCATTTTTTTATTAGCCAATAGATATATCCAAATAACCCGAGAGAAATCATCAACTAATGTAAAAAAATAATGAGATCTATAAGATGGAGTGTCATAAAACCCCATAAATCACAATGAACTAAATCAAATTTACAGTGGCTTTTTGTTCGCTAATTGGGAAGTTATTTCCAGTTTGCTTAACACGATGAAAAATTTCACATACTTTATTCAAATGATCTCTAGAGTTACTAATATAAGTAAGTAACTTTAGTACTTTCTCGGAAGGATGACCCAATCTTCTATGCCAAAGTTCCAAAGAGGATAAAGCTTCAACTAAAATCGCTTTGACCATTGAAACTTGCTGGAAGCAGTAAAGTCCATCCTATTTCTCACATGCTCCAATCAGCTCCCTCAAATGAAGATCTTGAATAGCACTTATGTTAGTAGAAAGTTGGACAAAATAGTTTATATCATTATTCAACTAGGAAACTAAAATTAAATTATAGTTTAATTTAAGAACATAAAGAACGTATTTTAAGTGAATTTTCCCCTCAATTTAACCATTCCTTCTTGTGTAGCCACCATTGTTTGCCCATCAGTGAGTCCTACGGAACATGCTACAACATCTCTCACATTCGTCAAATACAGATCACCCGTAACATGATTTGAACATCCCGTATTAATACTCCAATTATTCTTGGACTTACCATTCAACCGAGTGAAAGTTGATTGTTTGTTACCGAACACCACCAGAAGAAACTGCCATTGCTCAACGATAAAACCAGGAAGTACATTGGTGGTGGTGGTGAAGGAGGAAAAGACTCGTCACAAGTCATTTAGAATGATGAAAGAAAGAAAAATTTTCAAAAACCTTGCTCATATGCCATGACAAGAATAGGGTAATCTCCTGAATTTTATTAATAGACCTTAAGATAATATCCCATAATAATATCCTATAATATCCTATTAGGAATCATATTGCTAAAAGATAATATCCCATAATAATATCATAACAATAGAACTTGAAAGCATGAAATTTTTTTTTGAAAAATTTTCTAAGAAATATGATGGAGAAGATAAGGAAAAAGCTTAGAAAATTTAGGAAATTTTTTTCCATATGCGGTGCAAAAGATGGAAAGAGCATGTATTTAGCTACCCTAATTTTTACCTTATATATTAAACTAAAGGGCAAAGTACACCAACAGTCATTGAACTTTGGTTCTAATAATAAAACAATCACTCAACTTTCAACTCAATCACTAAACTTTAGAAAAATAACAAACCAGTCACTAATGTTATTGAAAAGCGGAAAATCGTTACCCACTAACGTTTTCGGTTATAGGCCTAATAGAACAAGTGACGTTGCCAGTTAACTTGCCACGTTGGACATGGCTACAGTGGAAGCCCACCAAAGTTAAGAACCCTAGTTGGGTAGTAGAAAAATAAGAGAAGAAGTAGTAGAAGAAGAGAAGAGACTGTAAAATCCCTTTCAAACTCTCCAACGACCCAATACAACCGACCCCACAAACAAACCAACAGCACCGATGACAAGTGCTTTAGCCACCACCACTTGAAGTACCACTAAACCCACCGAATCATCCGGTATAATCACAACGGCTGCCAATGCCGCCACTAAAGCCAACAATGCAGCAGAAGCTAAAGCAAACCAAGATCCTTCACTTTATTGAAAAAGTTGAGTTTCTCTATCAATTAAAGGATGAAACCAAGCTCCTCTGCCTTCATTCAAAGCCCAGCTTTTTCGAAGTTGCTCAGAACTTTTCTCTTCTCAAGTTTCTTAAAGACAATCACTTCTATTTCTTCACTTCATTCGTAAAAAAATCTCTGCTCTAAACCATTATTTTTCACATTATGGGTTGTATTTGTTTACCTGAAAATGAATAAATAAAAGCAAATGAAAAAGAATTGATGGAAAATTTTGTTTCATTTTTTTCTTGGGAACCAAACAGGGGGTACCTTTTTTTAAGAGCCATGGAGAAAATTGTTAATGGCTTTTTGGAGGGAGAAAAAAGGTTAAATTGGGTTTTTTGGAGGAAAATAGACTTATAAGGTAAGAGACTAGAGATGGTGTAGAGACTGCCATTGATAATAAAAAAGACTTAGAGAAAAAAAAACAATGAAGAAGATTGTGGGAAAAATGGACGGCGAGGATGATTTGGATATGGATTTAGAGCAAAAATAGAGGGAAGCACCAGGATTAAGTGAGAAAGGAGTGGTAGTGGTAGCGAAGGTGACGATGGTGAAGAAGTAGTGGAGGGCTAAACTCTTCAGTGTTTGGATCTCGAGAAAATCAACAGAGAAAATGAAAGAGAAAACTCAAATCAATAGTGATATCTCCATTTCTTCTTTTTTGCTTCTTCTTCTTCCAGTAGCTAGGGTTATTAAATTAGGTTTCCACCATGGCTAGTTAACGCCTAACGTGAGTAGTTAACGTGCCACACCAGCATCTCCGTTACGGCTCTAATGGAAAATGTTTACTGTGATTGATTTGCTATTTTTCTAAAGTTTAGTGACTAAGTTAAAAGTTGAATGATTGTTTTTCTATTGAAACCAAAGTGTAGTGACTGTTGGTGTAATTTACCTTAAATTAGATTACTTGTTTTGGGCTATTTACACATCTAGTGTTTTCTTGTTTTCTTATTCAATTCAGTATTTCTTTTTAGCTAAAATTTCAAATATTAAGGATTTATTTATTATTAATATCCATCCTAATCCATCAATATTGTTTAGTATTTATTTTCATCTATTAATGTGTTTTTAATTACTAATATATTTTATTTAATAAAATTGTTTTGGTTATATTTTAAATGCTGTTATAAGATTATATATCATTTAATTATTAGAATAATGTTTATAGGATTTTGCTAGTACTTTTGCTAGTACTTTGGCAATAAATATAGTTACATCAAAAGCTTGTAGTTAATTTTTACATAAATATTAATTTAAATTTAACATGTGAAACAATTTTTTTATATTATTCTATATTAAAATAAACCATATTCTAATTTTAAAATACTAACACTAATATTTTTCATCATAATATAGATTGTTTCTAACCAAATCAATGTAGTTTTGAATATTAATTTATAATTTATTTAATTCAATTTTATATATTACTATAGTCGTTAAGTATCTATTAAAAATGTTAAAGTACTTTTAATTTATTTAAATGTTAATTATAATTATTTTGTTTCTTATTCATGCTTGTGGTTTAAGTTTTGAGTTTTGCATTCAGATTTAGGATATTAAGTTTCAATTCCAAATTCGATATTATTATATTTATTAATGTTTAATAGTTGTAATTAATAGCTTTTAACATAATTATCATTAGTATTTATCTTTTATAATAAATTTATTTGTATTTATTTTAAACTCTTCAATATTTTTTGAGTCTAGTTTCTATAGAGATAAACGGGGAGAAATGGCATCAGTATTTAAGCCCTGAACAGGGAGATATTCAAGTTGTAACGCACGAAGGTCAGTGTAGTCGACCCCTGTAACATGGGAGACTTTAACTAATAAACTGTACTAATTGGCTGGACAAAAAATTCTAGAAAAAAATATGTAGATGGACATATGAGTCTAGTTTGAGGGAAAAATTACGAAACTGATTTTTGAGTTTTGAAACTCCAGATATGATTTTTAAGGCGACAGTGATGCAAGAACTTGATTTTGTCGGAAATTTTTTATGGATGTGAAAACAATTAAGTTAAGTCTGTGTGCACCTTGTATTCGACTCCGGTAACGGACTCGGGTACGGGGTGTTACACAAACCCCTTAGTCAAATGTGTTTGGGTTGACAAAGTCTGCAAGAATTGTCTATTAATGAATCAGGATTTCTATTTTCTGGCTAATCTGATGTTGTTGCCATTCGATGAATTTAATGTGATTTTGGGTATGGATTGGCTAACGATGCGTGATGCTATAGTGAATTATAGATGAAAGACAATTGAACTGAAATTTTATAATAATGAGACTATTAGAATTGAATCTAATGATTTGAATAGTTTTCCAGTTGTATCTCGTCTATGTTAGCTTAGAGATTTGTGAGAAAGAGATATGAAGCTTATCTTGCTTATGTACTTGATACGAAAGTGACAGGAATAGAGATTGAATTAGTACTAGTTATGTGCGAGTATCGAGATGTATTTCCCGAAGATTTACCTGGTTTACCACCTATCAAAGAGGTTGAGTTTGGTATTGAATTAGTACCGGGAATAATGCCGATATCGGTAGCTCTATACAGAATGGATCCGACAGAGTTAAAAGAATTGAAAGTTCAGTTGCAAGAGTTGACAGATAGAGGTTTTTGCTAGATCGAGTTTCTCTCCTTGGGGTGCACTAGTGTTATTTGTGAAAAAGAAAGATGGCGCGATGAGAATGTGTATAGACTATCGACAGCTCAACAAAGTGACATCAAGAATAAATACCCATTGCCACGAATAGATGATTTGTTTGATCAGTTAAAAGAGGCAACAGTGTTTTCAAAAATTGATTTGAGATCGGGTTATTACCAGTTGTGAGTTAAAGACTCAGATGTGCCAAAGACTACATTTAGAACAAGGTACGAACACTACAAATTTCTTGTTATGCCTTTCGAACTATCAATTGCACCTACTTTTTTTATGGACTTGATGAACCGGATTTTCAGGCCGTACTTAGACTGATTTGTAGTTGTGTTTATTTATGACATTTTTATTTACTCTCGTGATGAATCTAAGCATGCCGAGCATTTGAAAATCATGTTACAAACTTTGACAGATAAACAATTGTTTGCAAAGTTCAACAAATGTGAGTTTTGGCTACAAGAGGTTGGGTTTCTGGGACATATAGTTTCAGTATTAGGTATCCAAGTTGACTTGAGCAAAATTTCTACGATTATGGATTGGAAGCCTCCGAGAAATGTGTCCGAAGTCCGTAGTTTTTTGGGACTAGCTAGCTATTATAGATGATTTGTGAAAGGCTTCTAGATGATTGTGACTCCGATGATATGATTGCTTCAAAAAGATGTAAAATATGAGTGGTCAGAAAAGTGTCAGCAAAGCTTCGAGCAGTTGAAAGCATTATTGACAGAGCTACTAGTGTTAGTTTAGCCTGAGTCAAGTAAAGAATTCGTAGTTATCTAAAATGCATCGTTAAAGGGCCTGGGTTGTGTTTTGATGCAAGAAGGCAAAGTTGTAGCTTATGCGTCGAGGCAGTTGAAGCCGCATGAAAAGAATTATCTGATGCACGATCTAGAGTTAGCCGTGATAGTGTTCACATTGAAGATTTGGCGTCATTACTTGTTTGGTGAGAAATGCCATATTTATACCGACCACAAAAGCTTGAAATACCTGATGACTCAAAAATATTTGAATTGGTGACAATGGAGATGGTTAGAATTGCTAAAAGACTATGAATTAGTGATTGACTATCATCAGAGGAAAGCGAACTAGTTGCTGATGCTTTGAGTCGAAAGTCCTTATTTTCTTTACATGGTTTGAACATACAATTAGCTTTGTTTGACTATGGTTTGATAGTAGCCGAGTTGAAAGCGAGACCATTATTTCTACAGCAGATTTTTTAGGCTCAAAAATTTCAGTGTGAGTCGAATTCTAATTCAGAGTTTTGAATAGGGCCTGATGGCTATTTGATGTTTCTTGATAGAATATCTGTACCAAGAAATTCTAAGCTCATTCGAAAGATTCTAAGCGAAGTACATCTGGAAAGCATGAAAATGTATAACGATTTGAAACAACTTTATTGGTGGCACGGCATAAAACGAGATATCGCAGAATTTGTTTTGAAATGTTTGATTTTTCAGCAAGTCAAAGCTAAGCATCTAGTACCTTCAGGTTTATTACAGCCTATTATGATTCCTGAGTAGAAGTGGGATAGAGTAACAATGGATTTCGTCTCGAGTTTGCCCTTATCTCTGAAAAAGAAAGATGAAATTTGGGTTGTTGTTGTTGATATATTGACGAAATTAGCTTATTTCATTCTGGTACGTACAGATTTCTCGCTTGATAAATTAGCTGAGTTGTATATTTTCAAAATGTGAATGGTGTTTCCCTATTTATTGTTTCGGATAGAGATCCAAGATTTACTTCGCGATTTTGGAAAAAATTGCAAGAAGCTTTGGGTTCAAAGCTGCATTTTAGCATTGCATTTCACCTACAAACGGACGGTCAATCTAAATGAGTTATTCAAATACTTGAGGATATGTTGCGTTGTTGCATTCTTGAGTTTAAAGTTAGCTGGGAGAAATATTTGCTGCTGATTGAATTTGCTTACAATAATAGTTTCCAACCGAGTATAAAGATGGCACCGAACGAAGCTTTATACGGTCGTAAATGTCAAACATTGTTGTACTGAGTGAACTCAGCAAAAATAAGATTCACGGGGTTGATCTGATCAAAGAGACTGAAGAAAAAGTGAAAGTAATTAGTGATAGTTTGAAAGCAGCATCGGATCCACAGAAATCGTACGCAGATTTGAAACATAAAGATATTGAATTCTAGATCGGCGATAAAGTGTTTTTTGAAAGTGTCGCCATGGAAAAAGATATTGCGGTTTGGTCAGAAAAGGGAAATTGAGTCCACGATTGAGCGGACAGTATGAGATTACTGAGCGAGTTGGGCCAATAGCATATCGACTATCTTTACCATCTAAGTTAGAGAAAATACATAATGTGTTTCATGTGTCGATACTTCGACGATACCGATCCGACCCTTCACATGTCATTTCCCCAACCGAGGTTGAATTTAGTCAGATTTATCATACAGTGAAGAACCAATTCAAATTTTAGCTCGTGAGATCAAAGAGCTAAGAAATAAGAGAATCGAATTACTGAAAGTATTATGGCATTGACACGGGAGTGAAGAAGTTACATGGGAAGCCGAGGTTGCTATGAGAAAATAAGACCCGAACCTATTCACTGGTAAGATTTTTAGGAACGAAAATCCTTAAGGGGGGAGAATTGTAACAGTCTATTTTTGGACAAGTTAGAATAGTGGTTTCAGGACCACAAATCCGATGTCAAAAAATTATTTTAATATTATTTGTGGTATTTACAGCATGTTATTTGATATGTGTGAAAATTTCGTGAGCTAATTTTATCGATTGGTTGGTTAATTTGATAAAAGGACTAAATCTCATAAAGCGTAAAACTTGTGTTCTATTAGCTAAAAGTATCTAATAGCTAATGAACCTTAAAGTTAAGGTCCTTAAGTGGTAATTAGACCAATGATTGCATGAGTGGACCATTATGGACAACCATTAACTGATTATAATAATTTTATAATAAGGTTATTTTTGGAATTTGATAATTAATGATGAATTAAATAAGACAAAGCATAAAAATTATTCTTTTATCATCATCTTTGGATGAATGAATCATGAAGAAAAGCTATTTAGGGCTTGAAAATTTCGGCTACTTCAAGATCAAATTGTAAGTCCATTTTCGTTTGGTTTTTAGTGATTTCTATGTTTTTGTCATCATTGTAGCTCAATCTAGCTAGCCCGTACCTTTATTTTTGAAACTGTTAAAGATTTTAAGAGTTTCCATTGATGAGTTTGTGCTCTTTGGTGTTTGAAGATGAAATCTGAATTTTTGATGATAGGTTTTCATGTTTTGTAAAGAGATTTTTGATGAAAATGTATAATATGGATTAAATTGTGAAATGTACAAATTGTGTGGTTGAAATGTGAAATAAATGAAAGTTTTGGGCTACTAGAGACCTATATATAATTCGGCCAAACATGGGTTTTGGTTGAGTTGTGTGAATTTTGTGTTTTGTGAAATAAGGTGTAACGTCCCGATTTTGGGCTTAGTCGGAACAGTGGTTTCAAGACCACAAATCCAATGAGAAAAATTCCATTTTTATTATAGTTTTATGGTCTGCGATTTCACGGAATGATTTCGTGAAAATTTCGTTCGAAAATTTCGACGTTTGGGCACTCAATTTAGAAAAAAGGACTAAATTGTAAAAAGTACAAAAGTTGAGTTTTATATGTTAGACGTGTCTAATTGTCACGAATTTTTAAATGGGAGGTCCTTAAATGATAATTAAACCATTTTATAACTTTTTGGACAAAAATGGCCTTGGTTGGGTAAATTTTGAAAGAATAGTAAAAAGGGCATTTTGGTCATTTAGGGGTAAAATGAATTAAAAGACAAATTTGAAACCCCCAATGTGTCCATTTCTTCTTTCTACAGCAGAATGTACCAAGAGAATAAATGTTTAGGGTTTGGCCAAGCTTCCAAGCTTAATAGTAAGTGATTCTGAGCTCCGTTTTTAATGTTTTATGTATTTTTGAAATCTCGGTAACATGATCTGCTCATTTCTATTATTTTGAGCTAAGATTTATGTTTAAAAATTTCCCCATGAATGATATACATGTATTTTGATGTTTAATGGTAGAATATGAAGCTTGAAATTGTGTTAAACAACTTTTGCTAAGCGATTTTACGTGAAAACAAGTAAAACGACATAATCGGTAAAAATACCAAATGTTCATAAGTACATGTTAGAGTGAGAATTTGATGTTGCCATACAAGGGAAAAATGATCAGCATGTCATAAAACATAAGAAAATAGGAAGAAGTTTAATTTCTGAACCTTGGGGCAAAAGTGTAAATATGCAAAATTTTAGGGGTCAAAATACAAATTTGTAAAAATATGATTTTTAGACCCATATGAATAGTGTGACTAATTAGTAGGCTAAATGTGATATTATAGATCAAGGAAATTGAGATTTGGGCTTAAATCGGGAAAATACAAGGTTATAGACTAGAATGGTAAATTGTTATTTCTGGATCCGAGGTAAGTTTGCGTGATTTAATAAGCCTATTATCCATGATATTATTGATATACATGAAATATAATTTTTTATAATTGTATTGAATTTGATGTTAATAGAAATTTGATGGGATATGATATTTAAAAGAAATTGGTGATTACCGAGAATATGAGAACTTGCATATGTTGCAATAAAGGTTGTCCCTAAAGGATAATCTTTTGATCTCATTATGAAAAGAAAATGTATGCCTTGTGTGTACAATGTGAAAAGTGGTAGCTTCGACTACCTGATCAGTGAAAAGTGGTAGCTTCGGCTACCTGATTAGTGGAAAGTAGTAGCTTCAGCTACTTGATTAGTGAAAAGCGGTAGCTTCAGCTACCTCGTCAGTGAAAAGTAGTAGCTTCGACTACCTGATTAGTGAAAAGTGGTAGCTTCGGCTACCTGATTAGTGGAAAGTAGTAGCTTCAGCTACTTGATTAGTGAAAAGCGGTAGCTTCAGCTACCTCGTCAGTGAAAAGTAGTAGCTTCGACTACCTGATTTGTGAAAAGTGGTAACTCCAGCTACATGATCAGTGAATAGGGATAGCTTTGGCTATCGAATGTGAAAAGGAAAGGTATACTTTATGTGTACCACTCAGAAAGAAACGAACACCTCAAGTGTATAATTGGAAAAGAAAAGGTCCATCAGAAATTCAATAATTCAGCGATAATGACATACATAGTGATATAAAGAAAATGGTATGATAAACTCATCTATATTTAGTTGATATTAATATGATGCATATGATTGTCCTGTTTGCATAAGTGGTTCTACTAAGAGATAGCACAGGTACGTACTCGAAACTCATGAGTACATGTTTGACATGTGAAATGAAATGGACTTGTGAAGTGCAAATGAATGAGTGATATTTATGAGAATAATTTCTATGACAAGCTTGTGATAATGATCATTATATTGTACCAAAATAGGTTTGGACAACAACATTGGTCCGACTTTGAAAATCCGCTAAAAATATTGGAAATTGATTTTGAAGTTAATAAATTATGAAATTAAATCTTAATATGTCTAGTTTCACATAAAGGAAATGGTGAAAGCAAAAGAATCATGTATCATGAGATATTTGAATTCTTGTGAGACAGAGTGGAGTGATTCCAGACTCCCCTGTCTCAAATTTGGAAAATCACTAGAAATTGTAAAAGGATAATTATGAGTTAAAATTCATATGAATGAAATCCTTAACAAGTATAATTTCAGGAGAAAGAGATGGGAACATTATCCGAGTCTTGTACTATAAGATAATTAAATTTTAGTAAAGAAAGGTCGAAGTTGTCAAACTGCAAAATAGGTGAGACTTCAAATAATAAACTGTACTTATTGGCTGGACCAAAAATTCTGAAATTTTTATGGCAGAGAGATATATGAGTCTAGTTTCTGGGAAAATTTAGAGATCTTAATTTGAAGTTCCGTAGCTCCATATATAAATGATTTTAGTGACTGTGACTTAAGAAAACAACTTAACCAGAACATGTGTAAATGTACAATTGGGATAGTTTTACAATGGAAAGCATGTTAGTAAATTGCTTATTATTTTCATGCGAGCTTACTAAGCATAAAGCTTACCCCCTCCATGCCATTTCTTTTAGTGTTGTCAGGTTAGCTCGGGATTGGAGAATCTTCGGAGGCAGCATCACATTATCAAGCCAACACCTTGAGAGTATAAACAAGTATGCTAGAATTATCAAGTGAGTGGCATGTATAGGGACCTAGTTTTATAACATGTGTTATTATAATTTGGCCAAATATATTGGTCTTTAGTGAGCTAATGATTCTGAGTTATAAATCCAGCTATTCATGTTATGTCTGATATTGGTGATGTGCATATTCTTGTTTGTCATGCATGGTTGGTAATATGTTATGTGTTGTTGTGAGAATGCCATGCTTGTGTCTTGATTGTGGATATATAATTACTCAAATATGCCATGTAAATTGCTATGAAATTGCCATGTGAATTGATTGGAAAATAGCCTTGAAATTGTCCACACGGATAGAAACATGGGTGTGTATCTAGGCCGTGTGAGACACAGGGCTTAAGCTCATAGGCGTGTGCCTTGGCCATGTGACCCTAACTTGTTCATGACCAAATGGATAGAGAGCTCAATGGGCACAGGACACGGGCATGTCCCAAGCCACACGGACGTATGTGACCACATGGCCTAATTCCACATGGGCGTGTGACTCTCCGAAGTAAGAAAATTTAGATAAGTTGCCTAAAGATTTTCAAAGTTCTTGGTTTAGTACCGAACCACCCCAATGTATGTTATAGGTTTCGAAGACCTATATAAGGGACGATATGCATGTGTTCGAGATGCTTTAATTTTTGGTGATAATTTTGTGGCCCAGTTTTGCATGTTGTGAATGTTTAAGTCTGGTAACGCCTCAAACCCTATCCTGGCATTGGATACGGGTGAGGGGCATTACATTTAGTGGTATTAGAGCTATGGTTAAGTAGGTTCTCAGACAAACCTAGCATGTGTAGAAGTCCATCTATACATGCCACCGATCCGTGATAGTGTGATGTCTTCCGACGCGTATGAGAGCCACTTTGTTTAGACAAAGGTACTCTCTAACCGAACTACATCAACCATGTTGAATGTGATTCTAAAATATTCAAGTAAAGTATAGTCATGATGAACTAAAACTTGGAAAGGTACGAATGAGGATTCATGAAATGTGTACATGGTGAAATGAGCTTATTTATGATTACTAGATAATTCCATGATGTATATGATCGGTTTATTTGAACAAATGCATGTGTTTGAGTAACTTATCAAAAATATTGATAAGGTGAATATTCATGTATATTGGTTGGGATGATTATGATTGGTAAGCTCGTATAACTTGAGTAAATGTATTAAATTGCTTGGACTGATATATATGATTGTAATGATATGCATACGATGATGTATAAAATGAAAGTTTAGACTGTGATATACTTATCCATGTTTGTTTGGCCCTTATATGATATTATGTGCTTGACTTGTCTGATTTAATGAATGGATAAGTAATATTATCTAGGAAACATGGAAATACATGTATAAGTACACTTGTTTAAATGAGATAACTGGAAAGTGAGTGTAAAATCAATATGAATGTTAGTTACTCAAAATGAATGACGTGATAGAGATATGATTTGTAATATCCTGATTTTGGGCCTAGTCGGAATAGCGGTTTCGTGACCACAAAACCTGAGATAGAAAAAATTATTTTATGATTATTTTGAGGTTTATGATATGATTGCATGATTGTGTGAAAATTTCGTGAAGAAATTTTATGCATAAAGTGCTTAAATTGAAATTAGGGACTAAATCAAATAATTTGTAAAACTTGCATTCTAGAAGTTTCTAGTATGAAATTGTTTTGAAATATTAATTAAGAGGTCTTAAATAGCAATTTTACCAATTTCTAAGTCTATGGACAAAAATTGGACATGGATGGAATTTTTGGAAAGTTTAGTAGTAAGGGCATTTTGGTCATTTAGGGGTAAAATGAATTAAAATACAAAATTAAAGGCCAATTTTGCTCATCTTCAACCCCATGGCCGAATATAGCAAGGAGAAACCATGGCTAGGGTTTTTCAAGCTTCCAAGCTCGATTGTAAGTCCGTTCTAGCCTCGTTTTAATGATTTTTACGCTTTTGGAGTCCCTAGCTCGATTAAGCTTATGCTAGCAATAATTCAACCTAGGGTTCATATTTGGAAAACTACCCATAGGTGAAATTTGTGTATTTTGGTGTTTTATGATAGAATATGAGGTTTTAAATTACGTTAGACAACTTGTACTACTCGGTTTTAAGTGGAAACGAGCAAAAGGGCTTAATCGGTAAAAATACCTAATAGTCATAAGTACATGTTAGAGGGAGAATTTGATGTTACCATAGAAGGGAAAAATGATCAGCATGTCATAAAACATAAGAAAATAGTCTGAAATTTAATTTACGAGATTTGGGGCAAAAGTGTAAATATGCGAAAGTTTAGGGGCAAAACTGTAATTTTGCCAAAATATGATTTTGGGTAAATTTGAATATTGTGAGTCCTAATTAGACTATATTTTAAATGATAGAGCAAGGAAAACTAAAATTCGGGCTAAAATGGGGAAAATACCAAGTTGTGGATGAAATGGTAAAAGTAGCCATTTTCGCATACGAGGTAAGTTCATATGTAAATGTTGGTAACATAGTTATTATTTTAAATGTTTTAATGTTATTTAAATGATATGATAATTATTATGAAATATTATACTGTGATAATTGTTTGTTAATATGTCAAATTATGTGATATACTTGGAAAATGTGAAATACTACCGAGTATCGGTAACGGCATTCCGTAGAAGATGGTTGAGACACATGATTGGGAAAAAGGTCCCGTTGAACCCTAGGAATGGATTAGGATACAAATGACATGTCACTAGGATATTTGGGCATCCGAACTCGTTGAGTTGAGTCCGAGTTCACTTATGGATGTGAATGTCCGAACTCGTTGAGTTGAGTCCATGTTCGAGAGATGTAACTAGGCATCCGAGCTCGTTAAGTTGAGTCCGAGTTCACTTATAGATGCGAACGCCCGAGCTCGTTGAGTTGAGTCCGAGTTCACTTATGGGTGGGTTACATGGTAGCTTGGCTACATATGTGGCACTTATGTGCAAACTTTCCATGTATCCGAATTATATTCCGATGTGTTCAACGGGTAAAATTCTACTCAAATGGAGGAATACTTGAGATGAAAGGGACGTATTGGTAAGTGTTGTGAAATGAATACTTTGAACAGGTATGTACTTAACCCTCAGGTTGAAAACTCGATATAACAACAATATGGTAAGATGATAAATGAAAATATGATATGAATATCTCGGTGATGATTATGCAAATGATGTTTTATGTTTGCGTATATAGTTGTGTTACTTGCTATTTGCATGTGAGCTTACTAAGCATTTATGCTTACTCCCTCCTTTTCATTCCTTGTAGTGTTGACAAGCCAGCTCGGAAATCGGGAACGGTCGGAGGCACACTCACACTATCCGTATACCATCTTGGCATAATGGCTTGTATATTTTGAGTATGGCATGTATACCATTATAATCATTTTGTATATATGGTCTTATGATATGGTTATTTAGTGGTATGGAAATTCTTGGTAATGATTAACCATTGGAATGGCTAATCATGATCATATTTGGTGTTATGTATGCTAAATTGCTAGCTAATCCATGGAAACCATGAAATAGGTAAAATTTACCATAAAATAGATTCGCAAACAACAAAATGATGTGAGTTTGAAAAATCATTACAAATAGTAGAGATACAATTAGATGATGAATAAAATATTGAATTGAAAAATTATGAGTCTATTTTCATATGGATGGAACAAAATATATATATGAGTTATATTTTATGAGATGTTTAAATTTTTGTGAAACAGGTCCAGAGCGATTTCCGGATTCCCTGTTCTGACTTTGGAAATTCACCATAAATTGTTAAAAGATAATTATAAGTTATGATTTATATGTACAGATTACTTATTGAGTCTAGTTTTATTAGAAATAAACGGCATATTCATTGAAACTCTGTACATGGAGATATCTGATTCGTAATACAGAAAGGTCAGAGCAGTCGAACCCTGAAATAGGGGAGAATTTAACTAATAAACTGTACTAATTTTCTAGACCAAAAATTCTAGAAAACAATTAGTAAATATATATATGAGTCTAGTTTTAGGGAAAATTTACGGAATTAGATTTCGAATTTTGGAACTCGAGATATGAACTTTTAAGCGACTGTGACACAGATTGCTAGCTTGACTGAAAATTTTAAAAATAAATTGTTTGAGCTGTTTAAGTAATGAATTAAGTCTGTTAACACCTCGTGTTTGACTCCGGCGACGGTCTAGGGTATGGGCCGTTACATTTGGTGGTATCAGAGCAGTTTAGTTGGTTCTCGGACTAACTTAGCATGTGTAAAAGTTTAGCTATACATGCCACTGATCTGTGATAGTGTGATGTCTTCCGACGCATATGAGTACCATCTTATTTAGACAGGGTACTCTCCAACCGAGCTGCGCTGACCATGTTCAATGTTATGTGAAGGTATTTGAGTAAAATTATGATTATGATAAGTCTCGGTTCAGAAAAGTATGAATAAAAGTTTATGATACATATGTGATAAATATCCATATTTGCTTAATGCTTATATGATGTAGTGTATATGGCTTACTTGATAAGATGAACGGAATAAATAGAAAGTAGTAGAGGTATGAATAAAAGTCATAATATTATGATACGAATGAAAATGTCCTTGTCTTGATTTGGACGTCAAATGTTGATGAATGCTAATGATATATAATTTTTATAAGATAAAGGATTATAATGAAATGAACTTATCTATGTTAAATTGTTGGATTGAATTATATGATTGTAATGATATGTACATGATGATGCACGAAACGAATGTTGTGATTGTGATGCAAATATCTATGTTTGTTTGGCCTTATATGATGTCATGAGCATGAATTAATTTAATTAAATGAATGGATAAGTAAAGCTATCTAGAAAACATAGAATGTATGCATAAGTATATTGTCTAAATGGGACAATAGGAAATTTGTGTAAGCCAACATGAATGTTGCATTGCCTGAATGAATGACATGATTTTGATGATGTTGCTATGATGATGGAAGTTGTGTCATATGTGTATGTATAAGAAAGTCGAGTCAGAGGTCCTACAACCCCTCCCCCTTATCGAAGTGGTACTTATAATGGAATTTCATGAGATTTGTATTGAATAAGTTTCCGGTTGAGAACCCAAAGAGTTCAGTGATAGAATAATTATAAGCATGATCGAGATTGAAAATGAGCTGATAAGTAAAGTCGAGTCAAGAAAGTATCGGATTGATATAAAGATTATTGGAATTATGCCTTCGTCCGAGTTAGAGAAGGAAATTCTCTTTGGTAAATCGAATTACTCGGTGCAAGGTCGAGAAAAGTGTAAATCAAAATTTATTCGAACCGACCTTCTCTAGTGAATGGTTTAATATAAAATTTGTGATGGCGAACTAGTTGGGGAAATGATATTTGAAATGTGAACTATCCGAGTGTGACAGATTATGACCGGACAGATTTAGCGATCTCTTTTGAGATGTTCTATGTGTTTACCCATTCTCAGAAATATTTCTATGGCTATTGATCTTTTGAAGAAATTCTTGTTATATGGGAATGTCTTCTAATTCTAGTGTTGGATGAAAACATTGGTACTCTGACTAGTTTATAATTTATATTGCTCTATTTCATCGGGTATTCTATTCCATTTCGTCTGATAAGAATTGATGAGAGAATACATATGATATTATGATTCTGTTTCTTCTACTTGATGCTTCATCTGATATATATGTATGGGAAGATATATTGTTCTTGTTATATTTGATTCCAGTGGGATTAAATGATGTTTTCTTTTGGACTTTCTTTCTTTGAAGAATTATCGTGGTATTCTGTATTTTCTCTATGAGTTTGGTTTTCGATTCTCGGCATAGTATCGTATCTTGGATTTCTTTATTCGGTTTTCTTGTTATCTTTGTTCTATAATTTGTCAATTATGACTCATGTTCAAGTATCGTTCTTCATTCGTGATAATCATGTCAAATATGACTATACTTCTAATTTGATCTTGGTTGGTAATGTGGTGATTTTAGTATTGGGATTTTTTTTCTAATTTCTGTGTAAGGATTTGACATCAGTAAAGGCATAGGTGATAAAAGCGCAAGTTTCAGTCGGTATGGTGAATTATTTATTTGAAAGATTTCATGTGACAATTATGTCAGGATTATTTTTCTCAAGTCTGATAATATAATTTCATTTTTTGTACTGATAAAAGAGTAAATAGTCTTAACGAGAAGTGTATATTTATTAGAAAGAGTTGGATATTAGTTAAAGTCACTACGAATGATAAGGTTTTCGTCTTGTGAAAGCTGAAAAGTTTAGTACATGTTGACAAAGTTTGGATAGATGAGAATATTGGTAACCGAAGCGTCTGAACTAGACTAGTCTACATTGAGTAAAGACTTCCTAACTTTCAGTAATGTACCGTTGTATGAATTGTGATGTGTTTCAAGACAGTGAGGTA